>NC_141695.1:1467093846-1468464679 GCF_964263255.1 Lissotriton vulgaris
GTAAATTTACCGAATCGGTAAATCAATATGAAGGTGGCACAGAAAAAAGTGCCACAGGCCCTTACCAATTCGTTATTTACCATGTAATTCTATTGCATGGTAAATAACGAATACCTGTGTACATGCACATCTGTGCATGTACACCTGTGCCATGTGGCACACAGACATGCCCTAAGGGCATGTATGTGTGTCACATGGAACACACGTCAAAATCAGGGGTGCAACAGGGTGTCAAAGTGACACCCCGTCACCCTTGCAAAATCAGTAATTTTACCGAATCGGTATTTACCGATTCGGTAATTGACATTGATTCCTATGGGCCTACAGGCCATTGATTCCTATGGGCCTACAGGCCCATAGGAATCAATGGCAAATACAGATTCGGTAATTACCGAATCAGTAATTACCGAATCTTACCGATTCGGTATTTTTACCGAATTTTTTACCTACATAGCAATTACCGAATAGTAAATACCGAATCGGTAAAATTCTGTATTTACCATTCGGTAATTTGCTATTACCTACATCTAGGCATAGGTAGGGCAACAAGTTGCCCCAGTCTTATTCAGTACTGTTGTATTATGTTACGAATGGGATCTTTGTTGTTTTTTTAGTGGGAGGGCAGCCCTGTGCTCCTATTTTCTATATCTTAATCTATGATCACTTTTTAAAATATGTTTACATGTGAAGTTTTATGAGATGTATTTTTAAAGAGCTAAGTGATCAGAAATAAGGTTTTATGATGATGATAAATGTGTAACTAATATATTTATTTCCCAATCCAAGATTTCTGAACCATTTCTGGATTGTCATATCCTGTTTAGCACTATATGGGAATCCAATTTGAGTACAGTTGAATCGCAGTTGTTCTTGTTTGATCGCATGCTCATTGGAGTCTGTGATTCACTGCCTTCTCTAGTAGTTCCTGTGAATTTTGCTCTTGCTTTGCCTTGTTGCTTGGTCTGGAAGCTGCAAGGTTTTTCTGGTCTCCGTTTTTTTACCTTCCTGCTGGATATTATTTCTGGAGCAATATTAGATTCCCAGTTACAATCTGGCATCTTGTGTTTTTTCTAGAGGTAGTAGGATTTTCCTAGAAACATAGAAGACTGTCTGTAAAAAAGGGTTCCAAAGACAACCAGTAACCAAAGACCCTTTTTATGTTGCCCGGCGGTATCGCCTCTATGACCCACCAATGTTAATCAATGAAGAAGCAGGCGCTGGAGACTGGAAGGCAGGAAACGAGGATTTTATTCTCTCCGGAGGAGAACACATCAATTCAGACAGCAAGTATCGTCACGAGGTGCTCTAACCACATCTCCGAGGCCTGGCCTCTTATACTAGGGTTTATGACCTTTATTGCATATAACACATTCTCGCAACACGCTGATAGTTGAAAGAACATCCTCGGAATCTCCCCTTCAGGCCCGTTCCCACATATATTTACAGTTGGATTCCCCACCCCGGTCACAACAGGTGATGGTTGCCGCACAGCAGGGCATTCCGCCGATTCACGGAATGCATGGGGTTGATCGGATCTCATAGGGTGGGGGGCTTTGATCGGTTCGAGGGTCTTTTGATGGGGAGGGGAAGCTTCCTACTGTACGGGGTAATAAACAGTATCCGCAGGGCCAGGTGGCGGCCTGGGAACAAGGAAGACAAACGGGGACACAGGAAAAAAGGGGTTTGCATCAAAAGGATCTGAGGCCATGAAAGGAATGAGGGGAGGTGTCGCGCTGGGAACAGGATGGGATTCAGTGGTGAAGCTGCGCTGAAGAGGGGTTTATGACCCAAGGCATGAGAGAGCGGGGGTTGTCAGTGTGCGGGGGGGATGCTTGCGAGGCTAAGAGAGAGAGAGAGACGCGCTGGCTATCAGTGAGGGGCAGGGAGGCCATGGTGCTCAAAATGGCTGCCGCTTACGCGCACGAATGGGCTTGAAAAGGGGCAAGATGGCGCAGATAATGTTCACCAAGTTTGTGTTAATTTTCCACAGTCCTCCCTTTAACATTTCCAAGACATCTTGCTGGCCTATTTCCTATCTATACCTATATGCAGCGATCATAAGTGAGGGAGAGGGGACTTAGGCAAAAGAACTGTACATAAACATCACATTATAAACATCATATTGAAAAATCTCATCATCTAGTAGGCGGGTTCATCGTTAAGTTGGTTGCAGAAAAAGTCATCGTAATGCAATATCAGACTAGAATTACGTAGCGAGGGCGTTGGGTACAGATCATAGGTACTTATAGTCATTCGAAATAGGAGCTGGTAAGTTATCATATAAGTAAGTCCTTTTTGCATTCGGCGGGTGCATAGTTAGTCCAATGGTGATTGGGAGAGAAAGGAGATATAGTAAAAATATCAGAGTTCTCGTTGTCTTTTGTCGTCTTCTGTTGGCACTGTTAAGCACCTGGATTACAATTCGGTCTGTCAACAGGAATGTTCATGTGGATTGAGTCGTTGGAGGTCTGCGGGCAGGGGTACATTTTGTCTTGTTTCGCCAGACCTCATAGGAGCAATGCGTTACGGTTTTGGAGCAGGTGCATCTTCTTCCGTAATGCAGAGCATAGATTTGCAATGGAAAATGCAATTGTTCCAGAATTGTGAGATCTGTTTGTTTCTTGAGTCTGTGTGGTGAGCATTTCCAGTTGCTTCCATCATCTTCAAGGCGTTCAGCAGCGGGTAGAACCACATACTTCGTTCATCTTCTCTTTAGAGGCGACCCTTGGTGGAGTTCTAGGTCACCGTTCTAAGATTAACATAGTTCGTGGTCTACTTAGTCGGAGCTCCCTCCCTTCTGACGCAGGGAGTACTCTTCTCTGGGTAGCTCAGTGGGATTTGGAGGAACTTGGGAGTTCGTGTGGAAAGGTGCGGGTGTGAACAGTCCTTATGGTAGGTCGGAGGAGGAGGGGATGGAGCAAGGCCAAGTCGGGAACAGATCAGGGGGACGGAGAGTTTGCGACAGGCGGGTCCGTAACCATGTTCAGAGAGCGGGGACTTTTTGGCACGCGTTGATCATAGAGCAGGGGCTTCAGGTCAGCCCTTTCCTTAGCTTTGTCTGAAACAGTGCCCCGTCCTGCGACTCCTTACTGCTGTGGTCTCGCCTCGGCCTCCGTCGTTGATGTTCCACAATCCGCAGTCAGGCCGCGTGCTCCCACATCCGGTCTCTTTCTCCTCCGACAGTGATACCCTTAAATGAGTTTTGAAAAGACAGTCTTTTAGAGATATTGCAGAAGAAGGTAATTACATAAATCTATTTCTCTCCCAACACCAAGCAACTGGGGTAAGCACTCGCTACATTTGAGATTTTTGCGGCTAACGTATAAACAATTGATGGTGGGCTTGCTGGATTCCTTACAACTTCCTTTTGTTGGCTAATTCTTTGGCGCTTTGATGATTATTACGTTCATTTGTAACAGGTACGAGGTCTGGTACTCATTTATTGCATACGTCTATTATAGTAGATGTCACTTCTTCTGGTTGAGACCCATTTCCCTAGTACGAGTCTTGCAAGGCTAGGCTGGTCTTCAGGGCCTTGTATTTTACAAAAAAAGTGCAACGTGCTATTCACCACAGTCTGATAGGCATCCTTCTGAGGGGTGAACATAGGCTAAACAAGTCTGCATTACATAAAAACATCTTATTTTCAACAAGGCTTACTGCAACAAGTTCTTTCGATTTTCGATCTAATTTTCAACTTTGCACACATCTTTCTAACTTTCTATATAAATCCTCGCAACCTGGTTACTACAAAAACTCGGGGGGGGGTTTGCGATAATTAGTAAACTTATCCTCGGGGAAGGTGGGATCTTATGGAAAACAATTGGGAACACAGTGAATTAGAGCAGGGGGCGTTTTTCAGGCTCTCGTTCAGGGCAGCTGACACCAAACTGGGGGCATTTTGGGAAGACGGGGGTGTCTTGATCATATCTTACTGTTTGGGGTATGGGGACAATTTGGAATGGGGATGGTCGCATTACCACAGACATATTTTATCATAGAAGCCACTGACAAATAGTTCCCTGGCTGTGGGTCAAATTTAGGGAACCTCAGTCGTCTTACCTGTCCCTTTCCTAATGACCAATTTAAATTTCATCCATATTTAGCAGAAAAGGAGAGGTAGTAACGTGGTACCGATACAATTTTATTTAGGACAAATTTGTGCAAATACTTGTGGTATTTGGGGCCAATCGAGAGGTGCACCAGGTTCGTCAATTAGGTGCCAGTCGCTAGGAAGAGGGAAAGTGTGGAGGGGTGAAAGAGTGAGAGAGAGAGAGAGAGAGAGAAAGAGAGAGAAAGAGAGAGAGAGAGAGAGAGAGAGAGAGAGAGAGAGAGAAAGAGAGAGAGAGAGACAATAGGCCAAACAGTACACATGGGACATGGAGAATGACCGTGTATTGTTTGGGCTATTCAGTGCGTTACCCAACGTTAGACGTTTCGGGTCTGTGTTAGGATGTAGAAAGCATGCAGTTTTGGGACAGAAGAGCATTAGATCTGGTACAAAAAGGTCGTGCATTGGGTAGGGCGTCCTTTTTGTGTCGTCTTGCAGCGGTAGTCTGTTTTCATGCATCGGGCGTGACGTGGTTCCAGATCCCTTACGATACTCTAATCGGGATTCTAATGTAACCTGCAGAAGGAAAAAAGGAGGGAAAGGGGGAGGTGGGGGGACAACATTCGAACACATCAAATGTACGTGCACGAAAGTCCTTTACTTACCGCATACTCGTACTTATCTCTTCGGGATATAATCCCTTAGGGTTTTGGTTTCCGAAAGTCAAGGGGGCGGGCAATGTGATAGGTGGTTCATGGGGAGGTTCGAGGATGGCATTAAGGATCGTGTGTAGAGAAACGCTTAAAAAGGAATCAGAGGTGCCTAGCGTGAGATACCCGGTTTTGTAGATGTATCCGGCCTTCGGGATCCTTAAATCATTCCCAAAGCTGTGAGGTTCTAAGGCATATCAGTTCTTCGTTTAACCCGGTACCTTAGTACCTTCGACCACCATATCTTAATAACATTTTATCAATCACCCCGTTTTACTTTACCCATTCTCAGAAGTCGAGGTCCTTCTTCATACGTTAGTTCCTGAGCTTAGTCGCATATTTTGGAGGCAACGTATCATACCTGGGATCCGATCATCAATCCGGGGCCGAACAACCATTTCTCGGATAACCTTAAAAAAAGAGCAGAACGGTTGCGCACAGAAAAACCCTCCCTCCGATACCCGCATTTACAAAAGTATGCGATGCCTATTCATAGTTTTTAAGACCTTTATTTGTATAATCATTCAGTACGTAAAATGTGAGAGCACAATCATAATTTGGCCTGACGTGTCGTCGATGGAAGCACATACAGTAGGGGGTTATTTTGTAGTACAAGAACATGTAAAAAGGCCTCATTTATTATTTGCAAGTAACTGAAAACATTTCATTGCGTGACGAGGGAATCAGGGGCATTTCAGTTCATAAATGGAAACACAGTCAAGCTCATCGGAATCACATTTTCTAGATGTAAACTGTGGGTGTGCATCATAAGCGACGTTATGTACCAGTTACAATAAATATCAAAAATAAATCGTTCATTGAAATCAACATTTTTACGGAACTCCTTCTCAAACGTTCGCCAAGTGAACCCTCCTCCCTTTCCCATCGAGTGCACAATGGTTCGTATATATATATCTTAGTACATCAAGTTTCATTAGTTAAGGAACACCACGAGGCGTCCGTTAGTTTCCATTGATACCGGCGCCATTTTGGGCGAGGCCGGTTTAGTCCGGAAGTAGCACCAGAGGAAAAATATCCTCGACGATTGGCGGTTGGACCAGGGTCCCTTTCGGCAGTTCAAAAGAAACTGTGCTAACAGAGGGGCTGGTGGCGTGGACCGTCAATCAAGAGAGGGAGGGGGTAGAGTCTTTCTTACCGGGTCATGTTGATGTTCAGCCGGAACTTACTCGAGTTCGTTAGCCCATAATGTTCCTGGGTGGTTCAGACGGAAGCTGATGCAGACACGAGAGCACCGCCATCTTGTTGCTGTGCCGTGGTTATTTCATTTGAGATCAATGCAGCTGTTCCTCACCGGAAGCCTGAAGGGGCTGAGGGCTCTTGGGACTTTGGTAGAATCTTCAAAGTCGAGGGGACGTTTGTCGATGGTGGGGGCTTGCGCCCAGGTGGGCAAGTGCCCGAGTTGCAATTTCGGACAAAGTTACTCCAGCGGCCTAGACCCGCCTTTCGAGGGCCCAGACGCCATTTTGAGACCCTGTGGCAGCCACCTTTGTCGTATCCATCAGGATTGGAAGAAACTTCTTGTGATGGTGAAAGACAGAGCATCATGCTGTTGGAGCAGGACATTTTGGTTCGGGGCGCCAGGGTGCAGCAGTGGAGCCTTCATCTGGGGAGGTGAGGGAGGCTCACTCGTGCCGCCTCCCTCTCCCGGCGCATCCTACACCGTCCCTTTTGAATCAGGGGTGCACATGATGACCACCCTACACCCCTGATTCCGACTCTTGGGGGACCATTGTACATCCGGTGCTCCGTAAATATGCCCGTCGGACATTGTATGTCCTGTACTATGCAAGTATACCAGTCGGGCATTGTATGTCCTGTGTTGCGGAAATATACCAGCCGGGCATTATATTTCCTGTGCAGCGTAGGTATATGGCCGTCGCCCGGCTGGAGGACATCGGCGCCGGACCAGGGCAGGGAAGCCTCCTACCTGTGGAGGTGGAAGAGGCTCGTCCGCGTCGCCTCTTCCTCCCTGCCCACCCTGCATCCGTTCGATGGAGGAATTCGTGATGGCCGGACCAGGAGATATGAGGGAGGGGGTCATTTGCAGCCGCCCCCTCCCTACTCGCGGCCCGGGGGACGCCATCCCTGGAAGGGTAGTATGGGAAGACCATTTCATTGCCTGCTTGGTGGAGCCTCCAGGACCTTCTCGCCAGCGATCTCTTTTTGGCCCATGGTTGCTGGCAGGCCCCGCCCCACACGTGCTATGTGTTTCGGATGGGCGGGACCATCGAACTGTTACATTTGGAGGACTTCCGGAGTGAGCATAATATGTTTTGTATTTTTCCTATTAGTAAAGTTTGTTTTAGAGAGAGTTCTACTAGTTATTCTATTTACCGTTGGTTGTGTGTTTTCCTTACCGTAATTAAATCCTAAGTTATATAATAGATGCTTGGCTTCCTTGAGTCTTTCCTCTAACGGGGGGGTTGTTTACACTGGTCTGTAATTGTGTTTGGTTTTTCAGAGTGGGGGAGTAACAGAGAGCAATCAGTCCCAGAACTCTAACATGTCGTTAAAATTGGTCTGACGAAATCTGTGCCATCGAGCATAATCAAACGGGGTGGTTCTATCTGTCCTGTCCGCACTAGTCTGATTGGTTTTTATTTCGCGCCTTTTCCCTTTCTGTCGGCCTGTCCTTTCTGTCGACCCTCCGTTCTTACCTATGCTCTGCAAAGTCGGGCATTGGGCTTTCCAGTGCCCGAGGCATTTACAGAAAGCACATTGGTTCTGTTTTAAATCTATTCGTCCTGTGCGCAGTGTCGGGGGATTACCTTCGGGTCGTTGTGTCCTGGGGTTGACTTGTCGGCACATCCCTCTACACCGTTCTCTTTCCATGTCTACTCCTCGGGACTGTGCCATCGCTGGCCCTTCCCTTTGCCTACTAGACGTTTGGAGGGTTGTCCGTCGTGTCCCTTCACCTTTTCTGAATTCGTCGCCTTCCCTTCGTCGTGTGGCTTCTTTGCGCCACATACCGAGACTATCGAGCATAATAGGTGTTGTTTCATTCCTACGAAGGGCTATTTCTACCGTTTCTATTTTGTCAAGATCAAAGGATCCTCTCAGTGGCCACTGACTTTCTCGATCCTTTTTCGTATATTTATGCCACAGCTCACTATAGGCTATAGCGATCAATCCATGCTTCATGAACATGTCCTTATTAGGGGTGCCTTCCAGCGGAGCCGGATGGTTCATCTCTAATAAGCGGTCCGGGTTAAACAGGCTACTAACCAGTGGGGAGAAGACAGGCATGACGGATCACAATGGGATAATAGTCAGCACTACCTATCTTATCACTGCGCGCAAAGACTAGACAGAATATTTCTATTCTACGTTGTTTGCACGTAGTGAATACCTCATGAACCAATCTTGAGCAATCAATGTTAGGTCAAAAATAAAAAATCAATATGGTCAATGGGGAGAATAAGTAGGCTCGCAAAGGTTCGCGTCACCTACCCTTTCACTATCTGTAAAGAGGGGACCTATTTTTCCCTGTTTGCAGACAGAGAATCTCCAGAAAACAATCTATAACAGTTAATCAATGGGGAGAAGGGGCAATTGTTCAGTGGGGGAGAAAGATAGGTCCGACGGGTGCGTACCTATCCTTCGCTGTTTATAAAGGGAGAGCCTGTTGTTTCTCCGTTTGCAGACAGCGAATCTCCAATAAATTAACAAAAAGTAATACTAGTATTTTCTCAACAATTATCAATCATTTTCAATTATCTATCACTTTCGCAATTCGTCGTGTTTACACGACCTTACCAGGACCGCATGGACAGTTTCTTGTCTTCCGAATCCAGCGCCCGATCGTCCTCTTCTCTTCGTACTTCTCGTGGCACTCCTGATGGTTCCCAGTCAGGACCGCAGATCACTCGAGAGAGGTCTGTTCGGAACCAGTGAAGTTCGGATGATCGGCTGTCAGACAAGGGTCTATCGGACAGGGTACCTTCCGATCGTTGCAGTCGTTCACTCTGTCGTCAGGACCTCTCCCACTGGATCCACGAGTCGCTGATGGGCCCCACGTTTGGGACGCCAATTGTAAAAAAGGGTTCCAAAGACAACCAGTAACCAAAGACCCTTTTTATGTTGCCCGGCGGTATCGCCTCTATGACCCACCAATGTTAATCAATGAAGAAGCAGGCGCTGGAGACTGGAAGGCAGGAAACGAGGATTTTATTCTCTCCGGAGGAGAACACATCAATTCAGACAGCAAGTATCGTCACGAGGTGCTCTAACCACATCTCCGAGGCCTGGCCTCTTATATTAGGGTTTATGACCTTTATTGCATATAACACATTCTCGCAACACGCTGATAGTTGAAAGAACATCCTCGGAATCTCCCCTTCAGGCCCGTTCCCACATATATTTACAGTTGGATTCCCCACCCCGGTCACAACAGGTGATGGTTGCCGCACAGCAGGGCATTCCGCCGATTCACGGAATGCATGGGGTTGATCGGATCTCATAGGGTGGGGGGCTTTGATCGGTTCGAGGGTCTTTTGATGGGGAGGGGAAGCTTCCTACTGTACGGGGTAATAAACAGTATCCGCAGGGCCAGGTGGCGGCCTGGGAACAAGGAAGACAAACGGGGACACAGGAAAAAAGGGGTTTGCATCAAAAGGATCTGAGGCCATGAAAGGAATGAGGGGAGGTGTCGCGCTGGGAACAGGATGGGATTCAGTGGTGAAGCTGCGCTGAAGAGGGGTTTATGACCCAAGGCATGAGAGAGCGGGGGTTGTCAGTGTGCGGGGGGGATGCTTGCGAGGCTAAGAGAGAGAGAGAGACGCGCTGGCTATCAGTGAGGGGCAGGGAGGCCATGGTGCTCAAAATGGCTGCCGCTTACGCGCACGAATGGGCTTGAAAAGGGGCAAGATGGCGCCGATAATGTTCACCAAGTTTGTGTTAATTTTCCACATGTCTGTTAGAAGACCTGCTCTTGACAAATGTGAACTCCCAAGTCTGCACCTCCTCAGGTGTTGAGGGGATGTTGATATCTAGGTCTAAATTCACAAGTGTAAAATTACTACTAGTAACTCTTCACAGGTAGGTGGAGCGTAGAAGAAATTTAGCACGTTGCTACCTGCAGGGTGCTTTCTGTGCTTTCCCCCACATCATGGGTATATTTTATGCTAGTGACAGTGGGATCCTAGTTTACTCAGTCTCCTCCAAAGTGTAAATTGTTTTACCTCCAACACACCAAGATTGCTGGACCCCAGAGTGAGTGCATGGCATAAGACTTTTAGTGAATTTTGGGGACTTTTGGCAACTGTCATTGTGTTATGCCAGTTTCCACACTTTTATAGGGTTTACTGTGGCTCCACAATGTCACTATAACTGAAGGAATTCTACATGGCTTGCCTTTTTGAGGTACTTGGCTTGATGCAAAACCTAAGATTCTGGGGCTGCTTATGGGCAAAGGAAATGTGGCGGACTTTGACTGTAGGTGGTTTGTGCCCGTTGATGGCCAAAGCAACTTTACTTGCATCTCTTAAGGGTGTTCACGCCATAGATGGATGTATTCATGTGTGTTGAAGGGATTTTGGCTTGAGCCTCACGTTACACCTGAGCTAAAAAAACATTTTAGGCCACAAGGGCGACTTTTGCAGATTGGGTGGTTTAAAGGGCCCTGGAGCTTTCTTGCTATCCAGGAGATGCCTGCCCATATTCCACTTCAGTAATTCTCTCTGCAATCCACTAAAGGATGTTTTATTGACCCCTTATACCAAGCCCCTTTCTAAGTGTGCTGACATGGGCTGTGTTGCGTAGACTATTTGCATTCGAGGACCAGAGAAATCATATATCCAGGTAAGTGCATTGCTGCCTAAAGTGCTTATCAAAAGAGCCTATAATTATGTTTATTCTCTTAGTGTTTTTTAGGTGTCTCAACCCCTTTCTGAATGAATGCAACTGTCTCAGGCTCAACACTGACAGACAGAAGTATTGATCTTCACCAAGAACAACTCAACATGGGACTCCAACGCGATCTGTCTAAAATGGTGGATCAAGAAGTGACAATTGTCCCCATTTGGTGTTCATTCTTTAGCTTATCTCAAGATTCCTGTGAGTGAGCTGTGACCACTGCACAAATAAGGACAGTGACAAGGAGGTGTGATATGAGGCTAGTGATTTACAGGACAAGGCCATCCCTACAGAAAAGGTAAAAGGCAACCCTCATCACTCTTCTGTAAACAGTAACTTATATACACAGTTTAATTGTTAAAAGTCTATGAAAAGAATGAGTAAACATAAAGAAAGAAGAGTATTAGCAAAAAGGGCCTGGGTTAGTTGTAGAAGACAAAACTAGCTTTCTCCTTCCAGGAATGATAAAATATTATTCTAAAATTTGACACAAAAGCAGTGTACTTCAGCTCAGATTTACAAACATGCCATTCCAGTTTGTGTTACTTTTTTAACGCAGACCAGATACAAAGTGCTGGGTTGCATTTACGATTGTAACCCCAAGTAAAGCAACACAGTGCAATGTGCTGCCACGTGTTACTTAGCATCAAGGAGGCCTTCCATGGGTGGTGCATGAGAATTCCATTGCATCTACTCATAAATTTGGACGCAAAAGCTATATCTACAGAGATTTGTGGACAAGAATTTGAGCCATAATCCTTCAACTCTCTGAAGTTGGCATAGTGAGGAGAAATATTTTTATTTATTCTTGTTTTTTCCTCTTGCACACGCAAAGAGGAAATTGGCTTTCAGCATAGGATCCCTTCCTGCACAAAAGCTATGCTGACCACAATATATTTTTTTTATTCTTGTTTTTTACTCTTTACACATGGAAAGGGGAAATTGCCTTTCAGCATAGGATCCCTTCCTGCACAAAAACTATGCTGACCACAGTAGAAAGTGTGCCAGAGCTGGGAGAGAGCGGAAAAGCACCACTTCTATCTAGATGTAGCACAGTTCTGCTCTCTCCCATTCACACAACACAGATGTATTTGTAATTCGGGGTCAGAGTGTCTACTGCATAGATACAATGAAATAATAAGCAAACACTAACCCTGCAGTAGTGGTTCCGCTTGCTCCTATGCCACGCTCCCCTCGCTCCTTGTTGACCACAAGTGGCCTTTAAGCTGCGGTCCAAAAACTACTACTAAATAAAAAATAGGATAGATTGTTGCATATCATTTTTTAGATAGTAGAAAGTTTACACATTATTGCTCAATCCGTGAACATTGGTTGACAATTCGGGATTCTACAAATCGAACACTAATGCGCAAAATATTGCATACATTTGGCGAACCTTGACCTGTGTACAGGCCAGGACGCACCTCCACCGCTCCAGCGTCCCCTGCTGGTGCCGTGTCCCTGTCTGCTGCCCCTCGCTGCTGCTGGGAAGTCGAGGCCCTCCTCCACCCGCAGGCTCCAGTGCTGGGCGGTAAGTATTCGGTTTGTTCTGCTGCCTGCTTTATTGTGCTGTGCCTCGTATTTTGTCTCCTGTATCTGTGTTGTCTCCTGTTATCTCTCTGTGCTGCGTCAGTTAACTGTCGCCTGTATCTGTTGCACTGTCTCTCTGTACTCTGCTTTAGCTAACTGTTGCCTGTAATTTGCTGCCTACTTCTCTGTGCGCTTCTTGTCAACTGTTGCCTTCTCTTTTGCCCATTTCTGTGCCCTTGTGCTGTGCCAGTTCTCCCGCCCGCTCCCCACATTCCCCGCATTCCTTTCCCGCTGCTGCTCCCTGGCGGCCCCGCCCTCCCTCTCCCATTCGCTTCCCGCCACCCACCTCCCAGCTGCTCCTCCCTCCCTCCACCCCTTCTTAATGCAGGCCGCTGCGCAGTAAGGGCGCAAACCTTGACCTGTGTTCAGGCCAGGATGCTCCCCCACCGCTCCAGCGTCCCCTGCTGGTGCCGTGTCCCTGTCTGCTGCCCCTCGCTGCTGCTGGGCAGTCGAGGCCCTCCTCCACCTGCAGGCTGCCGCCTGCGCCTCATCCTTGGTGGCCCAGTGGTGGGCGGTGAGTATTCGGTTTGTTCTGCTGCCTGCTTTATTGTGCCCTGCCTCGTATTTTTATCTCCTGTATCTGTGTTTTCTCTGTCTCCTGTTATCTGTGTGCGCTGTGTTAGTTAACTGTCGCCTGTATCTGTTGCACTGTCTCTCTGTACTCTGCTTTAGCTAACTGTTGCCTGTAATTTTTTGCCTACTTTTCTGTGCGCTTCTTGTCAACTGGTGCCTACTGTTTTGCCCATTTCTGTGCTCTTGTGCTGTGCCAATTCTCCCATTTGCTCCACGCACTCCCCGCATTCCTTTCCCTCCGCTGCTCCCTGGTGGCCCTGCCCCCCATCTCCCATTTGCTTCCAGCCACCCGCCTCCCAGCTGCTCCTCCCTCCCTCCACCCCTTCTTATTGCAGGCTGCTGCGCGGCCACGCCGCTGGTGCCACAACCCCAGGCCCCTGCGCCCCCCACCGCAACCGACCCAGACTCAGGTACGCCGGCCGAGACCAACCGTGCAACCAGGCCACCCCGAAACACCCCCACGGACCCTTCTCCTGCCGCAGCTGCAGATTCACCTGCAACAGAACCATCAAACCACCAAGGACCAGACCCAACCACCTCCGCTGCATACTTCTCAACACCCGCTCTGCACGCAAACACGCCATCGAGCTCTGGGACCTGCTCGACACCACAGTCCCGGGCGTAGTCTTCCTGACCAAGACGTGGTGGAATGACTCCTCTGCACCAGACATCGCCGTGGCCATACCAGACGGATACAAGATCACCCTCAGGGACCGCGCCTACGGCATCGGAGGAGGAATAGCCATCGTCAATAAGGCCACCCTCAAGGTCACCACCCACGCAGACGACACCCTCAACACCGCCAAACACCTGCACTTCCGGATCCACACAAACCCCAACACCACCCTCAGAGGAACTCTCATCTACAGACTCCCCGGACCCGGGCCCGCTTCAGCGACTCCATCGCCGACCTCGCCAGCACCCACGCACTCGCCTCCACAAACTACATCCTCCTCTGGGACCTGAACTTTCACCTCGAGAACAACAACAACGCCAACTCCTCCACGCTGATCGACAACCTCGCCAACCTCGGCCTCAGGCAACTCGTCACCGCAGCCACCCACGCCACCGGCCACACGCTGGACGCCGATTTCTCCACAAGCACCCACGTCACCTTCGACCACACCGTCGAACCTCACTGGACCAATTACCGCTGCATTCACTTCACCTTCAAAAAACCAACCACGCATCATTGCATCTAACAGCTGTCTCGCCGCTGCTGGAGCAAAGTCACCGAAGATCAGCTGATCACCACCCTCTCCCAGAACCCACCCACCGACCCCACCAACCCAGACGCCGCAGCCCGCAACCTCAGACAGTGGATCAACGACTGTGCCAACACCCTCGCCCCACTGAAGAAACCCTCTAACAACCACGCCAGCAAGAGAGCCACCTGGTTCACCGACGAGCTCCTGGCCTCCAAGCGCGCACGCCGGAAACTGGAGAAAAAATGGCTCCACGAACGCACACAGGACAACCACGCAGCCCTCAAGGACGCCACCCGCAGACACCACCACCTCATCAGATCAGCCAAGATATCCTCCTTCAAAGACCGCCTGGATAACAACACACACAACAGCAAAGAGCTCTTCCGCATCGTAAAAGAACTCTCCAACCCCAGCGCCAACACCAACGTCATCCCGCCCTCACAGGAACTGTGCGACTCACTGGCCATCTTCTTCCACCGCAAGATCGACGACATCCATGAAAATTTCAACACCACGACCGACCCGACCACGCCAGACTCCACCCCTCTCCATGAAGGAAAATAGTGCTTACAGACTAAATAAGACATACTGTGTAACAACAGAAGTAAAAGGGCCAGTCCTCATGGGAGGTGAAAAATTAAGACAAGGCGGTACTGAGGAGGGAATAACAAGCC
Organism: Lissotriton vulgaris; assembly: GCF_964263255.1. Classification (NCBI taxonomy): domain Eukaryota; kingdom Metazoa; phylum Chordata; class Amphibia; order Caudata; family Salamandridae; genus Lissotriton; species Lissotriton vulgaris. Next base: position 1,467,108,527 of record NC_141695.1, read on the forward strand.
TAATAACGAATTAGAGGCCAGCCTTTACAAAGGACAATGACACAAGCCAATGAAAAATATGGGCGGAGAGTGGGCAGAGCTTCAAGTCCATTCTCAAATACAGCATGCCTCGCAGAGCAGTGCATGCGCTGCTCAAGCTCAACTTAAAAATTACTGCTAACCTCTCCAGCATGCCCACCTCTCGTGCTAAGGTAGAAATCATTTATGATTGGCTACCACATACACCAGGAATGCAAGTACAAAGGCCGGTTTTGATTGTGCGACATTAACCCTTTGTATGCTGATGACGGAACCGCTCCGTCATCAGCTGCGGTGGCGCTGTGCTGATGACGGAGCGGTTCCGTCATGGCCCTGCCCGCCCCCTTAGCACTGCGGCGACATTGCAGACAAAATTCTGAAAGAAGAGAGCAGGGGATATTTATTCTGATTTAATAGTCAGATGTCTGAGAGCTAATATGTGCTAATTAGACCTATCATGTGTAACACCTTCAGCATGTCCTCTATTTTTTTTTAAATGTCAGCTACCCAGGCCTTGCATGCCGGAATGTTTGGCACAAGCTTATATACGTTGAAAGCCGAACCTCCATGTCCGAACATGTGATCGCTGTTAGGTAAGACCAAAGCTCATTCTGAAGGTGTTGTCATGGTAAGGGCGGACTTGACAGCTGTGGATGCCACTAAGAGGCAGTTTAACCATATTCATTTTTTCAATTCAGTTTATACATAGAAAATCAGATGCCTTATCCGTTATCCTCGTGGTATTGATTCTAAAGGATTATTGGCAAAAACAGGTAGTTTCAAATACACAAAAGTGACTGCTACAACTCAAACCCCGACAACTGGTGAGATTCAGGCAACATCTCAAAGTCTAGCTACTTGTACACCACTTCAATCCAGCTTTAAACCATTTTCAATATGTTCCCTATTTATACAGATAGTTTAGAGACTCTTTCCCACTCCTCTACTAAAATTTTCTTATCAAGGACTATCCACCCGATTCATCAAAGAAAATTGCGCTCGCAAAGGGCCAGATTCTGAGAATCTGTCCCTTTGCGAGTGCGATTTTTGCATTTGGGATTCAGCATCCCAAATGCAAAAATCGCTAATTGCGATCTCGCAATGTTGCGAGGAATTACATTTAAGGAATCTCTATTTGAGATTCCTTAAATGCAATTCATCATCCAATTTTTTTTGCGAATTCGCAATTTCTGGCCGCAATTTACCGCGAGGTCAGACCTTGTGGTAAATTGCGAAAACTCAGAAAAATGCATTTAAATGCATTTTTTTGAGTTGCATGTTACACACACACATGTCCTTTGGACATGTGTGTGTGCAACACCTGTATAAAATTTCATTTGAGGGGTGCTACAGGGTGTCCTTTGGACACTCCTGGCACCCTTCAAATCGCTATCTTATTTGCGATTAGCAAATTGCTAATCACAAATAAGGAATACTCCCCATTCATTCCTATGGGCCTTTTGGCCCATAGGAATGAATGGCGAGTTATTCCTTATTTGCGATTAGCAATTTGCTAATCGCAAATAAGGAATATGTAGGAATCGCATTTCTTTATGCAATTCCTACATGAATCCCGTTTTGCGAGTCCTTAATAGCGATTCGCTACGAATCGCTATTAGGGGCTCGCAAAACGGGAGAATGATGAATCAGGCTGAAAGTTATCCAACCATATTGGTCCTGGAATTGTATGCAGGTATGCTGCTATGAGAAGTAACTTGTAGAGAGAGCATGCATATAATTTGCAACATCCATGCCTCCATGTTTCAACATGCGCTCAAAAACAGTGAAGTTCTATGTGTAGTCTCTTTGATTGTTGAGTGGAAAAATGTTGCCTGAATGCTTGTTCGAGAACTTTCTATAGAGACCAATCCTTGCGATAAATGTTGTGAGTGGAAATACAACGGAGGAGCATCTAGTGTTTATGTAAAACTACTCCTCAATCTACCCTAAGGGAATAAAAGACAATATGTTATGGCTGGTAATAAATGCAAAGAAATGTCACTTAGCATGGGTATTCTTCTTCTTTATAAAGTCCCTTCGGTACAGGTGCTTGTGAGGGACAGAAAGGAGGGTGTGAACAACAGGGAAGCAAGAATCTGCTTTGGAAGCCCGGTCAGAAGATTAATGGCTTGATAGCAAAAACCAGGTGCGGGGCTTAGGGCTGAAAGCAAGGCTTGGAGAACGATGTGTTCCAAGCCTTGTGGAAGATATAAAAGTTACAGCGCAAGAGAAACAGAAACCAGATAAACTAATAAAAGACACAGGATTGGATGATGAACACTTTTGACAAAGTAATTAAGCCTCCGAACAGAAATGCCAAGACTTCAAAAATTAAAAAAAACATAGCGCAAGTGCTGTGCAGGCAAAACCTTTAAAAATGTGTTCCACAAAAACGGATGAAAACAGTACTTGGGCCATGGGATATTGATAAGATAAACGCATGAGAGGAAAGACAGGAAATAGTATGCTATGGCCAATAGGAACAGAGGAAAAGTAAGTGGCAAACACCCCAACCAATGAATAGTGAGAGCGGGATGTAAGCACCTTTTAAGATTTATATTAAATACAATAAATTTCACAATCACAGTGCAAGTGCTGTGCAGGCAATACATAAGAAGGGTATGGGTGCACAGTTATTTTCTATTGTAAGATGTAGATTCAAGATTTGACAACCTAGAAGCCACAGCAGGCACGGAGAGGGAGACAGCTAGATCCCCTTGCAGGGCCTGGGAGTTTCTCAAACCTCTCAAGTTGACAAACACAAGGTATCAATAGTTCATCCACACATGTTTTTTTTTTTAATTCACGTGCCTGTAGTCATGTTTTAGAAAAGAGAAATAAAACAAGTGTTAGTGAAGCCATTAGCTTGTGCCTATGACACTGGGGCACAGACCTATTAGATTTGCCAATTCTTTTATTTTTTTGTTTTTGCCATTTGTTAAGGCAAAACTATCTCAAGATGGCCATCGTGCATGCTTGCCTACTCATGGCACCAATCTGGCATTGGTTATTCATTAAAAACGTGGGAAAAACATTACAAGAGGACCACTATGCATAAATACACACGGGGGGCAATCTTACAAGGACTTCCAAACAATTTATCAATGGCTGTCCTCTTTCGTATTAGTGGCAGGTAGGGGACAGAAGGGCCCGCAGGGCGGGGCAGAGTGGGAAATGCACAAAAACAGAGGAGGACTGGGAAAGATGTGAGAGAGCACCATAAGCATAGAGCGAGTGAGAAATAGAGAGATAGAGAAAGATATATATATATATATATATATATATATATATATATATATATATATATATATATATATATATATATATATATATATATATATATATATATATATATATATATATATATATATATAGAGAGAGAGAGAGAGAGAGAGAGAGAGAGAGAGAGAGAGAGAGGGGGGGAGAGAAAATGGGCCCACATGTAGTGCAAAAGAATCCCTGAAACCAGTAATGGAAGGACAGAAACTACTGAGGCAGTCAAGACATGGTGAGGCTTTAATGCTCATCAGTGATGGACAAATAAAACAATTGGGGAGGCAAGGCATGACATGAGAAGTAAAGAGCAGAGATCGAGAAGAAACCCATCAAACCATAGGGTAGGGTAGACCAAGGACCTAATGTATTTACTTTGTATACAATAGTTCTGCCAACAGACAGCTAGAGCTGTCCATAGGACGAGACTAAACATATGACAGGTATCAGAATGCAAAGAAAAAAAATTATGTATGATGTTTCCAATCCTAAACTTTGACAACTGGATATATCTTTAATATGTTTTACGTTTCTCAATGCAAATTAATATATGTTATTACATGGCACACAATTCAAACTCAATTGCTTCTTAGCACTCAAACTTTTTGGCAAACAAAGGAACAGAAACATAGAAAGAAATGTGCCAATATCTCAAACATTGATAAACCAGGGAAACTCAGGATTTCATCCTAAATCTTCGGGTACTGAACTTTTCAGTGTAGCATGCTATATATTTTTCCTCCGAAGAAAACCTCCCATGGAGTGGGTAATATCATCCCACTGACTTCCACAATCACAGCACTATTTGGGATCATTTTGGAGATTCACAGAGTGGTGCTACATGGCCAAATCTTGTTTTAATGTGATTTATTCTTCAGGTTAAAATTCTGTTCAACACAAAACAATTCCAAAATAATACTTTTTAAATTGCATTCCAGTGTCTGCTTATTCCAGAAGCAAATATTAGTCTAACATGAGGTTTTCCGTTTTTTCTCCGAGAATCTTCTCTGTTTTGTGATTGATTAGAATGTGCTTTCTTATAACGTGGAATACAAAAATGTGAAAGTGCACTAGATTTTTCAGCTGAATAAAGTTTCCTCACTTTGCTTTGATGGATATAATCTTCAATGTTTACTTCTTTTGAATACATTTTCTAAAATTCTATGAAAGGAAAAGCAAATGCCTTTATTGAGATTAGTGGAGATGTGTAAATAAAATTGAAAAATAACTCAAAGAGTAAAAAACAGTATTGTTATGATGTAACAAGGATCTCTTAAATTCTTGATTCATAGCCACTGCTCATTGGATAATGGATAAAACACAAAGTGAGCACCCTACCTCTCTGCACTTGGGCACTTCTGAGCACATGACTTGCATTTATTTGTTTTACTGTTCGCTCAAAAGAAACCTAGTTAAATATGGATGGCTTCTTTGTATTTTGCCCGTTCTGGACTCAAAAATCTGGGAGAATAAATCCCCTACTTCACCCACTTGTATCCACATGACGTTGCCATGCAATGTTTGTTCCAAAGGGATTTTCCATATGTGAATCAGGACTTTAGGTCCACTTTTGTCTTTGTGTGAGGAAAAAAAGGTTACAAAAATTCACTACCGTTTCAAAAGTCACGAACAGAGGTCAGCAAGCCACTGGCTTGAGCCTGAAGCCTGGTTCTGGTTCAGCTCAAGGTCCTGTAGGATCCTCAAGCCAATACCAAGCCGTGCTTTCATGTGGCTTCTGCCTGCCTGCCTCCCTCTACCCAGGATCACCTGCGGCCGCTTCAGGTAAGAGCGGTGGGGCGCGGTTAGGGGGGATTTCGAGAGATGACTACGAGGGAAAATGAATTATTTCTTTCATTTCCCCTAGTGGTAGTCTCTCGAAATCCCCCCTCACCTGGCCCCACCGCTCTTACCTGCAGCAGCTGCTGAGGATGTGGTGTTATGGCCAGAGCTGCTGTCTTTGGATCTGGGGAACCAGATTCAAGTCTCTGCGTTCACTCAACATCCTGTTATTCTGGGCAAATCACTTAATCTCCGCAGTGCTGAAAAAAATGAATCTAGACTTGTGTAATGTATCTAGTGCTTGTGTATAGTGTTCCAATACCTCAGGTCTTATTTGTGCTATACAAAAACTACAGAAAAATGCACAGAGAGGTCAAAACAAAGCATTGACATAAAAAGGAAAGACTAATAGATTCTCATTTAGTGGCTAATTTGTACAAAGTGGAACCAGAACACCCTGATAAATGACGACTTCCCTGCTTAAACTGAGTGATCTTGGCAAATCTTTTTTTCAAAATTACTCCTTTTTCTTCATTATTGCGTTTGAAAGCACTTTAACATATGTGCGTTCAGAATACCAGTTACATAAAAATCTGTTGTGTTTATTTAATCGACACTAATTTTGCTCTATAATAATCTGGGCCAGTACAGGGTTTGCATGACCACGGTCGTGCCTACGTAGTTCACCAGTGGTTCACGTTTAAAAACTTTTAATAAGTATTTCTCAGAGCAGTGCCATTTTTAAGAAAACTATTTTAATTTTGAAGGGACTTAATCATAATTTACATGATGTTTGTCGTTTGATTTACATAGCAGGCATTTTCAAGGCTCGGCACGTGCACCAGCTCTGTGAGCCAATTCAGACACATAGGGGGTCATTAGGATGAAGGGCGGACTTAGTCCGTCCGCCATACTATCGGAATTCGGGACCGCCCATCATAAGGGTGCGGGTCCGGTGGGGGGTATTAGGATGCGCCGCCACAGTGGCGGGCGCATCCTGCATTTTTAACATTGTGGCGGGCGGTGCTCTCCGCACCGCCCGCCACAATGCCAAAAATGAATGTATGCATTTGCATGCACAAAGCGGCAGGCACCCCATGTGCCCCCCCACCTCTCCTTCACTCTGGGGGCCCGCAGGGGCCCCCCAGAGTGAAGACCGCAAGCCTTTCCTTGGCGGCATCGCCGCCACGGAAAGGCATCTGAAACAGCCCATTGTAATATGGCTGGTGGTGTTTAATAGACACCGCCACCATATTAATCCTTTTCCACCCTGGCCGCAAGGCGACTGGGGTGGAAAAGCGGCGGACGGTCTTTCCGTCCACCGCGGTCCCCCCGTCATACTAATATGGCGGGGGGAATTTAGGTGCGGATGGCGGGCGGATTGCCCCCGCCAGGCTGGCGGTGGCTACTGCCAGCCTTGCGGTGGCAATCCACCCGCCATCCTAATGGGCCCCTTGGCTCGGCTCTCCTAGCTAATTTGTTGGCTTACCCACCTTCATCACGAGGAACACAGTTGTATATCAAATGTACAAGAAAACAACACATTTATTTTCGGTAACAATAATCCCTCATGAGGAAAGATTGCAAAACGCTTTGAAAAATAGCACCAATGGTGATACAGCGCCAGGGTACCCGTAGCGTGTTAGTTTGCGCTTTACAAGTGCTGATAATCATAATATGTAAGAGAATGAGGAAACTCTGAGAACTGCAGGCATACTAATCGTGATGGAGGCTATAACTCTGTTCGTATAATAATAACTGTGCACAGCCATGGTCTTTATATTCTTTCAACTTGAAATATATATCTAAAATTCATAATGGCAAACATGCCTACCTCAGGCTCCACCCCTATTCTATAGAAATAGTTTCCTCATAAGGGTAGAGGTACCCGTTTATTGTTTTCTTCACCTTCGTTTCTCTCATTCAATTAGACATGAACATTTTTGAATAAACTTATTAAGTTATTTTTTTAAATCAATATTCATTGTGACGCTTGCCTTGTTATGTTTTTAAGAGCTCTAATCCTTGACCCTTTCCCTACACCCCGGGGAGTGTCTGCCCGTGTGTGATATACAATCCGGTGCTAGGTGAGAGCTCACTTCTCCCCTTGTTTATTTACAAGAGGCCTTCGTTTATGTTGAACTTGACAGCCAATGGGCCTGCCTAATGCCAAGCTACTAATTCCAGGCTGCCCTGACAGGCCTGGCGTGCACACCTGAAAGTCGTTAGCGCTCTGGCCCATTTTCTTCTCACATTTCGAGGCAGTGACCCGCAGCCGTGTACAGCTTCAGCAGGCACTCTGTCAACCCCCTGTCATCAGCAGGAGCCTCGCGCCCGGGCACAGCTCTCAGCTTGCACGAGGGCTAATGAGGGCGCGCGGAGCCTGGCCGCGTGCGCACTGCTCTCCGCAGCTCTTGTTTTACCATCTCGGCAGCGAATCAGCTCTCTTTAACTGGCAAAGCAGTAACTCTCATTGATGTATCAGGTGCAGTGATACCAGGCCGACTGCTCTTCAACTTTGTTTTACTAAGCAGCAAGGGGCAAGGTGACCCATTTTTAAAATTTCTTGCTTTGGGGCTCCTTCCAACACACCCTTGCAGTGCCAATACCGACTGCCTACAGTTCTGTGGTTCGGTTTGAAACAGTGGTTTCGAAAACGTATCTTGCCAAAAATTGTGAATTAAATAGTTGCTGCAGGTTGTGAGGGGACATTTCACCCACGGCACTACATTTTACCATCATAAAAAGGTGATTTGTAATCCCATTTACAGCAATATTAGCAAAGCCAACGGGGCTGGCGTTGGCCACCAGCATTTTGGCTATGTAAATGCTTGTTTTTTGTTTTCTCATATTTTTTGGAAAACGTCATTGTAGGAGAAGCTTCCTGGTCCTCATCCATCAAAAAATGCCTAAAAGCAAATATATTGTTAGGGTCTAAAAAGCGCCTTTTGCCAGGGTGACCATTGGCTTTTAAGGGAACTACTTTGAGTGGAAATGTGCTTCTTCTAAGAGGACAAAATGCTGTCACTCAAAGTGGGTAGTCAATGGCTGCACTTGGCTGACCCATTACTCCATGTTGTATGCCATTTAAGCATGGGCGGAAAATCCGTTACGCTCGCGGATTTTGCGGATTTTCGGGAAATTCGCAATCCGCGAGATTTGCGAATTTCTCGCAAAATCCGCAAATTCGCACGCAGCGGATTTTTTTTGCGGCGCGCGGCGTTGGTGATCAATTTTTGCGGCGCGCGGCGTTTATCATCGTTTGCCGGGTTGTTTTTCTTGATAGTTTGCGAGTGCTGCGCCATTTTGGATCTTGCTGTGTGATCCCGCGGGAATTGGCGAGCGCGATTACGTCATCGCGGCTTGCGAGCGAGAGTTTGTCAAAGCGAGTACGGCGAGATCACGTCTCGCGGTACTTCGCAATTGCGAGATTTGAGATGCGGCGAGCAGCAAGAATCTCGCACAAACGAAAATATAAAATTTGCAATTCTGCACAAGAAATCCACCAGCATGCAGCATAAACCTTCTTGAAATGATGATTTTTATCTGAATAACTCATTAGGTTGACATTTGCCTGCACTTTTTTAGCGAGGAGTCCATTTTGGGGAGGGGGGGAGGGGGGTGAGAGGAAGGAAGTGCCCCACAGTCTTCAACTTCCTGTTCCTGTCCAGCAGGCTCCTCCCAGTGCTTTGCCCATCTCCTGGTCACTTTTCATTTGGATCTGGAGCTGGAAGGATTACTTTTTGTGGATGCTGCTGGATATTTGGATTTGAGGCCTTTTTGACTTTCTTTGGATCATTGTTGGATTAGAAATTTAACAAGTAAGTTTGTTTGGGGCATTACAGTTGCTGCAACTAAAATTTTGGAATTTTCGATTTTTGGGCTGTTTTGGGGCCTTTTGCCCAGGGGTTCTCAGTGGTGGGTGGACTGAGTCTTTCTGTGGGTTGTCTTGAACTTAAACATCATGGAGGGCATGGATGGATTGGGATTGTGCTGATTTTTCAGTGATTTTCGTTTTTTGGGCCTGTACTTGTGGCCTTTTCACCAGGGGTATTTGAGTCTAGCATGGGCCTAGTCTTTCTGTGGGCTGTCTTGAACTTAAACATCATGGAGGGCATGGATGGATTGGGATTGTGCTGATTTTTCAGTGATTTTCGTTTTTTGGGGCTGTACTTGTGGCCTTTTCACCAGGGGTATTTGAGTCTAGCATGGGCCTAGTCTTTCTGTGGGCTGTCTTGAACTTAAACATCATGGAGGGCATGGATGGAATGGGATTGTGCTGATTTTGCAGTGTTTTTCGATTTTTGGGGGTGTTCATGGGGAGGGACAGGCCATGTGGCTGGTGGCCATTTTGAGTGCAGCTACAGGCACTGGCCATGTGCTGGCAGGCAAGTGGCCATTTTGAATGCAGGCTTTGTTGTTAGGCCTGCAACCATTTTGCCTACTTTTCAACCTTTTTTATGCCCAGGGGTAGTGAGTCTTGCATGGGCCTAGTCTTTTTGTGGGTTGTCTTGAATTTAAACATCATGGAGGGCATGGATGGATTGGGATTGTGCTGATTTTGCAGTGTTTTTCGATTTTTGGGACTGTTCATGGGGAGGGACAGGCCATGTGGCTGGTGGCCATTTTGAGTGCAGCTACAGGCACTGGCCATGTGCTGGCAGGCAAGTGGCCATTTTGAATGCAGGCTTTGTTGTTAGGCCTGCAACCATTTTGCCTACTTTTCAACCTTTATTTATGCCCAGGGGTAGTGAGTCTTGCATGGGCCTAGTCTTTCTGTGGGTTGTCTTGAATTTAAACATCATGGAGGGCATGGATGGATTGGGATTGTGCTGATTTTGCAGTGTTTTTCGATTTTTGGGGCTGTTCATGAGGAGGGACAGGCCATGTGGCTGGTGGCCATTTTGAGTGCAGCTACAGGCACTGGCCATGTGCTGGCAGGCAAGTGGCCATTTTGAATGCAGGCTTTGTTGTTAGGCCTGCAACCATTTTGCCTACTTTTCAACCTTTATTTATGCCCAGGGGTAGTGAGTCTTGCATGGGCCTAGTCTTTCTGTGGGTTGTCTTGAATTTAAACATCATGGAGGGCATGGATGGATTGGGATTGTGCTGATTTTTCAGTGATTTTCGTTTTTTGGGCCTGTACTTGTGGCCTTTTCACTAGGGGTATTTGAGTCTAGCATGGGCCTAGTCTTTCTGTAGGTTGTCTTGAATTTAAACATCATGGAGGGCATGGATGGATTGGGATTGTGCTGATTTTTCAGTGATTTTCGTTTTTTGGGCCTGTACTTGTGGCCTTTTCACCAGGGGTATTTGAGTTTAGCATGGGCCTAGTCTTTCTGTAGGTTGTCTTGAATTTAAACATCATGGAGGGCATGGATGGATTGGGATTGTGCTGATTTTTCAGTGATTTTCGTTTTTTGGGGCTGTACTTGTGGCCTTTTCACCAGGGGTATTTGAGTCTAGCATGGGCCTAGTCTTTCTGTGGGTTGTCTTGAATTTAAACACCATGGAGGGCATGGATGGATTGGGATTGTGCTGATTTTTCAGTGATTTTCGTTTTTTGGGCCTGTACTTGTGGCCTTTTCACCAGGGGTATTTGAGTCTAGCATGGGCCTAGTCTTTCTGTGGGTTGTCTTGAATTTAAACATCATGGAGGGCATGGATGGATTGGGATTGTGCTGATTTTTCAGTGATTTTCGTTTTTTGGGGCTGTACTTGTGGCCTTTTCACCAGGGGTATTTGAGTCTAGCATGGGCCTAGTCTTTCTGTGGGTTGTCTTGAATTTAAACATCATGGAGGGCATGGATGGATTGGGATTGTGCTGATTTTTCAGTGATTTTCGTTTTTTGGGCCTGTACTTGTGGCCTTTTCACCAGGGGTATTTGAGTCTAGCATGGGCCTAGTCTTTCTGTAGGTTGTCTTGAATTTAAACATCATGGAGGGCATGGATGGATTGGGATTGTGCTGATTTTTCAGTTATTTTCGTTTTTTGGGGCTGTACTTGTGGCCTTTTCACCAGGGGTATTTGAGTCTAGCATGGGCCTAGTCTTTCTGTGGGCTGTCTTGAACTTAAACATCATGGAGGGCATGGATGGAATGGGATTGTGCTGATTTTGCAGTGTTTTTCGATTTTTTTTTGTGCTGTATAACTGAACTGATGTTCCTCTGTCTTCCATTGTTTTTAGGTGCACATGACTCAAGAGAACCACCAGTGCCAGGAAGAAGTCCTGCAGCGGTGTGTGTGTGCAGCATAACGTCACGCGACGTCACGTCTGGCCTCAGACAACTCTACAATTCGTGCAACTGCGGCCTGCTGTCTGACCTGCTCTGAAGAAGATGGCCCCAAAAAAAGGTCTCCGTAGCTCCTCTAGCAAGAGAGTTGCTAGTAAGGAGCAGAAGAAGAAAGTTACCAAGGAGGCTGGTGTGCCACCCGCCACTTTTTTTGGGAGCAAAAAAAAAAGTACGCCTGCAGCAGCAGGATCTGCTGGGGACCAAGCTGGGAGCAGCACCCCTGCTCCATTGGGTTCAGTGCCTCCACCACCACGCCAACTTAAGTCAAAGCCCTTGAGTGCTTCAGAGGCAGTCAGTGTACTTCTCCAATCACCATCGACCAGTGATGTTGGCTCATCGCAAGAAAGTAGCAGCAATGTCCCTGAATCAACACAGGTTGTTGTAACTCATCTGACAAGTGTTGAACAACCACAGCCGCAACAACAACACCATGTGCAAGTACACGCCCAAGTACATGTGGAAGGAGAGGCAGCAAAAGGAGATGCGCAAGCAAAGGTGCATGGAGGTTCACAAGTGCCCATAATAGTTGTTCCTCCCGAAGTAGGGGCACATCAGGAAATCGACAATGAAGCCGAGGTATCATTGGAAGCCACTCCTCCTGATGATCATTCACTGTCTTCCATATCCCCAGCAAGGAAAAGATCAAGGGGGGTGTCTACATCTTCTTCAAGCCCACCTCCTACTGATGATCTGGATGACGAATGGGTACCACCACGGCAGCCTGAGAGTGAGGCACACCATGATCTGACAAAGGTACCTAAGCGTAAAAGGAAGGTCGTCGAAAAACTCATAGCTATGGAGTGTGATGAGGCTCAACAAGAAGTGACAGATACTGCTGGTGATGAAGCCTCTCGCGATGACGACGAGCCAGTCATCACAAAGGTCACTGCAGCCCCACCGGGCATGCAGCAAAGAGACATTTTGACCCTATCCAGAGAAGCTGCTGAGCGTGATGATGATGTCGACGAGGAGGCAATGGAAATGGAATCATTAGATTTGGAGTTAAGTAGTACACCAAAACCTACCGCTTCCATATTTCTTCCTCGCAAGAAGGTACCCACCTCGACCTCAATTCGTGGTGGTGAAAGTGCAAAACGTACTGAAGTTCGGCAATCCACATCCTCCACTTCATCTGGCATTAGCAGCAGGACCACTACCACCAGTATCGCCGCCTCCTCCGGCCCCCAAAGACATTTCAAGTCTCCAGTTTGGGACTTCTTTAGCGTTTGCCCAAAAATGGAAAACGTAGCCATTTGTAGCCTTTGTAAGGTTCGAGTTGGTCGTGGTAAGCTTGGTTCTAACTATGGTACCGGAGGCCAGAGAGGTCATCTTAAGAGAGCGCACCCTGTCCAATGGTTTCCGCACCTAGAGGCGTTTATGCAAGCCAGAATTGCACGTAATGAAAACGTTGATTTTTCATCTGATGATGACGAGGACGAAGAAGACGATTCAAACACTTCACTTACACCCAGTACCCCTGTCAGCAGCACACCCCATGTGAGCGACACTAAGAGTGTGGGAGAGAGTGAGACATCAATGCGGAAAAGTTCATCAGCGAGCGTAACTGGGTCGAAGATATCATCATCATCCCGTAAATCCTTGGTCCAGGGCAACATTAAAAAGATGTTGTTTACAGAAGCGCAATATGAACGCAACCACCCAATGACGCGTCTGTATAACACTAAGCTGGCTAAAATGCTAGCTCTGGACCTTCTCCCTTTTTCTTTTGTAGAAGGGGTTGGTTTTCTAGAATTAGTGGCAGCGCTCTGCCCTAAATGGAAGGTTCCTAGCCGGTTCTATTTTGCCCGAGTTGCGGTTCCAGCACTACATGAAGATGTTCTGAAGGTGATTGGGGCAGCTTTGCAGAAGAGTGCTGTTCACACTATACATCTGACAACAGACATGTGGACCAGTGGCGCAGGCGCTGATTACATGTGCATCACTGCACACTGGGTCTCTTTTTCAGGGGCTAAAGCAAAGCTAAACGCAGGTTTTGACACGGACATTGTTTTTAAAGCTGCTCGGAAACATGCAACACTAGCCATGTTTGGTTTGGAGAAACGTCACACAGCAGAAAACATTTTGGATGTCTTTAACACAAAGGTCCTTAACTGGCTGTCCCCACTAAAACGCCGGGTTGGTTATGTTTCCACGGACAATGGCGCCAATATAGTTAAGGCCATGAGGGACGGTTACTATTTCAGAGTGCCGTGTTTGGCGCACTGTATAAACCTGGTTGTCCAAAAATTCTTGGCTAATAAAGCCAGTGCAGCGTACAGTGTATTGGACACCTGCCGAAAAATGTGCAAGCATTTCAGCCATTCTTTTAAGGCCCGGAAGCAGCTGAGGAGCCTGCTATATCAACGTAAAATGCCAGTGAAAGCACTCATCCAGGAGGTGGTAACACGTTGGAACTCAACCTTCTACATGCTTGAGCGTCTGTATGAGCAGTATACGGAACTCGATCAATATTTCCTTACAGAGGGTACAGAGGAGCTGAGGATGGGTGGGCCGCAATGGAACATAGTTCAAAGCCTGACACGCATGCTTCGTCCTTTTGAGTTCTTCACGCGTGCAGTCAGCAAGGAGGACTCTAATTTGGGAAAAGCTATCCCATTGTTGTACATGTTGGAGGACCAACTGAAGGAGGTGTGTTTTGTGTTTGAAAAAGATGACAAAAACCAAGACTCTTTGCTTCTGGCTGAGCAATTATTAGAGCTCCTACAAGGTGATGAACGTCTTAAAAAGATCCACTCAGAAGAGCATTACATTTGTGCTACTATTCTGGATCCACGCTACAAAAAGGCGCTGGAAGGCCAAGCATTCTTTCCTTTTGATGATCAACATGTTCCAAAGTACAATCGTTGGCTAGCCTTGTCAGCCAAGAGGTTTGAAAGAGAACGGCTGGAAATTGAAGGAAATGGCAGTACATCAGCAGGCCATCCCCAGTCAAAACAATCCACTTCTGCACCTGTGGCTGTGGCACAAGTGACCTCTCAGCCGTTAAAGACACCGGCAACTGGATCATCTGCACGAGACACAACCGAAACATTGGAGGCTGAAGAGGATTGGCTAGCTCTGCGTGGGTTTGGTTCTCAAAAGGTCAGAGGCACAGCAAGAGCTAAGCAAAGTGGAGGAACCTTGGAAGAGGACCTTGAGTCGATGGTGAAGGACTATCTGAATGACTCAACAGAGGTCTATGTTAATTCTGACCCATTGGCGTATTGGCATGGGAAAAAAGAATTGTGGCCACAGCTCACCAACCTGGCTTTAAACTACTTGTCTTGCCCACTCGCAAGCGTGTCTTCTGAACGGGTTTTCAGTGCTGCTGGTGGCATTGTAACTCCCTAACGGAGCCGCCTCTCGCCCAAAAATGTGGAGAGGTTAACAATGATCAAGATGAATCAGCACCTCATACCACCAGATTTCAGAGTACGAGAAAGCGTGCCGGATGAAGAGGAGGTGGCCAGCAACATAGATGAGGGAATTTCTACTCTGTCAGGTGACACTGAGCTCACCCTGCCTGAATTCGCAGAGTATGATGACGAAGCCTTATTCTTATTCCTGGACCGTGATACCGAGCCCTGAAAATGAGACAACGAATCAATAACTTTCTTTTTCGTCCCTATTCACTTTTATTCCTGTCTGTCTGTCTTTCTTTGTTGTGCACAGTTAATATATTTCAAACTTTAATCAGATAATCACAAAATCAAGCCCATCAGCAGAACTGTCTTCACTGGTTTGCTAATTGATTTGAAGTTGCCGCAGTCTGCATTTCTCAGGTTCACAAGTTCAGAAGAACATGCTCCTCTATCCTCCTCCTCCAGACTCCTATTTCCATCAAACCAGAGGGCTGGTTTACGCCCAATGAAGAAAGACTCAGCACTTGTGGGGGTGTTGTTGTACCTCTTTGCAGGTGAGTTGACGGCTCTGGGACCATTGTTGGGAAGCTCTAATACCGGATAAAAGTGGTTTGGACCAAATCCCAGGAAGAATTTTTTGTGTGTTTTTGATGACTTGCTTGCCTTTTAGGTGCTCTTAGGGAAGGTTCCGTCTGTTTGTGGGTGAGTTTCGTGGTCTGGGAGCATTGCTGGGACACTCTAATCTTGATTGCATTTGCTTTTCAGGAAATCCGTCGTGGCAACCCCGACTTATGGCCTAGCTACGCAGCGCGTTTGGACCGAAGGCCGAGAAATATTGCAAGTATGAGATTTTGCTTTTGGCCTGTTTGGGGGTGTTATGCTTCTTGGCGGGTGGGTTGGCGGGTCTTTGGGGCATTCCTGGGAAGGTATAATACCGGGTAGAAGTGGTTGGGACAAAATCCAGGCCGATTTTTTTTTGGCTATTTCTGACATTTTGCTCAATGTAGCGTTTTCGGGGGCCTGTTTGGGGGGCTTCCTGGTGTTTGTGGGTGAATTTCGTGGTCTGGGAGCACTGCTGGGACACTCTAATCTTGATTGCATTTGCTTTTCAGGAAATCCGTTGTGGCAACCCCGACTTATGGCCTAGCTACGCAGCGCGTTTGGACCGAAGGCTGAGAAATATTGCAAGTATGGGATTTTGCTTTTGGCCTGTTTGGGGGTGTTATGCTTCTTGGCGGGTGGGTTGGCGGGTCTTGGGGCATTCCTGGGAAGGTCTAATACCGGGTAGAAGTGGTTGGGACAAAATCCAGGCCAATTTTTTTTTGGCTATTTCTGACATTTTGCTCAATGTAGCGTTTTCGGGGGGCTTCCTGGTGTTTGTGGGTGGGTTTCGGGGTCTGGGCGCACTGCTGGCTATATATACTTTACTTTGCAAGAGGTTTGAAGCAAATCCATGGTGGCAGAGGGGAGTTAGAGCCTAGCTGCAGAGCGCGCGCGGAGTGATTTGGGAAATTTGTGAAAAATTGACTAAGTCCCCGTTTTTGTACTTTTGCTCTTTGGCTGTTTGGGGGTCTTCTACTCGTTTTCTCCTGGGTTGACGGCTCTGGGGCCATTGCTGGGAAGCTCTAATACCGGATAAAAGTGTTTTGGACCAAATCCCAGGCGGAATTTTTTTTGTGTTTTTGATGACTTGCTTGCCTTTGAGGTGCTCTTAGGGGGGCTTCCTGGTGTTTGTGGGTGAGTTTCGTGGTCTGGCAGCACTGCTGGGACACTCTAATCTTGATTGCATTTGCTTTTCAGGAAATCTGTCGTGGATACCCCGACTTATGGCCTAGCTACGCAGCGCGTTTGGGCCGAAGGCCGAGAAATATTGCAAGTATGAGATTTTGCTTTTGGCCTGTTTGGGGGTGTTATGCTTCTTGGCGGGTGGGTTGGCGGGTCTTGGGGCATTCCTGGGAAGGTCTAATACCGGGTAGAAGTGGTTGGGACAAAATCCAGGCCGATTTTTTTTTTGGCTATTTCTGACATTTTGCTCAATGTAGCGTTTTCGGGGGCCTGTTTGGGGGGCTTCCTGGTGTTTGTGGGTGGGTTTCGGGGTCTGGGCGCACTGCTGGCTATATATACTTTACTTTGCAAGAGGTTTGAAGCAAATCCATGGTGGCAGAGGGGAGTTAGGGCCTAGCTGCAGAGCGCGCGCGGAGTGATTTGGGAAATTTGTGAAAAATTGACTAAGTCCCTGTTTTTGTACTTTTGCTCTTTGGCTGTTTGGGGGTCTTCTACTCGTTTTCTCCTGGGTTGACGGCTCTGGGGCCATTGCTGGGAAGCTCTAATACCGGATAAAAGTGTTTTGGACCAAATCCCAGGCGGAACATTTTTTGTGTTTTTGATGACTTGCTTGCCTTTTAGGTGCTCTTAGGGAAGGTTCCGTCTGTTTGTGGGTGAGTTTCGTGGTCTGGGAGCATTGCTGGGACACTCTAATCTTGATTGCATTTGCTTTTCAGGAAATCCGTCGTGGCAACCCCGACTTATGGCCTAGCTACGCAGCGCGTTTGGACCGAAGGCCGAGAAATATTGCAAGTATGAGATTTTGCTTTTGGCCTGTTTGGGGGTGTTATGCTTCTTGGCGGGTGGGTTGGCGGGTCTTGGGGCATTCCTGGGAAGGTATAATACCGGGTAGAAGTGGTTGGGACAAAATCCAGGCCGATTTTTTTTTGGCTATTTCTGACATTTTGCTCAATGTAGCGTTTTCGGGGGCCTGTTTGGGGGGCTTCCTGGTGTTTGTGGGTGAATTTCGTGGTCTGGGAGCACTGCTGGGACACTCTAATCTTGATTGCATTTGCTTTTCAGGAAATCCGTCGTGGCAACCCCGACTTATGGCCTAGCTACGCAGCGCGTTTGGACCGAAGGCCGAGAAATATTGCAAGTATGGGATTTTGCTTTTGGCCTGTTTGGGGGTGTTATGCTTCTTGGCGGGTGGGTTGGCGGGTCTTGGGGCATTCCTGGGAAGGTCTAATACCGGGTAGAAGTGGTTTGGACAAAATCCAGGCCGATTTTATTTTGGCTATTTCTGACATTTTGCTCAATGTAGCGTTTTCGGGGGCCTGTTTGGGGGGCTTCCTGGTGTTTGTGGGTGGGTTTCGGGGTCTGGGCGCACTGCTGGCTATATATACTTTACTTTGCAAGAGGTTTGAAGCAAATCCATGGTGGCAGAGGGGAGTTAGGGCCTAGCTGCAGAGCGCGCGCGGAGTGATTTGGGAAATTTGTGAAAAATTGACTAAGTCCCCGTTTTTGTACTTTTGCTCTTTGGCTGTTTGGGGGTCTTCTACTCGTTTTCTCCTGGGTTGACGGCTCTGGGGCCATTGCTGGGAAGCTCTAATACCGGATAAAAGTGTTTTGGACCAAATCCCAGGCGGAATTTTTTTTGTGTTTTTGATGACTTGCTTGCCTTTGAGGTGCTCTTAGGGGGGCTTCCTGGTGTTTGTGGGTGAGTTTCGTGGTCTGGGAGCACTGCTGGGACACTCTAATCTTGATTGCATTTGCTTTTCAGGAAATCCGTCGTGGATACCCCGACTTATGGCCTAGCTACGCAGCGCGTTTGGACCAAAGGCCGAGAAATATTGCAAGTATGAGATTTTGCTTTTGGCCTGTTTGGGGGTGTTATGCTTCTTGGCGGGTGGGTTGGCGGGTCTTGGGGCATTCCTGGGAAGGTCTAATACCGGGTAGAAGTGGTTTGGACAAAATCCAGGCCGATTTTATTTTGGCTATTTCTGACATTTTGCTCAATGTAGCGTTTTCGGGGGCCTGTTTGGGGGGCTTCCTGGTGTTTGTGGGTGGGTTTCGGGGTCTGGGCGCACTGCTGGCTATATATACTTTACTTTGCAAGAGGTTTGAAGCAAATCCATGGTGGCAGAGGGGAGTTAGGGCCTAGCTGCAGAGCGCGCGCGGAGTGATTTGGGAAATTTGTGAAAAATTGACTAAGTCCCCGTTTTTGTACTTTTGCTCTTTGGCTGTTTGGGGGTCTTCTACTCGTTTTCTCCTGGGTTGACGGCTCTGGGGCCATTGCTGGGAAGCTCTAATACCGGAGAAAAGTGTTTTGGACCAAATCCCAGGCGGAACATTTTTTGTGTTTTTGATGACTTGCTTGCCTTTGAGGTGCTCTTAGGGGGGCTTCCTGGTGTTTGTGGGTGAGTTTCGTGGTCTGGGAGCACTGCTGGGACACTCTAATCTTGATTGCATTTTCTTTTCAGGAAATCCATCGTGGCAACCCCGACTTATGGCCTAGCTACGCAGCGCGTTTGGACCGAAGGCCGAGAAATATTGCAAGAATGAGATTTTGCTTTTGGCCTGTTTGGGGGTGTTATGCTTCTTGGCGGGTGGGTTGGCGGGTCTTGGGGCATTCCTGGGAAGGTCTAATACCGGGTAGAAGTGGTTGGGACAAAATCCAGGCCGATTTTTTTTTGGCTATTTCTGACATTTTGCTCAATGTAGCGTTTTCGGGGGCCTGTTTGGGGGGCTTCCTGGTGTTTGTGGGTGAGTTTCGTGGTCTGGGAGCACTGCTGGGACACTCTAATCTTGATTGCATTTGCTTTTCAGGAAATCCGACGTGGCAACCCCGACTTATGGCCTAGCTACGCAGCGTGTTTGGACCGAAGGCCGAGAAATATTGCAAGTATGAGATTTTGCTTTTGGCCTGTTTGGGGGTGTTATGCTTCTTGGCGGGTGGGTTGGCGGGTCTTGGGGCATTCCTGGGAAGGTCTAATACCGGGTAGAAGTGGTTGGGACAAAATCCTCGCGGAAAAGCCTTTTGGCACTTTTTGTAACTTAGGGTTCGTTAGGGTTAGCCCTAGCAGCAGGATTGCATGTGTTTCGGGGTGTTCTAGATTTTTGCAACTGAGTTCTGGGGTCTTAGAGCACTCGTGAGAATGTGTAATTTTGGTTGCAAGTCATTTGAAGAAAATCCATGGTGGGAAAGGGGGGATTTGGCATAGTTAAAGAAAGCCTTTGCCACTATTCTTAACTTAGGGTTCGTTAGGGTTAGCAGTATTTCTATTGCATGTGTTTGAGTGAGGGGGATTTCGAGTCTTGGAGCGATGCTGGCTATGGCTACTTTTGCTTGGTTGCTTGCAAGTGGTTTGAATGCAATCCACGGTGGGTAAGGGGTAATTAGGAAGGGGGTACTTCGGCCTACTTTTACTTTCAAAGTAAGTTTTGTCACCAGTTTTCTGCTAGGCCTCGTTTTTTGAGATTTGATTGGGGGTCTTCTACATTTTTGCGATTGGCTTTAGTAAGGGTCTGGGTGGGAGCACTGCTAGGAAGATCTAATTTTGTTCTAAAACACAGTTTACAGTACACCTAGCTTGAGGGGAAAGATCCGCTACATTAATTTGCCCATACTTATTTATCCTTCAAAAGGTGACTCAGAGTACACACTTTCAAAAATATTGTACTGTCTACTAGGAAAATCAAATTGTGACTTTTTGCACTCCACAGCCTACATACCTTATATTTATTTATCAGTGGTGTTGTAATATTATATCACTTCCTGTTTTTCATTGAATAATTACAGGCCGGGTTTCAGTCTCTGCAATGGGGAAAAAAGGATGGAGTCAGGCTTCACAGTAGCGAGCCACAATTCAGCATCAGGCAGGCAGTGGACAGGGTGTCTTCTGGTGACCAACATCGATGGACGAAGCGTCGGCTGCAATGGAGGAGTGCCGCTAATAAGAGGATTTTTTTTCTGCAGGCAACTTACTTACCACTTCCAACAGGACCACTACAACCACATAGATACAGTATCCCTTGCCTTTTTCTCTGACTGTGACTGCATTTCTTGGATCTCTCTCTGCTTCTAAATTGATCCTTTAACACATCACTTAGTCCACTCCACTATCACATCTGCACCACACATAGTCATTTGTAAGTGCTCCTACGTAATTCGCAAGTCGCAGCACGCCCCAGGCCGTAGAGGACTGGGATGGCCCCAATGATGAAGCATGTCACCAAGGGGCAACCCTGGTGAGTGAGGGGACACCTAGAAAAAAAGCAATTTCTCCTTTTCTATCTACTATACCTTCCAGACCAACCCCACTGAGTGTTGTTGTGAATGGATTTATAGTGACCAGCAAGGCTCTCAGGTATCTGGCTACAGAGACCTTATGTTGAATATCGTTATCAATAATTCCACACAGGCCCTGTACTGTCGCATTCTTTCTTCCACAGTTGTCGAAAGTACTACTTACTTTTCACTGACATGCATGCAGTAGTGCATGCACTTTCAAAGATTGATGGATAGGTTTGTACCCAAAGAATTGTTTATGTTCAATTGTTTGTCTATGCTGTGCTTTTTTTACAGGTTGTCTTCTGGTCACCAACATCGATGGACGAAGCGTTGGCTGCAATGGAGGAGTGCCGCTAATAAGAGGATTTTTTTTCTGCAGGCAACTTACTTACCACTTCCAACAGGACCACTACAACCACAGGGATACAGTATCCCTTGCCTTTTTCTCTGACTGTGACTGCATTTCTTGGATCTCTCTCTGCTTCTAAATTGATCCCTTAACACATCACTTAGTCCACTCCACTATCACATCTGCACCACACATAGTCATTTGTAAGTGCTCCTACGTAATTCGCAAGTCGCAGCACGCCCCAGGCCGTAGAGGACTGGGATGGCCCCAATGATGAAGCATGTCACCAAGGGGCAACCCTGGTGAGTGAGGGGACACCTAGAAAAAAAGCAATTTCTCCTTTTCTATCTACTATACCTTCCAGACCAACCCCACTGAGTGTTGTTGTGAATGGATTTATAGTGACCAGCAAGGCTCTCGGGTATCTGGCTACAGAGACCTTATGTTGAATATCGTTATCAATAATTCCACACAGGCCCTGTACTGTCGCATTCTTTCTTCCACAGTTGTCGAAAGTACTACTTACTTTTCACTGACATGCATGCAGTAGTGCATGCACTTTCAAAGATTGATGGATAGGTTTGTACCCAAAGAATTGTTTATGTTCAATTGTTTGTCTATGCTGTGCTTTTTTTACAGGTTGTCTTCTGGTCACCAACATCGATGGACGAAGCGTCGGCTGCAATGGAGGAGTGCCGCTAATAAGAGGATTTTTTTTCTGCAGGCAACTTACTTACCACTTCCAACAGGACCACTACAACCACATAGATACAGTATCCCTTGCCTTTTTCTCTGACTGTGACTGCATTTCTTGGATCTCTCTCTGCTTCTAAATTGATCCCTTAACACATCACTTAGTCCACTCCACTATCACATCTGCACCACACATAGTCATTTGTAAGTGCTCCTACGTAATTCGCAAGTCGCAGCACGCCCCAGGCCGTAGAGGACTGGGATGGCCCCAATGATGAAGCATGTCACCAAGGGGCAACCCTGGTGAGTGAGGGGACACCTAGAAAAAAAGCAATTTCTCCTTTTCTATCTACTATACCTTCCAGACCAACCCCACTGTGTGTTGTTGTGAATGGATTTATAGTGACCAGCAAGGCTCTCGGGTATCTGGCTACAGAGACCTTATGTTGAATATCGTTATCAATAATTCCACACAGGCCCTGTACTGTCGCATTCTTTCTTCCACAGTTGTCGAAAGTACTACTTACTTTTCACTGACATGCATGCAGTAGTGCATGCACTTTCAAAGATTGATGGATAGGTTTGTACCCAAAGAATTGTTTATGTTCACAATTGTTTGTCTATGCTGTGCTATTTTTTCTTGTCTCCCAAAACCTTTCCCAAAAACCCCCGTACCCATCCATTTTTCAAACCCTAACCCTCTTCCCCCGGGCTGTGTGGTTTTGATTGATGTGTGACTAAATTACAGCAATAAATCCACACACTTGCTGGGGAGGATAAGGTGATAGCAACAGGCTGGTGAAGAAATCCGAGGATATATTCTTACTCTGCTTGACAAAGAACCATGGCTAATGTCAAAGAACTTCAACCGAATTAGTAGTTATACTTTACCATTTGTTAGGCTACAATGTGGCACTGTTCTAGTGTACTTCTGTCACCTGCTATATTCTCAGTTGTACCGTTGAATTGCTCAGGAGGACAAACCAGATTTCATTTTCTTTTTTTTCATAGGCATGCAACTGCCACTGTGTCACACCACTAGTACCACCGCTATTAAGAAATGTTATCCGACCAAGATTGCCAACCTTATTCGCTGTTTCCCGTGGAGCCAGCCCTGGGTCTAGCCCTACTTTCAAACACAAATTACAGGTAAGATAAGCGTTTGGTGGTTTGGGGGTATAATGGAGTATTAGTAGGAGAGACGAGAGACTGAAGGTAGTACTACTAAAGTCCTAGGACTCTTGGATTCACTTCACTTACTCTGTGAGAGGCACTTAGTGTTGAAAACATTTGGGCATTTACACTTAAAGGAAGAAAATGGAACTAAATTTTCAGGAAAACAAAGTCACTGTTAAACCCCCACCCACCAGGCAAGCAGTAAGAAACGGGTATGCTCAGATAAAGTTTGAAAAAGTATATTTATATCCCTAACAAAATAATCTTCGCAAGACCCTCCCTAACCCCAACGATTGTCCTTCAAAAGTCCCCAAAAACCCAACTCCCAATTCCCACCCCCCAAAAGTCTCTAAAAAAGAGGCAAGGGACACTATGGGTGGATGCAGTCAACTTTTTGGGCCAGGGCATCGTGCTCTACGCGGAGCCCCTCCAACTTCTTTGAAAAGTGGTGAAGCTCCTGCTGGAGGCGGGACACCATCAGGGTACTGCGGCGCAGGCGTGCCTTCAATGCCTTGCAGGTGCAACGGCTGTGAGAGGAAGCTGTTGTCCTTGCTACTCGGCGGTGGCGTTTGGCTTTGGCAGCCCGGCTCAGTCTGGGTGGACCACTGTGCTGGGTGGCACTGGCAGCCCGTGGGGGCACGGAGGCCGATGCAGACGACGTAGTTGTTGTGGTCGACTGCACACTTTCTTCGTCCTCCAGGGCCACCAGCCGCCGATATTCGGCCACAGTGGCATCGATCCTCCGTTGCCGGGCTGCTCTAGCCAGCTCCTTCCTCCTTGTTCGTTTGGAAGGAGAACCTATATGAAGAAAGAAAGACATAGTCTGTAACCAATGCTCTTTAAGATTAACTCAATCATTCAGCAGAAATTTGTGTTGCACTACAACTAGCAACTTGCAAGCGCATTACATAACTATTGAGGCCAGTATCTATCTAACCTCACACTTCTTCATCCTTGCTCTAATATTAGTGGGAGTTTAAGGAACAAATTCTACGAGCACTATGGACTTCCATTGGAGTCGACTATGAAAGTACACCAGTCTTATTCTTCTTCTTGTCTCTTGTTTAGGAAAATTGGTACGTTATCTTCTGCAAGCCGGCATAATGCCAGCGCAGTAAACTTGCACCCGAGAAAAAGAGACGCACGCCATGAGGAGTGACCTAGACTTGCGTTGCGTTACTGTACCCGTCCAGTACATGCAGGTGGTGAAGCTCTTACTTTTCTATTACGGGTGGCACTGAGAATACTCTGTTACAACTCAAGGGCTACTGCTTAATTAATTTAACTTTCACCCTACAGTGGAAATGAGTACTAGAAATGGAAAATTGAAGAAGATAAATAATCTGATTATCTATCACTTCACATGGGATGTTTTTGCTTATATATGGGATGACTTTAGGTGCTTTGCTTTTTATTGAGTGACCAGTGATACATCCACACATGAATGACTGAGTACTACTAAACTTATTAAGAGAGGTAGGGAGTGGCCACCGTAATAACCGGATCTATGCTGTGCTTGCAATACAAACTACTGCTACTATTGATGGTAGTATTTGGACAAAATTAAAACTTCTTTTCCTTGCCTTTCCTACACTGGAACGGACGTGCGGGTGCAGTGTTACATGCTCTTCAAAGTTACACTTAGTTCATCCACTGACCGTCTACTCTCTCTAGATCATGGGTACTCACAAACTTTCTCTCAGGGGCTAAATTTACCGTGTAGTTTGTGGCCGAGGGCCGCACTGGTGGGGGCGGAGTCAGAGGGGGCGGGGCTAAAGCAAAACGAAAACTTGTGACCATGAGGTTGCACACAGGTCCCTGCAGCAGATGCCCTCATCCACTGAGCCACCAGACCCAGCATTTACATACATCTCTCTCCCTCCTGCTCTCCCTCCTGCCCTCCCTCACCATCTCTCTCTCCCTCCTGCCCTCCCTCTCCCTCCCCCTCTGTCATCTCACTGTGTGTGTGTCTATCTGTGTCAGCCTTCAGCCCGGGTTGAGACCGCTTCTTCAACGCGCACACACAGACAACAACACCAAAGTACTTAACAGGTCTTTAAAAGACCATTAACATATTATTGAGGCTTTGTTTGTTGTAGCGCCCCTGCATCTCCACCCTGACAATCACTGCTTGCCCGGCCCCACAGAGCAGAGGCTTTGTTCTATTTCACCTCTTTGTGGCCTTGCATCTCCACTCTGCTCTGTGGGGGCCGGGGGAGCAGTGATTTTCAGAGTGGAGATGCAGGGGCGCTAACAGGTGAAATACAAAAAAGCCTCTGCTCTGTGGGGGCCGGGGGAGCAGTGATTGTCTGCAAGGTCTGCGCACCGCCAAGGAAGGCTTGCCGGGCCACCACCGGCCCGCGGGCCGTACTATGAGTACCCCTGCTCTAGATACACATATGCTATCTAAGAGTCAGATAGTAGCATGATCCAGGTATATAGACACATACAGTTTCTGTGTCACCCACCCAGGCTGTTGTCCTTCCACCCATCATTGCTTCATCATTCACCCAGCCATGCATCTCATATTCTTGCCTTCCCAGCTAGTCTTCAATCTCAATAAGTAAGGAATATATAAGAGCTTACCTCTGGCCGCCACCACCTCCGTCTCAACTCTCACAGCCGCCGCCTCCTCCCCGGAAGAATCCCCCTCCGCCTCCGTGTCGAGCACCACCACCTCCATGCTGGCCCCGCCACCAGATGTTCCACCTACAAAGTACATTTCAGAATGTTAGAATAAAGCACTCACTAGTCTTTGGTCTAGGAATGAAGACATGTGAAAACAATGTAATTTGTGACTGTCTACTTTAAAGTTAAAAAAAATGTCCCTTTTTCCAGGGAAGGTTGTCTTGCTGCACTTTTTGGCACAACTGATGAAGGCTGTTTTTTTAACACGCACCATTTTTCTCCACACAGACAGAAGATGGACTTCTAACAACAAGATCAAGTTGAAACCAGGTGAGAGCTCGGCTCGACCACAAGAAATGTCTTCAATTAATCGTCAGCACTAACCACTTTTCCATTATCAGTTAAACATTTCGTTTTATTATGACTTCATTTTAATAAATGTGTTTACTTTTAATAAAGCTTTTAAACTTAATACAATCTGTGTTTTTTGGTCCAGACTAGAGTGACTGAGCGAAAGGTTTTGCAATTTTTGCAAGCATGAGTCCAGATAGAACACTTCAAAAGACATTATGGACAATCCCAGAGGAATGCACTAAGTTGATAGAGCTATTGCTGACTAGAATCATGGGAGTTTCGCCAACCGTGCAATCTTAGTTAGCTACACAGACAGACTAATAAGAATAATCTAGTAATACCACAGGGAGTCATAGTAGAGGCAGGATAAGAATTTAGATACAGTCTACAAGAAGATCAAAGACAATTTTGAAAAAAGTCAAATGAGGAACGCTAGGAAAAATAGGTACTAGTCTAAAATGAAAACTTACTGGGGCCAGCAAAGGAGCCCTCGCCTGCCCGATCCTGGCCCTGTTGAACAGCATCCGCCGCCTGCTGCTCCTGTGTCCTCTCGCCCCTGGGGGGAGCTGACGTACAACATGAAAGAAAGAACAGAAAACATGGATGATTGTTGCTTGTCAATGTCAACCAAATCAAACATTTCAAAAGAACAATAACAAAATATTTCCGCGAAATTATATTGATTAGGGTTAGTTTTCATTTATTTGCGGACCTGTGACTTCGAAAGTCACGTAACTCACTAAACAAAGTACTGAAAGGTTCACCTAGGACTGACAGGCAGCAGTCCGCAGGCAAGACGCAAAGTGACAGACAAACTCCATTGTGATTTCAGTCAGATCAGTGACAACACTAACAGTTGCCTGCTACATTACCAGTCATTTAAATAGTCAAACTATCAATCCACCACCACTATTTTT
The DNA here is from genome assembly GCF_964263255.1 of Lissotriton vulgaris. NCBI lineage: Eukaryota > Metazoa > Chordata > Amphibia > Caudata > Salamandridae > Lissotriton > Lissotriton vulgaris. Next base: position 1,467,135,428 of record NC_141695.1, read on the forward strand.
CTTATTGTCAGGGGTACAAAGGAAGGGGCAGATTTAAGCCCCTTGCGGCTCTTTTGCGCCGTTCTTGCGTGACTTTTGTGACGCAGCAGCTAAACAAAAAAGGGCGCCATGGTGCGGCGTATAATATTATAACAACGTGACGCATTTGGGAGATGCATCCCGTTATAAAGCCCTGCGCCATCAGGGGGCGTTCTGGCGCAAGGGAGGGCATTCCTGCGCTGGAACACATCCTAAAAGTGGCTGAGGGAAATCTACAAAATTTCAATCAGTCACCTTTAGGACAATGATGCGTCACACAAACCCTGCACCTGCTTAAAGCAGACGTACGGCTTGACCCAGCATTGGGGAGATAGGGTACCCCAGAGCATTGCTGGAGCTGCGCCATCGTTGCAACGCAACTCCAGCAGTAAAGCTTTGGTGACGTTTTGGGCCCATGGTGCGCCGCATTGCAAATACGGCGCACCATGTTTGGTGGTGGTAGCGGGCCGCACAATTAATGGCGCATCCCTGCTACTTTGCAGGGATGCGACGGTAATTGCAATTCTGCCCCTTAGGGGCATACTTACTTACGCGTTCTGGCGCATCTCCAGAGATGCGCCAGATCAAATGCGTCACGCAAAACTACCCTTGCGACACGGCAGATGCGCCTCATTTACAATGCGGCGCGCCCTGGCGCAAGGGTAGGCACTTGTGTGACGCATCTCGTAAGAGCGGCGCATCGTTGGAGTCACGTCGCCAACGCAATGCAACTCCAGTAATGCTCAGGGCCACCCAATACTTAACATGCTGTGTCAGTCCTTTCGCCTGCTTCAAGCAGACATAAGGAATTGAATTGACGTAGCAGCGTCGCAAAAGTGCCTGCGTTAAATCTTGTAGATTTCACGCAGGCAATTTTGCGAGGCGCACAGCCGCCGGACCGCCCACCCTGCGTACTAGGAACGCATCCATTGTGGTGCAGGCCCATGGCTTTATAACGTGACACATCTCCCTAGATGCGTCATGCTGTAAATGACTCGCAGGGATGCGGCACGTTTACGCCGCTGTTGCGTCACGCAAGGCAACGTAAACGTGGCGCAAGGGGCTTGTAAATGTAATCTGCCCCCTAGTGTCTAGCATTACGCAGTTCTGTAAAGTACACTCATACATAATAGTTACTCAGGCCAATGAGACCACGAAATAGAAAACAAATAAGCATAGTAGCAACGCCACTGAGAAGGAGAGCAGTGCACCTGAAATGCACAGAAGATTTTGAAATATAATTTAACTACAATGTAATCGTCATCAGCGGCATTATTGGCTTGCTCCATGTAAAAAACAAATATTTGCAATACAACAACACAGAGCAGGAGAAAACATCATAGTAGTGAGTGATTAAATGGCTACTACTACTCACCAAACCCGGGGATCTCCAAGCCGAGCTGGTCCAGCAGGTCGCGCTCGCGGTCCAGGACGTCCGTCCAGCGATGGGTGACCTGGCTGTAGGTGCGCTGGACCCCGTAGAGGTGGGATATGGCCCAGCACACCTTCTCCCACCGCTTCCGGCGCTCCCGCATGTTGTAGCCGCCGGCCGCGATCCTGCCGCCTCCCGCGATGGTCCTGGGCAGGCGGCGCTGGACGAAGTAGACCAGCGCGCCCACTTCCTCCTGGCTGAATATCTCCCGTCGCGTCACCTGCTCCCCCCTCAATCTCCCGCATGCTGTCCTGGCACTGGGTCCAGCACTACTCCCCGCCGCCGCTGCGGCCCTCAAGTGCCTGGGCAGCTTCACGGCGCCTGGCTTGACCATGGTCTGGGCAGGTAAGGTAGGAAGAAGTAGAAAATTAAGAAAGAATAGGATAGGGAAGAAGAAAAGAAAAGAGTTTAAAAAAGTAGTTTAAAAGTAAAGAAAAATAGCAGAAAAGACAAAAATATACAGCTAGGAAAAGAGAGGGATAGATAAGAAGCAAAATCGTTAAAAAAAACTGAAAACAAGCAAAGGATGGCAAAGATACCAAGAGGATTAAACACCATGCCCAGACACAGGAAATGAATGAAAAACAAGATGGCCGGCGCCCGTTCACGAGCGCGAAAGTAAGTTCGCGCGAGATTTCCCTCGCGATCTCGTGCGAACCTCTAGATTTCCCGCGCGATCTCGTGCGAACCTCTACTTGCAATGCGCTTACTGCGCGAGATTATACATAGCGGGCGGAAACGGAAATATGTCACGCAAACAAAATGGCCGCGCCCGTACTCGACCTTGGGGTAAATTCGCGTGTTGCGCTGCAAGCGGCTCGCGAATATTGCAAAAAAACTCGCGAAACAACAAGCCGCAAAAAAATAAAAAGCTCATTCGCACGAATTGGCGGCTTCCGCGGTCGGTTTCGCACGACGCCGCGCCCCGCGAATAGCGCGAAAAAACCGAAAAACGATTTTAGCAAAAGCAAAAGCAATGAGCAGGTGCAAAAGGTCAACCTCATGATTTGTAACGATTCCCTGTAGTGCTTCCTGAGGGGGCCCTCCAGAATTCGGTTGCCTGCTTGCAACTATTGTGTGACCCTGCTCTGACCTTAACTTTATGCCACAAAGGTCCTGATTTACAGCTAAAGGAGCAGACAAGCTGGTGCCAGGCTGGAACTTCAAATTCTTTCAGTGACACATTAAAGCCCCTAATTCATTATTGTCAGTTGGGGCAGGGTAGGTGTTGTTAATAAACTAACCCCAAATTAATTCATGTCAGTTCAAGCAGGGCAGGTGGGCTTGCTTCCCCCCCCCATCTTCTACAGTGATGATGAACCAGAGGGTAGCATTGATGTAACAGAGGGTGGCATGGGTCAAAGAGAGGGTGCCAGTGGTGAAACAGAGGGTGCTGGGAGGCTGTGATGATGAACCAGACGTAGAAACAACATAGTCGCGACCGTTGCGAGCCGACAAGTAAGTTCGCAATTGCGAACTAGTACCAAATCCTCGCGAACTGGCAGAAACACTTGCGAACACAAAAAAAAAATCCGCAAATTCGCGAGAATTCGCGGATTTTGCGGATTGCGAATTCGCAAATCCGCAAAATTCGCTAACGCGAGATTCGCAAAATTCGCCCATGCTTAATGCCATTATAGGTACAAGAAAAATGTGAATGACACAATAACAGACCAGTAGATGAAGAGACCTTGCTGAAACCCATACATGAAATTTATATATTTAATTTCAGTAAAATTAAAAGGGCTTGGTTAACAGCACACCTAAGACCCATAGGTATTTCTTTGATAAACATCTATGGAGGTTTTTTTTATTAAATGTGATTTCTATGAAAGACCTTAAAGTGTATTCGTAATGTTTTTTGGGGTCCTAGGAATGAAAGGTTTTGGGCCCTCTGTTCTGAACAAGTTTAAATTGTATACAGGTTTTCTGCTAATTTATGCCTGCATGATGGAAAACTATACTGAATTATGTGTTAAACTTTTCATAACGATGTCACACAAAAACTGCAGAAATGTGTCCTCCCCTGTGGTGTCTAAAAATCCTTATGTGGAGACTGGATAGATAAGCGACATATTCAAAGGTTGAGGTAGGAAGAAAGAGGGAGAGAGGCTGAGGTAGAGAAATATACAGAACTGAGATAGAGAGAAAGTTCACTATTCTGGGGAGGGGTGGGGGTAGTTTGGGGCCCTGGGCATTTGCTCACTTTCCCATGCCTTAAAATGTCTTTGATCCTATAGGAGTCATATAACTAGATGCAAAGGGGCATAATGTAGCTACTTACAACTCTTTTCGTGCGAGGGTACCAATGTGACGAGAAGCCTATATATTTCTGAGGAAAGGTGTGTTTTAATCTATAGGAAGTACTCAGTATTTTACTGTGGCTCATTAAGCTTAGCTTTATGCCACTGAGGGTTTGGTACATATGTGCCACTTAAGCTATTATTTAGGATGCCTTCAATAGAGATCTCAGGGGCTTACATGTTAGAGATGAATAGCTCATTCAGCAGGTGCTCTAAGGAAAATATTGGAGAAGTATTACAAGAAACTTACTCATAGGCAAAAAGTTGCTGTATGGAACATATATCTTTGCTGTGTCAAAGGAGGGCTTCTGTTGTTCTACATGCACAGTAAAGTAACTATTTGGTGTAATGTAGTCCTATTGCCTTCGCAAATGGTTGCAAGTCCCGAAGTGATATTCAGAGCAGCAGCTACCGAGGGGAGGAGTCCACCCTCGTTGAACTCCTCATCAAAATGTGTCACACTTCATGACAAAACATGGCTAGTTACAAAGATGGAAGATCGGAGAGGAACGCAAGAGTCCCACCTCCTGAATTCAGCTGTTGTACCTTGCACGATGCCTGTGCTCAAATAAATATGAACCATGGAGAGACTGCGCCAGGGCCAGCTTTAGGGAAGTGCAACTGGTGCAGCTGCACCTGGTGCTGAAGCGAGGGTGTAGGGTGCTAAGAAATAACATGAGTTTTAAAGAATTTCCTGCAGAGTTGCTTGTGTGTCCAGCAGTTTTCAGGCAAACATAAAAATTTCAACATAACACTCGTGATTAATGTTGCGACTGTGGATAGATTGAGTTTTGTCTATTGACAGTTTTGACTCATCACAAAGTCATGCAGCTGTTAATATGCCTGCTGCACAGAACATGTACCATGCAGATCACAGAACTGTATTTTTTGTGGATATCTCAGTGGGTTAGTGCTTTTTTCACAGAGATCATTTTGTTACTTGCAGTTCGAAAATTGCAAAACCTATATAGCACAGTGACTTATGACCTGTCATCAAACATTTGCATGCAAACTGGATAGTGTTGATTAGAAAGTTATTTCCCCCAGTCTTTCATAATACTAATGTTGCTAAAAAAAAGGTTGCTTTGGATAGATTTACATCCTTATTAGTAAAGCCAATCCCAGCCACTGTGGTATGTTTTAAATCTTAAATGTGTGCCTCTTCAGACCAAACACTCTTAAAATTCTCTCCCTACTAGTATTGGTGACGTGATTCCTACACCTTGTAACCCTCATTTTCTTATGTAACGTTTCGTTTAGACTGATTTACATACTTATGAGTCATTATCTCTGTATAGTGTGTATTTGATGGACAGTGCTCTGACACCCAACACTGGTATGAGTAGCACTAGTACACACATCAAATGCATGTGAGAGAGAGGCAATGGAGACATAGGGGGCACTGTTGGATGGTGGTAGCGAGATAATCCGTGTCGAAGGTCATTGGGGGTGCGCCGTAAAGCATTGTTGCACCATCCACCACTAGCGCTAATGTAGACTCTGTTCTGAAGCTCTAAGAACTCAGCATAAATAGTGAGCAACATGTGGAGCCCAGAATGGCAGATTACATTTTATAAGCATGGTGAGCTAGGGTTAATAGTTGACAGTGCAGTGGTGGAATGTGGTTATTGATGTACACAGGACCCGTGGTGCTGTGAAGCTTGAAATTATTCATTATAGTCAAGGACTACCATCCATCCCCCTCCCCTGCCTTGTGCACCCCACTAGGCATGAGCGGGAAATCCGTTACGCTCGCGGATTTTGCGGATTTTTGGGAAATCCGCAATCCGCGAATTTTGCGGATTTCCCGCAAAATCCGCAAAAAAAAATCCGCGAGCGTAACGGGTTCAAAAGTTGTACCCCCACTCATGCAACTATTTTACAATGGCGCCAGCAAGCTGCCAGCGCCGTTGTAAAATAGTTACAAAGTTAGCTTGCACAGGAACCACTAGATAAATCGAAGCAGGTGCTTCCTGTGCAAGCTAACTTTGTAACTATTTTACAACGGCGCTGGCAGCTTGCTGGCGCCATTGTAAAATAGTTACAGCCTTACACAGGTCACTCAAGGGACCCCTGCGCCCTTCAGGGCGATTGCATAGTAACACACACATGGTCACTCGAACTAGTTGATGCTCAAATTCAGTGACTCATTCATTAGCCCAAAAGCAATCATGAGCGTCTTTGAGGCTGGACAGGTGTGCCTCTTCCCAAATCTACTGTGGAAAATCAGCTGTGATGCTGGGTAGAGGGCGGCCTTTGCATGGTCGCTCGAACTAGTTGATGCTCAAAATCAGTGACTCATTCATTAGCCCAAAAACAATCATGAGCGTCTTCGAGGCTGGACAGGTGTGCCTCTTCCCAAATCTACTGTGGAAATTCAGCTGTGATGCTGGTTAGAGGCCTTTGCATCCTTGACTTTCATGAGCGCAATCCCCGTGCTGTTCCTGTGACCAGGAGCTTCTTTCTCTTCATATAATTGTGTTCGCACGGGTTGCTGCAAGTTCGCACGCGTTTTGTACAATTTCGCAATTTGCGAAATTGTACAAAACCATCGTGAACTTGCAGAAACCCGTGCGAACATAAAAAAAAAAATCTGCGCGGATTCGCGGATTTTGCGGATTTTGGCAATCCGCAAATTCGCAAATCCGCAAATTCGCGGATTGCCAATCCGCAAAATCCGCTCATGCCTACACCCCACACATTTATTAGAAATTGGACATGAAAGAGGAGTTTCTTTGGAAGGCGGGGGGGTCTCACGACCCCCCGGCCGTATTTATTAAAACATGAAAACAAATTAAAAATTTGACATAAACAATATTTACACAATCATTTATGCAGAAAAACACAATCGACATTTGATTGCAATCCATGTAGACAGGTATCCAAGGGCTAACCTTAACATATTTCGAATACAGAATATTTCCTATCCGAATCTAACATTTTGGATCATAATCACACATTTATTAATTTTTCTGCATATCCTATTTTTGGGCCTATGGCAAGGTCGCTAACCGGTGTCAGATCCTTATCAAACAGCCACGCCCTCACGTCCGAGTGCGCATGCGCAGAGGGCCCATTTACTGGGAGGATACTTACCCCCCTCCCGGTTACCCCCCAACGTTCCATGAACTCCACTAACCAAAAGAGGGCCCTTGCACTATGCGCTGTTTAGTGACGTCATAGGGCACGGGCGGGGTGGCCAACCAGCCTAAGGAAAGCATGACCCCCCCTCCCCCGCACCCATCCAACGAACCTGATGTACTGCCCCTGGAGTTCTAGGAGAGATCACTTGTCCCTCCCCCTGGGCGACCCCATTCAAGAATGGAGCCGCCCCCTGAGAACCTTAAATTGACTGCTCACCAATCATGACCTTATGGCCTGACCAAGAACTAGCAATAAATACGACAATTGTTGACCTGTGAACGGGAAAAAGGCCTAAGGAGAAAATTCATGCCAAAATACAATTACTGTGAAAAAAGAGTATACAGCGATACCACAACATTAACATACAAGCCTCACAATGTGCCTCAGGGGATGGTGGGTGAGAAAAAAAGGTCACAGCCTCGAGAGGCTGGGGGCAAAGGGCAGGCCGGGAAGCGCGGGAACAAGAGAACATCTCCCACGCTCCCCGGCCTTTTAAACCCCCCCATGGCAGACCAGTTCCAACTGGTCAGCCCCTTGGCTCCCCCATTTGACCAGGAAGCGATTTTATCTCTTCCGGGTCACCTGGGGAAGCCGCGCACCAATCTGCGGTGAGGCACGCCGGCCGCGTCAACTGACGCGTTGGGACGCGCCCCACCAAAGTTGTTTTAGCAAGGGGAAGGGAGGTAGACATTCAGCCACCCTGACAGCATTAGACGAATGGTTAGCTAACTGCTTACCTTATGCAAGAGTGATAGTTGCGGGGGATTTTAATTGTACCTTCGAACCCCTGCCACTGGAAGATATATCGGGATTAGAAGATCAAGATAGCAGGTGGGCAATCCTGTGCTCGACCTTCCCTTAGTCAAAAGATGGATACAGAAGGTATTCTAACCTAATGCCATCACTATGGAGTATGGGCTGAGGGCAGCCAATGGCAGGACATCATCAGATAAGCAAGGTGCTAATACCTACAATAGAGTCAGCAGCCCATCCCAGTTCGAATACATCCTCCTCGATATAAAATTACGGGGGAGTATGATCGATATGTCAGTGGACTCGACCACAGAGAGTACTTTTATGTCAAGCCACGGTGGCTGAGGATGAGATTATGCGCAACTCTTTTATTGCCCCACTCACAGCAGCAACAATAATATGAATTTAGAACTTCTGAACATTTTAACAATCTATACAACTCAGCAACATACAACTCTCATCCTTATTTTGTTTCTGCTGCTCACACGATAAGTACTACCTCTTTTTCTATCTTTTGATTAGGTTTGGTTTGTGAGACTGGATGATTGTTTGGGAGTTAGGTAGACATATTAAAAACTCATGATTAAATTAGGTATTCATTTTGAGTTTGTATGGTTCTTGAGTCATTTAGTTTTAAATAGAGAGGGATGCTGCTTGTTTTTGTTTAGGGAAAATTAGTTTTTTCAGTAGAAAAATATTAAGAATGTTAAATGTAGGCCGGATGGATCTTACCAGTCTTAGGTTGTGGTTGTTGATCGGTTTGAATCATGCAAGGAGCCTCTCATGAGCCTGATCTCACACTGCTGTTGTTGATAATTTTTCAAACCCACAGGAGCCTCTCCTGAGTTGAACAGCATTAGGTCTGCATCTTGTGCAGGTGCAGTCAGGATTTCTGCACGTCACATGCATTAGAGAAAAGTACTTAGGCTGACATTTTAAGTGCTCAACACATTGACCATTTTAAAGCGTTGTGAATTTTGCTTCTATATTAAGTGAGTGCAGTAGAGCATTAATGAGGCTTAAAAAGGGGAAGAGACTCTGTGACAGGAGCTAGATCAATCACCACAATTAGGTTATTGTCAATTACAGAACAAAAGGAGCCACCAAGACAGAATGCACTGGATAGAAGCAAGGTTAAAGCGTAAAGAAGGCAGTGGAGCTTTCAACATATTCACCAACGTAATGTATTTGAGGGCTATTATTGCCACCTTCCACAGAACGAGATGGTTGCTTCGGAAGTGACCTGACTACTTTAACACAGTTAATGTCCTAATCCTTCTAACTCTAGAAATAATGTAGGGCATGCCCAAATGTCGAGCCTTGCCCATGGGTAAGGAAGAAGCAGATCAGGGTATGTAATATAGCATCTGTGAAGCTACAACTCCAAAGAATTGTAAATTGATGATATTATAGAGGTATTAATGTACTACTATAAAAATATACCTTTGCGTATCAGGCTGTATCTTGGCTCACCGCTGCCAGTGATGATATGCTTAAAGAGAATTCAGAATGCTGCCACTAGACTCCTTAAACGTAAAACCAGAAGCACAAATCTTCCATGCCTTGATGGTCATACATTGGCCACCAGTTGCCAGAAGATCCACCTTCAAGATGCTTTGTAGCACACGTAAAGTGATACAGGGAAAAAGACCACTCTACATCAAGAAGAAAATTAACAAATATGTACAACAAAGGAACATACTCTTAAGAATGGCTCCCCACCTCAATGTTCCTACAGTCAAGAAATAAACATGGTTGGAAAACTTTTCTGTTCAAGCAGCCAAACTCTGAAATTCATTGCCTACGCACATAAGATCAACTGACAACCATCTCAGATTCAGAAGATTACTCAACAGTCCACCACTACAGTATACTCAGACATGACAACTATGCTTCACACAATATAGACATGAAGTTATTGTTATACATGCACCATTGTACATTGAACTATATTTCCTGTTAGGAGCAGATAGATTTGTACAAGGAAAAAATCTATTACACAACAAGAGACATGTGTACATAAGACAATGTCATAATTGTTGCTTCTTTGTGTATATATAGATATACATATAGAATACGTTACACCTGCTACTAAAACTTTAGGAAACATAATTGCAAAATTTGTAGACTTCACCAAAAGATAATCGTGCACTTCAGACCATATTAAATATTCCCTCTTCTGTGCACATATGGGTATTTATATAGGAGGTTCTCTTCACCAAATACAACAAGTGTCGTGTATATGTGTATGTATATGTTAAGTTCAGTTTGGTCTTAAATAAAATTCCTTCTTTCAACCTTTGTCCCATCCCTCATCTCTCTTTATCCCACCCCAAACCTTTCTGACTACTATGAACCCTCAAACTTGCTTCTCAAAGCTTCCCTCTCTTCTTACACATAACACCCACATTAGTTGGTTGTAAAAACTAACAGACTAAGACTACTTACAGCCATTCATTCTATCCCTTCTCTAAAGTCTACTTAACACACAAGAAATCAAGAGCACAAACCTAACAGAACAAATGCACAGGGGAATGAAGAAAAAAGTGACTAATCTAATAACTATTAACCTCCAATCCTGGGCTCTGGCATAGTGTGCTACTCACCACAAAATGTGTTAATGCCTCATCAGTGGTAGTAAGTGTTATATAAATACAATTTACAATTACATGCTTGATAATACGTTGAAGTATTTTGAAAATCTGACTTATTCTATAGTTATCAAAGTCTCCTAATATACTAAGTAAAACATTAAATAGTAGTGATATATTTGTATTGTGTGCTTGGTACAGTACAGCCTGTACTGAGATATTTGTATTTCAAATTTCTAATTTACATAGAATTTTACTAGGCCGCATGCTTTGTGAAACATTCCTGTTTAGAAGTGTTCCATGTGATACATGAGCTGTTGGATAACCTAACTCTGCCATGTAAACACACTGCTGTAGTTGTAGAAGAGAAGCAGAGCAGGGAAGTGATTTCCTCTAGATAGACACATACATGCCCATCACTGCTCCAAGTCCTCAGAAAATATTTGTCTCCACTCATCAGTGGGGTTTGCACAATAGATAATAGCAGAACTGGAAGCTCTGCAGTAGGTCCTACGATGCATGCCTTTACTGGGAAAGGTGGAGATTATTGCAAACTTCAATCACACAAAAGGTGATGGGAGAAATGCTTGCAAATAGTCTAAACCACTGGAATTCTCTCTTGATCACAGTTCACTGCAGCATGTTTCACCCACGGTGCCACTCAAGAGCGAGGACTGCCTTATGCAAATCAGTACTGTCCATTCTCTTCATGGGAAAAGTCCACCCTGATTTTCCAGGCAAGGCCCCCTCCAGAAGGACTGGAGGATGTGCTATTTCCCTTGGGAGAAACGTCTCCTCAATGCACTCCGGTTGAATTTCAATAAATATTTAATAAAGGTCCCTCTCTTTATTCAGTTGTGTTGTTGTTTTTATTTCATATCATTTTTACATTCTTCATATTATCCCATATATGAAACAGGTTAAACTTTATTAACCAGTTAGGCACGTTTTTTTAAACTGCATGTAGATCGTACGGCACATTAGGTCAGCACCGGGTTAGATTATCGGGTTCCTGCCGAATATGTTCTCGTTTGCATTATGTTTTACTGGGTACCAGAACACTGAGTTTTACACACGCACCTACATGTATCTAAACACTGAAGTCACATTCGGAATTTCTTTTCACCGAGCACCATAACATCGCGTTTTATATACGCACTAACTAGCATGTATCCAAACACAACATTTTCGTTCAGTTTACTGACCGTATCCGCACATTCACTGCCCCAGCTCAGTCCTGCACGTAGCATGATGATGTATTTAAAATGTAATTTCAACAATGTGTATTGCATGTCGTAAAACATCAGACATATTGAAACATGGCTTTACTTGTTTTGCCTTCAGATACTAAGTTCCCTGATGAAGGGCAGAGGCCCGAAATACTTTGGGCATAAAGGATGAATACCATATGATGAACACATATTATGATAATAATAATATGAAGAATGTAAAAGTTATATGAAATAAAAGCAACAACACAACTGAATAAAGAGATGGACCTTTATTGAATATTTATTGAAATTCAACCGGAGTGCATTGAGGAGACGTTACTCCCAAGGGAAATAGCACATCCACCAGTCATCTATACCCGTAGCTCAGGCGGGTTCACCTCGATAGCACCACCAAAATAAAGATAAGCTTTAAAATTAATACATCAGAGTGCGATTTCAACACTCCGTTTATTGGATTATTTATCACCCCTCCAGAAGGAAACACAATTGATTCCAGGCTGGTTTTGACCTTATGAGATCTTATAGGTGAGGTACAGCTTGGATTCTATGGCAAAGAGCAAGCAACTGGCCTACATCTAGGGATAGCCTTAGCTGCTTAGAATGATACATCAGACACCCAAATGGTGATGGAAGTAAATCCTGCATATAGATTTGTCAGTGGAATGCCTTGTCCTTTCACCAGCAGGATTTTGCAAGGGTAACACAATCCCTAAGTCAGATTTAGCAAGCAGTGCTTGGTCATCTTGTATGTCCCTGTGTTGCTTGGTAAATCTGGAGTAACACAAGGCAGCACATGTCACTGCCTTACTTTAATCTGCCCTAGGAAGGCGTTCCATGGGTGGAGAATGGGTGTTCCAATGCATCCACGGATGGATTTTGACGAATCCCCAGATTTACCAAGACAGGTAAACCTGGGAATGTGTCAAAATGCTACACCTCCTCAGGAGAAGCACAGCGAGGAGAAATCTCAATTTCTTCTCATTGTTTCCTCTTTGTAATTGTGCTGCATTCTACAACACACTTAGAAAGAGGAAACCACCTCCTTGTTTTGCCTTTGTGCTGTAAGGTTCTCCTTCCAGGGAAAAAACAATCTTGCCTACAGGACAGGCACACTTTCACCACAGCACAAGGATGCTGGTATTGGAGCAAGGCATCACATTGTGCACCAGTGCAAGGAGAGGACAGGAATGCACCATATAATGTTAAATATAGTACATCCCTGCCCTTTTCCTTTCACTCAGCACAGCAAGGTGACTTGCTTTGTTGCACAAAAGTATGATAAATATGGCCCTGGATCTTTAAGAAAAAGAGAACAATGTGAAAATGTTTGGGGAAGGCAACATGGGACAGAAGCAACACAGAAGAGGCAGGTGGGGGAGGGACGGGAATAGGATGCGGGTGGGGGTAAGCAACACAGGGGCCTGGAAGATGGTATCAAATGTTCAAAAGACAGCAACGAGCAAGTACTAGGGAAAAAGCACATGCACCAAAAGGCAATACAGGGGGAGCGGGAGAAGCACAAAGATGAGAGAGAGGTATACAGTGCACCAAAGAGGGTGGAAAGAAGCACACAAAGAAGGCAGTGGAAAGACACATACTCTCATATAGTAATTAAACCAAAGAAAAATGTAGTATCTGAAAACAAAGTATGGACACAGTAATACCTCTGTGCTCCAGGAGTGGGACAAACATAAGAAGAGGAGGGGAAGCCCACACAACAAATGAATAAAAAGGAAGCAAACAATATTGACAATGAAGCCAATTGATGGTTAGCAACGGGAGCCACTGCAAGGTAACAAATTGTCTCACAGTGCGTGTGCTGTTTTAGACTACACCTAAAGGGGGGCTGGTTGTGATTGGTTTTTCTTGACAATCTTGACAACGGATTCCTGATGTGACCTACAGAACAAAATATAATATGGAAAATGTGTCCTCCAGAACTGAACATAGAGCCTGCAAAATGGTACACATTACAATATTTGTGGAAACCAAACTACAGAGTAGGTCTCAGACAGCACTCCAAATGATATCTTCTGAAATAAATACAGTTCTCCAGGTACGATCTCAAGAACTGGACACAGAACATGTGAGGCTCACAAAAATGGGTATATGTTGCTGCCAGATATGGACACAGTACTCTAGATGTACAGTCAGAGGTTTTCACAATCCACCCCAGCTTGCCTTTAGAACAAATTATATACAACAGTCTAAATATGATCCTCAGAAGTTAACACCATACCCAGGAAATGAAATACTTTTACCACTGAAAAATTTAAATACCGTCAAAACAAACATGTTGACATTGTATGGCCAATACTGGCCAAAATGTCAGAGGTAGGAGATGGATCCTAATGGCTTGTTGCCAACTTTGAAACTGGTCTTGGAACTGGAGAACCAGGTTTGAGTCCCTGCATCTGCTCAATATCCTGTGATTCTAGGCAAATCCCTTAGTCTCCTCATGCCAAAAAAAAACCAAAAAGATGTGACCCTGTATAATGTAACCAGGTACTCATTTAAAGCACCCTGATGCCTTTGGGTCAAGTTCATACAAAATAAATCTGCAAAAAAGTACTGCTGAAATGTATATACCGCTGAAACAAAACTTTATGTAATAAGTCAGTTATGTATTGAAACATTATACACTGCGTTGAGTTTGTGGGCAATCCTAAACCTAAGACATAGAGCTGTATGCTAATAGAGAAGTGTAACATTTTGATAGGAAAATTCTCTTCTGTGTGCCTTCTACATATCTGCCAAAATTGGTGGAAAATCCAGCACCGGTCTATGGCGATGCTGCTCCAGCTTAGCAAAATCTACATAGGTCTTTGGCTACCTCTATAAACTGTACCTGCACTGTAAGGAAAACGTTCTGTAATTCATTTAGAAAATCAAAATAGTTGAGGTTATGAAATAAAGAAACAAAAACTCCCTCTAGTCACTCCATATCAGGTGATACCTTTTATCTCTCAGGCCTAACTCTTAAGCCCAAATCATTATGCATGCTGGGTATTGGAAGCCAAAAACTTAAAGAACATACGAGAAATGTTACTGCAAAGCTCAGTAAGTAAAAAGATGTTCTTTTCCCTCCAGACACCTAGGGGGAGATTTACTAGGAATTTTACGCTGTGTTTGCATCACAAAAGTGGCACAAATAGGCACAACATCTTTTTTTCCAATTTACTTTCCAGTGCAAAACTTGTATAGCACTGAAAATAATGTGAAAGTAACGTTACAGCACTGCTTTGCATTACTTAGCGCCAAGGGGACGTACCATGGCTGGTGAATGTGCATTCCCATGCAACCACCCAAGGTTTCTGACACTAAACCCTAATTACTAAATACAAAAGACAGGGTTTATCATCAGAAAACAGCGTGCCTTTGAAGTAGGCAGAAGGAAGGAGAAATTCTTTCATTTCTCCTTCCTTTTCCGACTTTGTAAGTGTGCTGCACTTTACAGCACACATACAAAGAGGGAAATGGTTGAATTTAGTCTAAGCATGGTATTTTGTACTGAAACATTATCCTTCCAGTACAAAACCTATGCTACACTCACAGAGACATCCTTTCACTATGAATCAAAGGTGTTTTTTTTGTGGCGCACAGCAGCTGATTTCAACCCCAGTGCTGGGGTAAGGGGAGGTGAGTGCCATATGGCACTCTTCTCCTCTTTCCTTTTCACACAGCGCAGCATTTGTGGCTGCTGCACTGTGCTGTGTGAATAAGTGTTACATCTCGCCCCCAGTATCTGGAAGAAAATTCATTTTCCATCAGTATCACCCCAAAAATGCTTTAATTTAGGAAAGAGGTAAAGACAAAAAATATTATGTAACAATGTCTTAACAGTTCACAAAGCAGCGACCTCTCCTACAGATGTTGACTTTACGCTAGGCCTTTGAGGTTATACAGCACTCTGCTACCTTTTGGCTAGGTTCACGTTATAGAAATTCTACATACATTTCTGCACACATACATACATACATAACAGCCAAGACTGGCTGAAGGTGCGGTTCATGGCACTTCAGTTATGATACATCTAAATTGCTAGAAGCATTATTCAAGCTGGAAAACAAAAGTGTTGAAAGTGGAAAGAAAACAGGACAGGTGTCAAGGATCCCCCAAAAATGTGACAATTAATCAAAGATCTCCCTGGTAAGGTTTTTAAAACGAGTACTTCTGTGAATTTCCTCGACATATATAGGAATAAGTGAGCAAGGAAGTTATTAATTCAACCTAAATTCGGTGAAGAAAATTTTCTATCTAAAGGTGTGTACTCACTCAGTTCTTACCTTTAGCATAGATGTCACCAGAACTTTAGATATAAAATAAAGTAAGCAAATTATTTTACTGAATGTCAAGTCTTACTCAGGCTGAAAAACCAACCTCGCTAGATTTTTCAAAATTAATATTAAAATGAGGCTGTACAGAACAAGCCTTTTCTGCACACAACAGGGAGGAAAGGGACATGAATGGATGAACTTTATTCAGTTCTTACCCATTCTAATAAAGTTGCATGCATTTACTAATATTCTGCATCTTCTATTGATATCTTTAATATCGCTGGTCAAGAGAACACCCACCCATAGCAAGAGGGATCCCGGGGAGACACATATTAGGCTATTTAAGGTTCTGTGAAAATCAAATATGGAAAAGATTTGGAAGCCTCATTTCCCAATAAATTTTGATGAAGAGATCTTAAGTTGACCTTTGTTAGGAGAGAATATTTCACCCAATCGAATTGTATTCACATTCTGGACCTTGATGTTTTGATTTCATCCTTATCAATATTGGACTACAAACACCAGAATGAAAGAGAGAAGCATTATTTAAAAGGACAGCATGAAAGCTCTGCAGCTTGGGGTAAAGTCTCTCACTGCATTGGAAGTGTCTGAGGGGCATATTAACAAGGAACAGGGAGAATTAACGCGAAGGGCGCTTAGCGTAAATTTTTTTAACACCCGCTTTCGCTAAATAATATCACCTGGTTATCGCGTTATTAACAACACTAAGTGCCTAGGTGATAAAAAATCCAGAGATAGCGGCATTTTGGGAGGTTATCTCTGGTAATACAGTGATAAAACTACAAGGATAGGGATATCCTTGTTGTTAGCCCATGGTGGACTTAGCCATATAATCCACCTCCAATTGGATTACATGTCTAAGTCTGAAAATTAGCAGATGTAAAAAGGCAACGTTAACCATGGTTAGCGCATGGTTAGCGCTGCTTCTTTTGTCTTCTTTTGTCTCTAACAGGGTTGAAGCTTGATTATAGGAGAAATTATTTTGCACTGGAACGCCCACTTTGCATCTCATTAGAGATGCAAAGGGAAGCGTAGTGAAAAAGGGTTCTAACATGCGATTTTGCATGTTAGCACCCTGTTGTTGATAGGGCGATATTTTTATCTCCGCTTCTTTGGCTTTTAAAGCCAAAAAAGCGGAGATAACGCCAATGTTAGAATGTTAATATGCCCCTAAATGTCTACCAATCTCTTTTCTGAGAACAGCAATTGCGGATAATGTATACTACCAGTGGATTCCACCTTTGCAGGTAAAAGGTGAGACTGAAGGACTATGGGCCCTTCTCCTGTAGACACTGCACTACAGACAGAGGACACGCACTCCCTGAATCACTCTCATTGGAGTAGAATGCACCTATTTAAAAGTGTGGTGCCGCTTCCCCCTAGGCGCTACAGTGGCACACTTCTGCACCTGTGTCTGAATGATGTTTGATCCATTTCGTTTTCATTCAGAGACAGTCCTGTGATGAGAATGGAGAGGCATATGGGTTACCCATAGCACATCATCGAATCCTTGTGGCATGTGCCCATGTCATCGCAGAATAAACCACAAATGCAGTTAATAGTTCAGAGCTCAGACATCAATCCCTCTGTGAGACACATTTTCCTTTCTGCCTTTGCAAAGGCAAGAAGTGAGGTCATCATTTTGTGTGTGCTAATATATGCTAAATATAAATATCTGGAAACAGGAAATGGCAACCCAGGAAAAAAACTAAATCTAATCTCCGCAGCTGATATTTTATTTAAAAGAGAGCACTCCATAGATAGTAAGGTTGTGCTACTGGATTTATCGCAATGAATGTACCTGAAAGGACACTTTGTCATGTGGCATTCATTTTCGGTTTTGTTTCGCAGAACAAACATCTTATTTATAGATGAAAAGAATTAAACAATCAGATGTTCTAAAGTGTACAAAAAGATAAATATAACTGATTAAATTGTAAACCATTCAGATTTAAGCAAATAGTTTAATGCAATGACACAGAATAGGTTTTAGTGACCTATATATTTTGCAACCCGCCAATATTGATGCTCAGATGGGAAGCGTCTCAGCTTCTTCGCTGCTCAGGTCTAAGGATTTTTAGGGGCCTGAGGATAAAGGTAAAAGTGTGAGGGCCCTTTCATTTGCATATGAACAAGCATCACAGTAGGTGACATTGCTTGAACTTTCAAATAGGTTGTGCCTTAACTCAAATGCCTTATACTAAAAATGTGTGAGAAAACTAAAGCTTCTACTTACAATACATTATGGAACTGTGGATTACTGTGTACAAGTTGATGTTAAACAGTTGCCATCTAGTTCTATAGATATTTTCTCTAAAAACCGAAGAGTCTGAAAGAGATGCCATATAGTGCTATAGACAATTTCTATTGAAAAACTGGAGCTTTAGGAAGGGCAGATATTTACTTCCAAAAGTTAATTGAAAGTTTTGAGACATGCATTGTCATACAATGCATAATTGCTGGGCGACTCACATATGGTTCAAATCACAGTATGATTGTATGCATTGTCAAAATTGTGTGCACTATTCTACTCATTTCAGGAATATGTGTAAGGTTTTTTACATAGTACGGAGTGTTGTCCATAGGGCATGGTAATGCATGCATTATAATTGGCTAATGCATTGAAATGAAGCTGTGGAATTTAATCAGTTGCCTTAAAAGTCTGTGTCAAATGAGGTATTTCACAGACATATCTCATTAAGGTAAATAATATCCAAACACTATTCTTGAATTGCATTCAATGTTTAATACGTTGCTGATGCCATTAAAATCTACACGGCCATCACATTTCTTAAACACTTAATGCCAATTAAAAAAAAGCATAATATGTACATAATGTGGATGATGTCACAGATATGCTTCATGGACTGCTTGTTCTGCTTGGTGTGAAGGGATACTCACATTAATACTACAGATGTTATGGAAAACTACATCTTCGTGTACCTTGCTTAATACCTTCCAGTATGAAAAGCTTATAGCAAAGTGTCATATCCATTAATGATGTAATTTATCATGTTATGAGTGATGTAACATGTGAAGTCATAAGCAGTGCATTTAGGGGTACAAGTTATAGTTTGCTCAGTAAAGTATAACTGATGAATTTCCGGGTTTTTGATTTTTAGATGTTTGTTTTTATACTATTATAAGACCTAACTATAATTTCACTTTAACCTTTCTTTTTACAGTGAATTTCTAGTTTTATATAAATAAAAAAGCATAAGCTTAAATCTTGTAGCCTTACCTAACTATAACATCACTTTCATCTTTGTTTTTTTCCAGTGCATTTCTGAGGTTTATTTCAATGTACAGTACGATCTGATAACCATACCTAACTATACCACCTCTATAACCTTTGTTTTTTTCAGTGAATGTCTGTTTTTTAAAAATCAAATTCACCTAACCCACTGTGCATAGATTTCGGCCTGTGGTGAGGCCCTGAGCTCAACCCCCCCATCAGTGGCCAACACTCTGGCTGCTCACAGCCTTTGGCCGTGAACAGAGTGGGTTTGGTCCACTTGGCCTGGCCTGTTGCCAAGCTTTGTATTCAACCCCTCCAGCGTGCAACCGCCCACAAATCCCACCCAACATTTTTCTCGTTTATTTTTTGGGTTGGAACCTCAGTACAACTGAGATACCGCTGCTGAAGCACCAACAGTGGTACCACAAGACTATGTAAGCTGCACTTGTTTAGCTTGTGTTGTCTCCCGATACCAAAACCACTGCAGGAGTTCCAAATACTACATGGGGGATGTGCTGTGTCCCATAGGAGTACTACGGCCCATCGGCACAGAGAAAAATGCTCACCAAAGCCTTCCCCTTTGTATACCTGAGTCCTGAAATGACAGCTGCAACATTTTTTCTTCATGTTGAGCCAGCCAATCAGATTGATTGATCCTGTGGGACCAGTAAGGCGGCAAAGGGCAAAAAGCCCTCTCGGCCAATCAAAATGCTCTATTTTTAAAATTCGCAAATCCCTGTGAGTACAGCGGGATCCCTAAAGGGCCAAAAGTACAAATATCATTATAATTTAAACACAGATTTCTCGGGAAAGGCTGAGTGGATTTAAACAATGTCACAAAAGGCACCATTTCTCAGTAAAGCTCTACCTCTCTGCCAAATTTGGTGTAATTCTGCTCAACCATTTTTTATTGCATCGATTTAAAATATTCCTGTGGAAATGAACATGGGAATCAGACGTTTTAGGACCCCACTCTTATTTTTGTCGGCCCGCTTCATGGATCAGCCTGATACTTTTCAGAAAAAAGCTGAAGCGGAAGAACATTTTGGAGGATGTTTTGTGAGATACTGCTGCTTTCTAAGCAATTACGCTCTGAAACAGTTGCCAATGAATTAATACAACTACAGCAGTCGTAAATTTAATTTAGTAAAATGATGCATGACAATCTGATTGGATATTGTTTTTATTCACAAATTAATTTTGTTTGTATTTATTGAGGTCGAGTGGAATTTGATGCTAAACCCACTCCAAAATGGCGCTCATCGTTAGTCTATGCCAAATACAGCTAAGTCCGCTGTCTATTCTCATGATGAAATGCATATGTGCATGCGTGAATGTATTATAAAATGGCTTTATGTTTTCGGTAAACATTGTGGTTGATATATATATATATATTTCCTACTGGCGGTCGCTAGTAGGTAGTTATAGTTAGGACCTACTTTCCATAGGAAATTGACAACATTCTATTTGGAATAACTTTGGCGCAGGTGGATGAATCTTCGTGAATTCCTCCAAGAAAATGGCCTGCTCGGTTCCGCTCCTTACCATGAAAGTTTGGGGGTGATTCGTCAAGTGGGGGCTAGAGAAAAAAGGGGGTCCCAAAATGTGTTTTCCCCATGCAATTTTCCATAGGGACCTTTAGCCAGGGCTACAGCTCGAATGGCTGAACGGAATTCCACGAAATGTGAGGTAGAGTTCTGTTTGCAGACTGTGCTTTTTGTTAAATGGTGTAAATCCATTCAGTAGTTTCTGAGAAAATTGCAAGTAAAATCAGCGATATCTAGAGACGGAGTTCAGCACGTGTACGGAAATCTGTTCAATTACGGGCGCGAGCTGCATGCTGATTGGCTGTGAACTGTCTGTCAACACTCGAAACCAGGAAGTGTTGGTGGCCATCTTGTGCCTCGCTAGAACCGAGTCACAAGAAAACAGTAAAGCAAAGTTGAGAAATAAGGGAAGGGGGTAGACTAGAAACATTCTGACGCTCTAGGCTTGCTCAGGGGATCGTGCATGGATGTTTAGGCTCTATTTTTAATTTTTATTTTTTTAAAGGAAAATTGAGGCGTACGCGGTTGGAAAGATGTACAATTACGAGCAAGAGCTGCGTGCTGATTGGTTATCAATACTCCAAAACAGGAAATGTTGGCAGCCATCTTGTTTGTCGTGAGAGCCGAGTCACAAAAAAACAGTAAAACAAAGTTGAGATATAAGGAGAGGGGGCAGGGTAGAAACATTCTGACCCTATAGTCTTGGTCAGTGGGGTGGTACATGGATCTTTAGGCTCAATTTTTATTTCAAAAAATATAAAAAACGGCAGAGTACTCATGCAGTACTTGTACGTGGTGGAAAAGGTGAAAAAAAAAACAGAAGTCCGTTTTGTTTATTAGGTCCCGGAGGGGGCAAATTACGGGGGCAATTTTTAGAGCTATATTTCTATGACAGTACGTAAAACTTTCTGGTTTTTATTTGCTGCATCAGTTGTACTGTCTACGCATGCACAGCCTTGTTTGCAAGTGCACTTTTTTTTCTTTTTCTTCAAGTTCGCCAAGCAAACCTCTTCTGATTTTAGGTATTAAATTTGCCGCTTTGTTTTCTCGGGTCATGTGTGTTATCCGGTGCTACACTTTTGTAATATATCAATAAACATATTGTATGTATATTTATTTGAAATGTAGTGTCGAGGCGCCAAACATTGATTACATACTCCGTCCAACAGCTATTTTAGTGGTTTTCCTTCGTTATTTTTATTATACCTGTTACTGTCATTTTACCCTGCGCATATTTTCTCTGTGATCGATGAGATTTTGTGCCACAGATACCACGGTGTTTGTCCTTGGCTTCCGATCTTATCAGAGTTGGTCACACGTATGCCTAGAAACTAATTTGAAGGACGTAAGGCACAGGCATTACAACACGTGTTGGTCAACAAAAAAACATTATAAAAATTATGCATTTATCATGTGCGATAAATGCATACTAGTTGTAAAAGCATGTGAGGAAAAGCGATATGCGTGCTAATGGTTTTGTGGTGACGATCACGCGTGCTTATGAACCTGGTCTTGGCGTGGTGGAGTCTAGGGCGACCAGGTGGAGGGGCACGCAGCTGCACTCATACAATATAGAAGTGATATAGGATTTCTAAAACTTAAAAAAAATGATTCCATAATTATCCTAGATTAAGTCTTCTGTTAGTATGTTCATTAAATACATAAATATATATGTTTTTAAACAATTAAAAACATTTGCGTCTTTTTTGTACGGGATGCCGTACATAACGTCACACAGAGGCTTTGATGCGATGCGTAACCTCGAAGCGTATTCGTAGCGCATGCTGAGAATGATTAGCAGTATAAACTATGGTGCGATCACTCTCTCACTGTCAAATCAGAGCATAGGGCGCGCTATGAGAATGGTTAGAAGTGGTCACTCATTAGAGATCCGATTCAGGTGTGTGGCTTATCCACAGTACAATAACGTTATTTTTTAACCTGGTTAAGTTTGAGGTTTGCATGAAATACTATGCTATAGGCAGATATGGATGTTTTGGCAGCGCTTATGTCCATGAAGCTTGGTTATTACCATTTACATATAGGTGCCTGAGGGAGGGAAAAGAAGTCTATGTGAATGGCGAGGATTGCACAATAGTACCAGATCACACCTTAATTTGTAGACACATACATGGCTCTTGTATACAAGATGCGCCTGATTTAGACTGAGTTTTGAAAGGTAGTCCGACACCTGCTATCATAACAACATTCAGTTTAATGGAAACTGGAGTTATTTACTTTGAAATAATGGAGATTGTTGTGCAATGTTGGCATGCATCGCTTACATGATCACGGTAACTGAGCGTGTGGTTTGATAAAAAATAAGTTGTGTTAACTACTCTGCATGGGAAGCTGGATGTGTTCATCTGGCGGTCGATTTCGACCTTGAAAGCAGAGTCAACCAAATGAGTCGTATAAGAGCGCTATTGTCTCAAAAAGAGGTCGCTCTTATATCTGGTATAGAAACATTTGTCCTTTATATAGCAAACACCCGCACAGAAGTGCATGATTTATTAAATACAGACGTGCTCTTGAATTTTGGGGAGTTAATTTAGAGTATCTTTAATGTGTCCTTGACTACGGGGTTACCTTACTTTTTTAAAGTTAGAAGCAGTGGCTTGTGACTTCTGTAGAAAGTATATTTGGTGTCTTTTTGGGATTTTTTCATTCGATTTTTTCCAGCATCTTTGGTGGATTGTGCTTAATACTCGCATTAGTTGCCGGTGTGCTTTTATTAATTTGCTTACATAAATATGGATGCACATCCTGCAGCAGACGGTAATATGATAAGCTGTTGCTGCTCCGCAACTGAATGCTTAGTTACTATGGAGCGCTGCCTCTTGCAACGTTGAGTGCAGTTTATGGATTATCATTTTGATTTTCCTTTTTCACATGCGCTCAACCTGTGTTCCATTGTCTGAGCTGCGATTTCGACTGGGCCCTGGATTTGTGTCTCTGCAGTACGGTGTCTCCCAACGCGGATTATGACCAGTTGATGAGCCCCTTAGTGGTTCAAGACTTGCTCTGTTCTGGCGGCGGGATTATGGCCTAAGTAGCGACACATGGAATAATGGGACGTTGGAATGTTTTTGCAGCGGCGCTTGAGTTCTTGGCAAGCAGTTACATTGAAGATGACCCGAGTTTTCCTCCAATGGTGATAGAGGCTCCGGTTGTTGAGGAACATGTATGTTCATTCTCACTATTGAATTGGATGGCTGAAATGTTTTCAGATGAGAACAATGACTTCCTCTTGGAGGCTGTTGCTACATACTGTGCTTACATGCTGTTGGATTAAGACCGTTTGATTCTTCTACGTATTCTTTATTATTCAGTTACTGTTTTCTATCAAAGAGCAAATAACTTTTTTGGGAAATGTGAACTTGACTCTGCTTTTTAGGCTTGGACTGTGCGTTCCTAATTCACCCACGTTTATATCACGTGCTTTGATCAAGAAAGGGTGCTGTGGGGCTGAGCGTTGCACTCACAGCCTGTTAAGTTAGCATGGGTTTATTAGAAGCTTACACACTATTTTGGCTTTCCTGCTCTGCTTTGCACACGACGCGTACTTGTGATATTGTTTAGAGAAGGCTGAGTATTTTGCTTTATATGAGAATAATTTGGTATGCTAGATTTGTAACTGCCTCTCTAGTTTTGTGTGTATAGTGAGAGCATGGAACATCAAGGTTATCTTGAATACTGTGTATGTTATTCAGAATGATCCTTGCATGTTCGAGCCATAATACATATGGAGCTGTGGGCACCTCTGATACTTGCGCATTTCATAATCCATTGTGGAGGCAAAGTTACACACAGTTGGAGAACATTCGTATCTTGACAGTTTGTGGAGCACTGAATGTGATCCACTACTGCTGAGTACCAGAGGTATGGGTGTGCCCATGTAATCCTATGAGACTTTCTGTAATTATAAACTAATCTGCTAGGTAGGGAAGGTGAAATGTAGGTATATTTTAAATGTGTTTACCTTTAGGATTATAGGATGCTTTTTTCCGTTTGTATTTCATAGAATAGTAACAATGCTGACAATCTTGTTTCTGATAATATGTTTGGTTGTATTTTCTAAGGTACTGTGCATGAGATTATGGCGTTAGAAATAAACATTTCAAAGTTGCACGTGTCTTTATTTACATTTTGTTTTTGACTGGTGTAAGAGTATATTGAAATAGTGTTTTTGTTATCCACTTTACTTCATGTAATCTAAGTCGCATGTTCTAGGTTGACTTGTTATTGGTGTTTTTGCTCTAGGGTGAAGAACCAAAGAGTCACTGATTGCTAGTTTGGTAGGGGCTCTGTGTAGTAAGGTGCGTTTTGGTACACCGTAATTCACTGAGGTCCTAAGTCTTTATGCACAGTTTTGTGTATGAGCAGAATTCCTGGAATAGTAGTTACAACAAAAAGGCTCGATAAAGGGATTGCACTTTGAATATGAATATAAAATAGAAGAATAGTTGATAATCACAGCTAAGGAATGCAGCAACTAGATGTGTGTATGTGTGGATGATGTGTAGATTGAGTAGAAGATGAAAAACGTGAAAAATAAGAAAGGTTGGAGAGACGCAAACTACCCACTGCATTGTCAGTGAAGTGGATCTTTGGATTTCCAGGTCATTACACAGATAGGGTGTTGGATTCCGCAGTGGGAGCAAGAGAAACTAGTACAACAACTAAGTAAGAAAGCTAGTGCATAAAGTACACACAGTTGGGCAGATTTACAAGGTCATGGGAAAAATTATGCAAAAGTGGCGCAAGGGGCTTGTAAACCTGCCGCAGTGTGTGGTAGAAAAGACGCAAGAAAGAACAGAAGTGTGCAAATTACCCACTGCTATTCACGGGTAGTAGTTACCAAGAAGGCTGAATAAAGGGCCTGCACTTTGAATTTGAATTAAAGAAGAATATTTGATAAGCTTAGGCAAGAATGGTAGCAAGTAGGTGTGTGTATTTGTGGTTGTTGTGTTGATTGAGTGGAAGATGACTAAGGTGAAAAATTAGAGAGGTTGCAGAGATGCAAACTTTCCATTTGTTTGTAAAGGAAGTGAGTGTTTAGTTTTTCAGTGCATATATATTCACTGAAAAAAACATAGGTTTCAGGCACGTTATAGTTAGAAATTAGCATTTAAAAAACCTTAGAAATTCACTGAAAAAAACATAGGTTTCAGCTACGTTATAGTTAAGAATTAGCATTTAAAAAACCTTAGAAATTTACTGAAAAAACCATAGGTTTCACCCATGTTATAGTTAGCTGGACATTTCTCTCATACAAAACCATTGAAATTCCCCCGTTATAGTTAGTTCAGTTAACTATAACTCGTGCGCCCGCAATGCACTGCTGATGACATCACATATTACATCACTCATGACATGGTCAGTGACATCACTCATCACATCACTGATGACATCTCAAATGACATCACTGATGACCTCACTGATGACATCATCCAGTGAATGTGTGTCTTTCTGAAAAATAAATATTTTTTATATATGTATAGGTTGATGGAAGAATAAATGTGTAAATAAGTGTCTAAATGGAGTTTTTTTTGTAAAATTGATTGTATAACTGACTTATTAATTATACCTTAGTGAATACATGTATTAGCGAGTAATCTTTAAATGTGTAAATATCTGTATCAGTGTCAGTGTGTCACTTTGTATATAAGTGACTGCATGAGAGTGCTTTCATTTCTTCAGAAATACGGAGTAAGTGCGAGTGCTAATATATATATATATATATATATATATATATATATATATATATATATATATATATATATATATATATATATATATCGTCTATATTACTATTATAAAGCAAGAACCTTTGAGGCGGGTAAACTCGGGAACCACAGCGCCAATCCACACACCCGATACATCATTGTAATCGTCAGGGTGTGCAGATGGACATAGGCTATATAAAGTAGAAAAATATGCGTTATTTAAAAAATGTACAGTTAAAAAAAAAGTAGTCCCTTCGAAGTAGCGCCGGCCGCGACCTGCGTGCTGACGTCAGGAGCACGGGGAGGAGCGGCGTCCAGGAGCGTGAGGAGGAGCGGCGGACATGGCACGGGGAGGAGCGGTGACCAGCGGTGGACAGGCGGTGAGGACCGGCGGACAGGTGGGAGGAGTGGTGATGAGCGGCAAGGAGCGGCGGAGCGGTGAACTGAGGAATGCGGGGGAGGAGCGGCGGCTGAGGTAAGGCTCCGGGGCACCCACGGACAATGTCTTTTTTTTTTAAGCATTTTTATTGATATTGCGAGAGGCACATAAAATAAATACATTTACAAATCATGGCATAGTTATATAGTAACCATTTTCAAAAAAAGAATACTTGAGCATTACAGAGGAGAAAAAAAATAACCATAAAACTTATCAGAAAACTGCAATGTGGTCTCAACGATCAAATCTACTTTTGGAAAGTTATTCTGATCCAAATATAATGTCCCAAACCCTTTCTTTTTTCCTCAGAGAATTAGGCCCTCTAAGTCTAGCTAAAGCAATCTCCATGGTGTGTATTTCATTCACCAAAGCCCACCATTCCATAACGTGTGGCGGATCTGGCGCTTTCCATGCTCTAGCTATAGTTAATCTTGCGCAAGCAAATAAAATAGAATTCAGATCTTTATTTGGACAATTCAGTTCTTGAAGATCTATTAGAATCATGTGAGCTGAGAGAGGCGGAGACACAATATATTTCCTTTCTAATACATCTGCTACACCCTTCCAGAACTCTAATAATGCCGGGCATGAATAGAGCATATGGCCAATATCAGCAGCCTCCAGTTTACATTTAGGACAGTTTGTGCGTTCATTTTTATAATTATCTGATGCCCAGCTAGAAATTCTCTGAGGGGTATAATATAATTGGCAGATAGTCCTATAAAACTGCAATCTAATACTAGAAGACTGTACAACTTGATTAATCTGAAGAAGAGAAGCGGATATTTGCTTAGAAGTTATATTTAATCCGAGCCTGGCCGTCCACTTGGATGCTAATTTATCACAATCGTCTCTCTTTGCCTGATTCAGAAGTCTGTAGCTTTCACTAATCAATGATTTATTCCGATCTGAGTACAAACATTGTAAGATGTCCGAGTGTCTTATTTCTTTCACATTCATCTTACGAACAAAAAAGTCTTGGAGTTGCACATATTTAAAATACATCCTATCACTTAGATTGTATATTATTTTAAGCGAAGTAAGCCCTAACAGTCCATCAGAGCCATAGAGATCTCCAAGGGTATTAATACCGCAACTAGACCATACTGTCCCAGCCCTGTCTGAAAAAATTCCAGGAAGTCCTGGATTCCCCCATAGCCTTAATTCAGAGTTAAAATAAGATATCTTATCAAGAGTCATTATCTGTTTCCAAATTTGTACAATATGCCTAGCAGTCTTAAATTTTACTCGCTTGAAGTAATTTGGGTCATTAGTTCGATCCATAAATTGTTTGCAATCAGACCCGAGCATTAGCTGATGAAAAAATAAGGAGTTATCATTTCTCAATAAACTGCGCATCCGACCAAAAAAGGAAGCAAAAAAATATAATTTAAAATCTGGAAACATTAAACCGCCTTTTTCAGTCGGAAGTTTTAGGAGATTTATTGCTCTCCTAGCTTTTTTGTAACCCCATATATAACTAGAGCAGATTCCGTCAAGTTTTTAAAAAAAAGAATTATTGAGACGTAGCGGAATTGATCTGAATAAATAAAGAAATTTAGGTGCGACTTTCATTTTTATTAAATTTATACGCCCAATCAAGCTGAGCGGTATCTTGTGCCATTTTTTAAGAGATTTAGCAACTTCTTTTAGTAATGGATCATAGTTGAGGTCTATTATTTCAGTAATCTCTGCTGATATTTTAACCCCCAAATATACAGCATTAGCACATAGGCCTAATACAGTCGTTGAAGGGTTATAATTAGTGATGACCTGCGTTTTGTTTATATTTAATTTGTACCCGGATACATTACCAACATTTTTCGCTTCTTTTGTTATTGCAGGTATAGCCTTAGCTACATCAGTGGTGAATATAGCTACGTCATCCGCATATGCAGTAATTTTTAGATTGTTCCCCCTATGTTGAAATGGAATAATATCATGCTGTGTTGAAAGTGCGTTCAAAAATGGCTCTAATGATAGCGCAAATAACAGGGGAGAAAGGGGGCACCCCTGCCGTGTTCCTCTTCCAATTGGAAAACTGAGATAATTCTTTCCTGCATAACTAAGCTGTGCCATTGGTTGATGATATAGTGCCTGAATCCACCCTAGATATTTACCCCCATACCAAATGCTTCCAGTACGGCCCATAAATACTCCCACCCCACTCGGTCAAATGCCTTTTCAGCATCTAGCATGACCATACCGAGTGGGGTGGAGTTAGTTGACGCTACATCAAAAGCCGTAATAGCCGTATTTATGTGGGCAGTAGTGTCTCGTCCTGTAACAAAACCATGTTGTTGCATATTCACCAATTCAGGCATCAAGGGTGCAAGTCGGTTTGCTAATATTTTAGCAAAGGCCTTAGCATCCGAGTTAATCAAAGATATGGGTCTGTAAGACCCACATTCCTCCGCTACCTTTTGTTTCTTTAGAAAAAATACTATCTTGGCTGTTCTCCAAGAAGAGGGAGCTCTCTGGGTTTCTCCAATATGATCTACAACTAATTTAAATAAAGGCAGTAATTCCGTCAAGCAGGTTTTATAAAGTTCCATGGGGAGTAGATCTTGTCCTGCTGCCTTACCCAAAGGAAGAGATAAAAATGCTGTCTTGATTTCATCTAGTGTAATCTCTGAGTTTAGAGAGTCAACTGCTTCTTTATTTTGTTGTATCTTCATATAAGAACTAAGGTATAATAATATATCTTCCTTACTAGGTACTTGTTCCGAAGTATACAGTTTACGATAATAATCAGCGAATTGTTCTAGTATCTGATCTGGTTGATTATATGTGACCATATCGCTACCCTTTAATTGCTTTAATATTAGTCTTTGTTCTTTTATCTGCCACTTTGTAAGCAAGCACTTTTCCAATCCTATCCCCACTTTCATACTGTGTTAGGTGGTATTTATGAAGCCTTGCGCTGCTTTTCTCCCTCAGGGTCCTCTTAGTATCTGATTGTAATTTCACTAAATCCATCCTTATCCTATCACTATTCAGCTTCCCCTCCATTAAATCGTTTGCCAAATTTCGTTCCAGAGCCAAGATATTAGAAATGATAGACTTCATCTCCTTCCGGGACTCAGTGTTTTTTTTAAGCACATATTGTTGGGCAAGGCCTCTTATACTTGCTTTGCATGCATCCCAGACAGTTGTTACTATTGTAGTGTTTAAATTAATATCTATAAATTCCTTAATGTGTTCTTTCAATTGTGAAATGAATGTTTGATCAGAGATAAGAAATCTGGGAAATGTGAATTGCCGTATCTCTCGTTTCTTATTATAAATATTAAATTCTAGTAGTAGAGGATTATGGTCAGATGTTACTCTAGGACACAATTCTATACTACATCCTTTCAGAATTCTATTTGTTGTCCAGACCAAGTCTATTCGGGAACATAATTTATGGGGGGCTGAATAATAAGTGAACCCTGCTACGTTAGGATACTTAAATCGCCAGACATCCGTCAAATTATGCAATCGACTGAGCTCCAATATTGCTGCTCTAACTTTGCGCATGCGTTGTGAAATACTGTGTCTAGTAGAGTCCACCGCATAATTCATAACACAATTAAAGTCCCCCATAATCAACAGCTCCCCTTCCCATTCCAACAGTTCAATATTTAAAAAATCAAACATTTTTGGTTCATCAATGTTAGGCCCATAAACAACAGAAAATACATATTTACTGTGTTCAAATTTTGCTTGAGCGATTGCCCATCGCCCTTTTGAATCAGCAGCTGTCTTCGTAATTTCAATATCAAAATGTTTCTGTTTTAATATTGCAACCCCTCTGATTGAGGCCCCAAAAGTAGAGCAAACAATAAGTTTGTATCCAATCTGTCCCAATAATTTCCTGTCTTTATATCCAATGTGAGTTTCCGATATCATAGCTAGGTGCGGTTTGTATATATTAAGTTCTTCCTGAACCAATCTTCTCTTTTGTTTGCTGTTGAGACCTGCCACGTTCCATGCAAGACATCTAATCTGAGTCATATAAATACCATAAACGAATGCATTTCTTCTGTATTTTTAAATACCTCAAGATGTCAAATTTACTCTTTTTCCATTTTTTATTTTCAACCTCTTGCGCCTCTTGCAATACATTTTCCCCCACTTGACCAACCCTCGCTTCATCCAAGTCAAAGCTTCTCCCACCCTTCCCTCCCTTCCACTCTCCTAGATCCCTCCCCCTGTACCTACCCGGAAGCATCCCCCCTATCTTCTGCTGCCGCTTATGGGGCAGCCAGTCAGAGAGGATTCCCTAGGAACCCCAACCCTCTGTATTGCTCTCATACAGAAAGACAAATGACCCAGAACTATAGAACAAGATTCAGAAGGAAAAGAAATTGCCCTAGTCACTTGTAAACACATATAGCACCAATAACAGGTTAGCATTATAGCAAGTTAGATTAATGTATCTTATTTTTTCTCTCCTTTTTCCCCATTATTTTCTTAATTAAGATTTTGAGTCCATTTTCGAAAGAAAATGATCTGCCTCTTTGACATCATGGAAGAAATAATTATGACCAGAAATAATAACTTTGAGGCGGGCCGGTTCCTGTAAATAAACCGTTGCTCCATGAGATTTAATGGGGTCAATCAATTTACGTAGGCCCCACCTTCTGCCCATAGTTACTTTGCTCAGATCCGATTTTACAAAAAAAGTTAGATTATCAATTGTCACTGGAGTTCTTGGTTTGGCTTTCATTGAAACTGCTTGCCTGAGTAAATAATTACCAAAATAGATTAGAAATGGCCGTGGATATTTACTCTCCTGGGTTCTGGGGATGATAGGAAGTCTATGTACTCGCTGAAGTTGAGAGTCCCAGTCCAAGTCAGATAAATCCAGAAAAGCCTTTTGTAGTATTTTTACCATATAACCCCTTGCAACAGCTCCCTCAGATCCTTTAGGTATCCCAAAGAGTCGCAGATGCTGTCGCCTCTGCCGATTTTCCAAATCTTCAACTTTGCTCTTCAAAGTTCCTATTTCTTCATTGTGTCGTTCCGATGAAGCCGTAGTAGTGGCAAGGGTTTCCTCCACTTCAACAACTCTTTGTTGTATTTCCTCAATTTCTTTTGTTACACCACTCAGTTTGTTAGTGACTTCCTGAAGGGAGCTGTGAATTTTAGTATTGTCCTCCCGTAGTTGTCGGAAATTGTCTTGTACCTCTTGGCGATGATCCATTAGTGTTTTTAAAATTAAGTCCAAAGATGAGGCATTGACATTAACAGCATTAACCGAGGGAGAAGCTACTAGAGGAGAGATAGTAGATATTAGGGCTGAGTCGCTGTGAGATGAAGTAAATACAAGAGGCTTGTCTTTCTGAATATTCTCAATACTCCCAGTAGTATCGATATTGCAGTCGAGAGTGTTTCCTGTAGATAGTATATTCATAGAAGCAGAAGGGGAGAGGTCAATTGTAGGAGGCAGCGGCAAGGGGAGAGATTCTGAGCCTGTACTAGATGGAACACTACTGCCGAGCAGAGTAGCCTGCGGGGTTTTTAAGTTAATTTTTTTTAAGGCTTTCATCTACAGTAAATTTATCTGCTGGTAAGGTCGATGATACTTTTCTTGTTTCTCTTTTTGGAGCTTGAAACCATTTACTCAACGGGCTCTGTTCTGTAAGCAATTTCCCTCCAGCAATGGTTGGTATAAATGTGTTTAATAAGGCTGTAGGGATCATATTTCTCCCCCCCTTCTTAGTTTTGTTTTTTGTCTTTCCCCTTTTTTTAGGGGCTGATCAGTTAGCCTTTAATTGCACAGAGCTATTCTCTATGTCCTCGCGTGTGTCTTCTCCCCCCTCAGTATCACCTCCTTCAATTATCTCCTCATATTCCGGATCGTCAGAGTTAACCTCCAAGATTATCTCATTGTCAGCGCCATCGTTTCCATCAACGCCATCAGCGCCATCATTTCCATCAGCGCCATCAAAAAGATTATCTTTTCTCTCGTCAATTGTAGTCGGATCTAAACCCGGTAAGGACTGAGGAGAATGAACAGGTTGTAGGCCAGGTTTAGTAGTAGCATCCGTAATATGGACCTGCACCACCGTGTTCTCATTGTGTTCTACTTTACCCAGCTTATCCGCCTTGCACGTAGCGCTCCTACCCACCAAGTCTGACATCGCTTTACCTTCTTTGACTAAGTTATCAATAGATTTATCAGATTTATTGGTGGATATTCCTGCTACTTCGCTTTTGCCTTTTCCTTTGTCTTTGTCTTTGTCCTTGTCTTTTTCATTGTCTTTGTTTTTGGTAACTGCTGTAGTAGAGCTAGTTTTAGTGAGTGTATCTGGAGAAAGTTGAATAGCTTGTTGTTTATCAAATTGCCTATCAGTGTGGCGAGGCATCCTTGCTACAACTGCTGGTGAAATCGGTTTAAAAATTGGTGAAGTCTCCTCATCCACTCCATTTTTCATGGGAGTGCCTTTAGTTAATTTATTTTTAATGTTTTTGGGTGCCATCAGCGCGGTATGCCTGCCTTGTCCCTAATAGCGTAATTAGTAAAGCTGATAGCGTTGTTGTTTCAGTCAAAGATTGCTGTATTGTACTGATGTTACAGCACCAAAGAGCAATAGCTAGGTATGCCTTCTCCCCACAACGCCCAGACAATCAAGATTGAGCAAATCCTAAATTACTTGGTCGGTTCCAAGCTCCGGCACAGTCACAGTCACTTTAGTATTACCAGCAGCTCAGACTAGGCAGCTCAGGTAGAGCAAACAAAGCACCTCGGAGAATCAAAAAAAAAACCACGCTTTACCTGATGAAGTAAATCAATTGAGGCAGTCTCTCTAGTTCGGCGCCTGGACCCTCAGAGCCAGAGCTTATCGCCTCGAATCAATGGAAGAGTGTCTGCCTCGCCTCCGCCTCTGACGCCTCTGACACCCTTGCCTGCGTAGGTGCCTGCCTGGGTGGATACTCCGAGCGCTCGCTGACTAACCGATTCCTCCTCCTCCTCAGCAGTCTGTCTCAGCGACCGCCGGCCGCCGGCTTTCTCTCAGCCCTCCAAAACGTTACTGAGCTCGAGCCCAAACCCAGACAGAGCAGCAAGACCAAGACCAATTCCACAGCCACAGTCTACGGCAAGATACAGAAGATAAGCAAGCTCCCGCTTGACACGCCGGTAACTTTGTAGCTCTGCAGTTCCTAATGGCTGGTAGAGTTATACATCATCGATGTGAAAAAAAAACCCTTTTGCAGTATGAGACGCTTTTGAGGTTTTCGTTTTCGTTTTTCCCTCCTCCAGCAACCAAAAATTCCAGTAGTCAGGCCGTAGATATCACAGGAGCATACTCGGCATTTTCAATCTTTCAAACGTTGAGAGCTCGAGGGTAGGGGGTTCACAGCGGGAGCATCCTCTCCGTGGCGTCGTCACAGCGCCATCTTGCTTCCGACATTGACCCACGGACAATGTCAGGGCAGGCGGGGGTCGGGGCAGGCGGAGGACGGGGCAGGCGGGGGACGGGGCAGACGGGGGCCCCGGCTGCTGGACAATGTCGGGCCGGGCGGGGTCCCAAGCTCCTGGACAATGTCGGGGCTGGCAGATGTCGGGGAAGCCTGATTGCTCCCGGACAAGGTCGGGACGGGCTGCTAGTATATATATATATATATATATATATATATATATATATATATATATATATATATATATATATATATATATATTCACTTGATCCTTAACAATCCTGTGGTAGGCAAAGAATTTCCAAACAGACCACAAATGACATACAGAAAAGCAAGGTCCATGAGAGACCTGCTAGTTAAAAACGAAGTGGTGACATCAGTACCAACATAATTGAAACCACAACCAGGGTTTAAGAAGTGCAATCAATGCAAAGCATGTGAAAATGGAAAGAATCTTACAGAAGTAAGAACTCCATTAGGCAAAACACTGAGCATAAAACAGAATCTGACTTCTGAAACAGAATTTGCGGTATATACCCTTTGCTGCCCATGTGCAAAGTATTATGTTGGGAGTACCATCCTTTCGGCACATAAATGCATACTACAACACCTTAGAGCAATTAAGAATAATGACTCGAGCTAACCAGTGGCCCGTCATTTTCACAAGAAAAGGGGGGTGACCACAGAATAATGCAATATAGTGTTATTGACTGTGTACTAAAGAGAAAGGGAGATGGGAACAGGGAGAAGGAGCTTAGAAGATTAGAGTACCTGTAATCCTCGAAATGGACAGTAAGGAGCCACAGGGCTGAAACATGGATCAAGAACTTTTCATACATCTCTAGCCTAGACTTCTGCCTGATCAGTGATCATGTCTGTTTTTAAAATATCAGTATAGATTAGTGCTTTTATAATAGGTCTTTGATGTAGTGTTCTAGTATGTGATAGATATGTCCTAATATTCCTGTTCTGTGTTTATTTACAGGAGAGGACAACAACCTAATGGAATGGAAAGATACTAGCTAATAGTGGAAAGCAGCTTAGTGGAGAGCAGGTTTATCTCTATTTAGATAAATAATGTTGAGCAATGATGTAAGAAAAAGAAAATTAAGTCTTGCACGATGTATTCAGTGTTGATAAATGGTAATCTTTAGTTTGAACTGTTATACGTTTAAGCCCACAGAGGCTATATTGCATATTATAACTATCAGCAAAATGTATGCCCCTGGGGCGGGATTATGACATCATTGTGAAGCCACACTATAAATATTTAAATATTTTAGATGTGCATTTAAATCTAGATTAATTGTGCATTGATTATTCTGACGGTAAATCGCTATCATTTTCTGTAATTTGCTTGCCTAAAAGGTATCTTAAGTGCTGATTCCGCAATATAGAGTGTCATATCGGAACCAGTGGAGCCTGATGTGTACTAGATAAAAACCTAAGCAATAGGTTTACGGTATTATTTATATTGAATCAAAACTTGATATATTGCATTTTTATGCCATTTGATGTAGTATGGTAAAGATGTATCTTCTGTAGATAAATTAAGGTTGCCGTAATTTACTGATGCTGTTACAACATAACTAATTTGGTTTGTTTTCTTACTAGTATTTAACTGTTCCAATAAGGCCGCCAAGTATAGACAGTAGGTTGAAGTCCACTGTCCATGTTAATGTTTATTGAACACACACTCACTGACAAAAAAGAAAGAGAAGAAAGTATAAAACTGGTTGTTGTTAATGTGATCAGCGTGGTGACAAAGGTGCGAGTTAGCACCGAAACACATTGACGCATGGTTGACTCTGCAAAAAAATCAAAAATGAATTGGCAACTTATACTGGAGTGCTGAGGATCCTTGTGATTGTCACAAGAAACGTTTGAATATATATATATATATATATATATATATATATATATATATATATATATATATATATATATATATATATATATATATATATATATATATATATATATTCACAAGTACATTTCTCCATTGGAAAAAACGTCGCCAACACACGAAAAGTTGCTGTGCACGGTAATTTTAATGGCAGGAAAACAACGCGTTTCGCTTTGCAGCTTGATCACGTGATCAAGCTGCAAAGCGAAACGTGTTGTTTTCCTGCCATTAAAATTACCGTGCACAGCAATTTTTCGTGTGTTGGCGACGTTTTTTCCAATGGAGAAATGTACTTGTGAATGGATTGGGTGACCGGTAGCCGTACGCCGACCCGCCCGTGAGCGAGACTGAGCACTATCCGGAACTTGGCGTTCTTTGAAATATATATATATATATATATATATATATATATATATATATATATTTATATCGGAACTTCAGGGATGGAGTGAAAATAGGATTCTTAGCCATGAGGAATTTATGTTTCTAAACAGGAAGCACCTAATAACACCTGTAATGTTACTCATCCCTAAAGTTTACTAAGCTCTTGTAAATCCCCTGGGTCACCCCATCATTTCAGCAATAGGGGGCACTTTTGTGAATACAGCAAAATATGTCAATCAATATTTGGGTGAAATTGTTTGAAATCTCCCATCCTACATGCAAGATACAGGAGGATTTCTGCGTAGGATATATGATCTCCCGGGGGAAAAGGATTATGTTTTGATAACTGTAGATGTTGCAACATTATATATAAGTATCAAACATAAAGATGGCTTGAGAGTGCCAGGTCATTTTTTCGGGGCCAAGCCATTAAATATGTGGTAACATACCCAGATGTTACTATCTATGATTGATAGCTGTTTAAACAAACACTATTTCATGTTCAATGCCAAGTACTACCATCAGATAAGAGGAACAGCAATGAGTACCTGCTTCGCCCCCAGTTTTGCAAATCTGCCTGTGGAATGGTGGGAGAAGCAGGTAGTCCGAGCCCGTTATCATGATGTATGGGAGAAAAACAGAGTGCATTGGTGTTGTTTTATCAATGATCTCTTTATAGTTTGGAAAGGCTCGGAGAAATCTGCAAAGATATTCCTAAATCAAATCGAAACTAATGATCTCAATTTACCCTTTACTAGTTTAATTAGTAAAACTGAGGTAAATTTTTTTGATTTGATGGCTTGTATTAAAGATAGTAAACTACAAACCAAACTGTATTGAAAACCCACAGCTTGAAATACAATCCTTCAAGTTACAAGTTCCCATTAAAGTAATTTAGTATGTAGTATTCCTTATGGAAAGACCTTAAGCCGGGGTTCCCAAAGTGTGCGCCGCGGCACCCTGGTGCACCGTGATGAGAAGCCAGGGGTGCCGCGGCGCCGCCCAGGACGTGGCTCGTTTGTGCTGAACGTGATCCCAGCCCTAGACCCCTGCATTTAAATGGCTCAATTAAGAGCTTGGTGAGGTTACGAAGAGTGCTGTGGACATCTTGACAGTGCACCCGAGTAATGAAGCAAGCTTTAGATGGAAGGGTTTAGAAGCCTAAAAGAAGGCGAACCAGTTGAATTTACCTTCAAGAAATCTTCCAAAGGCCTTGAATCAATACGGGTAATGGGCCCCAGTGGCAACCCTTGCTCAGGAAGCGAGCGACGGCCAAAAGGGAAGATCGTACAGAAACGAAAGCCAAAGGGAGACAGGTAAAGCTCTCTCTTTTCAATTTACACAGAGATTTAATTAGATATTGGGTGCATGTTGCCGAGTATATTTCTTTTGTTAGGAGAGCATAAATGTTAATCTTTATCTATCCCGTGTTGTAAGTGTTTGTAATCCTTTTTTTTTAACAGTTGCGTAATAACTTTATTTAACGTTTTGATAATGTAACTTTGCTTACATTTTGTAAAATTTCTGACAGAATGCAGTCTAAAACCAGTTTGTATTGAAAACAGTTGTGGTGCATTGTGCTCATGCTCTTAAACATGATGGCGCATTTAAAATAATCAGGGCCTTATTTATGAAGGTCTTGCACCACCGGTGAGTCACTTTTAAAATGGGAAAAAGTGACGTACCAGTGGCGCAAGGCCTTCATAAATGAGGCCCCCAGTGTTTACCACAAAACGCTGTCACCTATGTATGAGACTTCTTGTGTACCAGTTACCTATAAAATGGTTTTGGATATCGCATTGCCTGGGATCACTGAGGCAACAAAAGTGCACTTCTCTGTGTGCGTTAATATCGTAGTTTAGCAGGAATTAGGAGTCATTTAATATCTTTCTTATTTCTGGCCTAGTAACAATTTTTATTCTTAACTTGAAAAACCAATGCATGTGAGAAAGCATCAGACATTGTCCCTGTCGCCACTTGTTAGTATTTGGAGG
Organism: Lissotriton vulgaris; assembly: GCF_964263255.1. Taxonomy (NCBI): domain Eukaryota; kingdom Metazoa; phylum Chordata; class Amphibia; order Caudata; family Salamandridae; genus Lissotriton; species Lissotriton vulgaris. Next base: position 1,467,173,843 of record NC_141695.1, read on the forward strand.
TGGAATAACATTTAACACATGTAACTTCGCTCCAGTAACTCATGTAACTTGTAACTATGCTCTGAAACAATGTTCGTCCTCATGTAAAGCGCTCTGATACCTCCGGGTCTAGCCAGCGCTATATAAAAGTTTTCAAATAAATAAAATAAAATAAAAAAACTGTAGCAGCAGGCAAAATGGCTAAAACTGCAGCTGCCTAAAGGAAGAGATAGATAAAATGCTGTATCCCATAAAATGTGCGGACTTTGTCTCCTCGACTTCCGAAGCACGATTTATGAACGCGCGCGTTCCCAAGATTGCACATCTGACTTGGCGCGAACAGATATGTTTTCCTTGGGCACACATGTTTGTCTCTGAAATGAAAAGTTACATGAATTCGTAAGATATGACCATTGTGTTTTTGTGTGTGCAATTTTACAAAACGGGACAAGACGCAAATGAGTATCGCTTTGCATATATCACATGGTTCCTAGGGTTTAAGTGTGCTTCATGAGACAGTGAAACATAATTGCAATTAAAACCAAGCAGAAAAATCACTACATTAAGATAAATATCAGAACATACACCCTTTGGTTTTATTTTTATTTAATGCGATTTTATATTGCAAACATTACCGGAAGGTGTCAGAGCGCTTTACATAAGAACCAGTTGCAATACATAAGGACTTAGGATTACATGTGTTACATAAAAGATACAAGCAGAAAAAAATGGCAAATGTACAAGTTATAAAGTCACACAGGAAAGAGATATAAACAGAAATAAATTGCAAATGTACAAGTAGTAAAGTCACACAGGGAAGAGACAAATATAAAAAAATTGCAAATGTACAGGTTGTAAAGTCACTCAAGGAAGAGATGCAAATGGATAAGCTCTAAGAGTCACATAGGAATGGTAGAGAGTACAAAGGTCTACTGCGGTGGTTCCCAAAGTGTGCGCCACGGCACCCGGTGCACCGGTAAAAAACATGGTGGGGAGCCACGGCCAAATGCCAATTAGGTCAAGGGGGCCACGGGTCAAAAAAGTTTGGGAACCACTGACCTTAAGGATAAGGCGCAATTGTAGTGAGCCTATAGAAGAAGAAACTGCCATAGACCAAATAAAGTCTACATTTGTAAGGCGCGGGTATTCAATAACTTACTTTGATACAGCGATTGGGAAAACCAAGCAGCGATCAAGGGAGCAAATATTATTTCAAAAATCCAAATCTAAGACTCAGGCTAAACAAAAACACAATTTTAAACTTATCACCTCCTTCAATAAGTAGGAAAGATCAATTAATGCTATGCTCCACAAATATTGGCATTTAGTACACAATGACCTGTTAATAAGGAAGGTTGTACCACCTAGACCAGGAATCATTTTTTGAAGCGCCATAGCCATGAGACAAGAATTGGTCAAAAATAACATTGCAAGTAGTAAGCCAAGCAGAACTACATGGCTAACAAAAAGAAGTATAGCCGGATTCAGTAAATGCAGTAGATGTAAGGCCTGCCAATATGGTAAAACTACAAGAGAATATAAACTACAGCTAACCTCTCAGATGAGCAGTATTAGAGGCAATTATAGTTGCTAGACAGATTTTGCTGTATATATTTAGCAATTACCCTCTGGCCTATCCTATATAAGATGTACAATGTTGGCAGTACACAAACGGATTCTGCAACATTTGCGGGCAATCAAAAACTGTGGTAGAAGTTATATGGTAGCCTAACATTTTAAATCAATGCATAAAGGTGATGTGAGTGGTTCATTATATTTTTTCCTGGATGCGGTGCCCCCAAAATTAAGAGGAGGAGACAGAGAGAAACAGCTTAGACAGTAAGAGTCTAAATACATCATACTGTTGAATAACAAACAACCATGGGGTCTGAACAGTGAAGAAGATTTACATACACATTTATGAAGAAGTAGAAAGCAACCACTTCCTTTAATTCCAAAATTCTTAAGATTTTTTAATCAATTATTCAACCACATACACATTATTCAGAGCACTTTATGTTGTATTTTTGCACAGTCCTCGCCAAGTTTAAAAAAGTTTTGAGCTGAAAAGTTATTCGAAGAAATTGATTGCCCACTTGGGCTTTATTATAAGAATGTGGTTATGAGGATTAATTTAGTGACTCTCAATGAAAAGAAAAAAGAATATTCTTGGCACAACTATGGTCACTGTGACCGAAATCCGTTGACAAGCACTTGCACTTTAAATGGTTATGGAGATTAATATTGCCACCCTCAAGGAAAAGAAAGAAAAAATAATATTTTTAGTATAATTGTGTATATTGTAGCTGACATTTGGTGTCAAGAACTTGCACTTCAATTCCATGGAGAAGTTACAAGGTTTTGACAAAGCATTGTAAGTGGGGTTCTCAATAGAAATAATGTGATATTGTCATGGCTAATTTGAAATGATTTTATCTTTTTTAACAGTAGAATCAAGTCTAACAAATTGCCATTTCTTTTTCATTGTTGATACGTTTTAAATGTTCTAAATAACCATACAAAATTGTTGGTCACTTGACATTACCAAATAGCAAGAAATGTACAGTAGGTTTTCACTTGTTATTCATGTCACGTGGTTTGTGCTTTAAAGACTAAAGTAAAATACTGCCTCAGTATAAGTGAACAAGGCTGGTTACAGCCAAAAAGCATTTGATGTAGAACGACTAAATAAAGATTTAAAAGCTCCCACACAGCGTTGTCATCCCCTTTCTTTGAAGTGGATATTAGTCATATATATATATATATAGATATAGATATATATATATATAGATTCACTGAAAAAACCATAGGTTTAACACCAGTTATAGTTAGCTGGAAATTTTACTGATATAAAACCATTGAAATTCCCACGTTATAGTTAGATGGACTCACTATAACTTGCGCGTGCAATGCACTGCTGATGACGTCACATATTACATCACTCATGACATGGTCAGTGACATCACTCATGACATCACTGATGACACCATCCAGTGAATGTGTGTCTTTCTGAAAAATAAATATATTTTATATATGTATATGTAAAAGTTGATGGAAGAATAAATGTTTAAATAAGTGTCTAAATGGATGGTTTTTTAAAAAAAATTGATTGGTTAACTGGCTTATTAAGTGTATCTTAGTGAATACATATATTAGTGAGTAATGTTTAAATATTTAAATATATGTATTAGTGTTTCACTTTGTTTATAAGTGGCTGCATGGGTTGGTGAGTAGCTACATGTGTAGGTATATGGGTTATTAGATGTTTTTTTAGTATCAGTATGAGTGTTTGTATGGTTTGGTGGGGGTATTACTTATCACATAGATGCATGAATGACTGACTCTCTCTTTGTATGTGTTTTGAAGACAGCATATGTGCAGGACTGTATGGGTGGATGAGTGTGTATATGTGTGTGTTACTGCGTGAATGACTGTCTCACTAGTGTCTTTATCAGTAACTACATATGTTTTAATCTAGTATATGTGAATATTGATGTATATAAGTGAGTATATGTGAGAGTAAGAGATTGTAAGAGTTCCTGTTTAAATAAGTATGTGTTTCTATAAGTGATTGTTTAAGAGAGTAAGTATGTGTAAGTTTCCTTAGAAGTAAGGTGGTAGTGTGTGTTTAGCTGTATATGCAAATAAATGGATGTTCAATAGTTTACTTGCATGTGTGAGTATGTGTGAGAGTAACTTTTGGATGACTGTTGGTGTGTAACAGGATGTATAGGTGTATCACTACATATGATGAGTGAGTATATGTATGAGTGACTATATAGAACTGTTGGTGAATGAGTGGATGTGTATATAGATGGTGGAATTATTGAATTGGTTGTTGTAACTTTTATGTGTATCTCCATTTTTTTGAAAATGTTAATTTCTATTTTTGAATATGTGTTTCATGGGTTACATTACACTGAAAGGAGGTCTGTCACTCTGTCACAAGGATGATGTCATCAGTGATGTCATGAGTGATGTCACTGACCATGTCATGAGTGATGTAATATGTGACGTCATCAGCAGTGCATTGCACGCGCAAGTTATAGTGAGTCCATCTAACTATAACGTGGGAATTTCAATGGTTTTATATCAGTAAAATTTCCAGCTAACTATAACTGGTGTTAAACCTATGGTTTTTTCAGTGAATTTGATAGGTTTTTTAAATGCTAATTCCTAACTATAACTGGTGTGAAACCTATGGTTTTTTCAGTGAATTTCATAGGTTTTTTAAATGCTAATTCCTTTGTATATCGAGTTTCTAACCTTTTTTTTTTTTTTACAATTTGCTGTTTTTTTTTAAGTATTCATTTTTTTAATATAATTTTTTTCTTTTGCGCTCTGGGTGCGCGCTCCGGGAAGCTTTCAGCTAAGCTCTCCGGTAACCTTTTCCGTGAGCTCACCTAAAAGCGCACCCAGAGCGCTACTGTCGTTCGTGAAAAAAATATGAATGAAAAGTTAATAATAATGCAAAACATTTCGTACCATACAAATAAAATTAGTTTTTTTTAATAAGGAAAATGATTATGCATTTCTGTAAAAGTTTGATGACGTCACTTCGGCGCGCAACGTAAGTGCCCTCGGAAGCGCCTACGTTCGCGGCGCGTAAACGCACGCAAAAGCGCCTACGATCGCGCCACGTTTGCGCCCCGGAAGCGCCTACGATCGCGCTGCGTAAACGCACCCGGAAGTGCTCCGGAGCGCGCAGCGTAAACCCGTCGGGTCATGTGACCCTAAAATAACACTTTTCATTGGTTGCTAACAGTTTTTTTTACAATGAATGAAATCCCCACCCATTTCCTTCACTTCTTCTTTCACTTTTGTGACTGAAAGACCTGCCTTTTTGCTCTTGCATATTTCTTGGTTAATCATGGCTGCCAGACCATCCAGCAGTGAAGATGAGCCTGAATTCATCGATGAAGAGCCTCCTCAACCAAAGGTGAAAGAGCATTTCATCTGGAAATTTTTTAAGTTTCCAGCAGACCAGAAGAAGGTGAATGCACCAAAAGTGGAGTGCAGGATCTGCAAACAGGTCCTGTCACGGGGTAACCCCCCAAAAAAGTACTCTTTTGGGAACTTTACCATGATCCGACATGTGGAGAGGAGGCACCCCCAGAATTTTGCCCGGGAAAGTGTCAGGGCTCTGGCACAAGAGGTTCCCAGAGATGGGGCCTCTACATCAACCGGAGGAGCAACTTCTTCTGGGAGAGAGCAATCACAGGAGCAGGTGCCAAATATACAACCTGCATTTAACCATGGGGTCGTCAGATGCAGATACTGCAATCAACTCCTCACCTATGGGGAGCAAAGTGTCCTGCTCATGGTTCGAGCATTGGAGAACCATCGCTGCCCTTCCCACCCCTAATTTTTTTGTTTTCTTTTTGCTCCTGTTGAGCAGTTTCCATTCCCTGTTTTTGTTCCTGTTCAGTTAAAAGAAGAAAACCAAAAGTTCTTTTCAGAACTACCTCCAATTCTCATCAAAGAGCTATATTCTTAAAAAAATGAAGAGTAAGTGAAATATAGTGCATTGATAATTGAAAGGAGAATGAGTAAGAAAGAACAGAAAGGTATGAGAGGTGAAAGGAAGTGAAGTAGGAGGAATGAAAGAAGGTGAGTGTTAGAAAAGAAAGTTATGACACAGTGAATAAACTGGAGGCCTCATTTCTGAAAAGTGACGCATCGCTACGTGAAAACAGCGATGCGTCACTTTTCTGGACGCACTCCTTATGACATTCCAGATATGTCATATTTAATATATGACTAATAAATTCGCAAGGAGTTACAGATATGTCAGTATTTCTGACGTATCTGTAAACACAAAAGTAACGCATTGCTGGAGTGCGTCACAAAAGTGACGCAACTCCAGTAATGTGTCCTTTCACATGGAAAAAGCACCATGTGAAAGGTCTGCTGTGAAGCAGGCGCAAGATTTTGATGCAACAGCATCCTAAAAGTGACGCACTGCGTCGTTATTACCAAGCTTTTTGCGGGGGAACACCCCCTCTGCATGCATTATACCTGACGCTATTTTTAAAAAGTGACGCATCTAGGTACATGGGTCACTTTTTAAAACTCTGCGCCACATTATATCTGCATCAGGTATAATATATGCAGAGGGGGCAATCCCTCGCAAAAAGCTTGGTAATAACAACGTACTGAAATCTATGAGATTTCTCTGCGTCACTTTTAGGATGCTGTTGCGTCAAAATCTTGCACCTGCCTCGCGTCACTTTCATGTTTACAGATATGTCAGAAATACTGACGTATCTGTAACTCCTTGCAACATGATTCGTCATACATTAAATATGACACATCTGGAATGTCATAAGGAGTGCGCACAGAAAAGTGACGCATCGCACCAGCAGTGTAAAAAAATGTGCCTCGTTGCACTATATTTAAAGGACGCAACAGCATCCTAAAAGTGACGCAGTGAAATCTCAAAGATTTCACTGCGTCGCTATTACAAAGCTTTTTGCGGGGGAACACCCCCTCTGCATGCATTATACCTGACGCAGATATAATGTGGCGCTTGATTTTAAAAAGTGACCCATCTACCTAGATACGTCACTTTTTAAATATAACGCAACGAGGGGCATTTTTTTACACCACTGGTGCGATGCGTCACTTTTCTGTGCGCACTCCTTATGACATTCCAAGTAACGCATTGCTGGAGTGCGTCACAAAAGTGACGCAACTCCAGTAATGTGTCCTTTCACATGGAAAAAGCACCATGTGAAAGGTCTTGCGTCAGTCTAACACCTGCTGTAAAGCAGGCGCAAGATTTTGACGCAACAGCATCCTAAAAGTGACGCAGTGAAATCTCAAAGATTTCACTGCGTCGCTATTACAAAGCTTTTTGCGGGAGAACACCCCCTCTGCATGCATTATACCTGACGCTATTTTTAAAAAGTGACGCATCTAGGTACATGGGTCACTTTTTAAAACTCTGCGCCACATTATATCTGCGTCAGGTATAATGTATGCAGAGGGGGCATTCCCCCGCAAAAAGCTTGGTAATAACGACGTACTGAAATCTATGAGATTTCTCTGCGTCACTTTTAGGATGCTGTTGCGTCAAAATCTTGCGCCTGCCTCGCGTCACTTTTATGTTTACAGATATGTCAGAAATACTGATGTATCTGTAACTCCTTGCAACATGATTCGTCATACATTAAATATGACACATCTGGAATGTCATAAGGAGTGCGCACAGAAAAGTGACGCATCGCACCAGCAGTGTAAAAAAATGTGCCTCGTTGCACTATATTTAAAAAGTGACGCATCTAGATAGATGCGTCACTTTTTAAATATTGCGTAACAATGCGCATTTTTTTACACCGCTGGTGCGTCACAAAAATTGACGCACAGGCGGCGCAAAACTGGCAGCGCAAGGCCTTCATAAATATGGTCCTGGATTTTCCCCGTGCTTCGCCGGTGCGCGTACCATGCGCTTCCCCCGCGCAAAACGAAAAAAAAAATAAAAAATGTAATGCCCCGCAGGACCCTATTTTAGCCCCCACATCAAACCTAGGGGGTCAGAGGGGGTCTACTCTTCCCCCTTATGGTCATTTGCCCCTTTTTTTTTCAAACCCCTTGTGTCTCGATTTTACCGAGACACAAGATGGCGGCCGCTCCAGACTGTTTAGAATGTTTACAGACACCCAAGAGCCAATCAGCTTCCTGCGCGCAAGTTGCGTGTCGCGCCTGGAGCGCACTCTGGTGCGTGCACCGGAGAGCGCCTATAGATATATATATATTTTTGAACCTAAATTACTCAAAATCCACTGCAGCACATATCTTGAGACATAGCAAAGGCACATCGGGCTACCAGTCCCTTCAATTTTGCCAAGTTTGCTGGAAATCCATTCAGCCGTTCGGGCTAAAAGTGAAATCGACCGCCCTATGGAAATTAACATGGGGAAAACGCGTTTTGGGACCCCCCTTTTATCTCGGCCCCCGCTTGACGTATCCCCCCCAAACTTTCAAGGAAGGACTGGAGCTCGATGAGGCCATTTTCAGGAAATTTCAGGCAGATTCGTCAACCGGTGCCAAAGTTATTCCAAATAGAATTTTGAGATTTAACATTGAAAAAAATCCTAACTATAACTACCTACTGGCGACCGCCAGTAGGTAATATATATATATATATATATATATATGTATATATACATATATATATATACACACACACACACACACAAAAGCATATATACACACATACATATTTATATATATGTCAAAATGTCAGTTAGAAATACAATTTTTATTTTAAAAACCACTGAAATTCACCTGTTATAGTTTACTGAGAAAAAACTATAACCTGTGCCCCTCCATTCACTGCTTATGACATCCCATATCACTCATGACATGTTCAATGACATCACTGATGAGATCTCAAATGACATCCTTGATGACATCATTAATGAAATGACTCTTTTATTTTTACAGTGAATTACTTGGTTTTTTTAACGTAAAGTTAGGTTTTGCAATATCCAAATTCAACACCACTTTAATCTTTGCTTTTCAGGTACTTTCTGGGGGGGGGGGTTAATTTTAAGTAACATTGTGTTACCTTGTCTAACTATGTTTTTTTAACCTTGGTTTTTTCTGTGAATTTCTAAGGTGAACATAAAGTAAGATATTATTACCACAACTAATCCTTTCGAGAGGCCAACCACCCGATACACGTTTTCCTTTTTTTAAATTGTTTTTTTGCTTCTCTGGATTTCCGCCAAGTCCACAGTTTTCTCATTGGAGCCCTTGACAGCAGACTTTTTCTGTAGGTAAGTGCTTGTAGAAACCGGTGTGAAATCGTGTTTGCATATCTAGTTCCCAATTATTTTGCATACAGGTTTAATTAAATGCAAAAACATATCCAATACCTATAGTAAATGTACTTTGATCATTGGTTATTTTTTTGCACCTGTTAATACGACATAGCTGGACATCACTTCATTAGAGTTAATGCATTAGATTTCGCTACCTGAAATTCAGACAAGAATGAAAAAAAAAATGTAGTGATGGCTGATTTTTTATTTCCATGTTGCAACGTCCATCAAGAAACATGCAGGGTGTGTGCACAAGCGGTAGAAACTATGACTTCAGAACTCAACTATAATAAATTATTACAGTTGAGCAACTATGTAATTTCTTTATTACAGGTAACCAGATGTCACAATTCACCTGTAATAAGTAAATTAAAGATATCTATTATAAAGGAATTTACAGATGCCCATGAATAATAGAAGTAATTTAATCTGTGGAATAGTTCATAGGTCTAAGTCGTCAGATTTTTATCAAACAACAAAAGAGTGTGGTGGAAAATATATGTATAAGCACAGAAAACAGAGAAGGAAGAATCAACCAAAATGAATCACATTGGAAACCATTAGGGATTTCCTAGGAAGCCCTCACTCACCACCCTGGGTGGTGACATGCTTCATCATCGGGCCCACCAGGAGAAGCCAAATGCCTCCCTGGTGTGCTACAACGCCAGGATACTGCGGAGCTGGTTATTTGTGGCAATAGTGTCAACAGAATGTGATTTAAAAATGTCAAAAGGCTGTACCACACAAAAGTTTTATTCAATGGTCAGCCTGACATGAATAAACATTTGTGTTGGGAAATCTACCAAATAATGTTTTGGATATTTCCACTTAGAGTAGGGTCGACATGTTTCTGCCCGTTTATGTGTAATTTTACTGGGCTTTCATCAGGACCGTTAGTAGTGTACCTCGGCGGTGTGGGACGCGCTAAGGCCCACCCTTACCAGAGGACGTGAAAGTTAAAATCAGGTGTAAAAATTAAAGGGTGCAAAAAACAAACCATCAAGTTGTGGGTTTTGTCTCAGTTTAGAGGAACCTGTGTAGTCTGAAAATGAAAAGGACTTACATACAAAGAAGACAACAACACATAATTAGTGCGATCCGTCTGTAATGTTTTCTGCTAGATTGATCTCTGAGTGGACGTGCTAAAGGCTAGTCAATATGAGTGACCATGGTGCCATAGCAAGTACGTTAGTGCAAGAAAACGCTGTTCTGGGGACAAGACAGGTGTGTGAACATGCACTATGACAAGAAGAAATGGCCGTATGACAGAGCGGCTGACTAAACATCACTCGTGGTTAGCGATCAAAGGGCCCGAATGTAGAGCCAGTACTGATGTAAAATGACAAAAACTCTATAAAATAACTAATGAATACAGAGAGGATTTCTCACTTGTAAGTTAAAAGATCCACACCCCATAGGTCTCGGGAGGGGGGTGGAGGCGACAATGGCACACCCTGTAGAGGGACATTAAAGTTATGAAATGAGGGTTAGACACATGGTATGTAGCGAAATCGCAGATTACTTATCTCTGTGATGGAAAGAAGGAAGTGTCTTACGCCCACAACGCCTAGCACCCGCTTGGCATCTAGCGTCTCCTACTACCGGACCTCGTGGATGGAGTACCGGGGTCGGAGAACGCTAAAGGGGAGAGCCGGCGGGAGAGGAGTTAGCTGGGGAGGAGCGCTGAGCAATCAGAACGCGGGCATGAGAGTGAGGCTTGGAATGCAAGCCACTCACTCCACATCGTAGGCGGGGAGGCAGCCAATCACCTTGCCAGGTGAGAGTGAGGCTGTAAACACAAGCATTAGCAGTTCGTGTTTTGATTTAATGAAACTTTATCAATTTCGGGGGAAGTGCACATAGGACTGAAAAGATACAAAAATGCACAAAAATGGCTACAGAAGCGCTTATAAAGAATGTTTGAAAAGCGCTAACAGTGGGGAGTCATGGGAGTCAAAGCTCTGGTGATCTAATGAGGGAACTAACGAGCATCTGCGATCGGAAGACTCAGGACACAAAAGTTGTTAATGGGCACTTTATAAAAAAGGTGTCTGTTGGCACATGTAATGGTAAGCACTGGGGTGTTAAGGGACACGGGTTTCTGCATGACGTCATCAGTAAAGATTAATATCATAACGTCACAGCGCATTAGCAACTTGTAGATGGGATGATGAAGGGAGATTTCTGATCAGTCAAGATTCTAGCGTTTAAGTACTGAAGACCAGGGGATCTGGTCGTTGAGGCCATTCAAATGGGTCCCCAGTCTGTATACCCAGCGTTGTTCTTTTTCAAAAACGATATTGGCAGTATTATTTGCAGTGGTAATTTGCTCAATGACGGTCCAATGGAGGTCATTTGGGGTGTGATTATTTTGGAGAAAGTGTTCACTCATCTTGGTTGTTACTTTATGGCATCTGATGTTACTGCAGTGTTCGCAGATGCGTTGTTTGACTTTGCGGGTAGTCATTCCAACATATATTTTCTGACAGGGCCACGTGATCAGATAGACCACACTGGTGGAATTACAGTTTGTATGTGTCCTCTGTGTCCAGATTCTACCTGGTTCCAAAAAAAGTTGTTTCGTATGTGTCGTCAAGTGACAAACACTACAATTTGAACATGGATAATGTCCAATAATTGGGGGTAAACCCCATGCACTTGTAATGGATCTCTCATTGAGAGAGTTGGACGTCGCTGCTGGTCTTGTATGTACCAGGGTGTCTTTCAAGCTCCTGCCTTTTTTGAACAAGAAGAGTGGTTTTTCCCAGGTCCTTCTGTTACTCGTGACGATCTTCCAGTGTCTATTGACTGACTTTTTCATAGCGTCTGATAGGCAACTGTATGTGGTGACACACGTGAGGGGCATATCTGTGGATTCCTTGACGGTATCCTCCAGAAGTGCTTCACGCGGTTGGTTCTGTGCACGTTTGTTTCCTTTGTCAAGAATCTTGGCAGGATAACCTCTAGATTTCAATCTCTCAGTGAGGTCAGTTGCTTGAGTTTTGTAGTCCCTAATGTCACTACAGTTCCTACTTATCCGAGTGCTAGGCGTTGCAGGCGTAAGACCCTTCCTTCTTTCCATCACAGAGATAAGTAATCTGCGATTTCGCTACATACCATGAGTCTAACCCTCATTTCATAACTTTAATGTCCCTCTACAGGGTGTGCCATTGTCGCCTCCACCCCCCTCCCGAGACCTATGGGGCGTGGATCTTTTAACTTACAGGTGAGAAATCCTATTTGTTAGTTATTTTATAGAGTTTTTGTCATTTTACATCACCACTGGCTCTACATTCGGGCCCTTTGATCGCTGACCACGAGTGATGTTTAGTCAACCGCTCTGTCATACGGCCATTTCTTCTTGTCATAGTGCATGTTCACACGCATGTCTGGTCCCCAGAACAGCGTTTTCTTGCACTAATGTACTTGCTATGGCACCATGGTCACTCATATTGACTAGCCTTAGGCACGTCCACTCAGAGATCAATCTAGCAGAAAACATTACAGACGGATCGCACTAATTATGTGTTGTTGTCTTCTTTGTATGTCAGTCCTTTTCATTTTCAGACTACACAGGTTCCTCTAAACTGAGGCAAAACCCACAACTTGATGGTTTGTTTTTTGCACCCTTTAATTTTTACACCTGATTTTAACTTTCACGTCCTCTGGTAAGGGTGGGCCTTAGCGCGCCCACACCGCCGAGGTACACTACTAACGGTCCTGATGAAAGCCCAGTAAAATTACAGATAAACGGGCAGAAACATGTCGACCCCACTCTAAGTGGAAATATCCAAAACATTATTTGGTAGATTTCCCAACACAAATTTTTATTCATGTCAGGCTGACCATTGAATAAAACTTTTGTGTGGTACAGACTTTTGACATTTTTAAATCACATTCTTTTGACACTATTGCCACGAATAACCAGCTTCGCAGTATCCTGGCCTTGTAGCACACCAGGGAGGCATTCGGCTTCTCCTGGTGGGCCCAATGATGAAGCATGTCACCACCCAGGGTGGTGAGTGAGGGCTTCCTAAGAAATCCCTAATGGTTTCCAATGTGATTCATTTTGGTTGATTCTTCCTTCTCTGTTTTCTGTGCTTATACATATATTTTTCACGACACTCTTTTGTTGTTTGACAAAGATTGACCAAGGGGACTGAGAGTGCCCCTTACTCTTCCCTCCCTCTCAAATTGTTGTTACTAAGTCGTCAGATTGTCAGAGCTATGTGACTCGAAAGATGGCTCTTCATCTGAGGCCTGACAATGTAATGTAAGTCACAGGAGGGTTAACGATGCTTTCAGTGACCTAAACCTGGATTTTATGCATAATCTGAGTGATAGCTCTGAGGTATAAAAATAAACTACCAAAATATTCAGTTCAAGCAGGCATAAGGTTTTGACTCAGTGGCATCCTATAAATAGCACAGTGAAATCTTGTAGATTTTCAAGGCTTTCCTGCGTGGGAACGCCCACCTTGCATACATTATACCTGACACAGGTATAATGTGATGCAGGGCTTTAACACGTGACGCATCTCCCTAGATGGGTCATGTTGTAAATTGGCTGCATTTTTTACGCCACTGCTGCATCACAAAAGTGACGCAACAGCAGTGCGAAAGTGTCGCAAGGGGCTTGTAAATCTTCCCCCTGCAGATATAATTCTTCTGTGGAAAGTTTAACATCAGTAAAATTTGTGAGGGATGAAGTATTGCTTTGCTGTTTTACACTAATTCCTGCAATATCTATGTAACCTGCTAGATACATGTGGTTTTGAAGGTGGAAAACAGACAAGTAACACAAGGGCAGTGGTTTAAGTGACGCGGTCTCAGCCTTTTGCCGACACTGGGTGTGATCCCTGGCAACTAGTTAATCCACGTTATTTTAAATCGGTCATGTAATGGGGGTTGCGTAACATCAGGCCAGGCATAACTCTGCTGTCTGATAACCAGGCCTCTGTGACCGGGACATTTGTGGCACTGACTGAGGGCTGGTCTTGTAATTTCTGTGTGAACTGAGGGAGTGCTCTGATGTTTATGGCAAAGACCTCTGAGATCAGTGTAAACTGAGCGATATCTCTGTTATCTAAAGCCAAGGCATGTACGTGATATGCACTGCTCCCTTTGAGTACTGTGCCTCTTGAGAGATTGGTCTGCTGCCTAAAACCAGAGCCTGTTAGTCTGTGTAAATTAAAATATATCGCTTCTGTCTAAGGTCTCAGACAGTCAGTTATAGGTGAACTACGTGATAGATTTGCTGAGTCCTGCGCCTCTGAGGTAGTTCTGCTGCCTGTGCATTGAGCTTGACCGTTATCTATCAGCTGACGGATAACTAAGTTTGAGGCCTAAAACTGTAAATTACGTGTTCCCTGAGAAATAGCTGTGCTGTGTTTGTGCAGAAGTCCTTAAGTTCTATATCACAAGAGATAGCTCAACTGTCTATATAGAAATCATGGGGCTTACTTACAATCCCCTTGCGCCGCAGGTACTCACTTTCCCATATTAAAAGTGACGCACCGGCGGAGCAAGGGTTTTTAAAATAGTGTTTAATGTTAGAAGTGTGGAAAAGTGAAACCACTATTCCCTATTTTCACAGAAGGTGTAAGGGAAGTAAAATATCTTTATGGAAAATATTTTTCCTTAAAAACGAATAAAAGAACACAAATGCTAAGTCTAACATGTTCTTATTATCCCGCCCTCTCTAACTATATAATTGTACGCGCATTAAGAGGCAGAAGTGCATACATTATCTGCTTTTTCACAAAAGTGGTACAGAAAGGGGTTTCACTAAAAAGCATATTCACTTACCATAAATTGGAGCATTCTTGTAAGAACCATAAGAATGATACTGTATCTCTGGGCTGTCAGTTGCGAAGGTCATTTTTGGTTAACTTACCTTACGAATAGAGTCAAATAATAATAAGTCAAGCACACAAAACATCAAGCATTGGCAAGTCCAATCGGTCTCAACTATGGGAGAGCTCTAGGCTTTGTTAATTTCTTTTAGCTATGTTGTACACTAGCACATCTGCGGTGTGGCCTAACTACAAGTAAGAAAAAAAGCACAATAATGTGACCAGTGCTGACAGTGTGGGACAGTGATTCCTTTTCTTATTATGGTATTAATATTTGCCTTCACAAAAAAATGGTTTATTATCTCACATCTGAGCTGAAGTTCGCCGGTACTTTGGCCATGCTCCATGGCAGGGACAAGTACATGAAGAGGTAATAAACAAAAGCCGACCAAAGGAGAAGCAAGGAAATAAGAGTGATGATGAAGTCAACCTTTGGAAAGCAATAGCGAGCTCTAAGCACTTTAAGTGAAGACAATGTCTTGCAAGCAAAAGCGGATCACTGACATAATATCGAGGGACATAATATCGACTAGCAAAAATATCGGCGAAAAAATATCGACAGACAGAATTTCGACTTTTTATCTACAAACAGGTAAGTACAAAAATATCGAGTAAAAAATATTGTTTACAAAAATGTAGTTTGTAAAAATATCGACTTTATTAAAAACAATGTTAAATTAAATTAATATTAAAAATTAATCACTAAAATATACTTAAAAATACTTAAATTACCTTATAATAATTAAATAATTAATTAAAGTTACGTGGGCCACGTGATCAGATAGACCACACTGGTGGAATTACAGTTTGTGTGTGTCCTCTGTGTCCAGATTCTACCTGGTTCCAAAAAAAGTTGTTTCGTATGTGTCGTCAAGTGACAAACACTACAATTTGAACATGGATAATGTCCAATAATTGGGGGTAAACCCCATGCACTTGTAATGGATCTCTCATTGAGAGAGTTGGACGTCGCTGCTGGTCTTGTATGTACCAGGGTGTCTTTCAAGCTCCTGCCTTTTTTGAACAAGAAGAGTGGTTTTTCCCAGGTCCTTCTGTTACTCGTGACGATCTTCCAGTGTCTATTGACTTACTTTTTCATAGCGTCTGATAGGCAACTGTATGTGGTGACACACGTGAGGGGCATATCTGTGGATTCCTTGACGGTATCCTCCAGAAGTGCTTCACGCGGTTGGTTCTGTGCACGTTTGTTTCCTTTGTCAAGAATCTTGGCAGGATAACCTCTAGATTTCAATCTCTCAGTGAGGTCAGTTGCTTGAGTTTTGTAGTCCCTAATGTCACTACAGTTCCTACTTATCCGAGTGCTAGGCGTTGCAGGCGTAAGACCCTTCCTTCTTTCCATCACAGAGATAAGTAATCTGCGATTTCGCTACATACCATGAGTCTAACCCTCATTTCATAACTTTAATGTCCCTCTACAGGGTGTGCCATTGTCGCCTCCACCCCCCTCCCGAGACCTATGGGGCGTGGATCTTTTAACTTACAGGTGAGAAATCCTATTTGTTAGTTATTTTATAGAGTTTTTGTCATTTTACATCACCACTGGCTCTACATTCGGGCCCTTTGATCGCTGACCACGAGTGATGTTTAGTCAACCGCTCTGTCATACGGCCATTTCTTCTTGTCATAGTGCATGTTCACACGCATGTCTGGTCCCCAGAACAGCGTTTTCTTGCACTAATGTACTTGCTATGGCACTATGGTCACTCATATTGACTAGCCTTAGGCACGTCCACTCAGAGATCAATCTAGCAGAAAACATTACAGACGGATCGCACTAATTATGTGTTGTTGTCTTCTTTGTATGTCAGTCCTTTTCATTTTCAGACTACACAGGTTCCTCTAAACTGAGGCAAAACCCACAACTTGATGGTTTGTTTTTTGCACCCTTTAATTTTTACACCTGATTTTAACTTTCACGTCCTCTGGTAAGGGTGGGCCTTAGTGCGCCCAAACCGCCGAGGTACACTACTAACGGTCCTGATGAAAGCCCAGTAAAATTACACATAAACGGGCAGAAACATGTCGACCCCACTCTAAGTGGAAATATCCAAAACATTATTTGGTAGATTTCCCAACACAAATTTTTATTCATGTCAGGCTGACCATTGAATAAAACTTTTGTGTGGTACAGACTTTTGACATTTTTAAATCACATTCTTTTGACACTATTGCCACGAATAACCAGCTCCGCAGTATCCTGGCGTTGTAGCACACCAGGGAGGCATTCGGCTTCTCCTGGTGGGCCCGATGATGAAGCATGTCACCACTCAGGGTGGTGAGTGAGGGCTTCCTAAGAAATCCCTAATGATTTCCAATGTGATTCATTTTGGTTGATTCTTCCTTCTCTGTTTTCTGTGCTTATACATATATTTTTCACGACACTCTTTTGTTGTTTGACAAAGATTGACCAAGGGGACTGAGAGTGTCCCTTACTCTTCCCTCCCTCTCAAATTGTTGTTACTAAGTCGTCAGATTGTCAGAGCTATGTGACTCGAAAGATGGCTCTTCATCTGAGGCCTGACACTGTAATGTAAGTCACACGAGGGTTAACGATGCTTTCAGTGACCTAAACCTGCATTTTATGCATAATCTGAGTGATAGCTCTGAGGTATAAAAATAAACTACCAAAATATTCAGTTCAAGCAGGCATAAGCTTTTGACTCAGTATAAATAGCACAGTGAAATCTTGTAGATTTTCAAGGCTTTCCTGCGTGGGAATGCCACCTTGCATACATTATACCTGACGCAGGTATAATGTGATGCAGGGCTTTAACACGTGACGCATCTCCCTAGATGGGTCATGTTGTAAATTGGCTGCATTTTTTACGCCACTGCTGCATCACAAAAGTGACGCAACAGCAGTGCGAAAGTGTCGCAAGGGGCTTGTAAATCTTCCCCCTGCAGATATAATTCTTCTGTGGAAAGTTTAACATCAGTAAAATTTGTGAGGGATGAAGTATTGCTTTGCTGTTTTACACTAATTCCTGCAATATCTATGTAACCTGCTAGATACATGTGGTTTTGAAGGTGGAAAACAGACAAGTAACACAAGGGCAGTGGTTTAACTGACGCGGTCTCAGCCTTTTGCTGAAACTGGGTGTGATCCCTGGCAACTCATACAGTTAATCCACGTTATTTTAAATCGGTCATGTAATAGGAGTTGCGTAACATCAGGCATAACTCTGCTGTCTGATAACCAGGCCTCTGTGACCGGGACAGTTGTGGCACTGACTGAGGGATGATCCTGTAATTTCTGTTTGAACTGAGGTAGTGCTCTGATGTTTATGGCAAAGACCTCTGAGATCAGTGTAAACTGAGCTATATCTCTGTTATCTAAAGCCAAGGCATGTACGTGATATGCACTGCTACCTTTGAGTTCTGTGCCTCTTGAGAGATTGGTCTGCTGCCTAAAACCAGAGCCTGTTAGTCTGTGTAAATTAAAATATAACGCTTCTGTCTAAGGTCTCAGACAGTCAGTTCTAGGTGAACTTCGTGATAGATTTGCTGAGGCCTGTGCCTCTGAGGTAGTTCTGCTGTCTGTGCATTGAGCTTGACCGTTATCTATCAGCTGACGGATAACTAAGTTTGAGGCCTAAAACTGTAAATTACGTGTTCCCTGAGAAATAGCTGTGCTGTGTTTGTGCAGAAGTCCTTAAGTTCTATATCACAAGAGATAGCTCAACTGTCTATATAGAAATCATGGGGCTTACTTACAATCCCCTTGCGCCGCAGGTACTCACTTTCCCATATTAAAAGTGACGCACCGGCGGAGCAAGGGTTTTTTAAATAGTGTTTAATGTTAGAAGTGTGGAAAAGTGAAACCACTATTCCCTATTTTCACAGAAGGTGTAAGGGAAGTAAAATATCTATATGGAAAATATTTTTCCTTAAAAACGAATAAAAGAACACAAATGCTAAGTCTAACATGTTCTTATTATCCCGCCCTCTCTAACTATATAATTGTACGCGCATTAAGAGGCAGAAGTGCATACATTATCTGCTTTTTCACAAAAGTGGTACAGAAAGGGGTTTCACTAAAAAGCATATTCACTTACCATAAATTGGAGCATTCTTGTAAGAACCATAAGAATGATACTGTATCTCTGGGCTGTCAGTTGCGAAGGTCATTTTTGGTTAACTTACCTTACGAATAGAGTCAAATAATAATAAGTCAAGCACACAAAACATCAAGCATTGGCAAGTCCAATCGGTCTCAACTATGGGAGAGCTCTAGGCTTTGTTAATTTCTTTTAGCTATGTTGTACACTAGCACATCTGCGGTGTGGCCTAACTACAAGTAAGAAAAAAAGCACAATAATGTGACCAGTGCTGACAGTGTGGGACAGTGATTCCTTTTCTTATTATGGTATTAATATTTGCCTTCACAAAAAAATGGTTTATTATCTCACATCTGAGCTGAAGTTCGCCGGTACTTTGGCCATGCTCCATGGCAGGGACAAGTACATGAAGAGGTAATAAACAAAAGCCGACCAAAGGAGAAGCAAGGAAATAAGAGTGATGATGAAGTCAACCTTTGGAAAGCAATAGCGAGCTCTAAGCACTTTAAGTGAAGACAATGTCTTGCAAGCAAAAGCGGATCACTGACATAATATCGAGGGACATAATATCGACTAGCAAAAATATCGGCGAAAAAATATCGACAGACAGAATTTCGACTTTTTATCTACAAACAGGTAAGTACAAAAATATCGAGTAAAAAATATTGTTTACAAAAATGTAGTTTGTAAAAATATCGACTTTATTAAAAACAATGTTAAATTAAATTAATATTAAAAATTAATCACTAAAATATACTTAAAAATACTTAAATTACCTTATAATAATTAAATAATTAATTAAAGTTATAAAAAACTTTTTTTACAATCATATTTGTTAAAACATATATATATAGTAACATAATATAATTAAAAAATATCCAATATTATTACCGTAGGATAGCGAAAGTGTAAAAATTACTATTCCCACTCCAGAGAGTGCAACAGTAGATAAGGTGTTGGATAGCGTAGAGGTAAAAAATTACTATTCCCACTCCAGAGAGTGCAACAGTAGGGAAAGCGTTGGATAGCGTAGGGGTACTAATTAATATTCCCAATCCAGAGAGTGCAACAGTAGAGAAAGGGTTGGATAGCGTAGGGGTAAAAATTACCATTCCCACTCCAGAGAGTGCAACAGTAGGGAAAGGGTTGGATAGCGTAAGGGTAAAAATTATTATTCCCACTCCAGAGAGTGCAACAGTAGGGAAAACGTTGGATAGCCTAGGGGTAAAAATTACTATTCCCACTCCAGTGAGTGCAACAGTAGGGAAAGTAGATACTTCATATATTATTTAAAAATATATATATATTAATATCTGTAAAAAAATTTATTAAAAGTAATTACCAATTTAATATAATATAATAATTAATTAATTACAAATACTAATTTAATGTAATCATTACAATTAGTTATCTATTAATACTAATTAATTACAAATTAACAATTAATTAATTAGTAATTAAAAAGTTACTTAACAATTAAAATCTAATCAATACCAAATAAAAATTAACATATGTAATTAGTTATAATTAAATTACTTCCCACCCTATTCCCCTATAAACCCACAACCCACTACAGAAAATAAATTAGTAAAATTAACATAATTATCAATTAATCAATTTAATAAAATTAATTCTCAATTAACATTGTATTAATTACCAAATAACTATTATTTAACAATTAATTATAAATAAATAACTACATAAATTAACATATTTAATTAATTATAATTAAATTACTTCCCACCCTATTTCCCTATAAACCCACAACCCGCTACAGAAATTAAATGAGTTAAATTAACATAATTATCAATTAATCAATTAAATAATAATTAATTGGCAATTAAAATGTCATTAATTACCAAATAACAATTGCTTAACAATTAATTATAAATAAATAACACTACATAAATTAACATATTTAATTCATTATAATTAAATTACTTCCCACCCTACTCCCCTATAAACCCACAACCCGCTACAGAAATTAAATTAGTTAAATTAACATAATGATCAATTAATCAATTAATAAAATTAATTGGCAAATAAAATTTAATTTATTACAAAATTAAAATTAATTAACAATTAATTATAAACAAATACCAATAAATAAATGTACATATTTAACTAATTATAATTAAATAACTTCCCACCCAATTCCCCTATAAACCCACAACCCGCTACAGAATTAAATTACACAAAATTTAAATAACATTAAATTCATTATTTAAATTACATTATAACATAAATAAACAGTTTTAACACATAAAATACACTATAGAAAATTTGATATTATTAAATGTTCGAAATTTTCATTAACCTATATTATGTACTTCGATATTTTGACTATCTATATTTTAAAATTCGATATTACATTACTTACCTTCAAAACGATATTTTTGATGTCTATATTCTGTCCATTCGATATTCTGTCCAGCCTATATTTTGTACTCGATATTATGTCCATTCGATATTTTGTAGTCGATATTTTGTCTGTTTACCAGCAAAAGCACATGCTCTGCTTCAGGTGAGACCAAAAGTATAGAGTGTGAGGGGGAGGGAGGTGACAACTGTCAAAGAAGTGGAGATGCCCTCCACACATACCGTAATCGACAGCGCCCCCAAACCATTTGTGTCCTGCCAAATGGGAAACAACCTTTATCTCACAGCCTTTATTCCTCAGGACTTTTGCCATGCAGTCTTTACACACAGGTAAGTAACACACAAGTAAGTACTTGTACATTTGCCACATACTACTTTACCACAGGCAAGTATTTCTTTTTAAATAAAGACTTATTATGTTATTTTAAAAAAAGCGAGTTTAGGGTTTATGAGGTAAAAGATGGTGAGGGTCACTTGAGGGTTCAGGTGAGGGTAGGAGTAAAAAGAGGTGAGGGTGAGACTGACTTGATGGCTCAGGGATGAGTAGAAGTAATGGGAGGTGAGGGTCACTCGAGGGTTCAGGGCAGGTAAAGGTAAAAGGAAGGTGAGAGTGACTTAGGGGTTGTTAAAGGTAAACAGAGCCGAGGGTGACTTGAGTGCTCAGTTATGGGTAGAGGTAAAGGGAGGTCAGGGTGACAAGAAGGTTGCGAGGTGGGAAGAAGTGAAAGGATGTGAGGGTGACTTGAGGGTTGATGGTGTAGAGGTGAAGGTAGGATGGGTTATTTCAGGGTTGAGTGGTAGGTAGAAGTATAGGATGGTATGGCATTTGATGGGATGTTATTGTATGATATGTTATGGTAATGAAATGAAAGTCATTTTTAAAGCACATGGCTACTCCAACAGGAGTGTCCCAGTGTTAATCAGTCCACAAAACTCCCAATAAATCGCAGCAGCTCAGAACCAAGGCCAGCCTATCTAAAATGGCAAGTTTTAAGGCCCAAACAGAACAACATTTCAAGAGAGTTTCACAACTTCAGTGTGAGAAAGCCAAAAGAGGTACCCCCCGATCTGAACTCATTTCACTCTGGGAACCTGTGCTAATAAAGCATCAGAGGACCTATGACATCTAGAAGGAGAATAGGAAGAAATAAGAGAATGGAAGTAAGCTGTGCCTGTCTTCCCGAAAATCCTGTGACAAAAGACCAGGGCTTTAAAAACAAGCTGTTTCTTCACCGGAAGCTAATGAAGTTTAGAAAGTGCGGAGCCCATTGACGCCCATTTAGGAAATTTTAACAAGACCCGGGCTGCAGGATTCTGGACCAGTTGAAGCTTCCTGAACTGATAGACCCCAAGATAAAGAATGTTGCAGTAACTGAGCCGTGAAATCGCTGCAGCTTGGATCACTGTCTTCTGGGCAGATGCAGGGAGCAGATTGAAGATGCTCTTAAGAGACTTCAGGATACCAACACATTTACCTGCCAAAGCCGTAATTTGGCTATCAAAGTTCATGTGTTCGTCAAACCAATCGCCCACATTTTTTTATTATAAGCTTTGGCAAAGGGAAGGAACCAAGTGATGCAGGCCACAAATCAGGAGACTGAATTGAGGGCTGTCTTCTGTGGATGAGGACCTGCATTCAATTTCAAGCTGTTGAGGGCCATGCATTACACTACCTCAGAAAGGCAGGCCCGCAACGAGACTGAGAATAGCTGCAGCATGCTTTCAAGATTTGTTTCAGATAAGGTAGCATCTATTTATTCTTCCTTTCCGGAATCTGCTAGGAATTTGTCTTGCTTGGATGTTTGGTTCGCGCATTCATTTGACTGCAACAGATTACACCAGTTCTAGCCTATTGAGCTGGACAAGTTACAGTCTTGTATATCTTTGGTTAATTCTGGCTCCTCCCTTGATCCTACCTCTCCTGGCATCTTGGCGTGGGGAATGGTGGAACAGCTGTCAATGTTTAGAGACCTTCTTAATAATTCTCCTGTGGTGGCCCAACTTCTGTTGAGGTGGAAACACGCCTCTGTGGTTCCATTGCTTAACAAACCTCCCCTCGGTTCTACCAAACCTGAGAACTATAGACTGATCTTGCTGCTTCCTTTTCTTGCAAAGGTTGCAGAAAAATACATCAATGGACAGCTCTCTGGGTTTATTGAGGATAAAAATCTTGTACATGCCAGGCAGTTGGAGGTCCTAGTACAGAGTCGGCCCTAGTGTTAACTTTGGAGTCCATGTGTCAGGTTGTGAATAGAGGTGACACCTCAGCTCTGTTGCTGCTGGATCTGAGTGTGGCCTTCAACACTGTATCCCACGGCCTCTTACGAGAGCGGTTGTGGGATTACAAGGTCCGTTACATGGTCTGGGGATGACTGGGTTCTTTTCTGCAGGGTCGCATCTTTCAGGTCCTGCAGAAGCCTTTCTGCTCTCAGACTCTGCCACTGGCTCTGGGGATGCCACAGGGGTCTTTATTGAGCCCTACCCTTTTCAATCTGTACATGCGCCCCAGAGCTGATATAATCGTGTGTCATGGTTTTCAAATTCTTTCATACGCAGACGATACACAGCTGGTTCTCACTCTGTCACAGAATTCTGTGGCATGACCTGTTACTGTATAGTATGGAATGATATCACATGGACTGTCATTGTATTGTATGTGTGTTACTGTATAGTATGGTATGTTACAATATTGTATGGTTTGTTATCGTTTAATATGATATTTTATTGTGTTTTATTGTATATTATGGAAAGGTGTGGTGTGTCATGGCCTGTTATCTTATAGTATATTATGGTATAGTGTATCATTGAGGAGTAAACATCTAACAGGAAGCATATACATGCATTTAGGCAAGAGTGAATATCAACAGTTGGTACAATTTAAAAACATGTAACCTATGTTGACCATCCCTAATTAAGAAGGAAGATGGCATTATACATAAAGTAACCAAAACGAGGACAAATCATAATTAAACGCAACCTTAGTAAATGTTGCATCATGTAAATTTATTAAAATGTAATAAATTGTGTTGTTGTGTTGTTATGCAGCGCGGACAAAATTTGCAGGACTAAAGCAGTTTACTCAAAAATGAAGTTTTGAAAAATCTGAGTGAGGGGAGCGGTGGGTCCAAGACCAAAAAGCAAGAATCAAGGGAGAATACAAGCAGCTAAGAAATAAGATAGAGCAGAATAGGAGAGTGCAAAAATGAGCATAAAAACAAACAATATACACTAGCAAAAAAGTACCACAATCTGAGAGCAAGCAGGCAGAAAAACACTAACCAAGAAATCAATCAGGACATAGTCCATGCTTCAACATAGAAAATATAAACACTTAGACGAAGTGAAGCTGATGTGCAGACCAATGAAAAGGATGAAAATAAGAGTGACAATGGAGCAAATCAATGGAAAGTATTTGGCGAGCTAGCAGCCCCATTTTAGATGTTTTTTTAGAAACAGGCGCATAACATAGACCCCCTGTAGCCCCCATGCTGTGGGTGGGGTGCAAGATCCAGGGGGGCCCCCTCAACACATTAACGTGGCTTGAGTGCTCCTGAATGACTACAGAAGGGGGGCACTCTCCATGTACTTTGAATGGGGCCCCATCAAGTTTCGTTACGCCGCTGTTTAGAAACTAAGGGCCATATTGTAAAGGAACAGCGATAAGATTATCGCAGCTTTAGTGTCAGGAAACTGCCCCTAAAGCGACGATAAGGGGCTTGATAATATGCACTAGAGAATTCCCATAGAAGCCCCAGTTCTATTGTGAACCTGGGCTTCTATTGGAATGACATATTATCAAGCCCATTATCGCTGCTTTAGCTGCAGTTTCCTGCCGCTTAAGCTGCAAAACATTTTATCACCGTTTCTTGATAATATGGCCCTATAGGTCCTCGCAAACCATAGCGCAGGTCTCAGGAAAGACCTGAAAAGTCTCCAGCTAGAAAATCCTTTTGAACCTTTGATGAATACCCATGGAATGTCCTCTAACACTGTAGAAACAACTGTATTAATGATGTATTCATGATTGTTTAGCCTCCATATTTTATATTAAATCTTTAAAAAGAGATCAGCCTTATTCCCACCATCGGTGAACGCTCAAAAAATGGCAGACACAGCTCTATACATTCTTGTCTCCTGGTATTTTTTTGTTGCAGGACAACAACAGTTTTCTGTTGTCTCATACATTAAATGTACTGGTGGGTTACAAATGAGCCCGTCTTCATTGTTACACATAGATTTGTGTCTTGATCTGCCCCATGGAATACACCTAATAATTGTATTTTGACTTTTATTCCACCTATCTGTATATGTCCTACTTTTAATATTATGTTTTGTTACTGTTGTTTTAATATATATATTTTTTTGTAAAGCACTCGGATACCACTGGGCCTTTAACATATACAGTGCATACTAAATATATATCTATAAGTGAAAATCCTTTATTAGCCATTCAGAGTTATTTAATGCATAGAGGAAACCCATGTTTTAATCACAGCACACTAAATACTTAATAAAAAATTAGGCGCACAGAAGAAAATATGTAGGGTCTCATTTATGATGTTTTACCGTAGGGCAGCGCCGCAGGCCTTCCTGCAGTGCGGTTCTACGGTAAAAAGAAAAGGGTAGGAATGCGCCATATCTATTGGATACGGCATATTCCTGTCCTTTTCCCCTGCGCTGGCGCACAATGGGCTGCTGTGTGCCAACACAGGCCCCTTTGCACCATGGTGCAAGGGTGCCTGCTTTGAGGGGATAATAGTTTTTGTGCAGGAAGGGAAACCTTCCTGCACAGAAACAATCAGAAGAGGCTTTTTCCTCTTTCTATGTGTGCTGCATTCTGCAGCACACATAGAACAAGCATTTGCAATGCAATAGGTCTTGCAGCATTAAAGTTTGAGTTACTGGCATTGTAAATGACAATGCTTTGCATTAATTTTTTGTCTTTAATTTGCAATTGGTATATAAACATTGTTTGCACAAAGGCATTCACACGATACCCCCCCCCCCCCCGATTGACGAAACCAGTTTGAGGGTACCCATATTCAAATGTACTTTTAGGACTAACACTCTAACGATGGTTTACAATGTGACCAAAAATCAAATGTGGGCAAACCATTCAATCAACTGATACCCCCAATTTGTAAATACGTGTAATGTGCTCTGTTTGGTACTGTTCCATCTACACGTGCCTCATCATCAATGATTTTTAACCTGGTTTTAAGTGAACCACACAATATAGTTCTTATGCATAGCACCTCGATCTGCCTGTGGAGGCATACAATTCACAAGAGTATTATATGGAAACAGACAAATACAGGAAAGGGTCTGCAGAACACAGGGGGCACACATAGAGGCTGCTACCTGTAAAGTACAGAACCACACTGTACAGAAAAAACACGGGGCGTTGTACTATGTGGGAATGCGCACATTTACAAAATTACACCTGCAATAATATCACATGGAACAATTCCTGCGTCTCTGCCCCTGTACCTGCATCTCCTCGTGCAGTGCATGTATCGCCTGTACATAACACGTGTCACTGGGTCTCAAAATGACCTTTAACAGCTTAATCTTAGTCCCACAATGGTCCAGGCACCGTGTGCCGCATGTGAACCCCTTTCGCTAATGCTGGTACTCTTCGCAGCGCTTCAGTTCGTCTCGTACGGTAAATCTAGAGCAACCCTGCTAAACCTCACGCTACTCGCGTATGAAGCATACGGCGCTGAAGAAGGGGGGCGAGGTGTACTGGGCGCTGGAGCTGTGCGGTTCATACCAAGGCCGGGAGACAGGATGGGGACGTCTCCCAGGTACGGCCACACAGTGTACGATCGTTCAGGTGGCTCGAGGGGGTGCGCGCCTCATGGACTTCGGGTCTGGAGCGCAGCGCACGTCGCATACAATAACAGTACCTTCTGATGGGAGATGCGAAGTGCATAGCAGCGGGGGTCAGTCCTCTTCACGTCGCAATGCTTCTTGGGGGCAATGATAGCTACTGCTCGGCAGGGGTAGGGGGGTTGGTGCGCTTGTGTGTGTGTGTGCGCGCTTGTGTGTGTGTATGTGTGCAACAGCGGGGGGGTCTCTGTATGTGTGCATGCGTGTATGTGCGCTCGTGTGTGTGTCTCTGTATGTGTGCGTGCGTGTATGTGCGCTCGTGTGTGTGTCTCTGTGTGTGCGCATGCGTGCAGGGGGGGTGTCGCTGTGTGTGTGTTGGAGCTTCCCAGGAGACAAGAGATGGCCACGACGTGCGCGTTCTCGCGCACGCGGCCCGCTCCGATCGCCTTTTGGAAGATGCGCTTGGCCAGCTCTTGTCTCCTGGAAAGCTGAGTTGCTCACTATAGGTCTCTGGCGAGACCGCGCTTTCGCGCGGTTAACACCACGAGACCTAAAAAGGATAACTAAGGAGAAATAACAAGGAGAAATTAAGATATTTCTCCTCGTTGTGCCTCCCTTACGCTTCCCTTATGGAAGCGTAAGGTTTTGGCGCTGCCTCAGATTTATGATTTATCGTAAATCTAGGGCAGTGTCAAAAAGCCATGGATTATGCTGGGAACGTCCCCAGCAACACCCATTGCACATTCCTTTAATGCGTTAAATGGAGCCATATTTACAAGGCAGCATTAAGCCAAAAAAAGTGGCTTAGTGCTGCCACATAAATATGGAGCAGGCTCCAGTGCCACGGAACCTCACAAAAAGTGATATTCCAGTGGCACAAGGAGCCTCATAAATGAGGCCCGTAGTGTCTACCTATAATTATTGTTTTTGAGTTATGACCACAAACAGATGCTGTAAAGGTGTAGACTGGTGACTGTCTAAAACTGGTAAGAAAATTTTAGAATTGTGTTTTATTTAGCATGTCATGAAATGTGAATGGATTTAAAAGGATACTTCCTTTACAAAGTAAATAGTAAAGGTCTCACATAATGCCCAGGGAACAGTATGTTGCCTGAGTCAAACCTATATTTTATGATTTGAACCGTGGTTTCTTGTTCATTGCTATCTTCTTCCGTCAATATACTCATGACAAGTGCTTAGGTGATTGACGGAAAGTGCTTTGCGCTTTGATGTCACTGACAAGTCAAATCTGAAACCAAACAGTTTAACCCTGTTTTACATGGGGTCACTTAACATTTGGCAGCTGCACTTAAGGTGACAAATTGCAGCAAAGTCCAACAAAATAAAAAAAAAACTGGTTGAAAGGCACTCAGTTGAACAAAGGTGACATTTTTCCCAGATGAAAAAGCAAAAAACAAATATAAATAAAGACATCCAAATAAAGTATCGGATTACGCATGTAAGCAATTGAATATCAGTGGGAATACCTTGCCAGCAAGCCGCTAACTGTCGGCATAAAAAGCAGCCTAATGTCATGTGTTTCACCTTCAAAAATGTCTCTTTTTAAGCAACCCAACCATGAGAGTGCCGGCATTAAACGCTATGTCTGAAAGAAAAAAACAAGTGCTGACTGAGGGATCGACACATTGTTTTTCCACTTGGATTTTCATTATTTTTCTTTGCTTTCCTGAGTTTGCACTTTTGCTTTTAGCGTTAAAAATACAGGACTGTAAGTCCCATAATGCAAAGGAAAAACCTAAACCAGATTATCTACTCATGCCTCATACTTGAAGTCTGAGATCTCTGCAGATTCTGCAATAGCACAGTAGAGCTCATCACAAACAATTTTAAAAAGTCCCTGCCCTGCTAGTAAACTGTAAACAAGCAATACCAAGGCAATAGGTCTGGCATTAGGTAACTAGCTTTTGGCTTTTCCAGTGCTTCCTTGTTTTGTCATGAATTTGATACACTTTATTTTTGTTGTTAGGGGAGCTGCTGGGCTCTCACCAACATAAAAAAAAAGACTGAAATCAAAAAAAAAATTTGATATCAAAAAGCACACATTGCCACAGTAGTGCCTAACCCAGAAGGGAAATAATTTGCTAGGCGAAGAGCACCTTGTGAAAGAGCAGTATGCCCTCAATCACAGTGTAGTTAGCCAGTGACAAAACTGGGCTGTCCTACTTCCCTGTGCTGCATGCTGCAGTTGGTGGAAAAATGATGTCAATGACACAAGAGACCAAGGGACAGTGCTTAATTTGAGCCTGTGGTTTCTGGTGCTCGTCACCGGAATCTAGGAGCTTATTAAAGTCTGTCACATGGTGGCACTGTCTGGCTTATTTAGGTATGAGCATCACAAAAGCTGTTTATTAGTTGGATTTGCATTTACAATTAATAATACCTGCCTCCCAACCCATTCTGATAGCTTTGGGGGCCTGGAATATTACGATTTGTAGCTGTGTTTGTACTGTCGTTAGCAGCTGGCAGGTGAAATGTGTGGTGCAAGCTGCAGTGGCCTCCCAACAAGAGCCCTGGCACTTAGGGCCAGATGTAGGAAGCCTAATACCGGTCGGTAATGGCCGAAAATACCGAATTTCGGCCGTTACCGACCAGTATTAGGCTTTTCAGATGTAGGAGGCCACATTTCAGGAATCGGTAATTTACCGAATCGGTAATTTAAGAAATCTGTAAATTACCGAATTCTTAAAATACCGATCTGGTAAATTACCGAATCCGTAATGTAGGGAGCACTCAAGTGAGTGCTTCTTACATTTAGGGATTCGTTATTTACCACCAACTATTAGTTGGTGGTAAATGACAAATTCCTTTTAAAAACCAATTTTTTGCTTTTTATTCAGTGCCATGTGGCAGACATACATGCCCTTAGGGCATGTATGTGTGTCACATGTGCACCCATGCACTATTCAGGAGTGTAACAGGGTGTCAATGTGACACCCTGCCACCCTTGAAAGGGTTCCCCCTATTACCGATTCGGTATTTACCGATTCGGTATTTACCAAATTGGTATTTACCGAATCGGTAATTCCCATTCAGAAATGAATGGGAATAACTAAATCGGTATTTACCGATTCGGTAAATACCGAAACGGTAAATACCGATTCTTAATTACCGTATCTTACCTATTTGTTAATTTTTACCGAAAAATTATCTACATCCCATTTACCTATTCTTAAATACCGAATCGGTAAAATTCAGTATTTAAGAATAGGTACATTGAGATTACCTACATCTGGCCCCTATTTTTTTTTACAAATTAAGCACTGCCAACGGATGAAGATGTCTGGCTGAAAGCACCTATAAGTAAGCATTATATAAACATATCATTGTAATCAAATCAAAAGGTTTTTTCTAATGCAAGACTGAAAAAAATTGCTGTACAGAACAATGGCCAATAAAAATACTAGCAATTAGTATTCAAATAGCTGTACATTGCCTCCTAGCAAAAATGTGTATTGCAGCAACCAGTCACAAAAGGCATTCTCACTTCCCTAACAATAATAGTGACCCTGCTAGCTTTACTTTACCCAAATGAGCACGTCGTTCATGTTCAATCATGCAGCATGTTTCATTCATTGGCACTTGGTGTTAAACTTTAGGTTAACACAAGAAATGGCCAGACTTTAAAACTCATTCTTCGCACTAGTATTAGTGTCAAATCACAAACAAAATCGAGGGATTTGAGATCCTGAAGATTAAGTTCACCGGTAATTTTCACCTGGAATCATTGAGCAAATATCAAACAAAACTGTTACCTTTGTAATATTAAAGCCTCATCTTTCTGCAGGCATCTTGAACCTTCAAATGAGTGCTTTCTTCCAGCATGTGACATATATAGTGTGTCATATTACAAACATTCAGCTTAAAAATGAAATATTTCATACAATTGTGAACCACACTCAATTTTCAAAGTTGGTCCATTAATACGTGTGTGCACTTATATGTGTTGAGCGCTACCTGGTATAGGTTCCTTTCATCCGGGGCCGCAGTCTTCAGTGTTCCTTTAGTTTGGTCATGTTTCTAGGTTAGATGATTGTCCTTATCATCTTTTAGGTGGGCTTTTAACTGGACGTTGCTGAATTAGGGTATTTGTGAGGTTAGTGCTTTCATTTAGGCAACATACTAGTGCCAAATAGAGCTAGGTAGAGTCTATGAGGCAATGTGTATGAGGAGTTGAAAACTGGTTGAGGAGAGGCAGGGAGAGTCTTGTTTCTTGTGAATCACAAATTTGAGCTTGAATTGAATTAAAGCACGTTAGCATGCAGAGTGGAAAGTTGGGAGAAGGCCAGCCAATCAGAAAGATTTTTTAACAACACAGCCATATGCAACATTACAGACCAGCAAAGGGTGTCTTTATTCTGTGCTGCCAACTCCCGATGTTATCCCAGTGTATTATGGGTCCAGGAGAATTGCCAGAGTAGGAGCTGTGTCTCACCTTAAAGCCAAGATGAAAAAACATGGCTACGTTGTGTAAGTCTTATTGGCCTTTAACTTTGTAATCTTTCGTTTTTTCACCCATTTCTACTTTCAAAAATCACTTTTGTCCTATTTTAATCTTTTTGTTTCTGATTAATGTGATCTAATTGATGTTCATACTATTATGCAATTTGCTCCAATAACACTGAGAGCGTTGAAACTTTTTTCACGTGTCCCTGGGCAGACGTGTGCTATTGGGCTCAGATTTATCCACCAGACTCGATTCCCACTGTTGTCCAGCAGGTTAACCTTACTGTTGAATATAAAATTGGTCACAGATCACACCCCTTTAGAACTTGGGGGCATATTATCAAGGAATGGCGTTAAAATTATCGCAGCTTTAGCAGCAGGAAACTGCAGCTAAAATGGCGACAATGGGCTTGATAATATGCCGTAGAGAATTCCAATAGAAGCCCATGTTAACCCCAGAACATGGGCTTATATTGCCATTCCCAAGGGCATATTATCAAGCCCATTATCACCGCGTTTCCTGCTGATAAAGCAGCAATAATTTTAATGCCGTTCCTTGATAATATGCCCCTTGATTCTCAGGGTTTCAAAATCGATCTGTCCAAGGCCTACTTAGATCGGTGGTGTGGGGTTAGAGATTCACCAGTCAACAGCCATAAGGGACAGTTACATCTAATTAGAACATTGGAATGTTGGGAGCTCCATTGAAAACAATGGAGTGTTCCGGGCTTATAATGGCTGGTATAAGCCTGGAGCTCCAACATTCCAATGTTTCTTTGTTCACAGCTCTGGCTGTGAACAAAGGGTTCAGGGAGCCTGAGGGGATTCCAATCCCCTCACGCTCCAAAAGGCTTTGTTTCTTTTGTTAGAACAATCTGTCCTCTAGTGACAGAATGTTCTAATAGCCTTATAACCCTTCGTAGATGGGCTATACTGCTATTAAAGTCCCTCTCCCTGGTTAAAGGCCCTCGCCTTCGGCTCGGGACCTTCAACGCTGGAGAGGGCCTTTAATAGCTGGTATAGCCCTCTACGGCAGGCTATAATGCTATATTAAATATGGGCCCCTATGTGTGCAGCACCCCCTGTTATAACAGTCATTTGCAGGCTCCTATACCTCAACGAGAGGGCGACTGCCTTACAATAGTCCTACCCGTTTCTTTTTTTTTTTGAACATTTAAAAACTCTCTCCCTGTTTTTACTTATTATGTATATTTGTGCAAAATCGCTCAGGACATGGGGGCTATTGTTGTTTTATGTTGTTCTATGCTGATTTAAAGATGCTGTTTTATGTTTTTTTATGCTGATTCAAAGATGTTGATGTGTATCATATGGTGGTAAGTTCCACACTTTTATGATTTTAACAAATCAAATAAAGTATTATTCTTCTTCAACAGCCATAAGGTTACAAACAATAAATCACTGTCTATTTTGCACTTTGATGTGTAGAAAAACTTTAACGTTATCACACACAATAAAGAAAAAGAACCCCTGTATAAAATATTGTCAATGGGGGTTGATTGGGCAGTAATGGCTGCAGTTGCATCTACATGTTATGGAGCAGTTTTCTGGTGCTGCACAGTGGCCCTTGCCCTGTGCATGTAAGCATTGTGGTGCCAGGAAGGGGATGTTTCCTGGTTCTTTGGGTATTCATATTCAATATTCTCAGTTAGCTCCCACTCGAGTGCACTCATCTTTCTCCTCGGGAATTAATTCACTGTACCGGAGTCATGGATTTTTGTCACAGACTTTGTGTGCTCTACTCTTAGGAGAGGCCACCCTGCTCTTGTGGTATGCACTTGCTGCTGCCTACCAAGCATGGCTGCTTCTTTTGGGACCTCAGTCTAGCCAGAGCAGTTTGTGGTTCATGCTGCACACCGTATCCAAAAGTAGATCACTGCAGTGTCAACATACAGTGAAGATGCGAAGGTGGCAGCTGAGTTTGTGGTTGCCAATTTGGTGTTCCTCTGGCCTAATCTCAAACCCCACTTTCAAACAAACAGGTTCCAACCCAGAGTCACAGCTATGTCACTCCTCAAAACATTGTTGGGTATCTCTCAGCACTTA
Source organism: Lissotriton vulgaris (assembly GCF_964263255.1). NCBI lineage: Eukaryota > Metazoa > Chordata > Amphibia > Caudata > Salamandridae > Lissotriton > Lissotriton vulgaris. The sequence goes on from NC_141695.1 coordinate 1,467,207,322, forward strand.
GAGAGTCTTTGAAGTCCAACAACGTCGATAGTTGCCATATACCCAATGCTTCTGTGTTTTTAGGTACTACTTCTTGGAGTGGAATTATCTTCTGAATAAATTCTAATAGACCTTTTGTCACAGGTGTGAATGTTGACTTCACAGATGAGACTTGCGTAGGCCATTGGAACTCAATTGCAGCCTCTCGATATAGATATCTCCCCGTGTTTTGGTGTCAACGTTGCCTCATCCCAGACTCCTCGAAGCCTTTGCTTCTTCTGACATGGCTGCATCATAGAATTACACCTCCAGTGGCCTTCCTGAGCACTTTGCCAGCTCTTCCCCTCGAAGTATGAAGCAGGCAGCATTTACTAGCAAGATCATCAATTCTTAAGGGGCGTTTATTGTCAGTACCCCAATCCTAGAGCGCAAAGAAATACTAGTGTGGAACTCCAGACTTCCGTATATGAAATCTTGGCACACTGACTAGAAGTTTCTGCCACAAACAGTCCTTGTATATTCCAGCAGTTCAATTCTGTGAATGGTTCTGGTAGTTCTGCACCTTTGCAAATTGATAAGGGTGAGCTGGAGGGCATGGGGGCTATGAGACTCCCCTAAGAAACAATCAGAAACAAGAAGACTAAAGCTAGAGGAGCTGCTAGACTTTACAACGTGTTAACCTGTGAGGGATATAATCTACAAGAGAACCACGGATCAGGAAGGGGAAGAGATAAATATCTCGTTGCAAAGTGACCGCCTGTCTCATTTCTTAACTTCAGCAACATTTCACTGTCTGACCTACTGAAATAGATACCTGTATTGTTCTTGTTGGAAGCCCTGCATTATATGTTTGCTGGCTCTGCTCGCCCTAAGAGCCTTTATCTTAGGTACTATACAGAGCATGTACATGCCTGATACAAAATGGAAACTGCTGTGACTGTAGCTACAAGCACTGTCTCGCTCTCCATGTGCATTCTTCAACCTTATGCAAAGTGCATGGAACGTCTGCACATCTATAGTACACATGCATGAAATATACTTTCATCTTAGAGATGGGTGAAGAAACCCATTATTGGAGACTAACAGAAAAGTTTCCAACACAGGAGAAGCAGGTAAGCTGCTACCCCAAAGCAAGGCACAGCGAAAAATGCCTGGCTGAAAAATAATCAGTTCGCCTCCACCACCACAGCCAGTCTCCTGTGTCCTTCAGAGATGACAATAGTCTCTTCTAAGAATGGGAGGTGCACTTGGTGTGCCCTTCTGATCACAGAACCCCAAAAAAGGGTCTCGTTCCACTTTACGGAAAGGCATCGGTGCACAAGCTTCATTAGAGTGTGCTAAAGTGGAGGTCAAAAACACGACAACTTGCTCTGAGCGCTTCAAGGCAATTTCCAGAGTCATGCAGGGAACCTTTCTCAATCCCAACATAGTTGTTGAACCGAAGACTGTTCTGTTCAAACTTCCATTTCCTCTGTGTTTAAATGTTTGAATGAATAAACTCAAGAATTGTCAGATTTGCACTGCGGAACTGTTTGTTGTCAGAGTTACATGAGAATCATTGGGACTAGTGTATGAGACCTTCCTTCAGTGTTTTATTCTCATAAATTCGTCCAGAGGAATACCACTTTATCACTCTACATGTTTCTCTTAATGCTCCTCCCTAAGCCCACCTATTTCTTCTAAAGATTCATCCTTGTGTGTATGTCCACTGAGGAGTTGTAGAAAACCAGGATATTTCCAGCAACCTACAGTTCTACACAGCACTCATAGACAATCTATTCCCCAAATTAGCATCTTTTTTGCATTTGTGGTTCAGCTTCAGGCAAAAATACTTAGAGGCAGTTGTAGCTGATGCATACATTACTTAAATCAGTCACACATTCATTCACACATTAACAAGCCACACATATACCTCATGCCTGGCAATGCACATACAATTGCATCAGACAGGATGTACCCGAATTGGGAACGATCACCAGCAGCAAAACCCAAACCACACTACAACCATATGTATACATACAGCTTTACACCCACACTATTATAGTCCGTTTATACAGACTCTGGTCTGAGACAAAATCCTTTATACCAGTGTGTGAAGTGTTCTGAACTTGACAATGCTGCAAGGAAATACTAAGGTAAATAAAGGGTTTTATAAATCTCTGATAACGCATAACAACACATCATACTACAATAATCTTCAATCATAACTGTGGAAGACTTCAAAAATAATTTCTGTGAGATGAAAAGGGTGACATCATAAGATTTTTTTAGACTTCAGCCAAGATACATTATCGGGCCCACTGTTTGGAACAACTTTGAACTTAATACCTCTTTTTGGTTCATTTTAGCTCTCCTGATGTGAAGCAATATTTGAATTATATGTAAACAGCCAAAAGCTCAAGCTGCCTGACATATGACAGAAGAAGAGTGCGAAAAGAAAGCTTGAATAAGTATTGATCAACTCATTTAATTTTGTTTGTGTTCAGATACTTTACCAGCAATTAATTTAGGGGCTTATTCACTAGAGGCCTGCGCCACCTTAGCATCACTTTTTTTTACGCTCCTGGGTTGTAGGCCTCTCAATTATATTTATGAGGTGCCGCAAAACCACCCTGCTTGGAATTGCATGCCCTCAAATACTTGGAGTAAGGTAAGGCGGTCCAAAGCGTTGCATTTCCTTACTCTCTATCAAGGAGGTGTTTCAAGGACATTGCCGTGGGTGTTCCCACGCAACACCAATGGATTTTGACACTGCCCCAGATTTACAAAATCACTAAAACCTTGGGCAGAGCCAAAACCTTACGCCTCCCCAGAGCAGGCTTAACGTAGAGAAATGTTTGAATTTCTCCTTGTTTTTTCCTCTTTTCTTGTATGCTGCATTCTACAGTACACATAGGGGGTCATTGTGATTGCGGTTTTTTCCGCATCCTCGGGGCCGGCGGAAGCCACCGCTGGCCCAGAGGATGCAGAAAAACCGCAGCGGACTGACCAAAAACCCACCGCCACATTAGGATGGCTGGTGGGTCCTGGTTTCCGTCCGCAGGTTTTCCGCCGCTCTAATATGGTGACAGTGTCTCTCAGACACCGTCCGCCATATTAGGATGGGCTGTCAATTATGCTTTTCCGCGGCGGGATTTCCGCAGTGGAAAAGCATACGGAACTTCACTGCGGGGGCCTGTTGCGGGCCCCCTAGGTGAAGGGGGGGTGGGGGGTGCACATGGGGGGTACCTATGGTACCCCCCTGCATTTGTATGCAGAAAGCGGCAGGCACCGCGCGGTGCCTGCCTCTTTCTGCATGCAAATGCAATGACTGCATTTTTAACATTGCCGCGGGTGCAGCTTGAAGCCGCACCCGCTGCAATGTTAAAAATAGAGGATGTGACCGCCAGGGTGGCGGTCACATCCTAATTGCACAGGAGGGAACTCCGCATGCCATGCGGAGGTTCCCTCCTGCTCTGGGGTCGCGGACGGACGCAAGTCCGTCCGCGATCCTAATGAGGCCCTTAGAACGAGGAAAGCGCCTCTCTGAATTGTTTTTGTGTAGGAAGGTGCCCCTTCCTGTGAACAATGCCATCACTATTGCACCATGGTGCAAGGGTGCTTGCATTGGCGCTAGGCACCAAATTGTGCACAGGTGCTGGCTGAAAAAACTGGAATGCTCTGTGTCTCATAAATACTGTGAATTTCTGCCCTTTCAAATTAGAATAGGGCAGCACAGCAAAAAATGACTTGCAGCGCTGCCCTACGCCAATTTTTGGTAACTGTGGCCCTTAGTGTCTAACCAGCTTGTTGCTTCCATTGTAGAAAAACATGCTATGGGTGACTTGTTAGATGTTTATTGGACTAGTAGCAAATATTAAAATAAGACATATGCATAGAATCTTTGAAATTATGGCTTTAGTTGGCACATATATCCCGCTTCACTGCTGGCATTCTTGCAACAAAAATGAAAATTAAATTAAAGAGCTTCTCTAAGGATTTTCACCAGTCCATTGCTGCCTTGACAATTCTCGCTCCGGTGCCTACTCGACTCACGGGTTCACACTCTGCGACTCTGGGCAATAGCTTGCTTAATCTCCACAACGGCCCCTCGCGGCGGGATGCCTGGCTTTCACCTTGCGGATACCCTGCCGGGGTTATCTCACAGGGAAATACCTGGACGGGTTCCCTAGGCAAGCGCTTAGAAACCAGTGGTGATTTGTGCTATATAAATTCCTGTACATTTACATTTACATTTGCTGAGTAAGAGAAATGGGACAGAGCAGGATTCAGGTGCGGGACAGAGACATAAGCAGAAAAGTGCAGCAAGAGATGTGAAGTAGATAAAAACGGGGTAGAGATAGAGATGATGTAGAAATATATGTGAGGTAGGGAGAGAAGTAAAGTAAATAGTGAAAGTTGAGGTAACCAGAAGGAAAAATAAATAGATGTAGGAAGATATAAAGAATGAGAGGTAGGGAAATAGGTACAGTTTTAGAGGGCAACAGGCAAGTAACAAGACACAGAGACAGAAGGAAATGTAGAAAATGGCAGAGGAGTAGAGGACTGCCAGGGTGATGCAGCAAGAGCGGTAATGCAGAAAAATAAGTGAATTAGAGGGTTAAAGCAAATGAAAGATATAGATAGACAGATATACTTGAGCAATAATAAAGAGATGTAAGTTATAGAGAGAGCAAAATGAGAAGAGGTTTAGAAAATGGGCTCAGATACAGAGAGAAGTAAAGAAAATTGACAGGTATATAAAGGGGTGAGGGGTAAAAAGAGAAATGTGGTGCACTGCGAGATGAGAAAGTTGAGAGACGTATGTGAAATAGAAAAAGCGAGGTGAGGTTTATACCGAGGTGAAGTGTGAGAGGAAGAGATGGTGAGGTAGAGAGCTCTCTAAAGAAACAATTTGAAAGATATAGTTGAGATGAAGGGAGTGAGTTGAAATGAAGTTGGTGGTCCAGAGAGAAATTAGGGAGAAAGAGTTGGGAGAAAAAATACTAGCAGTTGAGAAATAGAGACTGCAGAAAGGATTAAGACAATGGGAGAGGTGAAGGAAAGGGAACACGGTGGAACAAGAGAATGGGAGGTGGGGAGATAAAGTAGTAAACTGATGGTGAGGTATATTAAGAGGTTAGGTAGTGATAGAGAAAAATGGTGGGTATAAAGAGGTACAGCAGAGTTGAAGATGTGAGGTAGGGTGGGAAATGAGATAGAACGGTGAGGAAGAGTGGTGAGGTAGAGAAAAGGCTGATATAGAGGTAAGTACTAAACACATGGAGAGAGAGACAGAAAAGTGAATTAAAGTTAAAGATGAGGTTGTGTGATAAATTAAGTAGATGGAGGTGCGATATAGGGAGGTCAGTTGGAAAAAAAGCAATGAAGTATAGACAGAGGATTGGAGTAGAGAGACTTGAGATAAAGAGAGGGGATCGAGAATGATATCAATTGATATAGGTGCTGAATCACACTTATTAGGCCTACAAAAAGACTCACCAAATTCTATACAGAAAGTCCAGCTTCCATACCAGATCCCAGTTGGTTTAGACTATTGGTTCTTAACCTTTTGACTTCTGTGTACCCCCCACTTAATCATTACTGGATTCAGAGGAACGCCACAGAATCATTACAGTAATGCAGGGATCCCACTGAGTACAGGAAACTGGGGACCCTGGCCTAAGCAGTTTTATTGATTTTAACCACAAAATAATGCACAAAAATACAGAATCAAGCATTCATCAAATACACAAATGGTTAAATATTTTATTTAATTCACAGATTTTAAAAAACACATTTTGATTTCAATGGGAAGGTTAGGGCTTTTCTAAATTCAATTGAGGGACCCATTGTCCATATTGTATTTTGTTTGATGCACTGGACTTCTCCCATGAATCAATCTGAAGATACAAAATTAATTTTTAAATTCCAATTTTAATTTCCTGCACATTTACAGAACATTTTAAACATTTAAATTTTATGTTTTAAATTTTTATTTATATACACTTTATTAATCTATTATTATTATTTCATTTTCTAAGCAGTCACTGACCCCCGGAGTAGACGTCTCAGACCCCCAGAGTTCCCTGGACCATAGGTTAAGAACCTCTGCCTTAGAATTAAGAAAAAATAATTAAGGCAAAAATTACTATTTAAATTTAACATATAATTCATAAACAGAACCTCATAAGACAGCACCATAACACAACAACACATGACAGCACAACACCATAGCACAACAATATAACACAAAATAACATCATACCATAACATGACAGAATACCAACAGAACACCATAACATAAAATGCTATAACACAACACAACACTACATCACAACACACACAAATCACAAAATAATTTGTAAAGCGCGCTACTCACCCATGAGGGTCTCAAGGCGCTGAGGTGGGGGGGGACGCTACTGCTAGAACAGCCAGGTGTTGAGTTGTTTCCTGAAGGAGAGATGGTCCTGGGTCAGCCGAAGGTGGGTGGGGAGGGAGTTCCATGTCTTGGCCGCCAGGTAGGAGAAGGATCTTCCTCCGATGGTGGGTTTCCGAGCTCGAGGGACGGATGCGAGGGTGAAGCTGGCAGACCGGAGCTGGCGGGTGGGTGTGTAGAAAGTGAGGCGGCTGTTGAGGTACTTCGGGCCTGTGTCGTGGAGAGCCTTGTGTGCGTGGGCGAGGAGTCGGAACGTGATCCTCTTGTGGACTGGGAGCCAGTGCAGGTCTCTCAGGTGGGTAGAGATGTGGCTGCGGCGAGGAATGTTCAGGATGAGTCGTGCTGGGGCATTCTGGATGTGCTGCAGTCTCTTCTGGAGCTTGGCTGTGGTTCCCGCGTAGAGGGTGTTCCCGTAGTCCAGACTGCTGGTGACGAGGGCCTGGGTGACCGTCTTTCTGGTGTCGGTGGGGATCCACCGGAAGATCTTGCTGCACAAAACCAGAACAAAATAATACAACACTATAACACAATACTATAACTCAACACCATAATACAATACCATAACTCTTCAAAACTCCATAGCACAGCAAAACACCCTGTTACACCTCCATAACATAACATCATAGTATAACACCATAACATAATAACATAACCTAGACACCACAACACAATAACGCAACCCAACACTATAACACAACACCATAACGCTGCACAACACCATACACACCACCATAACACAAAACAACACCATAACATAACACAACACTATAACACTACACCATAAAAATATGGCATAACAATGGAACACACCATAACAACAAAACACTATAGCATAACAACACAAAAACATCACACAACACCTCAACATAACAACATAGCTACACAACATAACATTAGAACACACCATAAGTACACAACATGACAATAAAGCACATAATGACATAAAATAAGGTAACCTGTGTGTTTTTCTGGGCTCTGACTCCTTTTACCCACACCTGCTAATTGTTGTATTCACAGGACCTCGAGACAGCCTGAGACTTATCTGGCTATAGTTATATTATTCCCTTGTTTCTTTTTTGTGATGAACTCCAACATTTATACACCTTCGAATTAAAACAATGGAGCGGTAATTGTGAAAAGTAGACAAGAATAAGAAAATGTATAATCTGTAAGGAATTGTCTCATATTTCTTCGAATGCGGAATATTTTATGGGGAGCAAAATTCCTTGCGACAAGTTACAGCAAGTGAAAATGTGGATGTGTGGATCAACAGTAGTATTGATGCAAAGAACACCATAAAAGCAGGAGAGACAGCAGTCTCACGTGCAATCTAATACATGTGAAAAGATGCTGCATTTTGGCAACAGTGACTTCTTTATCAGCTTTTCCAAACAAAAAATATTTTGACATTTATTTCAAATAAAACATGTTGAGGAGTCGAGATCCCGATCCAGCCACGAACAGGTGTCCTTCCAAGATGAAGATTGTTGATAAAAAAAAATGATTCCATGATCACTTTTTTGGTTCCAACTCTCTTGGCTGTTCCTACTTCCACCTGAAGGAAACCGGTTTTGCGAACCCATTAGCTGTGCACTTTGGCATGTAAAATCTTGCCTCGCCAGGCTCCAAAGTATTCATGCGATACAATAATGCATGTTAAAAATAAATCCGCGCTGGAAACCCCTTGTCTGCCGCAGTGAAATTCAATAAACATGATAGATTTTGCAGGCAGGTCAATGCAAGGTTGTAGAGAGGTTTTCAGTGTACTTCATGTTCCTCTGGCTCCTGGCATCATAGCTTTCATGGCCTGGGTTTTCTGGCATGTAATGAGGTTTGTTGAGGTTGCACGCCACTTGGGGATAGATGCAGTTCTGGACAATGAATTGCAGTATACGGAGGCAAACGGTGGCCCCCACAAACATGAGTTGGGTGCAACACATAGCAGAAGCATTGGGGCATATTTACAAGGTCATTGCGCCACTGGAACGTCACTTTGTTCGAAAATCCGGTGGCACATAACTGTGAGCCATATTTACAAGGCCATGCAACGCTATCCTGCGTGGCTTTTCATGGCCCCCCCTTTCACGCATGACCCTACATGGAAGGGGCATTCCACGGCTGTTGCTGTGGGTGTTCCCACGCAACACCCACGGATTCTGACACATCCCCAGATTTACAAGGTTTGGTAAACCTGGAAATGCATTAGATTTTGCTTACTTCTCCTTCTACATTTTGTCTGTGCTCAGGTGCAGACCCTGGGATGCTACCTTTCTAATTTGCCCCTAATTTGTTTCTGTCTTTAGTTGTTGCATATAAACTCCCCCGTCTCCTCATTTCTATTCTATCTTTATGTGCCACTTCTTTGTGTTTGCTCTTGCAGTCTCGAGTTTCCCCTTACTTGCTTCAGCTCCTAGAATCCTTGGCTTGTTTGTTCTTCAGTTTTTCCCTCATTCCTTCCTCTAGTATGACTCTTTTGTCTTTTTAGTCCTATGCTTGCTTTCCAGTTTCCTCTGTTTATCTCTTCTTGTTTATGGACAGCAGTTTGCTCTGTGCTGCTTGCCTTTTACTTCTCTTGGATCTTCGTGTCTTGTAAGAGTACTGTGTTGTTTCCACCTGCGTATATGTGTTTTCCTTTTGCACAGGGATTGGTTCCTAGATTTCAGGCAGCAATTCTTGCCATATTCTTTGCTTTGTTTTCATGTTTGATATTGCTGTTTTTGGAGGAATCCCCACTGTATCTCTAGCTGATGGGCTCGACCTGTGTATGTGTATGGGATTTGCAGGGTGATTATCTGTAAGAGTAATCTGTACAGAAATGGTGGAGTTCCCTACAGGAGTGGGAAGTCTGAGTCTTACCTGTGTACAACCCTTGTGGTAACCCGTCTTGTTTGTCCATTATTTATTAATTTCCCTGCTTCAGCACGTTAGGGTTGCCTTTCCTTCTCTGTTCTGCCTTCTTCGTCCAGTTCCTGCCCCTGTCCCTTACCCTGTTTGTGCTGTTCTTTTCCGGTGTATGTCATTTCCAGCTCCTTTGTATCAGTGCACAGACTATCAGCATTCAAGACTGTTAGCTCATGACATTAAGAAGTGCTTCCCCTGAACCCTGTAACACAGACTAAAGGGAACTGCTCTAGTGTGCAGTCAACTAAATCCCTCCCTTCTCTAGGTAGAAACTGAAGAATCTTGGATGGAGACTCGCTATTCACGGATTAGAAACTAACACTACATCTTGCACCTCACTTAGTTCTCTAAAGTGCCTGGAAGAAGGCAGGTAGCACGGACATATAAAAAATAAAAAAATAACCAAAAAATGTGGAACTGTCTGCTGTTCTTAATGCTGAAGCCAAAACAGTCACTTTGAAATATGAAATGTTGCAGTACTATCCAGCTAGCATTGCAGAAGACATTAAAATTCCTTTGTGTGATCTAAAACGCTGTCCAAACTTTAGCCAAGTGAACTTAATTCAGAAACTGTCTGAAAGCCCAACTTCCATACCAGAACCTAGCTACATTAGACCTCTGAAAAATCACAAGTAATGCATAAGATGGTATTTGAACATCACAGTAAGTACAAAGATATTTGCACTGTGTGTATAGCTCTGCGATCCTGCACTTTATTCAATTTTCTGGCAGACTCTGTGGGGTATATTCACAAGAATGTGTGATAACTACTGCAAGATTAGCATAGCGCACTTTCAACATTGCAGCCTACCGAAGGAAAATAACCCTGTGGCAACGTGGAATTCCCAACACGGCGGTAGAATGCGATAGTCTGCCGAAACCAAAGAGAATGTCAGCGATGCAACCACCTCGATGGAGACAAAAACACAAACCACAACACCAAAAATCCTGCTATGGGCCAAAGCGCAATGAGGAAATCAGCGATAAGCAGCGCCAGGCCTGCAACATACACCCGGCAGGCAGGAAAAACCACCATAAAAGTAGAAAAAACACCCAAACACAAACTGACCAACACCCAAGCACCATGGAGGCAGCGGAAGCAGGCGCAGTGGACAAGCGCCACACCACAAGCATCCCGAACAACCAGCCCGGGATCTCGGAGACATGGAAGGGAAAGGACAAGACGAAGAGGAAGGCGAACTTCAGTCCACAGGCGAACAGAATCATAGTCACAGAGGTTATGAAACACCATCAACAACTGTTCGTCACCTCCAACGTGTCATTGGGCACCAAAAATGGAATCTGGTGGGACATCGTGGACAAGCCCCATAACATTGGTGAGCACAAGAGGGCAATGGACGAGGTCAAGAGTTGATGAAATGACATCAAGTGGAGGACCAAGGAGAAACTCTCCGTCAACCAGAGGGAAGCAATGCAGACTGGAGGTGGGGGCCTAGCGCCAAAACTCGAGCTGGATGACATGGAGGAGCTGGAGTCGACAGTCATCAGTGTGGAGACTGTGGCCGGAGTCGGGGGATCGGACACTGCTTGACAGGACACAACTGCAACAGGGTGAGTGACCACCAGGTACTGGGGGACGGGTGGAGATGGGCACAATGGCACACTTGCACAATCAAGCAGAGCACAGTGCACACCCAAAATGACTCTGGGCCCTCGCCCAGATCTACAGACTGTCACAATGTACAATGCCATGCTGTCTGAATGTCAATATGTACCATGCAGCTACATACATGTGAACACATTGTAATACACCATTTCCCCTTCACATCGCAGGGGCACCGACAACACCTCCTGCAGAGCAGTCCCAGCCAGTCTTCACTGATGACGAGGAGGACAGCACCAGCATCGACACTCAAACGTTCAAAGACATCATTGACCTCACCTGCCACTCACCTCCAGGATCAGGGCAGCCCAGCTACATCGAGGAGACTCCACCCACTACCCAAAGCACCCAGAAGGAGGCACCCACAGCCCCGGCACTCTCCCAAGACCCCCAGGAACAATACTTGGCCTTCCAAGGCTGTGTGCTGCAGTGCCAAAGGGAGACCGCAGAGCAGGTGCGGTTGGGCTTCGGCATCATGACAACCAAACTTAACACCATCCTTTGGTGTGAAGGCCCACTCCATGGTCTCCAACGAGCCCTGACTGACATCGCTGGAGGCATGACGTGGAGAGGAGAACACCTGTCCGCTCAGAGTGGCTCCAGCGAAACCAGGGATCAGAGTGCAGTTTAGTTGGCCAACACGTAAGTTACTGCAAGTAAAAGGGAACCGCTAGTTTACTGTAGACGTAGACATGTATACCAGTGGCAATGGGTTTTGTGCTGGACTTCAACAGGACTTCGTGTGACATCTGCCCGTGAGGCCATAGTCACTCCCTGTGCTTGAGGGCTAAAGGCTAGCCACAGGGAGACCCCTCACACCAGCTCAGCATTCACTAGGAATCTTCAGCATCCGGTATTCCTTGCATCAGGGCCACTTCATTGATTTATATGGTGGTCCGCGCAAAGGGACTGAAACTGCACTGCAGACTGCTTACGCTGACAGGTAACTGTACAACTGGACCTATCGGTGTTGGTCCCCACAAGAGCGCTCATATAGCTCTTTTCAAGTTAATTATTATGGCAAATCCTAAACCTCAAAACCGAGGTACATTACAAAGATTTATTACATTTAGGGAAAAGCAGTGATTTGTTGTTTCTTTAAAAATTTAAATCTCAGGGACTCTTTGGTGGTTTTATGTCATTGGGATGTCTATTTGAAAATAACATTGCATTTTTTTCTTTATAAATTAATGTCAGGTTTTTATTGTGTTGCATTTCTTTCTTGTTCAAATGTTTTTCTGTTTCTTAATGCTTTATACTTGTTCCTTTGAGAAAGCACAAATGCTCTGAGCCATAGATACCTAGGACTGAGCAAAGGCTTACAAACCAACCTGACTGGACTTGATATGGCTTTGTGTCATTATTACACGATGAGGTTGGACAATCACACCATATAATAATCCACGTTTCCTCACAATGAGTTAACTTATCATTTGAGAGAAATAAATGTTCAAAGGGGTGATGTGATATTATGTTTTTATCAAGTGGGTCCTTTGTGTGGCCATCTTCTAGAACTGTGCCTCATATTTTGAGACCAAAATAATTTATCAGTGTTTTGTTTTCTTTCATACATCGATGTTCAATTGTTAACTACATTCACACTTGAAATCTGGGCAATTTGTCTTAGGAAGGTCTATAATTTCCAAAGTACAGAAGTCAGTAAAGCCTGTTTTGAATTCTCAGCCAAAAATATGTGGTATATGAAGCGTCGTCCAACACCGTTGGTAAGCAGATCGCCACCACTCTCAAGTGACTGCAGGGACAGTGGAGTTTTCCTTGTGGATTTGTTCTTTCTGGAAATTAGAACTGACGTCATTGGGGCAGTGGATGGGTATGACGAATGAGCGGTACATCACAGGTCAGTACATGAACGGGGTTCTTATGGGACATAGAAGTATATTTTGGGACCATAATAGGTGTGATCCATGACTTTTAGGAGTCACTCTACTCTCCTAAGAATACAAAAAGAGGGGCTTGTAAATTAAACAGCAATTAGTATCATTTTTATAAGGAGGAATTTGCAAAACACAAGCTTGAGTCTAAAATGTTTATATACAAGACAAATGGCATTTAGGATATGTTATAAAATGTAGGATGTGCTCTATTTTACTTTCACATATGATGGGGTACAATGAAGGCATGTTCAGTGAGGTTCCCTAGAACGGTATACATAGGCCCAATTTGGTAACTGAAGTCCTGGATTGGTGTGGTTGTGTGACAGTTGTAAGAGCAGAACATGCTGAGTCCCTTCTGTGCAGTGCAGTGCAGAATGGGTCTAGCACTTTATTGGTGGCACCAGCCTCCTCTGCAGACGAAGGATGACTAACTGTGGTCTGTAACTAGGTAGAACTAAAATGATCTGTGAAACTGAAATGAACAGTAACTTCTGAGCTTTTTATTTCTGCAGTAATGAGATTAATTGGAAAGCAACATGAAGTATTTGAGTACTGAACCTTTTTTTGTGTGCCTCCTGGACAAAGATTGAACTAATGCAGTGGACTGAATGCAATCCCTATTGAAAATTAATCCTCGGTTGAGAAATGAAAACCATCAGAAAGGACGAAAAAATCCAGCCGAAATATGGAATAAAGGGGCATATTATCGAGGGCCTTATTGCTGCTTTAGCGGGACTTTTACCCGCTAACGCAGCAATAATTTTATCGCCCTATTAGCAAGCTGTCGCTAACAGCAGTTAGCGACAGTTTGTAGGCGATAGGGGGCGGTTTGGGGCCAGCTTTGCATGTCAGCGATATTTATCGCTAATGACATGCAAAGTGGGCGTACCCAACCTGTTAGCTAGTGAAAGCAGTCGCTAACATCGCTATCGCCTATTATCAACGCAGGCGTAGCGATTAAAAAATGTGCGCTAAGCGCGAATATCGCTGAAAACTAAGGCCTACTCAGACCACTTCTTAACCTGTATATCCAATGGGAGTTGGAGATTCAGGTTAAGACCCTATTGGGGTTAATGCCTGAATATCGCTGGATTTCCAGCGATATTCACGCATTAAGCCGCTGTCGCCGGATATTGTATTACATTTGAGATAAACGTTGCTAATAGCACGTTATCTCTACGATGAAATCCGGGGATGCACGGCGATAGAAAAATTTTTGCTAAGCTTATTTAGCGATAAATATCGCTAGTTGTTGGTAATATGCCCCAAAATTCCTGAGAAGCTTCCTTAAATGTTTCCAATTAGAGATATCTCCAATTAAATTTTATTTTTTAATGACTGTTAAAACAGAGGTGATTAACAGGACTATATTGCACATCTGTCTTAAATGGAGTGACTTGGAATGCTTAAATAACAGTAGGACTCTAAATATCAGGATAAGAGACTTTGGGTAAGTTTTTGGGATTAAGAGTAGCTTGAAATCAGTAAGATACTCACAAGTTTACTGGTTCCAATCTCTACAAAATACTTTACTATTCACTATGTCAACAATGTCGCATTGTGGTGAGAAATGTAAGTTCGCCAAAGACGCCTCACCTCACTGTACATCATGTTGTGTGTTCCCCAGGGATATAAAAACACTTCAAATGCCCCAAAATGTGTTTCTTCTCAGACCCAGGCTAGTGTTTAACAGACAACATGTGCAGGTACTGGATGAATTTGATTCTTTATTGGAAGTCTAAGAAAATCCCAAACATTTTGAGGATTGGTGAACAAAAGGAAAAGAATCACGTTAAATGAGGACCTGTGTCATTCTCACAGCAGAGGGTCATTTGAAAAGAGCCAGGGTAAACCTGCAGTTTCCATAACAAGACCTAGCAGAGCTGGACAGGTCTGGTCAAGTCATTTGGAGGAAACTCGGATTGACTTCATAATCAAAACTCAAGACAATTTCACAATCTTTGTGATTTTTTCTTTTTAACAGGATGTAAATGCAAGAAAAGGCACAACCACATATATGCATTTGTTATATGCTATGATACTATAGAGCAGGTTTCCCTTTTACTGGTTAAAAAACAGAATCATCAACCCACTGAACGTTTTCTTTCACTCTCTAAAAACGTCTGTAACATTACAACATATAAAGGTGTGAGTGACTTTGTTCAAGATTCTTAAGAATCAACTTACTTTCATAGCACATCTTTTTAGGTTGACCACTCTGAATGTCTGACAGCCTGTTCTAGAATGGAAACGGGTGTCCTGTCCTGGGTTTCCTATTGGCCTAGCTGCCTTGAGCCCACATGTTCTTTTCCAACATTTTCTCTGTGACTGTCTTGATCACAACTTCGGCTAGTCGAAGCCTGGGGCTTGCTTTGATTTATTATGCTGTTGGGGGTGTTGAGTGACTGTTGCTTCACTGAATTCCATTTTTCATAGGGAATCTACCAACATTTGTCAGAAGTGTTTACAAAATAAATGCCGACTAATCCTTTGAAGTGAAAATGATTATATCCTCCAGCATGCTCTAATTGATCCCATCTTTTCTCTTGGTTTAACAGACCAGATGTTCATCAGAAAACAGTGAAATACACATTATTGCATTTGAAGGACCTCATATTTCTTTCTATCAATTGGGATCCACAGGCTCCTGTTTTTGAACCTTTACAGTGTTTTCAAATAAATAGATCACTTTCTTTTGCTAAAGTCACATAATACATAAACATTTACCCAAAGTATATCATTTGCTTGCTACGGTGATATACTATAATTGCAATACATCTTTGCATTACCTTCACCTTGTAAACCCCCAAATTTACGTTAGCAAACACAAAGTGAATCACTCAGGACACTCTGAGAGTCACTGGTGCAGTCTTTTTAACCTAAAAAAAAGATATGTAGTGAGCTCATTGATTGAGCTCAACTACAAACAATCATTGGCAAAGCCAATAGGTCCTGCCTATGCTAGAGATATTGGCTTTGGCAATGTGTTTTTGTGATGTTGTACACCAGGGTGGCTGCTGTTCAGCATAGCTAAAGGTTAGTGGTGTGGAGTGCAGTAGATTGGAGTAGGGGAGCAGAGTGTCTAGAGTGGGGTGTGGAAGTAGATTGCAGTAGAGTGTATTTGTTGGAGTACAGTGTCATAGAGCGGAGTACGGGGAGTGGAGTGGAGTGTCGTAGAGTTGAGTTGAGGAGTGGGGAGCACAGTTCAATGGTTCAATTGCAGAGAATGTTATAGAGTGAAGTGGTGTAGAGTGGAGTGGGGTGGAATAGGGTGGAGTGGGTTGGAGGGGATTGACGTGGTGGGGTGGATTAGATTGGAGCAGAGTGGGTTAGATTGGATTGCAGTAGAGTGGGGTGGATTGAGTGGAGAGCGGATGGATTGGAGTGAGGTGGATTGAAATGGGGTGTAGTGGATTGGAGTGGAGTGGGGTGGATTAGATTGGATTGAGGTGGGTGCTTTGGATTTAAGTGATAGGATTAGGGTGGAGCACAGTGGATTGGATTGAGGTGGGTTGGGTGGATTTGATTGGAGCGGGTTGTTTGGAGTGGAGTGAATTTGAGTGGGGTCGAGTGGAATGGGGTGGATTAGATTGGACAGGATTGGGATGGATTGGATTGGACTTGGCTGGATTGGATTTGACTGGGGTGGATTGGACTGGAGTGGGGTGGATTGGAGTGAGGTGGATTTCAGTGGGGTAGCCTAGCTGGATTGGGGTGGGTTAAACTAGGGTTGGGTGGAATGAAATGGGGTAGTGTGAATTGGAATGGGGTAGAGTGGGTGAATTGGAGTAGAGTGGGGTGGATTGGAGTGAGCTGGAGTGTGGTGGATTGGGTGGAGAGGACTGGAGTGAATTGGAGCGGATAGATTGGAGTGGTGTGGGTGAGGTGGGGTGGATTGGTGTGGGGTGAATAGAAGTGGGGTGACTGGATTGGAGTGGAGTGGGGTGGATGGGATGGGGCGGGGGTGGACAAGAGAGGGGTGGATTGGAAGGGGTGGTATTGGTTGCATTGGAGTGGGTTGGGGTAGGTTGGATTAGGATGGTTTGGATTGGGGTGAGGTTGGTTGGATTAGAGTGGGGTGGATTGCACTAAGGTGTGGTGAAATGGACTGGGGTTAAATTAATTAAGTGGGGTGCATTGGATTGAGTGGGGTGAATTAGGTGGGTGGATAGGACTGAGTGGGGTGGATTAAGTAGGGTGGATTGGACTGTAGTGGGGTAGGAATAAGTGGGGTGGAAAAGATTGAGTGGGTGGACTGGATTGGTGTGAATTGGATTGGGATGGATTGGGTTAGGATGGGGTGAATTAGATTTAGGAGGAATGGATTGGGGTTGGGTGGATTAGATTGGGCGGGTGGATTGGAGCGGACAGGATTTTTTGAAGTGGGTTACAGTGGGTAGATTGGAGTGGAGTGGACTGGACTGGATTTGAGTGCACTGGATTTGAGCCGGGTGGGATGTAATGGATTGGACTGCAGTTGGTTGGATTGAATTGGAGTGGAGAGGATTGGAGTGGATTGAACTGAATTTTTGTGGACTGGGGTGGATTTGATTGTTGTGGGGTTGGGTGGTTTAAAGCGGCTTGAGTGGTGTGAATTGGATTGGAATGGAGTGGGGAGGGGTGGATTAAGGTGGACTGGAATGGACTAGAGTGGGTTAGATTAAGGTCAATTGGAATGGAGTTGGTGGACTGCAGTGAGGTGGGTGGATGGATTGGATTGGGATGAAGTTGTGTGGACTGAATTGAGGTGTGATGGATTTGGTTGGGGTAGAGTGGAGTAGATTTGAGTAGAGTGGAGTGGGGTGGATTGGAGTGGAGTAGGTTGTATTAGAGTGGGGAGAGGTGTATTGGCGTGGGTTGGGGCGGTTGAAATGGGGTGCATTGGAGTGGGGTGGATTGAAATGGGGTTGGGTGGGGTGGGGTGATTGGATCGGAGTGGGGTGGCATTGACTGGAGTAGTGTGGGGTGGGGTAGAAGGGAGTGGTATGGATTAGAGTGGGGTGGATTGCATTGAGGTGTGGTGGAATGCATTGCAGTAGTGTGGGGTGGAGTGGGTGAATTGGATTAGTAGGGTGAATTGGATTGAGTGGGGTGAATTGGATTGAGTGGGGTGGATTAGATGGGGTGGATTGGAGTGGAATGAGGTGGAGTGGAGTGAGGTGGATTCGATTGAGGTGAGGTGGATTGTGAGTGGGGTAGATTAAAGTGGGGTGGATTGGAGTTGAATGGATTGGAGTGGGGTCGAGGGGATTGGATTAGAGTGGATTGGATTGGGGTGGATGGACTGTAGTGGCTGTCGTGTCCACGAAGTGGGCATTACGCAGCACAATCACTCGAGGACACAGGTAGGTGCATTCACGATTCTGTATTCAAATGTTACAGGCAGCTGGTCACATACATGTCCTTCTCCGTAGTCGTCCTGGTCGAATCTGTCCTCTTCCTGTCCCCTGACCGGATGTGGTGTCCGGTGACCTGGTCACCTCCCTCATGACCCACAGGGTCCTAATATCCTCGGTCCTCTACTCGTCAGGTCACGACATCTCCCCCTTTGTTGCAAACAAATGTTCATGAGAGAGAGAGAGATAGAGAGATAGAGAGAGAGAGTGAGAGAGAGAGAGAGAGAGAGAGAGAGAGAGAGAGAGAGAGAGAGAGAGAGAGAGAGAGAGAGAGAGAGAGAGTCTGTCAGTCTCGTCGACCCTTCTCCCCAGTCTCGGTCTCCTACCCTTTTCTACCTATTTTCTTTATCTCTTTGCACCCCTTCTTTGGTCGTCGTTTTCTGCCATTATCTTTGTTTCTACTTTTCAGTTGTCCTCCGTCTGCTCTCAGTTTGTCAGCTTCTCTTTCTCTTTGTCCTTGCTCTCTCCTCTTGGCCTTTTTTCTGTTCTTCCGTTGTCCTCCTTCTGCTCCCTTTTTCCTGGCCTCTCGTCGTCTTGATCGTTGTTCCCTGCCCTCCGTTTTGCTTCTTGCTCCTTTCTTTCTATAGCCGCCCTTTGTTCTATCTGTTCCTTCAATGATTCTTTTTTGTTCTCTGCCTCTTTCTTTGTTCCCTGAGTCTTCTCTTTGCTTGATCTCAGCATGTCTGTTGTCTTTTTTATATGTCATCGTTATAAGGCCCATCGTTTGGGCTGTGCTGTTGCTCATTAGGCATGGCCCTGGGACATCGCCTTGTAGAACATGAATGTCCTCTTTGTTTATTTTGTCCTTGTACTTCAGTTCCTCTGTGAACTTTCCCAAATTGGTTACTTGTTTCCTTGCCCCCCAGGTGAAAACCTTTACCTGGGACGCTCTCAGTGTCAGCTTTACTTCCATTCTCTCATACTCCGATACACACATGACGTTGCATGTTGCACCACTGTCCAGTACAAAGTCTGTTTCATGCGCTCCTACTCTTATCTTTGCATAGTCCGTCTTTCCTCTGGTGTTTCTATCTGCGGGCTGTGTTGTTTTTCCTGCTTCTTCTTCTCCACTCTGCTCGGTGTGCCCCTCCGACATGTGGTATAGTCTTTCCACTTTCTCTTCTTCCTCCTCTTCGCCTGACCCTCGTGATGAACTTCTCCTTTCGTTGTCGACATACCTGACATATCTTTTCGTCGATTCCTGTTGTCTTCCTGTTCTCCCCTTGTTGTCTCTGACTTGTGCACTTTGGCACATGCTGGCGTAGTGATTTCTTCCACCACACCTTCTGCACGTCTGGCCAAATTCTGGGCATGGACCTCTGTGTGGAAATTCCATCCCGCATTTGTAGCATGTTCCTTCTGGTCGTCTCCTCTCTTTTTGTTCCCTCCAGTCATTCTTCCATCGCTCTGTGCGACCTCTGTTTGTCGTGAAGTGTGCGTTTTCGACTTCAACACTCTTCCCTCTTTCCATTTCCTTGGCATGTTCCATTGCTCTCGCCTCTGCTCTCGCTAGTGACAGGATGTTCTCCAATGAGGTCGGTTCCTTGAGTATTCTTGCTCTGAATCCTGTGTCGCGACAGCCTTCTATGATCTGTAGCCTTATCGCTTGCTCGTTGTCAAATTTGTCAAACTCACAATGTGTCACCAATTTTCTCAGCCTTGTCGCGAAGTCGTCTAGTGTTTCACCGACTTGTTGACAAGCAATTGTGAAAGTATATCGTTCAAAGTCAATGTTTCGTTGTGGGTCGAATTTGGCTGTTAGACATTTCTTTAGTTGGTCATATGTTTTTGTTTCTTCGGTAGGCAGTGTCAACAGGAGTTCTTCAACGTCATCCCCTGCTAAGTTCAACAGTAATCCTAGTTTCTTTCCAGCTGCTACATCTGTATCGTCTACATATCTTTCAAACCGTCTGATCCACTTTTCCCACCTTATTCCTGTTTGTGGCTCCGATAGGTTAAATGGTAATGGTCTCCTGTATTGTGCGTTGGGCTTTGGATCTGCCATTCTTTCCTTCTTCCTTTATCTGTTCGTTCCTCTTTTATTTCCTCTTTTTCTTCTTCTTCTTCTTCTGTTCTCTTGCTTTATCTTCTTTTCTCTTTTGTCTCTTTTCTTTCCCTTGTTCTTATTCTTCTTCTTCTATCCGCTCTTTCTTCTTTTATTTCTTCTTTTTCTTCTTCTTTTCTGTTCTCTTTCTTTATCTTCCTTTCTCTTTTGTCTCTTTTCTTCCCCTTGTTTTTCTTCTTCGTCTTCTGCTTTGTTTTGTTTTAATCTTTCTAGTTTCCTTTTCCTTATGTGTCTCTTTTATTACTTTCTTTTCTCTTTCTTCTTTTATTTCTTCTTTATCTTCTTCTACTTCTATTCTTTTGCTTTTGTTTTTTTGCCTTTTCTATGCTTTCCTTGTCTTTCCTTTAACTGTTTTCTGCTCTTTCTCTTCTTCGCCTGACTCCGTGATGGCCGCTCTCCTTATTCCTATGCCTTTTCTTCTTTTGTCCTTTTCTCAAAATGGCCGCCGCTCTTCTCGCGAGATTTCGCGTTCGAAATCTCGCTTGCCTGGCCACAAAATGGCCGCTTCCCCGATCTCGCCTCTGATTGGCCTAGCCGCCTGATCCCAAAATGGCCGCCGAGACTCTCGCGAGAGCTCGCGCCTATTTTTGAGATTTCGCACGTTCCTTCGCGCTTACCACAGTTTTGCCGGATTGTTCGTCAGAGGCGGTCGGGTTGTCTCCGATGTCGCTTCTTTTCACTCTTCTTCTTTTGGCACATCCAGGGTGGGCACCTGGTTCTTCAGATGTCGATGGCGGCGAGATGCACGTCGGTTTCTCTCACACCTTTCGTCGCCAGTTGTCGTGTCCACGAAGTGGGCATTACGCAGCACAATCACTCGAGGACACAGGTAGGTAACTTCACGATTCTTTATTCAAATGTTACAGGCAGCTGGTCACATACACGTCCTTCTCCGTAGTCGTCCTGGTCGAATCTGTCCTCTCCCTGTCCCCTGACCGGATGTGGTGTCCGGTGACCTGGTCACCTCCCTCATGACCCACAGGGTCCTAATATCCTCGGTCCCCTACTCATCAGGTCACGACAGTGGCGTGGACTGGATTTGAGTGGACTTGACTGAAATGGGGTGGATTGGACTGGAGTGGGTTGGGTTGGACTGGAGTGGGTTGGCTTGGATTAGAGTTGGGTGAATGGGACTGAAATAGGGTGGGTTGGATTGGTGTGCATTGAATTGGAGTGGGGTTGATTAAGGAGGGCTGGAGTGAAATGGACTGGGGTAGATTAAGATGGATTAGAATGGAGTGGTGATTTGGATTGAGTGGGGTGGATACGATGGGGTGGATTGGACTGGGATGGGCTGGGCTGGAGTGAGGTGGATTTGATTGAGTTGGGCAGATTTGGATTGAGTGGGGTGGATTGGATTGGGGTGAATTGGATTGATTGAGGTGGATTGGATTGAGGTGGGGTGTATTAGAGTGGAGTGGATTGGTGTCGGGTGGTTTGGATTGGGATGGATCGGAGAGGGGTGGAGTGAGTTGGAGTGGGGTTGACTGGATTGGAGTGGGATAGATTGGATAGTGGTGGGGTAGACTTGAGTGGGCTGGACTCAATGTGAGTGGATTGGATTGTACAGGAGTGGATTGGATTGGACTGGAGTGGGTTGGGTTGAACTGGAGTGGGTTGGATTGAATTGAAGTGGGATGGATCGATTGGATTGGAGTGGGGTGTCTTGGATTGGTGTGGAGTGGTGTGCTGTGGATTGGATTGGGGTGGGGTGGGGTGGATTCAGGTGGTTTGGAGTGGGGTGAGTCAGGTGGACTGGACTGGATTGGACTGTGTGGTTTAAGATGGATTCCTTTGGAGTATGGTGGATTTGAGGGGGGTGGGTCAGTTGGGTTGCAGTGGATTGGAGTGGGTGGATTGGAATGGGGTGGAAGGGATTTGAGTGGGTGGACTGATTTGGATTGAAAAGGGGTAGGTAGGACTGGAATCGTTTGGATTGGATTGCATTGGAATGGTGTAAATTGGACTGGAGTGGTGTGGATTGGAGTGGGGTGAATTGGATTGGAGTGGGCAGATTTTTTAGGATTGGAGTGGGGCAGAACGTTTTGGAGTGAGACAGATCGTTTGGATTGGAGTGGGGCAGATTGTTTTGGATTGGAGTGGGGCAGATTGTTTTGGATTGGAGGCTACTATTTGTATTAGGATCAAAACAAGACCAGAACAATAAAAATATATGGTTTTCAAGATATCGTAATTCCAGATGGTACTTCTTTTCCTGAAGAAGCCAGGATTAAAACGATAAGTATTTCTTGAGTTATGAGCATTTTCACATATAGGCAAAATACAGTGCTTGAACTGCTGAGTGTTGAAAGTACATTTGCGTTCTAACAGTTATTTATGGTCAATTTGAATGGGTTACAGTACAGAAGACCCCATTGATACAAAATCCAATAAGTATTCCCATGTCATGCAGGACTAAACCAAGGCCCCCAGTGGCACTGCAAAAGAGCTTGGTGTGGGTCCTTCAGGATGGGAAAAGCTCTGCATAGCTCCAGACATTGGAGGTCCGATTTGCAAAAAAAAAACGTTCTTTCCGGACGAAGCCGTGGGGTGACAGGTGAACCTTGCTAGGCTACCCATGCTTCCTCAAGGCAGTCTCAGTGGTCCGGGGGTCAGCAGAAGGATCCCAGAGCTGATGCTCTCTCACTACCAGCCCGGCCTCTCACTCTGGATTGCACCTGAAATGCTACTTTGGATTCCACTACCCTAAAGGTGGGGCAAGTTCAGCCGAGGAGAAATGCCAATCCTTCATGGAGCACTCGATCTGTTGTCCCTAACACACACGGTTGATCAGCCACATGCTAATTCTGTCAAAGTAACGCTGCCAGACTCACCAGTTTCAGAGTTTCACAGAAGGGGCAGAAAGGGGGAGAAGCTTAGATGACTCTGAAATTCCAAAACAACAGGGTACACACCAACAAGCCCTTAGATAACACTCGTACTGGTGGCACAAAAGAAGGTAGCAGGCAGCAGCCCAGCACAGGAAAGCAGGTTGCAAAGTGCCAGTCCTTCCTGCAGCCAAGCAATCAGCAGGCAGCATGCCAACACAGCAAAGCAGTTGGCAGAGTGGCAGTCCATTCTGGCAGCACAGCAGTCCTTCTGGTAATGTGCAGATGTATATCCAGCTGCATCCGGTTACATGTCCCATGCAGTGTCTGATTTTAGGTGGTCAGAGTACTGACTTATACCCAAAAGTGCCTTTCATGTAGGTGTAACTTCAAAGGAACTCTGAATTGTACAAGGATGCCTTTCAATGTAGTCCTGCCTGGCAGGCTACCTGTGGGGGATAAATCAATGAATTGTGTGTATACAGGACACTACCTATTGAAGTGTGTCAGCCCCTCCCCTCCCTGCACAGGGAGACCTATCAGAATGCAGATGAGGGCTCCAAATGCAGAAGAGCCTCACCTTCTTGTGTTTGTGGCTTCATAGAGGGAATGCACAAAGGGTAGCTCTCACCCAGCCCAAGTGTGTATTAGAGACAGGCTGAAGGCACAGAGAGCAAAGTTTAGTGCAGAGAAATATCCACTTTCTAAAAGTGGCATTTCTAAAATAGTAATGCCAAATCCAACTTTACCATATAAGGGGATTTATCATTACCATTCCAAAGATGTGAAACATAATCTAGCAACTCCTTTCTAATACAGAATTGCAGCTTAAACAGTGTTTTAAGGAATTCCCAATGCTAGCCTCTGAGAAGAGTAGGCCTCATAGAGCAAACAACTAATTTAGCTGTTTGTCACTGCCAGGACATGTAAAACTTAAAAGTTCATGTCCTACCTTTTAGTTACACTGCACCCTGCACTTAGGGCTACCTACAGCCTACCTTAGGGGTAACTTATGTGTAATAAAAGGGGAGTTCAAGGCTTGGCAAGTGGTTTTAAGTCGAAAGCAGGCCTGAGATAAGTTTTATATGCTACTTGTGCCGGTCGCACAATCAATGCTGCAGAGCCACTAGTAGCATTTAGGTTACAGACCCTGGGTATATAGTATACCAATTTACAAGGAACTTACAGGTAAACTAAATATGTCAATCGGTTATATACCAATGTCACCATGCTTTAGGGGAGAAGCAACTGCACTTTAGCACTGGTAAGCTGTGATAAAGTGCTCAGTCATAAAGCCATCAAAAACGAGGTCAGAAAAACAGGAGGAGGAAGGCAAATATATGTGCTGTAAAGAAGGCCATTTCCCACCATCTGATGTCACAGCTGCAGCCTGGTAAGTGCTTTCTGAATGTTGTATGCATGTGTGCATGTATAAATGTATGTGTATCTGTGCATGCATGCTGTGAATTGGTGTGTGCGTATGTGCTTGTGATTAAATGGGTTTGAGTGAGTGAGTGTATATGTGGATGGGTAGGTGTAAGTGAGTGCACCTCTAAGTGAGTATGTGCCTGTTTGCCCACCAAGCTGCTTAATCACATTATGGCTGCCACTACAAACACAATCTTAAGTGATGAAAGACTACAGAATATTTTTGTCTCTTTTCTCCATTCTCCGTCATTATAGGGTATAAAACAGGTAACAGGATAATATTGTATCTAACTTTGCATTAACCGAAACCTTAGAAATTCACTGAAAAAAAGAAAGAGTAAAGGGATGGTATAGTTACTTTAGGTCATGAGTTATAGTTACTTGAGATAACTATAACTGGTGAATTTCAGGGGTTTTGTTAGTTTAAAACAGCATGTTTTAACTGACATTTTTACCTGACTGTAACATCCCTTTAACCTTTGTATTTTCCAGTCCGTGTGAGTGTGTGTGTATATATATATATACTGACCAAGAGCCAGTGTGCTCGAAACGCGTCTTCTTTGTGCCCAATAAAGAAAACTTGAAGCTTACCCGGCTGGTGTGGCTTGTCATTCCTTCGCTGTGCAGGAAGTTCAAGTGAATATATATATATATACTAGCAGCCCGTCCCGACGTTGTCCGGGTATGAATTGCTGCCGGCCAGTAGTATATTGTTTTGTAGGATTTCGTTTAGATAGCAAGTCTTATCTGTGACAGGCCTGTGAAATGCTCCGATTCACAGTGCACTGCTGATGCACTTAAGAGTGAGCGTTCATTAGTGTGTGAACTCGAGTTTCCCTACTTTATTTTTCCTTGCAATATTATATAGAGCGAACTCGACAACATGGCATGAGCACAATTTACATTACAGAAGAACACATTCATTTGTGGTAGGCATGGGGGGACAAAGCGATTTGCCTGGAATCACAGGGTGTTGAGCTGATGCCGAGATTCGAACGTAGCTCCCCAGCTCTAAAGTTCGCAATTCTAGAACTTGTGGCGGGAGATGTGTCTAAAAGTGTATGTCGGTGTTGGCCATCAATGAGCGAGACCTGTGCATTTTTCAAATGGGTGGTGAAAAAATATGAGTATGTTGCTGGAGATGTGGGCCGCCGTGCCACCAATGTACTTACCGGGGAGGGTAAACACCCATTATTCCGCAACTTTCTTTCCGCATCCCATCACTCCGCATACTTTCATTACAAAATTACCATGACTCCGCAATGCCATTATAACGCATGGCATTACATTTTATATGCTTTTACCACGCATACATTTACAACAAAATTCGTTGTAAATGCATGAATGGTAAAAGCACGTTTTTTTAATGTTTGGATAAGGTATGTATGGGTATATGTTTTGGGGTACTGAGGTATATGTTTTGGGGTGTTTGGGTATTTTAAGGGTTCAGATATAGTTTTGGGTTATGGGGTTCAGGAGTAGTTTTAGGGTTTAGGGATAGGTATGGGTTTTGGGGTACAGGAGTATTTTTAGGGTTCAGGGCTAGGTATGGGTTTTGGGGTATAGGGGTATTTTTAGGGTTCAGGGGTAGGTTTGGGTTTGGGGTACAGGGGTATTTTAAGGGTTAAGGGCTAGGTTTGGGTTTTGGGGTACAGGGGTATTTTAAGGGTTAAGGGCTAGGTTTGGGTTTTGGGGTACAGGGGTATTTTAGGGTTCAGGGGTAAGTTTGGGTTTTGGGGTACAGGATTATTTTTAGGGTTCAGGGCTAGGTTTGGGTTTTGGGGCACAGGGGTATTTTTAGGGTTCAGGGGTAGGTTTGGGTTTTGGGGTACAGGAGTATTTTAAGGGTTCAGGGCCAGGTTTGGGTTTTGGGGTACAGGGGTATTTTAGGGTTCAGGGGTACTTTTGGGTTTTGAGGTACAGGGGTATTTATAGGGTTCAGGGCTAGGTTTGAGTTTTGGGGTACAGGGGTATTTTTAGGGTTTAGGGATAGGTTTGGGTTTTGGGGTACAGGGTATATTTGTAGGGTTAAGATGGGTTAGTGTTTAAGGGTGTTGTGGTATTTTAAGGAGTAAGGGTGGGTTCTGAATATGGGGTGCAGGGGTATTTAAAGAGAGCAGGGTGGGATTAGCACACAATATGAGACATGGCATGAAGGGCGGAACGTACCACACGCCCCCAGCGTTTGTCACACCCCCAGCACACCCCCACAGCACAACGCAGACACGCCCACAAGGGACTACTTTGCTGGCACGGTTCTTTTACCTTTAAAATGTATATGGTGGGCGTCTACATAGCCTATGTCCTTCTGCTGCAACTGCCCTTTCCAACGCTGTATTGGGTGTTGTGATTGGTGATGTGGTTCCTGAGATTACCCGCCTCAAAGGTTTGGGCTCTCTCTTTATTATATTAGTATAGATATATATATATATATATATATATATATATATATATATATATATATATATATATACACACACACACAAACACACGCACACACACACCCACGCACACACACACACATACACACACATTTTGCGTTGGAGGCGGCACTCAAGCATGTAGGGTTTAGAAAGCTAGATATATCTAGACAGTTTTTCCAGTGGGAGTCCTGATGTTCTAAAAATCATAAAATAAAGGTCCCTCTGATTGGCTGAGGGAGCTTCTTCACCTGTTGGCTATTTTAGCACCACAGAACCAGTCCCCATCCTGCAAAACTGAGTGATCTGATTAGCTAACTGCAACTCAGAAGAAAATGTTGCAGCCTCCATTACAGATTCAGGAACTCAAATTGTAAAAAAGGGCACAAGGGGGCAAAGTAGGGAGACTCTGAGCACTAGGCATTTGCAGCGAGGGACCCAGAGGAAGGCCCCAGAGGTTAAAAAACACATTTGGGTCGCTGGTACTGCAGTATTCTGGTGAGACCCACTGTGGCCCTCCATTGAAGTACCACAGGAGTTCCTGAGCAAGCATCTACCCCAGGTACTAATGTAGCATGGAAGCTTCCCCGGAGGGTACCACAGGAGTACCGCAATACCGAAAAAATAATAAAAAAGAAAAGCAGATTGGACTCCTGTTAGGGAATTAAGCCTAGGCCTGGCCACAAGTTATAGTGTACTGGGTATTCTTTTTTTTTTTTTTTTTTTTTTTTTTAGTCCTCATAAGTGCAATATTAAAAGTAAGGAGTTGTCGGGGCCCCTTTCTCTCATTGATTCTTAAACTTCACTGTCCTGACATAGGGTGTGTGTAACTGAACAGTTCCCCTGGAGCGTCATTAAGAGAGAGGAGGGTCCCCTTGTTTCCAATACTTTGTAGAAGGATTGAGTACGGGGGGGTGGAGCTAGCCATTATGGCTACTCATGCAGGCCTTCTCCTGCCTTTCCATTGCTTACACATAATCATTGGACTTTTGTAAACGTTTGTCGTACCAATCACGAAGACAGTTTTATGTCTTGGATACCTCCATGATTTAATTTGCACCTTGCTGGTAATTTTCCCAGATTTCCCAGAACTTGAGTTTTTTTCTGGGGGCCTTTCTTTTATCAAGTCTATAAATTCTTAGTATGGAAGTTAACCAATCACTATGAGTTGGAGGAGCAGAGCTTACCCATTTTATACATATTTCTCTCCTTGCAAGCAAAATTAATAAAAAAAGGAGATTTTCCTGAAGAGTAGAAAGCTTGTCTAATGCATTTGAGCTCCTTACCCCAAAGATAATTAGGTCGGTACTTACATTTAGATGTCTTCCTAACACCCCATCCAAAGTCTTACCCACATCATTCCAGAAGCTGTCGAGGAGGGGGCATTGCAGAAACATGTGTAGATCGTCGGCTCTTTCCAGCCCACATTTGGGGCAGGCCTTCACTGTTGACCCAGCAAACTTCGATAACTTTTTAGGAGTCCAGTAGGCTCTATGAGAGGTGAAAAGATGGTTTCTCTTTAAGGCAGCTGAAGACAAAATTGTCCAGCATTTACTCATAGATACTTGCCATTGGTTGTTTAACTACGGCGTTGGCAGATCTTTCCCCCATACTCTCTCCGGAATCCTGAAATCTTCCTCTCCTCCCAGAATCAAGGCCCAATACCAAAGTGCGATTTCTTTATGAATAGTGTCTGTTTTCTGCATTTCACTTTCCAGGGAAGGGTTCCCAGTTCTAGATTCTTTTAGTGATTTCGACCAACCAGAGAGTTCATAGAACTTGAATTTAGAAAGTGAGCCCATAGTCTTGGAGGATAAGGTATTCCACTCCAAAAGGTTGTTTCCAGACATCAGTTGACCCCACGTGGTTAGTCCAGCTGCTTTTATAGGGAGAGCTAGTTTATCTTTAAGACACTCAGGGGTGCCAGGAGAGTCCCAGATGGGGGCTAGGTCGCTGTAATAGGGAATGTTTAGAGTGCATCTTATGCTAAACCACAGTTTGGCCGCGGATTTCAACATCTTTAGTTTAATTTTTTTTAAGAACTTAGGGTGTCCGAATTTATATAGAAAGTGGCTAGTTTTACAGGTCATAGTTTGGAAATACAAAGGGTAGCAATCAAAAACATTTAGAAGCTTTCTATTAGATTTAAATTGGAAAGCTCTACAATATTCATAGAGATCAGGGCTTGCAATGCCCCCCTGGATTTTTTTCCTTCTTAACTTGTTCCAGGCAATTCTGGGATTTTTTGAAGACCATATGAAACTTGTGATCTCACTCTGGATTTTTTTTAAAGTTATTTTATTAAATTCAAGGGTGATAGCCCCAAAGATGAATGTAAACTTTGGCAGGATTGACATTTTAATTAAGTTCGATTTGCCTTGAAACGACAAAGGGAGAACCCCCAAACTTTCAATAATCTTTTAACATCCTTGTCTATTCTTTGGAGATTTATATGGGTGACTTTGTCTAAGTCTTTAACTAGGTCTATACCAAGATATCTGATTTTATCTTTGTTATGGGGGCTAATAAAGTTGTCGTTCCAAGTCATGGTTTCAGTCTTATCTTGATTGACTTGATAGCCAGAAATACTCCCGAACCTGGTCAATGCCTCCTCAGCTATAGTTAGTGTCCCCCTAAGGTTATCTGTAAAGATCATAAGATCATCTGCGTAAAGCACGATTTTTTTAGACCAGTCTTGAAAAGTAAAAGGAGAGATTAAGGGGTCTGATCTGAGAAGTTCCGCCATCGGTTCTATAAAGAAATTAAAAAGGAGAGGCGAAAGGGGGCATCCCTGACTGGTTCCTCTCTTTATCTGAATGTTTGGGGTCAGACTGCCATTTATTAGGATTTGGGCTCTAGGAGAAGTATATATTTTAGAGACCGCGTTTAGTATATTTCCCCCTAAGTTAAACCTTTCCAAGACTCTGTTTAGGTATACCCAGTTAACTCTATCAAACGCCTTTGCGGCGTCGATGGTAATTATTGATAGAGGGGTTTTCTCATTGGAAGCAATATCTATGGTGGCAAACAACTCCTGCGTTAAATCTTGTAGTTGTCTTCCCGGAATGAAACCCTTCTGATGGTTGTTTATTAAGAGCCCTGCTATTTTTCCCAGTCTCTTCACCATAATCTGCGTGAAAATTTTATAGTCGCAATTAAGGATCGAGATAGGGCGATATGACTCACATTTTCTTGGATTTTTGCCCTGTTTTAAAAGGATGGTAATTATGGCTTCATTCCAAGAATCGGGAAGATTAGCTTTATCTACGAATATTTTATTCAGCAGTGATGTTATAGGTGGGATCAAGGCCTCTCTTAATTTTGAGTAGAATTCATTGGGAAAGGCGTCTGGCCCAGCTGCTTTACCATTCTTAAGGTTTTTTAATACTTCCTCCACTTCCTGAGTTGAGACTTCCGCATTTAGTTCCTTTCTCAATTCAGGCGTTAAACTGGGAAGATTTAGGGGGTCTAGGAAGTGATCTATTTCTTCCAAATTAGGATGGCAATCTTCATTGTATAGATCAGAAAAAAAGGAGAAGAATTCTTGTTTTATTACCGTATCATCAGTCCCATTTTCTACAATGTTTCTAGGGTCGACACAAACGACTTTATTCCTGGTTTGTTCTGTCTTCGTTTTCCAGGCAAGAAGTTTGCCACATCCTTCTCCATATTCGTAGTGGGCTAGTTTGCTAGCTTCCCATTTTTCTCTCACTTTATTTTCTAAAATTTCAGCTAGATTTTCTTTTTGGTTCATTCTGATCGCCTCTAGATGTTCTTTAAGAGCGGAGGAAGTAGCTGCATCTATTTGTATATCCAGATTTTTAATCTTATCTTCCAAGATTGATATCGATTGTTTTAGGCCCTTCGATTTATGCACCGCCAAGTTAAGGATATAACCTCTTATTACGGCTTTATACGCATCCCAAGTGATCTGTGCAGAGGTACCTTCTTTATTTTCCTCAAAGAAAATGTTAGTCCGTGATTTTAGCTGGTCAATAATCTGGGGGTCTGAGAGGATTGTACGATCCAGAGTCCATCTAGTGATGTCATTATTCGGCTCTAGTTTCATGGTGATCTGGACTGCTGAGTGATCTGAAAGATGGGCGGGATGTGTTCTACGTTGATATAGTGTACTGGGTTAACTAAAACCTGTACCACCCCACCATGCACTCCTTATGACTTCACATATTAAATCACTCATTGCATGTTCAAGGTCATCATTGATTAAATCACTGGTGAATTCACTGATAACATTATGAATCTTGACTTACCAGCATCAATTTATTTATAAAGTTTTATATAGCGCAAAAATGATCCCGAAGGACATTAGAGCACTTCACAATTTGAGGCAGAGAAAGGTAATAGTTGCAGTACAGACATCAAAAGGAATATCAACACAAACAAATCAAATATGCATATCAAACAAAAGGTTACAAACAAAAGGGACAACAAAGGGAAATATAATAATTGGACCATAGAGAACTGGGAGGGGAGCAAGTGACTAGTAAAGCAGAATAATACAAAAGGCAGGATTTAGGGTGTAAGTCCAGAGCATTGGAGCAGACGATCCAAAACCCTTTTAAGTTAGGTACTTGTTCATTAGGAATCTTTTTACTTCCAATTTGAAGGCAATTTTGGAGGAGATTCTGTATATTTCGGGTGGGAGAGAGTTCCAGATCTTCGTCGCAGAGCCGGAGAAAGCTCGTTGACACGTTCTCTTTTTGCAAAATCTGTGGTTTCAGGAGGAGAGAGTTAGCACTCCTAGAAGGTCTACCCCCTACAGATATTTCTAGCTTTTGAGCCAGATAACTGGGGGTTTTGAAATGGAGGGCTTTGTGAGACAGACAGGCAATCTTTAGCTGAATTCTTGCTTCATAGGGCAACAAATTTAGGGATTTTAAGACCATGTCACCCTTTTACTTTTCTATGTTCCCAGAAGCAAAATAATCTTTACCAAAGAAAGTAGGTTTGGGGATGAGGTAACAGTTCATTCATGAAAGCCTCTAGGAAACCTGAGAGTGGTGTTATTCCTACCTGGGATGATAAAAAGATTCTGAGAAAGTTGGGTGGGTCTTATCATTCTACCTGTATGAACATATGTACCACTGTTTTCACTCAGGTTGCTCCTTTGCCTTTCCATTACCAACTATCTTGGGCTTCCAATGGTAATCCCTAGGAGTAGCATTCAAAGCATTTTTTTTCACCCACTGTGCCACCGTAGACAGAAGGCTTGATTTAGGTTTGGCAGTCAGAGTAAAAGCAGAAAGGGTGGCAGAGGACTTTACATTCGCCACCTTGTGTTTACTCCGCCCACCAAATTTAGAGATGTTTGCCAACCCTGCAGATATCTCTATACATTGGCAGGAACCCCTGTCATGGAGGTTCCTATCAATGTAGCAAATGTTTGACAGACAGCTTTGTCAAAGACGATGCCTGGCCGTCAAATCTTTCCAAACCTTTCTATTTTTCAGAAACAAACTCCCAAAGGAGGAGTTTGTTTTAGAAAATTAAAACGAAAACAATTTCCCCCAGTCAATGGAAGTTTTCTCCAATTGTGTGGGGGTCATTTTTTAGGGCAAAGCCTACCAGATAGCGCAGCGTCTGGTTTATTAATGATATCTTGGGGACATTTGGAAAGCTTTACTGGGAATGAATTCTGTCCATTACTCCACTCTATTCTACACCACTGTACTGTACCCCACTGCAATCTACGCTGCACCACTCTACTATAAGCCAATCACTCTACAAAACTTTACTCAAAGCCAATGCACTCTATGCCACTGCACTCTATGCCAATCTACTGCACTGTTCTACACTATTGTACTTTACGTCACTGCACTCTACAACACCCTATTCTATTCTGCTCTGCACCACTGTACGCTATGGCACTGCTCTCTACGCCAATGCACCATACTCCACTCTACTATACACCACTGCACCCTACAACAGTCTACTCTGCAACACTGAACTGTCTGCCACTTAAGCATATACCACTCTACTCTATGCCACTGCACTCTACGCCACTTTATTCCATTCTGCACCATTGTACTCCATGCCATGTCACTATAAGACACTGCAATCTACTCTGCGCCACTAGACTACACTCTGCACCACTCTACCCTATGCCACTGCACTCTATGCTGCTTTATTCTACATTGCTGCACTCTATGCCATTGCACTCGACGCCAAAGCATTCAACAAGGCTTAACTCAAAATCAATACACTCTATGCCTCTCCGCTCTACGCTAATCTACCCTGCACCACTGCACTGTATGCCACAGTACTATACTCTGAAATGCTCTATGCTATACCAGTCCTCACAGCTGACATTTACTGAACACATATGCCTCAGCAAAGTCACAGTCATGTTTCGGCATAGGCTTCAGCCTGGCAGTAAAGGCAAAATTGTATAACATCATCTGGGCATGTTACCTCTGCTCCCACATTTACCACCTTCGAAGCAGAATATAAAAAAGTCCTCCTGCCGCCTATGCGGGTCCCGGTGCGAAGATCTTCTCCATACAATATGCATCTGCACAAAACGTTTGGAGGCACGATGATCTATGCTATGGCCCCTCTTCAATCAAAGAGGGGTCCGAACCTGCAGACAGGCAGTACTGGTCTGTTTTTATTCAAACCCGATGCAATCAAACTGCCACTTTGTGAGATTCTTAACCCCTTCAGTGCTAATGACAAAGCCAGCTCGTCATGGGTGTTACCTGCGCTTCGCGCATGACGAGCTGGCTTTGTCACGTAACGCGGGTTTTTTTAATTTTCAGCGCGCAGCGGGAAAACCGCTAGCACGCATGCAGTTAACTAAGATAGAAAAGAGCCTGCCCTTAGTTCAAACAGCAGGAATTGTTCATGGAACTTGTGACGTGAACCCCCAACCTGATGAGGGTAAAGCAGACTCTGGAACCATACAGAATCCGAGATTCTGAAATAGCACATAACACTTCAACCTAGAACACTGAACAAAAATAAATCACACTGTCCAAATTGTTTAGATCATGTCAATGGAGTTGCCATTTTATGTTAGTAAGTTTTTAGTGTAAAATAGTTTTGCAAGCTTTGCACAGTCATGGGAAATTGATATTCTCTTGCTGCTAACAATTCAAGGATTGCCTTAGAACTCTTGCCAAAACACATCTGGATTGAATAAGTACCTAATCTAGAACCCTTTGCATATAAACTGAATTCCTCAGTGCCTTTACATGGCATGATAGGTAAATTGTAGGATGGTTTCTTTTAACAAAGTTTTATTTAATTCTTATCTTTTTAGCTACAATTGTAATGTTTTAATTAACTGTACAATAAATTATCCAACCATACTTTACGCCACTGACCTCTACACTATTGCACTCTACATCACTGAACTCTACGCTACTCAATTCGACTCTTCGTACCTGTACTCTATGCTACTGCTCTCTATGCCACGCTACTCGTCGCCACTGCACTCTAAACCAATGCACTCTATGGCACTCTACTCTACACCACCTCACTCCATGACACTCTCTGAAACACTACACTCTCTGGTACTGAACTTTCCTCCACTCTACTCTGCACTACTCTACTCTACGCCTCTGCATTCTACACCACTGTACTGTATGCCACTCTCACCTACTGTGCAGCAGTGCACTCTATGGCACTCTACTCTATGCCAATGCACTCTTCTCAACTCTATTATGCACCACTCAACCCTTCGCCTTTATACTCTACACCACCCCTGTCTAGGCCACTCCACTCCATGCCACTCTGCTCTGCAACAATACACTCTACTCTGAATCACTCCACTGTACGCCAGTGCACTCTACGCCACTACTCTATATCACTGCATTCTACCCTGCACCACTCCACTCTACCATGCACCATTTCACTCTATGCCACTTTATCCTACTCTCAAACAATCTACTCGACACCACTGAACTCTAGGCCATTCCACTCTGTGCCACTTTACTCTACGCCACTGCAGTCTATGTTGCACCACTGTATGCCACTCTACTCTGCTCTGCACCACTGTACACCCATGCGCTCTATGCTACTCCACACTAAACTATAGCACTCTATGCCAATGCACTCTACACTACTTTACTCAAAACCAAAGCTATATACGTCACTTCACTCTATGCCAACTACTCTGCACCACTACACTCTATGCCACTATACTCTATTCTGCAACACTCTATGCCCCTGCACCCTACGGCACCCTATGTCACCCTAGGGCACCCTATGGCACTGCATGCTATGCCACTCTGCACACTTTGCGCTCTACATCACTGCAGTCTACGCCACTCTATTCTACTCTGGACCACTGTCCCCTACCCCACTGCTCTCTACACCACTCTACTCTTCAACACTGAACTCTAAGCCACTCTACTCTGCAAGACTACACTCTCTGCCACTGAACTCCATGCTACTCTACTCTGCATCACTGCAGTCTATGCCATTGCACTCTATTCCACTGCTCTCTGTTCTGCACCACTCAACTCTATGCCACTCTACTGCACTCTATGCCATTGCACTCTATGCAACTACACTCCATGGCACTCTACGCCACTCTGCTCTACACCTCTGCACTGTACCCTCCACCACTCTACCTTACACACTCCAATCTACACCACATCACTCTACTCTGAAACAATCTACTCCACGCCACTGCACTCTACACCGCCGTACTCCACTCTATGATACTCCACTCTGCGCCACTTCAATCTACACTATGCCATTGCACTCTATGCCACTGCAATCTAAGCTGCACCACTCCATTTCACTCTAGTCTACTCTGCAACACTCCACTCTATGTCATTTCACTCTAGGTCACTCAACATTACTGTACTCTACACCAATGTACTCTATACCACTTTACTCAAAACCAATGCACTCTCCATCACTGCACTCTATGTCAATCTACTCTCCACCACTGTACTTACGCCACTTCAATCTAGGCTACTCTACTCCACTCTACAACACTCCACTCCATGATACTCCTCTCTATGATGCTCTACTCAATTATAAAACTTTATAAATAAATAAACTCTACTCAATGCCCCTTCACTCTACCACATTCTACTCCACTCTGTGCCACTTCATGACTATTTCACTCTACGACATGATACCTAACTTCCCCAACACCACTCCATGTCACTTTACTCCACTCTATTCTATGACACACTACTCCACTCTACTCAACTACTCATCTGTACTCATCTGTACTCATCTGTACACCACTCCATGCCACTTTATGCCACACTATAACACGTTATGCCATCCAGTCCATGTAAATGTAAATTGATACTTGTATAGCGCACTACTCACCCACAAGGGTCTCAAGGCACTTGTACGAATACCGCTGTGGAACCCATCCTAGCTTTCCCTGTGAGGCGTCCAGTCCTGGGCACCCCCAAGGTTGAGGCCAGGAATCCTTAGCGTTGTGGGGGCTGTTGTGGAGATTAAGCAAGCTATTGCTCAGCGTTGCAGAGTGGGACTCCTTGATTGGAATAGGCACCGAGGCGAGAATTATCAGGTCCGTGGAATTTTGAGCCCAAGACCCGCCGAGGCGGGGAATCGAACCCTGGTCCCGGGCTAGACCTCTGCATCAGGGTCTGCCGCTCTAATCATTGAGCCACACTTCTCCACTCTACTCTACTCTACTCTACTCTATGCCATTCCACTCTACTCCACTACTCCACTCTACTCTACGACAATCTACTCTGCTCTACACCACTCTACTCTTCAACCCTCTATTCAACTGTACGCTTCACCCTCTACGCCACTTCACACTGCTCCATGCCACTTCACGCCCTTCCACTCTACGACACTCTAGTCTCTCAATGACACTTCACAACACTCTAAGCCACCCCACTCTATGCCACTCCATGACACTCCACTTCACTCCACTCTACGACATTCCATACATTCCACTCTACTTCATGACACTCAACTATTAGCCATGTTGAGCAGCAGCCATGGTGGTGTACAGCATGGTTAAAACATAACGGCATAGCAAATAGTTCTGGTGTAGGCAAGATCAATTGACTTTGCCAATGCTTCTCTTTTTTTGCTGGTTCTCACCAAACAAAAGCCATCGAACCATTCATTGTAAATAGGTCGGATTGTTTGATTGCTTACCTTCAAAGGCACATGCAATGTTTGGCTGTTGGAGGAAGTTTTACATCGATGGAGTTAATTTGAATCCATTGACAAACAACTTGTGGTGTGGCCAACTCAAGATCGATTGGGCAGACCTTGAGTTTGGTAGACAGGGTATTCCGTCACCATTGCAATTGAGTGTCTGTCCAACAAACTCTGATTGAGAGCAAGAGACCTTACAAATGCAGATCAGTAGCGGCCCTAGTCATCATGGGAACTATTCATTCCAAACCTTTGTCATTTCACCCATTCATCCTGCGCCTCACTGCGTTTTTAGGTGGGAAATTTGCCATTCACACCCCCAGAATCTCTCTGACTAATCCACGCCCCTGTGCTCCGAGCACAAATGCATGTTGGCCGCCATTCCTTACAAAATATGTATGCAGCTTGTCTATACATGTTAAAACGGCCCCAATTTACAAATGTGGGCCACTTTGTTTTCCTATCTGATTCGCAAAAGGGGAGCATTTTATTTGGTGCCTGTGCCTATTTTCCATCCTAGTATGACATTAGAGGTTGATCAGTTGCTGAAGCCTGGCTTATATCAGATTCAACAGCAGGCTACTCCGAGCTCCTGCCCCTCCCACTTCAGATCCCCCGACCTGGTACATTTAGACTTCAGTGATCTGTGCAGATGCAGACAGCCTCAAGGGCTATGCTATCAGTCCTCCAAGGGACAGGCCGTTGGTTGGGTCTGGCAGGCAGCAGTTAAGGGAAAGAGACAGAGCAGATTACACTTCAGTGCCTAATGTTATCTAGAGAGCAGAGAGCTCGAAACAGGGGATAGTAACCAACATGGCAAAGGACATGGAGCTCCAGTTAAGCTGTGTACTTATAATGTTTCTTTGTAGTTCTAGTAACTGTGACGTATGTTTCTCTACCACGCTGATTTTAAGACAAACTTGTAGACGTGTGTGTTTGTTGGATTGAAAAATCCTTAAAACACGTTGGAGGTGTTTTGAAAGAATGAAAATGCAGCACATACTTGACCCAAATAAGCGCTGGTTTACTAAATCACAAACAAGCATTGTCAAAAACCAATGGGTTTCTCATGAAGTTTTGAGTCCAAAATAAAACATAAAAAAGTGTTGCTTTTTAAACAAAAAAAATCTTTGGGGCAAATTATCAAGAAACGGCGTTAACATTATCGCCGCTTTAGCGGCAGAAAACTGCCGCTAAAGCAGCGATAATGAGCTTGATAATATGCCCTTGTGAATTCCCATAGAAGCCCATGTTCTGGTGTGAACATTGGCTTCTATGGTAATTCTCGATGGCGTATTATCAAGCCCATTATCGCCGTTTTAGCGGCAGTTTTCTGCCGCTAAAGCAGCGATAATGTTAACGCTGTGCTTGATAATATGCTTCCTACTTTCTTGGTACAGTGTATCTTTGAAATAAAGAACTTGCAGGTAGATTAATCAATATCCCGATTTGCGAGTCCTTAATAGCGAATATGAAGGAATCGCTATTAAGGACTTGCAAATTGGGATTCATGTAGAAATCGGTAAAGAAATTGTGATTCCTACAGCCTCCTTTTTTGCGATTAGCAAATTGCTAATCGTAAATAAGGAATAACTCCCCATTCATTCCTATGGGCCTTTAGGCCCATAGGAATGAATGGGGAGTTATTCCTTATTTGCGATTAGCAATTTGCTAATAGCAAATAAGGATGCGATTTCAAGGGTGCCAGGGGTGTCCAAAGGACACCCTGTAGCACCCCTGAAATGTAATCTACATTGGTGTTGCGCACACACATGTCCAAAGGACATGTGTGTGTGTAACATGCAACTTAGAAAAATGCATTTAAATGCATTTTTCTAAGTTTTCGCTATTTACCACGAGGTTTGACCTCGCGGTAAATAGCGGCCCAAAATTGTGATTTCGCAATTTTAAAATGGTTCATGAATTGCATTTAAGGAATCTCAAATAGCGATTCCTTAAATGCAATTCCTCACAAATGTGCGAATTCTTTAATAGCGAATTTTGCATTTGGGATGATGAATCCCAAATGCAAAAATTGCACTCGCAAAGGGCCAGATTCTCAGAATCTGGCCCTTTGCGAGCGCAATTAAGCTTAATGAATCTGGCCGTTAATGATGGATGAGTCAATGTACTTTTTGAAATTTAAAATAGCCGGTTATGCATTACAATGTAGCACTACATGGAGGAGAGAATGATAGAACAGGATAGCAAGAGGTGAGAGAAATAATCCGCTGGGCGGAATCAAAGTTCACTCACATATTTAAAAATATTGATTAGAATAGGAAAGCAGAATGCAGCACTGTCATGCCAGACCCAAAACCAATCTCTTATAAAACAAGCATTTGCAATGCAATAGGTCTTGCATTAATTAAGTTTGAGCTATTGGCATTGCTAAATATTGCAACACCAATTGCAACAAAAGTCTAAAAATGGTAGGCCAAAAAAATGTGTAATTTTTTTGTAGCAATGGAGGCATGCTGCGCTTTAGATGAATATGTTTAAAAGTAAAGTGCGCCATACTGCGATTGCTACAATAGTTAAGTGTGGATGTGTTAACAATTGATGTGTGTACTGATGGCTGGTGGGGTGTGTGCATGTAGAAATTGTGCACTGATGGCTGGTGGTGTGTGTGCCTGGTGGAAGTGTGCACTGCTGGCTGGTGGTGTGTGTGCCTAGTGGAAGCGTGCACTGATGGCTGGTGGTGTGTGTGCCTGGTGAAAGCGTCCACTGATGGCTGGTAGTCTTTACCTGATGAAAGCATGCACTGATGGCCGGTGGTGTGTGTGTGCTTGGTGAAAGCGTGGACTGACCGCTGGTGGTGTGTGTGTGCCTGGTGAAAGCATGCACTGATGGCTGGTGGTGTGGGTGTGCCTGGTGAAAGTGTGAACTGACGTTTGATGGTGTGTGCCTGGTGGAAGCGTGCACTGACGTCTGGAGGTGTGTGCCTGGTAAAAGCGTGCACTGACGGCTGGTGGTGTTTGTGCCCAGTAAAAGAGTGCACTGATGGCTGGTGGTGTTTGTGCCCGGTGAAAGCGTGCACTGAATGTGTGGTGTCTGTTGAAAGTGTGCACTGACAGTGTAGTTGTGTGTGGTTGTGTGTGTGTGGTTGTGTGTGTGGTTGTGGTTGTGTGTGGTTGTGTGTGTGGTTGTGTGTGTGGTTGTGTGGGGTTGTGTGTGTGTGGTTGTGTGTGGTTTGGGTGCGGTTGTGTGTGTGGTTGTATGGTTGTGCATGTGGTGTGTGTGGTTGTGGCTGTGTGTGTGGATGTGTGTGTAGTGTGTGTGGTTGTGTGTGTGTGGTTGTGTGTGTATGGTTGTGTGTGTGGCTATGTGTGTGGTTGTGTGTGTGGTAGTGTGTGGTTGTGTGTGTGGTTGTGTGTTTGGGAATGTATGGTTGTGGGTGTGTGTGGTTTGGTGTGTGTGTGGTTGTCTTTGAGGGTGTGTGGTTGGGTGTGGGGTTGTGTGGTTGTGTGTGTGGGTGGTTTTGTGTGTGGTTGTTGTTGTGTATGTGGTTGTGTGTGTGGTTGTGGTTTTGTGTGTGGTTGTGTGTGATTGTGTGTGTGGTTGCGTGTGTGTGTTTGTGGTTGTGTGGTTGTAGTTTGTGTGTGGTTGTTGTGGTGTGTGGTTGGGTGGTTGTGTGTGGCTGTTGGTTGTGTGTGGTTATATCACAGCTTTGTGTGTGGTTTTGTGTGTGGTTGTATGTGTGTGGTTGTGTGTGTCTGTGGTTGGGTGTGTGGTTGTGTGTGTGGTTATGTGTGTGGTTGTGTGTGTGTGTGGTTGTGTGTGTGGTTGATTGTGGTTGTGTGTGTGGTTGTGTGTATGGTTGTGTGTGGTTGTGTGTGTGGTTGTGTGTTGCATTTGTGGTTGTGTGTGTGTGCTTGTGTGTGTGCTTGTGGTTGTGTGTGGTTGTGTGTGTGCTTGTGTTAGGTGGTGTGTGTGTTTGTGTGTGTGGTTTTGTGTGTGTGTGTGGTTGTGTGTGTGTGTGGTTGTGTGTGTGTGTGGTCATGTGTGTGGTTGTGTGTGTGGTTGTGTGTGGTTGTGTGTGTGGTTGCGTGTGTGGTTGCGTTTGGTTGTGTTTGTGTGGTTGTGTGTATGTGGTTGTGTGTGGGTGGTTGTGTGTGTGGTTGGGTGTGTGCGTAGTTGGGTGTATGTGTGGTTGGGTGTGTTTGCGGTTGTGTGTGTGTGATTGAGTGTGTCTTTGTGTGTGGTTGTGTGTGGTTGTATGTGTGTTTGTGTGTGTGTGGTTGTGTTTGTGGTTGTAGTTGTGTGTGTGGTTGTGTGTGGTTGTGTGTGTGTGGTTGTGTGTGTGGTTGTGTGTGGTTGTGTGTGTGGTTGTGTGTGTGGTTGTGTGGGGTTGTGTGTGTGTGTGGTTTCTGTGTGGTTGTGTGTGTGGTTGTATGGTTGTGCATGTGGTGTGTGTGGTTGTTGTTGTGTGTGTGGTTGTGTGTGTAGTGTGTTTGGTTGTGTGGTTGTGTGTATGTGGTTGTGTGTGTATGGTTGTTTGTGTGGCTGTGTGTGTGGTTGTGTGTGTGGTAGTGTGTGGTTGTGTGTGTGGTTGTGTGTGTGGGAATGTGTGGTCGTGGGTGTGTGTGGTTAAGTGTGTGTGTGGTTGTCTGTGTGGGTGTGTGGTTGTGTGTGTTGTTGTGTGTGTTGTTGTGTGGTTGTGTGTGGAGGTGTGGGGGTGGTTTTGTGTGTGGTTGTTGTTGTGTGTGTGGTCGTGTGTGTGGTTGGGGTTTTGTGTGTGTAGTTGTGTGTGTGTGTGGTTGTGTGTGGTTGTGTGTGTGGTTGTGTGTGGTTGTGTGTGATTGTGTGTGTGGTTGTGTGTGTGTGTTTGTGGTTGTGTGGTTGTAGTTGTGTGTGTGGTTGTTGTGGTGTGTGGTTGGGTGGTTGTGTGTGGTTGTTGGTTGTGTGTGGTTATATCACAGCTTTGTGTGTTGTTTTGTGTGTGGTTGTATGTGTGTGGTTGTGTGTGTCTGTGGTTGTGTGTGTGGTTGTGTATGTGGTTATGTGTGTGGATATGTGTGTGTGGTTGTGTGTGTGTGGTCTGGTGTGGTTGAGTATGGTTGTGTGTGTGGTTGTGAGTGTGTGTGGTTATGGTTGTGTATGTGGTTGTGTGTGTGGTTGGGTGGTTGTGTGTGGTTGTGTGTGGTTATATCACAGCATAACCATTAAATCTGGACATTTTAACTCATAAAAAGTTCATACAAACCATTGATAGGGCCTTTTACTGGCTTCACAAACACTGCCTCCTGCACGTGTCACAGAGCTGCCTCGGTGCGGTATCCTCGGTGCAAAACCTATTAGCAGTTAGCAGGACGCCTTGATTTTATTTCTTAAAAAATGCAAAGAATCTTTTAGAAATCCAAACGTCTGTTCACTAGCTCATGGAAGGATAATAAAACATGCATTTATATTGCGGCCAGCCTGCATGTAATCCTCCGCTGCTCTCTAGTTAAACAAACCCCATGCTTGCACTATAGTCACCGGGTTGAGCGCACTGAAAGAACAAGCACGGGCAAAATCAGCAAGTTAAGTGGGTGCCTGCTAAAATATGGCGCTGTGTTAATAATGCAGGAAGTTTAGTGCGGCGCCCAGGGGCAGGACAACAATAAGAAAGCTGCCTGATGCATTGCCAAACAAAAAACAAGTAACACAGTACGAATTAAAGACAATTTGCAACAAGTAGGAAAGCAATAGGACAGGGAGTCCTGAAATATGTAGAAGCTTCATATTCGGAGTTAAATAGTTTAATATTATATCTGTTCTCGAAACTCAGCCATGACAGAGGCAGAATGCATAGATAGGGGCTACAGCGGGGGAGTGAGGCGGAGGGAGTTGTGTACGATCGCGCGGCACGCAAAAGCAGTTAATTAATGATCCATGACGGCTCGTAAATGAGATAAGAAAGGCAGGGGGGTCGAGGGGAGGCTTTGAGGGAGAGCGACGTAAAGCCATATGGCTGCTTTGCACGCAATAAGAAATGCAGGGGGGCGGAGAGGAGGCTCTGAGGGAGAGCGTGAGCACGCCTCTTACACTGTATTTTTATGCCAGCCATGCCAGCAATGCCAGTGGTAGCACTCTGAAATCCCCCTTACTAACTGTCTCGCTAACAGCGCATGCGCGCTGGCTCAGCGAGACCTAAAAATATTGGCGTGCAGTGCAGATATGGGTTTTAACCAGAGCAGCGTCACACGAGTTTAGACAGAGTGCAATCCCCACATGCTGAGTGGGTCGCACATATTTGAGGGGATATTTACAAAAAAATGCTGGAGCGGAGTGTTACAACAAATTTGGCAATGCCCTGCTCCTGATATTTTCAAAACGCAGGAATGTGCTGTATTTACAAAACTATGCTGCACCCCTGCATTTCCACTAGCACTGGCACTAAAAAAGATACCTATTGCCAGCGCAGTTACTCTTGTGTCATGTTGCAAGGGTGCCTGCGCTGCAGGCACGATTGTTTATGTGCAGGAAGGAACACCTAAACAATCTTTAAAGGCGATTTGCTCTTTCTTTGTGTGCTACAGAATGCTGCACACACAGAAAGAGGAAAAACTAGAAGAAATTAATACATTCTCCTCGCATCACCATTCTAAGACCAGGAATTACCTAGACTTCGTTTTTGGCCGATCCCCAGACTTGTAAATCGGGGCAGCATCAAAAAGCAATGGGTGTTCAGATGGAATGCCCACAGCAACAGCCATTGCCC
The DNA here is from genome assembly GCF_964263255.1 of Lissotriton vulgaris. NCBI lineage: Eukaryota > Metazoa > Chordata > Amphibia > Caudata > Salamandridae > Lissotriton > Lissotriton vulgaris. Next base: position 1,467,251,113 of record NC_141695.1, read on the forward strand.
ACCCCTTTGCCGCAGCAGACTGCGGCGGTAAGGGACATATTTACAAGGTGAAGTTAAGCTATGTTAAATGGCTTAACACCACTTTGTAAATATGGGAAATGGCGCAACACCACCGGAGCATCAGAAAAAATGACACTTCCGTGGAGTTAGGGGCTTGTAAATATACTCTTAGGTGCACACATTGCTATCGTATTTCTCTTCAGCACGATTCACAGGCACAAGGTTGAGAGGCTGAGCCAGTTCCAGACCAGCCTTCCTTTTACTCTCCCTCTGTATTACCCCCCAAAATTATTGTGTTTAGGAGAAAAATGCCTTAAAAAATTCTGCAGCAAACCCCTTTTCAAAACAAAAGAACAATCTTTGCTTTGCGCTTTTACAAAAATAAAAAACTGTGGGGTGTGTGCATATTATTGCTATGAGCTCCTTAACAGTGAGTTGGTTTAAAGATAATTAGGTTCCAGTTACTACTACTAATGGGATTGGCTTCGAAACCGGAAATGCCATATTTTTGAAGATTCAATATCCAGTACAAAATGTAAAACAATAGAAAAAATACCTGTATCCAAATAATGTATGGTAGAAACTTGTGTTCCTTTTAATTTGGTTTGTATCATTATAACCTGAAGAATTAGGTGGCTGACTTGTGTTTCACCACATATTGGCAGCTAGGCCTGCCTTACTCAAATCACTGCTATTAGCATCACACAACTGGATAGTCCCATAAAGAAATGAATGGTCAAGATTCGATTTCCGAATGCCACAAGTGAAAAGCAAGAAGCTATCCTACACTTTGCAGACAATCTTTTAATGAAAGAAAGCTGATGAACAAATAAAGACTGCACTGCCTTTCCTACATATTTTAATATTGTTTACCACAAATTCAAATGGAATAAATAATGAATGTTAAGATTTGTCTCTACTACGTCCTCCACCATACATACATGCACAGCTGAAGTCTTTATTTAGACAAGGCATCTTTTATGTGCTAAACGTCTCTTTACACATAGCCACTAGGGCCTAGCATAATTTGGGCAGGTGATATTAATACGCAGTGACAAGTTGTACCTGTCAGAAGAACGTCCTTGTAAATTTGTAAGAGTTTTTCCTGTTAGAGTCTGCCGTTGATGTGGCTTTCCGCTTATAAGGTGCGGAGTCACGTTTACACCAGGGTCTGTCATTTACTCAGCACAGATAAGTAAATTCTGAGACTTTCCTTCAAGTCACAGGAAAGATATTGTTGCCTGATTTTTAGAACACCAGCTCATGTGTTCACAACTAAGGGCCCGATTACGAAGCGGTTAGGAACTCTTCCTGATTGAATCGGTTTGGAAATGGTTTCCTACCCACTCGGATCGGGAGAGTCTGAGCGACCGAGTACGATGCATCCGGATGCTTCCAGATACGATTTGATTGGACTTCCATTGACTTCAATGGGAGCCTATATTCCTGACCGCATCGTAATCGGGCCCTCGGTTGGGAAGACACGTTCCCGATCTGATTCGGAAGTAGCAAATGCCATTAGGAGGCCTTCCTAATCGCATCGTAATCGGGTTCTAGATTGGAATACTTTCCGAACAGCATCGCAATCGGGCCCTAAAGCGGTTGGCAACTTATGAAAGTACCAAGACCCTAGATGGCCAAGTTCATGAGTCCCCACTAGAGCAGGGGAGTTTAAGGACCCACCTCAACCAAAACTGTATTAGCTCTCCGTGCTGAGTCCTGCCCCCCCCAAAAAAACTTTTCTATAATCATTATTTCCATGACTTTCAGTGGTAAAAGGCTCTAACTTGTGAGATCGCATCAAATGTGCACTCCTTCTTCCTGGTCCCCTGCAATGGAAAGATCTAGGTGCCTGAGGAATTAAAAGTTGTTAGGATCAACTACAAATTACCATTTATAGTGTAACCCATTTGGTCACACAGTAACACTCAGAGTCGATTGATGAGGTTAAGGATATATTTATTATAAATTCAAAGCCAAGCTGATATAAATCAATCACAGAAACAGAGTATAAAAACACAGAATCACTGATGGATATCTGATTTGATAGATAAAATTGATGCTAAGTAACAGAAAACAAATGAGGAAGTCGTTAGCTATTACACAAAGAATTAGAAGCAACGTCTGGTGAATAGATTGAAAGTTTTGATTATCTTGCCTAAACATGAGTTTGTCTAAGAAGATCTACTAAACCCCAGTCTAGTTGGGAATTAGGGAACCCTATTGATCAAGGAAACAAAGAAAGTTGTCAGCATAGCAGAACTTTGATAGAAGTTCTCAAATATAAAGTATATTGTATAGCATAAAGCCAGAAAACAGAGATATTGCAAAGAAGTCTATACCTCTTAGAGTCTAAAGGGTAAATTGAACAAAGCTTAAGTGCAATGCTCAATTGTGCCCATTAAAAGAACTTTCCAGAATTCCAGTTTACTTGTCTAATTAATTTTCATCTTCAAACAGCAAGAAGCTGGGAACTATACTTAGTTGACTTTCCTTTGGTCCACACAGTAAAGCGTCCTTGAATTCTTCCCATCTCTATATTCTGCTCTGACAGTAGTTTTCTCTTGCTTTGTTAACTCCTCTTATCCTTGCCAAAAGATACTCTTTAAAGCCTTACTATCTCTTTCACACAATGTGCCTTTCTTTGACCATGAGTTCATTCACTGCATCTGCAGAGGAAATTAAAACATCTCATCCAGAGCAAGCATTCACATTGAAATGAAATGAAATGAAATGAAAAGGGGATTTGTAAAGCGCGGCTGCTGCCCGAAGGCGTCCAAGCGCTGAGTAGAGGACATAGTACTCTGAGGGGATGGGGATGAATTAATTTCTGAAGAGGAAGGCTTTTAGTTCTTTACGGAAAGAAGAAAGGTTCTGGTTGGATCTTAGGGAGAGGGGGAGGGAGTTCCAGAGCTTGGCGGCATTGAGCTCGAAGGACCTGCCTCCAGCCCTAGACCTTTTGATTCGAGGAATTGCGGCGAGACAGGCATTCGTTAATCGAAGTTGTTTACCTGGGCAGTATGGAGTAAGAAGAGAGTGATTGATTTCTGGGCTGGCTCTGTAAAAGGCCTGATGGGAGATGCAGAGGGCCTTAAATTTTATTCTGTCCCTGACGGGGAGCCAGTGAAGAGATCGGATCCCAGCTTTGGCTGATTCTCTGCGGGGTATCTGAAGTAGGGTGCGGGCTGCGCAATTCTGGGTTCGTTGGAGCTTTTCCAGTACATATTCTGGAGCACCCAAGTAAAGGACGTTATTAAAATCCAGCCGAGACTGAATGAGGCCTGGAATGACAACTTGTCAGGCTTCAAGGGGTAAGATTGGGAGAATTTTCCTTAGCAACCGGATTAACCCAAAACAGGTTGCTGATGTTTTTGTTGCCTGTGTGTTAAGAGTAAGGGTCTTATCTAGCCAGACTCCTAGGCTCTTGATGTCCTCCTTCGGGGATGGGGGGCATGCCCAGACTGGGGGGCCATATCTGATTGATGGTAGTGGGGGAGGGGGGACGAGAAGCATAATCTCGGTTTTGTCACCGTTCAGTTTTAAGGAGGATGCCGTCATCCATCTTCCCACCTCCTCCATACAGGCGGCCAGGTTGACCTGTGGGAGCCCGCTGTTCTTTTGTGCCAAGGAGACCACGAGCCTGGTGTCGTCTGCATATGATATGATCTTGATGCCATATTGACGGACGACCCCAGCCAGCGGTCTCATGTACAAGTTGAACAGCGTGGGGCTTAAGGATGAGCCCTGAGGCACCCCGCAGCTCAAAGGTTTACTGGTGGAACAGGAGTTGCCATCAAAGACCTGGAAAGTCCTTCCGCTCAAAAAGGATCTCAGCCAGGTAAGGGCATCTCCGGAGACTCCCAGATCGTACAGTCGTTGCACCAGGGTTTTGTGGCATACCGTGTCAAACGCGGAGCTAAGATCGAGGCGGACCACTGCCACTGATCCCTCTCAATCTAACATCCTCCTGGATTCTTCCACCACGGCCAGAAGGGCCGTTTTGGTGCTGTGTTTTGGACGGAATCCTGTTTGGGTTGTATCCAGTAGGAGGTTTTCTTCCAGGTGTTTTGTTAGATGGAGGTTTACATGCCTCTCCATTTTACTTGCCCAGGGTAACAAGGAGATGGGACGATAGTTGTTGGGATCGTTCAAATCGAGATTAGGCTTTTTCACTAGCGCTTTCACCATCGCTTGCTTCCAGATGGGAGGTACAACTTCTTTTTGTAAAGAGCTGTTCAGTAGTTCTGTAAGGGTAGGGAAGATGGCTTGGCTAGCCAAGGTCATCGTGAGGGGGGTGCTGGGTCGGAGGGGGAACCTGATTTTATTTGTTGTGCCAGAGGTTGAAGTGATTCTAGATCTAATGGTGGGAAGTTACTCAGAGTTACTTGACAGGGGTGAATTGTATCTGTTGAGAGCTGAGGTTCAGTGACACTAGGCTGGGAGGCTGAGGTTGTGAAGGAGGAGTAAATTTATTAACTTTTTGAAAGAAGAAATCGGCTAGTTCATTGCAGCGAGCTGTGGGGTTGCCTGCTGGAACTATCGGGGGGGAGATTTTGGAAAGACTTTTGACAATTTGATAAATTTCTTTGGGTTTGGATTTGGCGGACATAATTTTTCCTCTGTAATAAGTGGATTGGGCTGTGGTGATCCCTAGTTTGTATGCCCTTATGGCTTCCCTGTATCTGGTTTACAATTTAAACATTCCAAAATACAACAGCTTGGCCTTTGGTCAAAATTAGTATGGCAAGCACTTCAGTACACACTTTACATGCATTATTACAGATACATATACAGTTACAATATAGGTGTAGACTAGAGCACTATTGGAATGGGTACATTTTCAGTTGTTAAATAAATGGAGAGTATTATTTACAGAAATACACAAATATGCGAGAATTACAAGGTCATTGAGCCCACAAAGATATAGATATCTATGAGAACTGCAATATGTTGCTACTGAAAATATTTTTTTAACATACACACTCATATAAATATGAAGATTACACAGTAAATGAACTTTCTGTAACTGTTCAAGTGCAATACATTATATTGTGAGGGTTACATCAGGAGACTACAAAAGGCCATACGTACACATATAAGCGGCCTAATTACACAAGAAAGGGTGGACTAGAATTAGTCTACTCCTCTTGTGACAGTCACTGAAATGTGATGCTCATGTAGGGAAAGTATAATACAGAATCATTAAAGGTAGGTTGACATGGTGTTTAAGCACAACATGCTCTAATGTATATACATGTTCAACTACCAGGTCAGTAAGAAGCAATACTAATTCCTTTAAAAGCAGGGTCAAAAACAGGCCTTGACCAGCGGTGACGAGCCACAAGTTCACCCAGACCACAACTATTGACAAGCAATTATACTTAGCTAGAAGATGCAATACAATCAGTTCACTTTGAATCAGGCACCAAAGGGCTTGATTACACGTTGCGCAGGGATTAGGATTTGTAATTTTTGTCTGAAATTACAGTTTCCATCCAGCATCTTCCCTCCATTACCTGAAATTATGTGTTAGTGGCCTGTAATGGGAAATAACACATAGGGTGCAGAATGACCAAACCTGTCTCTACAATTTTTCCACACCACAAATTAGTGTGTTGTTCCTCTGTGTGACCAAGTGATTAACTTAAACTTTAGTCAACTAATATCCACAGATCTAGGGAAATCATTATTTTAAGGATGCAATAGCCCTTACCCAACATGGTGGCATGCTTCATTATTGGGCTAGGTCCTTTCCGGGTATGCGCTCCAATACCCATTGGTGTCCCAAAAACTTGGGCTCTTTGTTGTAGAACTTTTTCTGTCTTCCTGGCCCGATATCAGCCAGAGTTCAGGTTGCTGCCCTAATTTTTGGTGCCTGTAACAATAGGTGGTAGAGTAGGTAAATTTGTGGTTACAATTGAAAATTGGCTTTCCCTTAGCAGTAATTATTCCTGGTGTACAACAATGTCAAGATTAAAAACAAGCCTGAACTAAAAGTCATTGTAATGAGCCTTTGGTTATGTTCAATATAGTCAACATGTTTCATGACCAAAACTGCCAGGGGCCTGGCATTTAGTGAGGCCCCTAGTTAGACCCTACTCTACTAAGAACGTAATGCTCTTAATAAGAAATTGAGAAAAAGAATATTCAGTGTATCATGGTTCCCCTAAACCAATTTGGTCAGTGATGACAGCCCCTTAGGAAAAACGTAGAGCGGCAGCTCCTGATCAAAATAGTTTTTGGAATAGGCATGGTGGCATAGGTGCTGGAAATAGAGGTGCTGGGCGTGCTCCACCCTCCCCTCCCTCACCCCTCCAAATAGACATACTGGAGTTCAGAAGGTGAATGAGCAATGAAGATTCCCTTAGATTTTATTTTTATCTCAAGGTTGTTATGTGTCCAAAGACAGATGTCAAATATCAGGCAATGACTTCTGACAAACTGCTTCTCAATCTTTTAAAGTGAAGCAAATTGTGTTGTAATTTTAATGTGTGCTTGAAACAAAGATTTTAAGAGGCTCAAAACAAATCAATTCACTTTAATTTGTGATGTGCAAATAAAAAATATTTGCAGAAACCTGGAGGCATATTATCAAGGACCGGTGTTGAAATTATCGCAGGAAACTGCAGATAAAACTGAGATAATGGGCTTGATAATACGCCCTTGTTAATTCCCTTAGAAGCCCATATTAACACTAGAACATGGGCTTCTATGGGAATTAACAAGGGCGTATTATCAAGCCCATTATCGCCGTTTTATCTGCAGTTTCCTGCCGATAAAACGGCGATAATTTTAACACCGGTCCTTGATAATATGCCCCCTGATTTCCACATATATTTGTATTTGCACCTTATAATTTTATCAGTAAAACGTCATGTCAGTGCAAACTTTGTTACCATTTCAATGGAGGATTTGCTAACTGTAAATGACAGTGTGCTATCACACCATGCTTTAGTAACCTATTTCTACTTCAAAACAAATCACAGGCTACATACCACAATTTACTCCCCTCCTGCTAAATTGACATGGCTCATTTGCTAAACTCGATTTTTTGTGTGGCGCTTGGATTTTTCCAAGCCCTATGACCTCAGTGATATAACCTTGTAGACAGCATCTCCACTCTGAAAATTGTTCCAGCATCAGTGTGCAGTGGGAATCCTACCCTGCTTCCTGAGTCCCTACATATTCTTCGCTATTACTGGGTCCCGTACCGGACACATATTCCATCTTCTTCTGGCAGACTTGTGTCTAGGTTTTATCGCACTCTATAATCCGGTTCACTGACAGAATATTGACACCTAAAATATCCCCTTATCACAAAATCGAGTTTTAAATATTGATATAAAAAATATTGACATCCTATATTTATAATGGTAAGGACAAAAAAATTGAGAGAAAAAAATATTGATGTCAACAATATAGTTCTACAAAAATTGTTTTTAATATATATATAATAAAATAATAAATATTAAATCTATTAAATAATAAAATCAATTAAAAATAGATTTAATTAAAATTTTAACAAATATAACAACCGTAATTAAAAAAAGTTAAACGCACACATATAATAATTAATATATATATATATATTTACTTTAAAACCATTAATAAACGATTAATTTTAATTTCGTTTATAATTTTAAAATGATATAAAAATTTAACAAATAAAAAAACATATATATATATATATATTCACTGAAAAAACCATAGGTTTCACACCAGTTATAGTTAGGAATTAGCATTTAAAAAACCTATTAAATTCACTGAAAAAACCATAGGTTTGACCCCAGTTATAGTTAGCTGGAAATTTTACTGATATAAAACCATTGAAATTCACACGTTATAGTTAGTCGGACTCACTATAACTTGCGCGTGCAATGCACTGCTGATGACATCACATATTACATCACTCATGACATGGTCAGTGACATCACTCATGACACCATCCTTGTGACATAGTGACAGACCTCCTTTCACTATAATGTAACCCTTGAGACACATATTCAAAAATAGAAACTGAAATTTTTAAAAAAATGGAGATACCTATATCAGTTACAACAAGCAATTCAGTAATTCCACTATCTATATACACATCCACTCATTCACCAATAGTTTTATATAGTCACTCATACATATACTCACTCATCATATGAAGTGATACACCTATACATCCTGTTACACACCGACATTCATCCAAAAGTTACTCACACACATATTCACACGTGCAAATAAACTATTGGACATCCATTTATTTGAATATAGAGTTATACACACACTTCCACCTTACTTCTATTTAAAATTACACATATTTATTCTCTTAAACAATCACTTATAGAAACACATACTTATTTAAACAGGAACTCTTACAATCTCTTACTCTCACATATACTCACTTATATACATCAATATTCATATATACTAGATTAAAACATATGTAGTTACTGATAAAGACACTAGTGAGACAGTCATTCACTCACTAACAAACACATATAGACACTCATCCACCCATACAGTCCTGTACATATGCTGTCTTCAAAACACATAGAAACAGAGAGTCAGTCACTCATGCATCTATGTGCTAAGTAATACCCCCACCAAACCATATAGACACTCATACTGATACTAAGAGAAACATCTAATAACCCATATACATACGCATGTAGCTACTTACCAACACATGTAGCCACTTATACACAAAGTAAAACACTAATATATATATTTAAATATTTAAACATTACTCACTAATATTTACTTTTTCAGAAAGGCACATATTCACTGGATGGTGTCATCAGTGATGTCATGAGTGATGTCACTGACCATGTCATGAGTGATGTAATATGTGATGTCATCAGCAGTGCATTGCACGCGCAAGTTATAGTGAGTCCGACTAACTATAACGTGTGAATTTCAATGGTTTTATATCAGTAAAATTTCCAGCTAACTATAACTGGGGTCAAACCTATGGTTTTTTCAGTGAATTTAATAGGTTTTTTAAATGCTAATTCCTAACTATAACTGGTGTGAAACCTATGGTTTTTTCAGTGAATTTCATAGGTTTTTTAAATGCTAATTCCTTTCTATATCGAGTTTGTATCCTTTTTTTTTTTACAATTTGCTGTTTTTTTGTAAGTATTCTTTTTTTTATATATTTTTTTTTTTTTGCGCTCTTGGTGCGCGCTCCGAGAAGCTTTCAGCTAAGCGCTCCCGTAAGCTTTCCGGTGAGCTTAGCAGAAAGCGCACCCGGAGCGCTATTGTCGTTCGTGAAAAAAAATATGAATGAAAAGTTAATAATAATGCAAAACTTTTCGTACTATACAAATAAAATCAGTTTTTTTTAATAAGGAAAATGATTATGCATTTCTGTAAAAGTTTGATGACATCACTTCGGCGCGCAACGTAAGTGCCCTCGGAAGCGCCTACGCTCGCGCCTCGTAAACGCACGCAGAAGCGCCTACGGTCGCGTCATATGTGCGCCCCGGAAGCGCCTCAAATCGCGCCGCGTAAACGCACCCGGAAGCGCCTACGATCGCGCCACGTTTGCGCCCCGGAAGCGCCTCCGCTCGCGCCGCGTAAACGCACCGGAAGTGCTCCGAAGCGCGCAGCGTAAGCGCGTCGGGTCATGTGACCCTAAAATAACACTTTTCATTGGTTGCTAACAGTTTTTTTTACAAAGAATGAAATCCCCACCCATTTCCTTCACTATTGCTTTGTACTTGGAGAGAGCAAGAGCTGTTCTGTGTACTATCTTCATCTCCTACTTTCCTGATCTACAGCAATGGCTGCAAGAGAGTCATCCAGCAGTGATTCAGATGCATTTGTAGATGAGGACCCTCCTACGGAGAAGAAAAAAATCCATTTCATCTGGAAATTTTATAACATCCCTGAAGGTGAAAAAAAAGTCAACGCTCCAAAAGTAACCTGCAAAATATGTGGGAGTACTTTATCCAGAGGCAATCCTCTGAAAAAATATAGTTTTGGTAATGCCAATTTAATCAGGCATGTCAAAAGAAGACACCCAAACAACTTTGCGAGGGAGAGTGTCAGAGACCTGGCACGGAAATTACCCACAGATGGCGGCAGCACCTCCACTGGTGGAGCAACACCTTCGGGACCATCCCGTAGAAGAATGGTCCCTAACATACAGCCAGAGTTTGCAGGCATCAAATTTCTGTGCACGGAGTGTAACGAACTGCTCTGCTATGGGGAGCAGAGTGTTGAACTTATTGCCCTAAAGAAACAGCAACACCGCTGCCCTGACAGTCCCTAAATTTTCACATTTTTTTGCTCCTGTTGAGCCGTTTTTGAATTCCTGTTTTTTGTTTTTCCCTTGACAAAAATCCAAAAAAATTATAAAATTGTTTTAAAAAGCCAAAAAAAGTTCAAAAAGTTCAAAAAACACAAAAAAATATAAAACAACAAAAAGAAGAAAAAAAAAAGTTCTTTTCAGAACTACCTCTAATTTATAAAAAAATGCATTTTTTTGTGAAAAAAATCTGTCATTTTTTTTCTCCTTAGTACGCTCCTCAGTAAGCTCCCCGGTACGCGTACCGGGTGCGCCCCCCGCGGAAATCGAAAAAAAATAATTTTTTTTTGAGGCCCCGCGGGGCCCTTTAATGGCCCCCACATCAAAACTAGGGGGTCAGAGGGGGTGTACTCTTCCCCCTTATTGTCATTTCCCCCTTTCTTTTAGCCACCTCTTGTGTCTCGATTTTACCGAGACACAAGATGGCGGCCGCTCCAGACTGTTTAGAATGTTTACAGACAACTGAGATCCAATCAGCTTCCTGCGCGCAAGTCGCGTGTCGCGCCTCGAGCGCTCTCCGGTGCGCGCACCGGAGCGCGGCTATAGATATATATATTTTTTTGAACCTAAATTACTCAAAATCCACTGGAGCACATATCTTGAGACATAGCAAAGGCACATCGGGCTACCAGTCCCTACAATTTTGCCAAGTTTGGTGGAAATCCATTCAGCCGTTCGAGCTAAAAGTGAAATCGACCGCCCTATGGAAATTAACATGGGGAAAACGCGTTTTGGGACCCCCCTTTTATCTCGGCCCCCGCTTGACGAATCCCCCCCAAACTTTCAGGGAAGGACCGGACCGCCATGAGACCATTTTCCTGAAAATTTCAGGCAGATTCGTCAACCGGCGCCAAAGTTATTCAAAATAGAATGTTGAGATTTAACATTGAAAATTATCCTAACTATAACTACCTACTGGCGACCGCCAGTAGGTAATATATATATATATATATATATATATATATATATATATATATATATATATATATATATATATATATATATATTATATATAAATATAATATAATGGTAAAATCAACACCACTGTATTTCGCAAGACAACAGCTGGTAATAGCACTCTGCATTTGAAAAGTTAACATCCTACCAATTTGAAAGCTAGCATTCCTTAATGGTAAACATTTAGGCTTAAAATAATTTGCAGCCAGGAACAGGAATTCCAAGGACAGATATGATAAATGAATTAGGGTTTCAGGAAACGAGCGTACCATCCAAAGACGTTAGTTGAGGCTAGACGTAAGTCAGAAAGTGACATCAGAAATCAATTGCTTTATCCTCATGATAGAGCTCCAAAGGAAAGCACTGCAGCCAGGTTTATCACCTATTTCAATCGAATGTCCCCAAAACTATACCAGATCCTGAATAGACACTGTCAGGTAGTCAAAAGGGAAAATGTAATTGGTAAAGATTTTCCTATGGTACCCCCAGTGACATAAAGGAAAGGAAGAACATTGGGGGATAATCTGACACACAGCTATTTCGATGGAAGCTGCTAGTCGGAGACATGGCTATCTTCCATGAAGAGGTTTTACAAATGTAATCATTGCAAGGCCTGCAGAATGGTGAAAAATGTTCTTACATTTAGATCGAGCGATGGCATATGAAAAAGATAAAAGATTTTTATAATTGCAACACTGACTACTGCCTCTATGTGCTTAGCTGCCCATGCCCCTTGATGTATGTGGGAAGTACTATTTTTCGTCCAAAAAAATGCATGTTAGAACATCAGCAAGCGATTAAGAACCATGATTTCAAATACTCGGTGGCTAAACACTTCTACGAGAACCATGATAGCGATCCTGGTTTACTAATGTTTTATGCCGTCAATAGGATTCCCACTAACAGCAGAGAAGGCAATAGGGTCATCAATTTAAGATGCTTGAAATCCAGATACATCCTGGATCTGAACACAAAGGGGGTCATTAGGATCTCAGGCAGATCGCCACTGCCCGCACCCCGGTGCAGATCTGCCCGAGATCCGTCCCCGCCCGCCACCCATTTCCCCCGCCATATTATTATGGCGGGGGGAACCACGGCGGACGCAAAGAACGTCTACCGCTTTTCCACCCGGTCGACAAGTTGGCAGGGCAGAAAATAATTTAATATAGTGGCGGTGTCTGCTAGACACCGCCATCCATATTATGATGGGGCGGACACATGCCTTTCTGTGGTGGCGTTGCCGCCACAGAAAGGCATGCGGGAATCTCTTACGGAGGCCCATTGTGGGTCCCCAGAGGCTCTGGAGGATGGGGGGTGCACATGGGTACCCCCCTGTATTGCAATGTACAACGTGGCAGGCATCGCGCGGTGCTTGTCACGTTGTGCATTGAAAGCATGATGTGCATTTTAGCATTGCGGCGGGCGGTGCTTTCAGCACCGCCCTCCGCAATGTTAAATATGCGGGATGAGCTCGCCACTGTGGTCCCCACGGGCCCGTCCTTATGGCGGGCAGTCCATTTTTACATCGGGATGGCGGGCGGACTTTGTCTGCCCGCCATCCTAATGACCCCCTAAATTTCCCAATGGATTGACCAGGGATGAGGAGGTAGAGGTACACTTGAGGTGAATGGCAGTTCGCCCATTCCCCAGCCCCCCCCCCCACCCCCCCCCCACAGTGTTTTGTATAATGCCTTCTGTTATAGCAAGGATTGAAGTTCAACGAGCTTAGATATTGGATAGTTGTGCAATAGGAGATGGTTTTACCTTGGCACCATAGCGCTTTTCTATTAGAACATTCCTGATTCCAATTATGATGATATTTATCACTTCGGCAATTTACGTATGTTTAAAGGTTTTGCACATGTATAGCTATTTATTATATTTATATGAATGATTGGATTTATATTATGTGATTGAGTATTTTAGATATGAATTGATCTATATAGGATCCATACAATACATATTTTATGGGAATTGATCCATTGGTATTGAGATTTTACCATTCACTTATGTGTGTGTTTATCTATATCCTCTCATTCTTAGTTTATGTAATGAAGTATACCAATACATATGCACCTCAAGGATAAGTCAAAAATAATATATGCCCTGCATTCTGTTATCAAAGGGTTGATGGTTTTATCTTGGCACTACTGCACTTGTGCAGTGGAACATCTCTGATTCTAATTATGGGGATATTTTGCACTTAGGCACTTTACGTACATCTAGAAGTTTTGCACATGTATTGCTATTTATTATATTTATAGGAATACCGAGTGTGTATAATGTAATTGAGTAGTATAGATATGAACTGGTCTATATAGGGTCTATATAATACCTATTGTATGGGAATTGATCCGTTGGGGACCATATCTTTTCATCTATGTATTTATGTACTTGTCCATATTCTCTCATTCTTAATTCTAACAAATGAAGTAGAACTATACACATGTACTTCTTGGATAATTAGATTATCTTTGGGTTGGTAATGCCATGTATCTTGTCATCATAGGTTTGATTCAAGAGAGGTTGTGCAATGCTTCTTACCAGGTAGAGGCACTGGCCCAAGAGTATGTTATCGAAGTGTATGCTTCCCAATTGTTCTCCGGATTCTAGTTTGTTAGATAGGAAATGAAAATGTCAAGGTGCTTGTTTTATAAAAAAATGTATTTGAAAAAAATAATAAAAAAGAGTATACATTCTAAAACAGTAAATATATGTAAAAAATAGATATAACATTTGGATAGGAATATGTTGAACCAATTTAATAGACAGAATGTACAATGAGGTGGACATGTCAGCAACGGATGTTGTTTCGTCTATGTCTACTTATGCTGTACCTTTACATTTTAAAACACTCTAATAACAAAAAAATGACTTTGTAAAAGGCTGGGACCACCTGAAACGCATCAGGACGGACATCGCTGTGTGAAAAATCAATAAATAATTTGCTGATTACCGGGAGTGCCCAATTTTGCTCTTTTTGAGGGGGCTGTGGAGAAATACATATATATCGGGCGTGAAATAGTTTCCGCCTCCCAGCCTCCTCATGTTTTCAAAGATGGTGCTGTCCTCACACACGCATCTGATAAAACCAGAAGGTTTATTTCACAGGGCATACCAACAGCTCTTTTCTGTAAACAACTTGAGTGCCGGCGCGTTTCAAGGCAGGAAGCCTTTTCATCTGGGCAGCTGAAATGAATGATCATAGAGTTCTCTGCATGCCGTTTTATGTCCCCGCCCACTCTGAAACGAAACTCTGGACCTTCGACGATCTACTTCGCAAGAAGACGACTGAAGAATCTCCCTTGTGGTCAAGGAGTGACCACCCTGCACAAGAAGGCACCATCCAGCGATCAATGGCTTGCTTTGTCGCCGCCTCCCGCCGGAGCCCGAGCACAGAGCCATATACTCTTAAGTGCATTATGAACCTTGCAGTAAATGCTAACTCTGGAGTATATGGTATGGCAATATCCTAAAACAGCTATAAGGACATGGTTCAGAAAGCTGTGTGGCTGGCGGTGGACTCAGCACTGCCCGCCAAAATGCCAGGAAGGCACGTTGTGCATGGAATTGCAGGGGATTACCATAGGTACCCCCATGTGCATGCCCTACCCCCCGGAGTACCTGGGGGCCCACAACGGGCCACCGCAGTCTATTTCCGCATGCCTTTCCATGGCGGCAAGGCATCTTTCCTCACCCATGTTAATTTGGCTGGCGGTGATTAACTCGTTGACGAGGCGGAAAACCCCCCGCCATAGTAATATGGCTGGGGGAAATGGGTGGTGGGCGGGGTCGGATCACGGACGGATCGCCACCGCCATGCGGGCGGTGGCGATCCGCCCATTATCCTAATGGGCCCCTTGGTGTGGGATCAGATAAGGACCAAGTGGATTTATTTTTGAAGGTGAGATTTCTAACCTCCATCTCTCAGCCACACAAATTGAAGGGTGGTGGGTAATACATCCTTTTGCCGAGAGTAAATTTGATAGAACCACCTGAGCGATAAGAACTAAGGGGAAATCTTTGAAGCCTGATATATAGTTTATAAACTAGTGTTGTCATGCTACTTAATTTGTTTTAAAAATACATATGTGGAAGCTCCTATATTTGGAGAAATAGGAGGGCCTATAATCGGCAATAAAATCTGGATTTATTTTGTACTTTTTCTACTGTACAAACATGACTGTGTTGTGTCAATTATAGCTGTGACATGTTCTAAGAATGTTATATAGGCAGAGTAGGAGTATGATTCACCAGATGATACCATCCGCACCTGTGATCTATTTATGTGTAATTAGTAATGTATATTGTTTTGGATGTGTAAGGTTGGATTTTGATTTTTTTACTCTTTACTTTACAGCCCTGATGATGTCCCAGAAGGGGACGAAACGCGTTGGCTGTGAAAAGTATTAACTGTTTGTCAAGTTGCTGACATTGATGACCTGACTGGATGTAAAATAAAGAAAGGAATTTGTCAACAGACACTTCGAGGATCTTCTTTTGGACTTTCATACTTAATTGTGAAATAATTTTTGAAAATAGTAACGCTCCTTCTAGATTAGAGTGTTTTCAGTTTCTGAAAGCAGACAACCTTATTATAGACATGTTCTAGTCTGATCATGCCTAAAATCCGAGCCAGGGTGATGGACTGACCCTGTGCATGGCACGGTGAGACTAAGAGCCTCATTTAGTGTTTTGCAGTCTGACAGCACTCGGCAGGAATGTCAGAGGACATTACCTTTGATATTCCAAGGGACCTCTGCCCTCTCAATTTAGAATTGTCTGCCAAACCCCGTGAACAACTTTCTACATTGACAAAAACTGTTAATGTTTAAAAAGTTTGCTGGATGGCATCATCAGCCATTACTGATGACCATTTAGAGTTAAATGTTTAGTATTATTCAAAAACAAACTCTCAAAGTTGGAGTTTGTGTTTGAAAAACATAAACAACTGATGGTCTCAACACCCTAGGAGATTTCTTCCAAGATGTGAGCATCATTATTGTTTTTTTCATGCCCCTTACAACCAGATTTTTCCTGTTTGTAATGGACAGGGCATAAAAATCCTTTACACTGTTCACCCTAAATGTAGGGGAAAGTGTAAACTCCTTCCTCCGACGGCTCTACTTCATTGTGCCATCAGATGTAGAATTCCATCAGTGGAGCCAATGGGGACCCAATCGACTGAATACTCATGGTTTGCCGACCTCTAAATATGGCAGCCAGATCATCAGTTTGGCAGACAGGGTACACAGTTACATTTGTTACAGACTACCCATCTGCAAACTCTAAATCATGGCCTTATTTTAGTTTGCAAGGTTAGTACCCCAGGTAGAATATAGATTTGTAGGGAGGATCTATTTGTAGTCCTTGTGCAGCTGCACCATGCAAGATCTAAATTAGTAGCCTTGCACATAACTAATTTTAAATGTGTGGGATGATTTGTGGGAATGTTGTTTTGTGTTCAGTGGTATAGAGTATATGATGTAATATGGTATTGTGGTATTATGATGCAGGACATATTAAGGAGTTGGGGCTGATGCTGTATGGTGAAAAAGAAGTCAGGGATGCGTGTGTAATGAGATATGGTATGGTGTTGCGTGGTGGGGTAGTGTGTGGTTTAATATGATGTTATATGAGTCAAGAGGTGTAATGTTTCAGGTGTGGCATGGTATTATGTGATAACGAGTGCTGTCCTGTGGTATTGTTTTGTTTTATTGGTGTGGTGGTGTATCTTCTATTGGGAGGTAAATAGCTAAGTGCTGGTTATGATATTTAATATGGTGTGGTGTTGTATGTTGTGTGAGGTGTTGTGATGTGGCATTTGATATGAGGATATGAGTGAAAGCTGTTGTTGAGAGACATGAAGTGTGTGTGTGGTACAATGTCATGTGATGCAGTAATTGCCTATACAGAGTGTAATGGAGTGTTGCATAAAGTGGTATGTAGGCAAATGGGTGGTATGTCACGGGGTTTTGGGGAATGTGGTGTGATTTTTTTATGTGTGACGTTGCTATGCTGGGTGATTTGCAACTTTGCAAAAAAAAATGTTTTTTAAATGGGGTGGGGCAGTTATAGCAACTGTGCACTGCAGACCTGGAAAAGACCATGAAAAAGGCCTGCTACATTCTGGAACACTCTGCTCTGTGATAATCAAAAAATCCACTTTATGTTCAATTTTTACAAAAAGCTTGTAATTGGTAGCAGTAGTAGTAGTATTAGTAGTAGTAGTAGTAGTAGTAGTAGTAGTAGTAGTAGTATAATCTTTATTAGCTTGTAAAACCATAAAAGAATACAGTATAAAAACCAACAATATACAATAAACATATCACAGGAATAAAAAGTAGAATTTAAGAAATGTAAGGACTTAAAGTGACTCATGCATTAGCATTACTTCCCCACCATATTGCTCAATCTAACTGCAGCCAATATAAACTTGTGTACCATTGTGCAGACATTCATTCATTTATTTATTTATTTATTTATTTATTATACTTCTAAAGCACATCTGTCACCTTGCAGGTATCCTGGCGCTAAACCTTTTAAAATTACGCACTCATGAGGCCGCACTACAACATATAATTACATCTTTGGGAAGAGCCATGTTTTTAGCCTTTTCCTAAAAGGCAGAATCTCATTAATTTGTCTGAGTTCCAGAGGCAGGGCATTCCAGAGCCTTGCTGCCGCCACCTCAAAAGATCTGCCACCTGATCTCACCTTCCTGAATTTAGGTACTTTCACCAGCTTTGCCCCAGAAGAGCGCAGGGTTCTCATGGGTGCATACCAGGAACATTTCTTTCGAAAGGAGACCGACTCCTTCCCATTGAGGGCCTTAAACACCAGGCAAAGAGATTTAATTTGAACTCTTTGCCTTAGCGGCAGCCAGTGTACTTCTGCTAAAGCCTGTGAGTGAGGAAGAAGACCTTCTAGGCCAACCCAGGACCAATTTGGCTGCCATAGATTGTATTCTCTGTAACCAATCCAATAGGAAGTTGGGAGCTTCCAGCAGTAGGGCGTTACAGTAGTCTAATCTAATGAGAATAGTACTGCGCGCTATCACTGTGCGAGCCATGGAGGGCAGCAGGGGAAAAATCTTCCTCAGTGACCTAATGATGGCCAGACAACAACCCACTATTTTTGTCACCTGCGCTTCTAGCGTTAGCTGACAGTCAAAGATAACACCTAGATTACGGACTTTACAGGTTCCAGTGGGGTCAGAGTGTCTAAAGGCCAAAAATTGCTGGGCAGCCCACGAGGGACTTTTTCCGCAGTGCAATACAGCACCTCCGTTTTGTCACCATTAAATTGCAGCGAGTTTTCCTTAAGCCACAATGCTGGGTCCCGCAAACAGCTATGAAACCCTTCCAATGGGGTAGATTGCTGTCCCTCCAGTGAAATAATCAACTGGGTGTCATCAGCATAATTTATAATGTTGATGTTATGTTTTCTGATGACTGTCATTAGTGGTTTCATATAGATATGAAAAAGTATAGGGCTGATGGCCGAGCCCTGCGGTACACCGTGCAAAATATTGGTCAAAGAGGATTGGAAGGGGGAAAGAGACACCGCTTGCTGTCTGCCCTGTAAAAAGGACTGAAACCATTTCATGGCAGGTCCTGTTACCCCTATCTCCCTCAGCCTTCTCAACAAAATTCCGTGGCTGACCGTATCGAAGGCGGCCGACAGGTCAAGCAGAATAAGTACTGCTGATTGACCTCTGTCCGACCGCCTTTTAAGTTCGTCCATTACGGTCACCAAGGCTGTCTCGGTACCATGAGCTGGTCTAAAACCAAACTGGACTTCCTCCAATAAGCCATGTTGTTCAAGAAACTTGGAGAGAGTACTACTGACTACCCTTTTCACAATTTTTGCCGGGAAGGGCAAGAGGGATATGGGCCTATAATTCATAGGACAATTGGGGTCCAAAGATGGCTTTTTTAGCAGGGGTGTCTCCACTGCTTGCTTCCATTGAGATGGAACAGTACCAGTAATAAGTGACTGATTGCAAATCTGGTGAAGTGTTGGATATAATTCATCCTTAAACTCCTTCCAGATTTTGCAGGGCAGCGGGTCTAGAGGAGAGCCCGATGTGATCCTCTCTGCAATTCCATAAAACTCCACTGCATCAGGGGGAGGAAATTCAAATAAAGAGTGAGCACCACCCCCCTCTAGAGCAGCCCCTGTCCCCTCCTGCGCTGTTTCAACCGTTTCCTCCTTCAGGGCTTCTTCCAACTCCGATTGATGGGAGACCCCACCCTTGTTATCAAATTGAGTGGTGACCACGCCTAAGTCGTCGATGATCTTTTAAATTTTATTGTGAAAGAATCCCGCAAGGCTCTCACATAATTCTTGGGAAGGAGTAATTACATTTCTAACACAATCTGGATTGGTCAGACTATTCAGGATATTAAAAATGCCTCTTGAGCTATTCGGGGCACTAAGGATTAGGGAAGAGAAATGTTCCGCTTTGGCCATATTAATTGCTTTCTTATATTCCCCGATCTTACTTTTCCAGGTGTGTTTATCTTCCTCATTATACCCGTTTCTCCATTTCCGTTCTGCATGCTTACAACCATGTTTCACATTTTTCAGGCTATCATTGAACCAGGAGGCTGAGGGTCTTCCCCTCTTGTGATGTTTTTTTAGAGGGGCAAGCACGTCCAAGGCCGACATGATTTTAACACCAAGCATCGAGTAATTCTCCTCCACTCGCAGATCAGAGGAAAAGCAGTCTTCAGTCAAGAGCAATGGTTCCAACCCTTTTTTATGTATCAGCGTTCTCCAGTCTCTACTCATGAATTCACCCCTTGGGTCAGCTGCGCGCGGCTCTTGCCTAACATGATTCACAAAAAATGTAACTAAAAAATGATCTGTCCAGATCAGAGGTAGGACCTCCCCCATAGACACATAGTTAGCCTCTGAAAAAATTAAGTCCAACATATGTCCACCATTATGAGTGACCTTGGATACTTGCTGCAGGAGACCAAGGCCTTCACAAGACTGCAGAACATTGGCGCATCCCCCATCTAGCTGGCCATTAAACCATAAGTTAAAATCCCCTAAAATCGCCAATTTGCGGGGGGAAGCAGCCATATTAGTAAAAGTCTCTAGCAGTATTTGTTGCTGTTGAAGACTAAAGGCCCCCGGGGGTCTGTAGAATAGAATCCCATTTAAAACCTGGGCGGAGGCATCCTCAATGCCAAAGCCTAAAAGTTCAAATCCTGGCACCCTATCCACATCTATCATAGTCACTTTTAGAGTATCCTTATAGATGAGCCCAACCCCCCCTTCCCTTGGCTCTTGGTTTGTGAGGAATCTTGTAGGCAGGGGGGCATGCTGGGACCAGGTCAACCTCACAGTCCACACAAGTCCAGGTCTCTGTCATGAACAGTACCTGAAGATCATGAGTTTCTACCAGCATTTCAATTTCAGCTTTATGCTTAGGTAGTGATCTCACATTTAAAAGCCCACATGAGAGGAAACCCGTGTGCAGGAAATCGGACAAAGGCAGCGCCGATTCCTCAAAGCTGACAGTCCCCCTCCCCTCACCCACTGTATTAAGGCGATGAAGTTCAGACCTAGAGTAGCTGAGCGACTGATGGCCAAACACGGTGTTCACCTCCCCAAGACAGTGGGCAGCATGGCTGGCACTAGGCGCCTCCCTGGCATGGACGGGCGCAGACGGGCCCGCCCTAGGCGCGCCCTCGCCGCGCCTGCTGCGCGCTCGCTGCACGCTTGCTCTAACATCCGGTTAAATGCCCTCCAGCCCCTAGTAACTAGAACGCTAACTCCAAAATGGCGGGACCGCTCGCACGGACGGCCCAACCAATCAAGGATAGCGAAATTCAGGAGGCACCCAGCAGGCGCAAGAAGCCCCCACACTCAGGTATGTCAAGAGTTAGGGTAAAAATTAAATTAAAAGTACCGATTTAAAAACACACAGGTACACAAATACATTCATTTATAAAAAACGGGTGACCACAAACGAGGTACCCCCTCTCAGTCGCCTGACAGCGCAGTATTTCGAAAGGAAGGAGCAATATCTGCAAATAATGTAGAGCTGGTATGCACGTTCTAATGTTCAGAGAACTAAGTTATGGTATTAAAAGTGGTTTCCTTGGCACAGCATACAGTTTACAGAAGAAGGAAACAGTGTAACATAGATTGATCTGATTGAGTATCACAGGGGCATAGCTCAAGGCCTTGGCGAGGAGACTAAGAGATGGGCTATTTTGAAAATAAAGTTGAGCAAGAAGAGTCTCTGGTGATGGTGGGGTAGAGAATAAAGGTAGTGCTCCATGCAGTGTACAGTTTTTAGCTTATGATGGGCAGCCGCACTCTTCTTATTGAGCTCTTGGGATTCCCTTCTTCGTCCCTGCTTCGTGAGAATTTTAGGGGCTGATTATGATGTAGGGTGGATCGCCACCACCCTACATTTCCCTCCGCCCGCCACCCATTTCCCCCCATCATATTAGTATGGTGCGGGGACCCTGGTGGATGGAAAGACCGTCCACTGGTTTTCCACCGGTCGACTTGTTGACCAGGCGGAAAAAGATCACAATATGGTGGCGTGTCTGTGAGACAACGCCATCCATATTATGATGAGTGCGTTAATGAGCCTTT
Source organism: Lissotriton vulgaris (assembly GCF_964263255.1). NCBI lineage: Eukaryota > Metazoa > Chordata > Amphibia > Caudata > Salamandridae > Lissotriton > Lissotriton vulgaris. Next base: position 1,467,272,996 of record NC_141695.1, read on the forward strand.
CCATGGCGGCGTTGCCATCATGGAAAGGCTCACAGTCATTGCTGTGGGGGCCCGTAGCAGGCCCCCTTAGTGTTGGGGGGTGGGAGGTGCACATGGGGGTACCTCTGGTACCCCCCTCATTGCCATGCACTACGTGGCAGGCACCACGTTGTGCCTGTCATGTAATGCATGGGAATGCTGTGCACAGTCCATTTACACTGCGAATGGGTCTGCAGCCAGCAGATCCACCCGCAATGTGAAGGGGCCAGAATGCGCCCACCCCAGTGTGGCGGGCACATCCTAATTTACATGACAGGACCGCCGCGACTTCGGCGGTCGGTCCCTGGCTCCCCTATGGTGGTGGGCGGACATCGTAATAGACCCCTTACTTTTTAAAAGCCTTTCCAATTGTTAGTATTTATTGCATCAGATCAATTAAATCCCACCCCAGCCCACAGGCCCTCACAATCGAGGTCAGAGTCACCACACCATACTGAAGTACATTGGGTGAAGAGCCCTGCATAAACAAAACTCGACTCTCTGAAAATCTTGCCTCACCTTCCCTCTGACTGTAATCTAACGGATTAAGTTTGAGAAAAATTCTAAAACCCTTGCACTCTACCTATCTACATCAGTAATTTCTTACTATCTCCCTATTGATTCGTACAATAACCCACATGACTTCCAGTTCCCTACCCTCTTGCTTAAAATTCTACAAACATATACAAAAAATAAACATAAATTGCTATGTGGTACACAGGAAGGCCAGCTTAAACAATGCAGTTTTGAACAGCTGAAAAACCTCTGACTTGGAGTGTGCTGACATCTAATCATTGATGGCATTAATAGTGCCCTATTGGTTTTTATAGCTGGCATTGATTTTGAGGATTTTTCCAATGACAGAAAACGCCTGACCCAATAAAGAGCTTCATTGACTTGAGTCTAGTCTGTAAAATTATTTATGTGAAGAACATGATTTGTACAATATATTTTCACAGTTTCAATTCAGAAACGTGTCTAAACTTTGTTGATGGTGTTCATCTTCGCTGCAGACATATTCAGAGTAGACACAGACCTGAAAACACAAAATTAAGGGTAAATGTATAGTTTTCATGAGAGCATGTATTATTATTTATTTAAATTATGGCCATAATTTCCTGCATGAACAGAGGACCAGCGGCAAAGGGGCGGGGTCAAACTTTCTTTCTTTCTAAATGAACGGTGAGGTGAATGCATCCTACAAATAGTTCCTTCTGATCTAACAAAAAAGAAAAAGCAGTGATTATTTTTTATTTATAAAGTTTTATATAGCGCAAACCTGATCCCGAAGGATATCAGAGCGCTCTACAATTTGAGGCAAAGGTAACAAATCAGAACATTAGTCTAACATGGGGAATCTAACATACCCTTGGGTGAACGAAGTATGTGCTAGACGATGGAGCACAATGACTCAAGGGGAGCAAAACTCAACAATCATTTACAGGAACAACAACCAAGGAAGGATTCTTGTTGGGGTGCAACAGGCACACAAATCCATCTTCTCATCATAGTGTAAACCTTTTTAGTAACATAAGGTAGTGCTCGCTTAATGCAACTATATAAAAAAAGATTGCAGCTGAGCATACTTTTCCATTTGTTTTTATTGGAAGTGAGATTTTTGTTAGCTTCTGTTTTGAAAATGCACCATTGTTGTTTAGTCATCATCTCACTCACCATCTCACTTCCAATAAAAACAACTGGAAACGTATGCTCAGATGCAAATGTATTTTATAATTGCATGAAGGGTACAGTAACTTATGTGGCAAATAAAGGTCCAACAACTCCACAGGGACACCTAGTAACAGCTTGTGGTACTGCACCCTTTCCTTGCTTTGTGAATTTTCTTGTATTACTTATACTACTGCTGGGATATTTTTGGACGAAGAAAATCTAACAGACATTCTCATTTGCAGCGCTAATAGCTTAAACTTTCACTGATATGAGACCTTTTGCATTACAAATGCTTGTTTATAGTCTACAGTGGATGAGTAGCCACATCAATTCTGGCCTTGCATAGGCCCCGGTGTGTAGCTTCTTTCCCCTCACCAAGCCAAATGTGGGAGTGGGGCAGCATTTGTCCCTCATTAAAAAAAAAGCCCAGGGTTGCCTCACAGCTTTACCATCCCCTCATGAAAATGGAAAAAAAGACACTAAGGGGCCTATTAGGATGGCGGGCGGACTAGCGGAAACGGGAACGGCTGCCTGCCATGCGGCGGTCTCACACCCCTGATCATGATGTGATCGCCCCAGCGGTTGTAGCATCTGGCATTTTAACGTTGTGGCGGGTGCTGCTGGCTGCAGCACCCGACGCAATGGTAAAATGACATGTTGTGCATTTCCATGCACAACGTGGCAGGCACCGCGCAGTGCCTGCCACCATGTGCATGGCCATGTAGAGTGGTACCACAAGTACCCCCTAAGTGCACCCCTTCATCCCCGGGGGCTCACAACGGGACCCCAAAGCAAGTCCCTGCCAGCATTCCATAGAGTCATCGCCGCCATGGAAAGGCCTTGAAATGTAAACATCATAATATGGATGGCGGTGCCTGCTAGGCACCGCCACCATATATGAGTCCCAGCTTCGCCCGGCCGGCAATCATAATGATTGACAACTGGCGGAAAAGCGGCAGATGGACGTTCCGTCCGCTGCGATACCCTCTGCCATCATAATATAAATTCATAATTTAGGGTGACAATTAATATTGAAAACTATTGACTTTTGTGGTGGATCCATGAAGTAAATGTTGAATTAATGATATTGCTGTTGAAACAAGTTTAATATGTTGTACAGAAGAGTGCTAATGAATGTAATTTAGTTGTGCCACATTTTCTGAAAATAACCATATATAATTTAACTTGGAAGCTTTTTTTGTGCTGCCCATTTCACACCTGATCTTTACCCACCCATCTTGTTCCTCTGCATACCTTCTCTACCATAAGGATTCGCAGAGGAAAAACAAGCTGAAATAATGGTGGTGAGGAAGGTAAGGAGGTGGTATGGAATCTGGGGATGTATGACGTTACAATGCATACCTTTACAACACATTTTTTACAACACAACATCCATTACAATGCATTCCATTACACCGCATGCCATTACAATGAATTTTTAAAAACTACCTTTACAACGCATTCCATTACAACGCATACAACCTTTACAACGCATACCATTACAACGCATAACATTACATTGCATGTATGGTAAGTATTGGGTAGTGTAGGGGTAAAAATTACTATTCGAACTCCAGGGGGGTGCAACAGTAGGGTAAGTGTTGGATAGTGTAGGGGTAAAAATTACTATTTTAACTCCAGGTGGGTGCAACAGTAGGGTAAGTGTTGGAAAGTGTAAGGGTACTATGCGTTGTAATGTTATGCATTGTAATGGTATGCGTTGTAATGACATGCGTTGTAGTGTCATGCGTTGTAATGGTTGCATCGTAATGGCATGCAATGTAATGGATGTTGCGTTGTAAAAGTTTTGTTGTAATGGTGTTGCGTTGTAAAAGTTGCGTTGTAAAGGTTGTTTCCCGGAATCTGGGGTTCAAACTTGACAATGTGCTTTCCTGTAAGGCCCAGATCAGTCAGGTCTCCTCCTTTTCTTCTGGAAGCTGCCCTCCCTGAGGAAATTCCTCCACTTTCTCCGGCTGCATTGTAGGAAGACTGTAGTTTACGCCTTAGTAACATTGTGCCTGGGCAACTCAAACAGCCTCTACTTAGGTCTCCCAGCATATATGATCTGTAGATTACAAATGGTTCAGAATGCTGCCTCTAGGTTGATTTTCAAGGTGCCTTTCCGTCATTCCATCTCCCCCATCTGCGGAATCTTCACTGGCTGCCAGAATTGAATGTATTAGCACTCACCATGGCACAAGGAGCCCGCCATATCTGAGACTCAAATTGCAAAATTACCAACATGACCGGGTCCTGAGATCCAACCACTTGAACCTGCTCACTATTCCCCGCTTTTGTAGGGCTAGGATAGGCAGCAGAGTTTTTGTGGTGGGAACCGTAAAGCTCTGGAATACTATGCCCTTACACATTCGCAAAACTGAACCAGAATTATCTTTAAGGAAAGCCATGAAGACTTAGGGATCTGTACGATGGCGGGCGGACTTACCGTATCGGCAAAAGGTACGATGCAGATTAGGATGCGCCTGCCACACTGGCGGGCGCATCCCGCACTTTTTACAATGCGGCGGACAGTGTTTTCAGAATTACCCGCCACAACGTAAAAAAGGCATGTTGTGTATTTGCATGCACAACACGGCAGGAACCACGCGATGCCTGCCACGTTGTTCATGCAAATGCAGGATGCACCTCCCCAAACACACTGGGGGCCTGCAACGGGCCCCCACATGCACACACCGCATGCCTTTCCATGGTGGCAACGCCACAATGGAATGGCACATCTCCGCCTGCTTAATAATATGACTCCACCATATTCAGCTCCATTTCTGCACGGTCGACTCATTAACGGGTGGAAAACCAGCGGACCATCTTTCCATCCGCCGGGGTCCCTTCCGCCATCGTAATATGGCGTGGGAGGAAATGGGAGGCAGATGGTGGGAAATGGCTGGTGTATCGTCACAGCCAAACGGGTGGTTGCGATCAACCCACTATACTAATAGACCCCTTGGTTGTTCGACTGCACTTAGCCCTTTGTCCTGTGACCATGAGCTATTCTGCAGCCTCAGCGCTGGGACACCTCCGTTGGAGGTAGCCAAACACTCAATAAATGTTCTAAATAAAATAAATGTTCTAAATAAATATAATAGTAATTTTCCTACTGTGCTTGTATTGTGAATTAATTTTCTAGTGTTCCTAACAGTTGCATGTGCTCAGGGTTCTTATGCAGTAGTTAAGTCGATGGGTTTAGAACTCTTCAGCTGGTGGATATAAATCTTGCATGTTAGTTGAACTTCCTATGAAAATGTGACATCGAAGATGCTTTACTCTTTATTAGAAAATGGGATTTTGCTACCATACACTGTTATTGACATGGTTTCCTCTTATTTGCTAAACCAAATATTACATGGGATCATACCATGCTTAATTTGTGGTTTAGCTAATCTGATCTTCTGTGCAATAATTGTGTATAAGAACTCCATGATTCTGGAGTTGAACCCGATTTTGATGATGACTTTCCTGTTGACTTAGAATATTTCTGCTTTCTTACTGCATTTGAGCCTTCATGACATTTTAACATTTACTCTGTACTGCTTGGTTTTGAAATTTTGTAATAAAACCGTTTAACTTTCCCAGGTCTAGAACTCAGTTATTAAGTGGTTCAAATCAATTAACTACGACTCTGCTATACTGATGTTGGGTTTGTGATTAGTAGAGGGCCTTTTGGTACAATATCATCTCCCAGAGCAAAACCACCAGAGGTAAATTTTGCATAATCTAAATTTTGGGGTGCCTTAAATGTTGGGGTTCAGTGTTCTGCTCCCACAGTAACACAAGTTGTGAAGAAGTCACCCCTGAACCTGACAGCTTCCCTGTTTCTACTTGACCAGTATGCATGCCATGGATGAAGTTGTTTTTGTATTTACAGTTTGAGCATGGGTGAGCTGTCCAAGGCCTCCCTCATCCTACAAAAATGCATGTCAAGGAGGCCCAGACAGGTGACTTTAGCCCCAGTGACTCTTTGTAATTGTGTAGAGGACCCTGGAGTGGATGTCAATTGCCTGGTATTTCTTCACCCTCAAACTTTTTTTTCAGGATGAAGGAGGACCAGAATATGTGACAGCTGATCATGGTTCACAGTTCTGAGAGGACATCAGTAAGGTGACAAAGGTTGAATTCCTCCTATCACAACGAAAGGCAGGCAGGAGCAAAAAATATTAAATCCCCCTCTAAGTAAGCTGGGGAAGAATGTTACCAAAATCGTCTCAGCCATTCGACTAGACCAATGACAGTTCAAGAGGACATTGATGTTCATTGATGCCTGATACTCAGTACTCCTTGGTGCGACTGATAATCATTAACCATGCTCTTATTTACTCTTCTTATTTCTTGATGCCATTTATGTCAGTTACTGAGAAGATCTATTAAGCATTATTACTTTCTGGCATAATTGATATTCATTGCTGCTGTGGGTCAATTTGGATGCAGCCTTACAGCTGGAAACATTATGTCTCAATTAAAATGACTGTTTGTAAGAGACTGGGGTATTAGCTGATGGGGTGAGAACCCACCTCAAATATTAATCATAATCCGTATCACGGTGAATCACAAAAGTCACTAAATCAACCTATGCATAATCCAATTGTAGCTTGGCAAATTAAAAGTCAGGTTTAACTTAAATGCAATGTGTAAAGTATTGTAAAGTATTTATGCAGCACTAAAACAGAAATAAAGTTGAAACGCAAATAATAAAAATCTGAGAATGAATTGGAAAACAAAGTATAATTTAATAAGCAAAATTACACCAAGATGACAATGATGAAAATCCAATAGCAAGAACTGAAGTCATGATTTTATAAAGTTTTAAGTCAAAATACTGGCAAGCAGCAGAATGTGACAATAATAATCAATGGTCGTGGTAGAACAGGACCCAGACAGGATACACTAGCCAGGTTTTTTCTTCTTCAAAGATTTTACCTTCTGACTTTAGTCTATTAAGCCCCACTACACAACAGGAGTACACTTCTAAAGGCTTATAGAATCTCAGGGGATTCACTTAGCTACTCACAGGGTAGCAGGTAGAGGCCACAGCATGGTCCAGTCTTAAGCAGCTGGGTGACAAGAAAAGAGCCTCTTTGAGCTTGTTATGACCCTGTAGCACAAACAGGAGATTAGCCTTATGGGCCTTTAAGACTTCTTTGTACTGGCTACAAGAGAGAGAGAGCAGGTCAATACTCAAGGCTCTTCTTAGGTCACAGACAGCATATCCAGTCCTCTTCTGTTCTTCCACAGAGCCAGCATTGATCTGGTGAGAGGTTCTGGTGTTGCCACTTTTATACCCAGTGCCAGTGTGTGGTGGAGGGCAATCCCTTTGCCTACTCCCTAAACTAGCTGTGATCAGTTCTCCCCCTCCGTCTGGGTTTGGCTCCAGCCTGGCTAGTGAAGCAAAGGTGGGGACAGACCACTTTTCCTCTGGATAGTGTCTGGGCAGTTTTTCAATGCCAGGACATGTAGCGCTTTAAATATACATGAACTACTTCTTAAATACCATTCACCCTGCCCCAAGAGCCCTGGCCTACCTTAGAGGTGACTTATAATTACTAAGGAAAGTTTAGGCCTGGAAAGAGTTTTATTTCCAGGTCGAAATGGCAGTTTAAAACTGCACATACAGGCTGCTAAGGCAGGCCTGGAGACATTTTACAGAACTACTATAGTGGGTGGCACAATGGTTGCTGCAGCCTGTTCGCAGCATTTAATTTACATGCTCTAGGTACATGTGGTACCATATAGTAGGAACTTATAAGTACATTAAGTATCGCAATTTGGATATGTTTAGAAGGAGAAGCCCAAGCAATTTGTCTCTGGTTGGGAGGGGTGAAGTGCACAGTGTCCTTGAGACAGCATAAACAGGGTTCAGAAAAAGGGATACAAAAATCCGGATGACCCTTCAGAAAGGGCAAAATTCCAACACGGTCTGACAATATTGATGCTCATTTAGGATTACTAATGTAACAGGACATTAACGATCATTCTCATTGTATTTGTTGCTTACAGTCTATAATATTTATTACTCTATGAGGCTATTGATGCTACCAACGTCTTGGGGCTATTGAGGAACATTAATGTGGCCGTTTCAAACCATTACAGCTGAGGCCATAAATTAGTGTTAATGCTAGGGCCCATTCAGGGCACTTATTGTCTGAGCTGATTGATACTCGGAGCAAGTTGTCCTTAGTGGTCATTAATGCTTGGCACCATTAATTTGCAGAGTGGGAACACTTTGTAGTGACTAGGGCTATTTAGGCTTATTAATACCTGTGCTCATTGAAGTTCCGTACTTGCAAGGGACATTGATAATTGTTACAAGGGACCACGGATACTAATGAGTGCATGTGAACCTTAATGTTCTTTACTAGTTGGGATCGTTCACATTTATTAAATTCTGTGGTGATGACTGGAGTGTATTACTGCTGCCAGTGCTCATTATGGGTCATTACTGCCAGGGTTAAGGGTAATTTTTAAGCATGGGCGAATTTTGCGAATTCGCAATTCACGAATTTGCGGATTTGCGAATTCGCGATCCGCAGAATTCGCGAATTTGTGCGAATTTGTGGATTTTTTTTGGGCCGTGTTCGCGGGGCGCTTTGCGTGTTCGCGGGGCGCTTTGTGTGTTTGCGGGGTTTTTTTTGCGAGACCGCTCGTTGTTGTGCCCTTCTGCCCTCTGCCCCACTCGTTTTTGTGCCATTCTGCCCTCTGCCCCACGCATTTTTGTGCACTTCTGCCCTCTGCCCCACTCGTTTTTGTGCCATTCTGCCCTCTGCCCCACTTGTTTTTGTGCCCTTCTGCCCTCTGCCACACTCGTCTTTGTGCCCTTCTGCCCTCTGCCCCTCGCCTGTTTTATTTTAGAATGGTGCCGGCAAGCTGCCAGCGCCATTTTAAAATAGTAACTAAGTTAGCTTCATCAGGAAGCACTAATAGATAAAATAAAGCAGGTGCTCGAATTCAGTTAAACTAGAGCACCTGCTTCTATTAGTGCTTCCTGTTGAAGCTAACTTAGTAACTATTTTAGAATGGCGCTGGCAGCTTGCCGGTGCCATTCTAAAATAGTTACAAGCTTGAAGCTTGAACTTTTGCCCCCCGGATCCGTTCCGCTCACGGATTCGCGAATTTTTGGCAAATTTGCGGGAGTTCGCGGATTGCGAATTTGCCGAAAATCCGCAAAATCCGCGAGCGGAACGGATTTTGCGCCCCTGCTTAGTAATTTTGGTGGGGGACATTGATCCTCATGTGGTTTCTCTCCAGTGGCACAACACAGTTGGTTTCTTACACAAAAACTGAAAATCACAGGAAGAAAAACGTTGTTTATAGTTGAAGGGTATATAGAATTCAATGCAAATCCTCATAGTATGAGAAACAGCTCGCCCTTCATTACAATCTGAAACAATGTCACACATGCAATAGATATACAATATCACGTTATCTATAATTTAAGTAATGATACGACTAATGTTTACACTTAGCCACGTGGCCACATACTTATTACCAAAGTAGGGTGACATGTCACCTACATATCAACACACATATGTATCATATATTTTATCATGAATTTATTAAGCAAAGGGTCTATGACTGGAAGGTCATCATTGAGATGATACACACCTGATAGTGTGCTTGACTGTTCTCATCCATATTTTCAGTAAGACTGAGGTGTTCTTCTCTGGCCAAGTGAGTCTGTGGTACCAAACTTGGTAGCCAGGGGAGAAGGGTATGCCACCTTTCACTGTTGCTAAAGTAAAAAAGAAAAAACAGGGCGTATGCTTTGACAAAGATCTGGAATTGGGAAAATAGTTCAGGATTCTTGTTTCTCATCATTTGATCCACTGAAGAGAAAGCTTTTCCTTTTCTCACGCAACATCTGCCAGAGCTGGTATTGAGTGGGACGATTCTTTCTACACTGGACATTACTGGACATTGCAAACATGTGCTACATTAGGCTTCCAGTCCCTCTCATCCATTATTTTAGAGAGCCCAGCATATGGTGATCAAAGTTGTTTTCATACTCTTCAAGTCTGATCAAGTGTCTGAAGCTGAGCAACCAGTTCACTGGCTTCCTCTTCTACATTTTAAGAACTGTGTTGCCAGATTAGGCATTCTGTGGTGGCAGATCACAAGGGCCTAAACTGAAGATCTGTAAATAGGGCACTTATGCTGCTTTCGTACCCTGTTTCAGGGGCACCTACCTTGGTGGTTGTGTTTTTTTGTGTGCTTTCTCTCGAATGGGTTCCCTTTGTCTTTTCTGCAAGTATCATGTTATGGAAGCTTCAGTAAAGCATAGAAATTGTAATTCTTCTGTAAAGTGCTTCATCTCGTCTTCTTTTGTATCTTGCAGCTTTAGTTGCAAGACGCCTTTGGATGTATGCTGCACTTACTAACAGTGACACTCATCCATTCATGTCCTCAATTAAGATGCTTTTACTCTGTTGCCAGACCAAAATATATGCTATTTTTTGCCATTGTTTAGGGAGGCTTGGCATCATGACCCCCTCAGGTTCTCCTCTCGTCTGCTCCTTTAACATACACGCACACACTATTACCCCTCCAATGCCTCATAGTCAGAAATTATTTTGCTGAAATCCTTAACATGACTCCCCCTATTAGACCATCTTGGAGTGACAGCAATGGTTAAGGCAATGAATCATGACATAATCTCAGTCACAGATACATACCGCACAACTCAATTACCAAATTAATTTCTCCTACCACAGCCACTTTCATCCCAGAGGGGGATGCCTGGCCCTTGAATTTCCATGGACATATCCATGGTGTGAGTGAAAGCAGAGCCTTCTTTCTACGTGCTTCAAACCATGGCCAGGCTCCATGGGCTGTGACCAACTGTGTCCCTGTGTGCCTCCCTCGGTTTGTGGGCTTGGAGGCCTGCCTGTGTGGGCGCTGGGGGAGTCGTTACGTAATGACGTGGTCGGGTGCATCGTGCATTTTGGAACGAGCTAAAGATGAGTCATTTGCTGGATGAGTCCCGGAAACCCCAAATCAAGAGTCCGTGGCAGCGTGAGGTGGCGTGTTCATCGAACGAGCTTGTGCGCAGTAACCCTGCCCGGCTCTAGGAACACACAAGGCCTTCCCAGCAGGCCTTGCGTTCCTGGCTTGAAATGAACACCAGGGGCCTCATTTATGAGGCCTTGCGTCAGTTTTGCGCCGCCGGTGCGTCACTTTTTGTGACGCACCAGCGGTGTAAAAAATGCGCCCTGTTGCGCCATATTTAAAAAGTGACGCATCTAGGTAGATGCGTCACTTTTTAAACCCCTGCGCCACATTATACCTGCGTCAGGTATAATGTATGCAGAGGGGGCGTTCCCCCGCAAAAAGCCTCGTAATAGTGACGCAGTGAAATCTATGAGATTTCACTGCGTCACTTTTAGGACGCTGTTGCGTCAAAATCTTGCGCCTGCCTCACAGCAGGCGTAAGACTGACGCAAGCCCTTTCACATAGGGCTTTCCCCATGTGAAAGGATGCATTGCTGGAGTTGCGTCACTTTTGTGACACACTCCAGCAATGCGTCACTTTTGCGCTTACAGATACGTCAGAAATACTGACGTATCTGTAACTCCTTGCGACATGATGCGTTATACATTAAATATGACGCATCAGGAATGTCGCAAGGAGTGCGCAGTGAAAAGTGACGCATCGCTGTTTTCACGCAGCGATGCGTCACTTTTCATAAATGAGGCCCACGGTTCTAGTCAGTAAACGGAAGCCACGCTTTGAATTCTGCATCATTCATAAAGCAGACACGCGTCTAGCACAGACCTCTCAACTGGCAACCGTGTTTATTATAATGATTTTGTTATTTGGAAGTTGATCGAAACAGTTCATAAAATGACAAAAACGTAAACGATGCAGAAACGTTAGGGAATCATTGAAAAACAGAGCCAAAGGAAGACAAAAGGATAGAAATTGATTTCAATTAATTAGCCTGAATTAGGCAAATAGCATGAACAACTGATCAATTAAATGAATTAAATTAGAATGTGGCTCAAGTAAACTGAAGAAATGCCTTCTGGCAGAGATACATATGCAGTCAGACAGCGAGCGCCTTTCCCTGAGCTTGATGGACCCTTGTTTGTATGAAGAAACCCAAGGACAGGGGGAGACCCTTTCTAGAAAAGTGATAAACAGACCCAGGTTGGCACTGGGCGACACAGATTTGGGCACTGGGGCAGGAAGATGAATACCCTGAGATACCACTAGCCCGTGGACTAGGGGAACAAAGACCTGGAGGATGGGACAGGGCGGCTTACCCATGTTGCGACAATATACATGCATGCAAATGCTGAGAAAGGAGAGATAGGCCCTAGGTCATTGACACACTGGCATTTGGCATTGTCATGGAGACAGAGTACTCCAATAGGACACACGAAAGAAAGAGGAAGGCATGGACACTGGAAGAGAGAGTTCCAAGCATGGATACTGGCATAGGAGAGTGAATACATTGGCCCTCATTTATTGTTTGGTGAGTAGTCGGCCTTCTGCCAAGGTGGAATGAATCATTACCTCTGCCATCGCGATGTACCACCGCCCTCCATTTATAGAGCTCCTCTAGACTGGTGGAGAGTTCTGTGTCTTCATGTGAGCCACCGCCACAGCGGCTACTCTGAAGTAACTAAAGGTTTTCTCAGTGGCTGCCATGTTTCATGTGGATGCTCAGCAAACTTTTTTTGTTTTACAAAAACAGAGTTCTAAAGGGGGAGTTTTTTTTGTACAACAAAATACTAATGACCTTGACAACATGGGAGTTTTCTCTCGTGGTGTGGGGTCAATTTTTCTGATTTTTTCTTCAGGACTGCCAGGCATTGACCGTACACCCTGATTAAGGCAGATGGTCTGATGTACTTACAACAATTATCCCAAGTTCATTGGGGCTTTGATGTAAGGTTCCACCTGCGGAGCCAGCAGGACCCCGCCAGTATAAACATGACCATCCAGCCAACCCTAAGTCAAACAGAAGACAAGGAAATGGACGCAAGGTCGGAAAGATACAAACACCAACAAAAGAGACACAAATCAATCATAAAGCTAATATAACTACCGACAACTCAGACCGCCAAGTGTCCAGACACAAATTGTTCCTTTGAAATAGCACCAAACAATTATAAACTAGCAATTACCCCTTTCTATCTGAAGTCATGTTTCTCGTCTTGCCCTTTCTCCTCCATCCAATACTGGATGCTGCACAATTTGGGCTGTACTGCAAGCAGTGTCTCAAATGTTGGTTCGTTTTTTCTGTATGTGCCAAACGTTTATTCAGATCTTACACGTGAGACGCCATTCAATCCTGACATTTCCTCATGTTGGTATCTGGGGTATATTCTATTATCTAACTATTTGTCTGTGGGGCTTAGCCAAACCGAAATGCATTGGAAGTAGCAACCTTGGTTTCAAATAGGATACACACAGGGAACGCAGAGTTCTCCTAAGCCCAGTCTATATGTTTTAGTGCATTGTAGAGGTTGTTAAAATCTAGATTGCGATGTAAACATTATCGGCGCCATCTTGTCCCTTTTAGGCTCATATGTGCGCGTAAGTAGCAACCATTCTGAATGCCATGACCTCTCTGCCCACTGCCGATAGCCAGCGCGTCTCTCTCTCTCTCTCCCTCTAACCTCACAAGCATCCCCCGCGCACTGACAGCCCGCGCTCTCACATGCTTGGGCCATAAACCACCTCTTCAGCACGACCCTGCCTTGGAGCCACATCCCGTATCCGGCTAACACCTCCCTCCGTCCCTTTCATGATCACACATCCTTTGATGAACCGCCTTCCTCTATGCCCGATTGTCCGGCCCGATCCCAGGCCACCACCTGGCCCTGCGGATGCAGTTTATTGCCCCCTACAGTAGGAAGCTGCCCCTCTTCAAAGGATCTATGACTAATTAAAGCCCCCACCCCATGAGATCCAATCAGCCGCACACATTCCGGGAACCAGCGGAATGTCCAGCTGCGCGACAGTCATCACCTACTGAGATCAGGGTGGGGACTTCTACTGTAAATGTGTGTGGGAACGGGCTTGAAGCTGGGATTCCGAAGATGTCTTTCCATACATCAAAGTGTTGACAAAGATGTGTTTCATGTAATAAAGCCATAAACCTGTGTATAAGAGGCCAGGCCTCAGAGATGCGGTTAGAGCACCTCGAGAAGATACCCTGTTGTCTGATTTGATGTGTTCTGCTCCGTCGGAATAAACTTCTGTTTCCTGCCTTCCAGTCTCCAGCGCCTGCCTCTTTGTTTGGTAATTTCGAGTGGTATGAGAGGCGACTAACGCCGGGCAGTACTTAAAGGTTATCGGTTGAAATCTGCCTACCCTTTTACAATTGGCGTCCCAAGCGTGGGGCCCATCAGCGACACGTGGATCCAGTGGGAGAGGTCCTGACGACAGAGTGAACGACTGCAACGATCGGGAGTGCACCTGCCCGATAGACCCTCGTCTGGCAGCCGATCATCCGAACTTCACCGGTTCCGAGCAGACCTCTCTCGAGTGATCTACGGTCCTGACTGGGAACCATCAGGAGTGCCGCAGCAATTACGGAGAATAGAGGACGATCGGGCGCTGGAAGCGGAAGACGAGAAACTGTCCATGCGGTCCAAATTGCGAAACGATTGTTTGATTGTTTGGAAAATATTAGTATTGCTCTTCGATTGTTTTTTGAGATATTCTCTGCCTGCAAACCGGGAAGAATAGGAATATTCTCTCATCCTTTGCAGATAGTGAAGGGTAGGTAACGCGGACTTTTGTCCCCCGTTGTAATCTATTGTGCCTATTTTTCTCCCCACTGATTGATTGATTGTCCGAACATTGATTGTTTGAAGTTGGTTCTTTTGAGATATTCTCTGTTTGCAAATAACGTAGAATAAAAATATTCTGTCTAGTCTTTGCAAGTAGTGAATGATAGGTAGTGCGGGCCTTTGTCCCCCTTTGTAATCTGTCTTGCCTATCTTCTCCCCACTGATTGGTTGTTGGTTCAGCCCGGACAGCTTATTAGAGATGAACCATCCAGCTCCACTGGAAGGAACCCGTAATAAGGACATGTTCACCAAGTATGGATTAGTCGCTGTAGCCTATAGCAAGCTATGGCACAAATATACAAGAAAGGATCAGGGAAGTCAGTGGCCACTGATAGGATCCTTCGATGACGATAAAATAAACGAGCTGAAAACAGCCCTTCGTAACAATAAGACAACGCCCACTATGCTTGATAGTCTCGGCATGTGGCGCAAAGAAGCAGAACAACGGAAAAAGAGAAACGAAGTCAGATTAGAGAAAGAGTTACGAAAAGCAGCTCACATAGCTGCCAAAAAGTTAGAGGAAGAGATAAAGGAGAGAGAGGAAGCCAAGCAGAAGCAAGTGTCCGAAACATCGGCCAGTGTCCCGTTAGAACACCCTCTACGCTCTACCCTGAATTACCCTCGAAACAACGAGCGAATGATGATTTATTACTGGGTCCTCTAATCATCTACATGCCCCCTCCATACGCCCCTTCCCAACCCTTAGTACAGCACCTGCAGCCCCCAAGCACAGGTGAGAATAGTGCCAGGGCCTCGGTCCTCACGGCCTCCGTGCCGGCCGAACCCCTCGTACTCAACGCAGCGCAAGCGGCAACATTAGACAACCCTGAGACCGGAAAGAAAGATTCCACTAGAATGAACCGGTTGAGCAAGGATGAACGAGCAGGGATCGATAAGATAGTAAGGACACTGGTGGAACGGAAGGAGAGCGAGGAATACGTAACGGATATGTACAATTCATATGCTGATAGCCACAGACGACACTTTGTTGTGCGATTTTGTTATCACACCCTCAATGCCTATGAGGACCGATACCAAGACAAAGGTCCTGAGAGCCTAACGACTCTGTGTAGGAAAGTTGACATTGGGGATGAAGGCGAGTGTGACGTGATGGACCTCTTCACGCGTACGCTTGAAGTTTTCCGCCTCCTCACTGAACAGAGGTTAGAAGCTAAAACTATGACTCCTGTAGCGAACGAACCCCGAACAGAAAAAGCTGACACGATGATGCCTATAAAGGAGGCCGCTCCCTACTGGGTTTCCCCATGAGGACAGGGAACACATGATGACATTAACCACCAAGATGCGAGAGGGAGGGTAGTTTATAACTTGGTCTACCAACCATGGGATCAACAAGATATCCTGACTTTCCGAAAATCCCTGCCTGATTTACGAAAGAACCCCACTGCCTTTTATACTGAATTAGGTACAGCCTTAGGTTCAACGATTATGACCCTAGCTGACATTGATTTGTTTTTTGGGTTATGTCTGCCAGCTGATGTGTGGAAGCAAATCCGGAAAGTCGACCACCTTGAGCTGTTCGGACATACCTGGTCACAACTCGATGGCATAGACAGACAACGAGAGCCTGGACAGAAACCTTTGAAATCCATTTTAGAACTCCCAGACAAGATTGTCCAGAAATTGAAGACCCTGATCCCAGAAAAGAAGGTGGACTGGTCGATAGTAACGGCCTGCCGCCAGAAACCCCAGGAAGAGGTATCAGAATACTTCTCCCGGTTTGAGACGGTGTTTTCCGATTACAGTGGCCAGGACATGACCACTGCAACCGGACATCATCTGTTTGTCCAGAATTATGTTAAAGGTCTGTCACAGGAGGTCTCACAGAAACTACAGACTAGCGAGAGTAGTTGGGCGGCCTCCAAACCTGCGGCTATCCTTCAGATGGCCCAGTATTATGAGCATCAGAAGAACGAGAATGATAGGGCGACTGAGAAAAAGAAAAAGGATCTGAAGGAAAGGGGGATGATCGCACAGTTGCAGGAAGTGACTATAGGAAGGGAGCAGTACAAAGGAAATTACCAGTCGAATGCTCCTAGAAATCCACCCCCTAAAGACCGTACACCCGCACCCTACGCTGGACGTAAAGACATCGACGAGAACCAGTGTGCATTTTGCAAAGGATTTGGTCATTGGAAGTCCCAGTGTCCGGTCCTGTTAGAAATGAACAAAAATAGGGACACAAGAGATGTAGCGGGTGGGCCAAGAAATAGAGGACAGGGACGAGGGTACACAAACGACACCAACAACGACAGGCCAGGCAGACCGAACACATTTGACCGTCCCCGACAGAACCAGTACCAACAGTCTGACTGCGACAACACCCACGACTTCGCATAGGACTGCCAAGGGCAAGGGAGGGATCCAGTCGAGCTCTATGTTGACCAGCAAGGTCCTTATGTCACCGCTAAGGTCCTGGGTACGAAGTCTCCATTTTTGGGAGACACTGGCGCAACACATAGTGCGTTATCTAAACGTCTGATTCCAAGGGCACCCTTGTCTGGCTCGCACGTAACATCAATAGGTTTTGATGGAACGCCCTCCACTAATCCCTTGTCCACACCGATCTCCTTTGACTTGGAAAATAACACCACTGACACAACGTTTTTGCTCTCATCCAACACCCCCGATGCCATTATGGGACTTGACTTATTGAAGCACTTTCGAACTACTATTAGGTGTTCGCAAGACGGAGTTCGAGTCTTTTTGTACGACAACCCGACCCTGCTCAGTCTTTGTCCCACCCGATGTATGTTTTCCATCACTGATGCCGACCTGTCCCTGCTTGACACTCTACCTCTATATCTGTGGGCCAAAACTGACTCGGACGTAGGGCGTATGATGATCGACCCAGTGCACATAACTATTCGACAGGACGCAATACTCCCAAAACTTCCACAATATCGGATATCGCCCGAGGGCGAGAAGGCATTGGTAAAGATTATCCAGTCCCTGATAGATGCAGGAGTGGTAGAGGAGGTAGTTAGCAATGTTTGCAACAGCCCTATCCTACCCATTGTAAAGAAGCAGGGTGAGGGAGATGAGAAAGCGTACCGCTTCATCATCGACCTACGAGAGGTCAACAAAGTAGTTGTACCTCAGTACCCCGTAGTATCAGACATCACCACCATTCTGACTCTCATTCCTTCCACCGCCACCACCTTCACTGTAATCGACCTCAAGAACACATTCTTCTCTATCCCCATCCACCCAGACAGCCGATACCTCTTCGGCTTCACCTTAAAAGCCCACTCATATAGATTCTGTGGAGCACCCCAAGGCTACACTGAAAGTCCCAGCATCTATAGCCAGGCCCTCAAGAGACAACTGGACGCAGTCCAGTTACCCGATGGAGTGGTGTTGATACAGTACGTCGATGATATCCTTTTGGCGGCCGACACCACTCCACTTGCAGTCACAGCCACCATCCAACTCCTGCACTTCCTTGCGGAAAATGGCCACAAGGTCTCCAAGAAGAAGTTGCAATTCTGCCAACCCCAAGTCACTTATCTAGGCCACCTCTTGTCCAAAGACGGGAGAAAGCTTACACCCGATCGAATTCAGGCCATTCTAGAAACCCCTGTCCCTAAGACCCAGAAACAAGTCCGCTCCCTGGTAGGCCTCACCTCCTTCTGTCGACAGTGGTTGCCAAATTTCAGCCTCAATGTGAAACCACTACTTTCCCTGCTGGCTAAAGATGTCCCCTTCCCGCTCCCCTGGACCCCTGAATGCCAATCCTCCTTCAAAGGACTACAAGATGCCCTCTGTTCAGCCCCCGTCCTAGGAACCCCCTATTACACAAAGCCCTTCTCCCTCTATACTCACGAAAGGGAGGGGTGCGCTTTGTCCGTCCTGACCCAGTCCACTGGCCCCAAGCAACGCCCATGTGCTTACTTCTCTGCCACTCTGGACCCCGCAGCCAGAGCTCTGCCTGCCTGCCTTCGAGCCGTAGCTGCCGCTGCTGTCTCTATCCGACAAAGTGAGGGGATCGTGCTCTCGAACCCCCTCACGGTGTTAATATCCCATGCAGTCGACACTCTCCTGAACCAGACTAAGACGCAACATCTGACTAGTGCACGACTGACTGGGTACGAACTGACTCTGCTTGCACCCCACATCACACTGAAAAGATGTACCACGCTGAATCCGGCCACTCTGTTGCCCCTACCTGAGAACGACGCCAATGTGTCCCCTATACATGACTGTGTGACCCTCACAAACGAACAGACTAGGAGTAGGGTCGACCTCCGAGACACTCCCTTCCCAGACCCTGACGGAGAGCTGTGGGTGGATGGCTCTTGCATCAAACTCCCCGACGGCACCACCTCAGCTGCTTATGAAGTTACCACAGCTCGAACTGTAGTAGAGACAGCCCGCATCACACAACGATCTGCACAGGCAGCAGAACTGATTGCCCTCACACAAGCGTGTATCCTAGCAGCAGGAACAACAGCAAATATTTACACCGACAGCCAGTATGCCTTCGGGGTGGTTCATCATTTCGGGCTCTTGTGGAAGGAGAGGGGATTCCTGACCTCACACGGCACACCCATCCTACACGGAGACCTAGTCTCCGCTCTGACTGAAGCGGTCCTCCTTCCCAAACAACTTGCTGTAATCAAATGCCATTTTTATATTATGAAAACAACAGTGGTCCCATGCAACACAAGATGAGCCAAGAAAATAAATACAGACACAATGGATTCCGTATTTAGGTGACTTGTCCAGCCGGACAGTGGTCAGCATGTATTTTTCATAACAGAATATTAGAAAGAATATCCTTCAACAGTATCACAGTGTGGGGCACAAGCCTGTACCTCAATTACACATTGACACTTTAGTACACTCAAAGTGAACAGAAAGGGCTTCTAGGCAAAAAGCAAAATTGTTCTTTTAAATCACAGTGTGAACAGATATTATCAGATGCGCCATTACATAAACATTGCATATAGTATACAGACTGTATATGGCACATGAATATGGTCTACGGCGTTTCGATCCCACATTTAATTCACAGGGATCATCATCAGGACACTTCATAAATGCCTAATAATAACAAGCCTCTCAAACCATGTAGTAAGCATGGCTTGGTTCCAGGCGATTGGGTAGGTGGGCGGGGGTCACCCAAGTGGGGACCGGTAGGCGGGAATCGAGAGTCCGATTATACTGGTCACCAGAGGTCACCGGGTCAGTCGGTATTGTCTCCTCCTCGGCAGTGTGAGCTGGAATGGGCTGGTCACATGCCAGGCACACAAAAAGGTGACGGACATCATTGGGCAGGGGAATGCACTGGCCGGCATCACTGCCCGGACCATGGCCGAGAATAGGACACCAACACGCATGTGTGTGACCAGGTCACAAGCAGAAAAATGGACGGACGCTAGGGAAACTATTAGGGACATCCAGATGGCAGCTCCATTTGACCCCTTACGAGGTCGTTTTCGGCCGACCTATGAGCATTTGGTCCGCACCAAAACCGACATCCATTCACGACGTCCCCGACGTCCTAATGTCTGACTATTTGTACAATCTGACTAAGACACTGTCTGTTATTCATCAACAGGTGCTGCAGGCCATCCCTGATGCTACCAGGGGCCCCGGACATGACATCCAACCCGGGGACTACGTGCTGACCCAGAACTTCCAGCGTGCAAAGAGTCTGGAACCCCGGTGGACGGGCCCCTGGCAAGTCTTGATCACCACCCGAACAGCTCTTCGAGTGGAAGGGAAGAAAAATTGGCTGCATGCACACCACTGCAAGAAGATTTCCTCCACCCTGACAACAACCGAAGACGTGGCCACCCAAGAAGAGCTCCTGAACAAAGATCGACCTTCCCTGAGCTGTTACCCTGATACAGAGACACTTGAACTGGCAGAATTCCCCGATCCCACTGTGCCATCCAGAGAAGAATATAACCTGCGACGAAAGGAGGGAGCTTGGGCTAAGCAGACCACTGACTAAGTTACAATTCTCAGAGCGGTGGCCTAACACTACTAAGGCTACCAGGAGAGAAGCCAAACAAAGTTTGTGGTTCTGCCCGCTACCGAGCCCCTTGAAGATGATGGAAGCGCCCGATACGAAGATAATGGAAGCCCCCAACACGAAGATGATGGAAGCAACCGGACATCTGAAGACCCACTACAGAAACCCAAAGACTGACAAAATTCACAGCTCAAAGACTATTGCCCTCTTTATCGCCCTTCTCTTTTGCCTCCTCCTCATGACCACCCTCTGGATTGTGGAAGAGAGCGCACCAGCTCATAAGACATTTCTAACTACTGCGCAACCTACCACCACCAAAGAACACTACCTGGTCTCTCATTCACCACAACTCCGAGAAAGACGTACGGAGTTCTGGAACAACTCCTTCGTGCAGTTGCTGCACCAACACAACCTTGCCGCCAATGCCACAAATTGCTGGATCTGTGGGTTGTTACCACATGCCACTGGACATTCCATCCCCTTCATCCCTTCACCTTTCTCCGTTCATGGTTCCTGCCTTGCTTGGCTGATCCTCCTGCAAGAGAGTTACAGGTACAATGCCACTTACAGCAGAACTATGGCACACTTTTATCATGGGGTCTGGCAGAACAAAACAGGAAGAACTGCTGCTCCCTTTTGCCCTCTGACATCCAACGCCTCTATTCATATGGACATCCCTGCCAAAGAACGAATTGAAATGCAGGTGTTCAACAACCCAGCCAGACCCACTTTTTCCTACCTCCGGAAACGAACAGCTGCCACCCTGACTGTGGCCCTATCTGTCGTCAATGTCTCGGGCCTTGTATGCATCGAAGGCCTTGGGACACAGCTGGTAGGCCACAGCGCTTGTCGCATCACCAGAACTTTGGACTCAACTGACCCACCCTCCTTTGTCACTTCTCCGAACATGTACTTTGTTTGTGGTACGAAAGCCTACACCTGGCTCCCCAAAGGCTGGGGGGGTACCTGTTACATTGCCTTCATCCTTCCTCCGACCTATGTGGCTCCAGCAAACCATCCCCGACAAAAGCGAGCAAAAGACATTGAGCAGGCCGACTCCACCGGAGCACAGTTCCTGGATGCAATTAAGGGACGTGTTCCACTTTGGTGTCCGATTGCGAACAGTCGTGCCATCCGACATTTGACCCAGGCAGTTGAAACGACAATGAACATTACAGCTGGCATCCTCACAAACAATACAGCCGAGCGTCAGGCGGTCCGCCTGGTGACTCTTCAGAACCGCCTTGTTCTAGATGTGGTTCTAGCGGATCGCGGAGGAGCATGCCGTATCATAGGGTCCAGCTGTTGCACCTACATACCGGACAATTCGCCCTCAGTCTAAAAAGCCATTGAACAACACCTCCACAGACTTTCCTCAGAAGTTCACCAGGAACAAGAAGAATGGTCGCTTGGGAGTTGGTTCTGGAGTGCTGTAAAGGAAGGGGGATGGAGGTTGTTTATGATCGTATTGATACCGATTGTCGCAATATGTGGATTCTGCCTGGGTATCCAATGCTTTCCACCCCTGTGCTCACTTTTTGCTAACTGTATCTGCCCTAAGACTCTGGACTTCGAAGCTGAACGCATGAAAGCTTTGTATGAAGTAGAAATCCGAAATATGATGGGGAAAGACATAGATTGACAAGCTGGCTAGATATGTTGAAAAGGGAGGACTGTTAAAATCTAGATTGCGATGTAAACATTATCGGCGCCATCTTGTCCCTTTTAGGCTCATATGTGCGCGTAAGTAGCAGCCATTTTGAATGCCATCACCTCTCTGCCCACTGCCGATAGCCAGCGCGTCTCTCTCTCTCTCTCTCTCTCCCTCTAACCTCACAAGCATCCCCCGCGCACTGACAGCCCCCGCTCTCACATGCTTGGGACATAAACCACCTCTTCAGCACGACCCTGCCTTGGAGCCTCATCCCATACCCGGCTAACACCTCCCTCCGTCCCTTTCATGATCACACATCCTTTGATGAACCCCCTTCCTCTATGCCCGATTGTCTGGCCCGATCCCAGGCCACCACCTGGCCCTGCGGATGCAGTTTATTGCCCCCTACAGTAGGAAGCTGCCCCTCTTTAAAGGATCTATGACTGATTAAAGCCCCCACCCCATGAGATCCAATCAGCCGCACACATTGTTCTGTCCTGTTGCATGTTACCATGGAAGCTTTACCGCCTTCTTTTACTTACGATATCAATGAAGGCATTTTGCTTTAGCCACACTGACTCCATTACTACCAAGGCGTATCAACATTCACTTTGATTTCATTGTATTGGGAAAATTATATGGACCTTTCCTAACTTATGTTGAGGCCTTAAAAGAAGGGGCAAAGCATAGTCAGTACTGATTGCATAGAGATGTCCTCTAGGGATGAATTAGAGTTTGGCAGACAGGTACTCTGTTGCAGAGGAGATGGAGTTTCCTGTCCACAAAACTCAAAGTCCCGCCCACCTGATTTTGATTCGGGTGGACCGCAAGTTTTACTCCGACGGAATAAAATGCACTCTGTCGGTAAAAAACTTTCTAATGAAGGCCCAACAGAGTAGGTGCCATTGGAAGCAAGCTCAACAGAGTAGGTGCCATTGGAAGTAAGCCATCCGAGTATCCACCCAATTTAGAGCAGATGGTCAGAAAGGTTTTTATTTTTTTAATTACTGTCCATCAACGCTAGGTATATTCTGGGAGAGCTATACTAAAAAGAAATAGAAAATTACCCAAACACCATGGGAGAAAACTGGTTTATGGGTCATTCATTTTTTATTTTTCAAAAATAAACTCCAGCTTTGGGAATTTGTTTGATGGAGCTGTCCGTTAACATTTTCCGCCCGTGCATAGTGATTCCACCGGGTTTGTGGAAATCTCTAAATTTGACAGGCAGAGGAAAGAAAATAAAGTCCTCCAACACCCTGTGTGCCTTTACCGGTCTGTTGAATCCTAAATCAGGCCCTCTGTCTAAAGGGACACAGCAGGTGATGAAAACAATGGCTTGGAATGCTTCCTCGAGGGATTGCCAATTGCTATACTATTTGCAAACCTTTGTCCCATCATCTATTGTGTGTATGATTTCCAATAGTATGCCTGGAATGCTGAAATGGGCATAGTTTTCCAAAACTACTACTGCCAATGTTTGTGAATTCTAAAACGTAGTAAATGAGTGTCCATTCAAGGGGTACTTCTATGAGTGCAGATTTGCTACTTTTTTGGTAAACCGGTCACTAAAGGCATATTTACAAAGAAGTGGTGCAACCACCACTGTAAGCAAAGTTATTCTGCATTGCATCATGTGAAGGCAGCATAACTACAACACTTCTTCAAAGAAATGGTACAGTTCTGCTGACTTGAAGCTCTGGCACACTTTGGGCTGCCGGGTGCCAATGAAAGCACCCTTTCCCATAATGCAACAGTGTCTGTGTTATGGTCAGGATAGTTTTTGTGCAGAATGGAGTACCTTTCTTCACAAAAACTATGCTTTGAGTCTTTTCCCTTACATACACAGAGGAATTAATGCAGAGAAATAAATATATTTCTCCTTCTTACGCAGGCCTCCGGAAGGCACATCATTTTGGTGCAAACCCATGTCTACAACTTTTTGTAAATATGGGTTTGTATCAATGTCCATGGATGGATGCACGGGAACGCCCATGCACCACTCATGGAAAGCCTACCTGATGCAAAGTAACTCAAGGCAACGCACTTGTATTACTTTCTCTTGAAAAACATGCAAATTGAAATTTGTGTGGCTTTCAAAATACCCAAAACAATTTTGTGTCGGAAGTGAATAGTGAAGGTAATATGAGGCACAGCCTTTCAGGAAGCACATGCACCCCAGTATAACTTCAGGTGACACAAGTTTCTTTCTCCTGAGGAAAAGGAGCATCTGATGGCAGACCATTTTTGTGAGGGTTTTATTTTTGACAAAGTAATTATGAAAGTGACTGCTCAGCATTGACTTGTTAAAATTCTCAGAGATGATGTGAACACAAGTGCTTAATTTGCACAAGTGGTTGTGGGAAATGTGTATTGGAGCTCTTTTTTGGAGATCAGTACCTATTGCTCATTATCAGACTTTGAGCCAAGCAAGATAAAGGAAGGCAGGCAACAGAGAAAGAAGGATGAAGAGACAGATAGGAAAACAAGGAAAAGATGAGTAAGTTTAAATGAAACAGTACTTGCAAGAGTCAGACAAAGCAATAGGAGGTATAGGGTGGTGGAAAGAAGATACATGAGGGGAACTTAAGCGTAGGCAACCTGAGTATATTACAGGCCCAGCATTCTGTGGTAAAGATTGTCGGTTCCTAAGATAAACTGTGGGGCCTTTGCACTTATGGATTTTTAGGTCTGACCTACTATACAGCGGGTACCTGTCTGTTGCGAGGTGTATTCTGGCTTACCAATAATATATAGGGCCTTGAAGCCCACCCATTGCTTAACGTTAGTTGACTTTTCTTGCCATTCTTATTTGGCTGCTTTTAATTAGTGCCCCGGGTTGTCAATCTTGGTGCTCCCATGGAGCATTGCTTCATTAGTATCGCTTTAACTGGATGGTATCTCTGCCTCTACTGCTTGCCGTTCAAGCACCTCTTTTATCTTTAGTGTTAAGCACTCTGTAATAGTGTTTTTTTTGCAGTCTCCCTCATGTAGCTTTCTCCTCCTGCAATTCTTGTTGCTTTTTCTCTCTGCATCCTCCTTGTTGTCTCCCCTAACCCGCGTTCCCCGTGCTGCTTTCCCACAACCCTGTTGCTTCACCAACCCTCCATCCATCCCCACTGTTTTTATCAGCTGCTGGCATTGGGATAGTTCAATTTCCTATAACTCTGTGTTTTTCACACTCATGTTAAGCGTGTGGACTGATGCTGCTCTGGTATTGGAGCAGGCTGCAGCGCAAAGAGCTCAGAAGTCCCAGTGCATCCGCAGTTTAGTTGTGTTCTTTACATGTTAGGGAGTACGGCTAAGCACCACTGTCCCTTGCCCACCACACAGCTGATCGATGAACATAAGGCGGTTGCAAAGAAAATCCATATTATTGTGCCTCACTTGATGCATTCTTCTGTCAAGCTAAGATGTGTGGCAGCATCGCCTGCAGAGGACATGTTACTTACCCTCTGATCCTTCCACATAGCAGGACAGAGACACTGAGACCCCCTACATGTGTCACAGAGCCAAGGTTAGTGCACAAAGCTCCCCCAAAGCTGAAGCATAACATGCTGGCCAAGCCGGGCCGAAACTGCAGATTCTTATGTAGACTACATGCCATCTATTCCAAGTCAGTTCAGGCTACAACTGGGCCTGCTGATGGAAAGGGGACATTGGGTCCTACAATAGTCTCAACTACTAATCATAGTTCGACAGCTCTGCAGTCACTGCTCATACTGCAGTACCCGTATGTGGCCTGGAGTCAGTCACAAGTTCCAATCCGAGCAACACTGCTCTGACTGATAATGTAACTGTTGGACGTAACGTGTTTAGACTACGTTGCACAACTCTTAATCCGAATCGGATAGCTCCGCGTTCAATGCTCATCCAGCAGAACTGATGAGTCTTTATATTGCTGGTTCAATCCTTATACAATAGCCCAGGATGTTAATACACCTGCAGGAGAAATGCAGATGTTTGTTACCTTCAGACTGCAAGCCCCAATTCTAACCAGATAGGTCTGGGGTTACTACTCCTTGTGCAGAACTATGTGTAGCCTGCAAGTCACCATCTGCCATTAATGTAACACTGATCAGGTGCATGGAAAGATCTTCTAGCACTCTGCAGGTCACCATGGGAGATAGCAGAACCCTATGTGTATTCTGCAAGTCGATAGTACCAGTAAAATAGCTCAGAAAGTGAATGCACCTATTGCGAGGACCTGTATGCACACTGCAAGTCACTGGGTTCAATCCATCATGAACGTCATTTCGGGTGACCAGGAGTCTCAGCTGCAACCCCTGGCTTGTCTCCTGTGACCCCCTGCGCTGTGCTTGTGTGCCTGGCCTCAGCGAAGAGTAACACATTTGCAAATTACTATTTGTTGTTGCAAGTAGAGCAAACACCTTTTCAAAAGGAGTCTCTGTGTCTCTTGCTGCCCCTGAGCATGTGAAGGGAGCAAGAAAGAAAGGAGAGAATCGGCTTGAGAGAGAGTGGTTAGAAGAGAAACACTTTTAGGGGAAGTGGGGGGGAATAAAAAGGAAAAGCAGGAAGGGGACCCGACAAAGAGATGCGAAGGATTGGGAGATAAAAAAGAGGGGGCCTCATTTATAAAAAATTGATGCAGAGTGGCGCTGCAAACCATTTTGCTTCACTGAGCTGCGTCATTTCCAAAGCACAAGGATGCGTCGTTTTATCAACAATATGATTCATCCATGTGCTTTCACCTGCACTGGCACACAATTGGCTGTCACGTGCCAACGTAGGCACACTTGCACCAGGGTGCAGGAAGGGACACCTTCCTGCACGAAAACAATCATTAATGGCATTATCCTCTTTGTATGTGTGTTGCATTCTGCAGCATACATAGAAAGAGGACAAAATGAAGAGAAATAAAAGTATGTCTCCTTGTTGCACCACCCCTATGCTTCCCCTGGGGAGGCGTAGGATTCTGATACATTCCCAGCTTTACTAAACTTTGTAAATCTGGGAATGTGTAAGGTTCCGTGGATGTTGCGTTGGAACAGTGAGAGCAGCACTCATGGAACACCCCTTGCATCCAAAGTAATGCGTAAAAGGGACCCATACTTACAAGGCCATTAAAAGTCACACAGGGTGACTTTCCGTGGCCCTGTAAATATGGGCATGCATACTGCGCCATCGATGCGTCAAAAAAGTGACGCACCAGTGGCACAATGGCCTTATAAATGAGGCCCAGGGTGTCTTTTTGAGACAGAGAGAGAGAAAGAAAGAGAGAGAGATTCATAAGACATCACAAAAAAAGGTGATATTTGAGAGGGATACAGACAGGTGTGAAAGAGAGCGAAACAGCTTAGAATAACCTAAATTACGCTCTCTTGTGAGTTTCTTTTCTCAAATTTCCACTCACGACCCTTGTGCCCCTCCAACACCACCCGCTTTCAAAAATACAATGCTGCTTAGTATGCGGTTGCTGTATAGCATCACTAAAAAACAATCAGCAAAACCAATAGGTCCCAATGGTGAGAACTATTGGCTTTGTCAATTGCTTTTTTTTTAAGATCAGCACAACTGTGTATTTGAAAAAGAGAGTGAAGAGGAAGCTCCCCTCACACACTCCCCCTGGATGAACGATATCTGCCTCTTCTAAAGAAACAGACCTCCTGAGGATGATAAGCGCGGGATTTGGAGAACATAACACCTGCCAGCATGAAGGATCAGGCCAGCACTGCAAATTCATAGCTAGCGTTACAGGGCAGATGGAGTCTGAATGCCTTAACCAAACAGCAACAGGTCTGGTGATAGTGGTATCTGGAGCACTCACTTCTTGTGAAGTGGCAGTACTTATGCAGCAATGTCATCACGTACAGCAGCCAGCCCTGCCAGGCCTGGTGGTACCACCGAGCAGACAAGCTGGCAACAAAGAACTGAATTCCAGAGGCAGGAAAAAAACAAATTTCCTTTCACTAAAGGCATCCACCCTGGAACGAAAGAAATGCACCCATGGGACCTACTTAACAGTCTTAACAATAAGAGCCCCCTTCATTGTAACAGGGATGGCAACATGTTCCAGTAATTTAATTTTGTCTGCAATGCTCAAGTGTGTGTCTGAGGTTAACCACCAGGAAACAAAACCTCCTGTAATTTGCATTTTTTGCTATTTTTCCGTCGCGCTATTTCATTTGATTTTCACCCCCCTAAGCCTAGCTAAAGCAAAAAAGATCCGATAGAAAAGAGTAGTTCTAACATGACAGTTTTAGCAAAATGTAACAATATGTCACGAAAACAGTTTTTGCAGTTTCACTCAATCCTAGCAGGTAGATACATTGCATCCTTTTAGAAAGTATTCTGATTCTAAGACGTAAAGTTCTTGTGAGTGTGAGTATTTATGCTGTTTGTGTTGCTTTCATTCACTGCGAAAATGTTCATGAAATTTCATAGAATTTACTTTAAACAAGCATTTGCAATGCAATAGGTCTCACATTTGCGAGAGTTTGAGATATTGGAATTGTAAATGACAATGCCTTTTATTTATGCGTTTTGTAAACCTGAAAGGGGTCCGTAAACAGGCCTTTTGTACTTATAGTCAGTGTTTAAGAGAAGCAAGGCTGGCAGTAAAAGAGGCACAGTTGATGCCAGCCTTGATTCTCTTAAGTACCGACTATTAGTACAAAGGGCCTGTTTTCGGACCGCTTTCAGGTTTTCAACATGCATAAATAAAAGGCATTGTCATTTACAATGCCAATAGCTCAAACTCTCGCAAATGCGAGACCTATTGCAATGGCACGGGGGATCGTGTGTGGCTTTGGAGGACAGGGAGCTCTGCCTGTTCTCTCACTGCACGTCTCCGTGGGTGACACGTCCATCCTTGTGCAAGGACCGGACTCCCTGTGAGGGCAGACGATGAGAGAAAGCTGCAAGACAAGAGTGAATGCCTGGTAAGTGTATCCAATACACCGTTGGCCGTTCACGTCCCCACTTCTTTCACTCTGAGTCCCTAACTACAGTCAATAGAATCCCTACCTGTCCACAGGCAGCTGGCCCCAGGAACTCGACGAATATCAGCGCGCCTGTGTCCTCTCCCCCCCTGCTACTACCCCTGGCATTAGCGCTCGGCGCTCTAAGACATTACCCTAACGCTGCTAAAAATCAATCACCGATTTGAGGGTGAAGCTACCAGCGTATTTTTAAAATTGTAAAATTTTCCTTTTGCACATTCAAAATAGTGGCGGCAGAATCAATTGCCTGCCTTTATCCTTAACGTCCGGCTGAAGGCAAGGTCGGCATCTCTGGGGGCTCGGGCCGAGATTTTGGTGGTGGCCATCTTAGATAGGGATATCCTCTTCTGGCGCTCGAGGCGCCGGTATAAAAACATACGGCTATGACTCCGCGCAGCGGACGCGTACAGCGGGCGCGCCGGATTCGCGCCGGAGTCAAGCCAGAGTCCTGCCCGTCTGCGCCCGTCCGCGATCGACCGAGGCGCAGGGCAGGACACTCTGGCTCCACCACCATAGATCTGGGCTCTGACAGGATGGTGGATCAGCCGAGAATCCTCTATACTAGCGCGACTCTATTCGATTTGGGTAAGATCGCCAACAAACCCTGTTTACATTCTATTGACCCAAATTGTATCCCGCTACACTGTAATATATGCAACTACTCGTTCAGCAATGCTCTACCTCATAAGGCCCCCACACCCAAATTAAAAATGCTGCTGCTAAATTGTAGATCTATGGTAAAACATAAGACGGAATTACGAGATATATTACAGTCACGAGACTATGATGTGCTGTTTCTCACAGAAACATGGTTAGAGGAATCTTCAGCCCCTGACATCATAGAGACGATACCTTTGAGTTATAGCCTTCTAAGAATCGATAGACCTAAACAACGTGGAGGTGGGATTGCACTGATTTGTAAAAAGGAATTACAATGCACACTCACTAATACAGTTATAACAAATAGTGAATGTGGAACCTTCTCTATAAAAATGACTCCATTGTTGACTATTACTGGCCTCCTTATATATCGCCCCCCTGGCAATGCAACTTCTTTCTGCAATCAGCTTATAGAATCAGCTACACAATTAGCTATAAAACACAATAATTTCATGATTTTAGGTGATTTAAACCTTCATTTTGAAGATAACAACGCCAAAGAAGCTCAAGTACTTAGGACTGCTTTACACGCAATAGGAGTAACATTGCTATCAACCTCCCCCACGCATCAACAGGGTCACCTTCTTGACCCCGTTTTTGCTACCTGGGAGGGCATTGAAGTGTCCCCCCCAATACCAATTATATGGTCCGACCACCACCTAATTACTTTTAATATCCCCATTAACAAAAGTAAGTTAGCCCTCAACAAACCTTTGTTTACAAAACGTCGAAATTGGAAAAACTACACCCCTGAACGCATGGCCAGTGAATTACTGAAACACACCCCGCCTACAGGAGATTCCCTACAAGACACTTGGAATAAATATGAAACATGGCTGAGTAAGGCACTAGATACAATTGCACCGTGGACTTCCAAGCCCCCAGTCAGAAGAACCAAATCTGAACCTTGGTACACGGAAAAATTAAAACTTGCAAAAACACACTGTAAAGCGACAGAACGCAAGTGGAGGAAAAACTATTCTCCTGAACTTAAGGAATTATACAAACTGGAGTTAAAATCATACCAGAAAATGGTTAGAGAGGAAAAAAGCTCCTTCTATCAGACAAGAATTGAAGAGGCAACCAACCCCATGAAAGAACTGTTCAGCATTTACAAGGAACTAACAGATACCACCACCTTAGATATGCAGGACACATATTCTAATGACATATGCGAACAGATAGCTGATTTCTTTGTCAATAAAGTTGAGAGAATACACGCCACTTTTCCAAAATCTGTTTCAGAAGGAAATAAACCACCCCTTACCCAAAAGAGCATTCTTACCTGCTTTATTACTCCTGACAAAGAAAATGTGTTCAGCATTATCAATAGTATCCACTCAGGATCCCCTAAGGATGTGTGCCCTTTAGCTAAATGTAAAGACATCATGAACAATGTTCTTATTGATCAAATTAGACACTTGATCACCCTGTCCTTCCAAGAATGCCATGTTCCTGAGGCTTGGAAGACAGCACAAGTTATCCCTCTCAACAAAAAAACCTAATATTCCGGTGACCCAATATCAAAATCTTAGACCCAACTCCCTCTTGCCGCAATGCGCTAAAATTATAGAAAAAATTGTCAACAAACAACTAATGGCTTTTTTAGAAGAAGGAAACATACTTCATTCCACACAATCAGGTTTCAGACGTGGATACTCCACGGAGTCTGCGGTTCTTTACTCCACAGAGTGTATTCGCAAGATGGTAGATGAGGGGGAGACAGCTGCACTTGTCATGCTAGACTTAAGTGCAGCTTTCGATACTGTGCTACATGACACTCTGCTGGTCCGACTCTCGGACATTGGAGTGAGGGATCATGCTCTTGCCTGGTTTAAATCTTTCCTCTCCAAAAGATCATTCCAGATATATTGCCCACCCTTCCAGTCATCCTCTCGCGACGTCAGCTATGGGGTTCCACAGGGCTCGAGCCTGAGCCCTACCTTGTTCAACATCTATATGGAACCCCTGGCTCGAGTCGTAGAGAACTTTGGGGTGGGCATTGTCAGCTATGCTGACGACACCCAGCTCATGTTCAAGCTCACTCCAGATAGCGAGAAATTTGCCATCAATTTCTCTAGCTGCATGGCTGCGGTCGCCACCTGGATGGATAATAACTGCCTCCGTTTAAATGGTGACAAAACGGAGGTACTAGTGGTAGGGAACAAAACCTCAATATGGTCCCAGGCTTGGTGGCCTACTACACTGGGTGAGTGCCCCCACCCAGTCGAAAAAGTCAAAAACTTAGGGATCATGATTGACTCGGATTTGTCGGGAAAATCACAAGTCAATAAAACAATAGGCAAATGTATGGGCACGTTAAAAATCCTGAGAAAAACTATCGATCTTATTCCCATTGAAGCAAGGAAAACTCTGGTGCACGCACTAATAACACCTCACCTGGATTACGGAAACGTTCTCCTATTAGGTGTGAACCAAAAACTACTACACCAGCTTCAATGCATTCAAAATGCTGCCGCCCGCATGGTACTGGGTTTACCAAAAAGAACATCTTCCATAGCGGCCTTGTCTAAGCTGCATTGGCTCCCAGTGAGAGAAAGAATCAGATTCAAGAGTCTTTGCTATGCCCATAAAATTGCACACAACAAAGGTCCTACCTATTTAAGAAATCTTCTCACTATCCATCGTCCTACCAGAAACCTCAGATCCTCGGGTATGTCACAATTTAAACTTCCCCGGATCTATAGAGCAAAACTGGGTGGCCGCTCCTTTCGATTCCTTGGAGCAAAACACTGGAATGCCCTCCCAGTTCATCTGAGAATGGAGCCGTCAGAAACCCTTTTTAGAGCTAAACTAAAAACCCATCTCTTCCCCCATTAATACTTTTCTGTACTCTGTTCCGGTAGGCCGTAGGGTGTTTTGTCAGCAATTAGCGCGGGGATACACAGTTGTGCAGCCATGCGCTTTATAAAACGCTTTATAAAATATAAACACCTACCAGAAAATAATATACAAGACTTTGGGATGTGCATTGTACACAACCTTCTCCTGGGTTTGATTTCATAAATTAGAATGCCGTTTATGAATTATAGCAAACTGGCATTCTCAAGGGTGCACAAAACAACCAATTAGCCTCTTAGTTCAATAGTGGTATGGTGGTCGGGGGTGGGAAGTTAGGGGTGGGAGACATGACTGTTTTTAAAAATAATGTTAAAAAATTATCACTTAAAAAAAAATACTTCTAATTGCACGGATTATTGACGCTCTGCATGTTAATGAAAAACACTTTTTGAATTTTAAAGAGCCTTTATCATATGCCTTTAAAAGTGAACGTGTTCCAAAGGTTACGTTGAAAGAGGACACTAGTTACTTCATTTCTTTACCTGCAAATAACCTCAAATGAATGATGGCTATTTATTGAACATAGTTGTAATGTTTGTGTCGAGTCTAGTAAACGGCTGCATGTAAATCTCAGGTGAGTATCACGGTCCTACGGTAACGCTCCAGGCAGGCTTCGGGGGTAATACCCCCATCAAACATGTGCTCCTGAACACACGTCACAGATCAGACGGAGTGCAGAAAACTGAAGGTTTGATTGTGTAAGTATTAACAGCCCCAAAGGCCTACAGTACTAACAGATGAACTTCACACCTGAATCCTCATCTCGCTGCTGTATGCACAAGGCATGCATACGGCGCTGGAGTAAACAAGAGCGACTAGGACAGGCAAGCGCCATGAAGCCCGCCCTCTACTGGGGCCATAGCTCCATCAGACGCGGGCTCCGTCGTTTTATTTCTTGTTCGTGTCGTCGTTTTATTGCTGGTTCTCTTTTTTTAATTATTTTTTTATTATTGAAGTCCTTCAATGTCATTAGAAATTAACATTTCAACATAATTTCTTTAACATAAAATACAAACATAAGCCTTTTTTTAACTAAAGCAGCACACTATAAACATAGCCTTATAGCACAGCACTGAATTACAATATACTTGAATCCTCAAAATCTAAAAAAAGGGGAAAAAAGGGGGTAACTCCACTCTGATTTAATCAAAGAATGTCCCCCAGATCTTATCGAATCTTCTAATCCCCCCTACCCGCAGTGCATAGATCTGCTCACTCGATTTAACTTGTCTCATGTTTTGTAGCCATTCATACATAGATGGAATCTGTTCTGTACGCCATTGCTGTAACAAAAGAGATCTGGCCACTGCCATAGCAATGTGCAGTAATTTAGCTATCTGATCGGAAAACATAAGATCAGAGTCAAAACCATACAAAATTAATTTCTTGTTCACTGCGATCGTGATATTATATTCAGTCTGGAAAAAAGCAAAGATTTCTTCCCAAAATTTCACAAGCTTGACACAATAAACCATTACATGTGACCAGTTGGCTGGAGAATGGTGCATACATCTAAAACAATGTGCTGTGTAGTTGGAGTACATTTTAGAAATGGAGCCAGGTGTACGATATAGCAGCCATTTACTAAAAAATAGCATTCTGTGCCAATTAGCACCACGCAATGTGCTGAAATTAAATTTATTAATAACTGCCGAATAATTCAAGGACATTGCGTGGCTTTTTTGCTCCTGCCATTTTTCAATTGCCTTCTGACTTAAGTCAGCCCTCCTACTCTGAGCTAGACAACGCTTCCAATCCCCGGGTTTTCTGTCAAGTTCAATGGTTAAAAGTTCATTATTTAATTGACTTGGTTGACCTAGTGTCAAGGTGCAGAGGAACTCTTACCACCCAGGATCTTGCACAGGAACAGAAGCTGACTGTTCTCTGCTCCCTCCACAGAATCCCTCAGAGTCCGTTATTCAAACTTGACTCCAAGTAACTCCGCAGGGGGAAGGGGAGTGGATAAAATAACAAATGACAAAAGAGACTGCACTGGAGCTGTTCTCTTGCTTCTCCTGTTCAGTCCGACCTGCAGACCAACTTCCAGAAGAAACCTGAATGTATTTAAGAAGAAAGTTAGTGTCACACCCTACTACTCTAGATTCTGACAATACTTTCGCTCAACTTTATTTACCTAAATTTCCAGTGATCTTGCTCCTCTTCTTAGGGTTTTATTTCTATCTCTTGAACCTCTTTGTTTTTAAGTTTTCATCTATGAAACACAAGAATATTATCTATCTGTATTTATCATGGTAACTCCAATTTATCGCTTAGCCCTACCTCTTACCTTCACTTATTTGTAGAGGTCCTTTTAACTCTCCGTATTAGCAATTTGTAAAAGAAACTCGCTACTTAACCTACTTTACTCCTATTGCTACTTGAGGTGCTTACTAACCATTTAATTCTAGTTAAAATCTATGTTGTTTATGATATCTACATGTGAGCTTACTAATAAGTAATTTTGCCTAGTAAAACATATCAATCTTAGCCTTTGCTAACTTGGTTTGTACTTCTATACCTTTAATCTCTCCTTCTCTTTCTTTTTCTCTTCAGGATATCGGTGGTTCATCACAGGTAAGTTTTCATTTGAATACTTTTTGTCTGTACATGGATACAAAGAATGTCTTAGCCTTTCATTGCATTGTTTCTTTATGCAGTGCCAGTATTATTCACGTATCTGACTTCTTCTCTCTCTCTCTTTTCAGGAACTTGAAGATTTGCCGTCTTCGCGGATTTCTTCCAGACATGCGACGTCTCGTATCGGAACTCCGTTTGCTGCTTCCGATTCTAGTAAACCTCTCAGTCTCGTACTTCAACTCGTGCCCAAATTTCTCCGAACTAGCTCTTGACAGAGTTACCTCAAAAGCTCACGGTAAAGCTTCCGTCCAGGACCGTAACTTTAGTGAAGTACGCATTTCTTAGTTAGCGCGTGCCTCACCATAATCTCTGCACCTGAAATTTGTCGCAACACTAGACTGCTGTTGCCGTTTTGCGCTTAGCGGCCATCTTGGAATTCCTTTGATGATTTAGATGACCCCAATACCGACTCTGTGGGCAACTCACTTGCTTTCTGCCTTTCAATTTTCTGAGCGTTGAGGAGACTACATGTCTTGTCAGTCTAGGAGTCCTGACACCTAGCTGCGCAGTATCAAGTTGCACGAGAAACTTATACACAATATTATAAGACCCTAACAACATAAAGTTCCTAGGGATTAATTGCGACATTTCCCCCGAGGTGATCCAAACTCCATTTCTCAGAAAGTCAGAAACTTTAGAAAATCCTGCCCTGGCCCAATTACCAACTAAATCTAAGCCTTGTACCACCCCCATCAATGGGAGAATACTGGACAGTGAAGTTGTTGAATTAATAGGGGAACCGAGTATCTTTTAAACAGAGCCTGACGTTTTTTTAAAAACCACAGTAACGACTTGTAACGGACTAATTTGGGAGATTTAAGCACCTACAGAGAGGGCTGGTTTCTGTACACATTAAATCGAAAAAGAAATTAATATATCATTTTTTACTATAAGTTTGACCTTTAAATCTTGACAAGTACTGTGCAAACTATGCATTATAATAATCCCTGAGATTAGGCAGGGCGAGCCCTCCCTTTTCCAAATCCTCATATAACGTGCTTAATGCAATACAGGGTGTCTTCTTCGCCCAGATGAAGGCCGAGAACATAGATTCTACCCTAGTAAAAAAAGACCCCCGTAAAATGCATGAAGTAGTTGAAAACAAAAAAATGAATAAGGGGAGAACGGATATTTTAATCAAGGCTACTCAACCTAGAATGGTTAATGGCAGAGCATTCCAGCGAAGAAACAATGCTTGAACTTTCCGGAGAAGGGGATCAAAATTCAAATTATACAAATCTTAAACTGACGCTGAGAAAAAGACGCCGAGATATCTCTTGGGCTTAGTGTTGATACAACTGCGTATATCAGGATGCAATTCCGGAGTTTTACCCCCACAGGCTAATATTTCCGTTTTCTTTTTATTTATACAATACCCCCCCAGGGCTTCAAAATCCTCAAAAATCTGAAACACTTTGGCTTGAGTTCTTAATTCGAGTTAGATAATAAGCATAATGTCATCTGCGTACAGTTTCACTTCAGCCATTAAGGGAATCGGGGGAAGAATTTCCCACAGTTCCTCAATGCGACTGCAAGAGGCTCGATAAAAAAAGCAAAGAGGACTGGCGATA
This sequence comes from Lissotriton vulgaris, assembly GCF_964263255.1. Classification (NCBI taxonomy): domain Eukaryota; kingdom Metazoa; phylum Chordata; class Amphibia; order Caudata; family Salamandridae; genus Lissotriton; species Lissotriton vulgaris. Next base: position 1,467,309,848 of record NC_141695.1, read on the forward strand.
GTGGGCACCCTTGCCTCGTGCCACGTTTAACTGAAACTGACCCAACCATTACAGTATTTATGATGATATTAGCTTGGGCATTGGTATAGTGGTTGCGTATCAGAGATATAAGTTTACCAGAAATACCAAAGTGCTTCAAAATAATAAACAGCGTCTCCCAAACCACCAAATCAAAAGCTTTTTCAGAATCCAATAACAAAACCAAAGCAGAAATCCCTCGTGTCTCAAAATAATCCAAAGCTTCAATCAAATAGTGGGTATTCTGATCTGGATTGATCAAATCTACTGTGCACTGATTAAAACAAAGTGATAGAAGTTTTGTTACTATTTTATAGGCTGAGTTTAATAAAGTTATTAGGCGATAGTAGTTTGGATCCCTAGCGTCCTTCCCCTTCTTCAGAAAGCTCACAACATTGCCTTGTCTGAAGTAATCTGAAATCGTGCCTCCCTCCAACATAGAATTTATTAATTCTAGAAATAAATCAGCAAAAACACAAAAAAATACTTTTAGAAATTCTGAGGGGAACCCATCTGGGCCGCAGGCCTTCCCATTAGGAAGACCCTAATAACTGACTCTAATTCTTCCATAGAAAAAGGGCTCGCCATAGTTAGTTGTTCAATTTCAGAGAGCGAGGGCAATGTATAGTTGAGTTAAAAAGTTTCTAGCTTTCGGTGATCTACGCTGTGTTGCTGGCTATAGATAGCATTGTAGTGATTGAGCATTATGTTTCCTATTTTGACCGAATCAACTGTCTCTGCTTGAGTGGATGGGCACTTTAATTCTTTAACAGGTTAGCAGCAGCTTGTTCCCTAACCTGCCAGGCTAGGAATCTCCCTGTGAAGTTGCTTTCTTCGTATATCTTCTGGCATTGTTGTCGAAATACCTCTTCACTTTGAGCGTAATAGTTGGCACTGAGTTCCCATTTAGCCTGGTCTAGCTGATATTGGTTGCTACTAGATGGGTTATGCAGCCTTATATTGCTTAATACCTGTACTCTTTGTTCAAGGATCTTCTTCTTGGATCTAGCTGCTTTCAAGCTAGCTGTGTCCTTGCCAATGATGATTCCACAAATAAAAGCTTTTAGGGAGTCCCAAATGATGTTAAGTGAAGCGGACTCGTAATTTTGAGAAATACATTCTTTAATCTCTATCTTCATAGAGTTAACCCATGTTTTATCATTTAAATACTGTTTATTAAACACCCATCGTTTAGGAGTTCTTACACTGTTTTCAAAAAGAAACTCAATAACTAACATAGCGTGATCAGAGAATCCATTGTTAAGAAATCTCTGCTGATAAAAGTTAAGTTGTCTAGAAACCAAAAAGAAATCTATCCGTGATGAGGACTTGAATGTTCCTGACCAGCATGTAAATTCTTGTTTAGACAAATGGTGTGAGCGCCACGGTTCCTAAAGATCAAGAGTTGTTTTTATAAATTTGGATTACCTTCAAAGATTTTGGTTTGAGCTGTTTTCTTGACTGAGTAGTAGAATCCAGAATTGGGTTGATAAGAATATTAAAGTCTCCTCCAATAATCACGTCTCCTATCAAAGTCAATAGAGATTGAAACAGCTCTTCATATACTCTGAAGTTATCTTCTACTGGACATAAAAACTTACAAAGGTAATAGGTCTCTGTCTGTGCTTAATTGTACATGTGGCCCAACACCAACGCCCTAAATCATGACTCTCAGAATTTATAATCTCTGCATGGATATTTTTGTTTAAAAAAATGGCAACTCCTCTCTGGGATTCCAAGATCGAAGAAAAGCCTCGATATGATGCCCAGGCTCTAAACATTGAATAATCTGCCCATTTTATGGATGGAATATGCGTTTCCTGTAACAGAATTACAGAAGGATTTTCTGTCTTAATCCACATCTCTATGGCCCGCATTTTTTTTACTATTTAGGCCATTAACATTGAAGGATACTATTTTCAGTTGGTCTTTGCTAGACACCTGGGGCAGATTTATGTTGGACTTGCGGCACTTTTGCGTCACGCAACGGCGGCGTAAACGTGGCGCATCCTTGCTGCCCATTTACAACGTGACGCATCTAGGCAGATACGTCACGTCTTAAAGCCCTGCGCCACATGTGGGCATTCCGGCGCAGGGTAGGCGTTCCGGGGCAGGTGCACCTCGCAAAAGTGGCTGAGTGAAATCTACAAGATTTCACTCAGTCACTTTTAGGCCAATGCTGCGTCAAAACCCTGCGCCTGCTTGAAGCAGGCGTAAGGCTTGACGCAGCATTAGACAGATAGGGCACCCCGAGCCTTGCTGGAGCTTGCAACGCAACTCTAGCAATGCGCCACCTTTACGGCACAGATGCGTCACACATCTGTGCTGTTTTTGCCCCATGGGGATGTGCCAGTTATTGTAAATCTGCCCCCATGAGTATTTACCATTTTTTTGGCTGATTAATTCTCTTAATACCGTAAATAAAACATTGATCTACCAAAAATAAAGAAAAAAAACACAAAGGACTTTATTTCTTCCTTACTTTTACCCCCTACCCATCCCCCTAAGATCCCCTCTCCATAGTGCTCCTATACCTACCCCTGTGTCCCTTCCCCCCAGCATGTGGCCCTTCCTTCCTCCCCCACTCCAGCCACAAAACCCTTCCCCCTAACACTTGGGTGTCCTGTTATTACACCCCTGGGGTCCTGGGACCCCTCCTCCTCACCTCCACCCCTGCACTGCATCGTACTTGGCTTAGGAAGAGAAATAAAACATCCCTTTAACATTCTCAACATCTAGAACATTACTCAGAACATTTAATGAGTAATTGACTATTCCCAAATTCCCAAATTAGAACACTTCATTAACCTTCCAATCCAGGATACCTACTAATACCTTCTATCCAAAAAATGTAAATAACAGAAATTCTTCACCTAGATAACCATTTCTATATTTGAAACCCATGGGTTTTAGCTCTGTTCTATATTCATCCCTTCCATTCACCCCTTACACCCCTGTGAAATTTCCTTCAGTAACTCCTGAGCTTTGTCTAAATCAGACAGCATGTAGAATTTGCCCTTCACCAGCACTTTCAATTTAGATTGCTGAGCAATCATAGCCTGGGCAGCGTTTGCCTTAAATAAATGGAGGATTTTCACAAATTCTCCTCCTACGTGCTGCTGCTGCGTATATATCTGGGAAAATTTGGCACTTAGTTGTCACATTAACTGGGCATAGCCTTTACTGAATTGCTTTCGCTAGAATATTTTCTTTTATACAAGAGTCCGAAAAATCTAGCAGGATTGTACGAGGCAGCGTAAAGTTAGGAAAAGGATGGGCAGGTACCCGAGTTATAGTCGGGTCCCCTTCATATTCTGGGATTACTTTTTGTTTTTAAAATGAGGTCACCCATTGAACTGTATTCGATCCCTCTAACCCTTCAGGGACTCCAACTATTCGAAGGTTAGATCTTCGTGTGTAGTTTTCCAGGTCATCCAGTTTTATTTCGAATGCCCGTCTGCTTTTATTGACCACCTTGACATCTTCTTTGACCTCCGTCATCTGATCCTCCAGAGTTGAGATTCGGGTCTCTGCTTCTTGAAGTCTGAGTGGAAAGCTTGAAACCAAATCCTCAATTTTCTCCAGCCGCTGATGAATTGAGGCTAGTTCGGCTCCTTGAAATCTTTTCAGCTCCCCAACCTCATCCAAGATTAAATTTAACATATCCTTCACCGTCATCTGTATCTCGCCTGCTGACTCGGTATTCAGGTCCAGAATGGGACTAAAGGGATCAATTAAACAAGAAGGATGACTATCTGTATGGTCATCTGTATGGTCATCCATAGCCGGTAATAAGAGCGCCTTCTTTGATGTAAATTGCGACTGTATCTGTATCTGCGTTTCAGCTGAGGGGGATTTAGCTTTTAAATCGGAGGCACCCGAGACATCCGCAAACTGATTGTGGCCTTGTGCTGTTTCGGTGTTTTCTGGACAAGAGTCCTTTTGCACAATCAGCAACAATGATTGTTCATGTTGATGAAGTATCAGACTCGGGAGTGGTGTGACATTAACCCCAAGGTCAGCCATAACAGAGCCTTGTTGTAGCAGGCTTTTCTTGCAGTTGGATAGTCACTGCTTGAGTAACCCCTGAGTTGCCAGCTGAACGCTGCAAACTTTGGGCAGGGCTGCTAGAAGATTGTGTACTGGATTTTTTATCAAAGAGAGGGAATTGTTTTGACCCTTTAGCAGAAACAGCAATTTTATCTTTTTTAAAACCGTTAAATCCAGTGTTATCTGGCTGAGCCACTTCCGGGCTGGTAATTGACATGTTCATCTCATCCAGTATCGAATTTGTTGCAAGAGTAGTTTGATTCAAATGTTCGATGAACAGTGCTTCTTGCTTATCTGCACTCCCGGAGTATTCCTTACCCATCAATCTAGCCGCTTCTTTGACTTATTTTGCCTGTAGCAGGCGAGTTTTGGCTTTGATCCGTGCGTTCAGCAGCTTGCCCATATTATCGTGTACCCCTGTACTCTACTCAGCATGCAGTGCTCTTTTCCTTCCTTCCCCAGCTCCTTTTACTTCTCCCTGGGAATCGTTTTTGCGAGGACAGAAGAATCAGGAATATTGGAGTAGTCTCCCCCGTTACTGGCCCAAAGCTAAATTGTTCTTAGAGAGACTTTAAGAAATTAAATCAGGAGTTAACACGGTCCATAGCACTCAAATGGCCCCCAGGTAGCGTTCAGAGAAAAAACCCCAGAATCAAATAAGACTAATCAAAAAACAAAGTCCGATCCAAAAGGGGCACGAATCCACACTCCCCGCGCTAAAGAAGCCTTTTACAGTAGCGGCACGGGGCGCGCAGCGCTTGGCTTAACTAACCAGGCTGCTTACATTGATCGAAGGTCGCCTCCTGCGAGAGCCGCCACTGCTGAGGGAGCCGCGGTCTTTGGCTCAACCTCTCTCCCCGTCTCCTCTGCTCTCACTTGCTGTGAGCCCAGCTCGGTAAATAGCTGCAACGTCCAATGCTTCTCAATGGTTTGAGGAGCAACTCAGCTCAATATCATTATTGTTACTTTTTCAAATAGTCTGACGAGGGAATGTTGGTCTTGACATAGCACCCTACTCTCTTGTTTCCTTCATGTAGGCAAAGCCTTGTTGTTTATCTGCTTTGTTCATTGTAGTCAGGGTTGTGTGGCAGACACAGGTTGTACACCCACCCTCAGGGCTTGACTCTACTTTCACAGGTAAGCCATCTTCGCGGCCTCACTCAGGACAAGGTTCTTAGAACAGTTTCAGGGAGGTGGCAGCACCCGACGTCGGCAGGATGCACTTTCTGGTTGGCAGCAGTCTGACACTCGATAGTGGCAGTGGTGGCCTCCAGACTAAGTTATTCGCAGTTTTGACTTTGGGGACAGTTACAACTTCCGTACCAATCAGGATTCTCTGCCTTAAGAGTTACTCAGCTTTCTTCTTGTTGCCAGCAACAACACTGGTCTCTTAACCTCATAGATGCTATTAAACATTCCTCCCCAGTGCTGCGCTGTCCATTGGAACTAGTGCTGAATGGACGTCCAATGGTCGTGCGCAGCACTGGGGAGGTAGTGCTGCCGTCGGCCAATGCACCGAGGCAGCACTTAAGGGGTTAAGTCTGCAGTAGACTGTTTGATTACAAGCAAAGATATGTTCTGATACAGTCTTGGTACATCTCACTCCTTATGTGTGCATAGAGACCAGAAGACCCCTTTCACATCACAGTTCATTCCAGAATCACTCTTTTGGGTATTCTATTTTCCCTGGTGTTCCTCATGCCAGAGACATGCTGGACATCTCTTGGACAGTTTTTCGTCCATCAAAGCCAAACACATGCCTTCCTTATCTCAACACTTCTGGTGATGTCCCCACACATCCGGAGACTGTTGTCAAGCAGACACAAGGATTGATAACACAGCAGCTCTTTGAGTACTTTGTGGAGCACTCTTTAAGCTGGACCAGAGTGGAATGGTTTGGATTCCTCTTTTATACACATTTTCCTGATAGACAGGTGATGTGGACTTGCTCTCTAAGATTTTCAGAGCTGATTTGGGTTGGTTCTGTTTGAAATGTCATTTCCAGGCTGTGCTCCAGATACAGCCTTTGTGCAATGTGATATCTCATACAGCAGGTAGACTGTGGTGTGCTCCAAGAAGGAGTAAACAAAGCATGGGTATGAAATGTGAGCTCTCTGCAGCTCGCTGTCACCAGCCTTCCCAAAGCAGTTATCAAGGAATTAGGGACAGACAAATGGCCGGCCCTGCCTAAAAACATCTTCACCTTGAACAATAAAAAATGTAGTCCCATCCCTCACACCTATCATCTATCAAAATACAGTGCTCAGGACAAACTAATCAGCAGTCTTTTTTTACCAAGGCCCTCATGGAAATACTTAAGGTGGCCCATCCACCTTGCTTCAGTGTTTGAATCTCCACCCTCCATCCACAGGAACACAGAAAGGTACTATCACTATCTCTCTTATACCATGCTAAACTGCGGGCAAATAAAATGGATACCACTCTCCACAGTACTCAGACACATGCGCTAATCCCATACTGCACATACACACATACTTAAGATGGACCTGAATGTTGCCACAAGGTTTTGAATTTCACATAACAGCGGAACTTTACATTAGAGCAGTCAGTAGACTGCTGTCTCTGCCTGACAAAGAAAAGAAGATCTGCTCACACTACAGATTCACAAAACATTTTACGCTTCCACCGCTGCTCAAAGTGATACACCTAGTGTATAGACAGTAGTTACTGTCTACTATGAGGGCATTCTTGGTGCACCACTCCTGGTCACAGTAAAGGTAATTGATTTTACATTCTGTACCTCGTATTGTCCCTTGCTTACTTTGCCACTGGATTCAAGCTAGCCTGGCTGAAGGCGTGGGCGGAAAATCCGTTCCGCTCGCGGATTTTGCGGATTTTCGGGAAATCCGCAATCCGCGAGATTTGCGAATTTCCCGCAAAATCCGCAAATCCGCGAGCAGCGGATTTTGCTCGCACTGCTCGCACTGTTCGCGTGAGTTCGCGCCCCGCGAATAAGTGCAAAATTGCAGAAATACGATCTTAGCAAAACTGAAAGTAACTACTTACCAGGTTCAAAAGTTCAGGCTCATCATTAGTAGCCATTTCCTGGAGTGCTTCCTGAGGGGCCCCTCCAGAGTTCAGTTGCCAGTTGAAACTAGTATGTGACCCTGCTCTGAACCTCAGAATAGTTACACATATGCCACAAAGGTCCTGAATTACAGCTAAGGGAGACAAGCAGGAGCCAGGCTGGAAGTTAAAATCCATTAATCAGCCCCTAATTCATTATTGTCAGTTGGGGCAGGGCAGGTGTTGTAACTAATTTTGCAACAATGAAAGCACTTAGCAAGTGCAAAAGATCACTAATCAGGGCGCACTAAGGAAGCAGGTGCCAGCTAAAAAAATATTCTGTGACACATGAATCAGCCCCAAATTAATTCAGGTCACTTGAGGCAGGGAAGGTGTGCTTTGCTTTGCCGAAAATAATGTACACTGGACAACCAGAGGGTGTGGTGATGAAACAGAGGGTGGCATGGGTGGGCCAGAGGGTGGCATGAGTAGTCAGAGAGTGGCAGTGGTGACAGAGAGTGGCAGTGATGAAGAAGAGTGTCCCAAACAGGCTGGACACGTAGAAACAACAAGTTCGCGAAACTTGCGACCGACAGGTAAGTTCGCAATTTGCGAAAGTGTACAAAACCCTCGCGAACTGGCAGAAACACGGGCGAACACAAAAAAAAAAAAAATCCGCAAATTCGCGGGAATTCGCGGATTTTGCGGATTGCGAATCCGCAAATCCGCAAAATTCGCGAACGCGAGATCCGCAAAATTCGCTCATGCTTAGCTGATATGGGGTGTTACCCCAAAACCGGTCCCAGGATGCGTGTTTCCAGTCCAGGGAAGACCTGGCTTGGCAGTTCCAGTTGGACTGTTCCCATGAGGCACAGGGTCAAGACTGATATGCATATAGCTGGGTCTGAACTGGGGTGGCAAAGTGAGCTAAAGGACGATGATGGGTTCAACCCAGAACTGTGACTGGGGTGAGTGTCTGAAAAGTTTCAACACTCCATCAACTCTTTATGTTTGCTTCATATTATCAGGAACAGGCACAGGTCTCTGTGCACCTACTAGATCAGCATGACACCATTGCCAAAATAAAATTCAGAAAACCAATTTCAAATGCAGTGGACACTTAGGCCAGGGGTATGCACCCTTCTATATGAAGGGCACATTCCAGTCCCAACAGTGGTAATTTTACAGACCAACTTTCAAATGGAATATTGTGTCCTTGTTTCTGTGAGATCACAAACAAGTCTCTGCAGTTCAAGGGATCCCCCAAGGTCAGCAGATGCAAAAAGACTTCCTTTTGCAGCCCTTCTATATATGTAAGGACTACATTACTCTATATAAAAGGGGTGATCCAGTGGAGCATGTAACAGTAGGTCTTAAATAGCAAACAGACACTAATATATAAAGAGATAAGGCAGAGTTTTTACTCAGCTCAGGTGCAAGTACTTTAGGAATCAGATCTCTTTACCATAGATAGCAAAGCAGGGATTTGGTCCAATCTTCAGCCATTTTGTAACTGGTTGTGGGTGATGGTAACACCGTTGCTTACAATACACTTAATGTCGCACATGGGCACTGTGCTTTTGGTTTGGTTGAAGGTTGTTGGTAAAGTGGGAAAGACTAAAGTCTTAGGGGCATATTAGCAAGAACCTTGTTAAAATCATCGCCATTTTAGCGGCAGGAAACTGCTGCTAAAACTGCAATATTGGGCTTTCTAATATGTGTTATAGAATTCCAATAGAAGCCCAGATGTCCTGCACAAACGGCGATAATTTTAACGAGGTTCTTGCTAATATGCCCCCTAATCTTTTTCTTTTCAGTGGATACCGCTATAAGATCCGTTATGTCATTCTCTGTTCACTAAGAGGGTGTAGAGAGGTCCACAGGGATGGCAAGCATCGTTAGTAAAAAAAAATTTAAATTAATTGAATCCGTGATGAATGACAACCTAGAGTGCAAATTAGCTTGTTTGCAAAGGCCAGAAAGAAAATCTGTTTTCCCAACCGCTCTCTGCAGCTGGACTCATGCTTCTTTTTAAAAAAACATTTTTTTTTTAAATGAACCGCTTCACTCTTGTTTAGAAAACAAAATCTGTGCCTAGTGGGTTTCCGGTTTCATTGTTTTTGCTGCATGCTAGATTGTTTATAAACATTTAGAGACTGTGTTTATACTTTGGTGAATTTGTTGACAGTTTGTAGGAGGATCATATACATTTCAAAACATAAATGATACATTGACATCTAACACGCTAATTGTTACAACTGTAGCTGCTTGAAAATATTTCAAAATTGAATTTAGTTCCCAAGACTTTCTTTTTCAGCACTGAAAGGGGGTTCCAAAAAATACATCCCTTAATGTATTGCAAGGATTCGAATATGCATGATGCAAATAGACTTTAAAGGCTCTTTCTATGCCTGGTAGATGTGCCATCGTATGAAATGTCTCAAACTTTAACTCACTTAGCTACAAGCTATATCTTGGTAACTCAAAAAGTGAGTTTACACGGCTCACCTTTGGTGTAAGGCACCTAGAACTAGCACATCAGATAAATTAAGCCTTAGTGCCTATGTTTGCAGCATCGGCCCGTGCTGGTAAGAGTGGTGGGGCGGTAGGGGGCTTGGGCGGGTGGTTTTGACAGACGACCATGAGGGAAAATTAAATATAAAATTGATTTTCGTAGTAGCCTGTCTAAATCCCCCCCATCCGGCCCCACCGCTCATACCTATATGGGCAGCGGCTGTATGTTTGTTGATTAAAGTGAGTTTGTGTTTTAAAATTTGCACTTACCTCAAGAATAGAACTTCCAAAGGTTCTTAGTCCAGATTTTAAAACCTATTTCAGCCCATTAATTTCCAAAATATGTGCATTTTTCTGAATCAGTATTTCCTGTGTGCTTTTACACCGATTCTGGTATATTATCTTTCTCCATCTAAGGGAAGTTTGCCTGTTTTTTCCCATCTCGTTTAGTTGCACTTGAACTAAAGTGGTGGCCCCGGCCAGGGTTAGACTGGGACAGAAAAAAGACCCAGGTGCCACGATAAAAGTGGTTCCTATTAGTAAACTAGAAAGCACAAAAAGTGGCCCATATTTCCTAATTGGGGCAGTTCGAACTGGTAAAACATTCGTTATAAGTGTTTTGCAAAGCATGGCAGACTGCATGGATTTGAGCTTGCGGCAGGCAATGTTTGTTTTAATATCAGGGAAATCAGCAGAAACACTGGCCCAGCAAAGGCCCACAAGTAGCCAAAGAAACGGTTTACACACTGACCTATCAGAGCAGCCCATTAGGCACTACCTGATTGCCCTATAGGTCAGTCTGACCCTAGCATTGGCTCCATGTACTTGTTGAGCACTGTTTCTAATCTTGCGGCGTCACAGAATTGTATCCTGGACTATCACCCCTTAACCTTAAACCCTACTTCACTATTCTGAGGATCAATAATATAAGTGGGTGAGCACATTTTTAAAGCACTTGCTGCAAACTAAACCACCTGTATGAACAGTGGAGAATGTATGTGTTCCTTTTGCTGATCACAAATGGTTCCAGGAGAACAGCAATAGTGACTGAAGCCATTACCTGTAGCGGAAGACACTAACAACAGTACTTCAGCTCTGACAGGGGTCCAAAACGTTTTCTTAAGAATTTGACACCGCTGCTGCTGAATGCTAGGTTTGACGATTACCTTAGCTGGCTTGTCTTGTTTCCACCGCGTACCTCTTTATTCCACCACCCTATACTTCCTACCTCTTTATCTCACTCTTGTGGGTTCTTTTTTGTCTCTTATTTCTGCCTTGGTCAGTTTTTTCCTGTCTTCTTTTTCCTTCTCTCTCCCTTTCGGTCTCTCTTCTCCAGTTCAAAGTTTTATGATGAAAAATAAGTCCTCGCCCTCAAAAATGAAGGCCAGTATTTATCACCTGTTAACACCACCACAAATTAAGTACTTTGGTGTGCACTATGGGATTGCTATTCTCTATACACTATGTTAGAAGGTTGATCTAAAGGTTCAAGATGGCTGCTAGAGCAGCTGCCGACCATCTACTTTTAAGAGACTATTATTATCTCTTAGATGGTCCCTCAGCATATTGTTTAACAAGCATTGGCAAAGTCAATAGGTATCGCCTATGATAGATATTGGCAATGATTTGTAGCCATGCTGTCCAGTGGCACAGATATTTTGCAGTCTGTCTAAAACAAATTTAAGAAAGCACTATGACGCGGCCAGGCCTAATGCACATTCATTTTTAAGTGCATTTGCACTGGATGCATTATAGACTATTTATTATTATTACTTTTAGTCATGTTGCACAGCAGACATGGTCCTATACAGCCTGGCTATAAATCATTAAGTTGGCAATGTCCATGCATTACAGCATGATCAAAAGGCAAACGCAGAGCCAATAAAGTCACAGGTGAGACCTATGGGCTTTGCAAATGCTTGTTAGATCTCGGTACAACACCAATGTAATTCTAAGCAAATCGGTTAATGTCCCCATGCATGAAAAAAATGGCAAAAAATCCTATTACATAAAGAAAGCAATTGTCCATTTGTCCATGTCTTAGTGAAAATACATTTGGAAGCAAATAACATCTGTTGTCATGATAAAGCAGATAATATGTCTTTTCACAATAAACTTTAATTTCAAAGAAAAATTATCTTCTTTGAAGTGCATGCAGCACTGTAAAACATACCTACAATGGCATAAGGCTCCACAACGATGACAAAGTAGAAGTACAAATAAAAGTAGTACCTTAATCACAGCGCGATTGGCAGAAGGAAACCAATCAAACTAGAGCAGTCAGAACTGGGTCAGTGCTCCAGCCAAAAGACAAGGAAATTAAATGCCCTACTAGAAATGTTGTGAACTTGAGATAATTGTAGGAACAGAAACCTGAACAGATGTACGTTTTGGACAGCAACCTCATTCCTCCACCCAACAGCTCATTGATGGTCTACACATTGCTTTGATCTGTCAAAGACAGTTCCCCCAATATGTGCTCTAAACCTACATGTAAATGTTTTACTGTTCCTTGCAATATGTGGTATGTGTTATGCTGCATGTATAAAACCAATAAAAATAAGTGTCCACAAAAGAGAAGAAGAGGGAGTTAAGCCAGCATGCGCTGGCCAATTAGAAGGCAGCAAGTAAGAGCGACAGTGAAGTGAAAAGAACATTGTTGACACCAGGCTGTGCTCATGGTACATTAGGAATGGGCCTTCTTAAAGGCACAGGAACATCACAAAATGCACACACATAAAAAGTGTACTCTCTCTGTTTGTTGCCATGGTATCGGACTGTACCTCAGCAAGTAAAGTCACCCAAGCTGTGCTGCGGCCATAAATCACCAACATATGTGAATAGTCGTGTTTTTGCAAACATACGTGTCTTTGTACTATGTGTTCTGACTCACCATTACACAGACTACAGGCTTTGACTTTGATATGTTCACAAATGCAAAATCTCTTTTATGCTACTTGTTTTGAATGGTCTTATTTTCTTTGAAGAGTCTTTTATTTTTATTTTAACCAAATAAATCTTGAAAAACTGAACTGAATTCACACTGTTTGTTCAAAGACCTGTTAAACCATCTTTCGTATTGCCTGCATTTTTGTTCCCAATTCCTTCAAACAAATAAATTTGGCCCAACATACATAAATATATATGATTTCGTCTTTCCGCAATCAGCTTTGAGATTTTGTGTCTCTCATTTTGAGTTCAAATCATGCTCCTTTTTAGAACTTTTCTACACATCGCATGCACTTTGCTGTGAGACGTTTTGTTTACAATTCAGCTGATTTACAATCCGCCCACAACATGCTATTAGTTGTTTTCACTGTCACTCTCATTTGCAGTTTTTCAGACTTTGCTTCCTTCCTGTTTTAGCACCTAGCTGGAGCATAGACCAAGTACATGTGTACTTCCTTGGTCTTGTTCTTCCTCGTCGTTTTGAAAACACACTATCTTTGTTATTTTATAAGCGTTTCGATAATATTCCTGTATGTACAATGTGTTTTCCTACTTTTAACACAGGAGTAAGGATTCTTATTTCTGTTTGCTTTTACCCAACCGTCTGGCTCTATTGACTCATTAGCTTCTTACACCCCCAACTGTACTACTGCATGTAACTCTACTCTGCTTTCCTCCACTGTACGCCATTCCAGTCTCTTCTACGTCACTCTACTCTAAGCCACTCCACTCTATGCTACTCCACTCTGCGCCATTCTACTCTATGCCAGTGTATTCTATGCCACTCCACTCTATGCCACTCTTCTGTATGCCACTCTACTCCACACCACACTACTCTATGCCAATCTACTCTACGCCATTCCACTATACACCACTCTACTCTACACAACACCACTCTACTTAATGCCACTCTACTCTGCCACTCCATGCCACCCTTTGGGTAAATGTCACACACCAAGCATCAATTAGCCACAGACACTCTTTACACACCAGTAGGATGAACAAAGAGGAAATGTAAAAATACAAAGAATACAGAAAATTATACAATGTATTCAGAAGATCATTAAAAACAAATTAGAAACGGTCCTGAAGTAACGTCAATGTACTTTGTGATTCCTTTATTGTGGGAGTATTCACACCAGTATTCGTATTATATATATATGTTTTAGACCGCTGGCGGTACTGCTCTGTATATGCAGAACCTACTGAGGTAATTCATGTGCAATCTGACAGATGCGGAAGCAAGGTGGACCGCGCATTCTGCTGCACATCATTGCATTTTGAGGTAATACACCTGATTTTATGTGGAAATATACATGATGGCCTTTTTAGTAACGGCGCGCTGGTCATTAGTAGCAGGGTGGCCTCTGAGTCGTTTTAATGAACGAGTCGTGGCAACAACACTTAAAACTAGGTCTCCTGTTGCCGATAGCAGTACTACCACTAAGAAGCTATGCGTTATAGCAAATATAATAGATATAATATTATTCATGGACTGGGTACTGGCGGCGGTTGTTTATATTTATTTTATTTTATTTTTTACCCTTTTTAGTGATAGTTCCTAGTTTCAACATTTTTTTTTAAACTTTTCTTGGTCATTAGAAAGAGTTCTCTGATAGTACTGAAATATGTCTTTTTCAGTTTCAGATTTCAACCGAATGCAAAAGTTGCTAGCACATAGAATTTTGTGCGACTTCCTATTAGATAAATGCTGTGAGAATTCCCAGCACAAGAGAGGTTTTTTAATACCCCTGTAAATAGATACAATATGATAGGATGTAACTCTCCCATTGTTAATAACTGGAACTTTTGTCCCTTCCATTCTTATTTTTGGATGCAGATATAGACATTTTACTTGAAATAATTTCGATTTCTGTATGCCCTTTCAGCCCTAGGATTGACAGGTACTTTGATAAGACTTTGTTTTGATATGTTAGAGCAACAGTATGTGATGTATGTAGGGTCTCTGCCACTGATTGCTGCTTAGGTTTATTAAGGCCAGTTACCATTATCGTTAGGGTTAATTTAGCTATGACCAAGTGCTATGTCCGGCTTTATCCTTGAAATGAGTACAATATGCTATTGCACCTACTAGGATTTTTGACACCTTTTTATGGAGGCTTCTTGTGCCCTATATATTTGATGTTTTTTCTGTATAAATGCTGTGATGGTATGATTGCATTGGCCCATTTGATTTAATTCTATACACTACCAGTGATATGAACTTATTGAACAATGAGGTTATGTATGTATTTTTATTACTTGTGATATGTTAGTGGTAATGTGGTTGTATTAAAAACAATTTTTATTGTTTTTATTTTCTGCAGATTATAATGTGATAATTGGGAATGCATTATGTGTTCCTGAAAAAGTTGTTGGCTGTTCAGTATTTGCCCACCGAAACGCGTCAATGCTTTTAAGAGTTGAAACTACTATAAGTCTGAGGAGACAATTAATCTGAAGGAAGCTTGGAATACAAATCAGAATTGATCTCTGTTTGGCTAACGTAGTTTCTCTCATGAAATAGGAACCATTTCTTCCTAGTGTATTCCGAATTGTGTTTGTTTTTATGATGTTTTTATGTATGCTACAATAATGAATAAATGCTTTGCTTGATATTGTAATTGTTTTTAAATAATGATTTCTGTATTTGTGATAGGGAAAGATCACTAGGACCTAATGACTATATTGAACACCGTGTCTAATTTGTTTTAATGATCTTCTGAATAAATTGTATACTTTTCTATATTCTTTGTATTTTTAAATAACCTCTTTGTTCATCCTACTGGTGTGTAAAGCGTGTCTGTGGCCAATTGATGCTTGGTGTGTGACATTTACCCAAAGGGGACTTTTCTTTAGACTTTTGTCTTTTTGGTACCCTACCCCTTTGGCTGTTGAGTCCCTCTCTCTGTGTTTAGAGATAATGGCACTCTAATTTACTCCATGCCACTCAGTTACACTACACTCTACTCCACACCACCACACTCTATGCCACTCTTCTCTACACCACTTTACGTACTTCCACTCTACTCTATGCCACTCCATTCCACTCTAAGCCAATCCACTCCACTCCATACCATTCTACTCCACCCTAAGCTGCTCTATACTATGCCACTGCACTCTTTGCCACTTCACTCTACTTCACACCAATCTACTCCACACTACTATGCTCCAATTCACCCCACTCCACTCTATGCACTTCACTCAACACCACACCACTCTACACCAGTCAACTGAAAGACACTCTAGTCACTCCACCCCGCTCTTTGCCACCCCACTCAACACCACCCTACTCTATGTCACTCTATTCTGCAAACTGTCTACTGTATGCCACTTCACACCACTCTATGGTATGCCACTTCACACCACTCTTCTCTATGCCACTCAAATTCTCTCTACACAAGGCCACTGCATGGCACTTTATGCCACTCCACTCTACACCACTCTACTCTATACCATTCCACTCCACTCTACTCTACTCCACTCCCCTCCACACCATTCTATGTCACTCCACTCTATGCTACTCTACCCCACTCTATGCCACACCTGTCTATATCACTCCACTCTACCAGGGTAAGCTCCTCCGCAATGGCGGAGGAGCGTCAACCCACTGGCTCAGAGCCAGCAGCAAAAAAAAAAATCTTGTTTTCTTAGTAAGTAGCTGCCTCAGCCAGCGTGTGCAGGGAGGGGCAGGCTGGGGCATGGAAGAGGGAGGAGGAGTGTTATGTGCACTATCTTAGTATACATGTGTGTTTGGCTGTCCCTCTCACACCGACAAAAACACACATTCGCACTTAGGTTTCCCTAACCCGGCTGTATTGAACAGCTGGGTTAGAAAAACCCTAAAGACTACCTGACCTTTGCAGGGCATCTTTTCAGCCCACTCAGGCCAATACCCATGCTGCTCGGCAGTGTGGGAATTGTACAGGGAGTCTGCTATGTAGCTCCAGTGTCTGCTGGGACAAGGAAGACCTAGCACCGAGGTGCGATGCGGGAGGTGGCCGGCAGCAGGTAAGTGTTACTTTAAAAAAATATTTTTATTAATTTAAAGTCCCTCCTTCTACCCTGCACCCCTTCCCATGCACCCCACATGCACCCTCCTCCCCACACCACCACTTTTTGTACGTGGTGGCTGCCATTGCACTCTACACCTCTCCACTCCACTCCACCCAACGCCAACTCCCTCTATACCACTCCATGCTACACCACTCACTCAGGATTTATAAAGCATGGCTAATCACCTGATAGGGTATCCAGGCACTTGCAGGACCCGGAGGATTATTCAAACAGCCAAGTTTTTAGGGCAACTTGGAACTACGGTAATGAGGTTATGGTCCAGAGTTGCGTGGGATTGCTGCAATGTTGGAGAAGGAACATCCTCCACTTCTGCTTAAGTAGATGTGGGGAGTATGGGCAAGTGAGAGCGAGGTGGAGAGTAGGTTTCTTGACGGTTGGTGGAACTTCAGGTGGTGGTTAATGTAGAAGGGTTCTTTGTTGTGTATAGCCTTGTGTGCGTGGATCAGCAGCTTGAATTGGCATGTCTACTGTAGGGGGATCCAATTGAGTTGCCTGAGGTGTGGTTTGATGTTGGTTTGTCAGGGAAAGCAGAGGATGAGTTTGGCTAGGACGTTATGTATGGTCTCAAGTCTCAGTAGGAGATGTGCGGGGTTACCTACATAGAGGGAGTTGCCATAGTCCAGTCAGCTGGTGATGAGGGTCTGTGTCACAATGCATCTAATGTGCAGGAGTAGCCACTTGAAGATCTTATGTAGATTGGGCAAAGTGAGGGAGAGGTGGAGGATAGGGTGTTGATCTGTGATTTCATGCTGAACTTGTTTTTAATGATGATTCTGAGGTTTCTGGCTTAGTCCGAGGGAGTGAGTGCGGGTCCTATGTCTGATGGCCACCACAAGTCATTCCATATGTTACTGCTCTTGCCAAAGACTGATACTTCTGTCTTGTCTATGTTCAGCTTCAGCCAGTTGTTCTTCACCTAGTTGGCGCTGCTTGTCATGCATCTGTGGAAGATGGTTCTGGTGGTGGTGGGGTCATCGGTGAGTGAGAGGATGAGTTGGGTGTTATCTGCTTAGAAAATGTTGTTGAGACTGTGGGATTTGATGATGTTGGCTAGCAGGGTCATACATGCATTAAAGAGCATGGGGCTGAGGGATGAGCCCTGGGGGACACCGCAAGTGATCTCCTTGGGTGCAGAGATGAAAGGTAGGAGGTGAATCCTCTGGGGTTTTCTGGAGAGGAAGGAGGTGATCCATCTTTGTGCGTTCCCTTGGATGCTGATGTGGTGGAGTCTTTCAATTAGTGTGTATTGGGATACAGTGTTGAAGGCCACTGAGATGCTAAGGAGCATCAGAGCTATTGTTTCTCATGGGTTGAGGAGGGGTCAGATATCATTGATGGGTGTAATCAGGGCAGTTTCGGCACTGTGATTGCTGCGGAAGCAGATTGGGAGGTGTCAAGCAGCTGGTTCTGCACCACTCCACTCTACACCACTCCACTCTACGACACTCCACTCTATAACACTTAATTTCACTCTACTCTACACCACTCCATTCCACGCCCCTCCTCGATATACGACTCCATATCACTCCACTCCACTCTTTGCAACTCCAGTTTACATTACTCCCCTCTACACCAATCCACACTACTTTTTGCCACCTCACTCTATACCACTCTAGCCTATGCCATTCCATTCAACGCCACTCCACCCCACTCTACTCTATGCCTCTCTACTCCACTCCACACCACTCTAAGTCACCGCACTATATCTCACAACATGCTACACCACTCCACTCCATGCCATTGTACACAACTTCACTACATGCCATGCCACTCTACCATATACCACTCCATTCCACACAATGCCACCCTATGCCACTCTACTTGTCACCATTCTACTATAAGCCACTCTACACCACTTCACTCTATGCTATTCCACTGTATGCCACTCCACTCTATGCCACCCCACTCAATACCACTCCAGTCTACACCACGCCACTCTACTCTATTTATTCTAATCTATTCTACACCACTCTATGCCACTCCATGTCACTCCAATCTACACAGTGCCACTCTGCAGCACTTTATGCCTCTCCATTTTAAGCCAGTCTGCTCTACGCCAATCTACTCCACTCTACCCTACACTGCTCCACCCTACGCCACTCAACCCTACACCAATTTACTTTATCATTCTATTCTAGTTTACTTCATTCTAATGCACTTTACTGTACTCTAAGCCACTCCACTTTACGCTACTCCACTCTATGCCACTCCATTTTACACACTTCACACCAGTCCACTCTCTTCTACACCACTGTAATGTACTTCACTCTATGCTCCTATACTCAGAGTCACTTCACTCCACTCTACGCTGCCCTATGCCACTCCACTTCACTCTAGGCGACTCCACTCTATGGCACACCACTCCAATCTCCGTCCCTGTCCTCTACACCAAGTTTATCTTGCCACACCACTGACTTTTAAACATGCTGGACAGCTGCCTCGCTGCTGTACAACATGGTTAAAAGACATGGCAAAGTCCATAGATCTCACATGGGCGAGCCCAATTGGCTTTGCCAATGCGTGTTAGCAAATCAAAAAACACACACTGGTTCCTAGTAACAATACTTTAGAAGCAAATAACCAAATGGTGGAAAAAAATGGATTCAAAGGCATTTATGAAACCAATTTCTAGACATAGAGCGGCACAGTGAATATTAGTTGAAAATAAATATGCTCAGTGGCCTCTTTAGAGGTGATATACTCAAGTGATAAGTCATGATCAACAAGTGTATGAAAAAACACTAGAACAGCAGGGCCCTTTACAGCGAAGTCTCAGGAAGTGCAGTGAAATCTGTCAGATTTTTCTGCGCCATTTCAAGGACGCCACTGCGTCAAAACCTTACGCCTGCCTTATAGCAGACGTAAAGGTGACGCAGTGCATTAGTTATAGACCTCCGCCATGCATTGCTGGAGTTACGTCATGCTTACGACACAACCCCAGCAACGCGTGAGTTTTGCGCCAACAGATATGCCAGGATTCCTGAAGCATCTGTCAATCCTTGTGACATGGAGCACCGTACAGTAAATACAGGGCATCCATGGTGTTGCAAGGAGGGCGCAGTTAAAAGTGTTGCATCTTTGTTTTATCCCAGCGATACAACACTTTTCATAAATTAAGCCAACAATGTTTATTTTTTAAATTAAGGTACACTCTTAAATTTAATATATTCCAGTCACCAAAACTGGCCCTCATGATTATTTTCCACTTGACTCCCTCATGTCCTTTATAACTGCACCTGACCCTTGGTTACTGAACCTCAGGCCCCAAGCTCTTGAGGTCTTGGCTTCTGGGAATGAGTTTGGCATGACGATTCTCTGAGCTCTGCTCGTGGCTCCCGCCGCCATTTTCCGTGTCATGCAATATGGACGGCATCTCCATGCGCTCAAAAGGCAGCGAAGCAATGCGGTTATTGCAAACGAAGTGGCCCCGTCGCAGTCAAGTGCTGCACAAATAGCAGCATTGATTGAAAGTCAAGCCACACATCTTGGGGGAACTTCAAAAGGAGACTTTCAAACGCTTCAAAATGTATTCCAAACACGTGTCCCATCTGCCTCACTCTGGGGTATCCGAATCATGAACCCGGGGATACTGGAAGAAGAAACAACATCGTTCAAAGGAAGGGAAAGTCTGTCGGTGCTGAACACCTGTATAAATACATCTTGTTTTAATAAAGTACAAAAACAAACCTGTACTCCGTTTCCCAAGCATGGCTCTTTGGCCCAAAGTGCTGCGCAGCGATATGCTTTGATTTTCTCTAGAATCAATTTTCATTTTTTTTTCAGGTGATGCGGCATTAGGTTTCAGTGATTTTTGGTTTGCACGGTCCAGTTGCAATATCCCTCAAGGTAAAGAATGTTTATTCTCCTTTAAGGATAAATCATCATTTCTTACATGAAGGCAGGAACGTGGTTCCTCGGGTAAATAAACATGCAGCAAATAAAGCTCTTTCAAGGAATTCACTGGGGCACACATCGAGAGAGGATCTGAACTGGAGAAGGCTACAAGCAGTCGGTCAAGCGCCCCCATGCACCACACGCACAGATGTACAATAAAATAATATCTAGTTTGTGTAGAAACCTACACACACATAAAGTTATAATTGTATTTCTTGCCATGTCAAGATTGAAAATAAATGTGGCCAAGTAATTCATGTATTTTTTGAGTAGTTTTATAAAGCACGCTGCTACGCTTGTGAGTATTCTGGCGCTAAGCACAGACTACACAGAGATTACGAGGTACATGATTGGCTGCAAAATATTCAAATCTTTAGCTCTTATCTAAATACAGGGGCGGCTCCTCCGCTAAGGCGGAGGAGCATCGCCCCACTGCTCTTGGAGCAGGTGAAAGGAAAAAGAAAATGATAATAACCGCGTTATTATAATTTTATTTTTTCACTACGGGGCTGGTGGCACAGGGAGAGGAGTGATTTGCACACTCCAAGTGCGCATGACTGCTTGGCCGGCAGTCTTGGCCTGGCCAAACAGTCATGCGCACTTTGAATGATCGCCACCAGGCCGCATTACACAGCCTGAGCGCCGATCCGCTGTGCCCAGACCAATCACAATGCTACATTGTAGTGATGTGATTGGCTTAGGGAAGGGGACGGAGCCTGGTGCTTCCTGTTTCCTGCTTCCTGTTTCCGCAAGTGAAGACTACAAGATGGTGGTCAGCAAAAGGCAAGTATTCTTTTTTTTAATACATTTTTTGTTGTTCCCCCTCCCCGCCCTGCTGCCGACGTTCCCTGCTAGGCACCACTGAATGTGAAATGATCCTTGCTGAGGAGCAGAGATTAAGGAATCATGGTTGCCCCACATGAGAAAGCAGACCACCGCTTTGATATTTAACAATTTTTAGAATAGACAAAAAATTTTTTGTACAATGCGTATATTATACAAGGATTAAAAGGAGTAATTATCATGTGAATAAACTGGGGCTTTTTATATCCATAACCTTGTGTCAGATGCAGAGGCATTTGAATTTGAATATTACCTTGATGGGAAGCAAGTGCAACTTCCACAAATGATCTAATACAGAAGTCCAACAGGGAATCCCAACCTTTGAATGATTAGAAGTTTCAGTAACTTGTATTTAGGTAAAACTAAGTGCAACTTGTTACAGTAATCCTGAGCCAACTGTGGCATGAATAACTGTGAAGTAGTAAATTCCAGACATAAGGGAAGGATCTTCTCTAAGTCTTTCTCATGAAAGAAGCAAACCAAAGAGAATTTAGCTATCTGAGCAAAGCCATCTAACCTTTTGGTGAAAATGAATCCTAAATGATGTATTCTCTTCACATGACCAGGGAATGTGCCTAACTCTGATGGTCACCAATCATTGGACCAATTAACTCTGCGTGTCGAAGAACCCTCAATCATCAGGACTTCCGCCTTGTCTGATTTGAGTTTTACATAATTTTCCTCTATCTAGTTTGCAACCACAGACACACGTGCTATGAAATTAGCTTACCTGAAATCACGTTTTGTCCAGTCTAAGGATAATATACATATCGTCAGAGCACGACATGGCTTACATGGTAAAGGACGGCATTAACTTGATAAGAGGAGCTACTTTTTTTCTTTCTGAGATTTATTGACCGGGAGGTATCAGAGCACTCTACATGAGCACTAGTTGCAATACAGACGGACACATTCATTTTTGTTAGGCACGGGTAGATTAAGTGATTTGCCCAGAATCACAGGATGTTGAGTGTCCGCTGCAGAGACTCAAACCACGTTGCCCAGCCTCGCGGTCAACTGCTATAGCAGTAAGGCTACATTCTCTCCCCTTAGATAATAATTAGATATTAAACAGAATGGAGCTGAGTGAAGAGCCCTGAGAGGCTCTATGTGTTATAGACTTGAATTGAAAAATTTACAGTAGAGTTACAACAGCTTTGCAACGTTCTTGTATATAGAATATAAGCCAGTTCAGGGGAATGCAAAATAGCATTTTTTTCTAGAAATGCAATGCAAATGATGTGACATTAAGCTCAATTGCACAGAAAAATTTCCCTCGGAACTTAAATGGAGGTGAATACAACAGCATACATCAGGTTCAAACGTCAAACAAGATACTGTCAAGGGGATTGCCTCAAAGAAAATATATTTCCTGCTAGACATTTTCTGCTTTAACCAATATCTCAAGAAACATTTTCAGCTCCAGGCAGTCACCTGCTGAGAGAAAGAGCAACACATTTCATGCTTAAAACTTTCATGAGATTTAGCAAATTTGAGTAATGGCAAATCCTCAAATTTCGAACATGTCTCCAACATAGTACACATTTTGAACACCCTTATTATCATCCCTACCGTAATCTGAGGCTGTGAACCTTTAAAACTAGTGTAACCTAAGCAATGGATTAGAACCTTTAATACTAGTGTAAAATAAGCAACAAACTGACAGTATGAATCTTATAGTTAGCTCTGTTCTCTTAGCCTAAAAGGTCTGTCTACCTAAGGTCTAGCACTGCTCAGTTAGGCCTGAGATTCTGAGGTTTGCAGTTTTTAAAAATGTTCCACTCCTGCCACTTCCATGGAGATTCTCTGTCATATTAGATAATTGAGAATATAGTTGGAAGGCACAGGATGCAAAATTGAAAGAAAGTAAGCACACATTTTACTATGGCACAAGTTAAACATTCCTCGTTCCTGAGGGCTTTTTTTTATAACACACAGATGTCTCTTACCTAGCCACTGACAGCAAGAGATGACTCACCTCTTAACGGGTGAGAAGCAAGCAACTAAATTAACATAATATGTCCACAGAAGTGCCTGGAAGTGCACATACAAAGGCGTGAACCTAAAAAGGGGCAAGATTTTGACCTAGACATGTTTCCCCGGAGCTCTCGCCGGCTTTGAAATATTTCTTTAAAATACTGTGGTTGCTGATACGACCAATCGCCCCATATGGGTCCTAACGACCCTCAGATCTGCCCCCGGCTCTTTGGCGAAGTTTGAAGGCAGCTGGTTCTCTGAATCATGGGGAGTCTGAGACAAACTTGGGGCCTGTTTGCTTGCTGGGCCTTTTGGCCAGTGTGGGTGATGGCCTGAGAGCCAGTGCTGCTGGGGTGTGTGGCACCCCATAGAAGAGTCATGTCGCACCTCTTCCTCGGCCAAAGTAAGACTGGGTGTAGCCCCGTTGACATTGTGGCTGGGCCGGCACAAGACTCGCCTCAAAGCATGTGGGGCAGCAGACTGCACCTAGCTGACGAAGCCCCAGAGAGGAAGGAAGACTGTGGCCACCAGTTGGGGCTTGCGGGCTTGGCCGGCTGCATGACTGCTGGGCCGCAGGGGATATCTGCTGGCCTCTTTATTGCAGGCAGTGTAGCCCTTGAGCACCTCATTGGATGCCATTGGAGGTTGGCCTTGTGGCCCTTCGGGAGGTGAGCACACCATCGCCAGCGAGACCTGCCGGAGGGGTGGCACACTGCTAGGAAGCCGGTGGCTGCAGCCCTGACTTGGGGGTCTACTGAGCAATAGACTGTCACTTTGAGGAAGGGACCAGGACCTCCTAACTGGAAGGTGTTGGGTGGGCCTCCGCCTAGTGACTGGTGGTGATCCTGGGCCTAGGAGGGGCCTGTAGCAGGGGGCCCTCCTTACCATGTACTATAGTAAGCCCACTGCTAACGTGGTACTGGAACTGAAATTGGTGAACCGCAACCCTTGTGGACCGACTACCCGATTAAGGGCAGAATTTGCATCGGGGTTGTAGCCCTAAGACACCCACATGGCCAAAGGAAAACCATCAAAGTCGGTTCAGGCTAATAACATTGATAACTACACCCAGCCCCTGCCTGTGGATGGGGCAATGGGTGGACAGGCCAAGGTGGGCCATGGTCCTATCGGGTGGGCTGAGAGCCTCTGGCCACACAATCTTGGTGAGATGCTATATGCAGTTTACTTAGTTGAGGCGTTTGCCTCAAGGGGGAGGGTCGGGGTGGCGGGACCTAAGTGTTGGCTTTCTTGGATTTGTCCATCAATGTTTGGACTCACAGCCTCTGGGTGGGGGGAGTTGCCAGTTGTTATGGGCTCAAGTGTTTGATTGGGGGATCGATGGAGAATGCCTCTATGGCAATACATATGAAATATGTTGCAGTGTGTGATTGAAGGGGAGTGGGTGCGAGCGTTAGGGGAACAGGGTGGAATGATGGTGTTCATGGCTTCTACTCGTTATGGCTACTGGATGGAAAATCATGACCTGGAATGTTTTGGGATTGGGCCAGCCTAGAAATAGACAAAGGGTTTACTTCTACCTCCACCATTACGGAGTCTCTGTGGCGTTCCTACAGGAGTCCCACACATGGGGAACGTGCATTCTGCACTTACTGCGTAGGTGGTGGAGGCAACTTCATATTCAAGCTATGCAAGGGGGACTCTAGAGTCGCGTCTGGTACTCCCTTTACGGCGAAAGGGGTGAAACTTGATCCTGAGTGTTGCTATGTGATTGTCTCTGGGGCACTGGAAGCCAGGGATGTATGTTTGGTGAATATATATGCCCCCAATGTTGATGATCCAGATTTTTTTGGGTCAGTATTGAGAGCGGCCAGGGAACATGAGGGCACAGACATAATGCTGGCTGGGGTCCTGAATTGTGAGCTTAATGGAGAGTTGGATCATCTCCCCCAAGGATAGATACTAAGCCCACATTGATGAGTACTCTTCGGAAACATATAGGGGCATTGGCACTGCAGGACATAGGGAGGGTGTGTTTCGCACAGATTAAAACTTATTCCTGCAATGTGCCTGCCTCTGGGACACATAGCCGACTTGATGATTGCATGTTTTCGGGTGCCCTGATGCAGTGTGTGGAACATGCTTCATATCTGGCATGCTATTTGTCTGATCATTTGCCACTGCTGGTCTCTTTCCTAATGACTATGGAGGAACCTGAGGTGCCGTTATGGAGAATGTGAGTGGATGTGCTGTTGGAACCAGTGTTTATGTGTGCAGTGACTTAAGTCCTTGATCATTACTTTGCTGAAAATTGGGGTAGTGCGACCACGAGAGCTATGGGATGCGATAAAAGTAGTGCTGCATGGAGAATGCTTAACGATTAAGTATGGTGTCATGTAACAACTATCTCGGTCTTGGGCCAGAGCAGCAGCTTGGTATCCTGGAGGGGGAGGTGGTTGAGCGGCCACTTCGCTTGCCTGAATGGAAGAGTTTAAGCAGTAAGCCTGGGAGTAGCTCACGGAGTTTCAATCTGTGGAATTCCACAGAGTTACATAAAACACTGTGGAATTCCGCAGAGTTCGGTGAGCAGGCAGTGTATTATAATATTGCGCCCTCGGCTCTAACTCTCCTCTCACATC
The DNA here is from genome assembly GCF_964263255.1 of Lissotriton vulgaris. Classification (NCBI taxonomy): domain Eukaryota; kingdom Metazoa; phylum Chordata; class Amphibia; order Caudata; family Salamandridae; genus Lissotriton; species Lissotriton vulgaris. The sequence goes on from NC_141695.1 coordinate 1,467,335,794, forward strand.
ACCAATAACCATCAATCTGTTATGAATGGTCTGCAACTAAATGGAGATACACTGGTTTCTTTTCAAGCACTTTCAGGCTGGGAAGCTGTCATGATGTAAATAATGTGGAACAATCATGGTAAGCGAGCTTGGAAGACCCATCCCACTGCTCATGATGATAACATTGAACATCTGTCATGATATCACTGCAGGGAATGCCGCAGGGTGGCGGCACAGTACATTTTCTGCGTAGAGAGGCGGAAGCTACCATGCTCGGAATGGATACTAAAGAACAAGGCATCCTATCAGCACTCACAGAGGCGCTTGCACTGACTGCAGTCAACAGCACTACGCAGGACACGGGCAGACTCTCTCTGGGCCCCAGCCATCCGTGCAGAACTGAGTAGCCGGTCTGGATTCTTCAGACTGGAAGCCATCCTGGTGCACAATCGTGGAAGCAGGCGGCAGTGACGTAGCCGCCCCCAGGGAAATCACACAGGTTGCTGTCGCTCAGCCTGAGGATGCCAGAGGTAAGTAAACGCCTCCTCCATTGCCTGGTCAAGAATGCAAGCTGTATGTTGCTGGTGCAAGATAGAGAGTACCCATTGCAGTAGAGCGACAGGGCAACAGGGGGAGCTGGGGTCAGAGCTACCGTGAATCCTCTGATGCCGTCATGTTGGGACTGGAGACAAGACTGACAATGCTGCGGATCACTAGGAACTGCGCCATTACACAGCAAACGGGACATGCGAGAGATCTAGAATGAAAGAGCAAACATGTGATTCAAGGTAGGCGGCAGCATAACGGCAAAGCACAAGAACTGCATGCGGAAGTGAGCTGAATCAATCAGCCAGCCAACAAGGACACGGGCAGCCAAGTGAGCTGGTGAGCAAAGTGAGCAGGTGAGTGGAGAACTTCAAATTTGAGCAGACACTCGTGCTGTCCAGGACTGACTCTTGCAACTGTCCGAATGAATACTTGTATTTTCTCCAGGTATAGAGTGCAGAAATACTTGCTTTTATAGAACCAACTTAAAAAAAATAAACTCCCTATGTCCTACAGTCCTTTTCTGGTGTTGCCACCAGAGTCTGAGACTCTATGCCTCATTGCCTATGAACCTCCACTTCAGCGCCTGAGTTTGAGGCCACGCTTAAAGTGCTTTTTTTCCAAAGACATTTCTTTTGCCACCTCTTTCATCTTCCCCGCCCACGACTTTCCTCTACAGTGCCTTGTGACACTCTGCTCCACCTCGACTAATCCTAGCTGCATGTGTATTTCCACCTTTCAGGGTCTTTACATTGCATATTCGCTGAAATTCGGTAATGTGCCAACTCCTCTATAAAGTGATCTAGCGCCTCAGAGCAATGTCCGCGCTATATCTCGGGGTGGCGCCAGACAGTAAACTGCGCTAAACGGCGGGGCACAGTTTTTGCAGGACTCCGCACTCCAAGCAGAGCGCAGAGTGACAAAAACTCTTCGAACTCCAAAGGCGGAGCAGAGTTCACCGCCCACCGCTAGTAAACAGGAGCTACTAGAAACTTGGGATAGGTTGGATAATGTCTTGTTGGGAATTGGTGGTATTTCTATAGGCAATTGGCGCCCCAGGGAATATCCACAAGCTGATAAGCCCTGTGCCAGTATCGTTAGCGGTGCTGCTAAGTAGGAAGAACCACCTTTCTCCCTATGGTGTGACCTAGGCCAACAGAACAATAACAAAAACACGGTCCCCAGCAACCGCTAGAGTTATAGTTCACATGTAAGTAAGAACCCAAGTACACAATAAATCAATCTTCTTTCGTTTCTCTTTTCTTTATTGGTTTTCTTGCTCTGATGAATACTTAGCCAACATGTGTTTCGTCGCCTGGTGGGCACACTGTCCAGCGACTTTTTCAAGGCTAAGCTAGGAGAAACAGACCATTGTGGCACCATACGAATATAGGTGTATGCAATGCAGAAAATACACTTCAATGTGGCAGATTGGGTATTCCATATTCTTCATGCTCATGGTAGAAACCCATGCACTTTCCTCAAATAATCAATTCAATATGTAATTAGTAATTGACAACAAATTATAAAAACGTAACATACTGGGTAAATGTGCCACCTAAATGCTGTGAAAAGCAGACCATAGTTCTTAAATCCTACATTGTTTGTGACTTATTGGTGAATCAGCTAAAGTGCCGGGCCACGGCTTAGCGGCGGAGGGTCCACAGGATTTGTACAACGTTCACGATCTACAGCCATTTCGGTAAGGATTATTGGGATTTATGTCACACCACTGCAAGTCGCATTAAATTTATTCCGGATAGATGACAGAGATATTCCTTTGTTTTCAATTTAGGATTTGACCCTGGAGATTTCTGTATACTACTTTTACACTGGGCAGATGTTGATATGTAGGGATGAGCTGCAGAATACTTATTGAGGATTAATTTACAACACATGGACGCAATTTCTATTGGATTATCATTTGGGATGAAAGTCGGTGAAAGATTGTTTTTCAACATGATATACCCATCATATTTGGATGGCGATACTTAGAGATTGTGGAAATTTACTATATTATCCTCATTTATTTTCAGGTGTCACAAATAAAAGATTGAGGTATTTGTTTGATACCCACTTGTGTGCATGTCCATTAATAATAGGTCTCCATGTGTACTTGTGACTTTTTATTACTCTTGCTGATTCACCAATAAGTCACAAACAATATCGGATTTTGAACTATGGTTTGCTTTTCACAGCATTTAGGTGACATTTTTACCCCATATGTTACGTTTTTATAATTTGGTGTCAATTACTAATAGCATATTGAATTGATTATTTGAGGAAAGTGCAGGGGTTTCCTCCATGAGCATGAAGAATATGGAATACCCAATCTGTGATTGGACTCCATATGTCGCGGTGAATTGTATTTTCTGCATTGTATACATCTATATTCATATGGTGCCAACATTGTATGTTTCACTTATCTTATCCTTAGAAAAAGTAGAGGGACAGTGTGCCCACCAGGCGACGATACACGTGTTGGTTAAGTATTCATCAGAACGGAAAAAGAAACAAGCATTTACAATGCAATGGTCTCGGCATTATTAAAGGTAGAGCTATTGGCATTGCTCATGACATTTTTTTTTAAAACATAAATAAATGGTATTGTCATTTACAATGGCAATGGGTGAGCATTAGAGAGTACTAGAGATTATTCGCGGGCACAGAGCCACACACACAAAAAGCCACACACACAGAGGCACCCACACACACACAGAGCCACCCAAACACACACAGAGCCCTACCCACACACAGAGCACTACCCACACACACAGAGCCCTACCCACACACACAGAGCCCTACCCACACACACAGAGCCCTACCCACACACACAAAGCCCCCCCCACACACACAGAGACACAACAATGCACCCACGGATTCCTCAGGGGCAGAATGCAAATAGTTTCAAAACAAATCCTTTTCGTCCCTGCCCAACCTCGAGAATTATCTCCCTGCAAGTAACAAGCACCAGTGTATTAAATAATTGCAGTCACATGTGAAAATGTAACAGTCCGCGTGAAAGGCAAAAGAAAAAAAAAGTCCGCTACTGGTTATTGCAGCTGGAGCAATGTTAAAACTGTGAGGGGGTGCAACCACATCAAGTATGAACTGCAAACACAAACTCTGAACAACCACGAGCATGAAGGTGGCTGGATAACGTAGAGCAAGCTCAACTGCAGTCACCGACTATTTATTCAGTGACTGAGCCTTGTAGTGCTTCAGAGTCCTGTCAGCAAGCGAGGGAGGACAGGGGATTTGGCGCAAAAATTGGAGCTGCTGGTATAGACGGGGAGACCACAGACGGATGTAGGGAAAACATACACACTGGGGCACAAAGTAAAGGTGCTCACAGAATGTGAAAGTTGCGGCAAGGGGCCCCTAAAGAGCATGGACATGGGTTGCAACAATTGTTTTAGCAGATAACTGTGCAGAGGGCATTGAAGCAGCGTTTACATGCAGCTGGCACACACTAGGGGTGTAACGAGCAGGTGAACAAAGACACAGGGGTGGACTAAAGGGTTATAGGAAAAGGCAGGGCCCGGGGAGAATCAATGGCTGCGGGAGCGACCTGGGAGATCAGTGGCTGCATGAGGATCTGGATTTCCTCACTCAAAAGCGGAAGGAATGGGTGGCAGCGCCGGAGTTTGAAAGCTGCTGCTGCCAAAATGTGGTGAGCCTGGCCAGTCGGGTAAAGATTCCATAATGGCGAAAGATGAAGTGGCTTCGGTCCCTGGGTCACGAGCCTCCATAGCGGACATCTTCATGGCGGGGGGGGGGGTGGGAGGGACGGAAAGACCTCCGCAATACTGGGGTCTCAGAGGGACAAAGAGAAAATACAAAGCCCGAGCGTCGCTGGTTTAAAAAAAATAATTGAATCCCCACAGGTGCCTGCGGAGCTCTGGTGGTTCTGTGAGGGTTTTTGCTGGTGGGGGCTCCGGACCCATTTGTGGTGGTGTGCTCGAGACCCCCGTTGTTTTTTTTTTAATTAAACCCCGGAACCCCGCTGTGCTCCATGTGAGGGCTCCGGGCTGTTGAGGCGGGTTGGGCGGGCATCCAGGCCCAGTTGCAGCGGTGAGGGGGGGGGGTTAGGAGAGCAACACCAAAACAGGATCACGGACAGGGGAGCACAGAGGCACACAAACCGGAACACAGACAGGGGAGCACAGAGGCACACAAACCGGAGCACAGACAGTGGAACACAGAGGCACAAAAAACGGAAGACAGACTGCAAATAACTCCTTCACGACCCCAGTCACTACATTCCCGACACACAGTACTCACCTTATAATTGTTCTTCACCCTCGCTGAAATGGCGGCGCTGCAGTGCTAGTGCTTCTCGCCGTGCATGCTCTCGGGAGGGAGGGCACACTCGAGCCGCAGCGGTAAGGGTAGAAGGGAACTTGGAAGGGGGATCGCAGGGAACCGACGTGAGCCAGGGGCATGGATGCACTCATTGCCTTCTGCCACTGCCGAATCCCACTGCGATCTCTCACACGGTATGCGGCCTCCCCCCACCCACTTCACGACCCCAGTCACTACATTCCCGACACACTCAGTGCTCATGGAAATTGTTGAGCATACACTATGCACAGTTTCACTAACCACGAGGTGATTGTACGCCCAGGGGCACCCGAGGTGCATGCAGCTGCACTTTTCTCCATTAGCTGCTTGCCCCATAGTCTCCTTAACATCGGCCAGTCAGGAGTGGGGGTCGCGTTCCTAACACACGTGTGTCTTCGGAAATACACGGAATACAAAGTGCGTGCAGCAGCGCTGTTCATTCATCCTCAGCAGCCCCCGAGATTCCTACTGAAACAGCAGAGCCAACCATGACAAGAACTCACCTTGTAATTGTTCCTCACCCTCGCTGAAATGGCGGCGCTGCAGTACTTGTGCTTCTCGCCGTGCATGCTCTCGGGTTGGGCAGAAGGGAACTTGGAAGGGGGATCGCAGGGAACAGAAGTGAGCCAGGAGCATGCTCTCGGGTTGGGCAGAAGGGAACTTGGAAGGGGGATCGCAGGGAACCGAAGTGAGCCAGGGGCATGGAAATATGACCCCGAACTACACCGGATTGACCGGGGAGGGAAGGAAAGCAGAGATGCGGACTCCTCAACCGGTGAACGAAAATGGCGCCAGCAACTCCGAAATTATTTTCCGATTTGGGGGCGTGGTTTTGATGTTCTGAGTGACAGGCAACGTCACTGTCTAAAGAACATCAAAAATTACGCCCCCAAATCCGAAAAGGACGGGGCTTGTTTGGAGTGACTCATCTCTCCTCCAATGGCTGGCCTCCGTTTAGGAAGCCAGCCAATGAAGGAGAGATGGGGCACGGAGGCGGGACCTTCGGCGCTACTCAGACTCATTAAGTCTCCGGCCTAAGACTGCGCAAGCGCAGCCTTTTAGGCCTTCGACCTAAAAAGAAAGAAAGAAAAGAGAAATGAAAGAAGATTGATTTATTGTGTACTTGGGTTCTTACATACATGCGAACTCTAATTCTAGCGTATGCTGGGGACCGTGTTTTTTTTTTAGGTTGGATAAATGTGTTTGTTCAAACTATAGATAGCGTCTTCATGGGGAAAAGGATAAGGCTAGCAAAATGCTTGCCATGGTCATCCAAGGTGAAACTTGCTGCTTGCCTATAGTAGGGATTCGGGACACACAGTGGTGAATGGTGAATGCACAAGCTTGCATCACAGAGGTATTTGCATCACACTTGCAGGAAGTTTACAGGGCACCTCCAGACGGTGGTACTCAGGCAAGGGTTAACTGCTTAGCTAACTTACATATGGATTCTCTGTCACGGGAGGAGAGGGACGATTTAGGCGCCTCCACCACAAGGGAGGCAATTATGGTTGCAGTAAAGGGTTTGAGGACAACCAAGGCCTGCCAGTTGAATTTTATCAATGCTACATGGGGGAATGGCGGATCAGTTGCATGAGGTATACAATGAAGCATACGGAAAGAGGGTGCACCCCGCCTCCATGAGGGGGGCACTTATAGTTATGATCCCCAAGTCTGATAGGAATGGCATAATGGTGACCTCCTAGTGCCCTTTGTCAATGCTTAATGTAGATATGAAAATACATAGTGAAGTATTGGCCACACAACTGCTAGAGCATCTGCCCCAACTGAACTACGAAGATCAATGCAGGTTTATCCATTGCAGGAATACCCTACGCAATTGAAGGAGAATGTTCCTGGTGATGCACTCCCCGATCTTGGAGGATCACCGGAATGCGCTTTCGATACTGGACATTGAGCAAACTTTCCATTCACGGTTGTGGGATGTTCTCTCGGAGGTACTACACAAAGTTTGCATCGGTGGGACCTATATTAAATGGGTGCAACTGGTAAATTGTGCCCACTCTGCGAGGGTATGGGTGGGGGGTATGGTGTGAGGGCATTTTGCACTGAGCCAGGGGACTCGACAAGGTTACCCCCTGTCACCAGTGCTCTTTGCCTTAGGACAATGGGAGAAAAGGAGTTTGCCTGGCCACTCTCAAGCACCACTGGCGAAAGGGGGGTCTTTAGTTGCCCTGTCTGGAGCTTTATTACCTTGTGGTGCAGCTGCAGCACCTGGTCCATTGGTTGGACGACCAAGAGAACTTGGAGTGCCCACTGCTGAAAGGCACCAGGTAGATTTTCATTCACACTACAAGGCTAAAAATCTACATGGAATGGTGAGGATGAAGAAATTAAAAACGAAGGAATATAGACACAACAAAAGATGGCATATACATTTTTAAACAAATTATAAGAAGCCATACCAAATTGCTTGTATAGATTATTTGAGCTGCAAGAAAAGCGGACTTTGTTATGGTCAATTTATGTATAATGAAACTTGTGGCTTAATTTTTTTAAACCTTTTCTGGAGGGAGTGGTATCTGCGGGGGGTGGGGGGGGGGGGGGCTGGCTCGCACACTCCTATGGAGAGGAGCGTTTTTGCCTGCTTCACTTGATGGTAATTTAATCAACATTTATGTTCCCACTAAAATGAAAGGATTCCTACTACACCGTATTGTCACTCAGTTACATTGGCCATTTTTGCAAGAGAATCTCTAGCTTTTTTTTACCAAAAACGTTGCTATTCTAGATTTTCTTTGCTCTTTTTAAGTTTGTTAAATGTCCTCCAATCCAAAGTATTTTTTAATAATATCCAGATGTCTCGTAATCTTCATTCAAAGAGATGACTCAATTCGTATTGAGTGGGTTGAAAGCAACTCATGCAACATAACATCTCTTTTTTCTCTCTCACTTTCTATCTGAAGTTTCTCATTTAGTGCTTCTTCCTTCTTTCTTACCCCTTCCTTCTGTCTAGCATTCTTTTCCCATCTCCTTATCTTCTGTCTCCCTAGTAGTACCTAGGTGTGCTCTTACTGTGCCATTAACACCATGAAAGAAACTTTATAACATGTTTGCTGGATATCACTAGGTAGCTCTTGGGCTCAGGGCCTACTGCAGAGATCTGCATTTCATTTTCAGGTCACGAATTTCATCATTTCTAGGTCGATTAAATGAGGTTGGACGAGCTCTTTAATAACAACCCTACTAAATCACAAAGAGACAACTCAATTATGGGCGTACACCACCAAAATGTATAAAGCATTATTTGTAATTGTTTATTTAGAGTTAATTATTAGTTGTAACAGTATTGTAAGTTGTGGAAAAAAACATTAGCACAGCATGTTCACTTTTAATGGCAAGGATGCTTGAACTATATTTTTTATGTCATGATGATCCTACCCACGTCAGACATTTTGAGCTTTCCTTTCGTCTCTGAGTCCCAGCATTCAACTGAAAGAGAGTGGCGGTGACCAAGGATGCGAGCAGACAAGATCACATCCCACCGCGGCCTGGCATCCTTCAGAGAACAGACGCTACTCCAGACAGAGGTCAGCTCTCCTCCCAATTAAGCCCGACTCTCCGTGAAGAGATAACCCTGTGTTTGCAAACACCGCAGACATTTAAGAACCCGCGTCTAATCTCGGCTCCATTACAGGCATTTAACATTGGCCTGACCCGCTTCCTGCAGCTTCCGTGAACATTTCTTCCATATCTCGCAGGAATCAGATATGCTATGGGAGGAGGACAGGAGAGGCGACGGTAGCTTTTAATGTAGGTTTTCAGATGGATGAAGCCGTCCTTCCTTCAAGGTTAAAGACATCGTGGGAAATGAAAATAAAGGGGCATCTCCTTCACTGTTCATTTCCTATGGTGGAGGGAAAAAAAGATCTCCAGCAGATTTAGCACAGTTCATCCACTAATATCGAAATTAAGCTCATAGGGGCATATTTAAAAGCCCCTATCGCCACCACAACATTACTTTTCAAGAGGACGAAGTGGTGGTGATTGGGGCTTTGCCTTATTTACAAGGCAGCATTAAGCCACTTAAAGTGGCTTAAGACCGCCTTGTAAATAAGGCCCTTTTTCATGCTACACTAAGCATGAAAGAGGAGGGCAATGCGTGTTGAGGTGGGCGTTCCACCATAACGCCCATTGATTTTGACGGTTAGAGCGGCAGACCCTGATGCAGAGGTCTAGCCCGGGACCAGGGTTCAATTCCCCGCCTCGGCGGGTCTTGGGCTCAAAATTCCACGGAACTGATAATTCTCGCCATCGGTGCCTTTTCTAATCATAGAGTCCCACTCTGCAACTCTGGGCAATAGGTTGCTTAATCTCCACAACGGCCCCCACAACGCTAAGGATGCCTGGCCTCCACCCTGGGGGTGCCCAGGAGTGGACGCCTCACGGGGAAAAGCCAGGACGGGTTCCACAGCGGTATTCGTACAAGCGCCTTGAGACCCTTGCGGGTGAGTAGTGCGCTATACAAGTATCAATTTACATTTTATTTACATGGGTGGCCTAAATATGAGGCAGCACCAACTTTAAGACCAGGGAAAACCTGGTCTTACCCTGGCGAAACGAGGACAAATGTTTAATTTCTTCTCTTTTTAGCTGTTTCCATGTGTGCTGCGTTGTGCAGCACAAATGCAAACAGCAAAATGCCATTGATTGTTTATGTGCAGGTCCCTTCCTGCACATAAACAATCATTTAAAACAAGCACTAGCTTTGCCAATAGGTCTCGCAGTAGGAAAGTTGGAGCGATTACAATTGCAAATAACAATGCCTTTTATTTTTGTTTTCATTTTAAAAACATAAAGGGCTTTGTCATTTACAAAACCAATAGCTCCAACTTTCCTACTGCGAGACCTATTGTGCACTGCACATTGTGGGTGAAAGTGGCACTGCGTGGGTGTGAGTGGCGTTGCATGTGTGAGTGGCGTTGCGTGGATGAGTGGCGTTGCATGGATGAGTGGGGTTGCGTGGATGAGTGGGGTTGCGTGGATGAGTGGCGTTGCGTGGATGAGTGGGGTTGCGTGGATGAGTGGGTTTGAGTGGATGGTTGCGTTGCGTGGATGAGTTGCGTTGCGTGTGTGAGTGGTGTTGCTTGGGTGAGTGGCATTGCGTGGGTGAGTGTGGTGTTGCGTGGGTGATAGTGGTGCTCTGTTGGTGAAAGTGGCACAGAGCCTTTGATGTGGCCTGGCGCAGGAGAAATGCTGCTGCTGGGAACAGATGGCCTGGCCGTGAAGCAGGGGGCGGGGCAGCGCTGGGGAAGCCTGTGGGAGGGTGATTGATGCCTTTGATGTGGTGATATTGAACACCCCCCCATGATGAAGTTAAACAGTGGAAATCATTGGGAGAGCAGACTAAAAGTCACGTTTAAGGCTGTGATTCGGATTTTACTAGCACCCTACATTTGATCGTCCTCATTTTCTTTAAGTAGTTGCGTAGTTTGATCTTTTTCAATTCAGTGCATTATGGCCTGATTTTATTTTCCTTTTCATGAAGCTGCTTTCTTCAGCGGCCACCATCCGTTCGAGTGATTAAGTGCTCAGAGCTGGGGAGGGGCCTATGCTGCTGAGGTCAGAATTGCAGGCACTTTTCAGCAGTCCATGGTTGAATAACCGATACCCCCTGTACAGTGCGGCGTGAGTCTTCCTCAGACTGTTTGCCATGGCTCATTCCGGTGTCCAGGAAAAGCATCCTTCATGGTCACTGGCGGCGCTAGTGCTCAGGATATCGAAAATGGAGGGGATATCTGTACTAGTTAATGGAGTCGATTTAGTCAAAAATGGTAGTCGATGTTGTGTAATTAATGTAAAGATCCAAAGGAGTGTACCTGAAAGCCCCTTCTAGACAAGGGATGGATATAACCATTCAAAATCCTATATGAACAAGTGCGCATGCACGCCCCAAAGTTTTGGGTGAAAACCTTCTGTTTCTTGCTCTGGAATTTAAGTCTGTAATGGCAGGAGAAAAATAATTAAAATGTATTCCATCACAAATGAATGACGAGTGAAAAGGAAAGCGTAACAGGCATACACCAACATTGTTATTACTCACTCCGGAGTAGCAGCGTCTGAAAGAAGAGGCCAAGATGGGTGGATTTCCCACAGTAAGCTAGATCATTTAATGTGCGTCTTCTGGAGTCCGTGCCCCAGTATTGTGAAAGACCGAGCGAGCGACCATCACTGTCCGAAGCAAGAATGCGCTTTCAAGAAGTGGCTCAAAACGAGGCTTGGAATGCAATGCACAGTTATGAAACTAATACATCAAAGGAGGAGGTGTGGCTCTCTGAGGCGAGAACTATAATGAATCTATAGAAGCATTTGGTGTCACATTAAAATACTGTAATGTCAGAACCCTAGTAAAAAAATAGACTGTACTAAAATACATGTTGCGGCAGAAAAGAGGAATAGGAACAAAAAGTAAGAATATGCAGGTAACCAGGGTAAACCCAAGGAAGAAATCCGAAGTCAAACACTATTTTGAACCTGAATATTTAAAGTACAGGGCAAGGTAATATACAGTTTGTGAAATTTTAGTTTTGAAACCATGATATTATGTACAGCTCTTAAACAATTTTGAGCTGTGGGTCTTGGGGGGTTGTTTCCTCTCACTGCATGCAAGGCAAGGGAAACTGAGAGTACGGCCGGCCTGCGGCCGGCCATGAATAATTAGGGGAGGAGAAGCCCTTTGATGTGCTGGGCTGTATAGAGTGCAGGCATGGTGAAAGGAGATGCGTGGAGGATGGGGGCGGGCTTGGGAAACTGAGAGTACGGCCGGCCTGCGGCCGGCCATGAAAGGGGAGGAGAAGCCCTTTGATGTGCTGGGCTGGCCCTGAATGCGCGTGCTTGTTCACGTGAACTTCATGAAAAACGCGGGGCTGAAAGCCCTTAGTTTGACGATGTTTTCGCCACTTGAATTCTCGCTCCGCTCGATGCGCTTGCGCACATCGATAGGTCGCGAGACCTAAAAAATGACGTGCTGCAACTTCTATGGGTGCAGCATTAAGCAGCACACATAGAAGTGACAAAATGCCATTTAAAGATTGTTTATGTGCAGGAAAGGACACCTTCCTGCACATAAACAATCTATCCTTGCAACACAGACACCCTTGCCTTATGGTGCAAGGGTGCCTGCATTGGCGCTAGGCAGCTATATTTAACTTCGGCTGTAAGGGGAAGGCAGGGGTGCACCATATTGTTGTAAATTTGGTGCAGCCCTGCATATCAGAAGTGGCAGAGCATGGTGTTAAGCCAAGAAGGCTAACACCGTGCATAAATATGCCCCATAGTGTCAGCGATTGGCTCTGCATGAGCTGGCATTGAGTGTTTATCCTTTGACCTGCATGTACACAGCGTCCAGCCGGACCTTGGCTGTGATGTTGACAGATCTGTGTAAAGAAATGAAAGAGGTGGGCAAACCAAAACCTTTATAGGGAGTGCCAATCCAGAGCTGAACGATGGGTCTGGCTCCAACCTTCAAGCCTGTGCATGAGCTGAGCCCTGAAATGTTTTGCTTTTTACAATAAACAAGGGGGACCCACTTAATGGCTTTGGACCATGGGTATCGACTATTTCAAAAGAACAACGGTCCTAAGCCTAGAACAATTTCTGAAAAAAATAATAACATACAGACCACAATCGGACAATATGTACAGTTTTCTTATACCCAGCCGGGCAAAGAATTTATTTTGGGATTATATGACAAGAAGTCAATTTATATGTTACATTATCACATCAAACATATTAGTGTTTGAAGTAAGGCACAAGCCTGTGCCGTACTCAGCAAGATAGAAAAAGTTGTGAAAAAGGGTGCAGAAGAAAGAACAGTTTACATCAGGCAAAAAGAAGGGTTGAGCAAGAGCTGCTACTGCTTTCAGATTCAAATTGGCAGTATTCCCTGTAGTAGAGCATACAAAAATGAATAACAATGAAAGAAATGTATGTCTACATAACAGTGTCGACGGCGTTTCGATCCCGTGCTCAAAATAAAGGGATCATCATCAGGACTTAATATATGCCTGGAATATCATTGTGCAATAAGCCAAGGATTTGAAGATGGCGCTTCCGATTTTCAAATGGCCACAATTGCGTGGTCCAATCAGTGCGTCATGTGATGAACTTCAGGAAACAAGATTATTATTCTTGTTGACGCTGCCTGACGCTGTTAAGGGCTAACTTATTCTCCTCGAAGATTGTTCCCACAACGAAATTTCCTCTCAATGGTGTTCCACACTGGGCAGCCATCCCAGGACACCGAATAATCTTGTTTCCTGAAGTTCATAAAATGACGCACTGATTGGACCACGCAATTGTGGCCATTTGAAAATCGGAAGCGCCATCTTCAAATCCTTGGCTTATTGCACAATGATATTCCAGGCATATATTAAGTCCTGATGATGATCCCTTTATTTTGAGCACGGGATCGAAACGCCGTCGACACTGTTATGTAGACATACATTTCTTTCATTGTTATTCATTTTTGTATGCTCTACTACAGGGAATACTGCCAATTTGAATCTGAAAGCAGTAGCAGCTCTTGCTCAACCCTTCTTTTTGCCTGATGTAAACTGTTCTTTCTTCTGCACCCTTTTTCACAACTTTTTCTATCTTGCTGAGTACGGCACAGGCTTGTGCCTTACTTCAAACACTAATATGTTTGATGTGATAATGTAACATATAAATTGACTTCTTGTCATATAATCCCAAAATAAATTCTTTGCCCGGCTGGGTATAAGAAAACTGTACATATTGTCCGATTGTGGTCTGTATGTTATTATTTTTTTCAGAAATTGTTCTAGGCTTAGGACCGTTGTTCTTTTGAAACTGAAATGTTTTGCTGCATAAATCGTCCAACAAGCATCACATGAAATATGATAAAACTTCCCAAAAGTGTATTTCTTTAACATGTAGAAGGGTTGACATTATTAGCAGTGGCCTAACAAAGTTTGGGGGCCCCCCCTGCAAAGTACATAGAGAGAGGCCCCCACGCTCCGGACGCAGTTAGGTGGTCTCAGGCAGGGACCCTCCACCTGTGCACAGTGCTGAAAGGGGCCACCTAGAGCTCGTCCCACCCTCACACTGAGGAGGTTGCAGGGGCTATTGTTACACCACTGATTAATTGGGCACATTATAGCACTGCTGTGAGAAGTACATAATAAAAGTGATAGTTTTGTACAGATGGTATTCTTAACCCACCTATTTGAAAGTGCTTTCAAATGAGATGGTGAAGAAAAAACAGTTTTGGCAAAATACAATATTTGCCTCATGATCACATAATTTAAGCGGGAAGCTGGAATTTATCCAGTTTTTCTGTTTTCATTTTGTATGGATCAGTCAGTAAATGGGTATCTATTTGTCTACCCTTATAATAAGGCTTTTTTATTTGCTCCGTGCATTTTTCTGCAGTTTTTGAAATATAGCGGGAACTCGACTGAAGGTATTGGAGCACTTTACGTGAGCACCAGGGACATTACACAAGGTCACATCCATTGTTCATAGGCGTAGAGACTAAGGGATTTGCCCACGATCACAGGATGCTGATCCGATACTGAGACTTCAACCTGGTTCCCAAATTCCACAGTCTGCAGCTCTCTGGTCCTAATGCCACATCTAGGGCAGAGTGAGGAAGGCAGGCAGAAGCCACATGAGACCTCAACTCATTATGGACTTGTGGTTCCAACAGAATCTAGAGCTGAGGCAGAGCCAGTCTAAAGGCCCGAGCCTAGCTCAAGCTTTCAGGGGCATATGATCAAGGGGGTTTATCTCCGCTTTTTTGGCTTTGAAAGCCAAGAAAGCGGAGATAAAATGATCTCCCTATTACCTAGCTGTCTCTAACACCAGTTAGCGACAGCTAGTAGGTGATAGCGACCATCTTGGGCCCCACTTTGCATGTCAGTGATATTTATCACTAATGACATGCAAAGTGGGCATGCCAAGATGTTAGTGACTGGAAACAGTCGCTAACATTGCTATCTCCTATTACCAACTTTTGGAGATATTCGCGCTAAGCGCGAATATCTCCAAAAGCTAACACCTTCCCTGAGCAGTTCTTAGCCATGTTATCCAATGGGAGGTGGATAACATGGCTAAGAGCATTAGCTCGGTAATGCATGAATATCGCTGACTTTTCAGCGATATTCATGCATTGCGGCCGATTTTTATCGCATTTGGGATAAACCTTGGTAATACCAAGGTTTATCTGCGATAAAAATCGCCGCAGCTCGGCGTTAAATTTTTCACGCTAACCAAGCAATAGCGATAATTATCGCTATTGCCTATTGCTTGGTAATATGCCCCTCAGTTACTCTCACCCACCTCGAATTTGATGGCCTCAACTCATGTTTCAGTGAAAGTGCTGTGAAAGTTTGTGTGATATAGACAGGGCTACTGGAACTTTGCCACAATGGAGAACCAAATTATGCAGCAGGGCGAATAAATAATGCAACAAGAAATAGCTAATTCTGCTCCGGTGTGGCACATTCTACTGCAGTATTATTTAGCTATTTTGACATTTTAACATTTTAGGCAGAGGAGCCATCTCAGTGGCAGTGTTCCAGCAATCAGTACAACAATCAATACTAAAAGGTGACAATTTAAACTTTGCGAAGCATCTGCCACTTCACAGCACCTTGCGTAACGCTTTTTAGGCATCACCAAGCACAGTGAGTGTAAGGATTGTCCATTGCTTACCATTGGTTGGTTTAATTGTTTTTTTTTATTTGCTTGCTTCGCATTGGTCAGCTGCTGTGGGCTTCCTGCCCATTTGTGTGTTTGCCGCTCCCCTAGCGCATGGACACATTTCTTGTGTTCTTCTACTGCTCACTTTCTTGGGTGCTACTGTTATCTTTGTGTTTAAGCATTTTACCAGAGCTAGTTTTTCAGCTAGCTCCCTAATGCCCGTCTCCCCTCTCTGTGTTCCTCCCCTGCCTATGTTGGATTCCCACCAGCCTCCTTACCATTGTTTGTGTTACTTTGATCCCACCCTCACTCCCGTTGACTGTGCTGCCCTGCTCCTAACCTCCCTTCCGTTGTCCATGTTGGTTTGCTCTCTCCATTTCTCCCATTGTCCATGTTCCCCTGATGCCACCCTCTCTTTCATTGTCTGAGTTACGCTGCTACCACCCTCCCTCCCGTTGTCCATGCTGGCTTGCAGCTGTCCCTGTTGTCCTGCCTCCACCCTTCCTCCCCTTGACCGTGTTAACTGCTGGCCACGCAATAAGACTTTTTCCAGGTACCCACCCTCCTTGTTGCCTCATGCCGCACCCAACCTCCTGCCGGCAATATAAAATGATATATTATGATGCTAGGATCATACCTATAGCATTGTAGTCAGCTTCCTAGTTATGTTATGTTATATGCTGTTTTGTAATGCGCACAACTACTACCGGAGTATCCTGGCGTGTTATACCGCTGGGGAACCCATCCTGGCTTTCCCTGTGGGATGGTCCCTACTGGGAGTCCCCAAAGTGGAGCCAGGCATCCCCGGCGTTGATGGGGCCATTGTGGATATTAGGCAAGCTAATGCCCAGAGTTGCCGAGTGGGACCCCTGGTTAGAGTAGGCACCGAGGCGAGAATTATCGAGTCCACTGACCCAGGCCCACGACCCTGCCGCATCGGGAATTGAACCCTGGTCCCAGGCTGACTCCTGCTTCCAGGTCTGCTGCCACTAACCAGTGAGCCCCTCCACTAGACTAGTGCTACATAACAGCCCACTGCCCAAGGTGCAAACTCAGGCCTATAATGCTTTTAGAGCAATCCACCCAATGACTATAGAATGGTTTAAGTTAAACAGGGAGAAACACAAAGACAAGCATTGGAAAGTTGATATAGAAGTCCTTTACCAGTCATTATTGGCCTTCTATTGTTCTGTTCTTTTAACAGAGCTCTTCAATTTCCAGTGATTTCATTAAGCATTTCCTACACATAGGGGCAATAACGGCTGTTAACCCTTTCGCTGCTGATGACGAGCTGAGCTCGTCATCACCCACGGGTGTCGTGTGCTGATGACGAGCTGAGCTCGTCATAAGTGAAGCAAAAGAGCAATTTGCAGCACAGCGCAAAAATCCCCGCAGCAGCCATGTGGTTAATATACTGCCATGAACCTATGAGCCACAGCTGCAAATGGCGGGCCTTAACATGGAGGAATAATTAATAGTCATTATTGTTCAACAGGTAGGAGCACGAAAAAGCTATAAGCACCCATCAAGCTGTATCTCGCTGGGCCAAATCCAGTGCTCAATTAACTTGTGGGGTAGAAAGAATCTCGCACAGACAACAGCTCAGCCTCAAATGCCTGTCACTTGTGCTGGTATTGGGGATGTATGATGTTACAATTCATACATTCACAACACATACCATTACAACAAAACTTTTACAACGCAGGATCCATTACAACTCATGCCATTACAACGCATGCCATTACAACGTAAGTATGGGTAACTATTTTTTTTTTTACTTAATGGGAATGTAATAGTAGTGTAAGTGTTGGATAGTGTAGGGGTTAAAATTACTATTCTAACTCCAGGGGGGTGTAATATTAGGGCAAGTGTTGGATAGTGTAGGGGTTAAAATTACTATTCTAACTCCAGGGGGAGTAATAGTAGGGTAAGTGTTGGATGGTGTAGGGGTTAACATTTAATTAAATACTTACTCATACTTACGTTGTAATGGCATACGTTGTAATAACAGCTGTGTTGTAATGGCATGCGTTGTAATGGCATGCGTTGTAATGGATCCTGCGTTGTAAAAGTTTTGTTGTAATGGTAGTGCGTTGTTTTAGTTGCGTTGTAATGGCTGTTTCCCGGTATGGGTAAATGGAAAGCCGCTCTCACTTCCGAGGCATGTAGTCACTTCTCCATCCTTTCATTCAGGTAAAAGGAAAGCTGCTCTCGCTTCAGAGGCACGTTGTCACTGCTACACCCTTTCATTCTGTTGCAGGAAGGCAAGCTCAACTACCACAGAGAAGTGTGCAATATAAACTAGCATGTGAATGAAGGGATAAAGCAGGCACCTAATGCATGTAAGAAAAGCACCCGCCGATTAACTGTGCTGCACTATTTAGAACAGAAACCATTTTTGGCAGAGGGTCTCATAGTCCTGCCTTTGTCATCCTCACCTCAAGATGCCATAACCTGGTGGGAGGAAAGATAAAGCAAAGTATTGAGGGTCTCATGGAGCATAAATGGGCAGTGTACACTGGAGGAGGGGCAGAAACAAGGAAGCCACAGAATGCCTACACTGGTATGTATAGCCTGAAAAGGAAGCAGTTCAAGCTCCCAACATTCTTCTTTAGGCGCTAATATAGAATAATATTCCTGTGCCAAGGGCTACATCAGTTGTTAAATGCTTCTATCTTAGTTATAGGAATGAACCACATTTGAGATCCTTTAATAACTAGTGTGGCTCAAGCAGGAAAGCTATACATCTATTATAACATTCCGCCCTCTGAGAATAGAATCTTACAAATTGAAAACAGGAAAAACGATAGGACAAATATTAGAATGTTGAGCAAAATGCCTATATCATCCATTATTGCCCCACTGCCAATCTAGTGACTGCAGTCGAGCGCCCAGAATTGCACTGTTCCACCAGGGCCCACATTCTGAGCTGCCCGTTTCCTGGGTGGAGTAATACTGAGGTGGAAACTAATGATCCTGGATAGTATCTCCAGGTGAGTTATCAAGGATTATTAATATTAATATTTTGAGTTTTATATAGCGCTAGCTAGACCCGAAGGTGCATGTGATGTGATAACATTTACAAGAGATAGATAAAATATGAACAACCCTGCATACATGTTCCTATGTATTTATTTATTTATGTAGGAGTTGTTTAAGATAGGCTAGTTAAACCCATGATTTGTTTCACCTGGAATTGTGAATATCATGCAGACCCATGATATACCATGTAATATCGAGTTATACACTGCATGTTTTTCCCCACAAGTCCATGAACATTCAACCCCTACTTGGAATAGGTGGTAAATGCTCCATGGTCTTTGCTCATAAGTGGGCAGAAAGGGCCCGGAGGAAAGTAGGGAAGGTGTTATATTTATGCAGCTAGAGGGCGCTTCTTTTGCTTCCCAATATTCAAATATGTGGACATGTGGGGGCCGGTGTCTGCGGCACATGCAGCTCTGCATATTGTATCGGTATGGTATCTCTAGGTCAGTAGTTATGGGGTCTGAAGTTTGAAAACCCAATAACTACGCACCCAGAGAAACCACCAAAACGTGTAGTTGCTTGGAGCAGTATCCTCCACCACAGGGATTCTACTCTGGGCAAATCATAAGGCAGGCCTGAGTGTTATTCTTAAAAAATTGAAGTATTTGTGTATATGGTGTGGGCAGCTACATATGTACATTTACACAAAGCTGATTGATAAGAGCCCTGCTCAATCCCCCAATGAGATACACCAAAAGTAATTCCCAGTCGATGACCTGCTGCTTCCATGATGCACAAGAGCATGCTTGAAGAGAGGTACCATACCAAATAACTTTCAAACTCTGTAAGGTGCGTGCAAGGTAACAAGCTATGCTGAACAAAACTGGGACCAGATCTCTCCTTCCCAAACCCAAATTTGTTGTCTTCTGGTAAAAACAGTGGGAGCAGGTCTGGAAAATTTGGACAGAACATAAAACTCTCCAGCTGAGAATCCCAACTTCTAGTTCCAAATCCTAAAGAAGGAAGGCGAGGGATATTTATCTTCAGGCAAAATGTCAATGGAATGAATTGCAATACGGTCACACTCTAAAGATATCTTGTTCGATTCGAAGTATGATTCTTCTTCTTACTTGAGTTGCAAACTCAGTGTAGTCCATTCTTGAAATCTGTAATTTTTTTTTTTTAAAAACCTTTATTGAACATTTGCAATCAAATACAGACAAGGGCCTACAACCCCCAGGGCTGGCCGCTAATGATAGGATCTCGAGTCAAAAGCGTACCGGTTGCAAAAATAAATCGATTTAAACACAGGATAGGAGGTTTTCATTTTTAAATAATAAGTAGAAGAGTCGGGAATCGCACAGTGTCTCGGAGCACAGAGGAGGGCGAGCAGAGAAACAACGTAGTCTAAAGAAACTCGCTATCCACTGAGTCAACGAAGTTAAGACATGAGTCATCAGGATAAACTAGCACATTTTGTTCGCCGACTCCATCAGTACTGACCGCCCCAGAGCACCAAAACCCCGAATAATCAAGGTGCAGGTATAGAGACCAGGATGCAAGAAAGCCGAACCCACTACACTAACCCGAAAAAGAAAGGAAAAAAGGACAAGAAAAGAGAAGGAAGAGAAGAGGCCATAGAACAAAAACAAAAACGAACACCCATCCCCACACCCCCCACCCTGCACCCCTGCTGATGACTACGGCCACCCCCCTCGCAGCGTGCCTGTCGCCCAATAATAGAACCCGAAATATAGAAGGGAGAGAGAAAGAAAAGGCAAAAGACCCTACATGTGAGGGAAATCGGAGGAGGGCATGTTACTACGGACTCCCGGTCTCCTTCCCCCGTCATGACTAACCCCGCCCCGGACTCCGTTAGATCAAAAAAGACACAGTCCCGTTAAACCTATGCGACAGTGAGAGACCCAAATAACAATCTCAACCCTGGCCCCGTCTATCAAATGCACTAAAGTCATTGGTTAAAGAAAGCCATGTCCACGAAGCTGAAAAAAGTGCGGCAATTCTCAATATGGATGATTGGTGACAATGGCGCCCCTCCCCGTCTCCGAAGTCAAGTTGTAGCCCATCCGCCATCTTGAGAGACCGACAGGGGAGGGGAGTCAACAAGGTCCAAACCAGCAAAGGATGAAAAGTTGACAATTCCAGAATGGGGATACCTTGCAAATGTTCCAGGGGATACACGATCGGGGGTTTCAACGGCTCCATAGGGCGATCGGGCACAGTACAGTCAGGTAGATCTAGTATTGTAGGAGCAAACACCGCTTCCAGCGCCGGGTCAAGACAAGTCTCCGAGAAACATATTAAAATGCAGGCTGATTGCCGGGGCGTGGGTATCAAGTCAGGGTCCGCTCTCAGAACTGTGAGGCCATCAGTCGCAGACAACAAACTGCAAGTCCGGACTACAATGGTTTCCCTGAGTGCCATGAGTGCCTCCAGCACCGTTCGCAATGACGGGCCAGGTCTAGCCTGCTCCGCTAGCTGCATTTCTTCCTCCAGCATGGTAGTCCCCACGGAGTGGCGCCTTCTCCGTGGCAAAATTAGACGGAGCAGGAGTAAGCCATGAGGGACTGAAGTTTAGCAATCAATAATACGCAGCGAGGCACCGACCCGGGGGGATCGACGAGCGATTGCCGAACCCCCGGTCAGGGACCCCCGCAACACATCACCGTGCGTCACTCGTCTCCCCACCTACTATTGAAACACCAGGCAGTTGGCAGTAGCATACCAATCAAAAGTCAGAATGTTCCGGAGGGCGGACCCTACCACAGTGGCAGTCCGTTGTTGTTCAACTCGGACCCGGCAGAGCTTGCACTCGAGACCCCGGCGTCCCCGCTGGGTTAGGCCTCACACAACCATCGACGTATCTCCGCTCCACGACTGCAGAGAAACTCCAGGACTGCACCACCGGAAAGCAGGTCAGATCACACACACGGATCCAGTGCGGGAAATCAGGATAGTCAACAGGATAACACACCGAAAGACGGAGGTCGGCGGAGCCGGGAGACTATGCGGCCATCTTGGTTGTTGACGTAGCTCCTCCCCCCGAAATCTGTATTTTGATTTTCACCTTCTGGGAGGGATGTGATAGTCGTTTTCTGCAAAGGTTCTGCTACCCACCCATCAGCTGTGATTTAGAAGGTAGTGGTAGAGGCAAGGCTAACAACCAAATGACAGTATCTCTGCCTCAGCCCCAAGCAGCAACCCACCAAATCACACTGTATATGTTTCGGAAGGTGGTGTAGACTGCTTGATTTGTAGGTGGACTGGTGTGGTAGAGGAATGGTGATGGGGTGGCAATAAGATTCAGAAGCTCAAAGCTAGTGATTGCCCCCCACCTCCCTACTCTGATGTCAGGCAATCCAGAGGAATTACCATGCCTTCTGCACCTGAGGTATAGGTCAGGAGACATCATGATGCATTACCTGCGCTCTGGGAAAAGGGACAATAGCTCCTTTCACCGCCACAGGCACAGGCAGAGTGGGCCCGATTCACAGAACTAACTTAAGACAAAATCCTAAACTTACTACTTTTGGTATTCACAGAAGATAGGATTTTGTCTTAAGCTTGTTTTAAGACAGACTTAAGACAAAATCCTAACTTAAGTCTGTCTTAAGTCTGTCTTAAGACAAAGTTAAGACAAAATCCTAACTTCTGTGATTACCAAAAGTAGTAAGTTTAGGATTTTGTCTTAAGTTAGTTCTTTGAATCAGGCCCAAAGTTATCGCCCAGGATTGCATTTCCTGAGTTATCCGAGCACCAAAAAAAGAGAATCATGAGGAATTATTTATAGATTCTGCATGAACACTGGTTATTTATAAGGTTATTATACCTGTGATACGGAATTTGCTCAGATCTTTTCAGTTGGCACATTAACTTACCAACTTATATGGAGTAGGTGGGGATGGCCAAGGACAGTGATTTCATAAAGGGCAGAGAGAGGAGATCTGAGGTTCATGAAAGGTTGTGACTAATAGTGAATCTTGAGCCGGAAATAGCACCTGAGCTGTCCATGAAGGATAAGAGTGGGAGGAATGGCTTAGAATGGAGAGGTAAGTGTACCTTGAGAGAGACAGTGCTGTTGGCGAGTGGGAGGGTCAGTTATATTAAGAGAGCGGGAAACATGATGGCAGAGAAATAACAGGATCAGTTCTTGTAATAGTGCACAATGAACGATTTCACTGAGGTGAGAGAAAGACTGCTGGGTGAGTAATCTATTACACCAGTCAAACATTCTCATTACTAGTGTGTTAATTAGTGATGTGCTGACCTGAATGTGAAATGGGCCTAATCTTTCTAATTTTAAACAGACAAAACTTGGCTGCTTCAACAGAGAATGAGATAAATGGCATCATTCTTTAAGAGGGCATTAATCTATTCACCAAGGTAGGTGCCTCGCATAGAAGGGAAGGAATATGGGTAAGGCACAAATAAGGTACAGGATAAGGTTGAAGTATCTGAGGAGGCAGGAAAGTAACCACAATTTTAAATGAATTGAGCACATAGATTGAATAGCGATCCAGTTCATGTTGACTGTGAGACAGTCTATCAGGCCTCGTTCGGGGATGAGATGAGGGGGGCCTCATGGCAGACAGGGGCTAGTGGGTCACCAGGGTGGTGCTTGGGACCATTTGCCACTGGTGTCCGTCCTGCTATGGCTATGCACAACATGTCAAGTATACGTCTCTGCAGTTAAAATCTTGATAGTATAGGCGAACAGGCAAAGGTTTCTCAGAGGGTAGTGTGGACTCAGAGACTGAGAACTCAAAAAGTTAAACAACTGGCACAATAACGTTTTTTTTAGTTAAAAAAGTAATTTAATATCACATTACAATGGAAGCCTACACAATAAGGTGGGGGTGGGGAAGTTCAAGTCTAAACGATCTCACCCAGAGGCAGTTAAAAAGCACTGCACCCCTCACTATGCCCTCCTCCCTAATCTATTGTGTCCCAGATCTCTTGAGGGACTTCCATGCAAATCGAATGCCGGCAAGACTTACCACAAATATGACATCACTATCCGACTGCTGCATTCGCAACGTTTAGGTTAAAGCAGTTCTTAAGCTTAAACAGTCAAACTGTAAGAACATCTTTTTACTGCAGGGTTTTTGGAGACCGGTCCTCGCTTTACCTGCTCAATGAAGACTCAGCTTGGCTGGCGCTGCATGGTCACATCGGTGAAAACTGCTAGTAACTTCTTTAGCTTTGGTCAAGCCCAACTGTGGACCACAACAGGTATCAGCGCAGCAGGTCGGTCAGAGAGGTGCTTGTCTTTGCAACATGCAGTATCTGGGTCAGGACAGATCTTCCACTTCTGTTGCGATTTCCCCTTGGGATTATGCAAAACATCAGCAGTGCAAAACCTGTTCTTTCGGGACTCTGCCGGTCTGTTGCACAGCACATCATTGTTGGATTAAAAACTTCTTTACACAGTTCACCACTAGAACCCACACTCTGTAAGACTGGTTAAGCCCTCATGACTCAGGTTGGTACCAGTGATGGCACCTCTTGGCCTTCAGCTTCTTCTGTGTGCTTGATGTCCAGGGGATACGGCTGGGCTTTTCATCCTACACAGTCTCTGCTTCTGAAGTGTGAGGTGCCGCCTTTCCTTTCTGAGCAGGTAGGCTGACTTCCATGAACTATGTAGATCCACAGCTTCTCCAGCAAATTGCACAGACTACAATGATGTCCCCTCACCACTGGGAGACAGCCTGTCATGTAGACACCAGTACTAGTCTCATAGCGACTCTTGGATTACACAGTTGAGAACTCCACAACTGGGTCTAGAAGAGCTTAAAACCGTAACAAAGTGGAGTTGCTTCATTCCCACTTTGCACTTATTTTGCAGACAGTGGAAATAGAGTTTTATAATGGTTCTCACACAATAAGATGATGGACGGAGCACTGAAACTTTTCAGGCACTTACCCCCAGTCACTATTAGATCTGGGTTAAGTCCATCATCGTTCTTCTGCTCACTGCATCACCCTAGTTCAGACCCAGCCATATGCAAATCAATCTTGACCATGTTCCTCATGGGAACAGTCCAGCCAGAACTGCCAGGCCAGATCCTCCATGAACCGGAAACAAGCATCCTGGGATTGTTTTCAGGTTAACACCCCTCATCAGCCATGCTAGTTTGAATCCAGTGGCAAAGTGAGCAAGAAACACACGTATGGGCATACCCTGCAAACTTAGGGTGAACAAGGCAAACACATAAGATGATGGACGGAGCGCTGAACCTTTTCAGACTCTCATCCCCAGTCACAATTAGATCTGGGTGAAATCCATTATTGTTCTTCTGCTCACTTTGCCACCCCAGTTCAAACCCAGCCATATGCAAATTAGTCTTGACCCTGTTCCTCATGCGAATAGTCCATACCAAACTGCCAGGCCAGGTCCTCCCTGCTCGTCGGTCAAATTTTCCTCTCCTTTCCATCTTCCACACTCTTCTTTTTCATCCATTTCCGCTCTCTTCTCCATTTCTCTCTTGTCCTCTTTTCATTTCCCTTACTCTACCCGAAGAGCTGTTGCATTGACAGGTCTCAGTAAAGCTCTTTATTTAAAAAATTCTGGGAGGGCATCCTCAAACATAGGTGCCTTCAGTCCTCTGGGTGTAGGTGGCACTGCACCTGCTGCACCACTGGAAGATACGGCCCTTGCTGCATGTGCAAGCACTTATTATAAGGTAAACATACAGAAGGTGGAAGGCACTAGAATCCCATTTCTCATACAATACACACAAAGGTAGGAGATTATGATATACCCAAGACACTGCATTATGGTAACAATCGATTTTCTATACTGACATTCTGACTCAGAGTTTGGAGAGCTGATTTTCCCATCCACCTTGATAGATGGTGTTATATTTCTCATGGTATTGCTGACAATCCACCATATTTAGGGCCATCTACCAGGATGGTATAGGGCTCTCCACCACATTGGTTGTATCATTAGGGGGTATTTTGGCGGACAAAAATTCCAGCTGAGCGTCAGCATTCATTCAGCAACTGTGAGCACTAGGATTGATTACCTGAGAGAGGGGTGCTCTGCCAGTGCCCAAGTAACAGTTGCATAGGGACACCACCTCTAGTGCCTCTGAAGTATCTGAAATCAGTTGAACAGTAGTCTTTTATGTCATTTACTCGTAAGATATGGCTGCAGATCAAGCTCCCATAGGTGGGCAGCAGTTCCAGGTTTGTCAACTCCTCCCTTTGGCGGAACCAATGACATAGCTGCACGTGTTTCTGCCAGCAGCTCACCTGCCACCTATGGAACACTATATTGGAAGTACTATAGGTGTAAATTGGACAGCCAATCCGCCCATTTTTTGCAGATTCTCCATTACAGCCGTCCTCAAAACCGAGGTCAGGAAGACTCCCCGGACCCAGGATCGCCGATGGTGCATATCCCGAAGTATGCATCCAGGGTCGCACCAATGTTGCCTTCTCGGCACTCCCTGTCCTCAACCGGAGGTGCAAGAACACAAGCTGGAGCTAATTCGGAGGGCTCTCAGCCTCTCCCAGATCTTATGCGCCTCCAGTATTGAAACAGCGAGAGCGTAATAAAAAAAAGGACAATCCAATGAACAATGATGACAGCGGCACATGTTAACTGGTACTCTGGTTTATTATAATATTGTCGATTTCTTAATGATATGCTACAAATATCATTATGCTACTTCTATATTCTGAGTGCTCACTTCCTGCCAATATTGGCAGATTATATCTACTCTGTTAGTTCAAACTGCACATCTCAATTCAATTCAATTAAACTTTATTCGGTCAATAATATACAATCATAAAAGCATCCTAATCATAAAGATCACTACGCTATTTATCACTAAGCATTCTAAAAACAATTCATTAGATATTGACACTCCATCTTTAGTTTCCAATACAAGTGACTACTCTGATGTCAGCTACAGCCAATATATAAACTATATTAAGGGACACCCGTAAAAACCAGGCATATATATACTACTACAATATTAATCACAGTTCATATATAAATAATAATAAAATACACTTATATAAAAAGGCATAATATATATAACTAAAAGCATACTTAAAAACTTCCCATCACATACATTACTTTGCCGAGTTTTAAATTCACAGTACTTTTGTAAACATAATACTAAAGTGATAAATTGCATAGGTACAAAAACAATAGCTGATTTCATTGGGGGGGGGGGGGGGTGTCAACTAGCTTTTCATATATCAGAGCTTCCAGATGGGAATTATCCTCTCTTTGCCCTCATTTCCCATTAGTATAAAAGCAATAAGTGTTTTGCAGACTTTATGGTTTTCCAGGCTAGAAATATAGTTAAAAGCATTTTTATAAGAATACGATTTATTAACTAAAAATAGGGGTTTTAAGACAGATTTCCTAACGTCCTGATAAATACTACAGAAAAGGATAAAATGCAACGTGGTCTGTAAGGACTTTCGATCTCAGAGACAGCTTGGAAGATTGTGACTCAACTTTGGCATTCTAGGGAAAGCTAAATGATAATGTAAGATACCCATCCTTAACCTTGTCAGATAAAACTGCACGGGATTATCTAGGAAATGCAATAAATATCGCATTTCCCGCTTTGCGCGATTTTGGCCAACGCCGGCTATCACTTGATTTAATCGCCGAGATATCACATTGTTATCAACGCGATTAAAAATCCGGTGATAGCGGCGAAATGCGGGATTATTGCTGGGAATCCAGCGATAAACCTGTAACAATAGGGGAATCCTTTTTGATAGGGAGATGTGGACTTAGCCATACAATCCACCTCCCATGATGAAGATAGGCAATTCAGGATTTTTGCTGACGTTTGTTACCCGCGATAACCGCTGTTAGCGCAGCTTTTTTAATCACTTTGCGGTTCTGAGGCTGCGTTGACAGTAGGGCGAAGTTGTGTCTGCAAGTGTTTCCATGATGTGTTAGTCAGGAACGCCTACTTTGCATGTCATTAGCAATATATATATCGCTGACACGCCTGTAATCCAGAGCTAATGACAGTTAGCGCAGGCTTGTTAATAGGGCGATTAAAATATCGCCGCTTTTTCGGCAAAAAGTGCCGCAAAAGTGGCGTTATTGCCTTTGATAATATGCGCCCACATCTCTTGTAAACGCCATTGTAATGTTTTCTTTTTGCGTTTAGACGCATGTATCTCGTTTGCATGTGTTATGTTATTCATGTACTCTGTCCTTATTTAATGTAACTGGTTCTATTGTAAAGCGTTCAGACACTTCCGGGTAAAGTATGCGCTACATAAAAACGCACAAATAAATAAATATCTGGAACACAGGTACAATCTTGGGAACTCCAATACCTTGCAGCCCAGTGTCTGTACTTTATCAACACACTGACATTTATTCAAATGGTGCCATTTACAATCAAATGCTGTTACATTGAACCACATGCACTTACGAAATCCATATGTGAAACTAAAACAGTCTGCTTTAAGATTGCTATTTCTTTCCCATCTACCCACATGCTATAGAGGTAAGACCGCACAGCTTCCTGTGTAAAGTAAATCGCCTGCTGAGAGGTATGTCTGCCTCCCCCTAGTAGCACAGCTAGTCAGAGTATATAACCATTCCCTGGCAAACACACACCACACCCCTGCTCATGGGGGGACCGAGGGAAGGGGGTTGTTTTTAACAGGGCTGGATGGATACTTTTTTTTATATTCATGGTTCTGAGGGGAGACATAAATTGCCATTCCAAACAAAGACGAGTTTTTTTTTCTATTAAAAACCTGAACTGGCCCCAACAATTATTAAGATCTGTATCTTTCGCTCCCTGCGTGGATAACGAGCTCTCTCTCTGCTGGACACAGACGCTGTGTCTCGAGGCTCGGTTAATGAAGCGCGCCTTAGGTCGGGAAATTAGCAGGACTCTGACTCCGGAGCCAACCTTTGGTGACCCGGCTGTACATCAAGTGCCTCTGCCATGTCTTCCCTCGTTATCACCCCGTAACCATGTCAACCCCTCTTTGTTTTCATTTCCTGTAGCCTCTTAGCGAGACTGTCGGGTGCTCTCTGGCCAGGGACAAGAAAGAAGGGGGGAGGCAGTCACGTGCATTCTGCCTTTTATGTGCTTGCGTTTGTTTGCTTAAATCAATGGAAACTTCCTATAAAATACTTTTTTAAAAAAAGCTAAACTCAATTATTTGTTTTGGAAAATGTGCATCACTCCCCTCGCCCAAGGCATGCCTTTTATTGTCCAAACACAGTGGCTAGCGTTTACAGTAATTTGAAGTGTTGGAGCCTGATTGACAGCAAAAAGCAGATTTAAAGTTTTACCCTGTGAAGTTTACAGACTCTTTAGGTTTCATAGCTACTTATACATGTTCATTAATGTGACGGTGGCATAACGGTCAGAGCTACCGACTTTGGAGCTGGGGAATCAGGTTAGAGTCTCGGGGTCGGCTCAACATCCTGTGATTGTGGAAATCACTTAATCTTCCCTGGCCTACCAAAAAATGAATGTGTCCTTGTTGTGTAATGTAACTGGTGCTCATGTAAAGCGCTCCAATACATTCGGGGCGAGTTCATGCTGTAAAATACTGCAAAAAAAGTGTGTAAATAAGGGGAACCATACAGTGGGACTTTGGGCCCTCAAGCCATGCAAGAATAATGCCTCATCTACCCATTGTTGTGTGGTAAAAGACAGTCATCACCATGATGAAGAGAGCATCTTACAGTCCTAAGCTTTGGTGCCACTGTACCTGCTTGCCTATTGATAGCTGCACCCTAGGCTTTTAAATGCAACACTGTAAACCCAACCCCTTCTACAGCGCCAGGGTGTCAGAAAGTGATTTGGGACCAGTGCAAAGGGTGAATGCGTGATACAAATACACTTAAAACACACTATATGTAGCACTTAGTTTGGATGTTTATACATATTCTCAAGTTTATACAGATTGGGACTGAAGGCACTGATTTATAAGGTGATTTGTCCTGGATCAAACATTTTTTGGTAAAGTGGGGAAGCTGACATTAATATAACCTGGTGTCTCCTGCCTCCGTAGTTAACCACTGCGACACAAGAAAATGGGAGTTATTTAGAGTTTGGTGGACAAGATAAAAGTTATGTGTACCCTGTCAACCAAATTCTTGGTTCGCTAGCTCAATTTACAGACCCCCCTGGATATTGTTATTTTTACCAAAGTGACCACGAAAATTAAAAAAGTGGACTTAAAAAAAAATAGTCTGATCTTCCTTTTATTTGCTCCTCGCTGTCGCCCAAAAGGCCAGCTGTCATGAGAGGTGTAAAGTACCTCTGTTGCGCCTGTTAATAACTTGCAAACGCCTGTATAGATCTCCCCAGACCCCGCCCTCTCCACTGCTCTTTGTCTCCGTCAACCAGTGTTACCATCAGTTTAAATGAAGATTAAAGTGGCAGCTCACAGTAAAGAGACATGTGTCATTTCGAAGTAGGTGAGAACCATTAAGTAAAGGAGATTACCCGTGCTCCCACTAACTCATGAGGTTGTCACTTTCATAATAACTGGCTTCAATTGGTCCAATCCAAAGATGCTGAAAAACCTGGCAGGCGGGAATGTACTGTGAGACATTGGACGCAGTGTCTATCCTTATACAGGCATTCTATTGGGTCACAGTGAAGGACTGGGTTCTTTAAGACCCAGCGGTGCCAGGGCACAACACCTGAAACCTTCGTGGGTAACCTGCTCCGGCGTACGAATCACAGAGACACGGGACACTTCCTTCGGCGTCAAAGATTCAAGGTTTATTTGCTGCAGGGAACACAGATATCACGACAAGTACAACTCGTGCAACTTGGGGAGACTGCTTCAAATTGGTTCTGTGGATCGCTCCTTTTATACAGTTTTTACCCATAGGACAACATGGTACACAAAGGTTTACAACCCGGTTCCCACCATTATCCCCCAGAGGGGTCGCTTTGGTCACTTTGATACACATAAGGTCCGGAACATAAGTGCGGAAACATTTGGCGGTTCCCAACTGTAAAAACCCATCTTCCCAACATTAGTGCATTCCAATCGGCAGTAAAACAGATCGAAATAGGAACAAGGACAGGTGCAGAGGAAGACGGAGACAGTGGGGAGATCGGAAAGGGTGTAAAAGGGGAGGTATCGGGAAACACGAGATACAGGCATCAAAGGGACGTGCCTAATGAGATGCACGGCTGAGACAATAAACCGGCACGGCGAGATGAGCCTCGAGCGGGGCCATCTGCCTTACAGTATCATCCCCCTCGTCATAAAGGCACTTACAAAGGACATGTGTCTTCCGCAAATATCTTGGGAGTCCCAGGGTCGCGAAGCGGACAGCGTCCGTTCGCTGGCTACTTGAGGGCAAGAGACAAAATGGATGCCGTATCTAAGATGGAACCCGTGGGTACAGATGAAAAACCCACATAACAAACGAACGGTTTAAGTTAGCACAGCGAAACTGCGCACACTTACTAAACTCGTCATTTGCGGTTCATAGATACCAGACTCGACCATATTCGTGCGAGTCGAAAACACCACTTACAATTGTCACGGAACCTCAGACGCTCCTTTTGCCCTCATGTAGGCAAGCACTAGTCGGAATCATATTCGATATTCATCAGACCATCGAGATGTTGCTGTAGCATAGCTCTGTCCAACCGAGTCCCCTTGGTAACAGGTGGCTGTCTCATACACGTTGTAGCACAGAGGCCACATAAGGCAGGACCGCACTGCACACAAAGGCAACACGTGAACAGGAACACCACAACAACTCCGATAATCATCAGAATTTTCCAACCCCAAGTCGACATCAGGCCCCAAAACCACCCAAGTAGCGTCCAATCCCCTACATCCACGTGTATGGATTCGGAGATCTTATGCAACTTCGAGATGGCTTGATAGACAGTTGGAGCGTTATCTGGAATGAAAATGCAGCAGCTCGAATGGATCACCTTACATACCCCACCTCGATCTGCTAAGATGACATCTAAAACCATACGGTTTTGTAACGTCATAAGCCTATCCGCCTGAAGTTCAGTGGTGATATTACCAAGGGCACTGGCAGTAATATTAGCAGTCGATTCTACCACTCGAGTCAACTGTCTCAGGTTCCTACTGTTAACCATAGGTCCCCAAAACGGGAGGAAACCCTTGAAAAAGTCTCCTGCCTCTTGACCGGCAGTGTCCTCTTCGCTAATTACGCCTCGCACAACTCTAGTCTTATGATAATCGGCATCTACAGTGAACGTCGGAGGCAACAGATTTGCAATGAAGCATGAGCCCATGAAGTCAGCGGGCAACCATGCGTATGCACGATCATGGCAGATAAAGTATGTACCCTTGGCAGCCAGAAACACAGGGGACGAGAACATCGGCAGAATGTAATTTTCAGTGCAAGCACTCGCTCCAAGTCGGGCTTGCGATCTTCGGCCACGACCCATGAGACAAAAATTACCAATGTGGGGTACGACCCATATCGGAGGCGAGCTTTTAAGCTGCTTTTCACTGGTGAACACACTATATTCGCCTCTACTTAGGACCCTATATGCTTGTACCTCTTCTTCGGGAATAAGCGAGGGATCATAGATATCGCTATCTAGGTCCTCTATTGCTATAGACAAAGGTTTTTGATACGAGGTAGGACCAGAGTAGGGGGAACGTGGTTCTCGAATGGGGTGGAAACCCAGTGCGCTTCGAAACATTGTCTGAAATGCTCGAGCAGACCCTTGGGAACTATACGGTAACACCAGATATGGAATTCCCTTATCCGTAGTATGTGGCATCAACCCACACACCCAACAATTAGTAGTGTTAACCACTAACTGATGCTGATGAAGGAGCTGAATAAAGGAATTGTTGCGGAATTCTGCACGTCTAGCCTGCTCGTGTTCAGGTAAGATATGGAAGGAATGGGGAGAAGCGGTGGAGGTAAGTTTAGGGTCAGGGGTAGGAGTAGGTGTAGCAGAAGGTAAGAAGTAGGACATCGTGTAATACACCCCACCCGCCAATAATGCAGAAGCAGTCAAAAACAATACAAATATTTGGAATATAAAGCATTTGGTACGACTGAGTTGCTGCAGCTTGAATCTATGAGCCTGAGCTCCTTCCAAATCGTTCAGCTTCGAGAATGCCATTCCCTACGACCGTCCGCAACGTTTCTTGACGCACTTCGTTCTGTGTAGCAATAGTCAATCCCTAGGAGTTCCCAGGAACCGACGGCCTTTAACCTAGCGTCAAGACCTACTATCCAGAAGGAAGTACGCGCGCGGCCCTACGGCCTTTAATGCACAATATATATGTATACGAAACAATGTCTCTCAGCTGTGGAAGCAAAAAGTGTAAGGAACGAAGCTCAATGAATATGTACAAAATAATTACAATGGTACGAATGTTCAAAACTGATCACGGAAAACGGGATAATGCAGTTGTCAATACAGCAAAGCAGGATCTTTTATTAGTCTTTAGTGCTAGATCGCAAAAAGTATCGAGTTTTCCCAGGACGTGTCTGTTCGTCAAACAAAGGATCCGTTGAAGGGACAGCGTCCTGTTGATCAGCTGAATGTTTTGGTCTTGAGTCTTTTGCTGACAATTGTTCAACAGTGTCTCTCAGCTGCACTGAGGATTCTCCGACAGGTTGTGCGTCGCTAAAAGGTACAAATGCCGGCAATCCTTCGGTTTCAGTTGATGCAATGCCTTTCCTCACCCACGAGTCTGCTGGCAACGGAATGGGGACTTTCTTTGTGTGGGTGGCGTGCACCCAATTCTTCCGCCCCTCAAGACGAACTGCAGTTCTCGTGGCAAGGAGGACCTGGTAGGGTCCGGTGAACCTCGGGTCCAAGTTGTTCTTGCGCGAAAAGTTCCGCGTCACCACCCAATCTCCGGGCTGGAGCTGGTGGCCTGGACCCTCCGTCTGCGTCGGCAATGCTTCGTGAACCTGTTGGTGAATTAACCTCAGTTTAGCAGTCAAGTCATGAAGATAATCGATCAACATTGGGTACTCAAGATCACAGAAAATACCTGGCCTAGGAACCCCCCAAACATTCGCAGGGCGACCGAACACTATTTCATAGGGACTAAGCCCTACTCGGGAGTGTACAGTCGCCCTAGTTGACAGTAATGCTAAAGGTAAAGCGTCAGGCCACGAAAGACCAGTCGTAGCCTGAATCTTCGCTAGCTTTAGTTTAAGGGTGCCGTTATACCCTTCAACCAAACCAGCTGACTTAGGATGGTTGGCGCTGTGGAATTTCTGATTAATTCCAAGGCCCTTACACACACTCTTCATCACACTACCCACAAACTCACTTCCGTTATCTGACCACACGACTCTAGGCATTCCAAACCGAGGAAAATATTCCTTCAGTAGGATTTTCGCAGTAGACAAAGCAGTATTGTCTTTGAGAGGATAAGCCTCGATCCATCGGGAGAATGCGCAAATCACAACTAAAACGTATTTCAGGTTATTGCATCGCTCCATATGGATGAAGTCCAATTGAATCACCTCAAAGGGACATGAAGGAGGAGCAAAACTGCCAGGAGGAGTTGGGGTTCCCTTGCCAGGATTGTACATCATGCACACCATACAATTCTTCACCAAACGTTCAGCACATTTCGTGATACCATCATTCTTCCATACAGGAGACAGCAATTTGCAAATACCTTTCGCGCTAATATGTGCTAACCCATGCACCATAGTCACAACAGCCAGCACATACGCATCAGGCAACATCCATCTTTTCTGATCAGACAAATCAATCCAACAACCATTCGCATCCAACTTTCCCGTACTTTCTTTCCACTTCGTCTTTTCAGTGTCGGTGGCCTCATTCTGAATTGCTTTCACACTCTCTGTAGTGTCCTCACACATGCTCGATTCTGTAGGCCAATTAACCAAACTCGTCACATACATTCGAGTGCTAAGGTTCCGGGCAGTCTCCTTAGCAGTCTCATCCGCAAACGCATTACCACGACCAACATCATCCGTCACCTTACGATGCGCACTACATTTAACAATCGCTACTTGTTTAGGCAACGTCAGTGCATCCAAAAGATCATTCACAAGCTGTCCATGCTGAATCTTCGTACCATGCGACGTCAAGAAACCTCTCTCTCTCCACAATCGTCCAAAACTATGTGCGACGCCAAACGCATATTGGCTGTCGGTAAACACATTCACACGTTTCCCTTTCGCTAACACACACGCTCTAGTAAGAGCAATCAGCTCTGCAGCTTGGGCAGAATTCTGATTTAATCTTGCAGTCTCAACAACAGTATTCAACGTTACAACAGCATAAGCAGTAGTCACATCACCGTTCGGCAACTTAAAGCATGACCCATCCACATACAATATACCATCCGGGTCTTCCAATGGGGTGTTTTTAAGGTCCACTCGACCTTTCGTTTCTTCTTCTGTCCTCAAGTAACAATCATGTTCTGCTACTTCATCTGACTCTGTGCTAATTGGTAACAAAGTTGCCGGGTTCAGAACATTACAACGTTTTATTTGAATGTGGCTTGCCAACAGCGTCAACTCGTACCCAGACAACCTTGCACTCGTCAAGTGCTGAGTTTTCGTACGATTCAAAAGAGTATCGACTGCATGCGGAACCATCACCGTAAGCATATTATCCATGACCAATCCTGCTGATTGTCGGATGGAGACCGCGGCTGCCGCTGTTGCTCTCAAACAACTCGGCAATGCTCTAGCTACCGGGTCCAAGGTCGAGGAAAAATATGCACATGGACGTTGCTTACCACCAAAAGGTTGCGTTAAGACACTCAACGCACAACCTTCTCTCTCGTGAACATATAATGTAAACGGCTTGCTATAGTCAGGGGTACCTAACACAGGAGCCGAACATAATGAGTCACGCAGTTCAGAAAAACTTTTCTGACATTCTTCCGTCCATGGTAAAGGAGTCAAAACATCCTTGCACGTAAGAGCCACTAATGGTTTCGCTAGCAATGAAAAATTAGGAATCCATTGCCTGCAGTACGACGTGATACCTAGAAAGGCACGCACATCTCTTTGGGTTGTTGGCACAGCCATGCGCGCAATTGCTGCAATTCGCTCTGGGGTCAACCGCCTTCCCTCCTTTGACAATAAGTGACCTAGATAGGTTACTTCTGGACAACAATATTGGAGTTTAGAAGGTGACACCTTGTGATTCAACTCACAGAGATGTTGCAGCAACGATACCGTAGCAATTTTGCAAATGTCCTGAGTATCAGCAGCCACCAATAGGTCGTCGACGTATTGGATCAAGGCCGCACCGGCCGGCAACCTAAACGCATCCAGTTGACCCTTCAAGGCTTGACTGTAAATCGATGGACTTTCACAGTAGCCCTGAGGAGCGCGTTTGAACCGGAAGCTGCGCCCACCGAGAGAGAAACCGAAAAGGTCTCTGCTCTCTTCGGCAATCGGGATGCTGAAAAACGCGTTTTTCAAGTCAATCACCGAAAACCATGATGCAGAAGCTGGAATCAGAGTCAGTAGCGCCGTGATGTCAGGCACAACAGGGAATTGAGGAACCACAATTTTATTCACCTCCCGTAAATCGATAACAAAGCGATAAACAGGCGGTTTTGAAGGATCAGTACGTTTAAGAATGGGCAGTACAGGACTATTGCACACGTTTCCCCGAGTCTCTTCAATAACATCTTTATCGATCAAATCATAGATGATCGCTAACAGTGCTCGTTCACCATCAAGGGAGATACGATATTGGGGAATACGTGGCAATCGCACATTAGATTTCAACTGAACAACATAAGGGGAGATATCAAGTAGGCCCACATCGTTGGGACCTGTCGCCCACAAAGACGCAGGAAGAGAACTCAATTCCGGTGGAAGCTTATCGAGAGACAAGTACATGGGAGAGACAACCTTCTCTCCCAACGTAAGCTTTACACCCGCAGGAGAACAATACAAAGTCGCATACAAACGTTTGAGCAAATCCAGGCCCAAAAGATTTTCACCACAACCCGTGGTTAAAATCAACGGAGCTTCGAGCTCACGAGGCCCAATTTTAAGGGGCAATGGGCACGAAACTGGATTGCTAACAGGGGCGCCAGAGAATCCAACGGAAACATTTGTTAAGCCAGACAAAGGTGCGCCAGGGAGTTTCGAGTGCTTAATGGAACTTTTCGCTGCACCAGTGTCCAACAGAAAAGGCTCAACGACGCCTGATGTAGCAACTGCGACGTAAGGCCCTCTCTGATCAACCGGAACTGATACCACTCCCTCTCCTTGTCTATGGCTGTCCTAGTAATTACTGTCGTCAGTTCCCTGATCGACGTAATAATCGTCTACATTGTACTGCGCAGATCGTCCTTGCGACGATCCACGTTGATCAAAACAATTATCGGAATTCGATGAGTTATCTGAACGATCGTTCTGAGCACCGCGACCTCTACCACGTGGTGCCTGCTGCGAACCACCACGACCTCCTCTAGATGAGTTACCACTATTACGTTAGTTTAGAACAGGACAATTAAATTTAATGTGACCCTCTTGTCTACAATAAGCACATTGATTGTACCCTAACGAGGATCTTTGGGAAGAGGAGTCATTACGAGTTTGGGATCGGTTCGATTGCGGCTGCGATCTATTTTGTTGCGAATTATTCTGATTCGAACGTGGAGGATACGCTTGCTGAAGCAGCACTTTAGTTTTTAGCTCTTTCGTCTTTTTATCAGCACGGTCATTCTCTTCTTTCTCTCTGTTCTCATAATATTGTGCCGTAGCCAATATCTGAGCTGAGGTAGAAACGGCCCATGCACTTTCCGAATTCTTTAATTTATTGCTCAAATCGGGCAGTAAGTTTGAAACAAATTTATCCACGAACAACCTCTGACCACCCTCAGTGCTCATATCCTGACCACTATGGTCGATGAATGCTTCCTCGAACCTCGTAAAGAAGTCGGAAACACTCTCGTCCTTCTTTTGCTTACAAGCTGACAATTTGTCCCAATTTACTCTCATAGCTGGCATAAGAGTTTTCATTAACGTTATTATTCTTTGAGGGAGAGCAGCAATCAACTGTTCAGGCTTAGCACCACCAACTTGCAACCCATCCGCCGCTATAATGGCCGCCCAATCACCACCTAATTCGTTTGCGTGATTTTCCTGACGAATCTTAGCCCATACCGGTTGCGGTACAACATTGCCAAACAACATATCGATATCGGCAAGATTCATTACCGTAGCATCTACGAGCTGCGATAATTCTTTGTAATACCCTGCAGGATTTTTGCGAGGGTCAGGCAAAGATTGCTTCACCTGCAACACTTCTGATCTTTTCCATGGGAGATGTATCCATACTCTCTGAAAATACGGCAGGATAGGTGGAACGTGAGCAGCATCACCTGGCATCAACACGGGTGGAACTTCACGCATAGGAAACTGACCAGACTCATCTGGCTGTCTTTCGACATCCTCAACAAACAAGGCTTGAGGTATAGGAGTGGGACGAAAAGATAGCAACCGTTCAACGGCTCGTCGAACGTTGGTATCCACTATCAGTCCAGCCGAAAACTGAAGCTGTAAATCAGACAACGCGGTCAGCACCTCGTCAGGTGCGTCGGCCGATATCTGATCACGAAGGACCTTGCACATTTCCTCGAACACGAATCTCTGGGTTGGTATATTGAACTGACAAAACGTGTCGAGTACAATACGGGGTGGATTTCTAAGGGGGTGCGTCATCCAACCCATCGCCATATTATATAGCGATGCACGCTCCCTATTACCTGGAAGCTGACTACGTCTCTGAGGATCATCTGAACCAGCGGACCCGAGAACAGGTCCGAGCGAATGAAAGAAGCTAGCCGCAAGAGGAGAATTACGACTACGAGTAGAGGGAGAAGTATAGGACACAGGACTAACAAGTGAAGGAGTAGGAACAGAAGCAACAGCAGGGGTTAATAGAGCAGGAGCAGTAGCGGGAGCAGGAGTATGTGGAAGCGGAGGAGCAGTAGGAATAGCAACAGACGAAGGAGCAGGAACAGTCGGAAGAACGGGTGCAGGTTGAGGAACAGGCAAAGGAAGAATAGGTGCAGGAACAGGTACAGGGGGAATCACAGGGGCTGTGGTACCCTGTACGTACGGAGGTGGCGATTTCATAAGATAGGACATTAAAGGATCCTCAACTGACTCATCCTTCTTTTCCGGCTCCGTAGGCAAAGCAGGATAGCATTTATCTATAGTCATACGCTGTAACCTGTCAAACACTTCCTTTTCCCTAACCTCCTTATCATGCTGAAACTGCTCTGCTTTCTTTACAATGGTACCAGCACTATCTCTCTGATTTCGCTTAGTCTGTCTGATTTCTTTCTGTCGGGCTTCTTTACGCCACAACCGAAAGGCATCAAACATGGCCGGCCTTGACTTTTTCGCGAACAATTTAACCTCTAGATTATCTAAGATCGGGGCCTCGAAGCTACCATGTGGTGGCCAGCGAAGGTCACCATCTTTCTTCGTGTATTTGATCCAGTATTCATTAAAGGTAATCGGGCCTAGCCCATGTTTGCTGTACAATTCATAAGTGGGAGTTCCAACCGGAGGTATCGGACACGAGTCCTCCAGTCGGGAATCCGTACCACAAGGTCTTAAACAACTAAACAAAGCACTGCGACCAGGCATCTTGCACACTAGCCGAGTTTCACAAACTTCAAGGGTTACGGGATTTACCAAGTCCCAGCAAAGAACAAAACCCTCGGTTTTTGGCGGCTGCAGTCGTCAAACAACACAACAAAGTACCAAGAACTACAAATGCAATGGAACCATGCAACCACTAAGTAACCACAACCAAGAACTCTGGGAGCGACCCACAAATACTTAACTCAAAGATCGATGGCGTCTCCAGGAAGGCCCGTCAATCGTCTCGCTATACCAAGGTCTACGCCAGGCGCCAAAACAGGTCTACAGTCAGGGCAGCAGTCCGTCGCAGCCGTCAGGAGGCGGGAATCTTCGCGGGAAAAGTCTTCGGGCCACTTATTTCGACAACAGGATCGATGAAGCGGAGTGCACCTTCCCTCGGAGATTTCACACGAAGTTCCTCACGATCGTCGGGCTTGGACCGGTACCACTGATGCAGCCCCACGTTGGGCGCCAACTGAAGGACTGGGTTCTTTAAGACCCAGCGGTGCCAGGGCACAACACCTGAAACCTTCGTGGGTAACCTGCTCCGGCGTACGAATCACAGAGACACGGGACACTTCCTTCGGCGTCAAAGATTCAAGGTTTATTTGCTGCAGGGAACACAGATATCACGACAAGTACAACTCGTGCAACTTGGGGAGACTGCTTCAAATTGGTTCTGTGGATCGCTCCTTTTATACAGTTTTTACCCATAGGACAACATGGTACACAAAGGTTTACAACCCGGTTCCCACCATTATCCCCCAGAGGGGTCGCTTTGGTCACTTTGATACACATAAGGTCCGGAACATAAGTGCGGAAACATTTGGCGGTTCCCAACTGTAAAAACCCATCTTCCCAACATTAGTGCATTCCAATCGGCAGTAAAACAGATCGAAATAGGAACAAGGACAGGTGCAGAGGAAGACGGAGACAGTGGGGAGATCGGAAAGGGTGTAAAAGGGGAGGTATCGGGAAACACGAGATACAGGCATCAAAGGGACGTGCCTAATGAGATGCACGGCTGAGACAATAAACCGGCACGGCGAGATGAGCCTCGAGCGGGGCCATCTGCCTTACAGTATCATCCCCCTCGTCATAAAGGCACTTACAAAGGACATGTGTCTTCCGCAAATATCTTGGGAGTCCCAGGGTCGCGAAGCGGACAGCGTCCGTTCGCTGGCTACTTGAGGGCAAGAGACAAAATGGATGCCGTATCTAAGATGGAACCCGTGGGTACAGATGAAAAACCCACATAACAAACGAACGGTTTAAGTTAGCACAGCGAAACTGCGCACACTTACTAAACTCGTCATTTGCGGTTCATAGATACCAGACTCGACCATATTCGTGCGAGTCGAAAACACCACTTACAATTGTCACGGAACCTCAACAGAGTCAATGGGATGACATGGCCACACAAGAAACATTTTTTTTGCAGTTGTATGTAGCGCAAACTCAACCCAACGGCATTGTAGTGCTTTACATGAGCCCTAGTTAAATTACACAAAGCCAGTGCCATAAGTTTTTTTTGTAAGGCAAGGGGAGAGCAAGGTGCATTTTTAAGTAAGTTTTGCTTCCCCCTTGCCCCCCAGGGGAGGCAAGGGCGATGCAAAATCTAAGAAGGAATTATCAAGACACACAAGGCCTATGGGAAGGCGTTCCATGGATGGAGCGTGGGAGTTCTCAGGCATCCACCCATGCATTCTGAAGCACTCCCAGCTTTCGGAATACTGGTAGACTGGGGAATGTGTCAAAATGCTACACCTTCCCAGGTGTGGTGTTAACAAAGAAAAATATGTTTATGCAGGCACCCATGCATCATGGTGCACATTGTGCCCCAGCGCTGGGAAATGACAGGAATGCACCATATATTGTTAAGTATGGCGCTTTCCTGCTTTTTCACTGTCACGCAGAACAACAAGGTGCCTTGCTGCGATGCGTGAAAACCTAGCAAATATGCCCCTATGTGATTTGCCCAGAATCACAGGATGCTGAGCCAACGCCGAAACTCAGACCTGGTTCCCCAGTTCCACTGACTGCAGCTCTTATCCTAGCTCCACATCCTATCCCAAGGGTCCTGGCACTCTACTGGAGAATCAGACAAACAATACATCCTGTGCCACATCTCAAAAGGTGTTGCAAACAGCAGCAACACAGTCAGCAGAGCAACAAGGAGGGGCGAAGTAGCTCACAACAAACCGACTAGTTGAAGCTTATATATCTTGGCTGTGACTACCAAGTACTTTGGGGTCATTTGAAGCTGCATTTGTGTGGCAGGCACATTTTATGCCTGCTACAAAAATACCTCAACATTTTTGGTCTGGGACCAGACATGTAGCTTTTTTTGCCACTAAATTTGCCATCCCAAGCAGCAAAACCCTGGAGGGGTCTGGATGTAGAGTCGAATAAACTATCTTGTCTCTGCAGAGAAGCTTTTCTGGTGCTGTTGGCAGTAAATTTAAACCGACAAAAGGTTCATACCTTATGGAAATGGGGATTGAAAGGGTGGGTGGTGGGGCCTGTAGGGAACAGGCCAGCCAATATTTATGTTTAGCCCCTCCTTAATCAGCATGGTAGTAGACTAACAGCTAGATGCATCAAACAAAAATCCGCTCGCAAAGGGGCACATTTTCTGAATTAGCCCCTTTGCGACCGGGATTTTTGCATTTGGGATGCATCATCCCAAATGCAAAAATCGCAAATTGCGAAATCGCTAAATTGAGATTCCTTAAATGCGATGCATGAAAGTTTTAAAAATAGTGAATTCGCTAATAGGGCATGCAAATTACCATGAAGTACAACTTCATGGTAATTTGCAAAAACTTTGAAAAATGCACTAAAGTGCATTTTTCAAAGTTTCATGTTGCGCATACACATGCCCTAAGGGCATGTGTGTGCGCAGCATATGTGCACAGATCAATTTCAGGGGGTGCAACAGGTTGTCCTTTGGACACCCCTGCACCCTTGAAATCGCAATCTCAATATGCGAATCGCTAATTGCGATTCACAAATTGAGATTGTCTTCCCATTCATTACTATGGGCCTCTAGGCCCATAGGAATGAATGGGGAGGTATTCCTTAAATGCGACTCGCAATTTGAGAGTCGCAATTAAGGAATTCTAAGAAATCGCTATTTTTTAAGTGATTTCTTGATGCATTCCTTTTTGTTATTCCTTAATAGAGATTCCTTATTTTTCGCAAATAAGGATTCGCAAAATGTATGCTTGATGCATCTGGGGGTAAATTGTCTTGAAAACTTTTCCTTTAAAATAACTGCATTCACCTTGGAATATTCACCAGACTTCTGATATTCACCGGCGGATTTCATACATTCAGATTTTGCCTTTCTTCATTCCTTTGAGGTTAATCATTACTAAACCCCGCTGTCTGGGCCCAAAGCAAACAGTGGTCAGTACAAACCTCTGCTCATTTTAAAGTGTAATTGTTTAGTACTGACTGATCCTCTTTGGTGAACCTTGGAACCTGTAAGATAACTGCAGTAGTCCAATTCAAGATATGTTTTAATAATCCAATACTTGTGCACAGAGGTTTTCTCCACCCTGTACATTGAACATATTAATTGCTAAGGATGTACTTAATGTTTGCTTATAGCGTACATGCATTTTTTACTGATAAAAATACCTTATGTTGCGGTACATTTCAAGTCGGGCATTACAGATTGAGCACCCACCTACATCTTACATACAGGGGTGGTTAGTATTGCTCGCAGGTGGCGGTGTGGGCGTTGGGGTATCGCGAGGGGGGTCGTGCATGATGAAGATAAAATAAATAAATAATTAAGCAACTTACCTTGCCGCCGGCCGGGTCCCGCGTCTGTCCTCCTGCTCTCCCTGTGCACATCGAGGAACCAGAAGCAGGCCCCACTAACCAATCACAACACTGCAATGCAGCATTGTGATTGGTAAGCCCCAGGTTCCCCTGGTTCGACGATCAACCAGGGAATAGGAGCCTGGGCATGTTCTCCATGCAGGCGGTAATGCAGCCTGCATGGAGAGCAGGGAAAATGTGCAAGACTGGTTTGAGTGGCCGAGAGGGCCGACCAAACAGTCATTGCGCACTTTGGAGTGGGCAAACCACTCCTCCCATGCCCTGCTCCAAGAGCAGAGAAGCCCGCCCACCCACCTGCCTGCAAAGAAGATGGAAGCTGCATAAAAGGAAGCGCAAAGTTATTAGCATTTTATGTTTCTGCTTTTCACTGCTTAAAAGCAGAGCAGTGGGGCAATGCTTCTCCACCAGAGTGAAGGAGCCGCCACTGCTTACATAGTGTAAAATACCATCTAAACACAAGGAGGGTCAAATGTTGTTAACTACCTTAAGTCAGCATCAGGATTCAAAGCAGTGGTTGATTTGTGAAAAAATATGCACTGGACTCTCGTTAGGAGGCAGCTTGCTCCGGCCGTTCGGCCATATTAGCTTGCCTACAACAGCAGAGTCAACTACTTATCATGAAACCCCACAGCTGGGGAGAGGATGTGGCGCAACGGCCAGAGCGGTTGAATTTGGCGCTGGGGAACCAGGTATGAGTCTCGGCATAGGCTCACCACCCTTTCTGTCCAAATCACTTTATCGCCTGGTGCCTTATAAAATGAATGTGTGCCTAATTGGTGCTCATGAAAAGTGCTCCAATACCTTTGGGTCGAGTTCATGCTAAAAGGGCAGGTGTTGACGATTAAGTGCTGATGCCTAGCATCGGAAACCACCGGATCAAATTAAGCACTGATTCAAAGTATAATAAGAAGTTGTGGAAAGATGGTGTGGAGCTCCAGGAACAATTGATATATTTGACATTTTCCATTCACAGGCAGTAAAGCACAATCTTAAATACAGAGGGGCCAATTCTCAAAGGTAAATGTAATAAATAAGCATCCATTTACAGACACATTTACCTTACTCATGCTTACCAGGAATTTACAAAGAGATTCCTGACTGGCATATGCCCACTTACAGTATAAAGGTCTCTGCTACAGTCCTAAGCACCCCTTTGGGTGTAAATTCCTTTTCAGGCTGGGAAGGGGAGTGTACCACTTGCATAATTGGAAAGATTTAAGGGAAGTGGTTTCTCCACAGAAAAAAATATTCCATTGGAGAAATGTTTCTTAATGTGCATTTTCATCAGGAGGCCTGTTCCATCTGTTCAGAATTCTCCTCCATAGAGAACTCCGCACCACTGGAACGGGATCCGAGTGGAAAAGTACATGCCTTTCCATGAATCCTGGTGAAAACTTGTGCCACAGCTCTCCAGCATATTCTTGCGAATTTCTGTGAGTTTCAGAAGGTAGTAAATCTACACTTGACATAGATTTATATCCATGAATGCCATGAATCATTGCTTTGTTTGTGAATAGGGCCCTCAGGCATATTTAAATAGTAAAAGTAGCTGGAATGTGAAAAGGCTATTATTATAAATTACTAGAAA
Organism: Lissotriton vulgaris; assembly: GCF_964263255.1. Lineage (NCBI taxonomy): Eukaryota > Metazoa > Chordata > Amphibia > Caudata > Salamandridae > Lissotriton > Lissotriton vulgaris. Next base: position 1,467,380,406 of record NC_141695.1, read on the forward strand.
AATACAGCAATAAAAAATACATCGTGAATTCTAGTTTCTCACTCATTTAGACCCCAGGACACCTTGAGGCACTTTGCAAAAAGATGAAGGAGCAGAGTAGTTTTATCAAACTTTGTGTAGTGAAAAAAACTGCACCTACTTGACTGTGCTGAGAATAGCACTTACCAGTTCTCAGTTGATGCACTTTCAAGACAGAACTTGTATACTACTATTCTCAGCGAAATGTATACTCTTCCAGTGGCACTGAAGTGGCACAGCGAAAAAAGCTCCCTCTGGAAGGGGGACCTGCTTAGTAACAGAAGCTCCTGCAAATGGCAAGTGTCTGCACTTTGTTGGACACACACCAGTATGGAGTATCCCCACTTCAACTGAACATCATAGTAAATGTGAGCATATGCACTTCAAATGAGAATTCTCACCTACCGCAAATTCCTACATTCCAATAAAAACAACCCATGGCACGGAGTACCTGCACTTCAACAGAAGCTTACGCTGACAGTAAGTGCTTACATCCCAGTGGAAGCCTTCACCAAAACTCTGTATCTATACTTCAATGGAAGCATCACTGACATGGACATCTTACTGGATGCACTTTGATGGATGCAAGGATGTTCTGCACCTTTCATGTCTCCAAGCGCTTGCGCTTCAATGGAAGCACACACTTCCAAGTATTACCTTCATATTGATGCAAGCGCTCACTAGCTGCATTTTTCTGAAGAAAGCACTGACTCACAGGAAATTATTGCAATTCACTGGAAATAGACCTTTACAGAGAAGAGCTGTGCTTTGACTGAAGCAAACACTAGCAGCTGGGACCAGCTGCACTTCAAATGTAGCATACACTACATTTGAAATGGAGCAGCGTGTATTGACACTTTAAACCAACACTGGCCCTGGACACGTGCACTTCAAATAAAGCAGACATTGACAGCAAGCGTATTCAGTTCAAAGGAAGCACATAATGGCGAGAAGTTCCTGTACTTCAAAGTAAGCACACTGTGGCAGGAAAGGGCTGCACTTTAAAGAAAGCACACAATGACAGCAAGTGCCTGTACTTCAAAAGAAGTTTACAGTCATAAGGTGTGCCTGCACTTTAACAGTCCACACACGGAGTAGTGATAAAACTTTAAAGAAAAGTCACAGACAGACAGCCCCAGCAACTCTTTCCCATCACAGAGGTTCTTTCTTTGGCCACCACATCTTACAAAGATGGGATTCCAGGATTAATTTTTTAGGTCGACCCTGGGTAGCACATGTGCTGCGGCATGCTGTATTGGAGTATAGAATAAAAGCCCGCCCACTCTCCGCCCATATTTGTCATCAGTTTGTGTCATTGCCCTTCGTAAATACTGGCTTCTAATTAGTTAATAGGCTTGTTAGTCCCTCCTTAGTACCACCTTGTCTTCATTTGTAACCTCCCATGACGACTGTCCCTTTTACTTCAGTTGTTACACGATACGTCATTTTTAGTCTTTAAGCACTATTTTCTTTAATGAGTTTCTCTTACTGCAGGCACGACATGCTTTCCTGCAACATTCAGCGCGGCATGCATGCTTTGACTTTCCGAGCAGCCCAAGACAATGGCCGCTGCTTCTTTGAAATGCAATAGGTCTCGCACTTACAAGAGTTTGACCTATTGGCATTGTAAATGACAATGGGGTATATTCACAAGGACTCAACTCCGATCTATCCCAACCCTAACGCAACAAATGCGGAGATAGAATTAACACCCCATTCACAAGGGTCAGCTCCCTACTCATCAGCACAACCATCTGCTCGATCCAGTGTTTGCTAACTGGGCGGATGTCACTACGCTTCCCCCCGTGCCTCTCCCCTGGACCGATCATTTCCTGGTACCATTCGCAATCTCCCTCCCAAAACAGAAGGTGCTAGATCCCTCCCCCCTCAACTATCCCAGGCGTAATTGGGCCAGGTTCTCTCTACCTGACTTCAACGAAGCCCTTATAGCAGAGGGCCCCCCTGGGGGTGACGATGCGGATACGGCAAACACACTGCTCAACGCTCGTATTACTGCGGCCCTTGACCTCACGGCCCCCTTGGGCCATTCAAAGGGGGGTGGTCGCAAACAAAGAACGGCACCCTGGTTCAACAAGGAACTACGGAGTGCCAAGAAGAACTGTAAACGGGCAGAAAGGCAGTGGCGGTCAGCCTATGACAGCCTAGTAAGAGAAAAATATCTCACTAACAGACGGCTGTACCACAATCTAATCAAAAAAGCTAAAACGGACTACTATGCCACTAGAATTATGGATGCTGAAAACTCAACCAAGGAATTATTTTGTGTCTACAAATCCCTGGCTGTCCCTCAGTCCTCGACAGGACTAGAGGACCGATCAGTCACAGCATGCAATCGCATTGCTGAGTATTTCAGCGACAAAGTTTCCAAAATCTATTCTGCATTCCCTATCCAACCAGTGGCAGGAGGGGAGATTAAAATCCAGGATAGAGAGGATGAGGGACAAAATTTGTTGCTTAAATTCTCCACTCCACCAGGAGAAGACCTGATCAAAATTTGCAAATCAGTAAAGTCAGGTTCCCCACGGGACCCATCATCTCCCAAACGGTTGGGCGACAGCTTGATGACACTCGAACCATACATTAGGCATCTGCTGGATACTTCTTTCAACTCCAGCAGTTTGCCTATGGAATGGAAACAAGCTGTGGTGCTTCCCCTCCGCAAGAAGCCCAATATCAGCTTCGATAAGCAGGAGAATCTGCGTCCCATCTCCCTTCTACCCTATTTCTCCAAAGTGGCAGAGAAGGTGGCCAACTTGCAATTAATGCAATTTGTGGAGAACACGAGTCTCCTACACCCTACCCAGTTTGGATTCCGGCCCCGACACTCAACGGAGTCGGCTCTTCTCATGGCTACCGAAACCATCAGGCAGGGTGTTGACGAGGGCCACACCATGGCCCTGATCCTATTAGACCTGAGCGCCGCGTTCGACACTGTAGCTCATTCCATCCTGCTACAGTGTCTGAACAATGGAGGGGTAGGAGGCGCAGCTCTAAAATGGATCCAGTCGTTTCTATCCGGACGTGGTTTCCAAGTCAGACTGGGTGACTGTTACTCAGAGCGAGTGGCCCTCGATCAGGGGGTCCCGCAGGGCTCGTCTCTGAGCCCGACACTTTTTAATCTTTATGTTGCGCCGGTTGCCACCATAGTGGAAAGTCACGGCCTGCGCATGGTATCGTACGCTGACGATACACAGCTCGTCATCTCCCTATCGCGAGCGCCCGGTCTGTCGGCAGACATCTTCAGAGCATGCATGCAAGATCTTGCTGCCTGGATGTCTGCCAACTGTCTCAAGCTCAATGGCAAGACTGAGGTGCTGGTGGTGGGGGGAGACCAAGCAGCCTGGACATCAGAGTGGTGGCCACTCTGCCTAGGACCCACACCAGTCCCATGCCAGGAGGCGAGGAATCTCGGTGTTTGGTTCGACTCTAAACTCACTTTCGGACCTCAGGTCAACCGTGTGATCGGCTCATGCTTTGGGACCCTCAAGACCCTGAAGAAGGTCTTGGAGTTCCTTCCCATCAAAGCCCGCCAAACACTTGTGCACGCCTTAGTCACCTCCAAAATGGACTATGGCAACCTGCTCTACTTGGGGACCCTCGAGAAGAACTTAAACTGTCTGCAGGTTTTACAAAATGCCGCAGCCCGGCTGGTCCTCAGACGGCCCAGAAGATCAGCCTCAAAATCCGCGCTTCAAGCACTCCACTGGCTCCCGGTGAGAAACAGGGTGAAATTTAAAGCACTCTGCACGTGCCACCGGATCATCAACGGTAGGGCACCCCTCCCCTTGCAAGATCTTCTGACACAATATGAGCCCGTGCGTTCCCTCAGATCATCTGGCACGCATCACCTGGCCATTCCTAAGGTGTCCAAAGCCAGGATGGGTGGCAGGTCCTTTAGGTACCTAGCAGCGTCCAGTTGGAATGAACTCCCTGTGGCGCTCCGCCTGGAACCCTCAGAGCCCACCTTTAGAGCTAAACTGAAAACACTTCTCTACTCTCAATAGTGTTCCTCCTCCCTCCCCTCCAGCCTGCACTAGGATCTCAGCGCAGGGACACGCCGTCGGCGTCACCATGCGCTCTACAAATCTCCCTATTATTATTATTATTAAGATGGTGCAAACTGCAGACATCGCCCGTGTTCCCGCAATAACTGCTCCAAAATTTATCTCCACAGTGGACACCATCAACTAACCCTAATGAGATGCAGAGTAGGCGTTCCCGTGCAAAAACACACGAAAAAACCCACAAGATCACTTTCACAATGAACTGCCAGATCTGTGAAGTGAAACAAAATCATGCGATAAGCCATGTAGCAGGCAGTGAATTAACACCTGCCTACTGCTGGTGTTAAGCAGGGCGACTACATGGAGCATGAAAGGGAGCCCAGCCAAGAGCCACACCTGAAGACCCACAGATACCATGGTGACAATGATCATGCAACGCGGACACCCATGAGGGCCACAACACCCCCCGCAACCACCCCAGGCCCCCTACCCCCATGGCACCCCCCAACAGACATACAAATACCATGCACGCTAAAGAGCCACAACAAACGCACGATGACACACAGTGACAAATAAATACACAAATGTGTGGCCAGAAGAACGAGAAACAGTCACACAGCCGTGAAGTAACAACCAAAGACTTTATTGAAACACAGCACAAAACAGCAATGCGGAAGACTCCTGTTGGGTCTGCCAGGAACAATCTCGATGACACAGCCTGGAAGAGAATGCACAAAATCAGGATGTGTGTCATGTGTACATTAAAGGAGGGAGACACAGAGAAACAGAAAAGGAAAGTGAGCCAGAGAGTGAAAGAGAGGGAAGGAAAGGAAGGGAGAGAGAGAGGGAAGGGGGGGGGGAGAGAGAGAGAAGGTTGGGAGAGAGAGAGAGAGAGAGAGAGAGAGAGGGAAGGGAGAGAGAGAGAGAGAGAGAGGGCAGGGAGAGTGATAGAGAGAGGGAAGGGAGAGAGAGAGGGAATGGAGAGAGAGAGAGGGAAGGGAGAGAGAGAGAGAGGGAAGAGAGAGAGAGAGAGAGAGGGGGGGGAAGGGAGAGAGATAGAGTGGGAAGGAAGAGAGAGAGAGAGAGAGAGAGAGGGAACGGAGAGGGAGAGAGGGAGAGAGAGAGAGAGAGGGAAGGGAGTGAGAGAGAAACTGTTGCCCCTCCGCACACAGGCCCCACTGCTCACCTGCTGCCACCGGTGTGTCCATCAGTAGGCACACCGTGCAATCTCCAGGCCCCGGTCCCGCCACAATGGCATAGTCCACATCATGCAGGCCCGCCCTGCGGCCCAGCAGGTCTCACACATGACGCTGAGTCCTGAGTTATCAATGGTGGAGACCACATCAGTGCACACGTCATCATCGCAGGCTGCACACCAGCTCAGCTAGTAAGGTGCCACTAACCCTGTGCAACCCCAGTCAGCGACACGTGGTGGTAGGCCCATGTCAGCCGCAAGGCCTCAGGTGCCACTTACCCTGTGAAACCCCAGTCAGCACCAAGTGGTGGTAGGCCGTGTCTGCCACAAGGCCTCGGGTGCCACCAACCCTGTGGGCAGCAAATCATGGGCCCTTTATGATTGAGCACTGTGGAGCGTCCGTCATCCAGTCACCACCGGCTGAGGGAAATATGATGTTGTCGGCCCCTTATATTAGCGGGGGTCACATGGCCTGTGATGCCTGTGCCAGATGGGTGTGGTGTGTCTGTACACCTGCCCTCAGGGAGTAGCCGTGACATACTGACAACTAGACCAGTGACCTGCACACCACCAGATAGTACGCCTGTGACAGGTAGCTATGTGGGCCCCCCCTCGGAGCGTCAGCGGAGTGGTCTGACCCGGCGTACGCCGGACCAGCGCAGGGCTTGCAACAATGACTCGGGGGCTCTGGGCGTGGTTAAGTCCATATCCGGACAAGGAAGTGACTTATGAGTGTGTCTCAGTTGTAGTGTCCACGGCACCTGGGACACAATAGGCAATGTAGCACATGGTGACAGGCATCCCACTAGATGAGCATCATTGATGTAAGGGAAATCACTGTCCCCACTTTCATCCACACAATCATGCAGGAATGATGAAAGACATGACACAGCAGTGTGTTACTGGATGTTTATTGCACATCCAGTGGAGTGTTGCAGCTGGAGCGGGACAGGGTCATGCCAAGCACACTACACAAAATGGGCCCGTGGAGGGCCAGGTAGAGTCCTTCCGGGGATGACAGGTGCTGCGGAAGAGAAAGGGAACAGTCCGCAGTCTGGTCACCGTGTCATTGGTCATCAAACAGGATATGGCAGTCCATGTCGCGGTCCAAGGCGGTCGAGGCTGGTAACAATCCTAGGGAATTATTTAAAATTTTGCAAAGTTTTGTGAAACCCATAGCCAGTGAAAGCCCGGATGATGCCTCACAAACTCTTTGTGATGAGATCTCCAGGTTTTTCGAAGACAAAATCAATCTCATCTACAACAAAATTGTGGCCTCGCAAAATGTAGGAGGAACTTCGTCTCCCCCTTTACATGATCCATCAATGCCAAATAAAAACTCCTTCCTTACAATTCCACCAGTTAGTGATTCAGACCTCCCACTCCTCATTAACCACATGAAAACCGGCTCTCCCAATGATCTCCTCCCTGCAAAAATGGTGCCCCCTTTGATTTCCATCTTGGGACCCTCTATTCAGTCTGTAATAAATACTTCACTGGCAAAGGGACAAGTTCCTAGGGAGTGGAAGATTGCGGTGGTAAACCCCATCAGGAAGAAAGCTGCTTCCCCCTGGACGCATCTTTCCAACCTCCGCCCCATCTCCCTCCTACCGTACATCGGTAAGATGACAGAGAAGCACGTAAACACCCACTTATCTAACTATATCGAGGCAGCGGATGGCCTGGACCCGTCACAATCTGGGTTCAGGCCAAATCACAGCACCGAATCGGCCCTACTTGCAGTGTCCAATAACATCAGGATGACACTGGATGATGGGGGGTCCATGATTCTGGTGTTGTTGGATTTATCCGCTGCCTTCGACACGGTGTCTCACGAAGTGCTTCTCGGCCGTCTGAGGGATGTAGGGTTGGGAGGAGTGGCGCTGTCCTGGATGGAAAGCTTTCTTTCCGGCCGCTCCCAAGAAGTCAGGCTGGGCTCCCATAAATCCATCTCCAGGGAGCTCATCAGGGGTGTGCCACAGGGCTCATGCCTAAGCCCCACATTATTTAATGTGTATGTGGCCCCCCTGGCCGACTTGGTGAGGTCTTTTGGGTTTACCCCGGTGTCCTACGCCGATGACACCCAACTTCTGTTCCCTTTTAAAACCTTCACCCCTGCATTACAAAAGTCTTTTTCAGAAGGAATGAGGGCAGTATCAAAATGGATGGCGGAGAATTGCTTACAGTGCAATGTGGGCAAAACAGAAGTCCTACTGTTTGGGGAGGCGGTGACACTGTGGTCTGATGAATGGTGGCCCGCAGAACTAGGACCAGTACCCATCCCAAAGCAGACTGTTAAAAATCTAGGAGTACTGTTTGATCAAGACCTGACTTTCAAACATCATGTCGATCAAGTCGCTGGCACATGTTTCAGGATCATTGGTCTACTGAAAAGGGTGTTCCCTTACTTACCTGATAATCACAGGAAGACTCTAGTCCAGGCACTAGTGACCAGTAGATTGGACTACTGCAATGGCCTTCTTTTTTCAACTAATGAAGGCCAAATGAACAAAATGCAAGTAGTCCAAAATACGGCGGCGAGGTTAGTCCTCAATGTTCTACCCAGGACCCCCTCCCAACCTCTACTGGCTAAACTTCACTGGTTGCCTGTGTGGCAACACACTAAATTTAAAATTTTGTGTACGATTCACAAATGCTTGATAGGGAAGGGCCCCAAATATCTCTCTAAAGCTTTTCAACCCTACATCCCTGGCCGCTCCTTACGATCTAGCAGCCTCCACCTACTACAGGTCCCTAAAATAAGAAAGTCTCATCAGGGAGGCCGGGCCTTGGCACACACTGGACCAGTGCTCTGGAATTCCCTTCCCCCTACATTAAAAACCATTACCAATCACCTTCTTTTCCGTAAAACCCTCAAGACCCATCTTTTTAGTAGCAGCTAATCCTTCCACTTGCCTCAGTTACTGAAACGATCGTGCACAGGACAGTCTCCTCCACTGGCAAAAGCGCAGAGATACCCCTTCGGGGGTTTATTCAGGCGCTATAAAAGCACATAAATAAATAAGGTGAGTGCAGCGGAATGTATTGGGGGTCAGTGGGAGGTCATGAGGAAGTATGCGACATCAAGCAGAAACAGGCCCGGTGGTGGAGATGAATGCTAATGCCTCCTTCTGACAACAATCTCATCCACGTCCTCGTCCCCCGTATGTGTGCTTTGCCTCACCTGTGGGTGTTGCAGTACCGGCTGCGGCACTGTGTGCCACTGACACTTCAGGGGCTGGAGGTGGATTGTTGGCTGCACTGTGTAGCAGTGGCACATCAGGTGCTGGAGTGAATACGCTTGTCACACTGTGAGGCACTGACACACCAAGGGGCGGAGATGTGGACGGTGTGGCGGTAGCAGCATTCATCAGCGCCACGCCTTGTGGCAGCAATGCCATGATGAGGATCTGCAGGGATTGGTAGATCCCAGCGACATCTCGCTGATGTGCAGCGGGGGCTGCCATCCATTCCACCTCCATCCACACCATGTCCCCCATGAGCCTCGCATGTGTGCCAGCTCACGGATGGAATCGCTGGAGCCAGTCCAAGCAGACGAATTTCTTCCCTCCGAATCATGACTCCAGCGATGTCAGTCAGGACTCGTTGGAGAGCATGGAGCAGGCCGTGGGTGTCTGTTAGGGACTGGAGCTGGTCCCTGATGAGACCTAGACACTCATTGATGCCGTACATTTTGCCATCCAAGAGGCCGAACCCGACCCGCACCTGCTCAGCCTTCTTCCTCTGACCCTCCAATACATGGCGTTGGAAGGCAATGGTTTGTTCCTAGGGGTCTTGAGAGAGTGTGAGTGCCTCCTGCTGGGTGCTTTGGGTCGTGGGTGGGGTCTCTTCAATGCAGCTGGGCTGCCCTGATCCTGGAGGTGAGTTGCGGATGATGTCCATGATGTTTTAGAAGGGTTTGGGTGGTGTCGATGCTGGCGGTGTCCTCCTCGTTATCAGTGAAGGGTGGCTGGGACTGATCTGCAGGGGGTGTTGAGGATGCCCCTGCAATGTGTAGGGGAGATGGTGTATTATAATGTGTCCACATGTTTGTAGCTGCATGGTACATATTGACATTCAGACAGCATGGCATTGTACATTGTGACAGTGTGCATATCAGGGCCATGACCCAGAGTCATTGTGGGTGTGCACTGTTTGAATGAGCATGTGTGCCATTGTGGCCCACTCCACCCGTCCCCCCAGTACCTTTTGGTCACTCACCTTGTTGTGGTTGTGTTGTGTGCTGTCGAGCAGTGTCCGGTCCCCAGACTCCGACCACAGTCTCCACACTGATGACTGTCAACGCCATCTCCTCCATGTCATCCAGCACGAGCTGTGGTGCTGGGCCCCCACCTCCAGTCTTCATTGCTGCCTTCTGTTTGGCTGCAAGTTTCTCCTTGGTCTTTCACTTGATGTCAATCCATCGCCTCTTGGCCTCGTGCTCTCCGACGGCATTCACCTTGTCCTCGATCTTCCACCAAATCCCATTTTTTGTTCCCAATGACACGTTGGAGGTGACGAACATTTGGTGACGGTGTTACATCACCTCCGTGACTAGGATCCTGTTTTCCTGCGGACTGTATTTCGTCTTCCTCTTCTTTTTGTCCCTACCCTTCCATTGAGGTGGTTGTATCGTGGACATTGCCCGTGGTTTCGGCAGACTATCGCATGCTACCCCCTGGTTGTGAATTCCACGTTAACGCGTCCCCGATCGGCTGCAATGTGTAAAGGTGCTATAGCATTTTTTGGTGATGTTTAGCGCACGTGTTTGTGAATATACCCCAATGCCTTTTATTTTTGTGTTAATTAGCAAAACAGATAAATTAAATCTGTTGTCATTTACAATGCCAATAGCTTAAACTCTCACAAATACGAAATCAATTGCATTGTAGAGATAAGTTCTTAAGACAGAAGTGTTGTTATGGGGGGTGGCTCCTGTTCAGAGGCTACGGAGTGCCACCCCCTTGGTAGGCAGTGAGACCACATAATTCACCAAGCCTCTGTCCACATTTTACTTTATCAACTTTTTGTTTACATGAACTGTGCAGTGCACAGGTCAGCCCTCTCAGCCTCCCAACCAGCCTTTGATGACAGGAGTAGAGGGGTGAGGGCTGAAAGGGCTGAGCAATGAACCAGCTACAGGGTTTTGTTGAAAAGCATGGCACTCTATAGCTGGATGTTTGGATTGTGCATGTGAGGGATGTAGAATAGCACTAACCCAGGCGCAATCTTTTTTATTGGCAGACACACTGCCCATACCTCAGGCTGCACAGTATATCTGCTGAAATGTGGCCGTGAGGGCGCACATCAGTGAATTTTGTAGGACAATGAGGAGCCACAGAGAGCATCAGGGGCATGCTCTCAAGTACTGTCCCTGCTTCTGATGGGTCTGTGCTTCTTGTCCTACAAAGAAGCTCGAAGGGGGCTTGAAGTGGTTCTTCCTCTGAAACTTAGCCTTGCTTCTCTGTCTGGCTCCTCGTTAGAGATCACAGCTTGCTGGTTCTGATGCCCAGTACTGGATTCTTACTCTGCTGCTGCCATGGAGCCTTTTAGTTGCCAGTAAAGGAAGAAAGGTAAGAACAACAAACAATTAAATGTTGTTTTTCTGTGCATGTGTGAGTGAAAGTGTGCTTGTGATTGAGTGAGAGAGAATGAGATTGAGTGAGAGTTTTTGTTTAGGGTGTTTGATAGGAATCACTGACAAAATATCAACGTAAAAAATATCGACGTCAAAAATATCGGAGGTGGAATATCGCTATCAAGAATATCGAAGTCATATCTACATATGGTAAGTACAAAAATATCGAGAAAAAAATGTTGTCAAAAAGATTGTTGTTAAAAATATAGTTTTTAAAAAAATGTATTAAAATAATGTAAAATAAAATAAATAATACATATATTTAAAATAAACATTGTTAAAAATATGTTTTAAATTATAAGTAATACATATAATGTAAAAAAATAAACATATACATATAAAATATAATATATACTTACTTAATAATATTTACAATTAATTATTATAACTTGTACATTGTTAAAAAATATGTTATAAATTATAAATACATACATACACATACAACAATAATATAAATGAAATATAAAAATTATATATAAGAAATAAAATTAAAAAATGAAAAAATATTATACACTACATTAAATAAAACAGTAAATATTGGATAGCGTAGGGGTAAAAATTTCAATTCCAACTAAAGAGGGTACAGCGGTAGGGAAAGTGTTGGATAGCATAGGTGTTAAAATTACTAATCCAACCCCAGAGATTGCAACAGTAGGGAAAGTGTTGGATAGCTTATGGGTAAAAATTACTATTCCAACTCCAAAGGGTGCAACGGTAGGGAAAGTGTTAGATAGCGTAGGGGTTAAAATTACTATTGCAACTCCAGAGGGTGCAACAGTAGGGAAAGTGTTGGATATCGTAGGGGTAAAGATTACTATTCCAACTCCAGAGAGTGCAACAGTAGGGAAAGTGTTGGATAGCGTAGGGGTTACAATAACTTACAAAAATATATTTTTTAAATAAATAATAATTTAATTATTTAACAACAATAAATTAATTAACAATACCAATAAATAATTACCTAAAATAATTACCAATTGATAATTAACGATTAACTTGATGATGAATACAATTAAATAATAACTTTCAAAAATTAATTACCAAATAATATTAAAATAAAAAATTGTTAATTTTAAATACCCAAAAAACAATAATTACAAAAAAATATTTAGCAAAGTCAAAGTCAAATAGTTACTTTATCCGGTTAAAATGTAAAACCATCAGAGTGCACATCACATGGCATAAGACATTAAAACATGTTACATTTGTACAAAAATTAATTCCAAATCTCACCCCTTTGACATGATTCTCCATGGAATAATTTAATCAAAAAGAGACTAGCTAAGGTAGGGGGAGGGGTTTATTTAAACAGAATTCTAGTTTAAAGGTATTAGTGACTCAATTTTGTTTTGTCAGAAGGTTGTGGCACCTGGTAGGTGTGCTCATGAAGCCCTCACCCACCAACCTAGTTGGTGGCATGCTTCATCATCGGGCCCACCCAGTGACACCTAACGTGTCCCGGGTGTGCTACGCCGCCTGGTGACAGCGGAGCAGGTATATCACTGTGTGTGCGGTGAAGGATGTTTTGAATGTGAGTTAAAACGGCTTGGCGGGGGTCCCAGTACCCAAAGGTAGAGCAGACTTTATTACCTGGGCCACCGTCAGCGGTTAAAAATAAGGCAGGTGGACGTTAGAGGCGAGTTACGACCTCCCACGTCCTTGGTAGGTCAACATGTTTCAGCCAGTGCCTTATGAATATGCTGGCTTTCTTCAGGACAATTAAAAAGTGTGTGTAATTAAAACTAGTGGACGTGTGATACAGACTATGTGTCTACACGCCCTAAAGTGTATCTATGTGTGAGAGGGGGGATTCCCTTCTCAAGACCACCTGTACATATAACAAGTAAGGACAGGGACAAAACATACAAGGAAAGAAAGAGTCACTTAAATGGTATGCATGAGAATTCATGACAGCCGACTTAATTGCGTGGGGGTGCGGGCTATAAGCGGCTAAAGTGTAATGGTACTGGTGGTACCATTAGTGTGAGAATCGCACTAGAACATCGTATGTGGGGTGGTTTAAAACAGCGGTATTCACAGCATTTAGTGAATGGTGAAAAGGAAAAGAAAGTGTGGGAGATTTTCTTACGCTAGTTCTAAGGATAATTTCTTCAAGGTTATTGAAGAGGCAAATTGGTTGATCCTATGTGGAAGAAAAAGATATATCCACTGAGATTTAGGAGACCTGTAGGGAGAGAAATAACAGCGCTTACCCATGGTAGGGGTGGTTGTTCGATCATACTCACAGGATTACTGACCAGAGCCTGCTGTAGACCTGTAGTGCCTTCTTCGCAGAACCGGTGAGTAGTGGCCAGTGCTGCTGGGTTTTATACTTTGGTTGGTTGGCTGAAGGCGTGCATCTGTATAGTGATAGAAATGGAGGATAGACTCGGACTGCCGAGTCATGATGCTACTCAGGTGAGTAAAGAGAGCTGTGCGCATGCTCCCAGGGCCTGAGTTTACTCGCCGAGCTCGGTGGTGACAAAGCCTGCGCAGGTAGTGGTGAAATTTATGCATATGCGCAATGGCATGGTATGTGCGCGAGGCACACGCGCGTCTATCAGGCTGCGTTTAGTGAATAAGTACATAGGTCGGTCGCTTATTGTGCACACAGTGCATATTAAGAGTTCTATCAATAGGAACAGGGCTACTTGATGGTAGTACAGAAGGTATAACATGGGGAGGCCACGTCCATATATTCAGAACTAATGGGTCATTATTAAAGTGACAGGCAGATGGGTGTGCCTTTCAGTTATACAGTGGACAATGCGTTCCAAGGGAGGGCGTCATTCAAGCCATCAGTGGCAGTGGAAAGGCGATATATCCATCGCTGTTCCTTGTTAAAGAGTTTTTTGTCATTGTTAATGGGGCTCTCAGAGATCTGTTCAATGACTGTCCAGTTGAAGTCATTGGGTGTATGGCAGTGGGTGATGAAATGGTTGGTCAATCTGCTAATGTTTTTCTTGCATCGTATGGTGCTCCGGTGTTCCGTTATTCTGGTACTGACTTTTCGTGTTGTCATTCCCACATACCGTAGGCCACACGTGCACGTGAGCATGTATATCACGTTGCGTGAGTTGCAATTAGTGTGGGTACGTTGGGTCCAGGTTTTGTGTGGTTCCAGATTCAGGGTTTTGGTATGGGTAGTGAGATGGCACACACTGCAGTCGTTGCAGGGGTAATGTCCAGTTACTTTCGGCAGGCCCCAAGCATTCAGGATCGTATTTTCTTGAGGTCTGGGTGGTGGTCTTGGTCGGGTGCTCACCAGTTGGTCTCTCAGATTGTTGTTCCTTTTGTATGCAAATCTGGGAGCATCCCAGTTTCTCTGCCCGGAGTTGATTATTTTCCAGTGTTTTTTAATAATCTTAGCTACCTCGTTGGATGCTGTATTATAGGTGGTGACGCAGGTTATTGGTGGTTCCTCGTCCTCCTTTGGGATGGTTTCAAGGAGTGCGTCACGGTTTTGGTTTCTGGCTCTCTTGTTTGTTTTTCGGATAATGGCCTTGGGGTAACCACGGTTTGCCAATTTGGTTGCTAAATCTGCTGATTGTGATTTGTAATCACTAATGTTGGTACAGTTTCTCCGAATGCGGAGAAACTGTCCGAATGACAAGTTTTCTTTAAGTGGTCGGGGGTGAAAGCTTGAAAAAAGGAGCAGTGTGTTTCTCGCAGTCGGTTTGTAATAGGTCGTGGTGACGAGGGTCCCATCTTTGGCTGTGATCGCCAGGTCCAGGAAGGGTAATTGTTGGTTGCTAGCTGTGCTAGTGAACTTCAAGTATTGGTCTCTGGAGTTGAGCCAGGTCATGAATTTGTCCAAGTCACTGTGAGAGCCTTGCCAAATGACCAGGATGTCATCTATATACCTGTGCCATTTCAGGATATGATGACTGAACGGGTTGGCTTCTGTGGAGATGTGGGTGCTTTCAAAATGGTGTACGTATAATACCGCCACACTAGGGGCGAAAACACTGCCCATCGAAGTCCCGTTTGTCTGAAGGTAGAAGGTGCCCTCGTACTCGAAATAATTTTCTTTGAGTGCCAGCGTGGCACATGCCAATATGAAACTTCTCGGGGTGTGGTAAGGCCAGGGTGATTCTTCTAGGATGTCATGAAGAGCTTTCAAGGTGGCGTCTTGTGGAAGGCTCTACCACTACCTGCGCAGGCTTTGTCACCACCGAGCTCGGCGAGTAAACTTAGGCCCTGGGAGCATGCGCACAGCTCTCTTTACTCACCTGAGTAGCATCATGACTCGGCAGTCCGAGTCTATCCTCCATTTCTATCACTATACAGATGCACGCCTTCAGCCAACCAACCACAGTATAAAACCCAGCAGCACTGGCCACTACTCACCGGTTCTGCGAAGAAGGCACTACAGGTCTACAGCAGGCTCTGGTCAGTAATCCTGTGAGTATGATCGAACAACCACCCCTACCATAGGTAAGCGATGTTATTTCTCTCCCTACAGGTCTCCTAAATCTCAGTGGATATATCTTTTTCATCCACATAGGATCAACCAATTTGCCTCTTCAATAACTTCGAAGAAATTATCCTTAAAACTAGCGTAAGAAAATCTTCCACACTTTCTTTACCTTTTCACCATTCACTAAATGCTGTGAATACCGCTATTTTAAACCACCCCACATACGATGTTCTAGTGCGATTCTCACACTAATGGTACCACCAGTACCATTACACTTTAGCCGCTTATAGCCCGCACCCCCACGCAATTAAGTCGGCTGTCATGAATTCTCATGCATACCATTTAAGTGACTCTTTCTTTCCTTGTATGTTTTGTCCCTGTCCTTACTTGTTATATGTACAGGTAGTCTTGAGAAGGGAATCCCCCCTCTCACACATAGATACACTTTAGGGCGTGTAGACACATAGTCTGTATCACACGTCCACTAGTTTTAATTACACACACTTTTTAATTGTCCTAAAGAAAGCCAGCATATTCATAAGGCACTGGCTGAAACATGTTGACCTACCAAGGACGTGGGAGGTCGTAACTCGCCTCTAACGTCCACCTGCCTTATTTTTAACCGCTGACGGTGGCCCAGGTAATAAAGTCTGCTCTACCTTCGGGTACTGGGACCCCCGCCAAGCCGTTTTAACTCACATTCAAAACATCCTTCACCGTACACACAGTGATATACCTGCTCCGCTGTCACCAGGCGTCGTAGCACACCCGGGACACGTTAGGTGTCACTGGGTGGGCCTGATGATGAAGCATGCCACCAACTAGGTTGGTGGGTGAGGGCTTCATGAACACACCTACCAGGTGCCACAACCTTCTGACAAAACAAAATTGAGTCACTAATACCTTTAAACTAGAATTCTGTTTAAATAAACCCCTCCCCCTACCTTAGCTAGTCTCTTTTTGATTAAATTATATATAAAACGGGGATACGGGCTAGCTATCTGGTCCTCTCTCTCCCTCTTGATACACGACTATGATTCTCCATGGGACATCGAATAATTAGGCTTATTCACCAAACAAAACGGTCCTTGGAATTTAAATAAAGAATATTAACAGCTTGTCCTAATCAAATGTACAGTATTTACATCAATTTTATGAAAGTGGGTTAAAATGTAACTAAGTCCCCACTATGGTACAGTGAGTCTATTCCTGCACTTGATTGCTCCGATGATATAACTTGCGACCCTAAAACAGACTACTGGAGATGCCAACATTTGCAAGTAGACCAATGCTGACCTAACTTGCTCAAAGTTTTGCCCTCTTAAGAGAGGAATGATACATTTAATGCGTAACGAGACATAGAATTCGCAAAAAAATATCATATGTAGGGTGTTCTGTTCCGAGAAGTTGTTACAGGGACAGGGGCTCAACGTCCCATCTTTAAAAACCCTTTTGGAAAGGCTAGTAACCAGGGCACCATATTGTGCTTAAATTTAATGTAAAGGAAGCACAATCATCTCCAACGCCAGATGAACATAGAGGGAGGATTGATGATGGATGTGAGCCGAATAATGAAGAGAGTATGGGCCTACCAGGATGAGATGCCTGTGTTCTCACACAGTATGTTCCTTTCCGTACAAAATAAATGGAGGTGTATCCAACAGGCAAGAATGATGCAGCAACTGGGGCGCAGAGCTTCAGGAAAGCCAGCTCTCCAAGGTTAGGGGTCCACCAGGGCATAAATAGCGATAAAAGGAGATCACTTAGTGACTACATTTATGTTAAAGAGGTTGCTTTGGTGAATGTAAATGTAAATGTACAGGAATTTATATAGCGCAAATCACTGAGCGGTTTCAAAGCGCTTGCTTAGGGAACCCGTCCTGGTATTCCCCAATGAGATAACCCTGGCAGGGTATCCGCAAGGTGAAAGCCCGGCATCCCTCCGTGAGGGGCCGTTGTGGAGATTAAGCAAGCTATTGCCCAGAGTCGCAGAGTGTGAACCCATGAATTGAGTAGGCACCGGAGCGAGAATTGTCAAGTGCATGGACATTTTAGGACTCAAGACCCCGCCGAGCCTGGAATTGAACCCTGGTCCCGGGTTGTCCTCTGCTTCCAGGTCTGCCTCCTCTAACCAGTGAGCCACACTTCTCCACCTGAATAAAGTATAACATGCATACCCCATACCACTCTCCAACTTGAGGCCAGGAGGGGTAAATGAGCTCCAAAATAAAAAAAAATAAAAAAAATACAGATTATTAGTAAAGGCAACTGATGGAACAGGCCTGAAATGGCCAGGTGCTCTGACTTTAGTACTGCCCGCAATGTGGCAAAGACTTCTAAAGTGATTATGGAGATATGGTCATCGTGAGAAAAATAAAAGCTGTTTCTTTAAGTTCTAGGTGGACTGGACCACAGATGGTGAAATAATGCCATGAATGGATTGAGGAGACAAGATGCAGGACAGCACCCCAACGCCTGAGAGGTTGGTACCAGAAATTGATGAACATCTGTCACCAGAGGACCTGAGCGACACAGCAGTCAAGAAGAGAATAGACCAGACCATTTCTACGATCCATGGGGGCCCATCATAAAGTGTCAGAGGGACACAACATCTACTGATGCTGTTGAGTAAAGTACACAACGCAGTCTCGAAGAAAGGTGATGGTCTGCACCTGCAGAAGAATAGACTGAAGAGGATAACGCAGGGCAGGTCCGTGAAACTGCCCCTATACAAGACAACTGCGGAACAGGAGGAGAAGCAGATGACTGCTCACTGCGTGCCTTTAAATTACTGACACTTACAGAAAGTGCCCGGGAACTGAGCGACTAAGTGACACTGACGCATTATGCATTGCACAGAGAAAATAATATTTGTTGGACACTTTTTTAGTATGCTGCCGGTATCACAACAGCTTGCTGATATAATAATGATCTCATCAGGATGTATCAATATGACAATATATGCATTTTATGCAAACACTGTGTAATGCCATCCAAAGATATGTAACGAATATTTCCTTCATATATACATATAAATATATTGGTTTTACACTTATGTTGGATAGGTCTATCCAAAAGGGAGGATTGTTCCAAAATATATATGAATATCCATATAAAGACATGTGTATGCACTTCAAAAGATATCATGCTTAGATAGATCACATTAACATGAGGCCTGGACCTCCAAAGGGCTTCCTATCTGACCTTGACTGGACAAGCTTCTACAAGCTATTCTGTACCCCCTTAGAGGTCACTTTGCTTGTCCTGAGTTCATGATATTTCTTATTATGGTTGTGCAAGTTGCTTACACAGTGCCGAGCCAGCCTTTCTGGTCTTCCCATATCTGACTGTTTATAATTTGCATGGTGCAGGTATTGCACATCCATGTTAGTCATATTTGGCTTGGTGCCTTATTCTAGTTCCGCTGACATGGCATTTCCAACTGTATATAACACCTAGAAACCTGTCACTCTGGGAAAAAGCAGTCGGAGAGCCCCTAAGGCAGGAGACCTGACTTATTCCTTGCTAATTAGCAATGATGCATGCATTTGGTACCATAAATACATTTTACTCACTTTCTAATAAATCCTGCTATGTCTGGTGAGTTTCATTCATTTGCTTTTGGGAGGGTGCCAGTATTTCCCCATCAGGGGGCGGCACTGACAATTACATCTTACACTATGTCAACAACAAGCTTCTCTTACCCTGGTAACCAAGGTGGTCCTAGCAAAGCTTGATGGAAATTCTGGATATTTCCACAGAGGCGATAGGAGTCTTGGTCATTTGGGGTAAATACATAATTTTTCCCATGCTGACGGTTGACCCTAGCTACTCATTGGTAATTAAAACTGCAGGTCCAAATAGATATTTTTAAATATCTGGGTGCGGATATCACAGAATATCCTCAGTAATGTTGGGAATATAATATGCCCCCCCTGTAGAGACTGCATAAAAAAAGCTGAACTTTGATACAATTCCCCTTACAGTCCTTGGTACAGCACTTTAATCTAAATGACCATGCACACATGAATAAACTGCACACTCCAGAATTATCTGGAACATGATGCTGCATTTATTTGCATTTTGGGAGTATGAGGAGAGCCTGTCTGGAATATGGTATGGATCTTAAACCCAATGGCGGGTATAATATCCCTGAGGTGGGGTTTCAAACAGGGTTACACATGAGATGCCTGCCTGTGTTACGATGGCTCCACTTCATCAGTAAAGCAGGCTTTTTGTCTTTAAAATAACACTCCACTGCAAAAAAAAATTAAATAAAAAACATTGCCATTTACAATGCCAATAGCTCCAACTTCGACAAATGCAAGACCTATTGCATTGCAAATGCTTGTTATCTGTTCCAATGAAGCCTGGCAGCTCGGATATGGAAGCACTGCCACGCTATCCACACGCTATGGAAAAAACGCCTGGCGTGTCAGGGACATTTGTTTTTGGTTTTATAAAAACAAACTCCCACGTCCCTGATCTAAATTAGAGTTGCAATATTTCAAAGAGAAGTAACGAGAAGGCTTGGAAAATCAGTGGCTGTCTTCTATTCCAAGCAATGCACTTCATTGGTTAATAAGGTAGACTATGGACGTGAGTGAGATTAATATCCAGCATGTAGGACCATGTTTCTAAATTCGTTGATGGTTCTTGTGCTGAATCTTTATTAACTGCATTATTTTTCACACTTTACCTAAAAAAGTTATCTGATGGCCATCTTTTAATTAATAAAGTTAGACCAGCCAAAGCAGACTGTAAGCTTGCATGTCCCCACAAAATACAAGCTCTATGTCAGAAAATTGTATGTAACACAATTTTGCAACACAATTTCTCTCTAATACAGAGAATGCAGAAAATATACCTTGAAAACTCGTTATTTACACTCAAAACTACCCTCAGTAAAGTACTAAGGGGCATATGTACAAAGAAGTGACAAAGCGCAGCGTTAGACTTCTTGGCTTAACATTGCGCTCCACCACTTCTGAAACGCATGGCTGCACTGTATTTACAACAATACAGTGCATCCCTGCGTGTTCTCCTGTACTAGCGTTACATTTAGCTACCTAGCGCCAATGCAGGCATCCTTGCACCATAGTGCAAGGGTGCCTGCGTTGTAGTGAATCATTGTTTATGTGCAGGAAGGTGTCCCTTTCTGCACATGGACAGTCTTAAATGGCAATTTGTAACTTATATGTGTTCAGCTTTGTGTTGCAAACATAGAAGTTGCAAATCGTAATTTTTAAAATGAACGTTTATGTGCAGGAAGGGACACCTTCCTGCACATAAATAATCATGCATGGCGTTTTGCTGTTTTTATGTGTGCTGCACAATGCAGTACACATAAAAACAGCCAAAACAAGGAGAAATAATCAATTTCTCCTCATTGCACCCTGTTAAGAGCAGGTTTCCCCCGGTCTGAACTGTGGTGCTGCCCCATATTTACGCCACCCTTGTAAATTTGAGGCAACGTCAAAATCAACGGGTGTTGCGGCAGAACACCCACTGCAACACCCATTGCCCACCCCTTTCAAGCTAAGTATAGAGTGAAAGGGGGCCTTATTACAAGGCAGCATTAAGCCATGTTAAGTGGCTTCATGCTGCCTTGTAAATAAGGCGAAACCCATATCGCCACCACAAAGTCAAAAAAAGTGACGTTACGGTGGTGATAGGTGTTTGTAAATATGCCCCTATTCTTTTTTTTCTTTTTGCTTTTCCTTCCTCTTTCCCTCACTACTCCTTGAATTAAAGACTGGTTTATGTACAAACAAGTGTTTTTTCTGACCACAGTACATAGCTATTTCACACGTAATAGCTAAAGTGTTTTCTCTTTCAAAAGAAAGTTTTCTTTTCTCCCCTCTCTTGATACGCTTCACGTTTTGCAGTTTAACACGAGTGGTGTGCCCCAGTAATCACTGTAATCATATTTCAAATATTTTGTGAATTACCCCTGATAACATATTACCCAGTAGCTTAATAAGAGTATACTGTGTATGATGCATTCAAAAGTAATGTAATTCTAATTACAACGCTGAAAAGGCCTCCGTCACTTAGCCACATGAAGAATGAATTAAGTGTTGGCTTTCTGTACCTGCGAATGGAGTAAAAGAATCAAAAAAACTCTTAAAAAAACAATGAATTAATTTGAAAAATGTATATGAAATATCCTCTATTATGTTCAAGATTGCAATATATTCTGTTATCAACACGGCATATATTGGTGTAACTAGATTATCCATTTGGGTCTTTTACACTTTTATTAGAATTTCTGTGAGTAGGAGCTGTGCAGAGTAATTGTGGCCCGGGGCTCTGCTGTCTTGCTCTAAGTCAAGCTTTGATTCAGAGTAAGACCGACAAAAACTCAAAAGCGGGAAAGAAGGGGGGAGAGAAAGATGGAACACCAGTGAGAGGGAAAGAAAGCAGGGAAAAAAAAGAATCTGAAGCAGAAGGTAAAGAGGCAGGGAGTGTCTGGTGTTGGATGAAAGAAGCATGTGGCAGAGTCAACACTACAACATTCTGCACCTCAACATTGGCTAGCACCAGCTGTAGGCTTCTCAGCAAAACTTTAAAGCCAGAAATTATTCTTTTACAAATAAAGCACTGCCTGCATGCAGGTGGAAAAGAAGTTCTGATGTGGAAATAACAGCCCAGTGACATACTGTGTGCAAACACTGCAGAGGGTCTAAGAGCTCATCTCTTACTCTTCACTGCAGGTCGAGGAGGCTGTTCAGCCCTGCAAGGAAGTGAAGTGAAACCCCACCATCTCCAAAGCTCTTGGGGGCTTATTTACAATCCCCTTGCGCCTCCAGTGCACCACTTTTTGTGACGCACCAGTGGCGCATTTTGCATTCTGCAGGACACATGGAATGAGGAAATCACCTCCGGTGATTATTTATGTGCAGGAATGTGTCCCTTCCTGCACATGAACAATCATTAAAAAATGACGTTTTGCAAAGTTCTATGTGTGCTAATGCAGCGCACATAGAAGTTGAAAAACACCATTTCAGATTGTTTATGTGCAGGAAGGGACACCTTCCTGTACATTAACAATCATCCCCTTGATGCAGGCATCGTTGCACCGTAGCAGGTAATTGTGCCCCAGCGCAGAGGACAGCAAATGGATCCATCATATCCATGTAGATATGACACATCCCTGTGCTTTTAAAGTGCTGCAGCGTGGCACAGCCAAAGGGCTTGCAGTGCCGTGCTGCGGCAGTTTCTTGTGAATAAGGCCCTTAGTGTGTGCACCTGGTTACCACTTTTTTGTCTTACAAAACCATGCACACAACATGTGTGTGGCTTTGCATGGGATTTTTCCCAGAAATGAACGCAAGGTTGCCCATAGTGCTGCCTTGCATTACTTTGCATTAGGAGGGCATTCCATGAGTGGAGCATGGGTGTTTCCATGCATCCATCCATGGATTTGTGCGCACTCTCAAATTTACTGAAGCTAGTAAACCTGTGAATGCGTCAAAAAGTTACACCTCACTGAAGCAGGCGTAATGGTGAGAGTACGGTTATTTGTCCCTGTTACTTCCTCTTTCGATACGTGCTGCAGATTAGAAAGAGGAAAGGCCTTTAAGGATGGTTTTTGTGCAGGCAGGTGTCCCATTCTGCACAAAAACAACTCTGCTTGTAATGTAGGCACCCTTGCACCATGGTGCAGAGATGCCTGTTATAGCGCTTGGCTACATGGTCGTCAGTGTTAGGAGATAACAGAAATGCCCGATTTCTTCGTTGATATAGTGCTTTTCTGCGTCTCCCTTTCATGCAACACAGGATCTTTGCTTGCTGCCCTGTGTTGTGAGAAAAATGTGTAAATCTGCCCCCTAACTCTTTAATTGCCTTGTGTGTCACATAAACCCTTTTGTGAAAGCCCAAAGACACTGGGTGAAAGATTGTGAACCCTTCATGGGGACAGAAAATCTCTCCTGTATTGCTCTGCAGAGTGTGTGCCCCTGACTCACATTCATCATAGCATGTTCTGTAGGTTCTTTACTTTTGCTTCAGCACACAGTCATGCACATGTGATAAAGATTTCCTGTTTCATGAATTGTGACTCTTTGTGGTCTGGGGGGCCGACTATGTGGATGGACCCTTGTTTTTACTGAGCACGGCTACTGTCACTTCAACCAGTTGTTGAGAATTGACAGTGGTGGCAGAGGAAATGGTATAGTGACAAGACAGACCTTATATGGTTCATTTGTCTTGGATGGTGATCTTTACTGCTCCTGTATTTTTAAACTGTTATCCCAGTCCCCTGCAACTGGGTCCGTCACTATATTCATGTGGTACATGGATGAAGCATGTGTATGGAACTCTAGAATACAAAGATTGTGAGTGGCATATATATGTGACAGTGGCTACTCAAGAATACGTTTTGTTTTCCTGGATATAAGCAATACCTAAAATGGAAAGTAGAAAGAGACCTAAACAGCAAAGTTAATTTCAGGGATCCTCCAAGACAATCCAGAGATCCTTTCCAGTTGGTCAGAGTTTGGACTGTAAATGAGAGAGAGCAGAAAGTTCCTTTGAAGGTTAGGGAAATTCTTCAGTCCACCATTACCTAATTGTGCACTGAAACCACATCCTAGTCCACTAAAGGTGAACATGTAGTTAAGTGGGCCAGTCTAACCTTCTCTGGTGCCTTTGCTTTGGGTCTACCATGACAGGAGACCCAAATCTCTACGTCACCTTCCTTTTGACACCTGAATAGAATGACTATGGCTAGACCCGTCTGGAATAAGTAATACTGGAATAAACAAATACTAAAATCCCCCAACATCTCCACAGAGGCACTGGTGCTGGCCGTGGAGAAGGTCTTTTACAGGCTAAACTGAGTGTACCTCTATACAGTGACGGAGCGGTTGGGTATGAGACAGGGATTTATAGCGTGGACTCAGCTCCTGTACTCACATCCTGCTAAGCAGTTTGAATCGGGTGGGGGGTTGATATCAGATGCCTATAACATAGAGCAGGGTCAAGACAGCTTTGAATATGGCTGGGTCCAAACCGGTGTGGCAGAGTGAGCAAAAGAATGATGGATTAAACTCAGATCTTTTGACTAGGGGTGAGCTGTTGAAAAATGTCATACCTTTGTCCATCATTTTGTGTTTTCTATGTTCGCCCTCAGTGCCCAAGGGTATGCCCAGACGTAGGTCCCTTGCTCGCTGTGCCACTGTATTTAAGCTCAAGAGAAACAGGGGGACCCTACTCACTAACGAACCAGGGTAATAGTTATTTAGGAAAAACAGTGGTTCCTGTGGAATGATATACTATGACGTTATGATACATAAGAACAATCGTAATATAGAGGGTTTAATAATGGAAGAGAGCGAAGAAACTACTAACACACTGATTCCAGTGTAGTATATTTTATAGATTTGTTTAAACAATAAAGTTAGAAGTAAACATTATACATCAAAACAACATTTGTGCATAGTGTCCCAAGTGACTAAGGGAACCAAAACCTAAGTGACAATGTGAATATTATATACAAGGTTTCCACAGTTTGTACACGTCAACCATTATCAAAATAATTCCATGTGAATAGCAGCTATATATAATGATATGTGATGGGAAAATGGTTTGCTTCTTCTGTTTGTCGACGGCGTGCTCGTCATGAGGCACAGTTGAGCTGTGCTGATGACGAGCTGAGCTTGTCATGAATAATAGGATTCAAGGAGCTGCAGCGCAGAGGGGGAATTACTTCAGCAGTCAAGGTGTTAACGAATCTTCGCAAAATTTTCAAAACTAATGGGGCGGTCATGTCAGCAGCTGTCGTGAAAATTTGGGAGTGATCCGTCAAGCGGGGGCTGAGAAAAATGGGGACCCTAAAACAATATTTCTCCATGTTAATTTCCATAGGAAACTTTTTGACGCATCTACAGTCTGAACTGCTGAATGGAATTTCACCAAATCTGGCAGAAAGGTGTCTCTTTGTTCAGAAAGCGCTCTTTTTGTTAAATGGTGTAAATCCGTTCAGTAGTTCCTGAGCAATTTAAACATTTCTCAGATATACAACTGTGGCCACGGTGGATCCGCCAACACTCTTGATCTCGTGCCTGAGATCTGATTGGCTGCCAGCACTTGGCTGCCATCTTGTCACTTGGTTGAACTAAAAGCAAAAGCATTGAGCAGAATTGCTTTTAGGCAGAAGGAGCTGCATGATAGAAGATCCCCCTTCCCAAAAGCTATGCGGGCTCCCTCAGGATGCAAGTAGCCAGCAGTGATAGCGCGGGCCTTGAGGCGCCCCGCGGTCCCCCAAAACTGGCCACACCCCAGGGAATGGGGTATCTGGGGCAATATCAGCCCGGTAGGTAGGGAGCTTATGCCCTGATACCCATTTTTTTAAAAAGAATGTTAAGGCCTGTCTCCGAACGATGGGGTCCCCGGGCCAAAATTGGCCTCAGGAGGGGGCTGCACAGACCCCTCCAATATTAAAAAAGATATTAAACATAGGGCAGGCCCCGGGGGATGGGGTTCCCGGGTACCAAAATGGTACTGGAAGAGGGGGCCAAGCAGCCCCCTTCCTAAAAAAAATAGGCAAAAGAAAACCAGCCTGCAAATCGCTGAGTCCCCGCCCTCTTTCTCCATCACCCTGCAAACTCATCTTCTGGGGCGCTGCTAAGTGGGGGATGAAGTACCCTTGGCTGCCGAAGATCCTTAGGGGCCAACCAGCTCACCTGTTACTTCCAGTACGTCCCACACAGTTGTATTGCTGAGAGGTGGTCAGAGTCCACGCCCCTTTCTCCACCACTCTGCAAACGCGCCTCTCAGCATACTGCTGGTGGGGGATGAGGACCAGGCCCATGGCAGTATAGGTGAGTGGGTGGATATGTGTGTAGATCTATGAATCAGTCAGTGGGTGTTTGAGTACTGGTATGGCTCTGTGAATGGGTTTGGAAATCGTGTGGGAGTGGCAGTGTGTGTATAAAATATTCTATAGGGGTGTGAGTGAGTGTGTCAGAGATGCTGTGGATGATGTCATCAGTGATGTCATCAGTGATGTCACTGGGAATGTCATGAATGATGTAATATGTGAGTTGCTGGGGCACGGGTTATAGTTAACTCAGGTAACTATAACAGCTGAATTTCTCTGGTTTTGTATGAGTAAAATCTGGTCCTAACCATAACGTTCCTGAAACCTTTCTTTTTTTCTACTGAATATGTATAACTCTTAACAACTAAATAGCTCAAGGCACTCCTCACAGCGATAACAGCAAGTTTATTGCAATGTCAGTGGCCCTGTGGAAAGTCAATTGTTTGTTTGCATTGTATGAAATTAATTTTTAAAAAAAGAAGATTGCTGGACACTTTCCACTCTGTGCTGCCTTCTTCTGTCCTGCTGGAGACGTGTCAATCTATGCAGGGTCCTTGAGGTGTAATAAGATTTAAAATATAAATACATATATGTATTGAAGCAACAAGTAAATAGCCCAAGGCACTCCCCACATGGATAATATTAAGTTTATTGCGATGTAAGTGACAATGCAATAAACTTGATACTATGACCATGAGGAGTGAGTTGGACTATTTACTTATTGTTTCTTGAACATTGCTACGGGATCCACCGCCCGGACATTCGCACCAGAACAACTATTAAAGTACCCCGCAATTATTGTATGACTTTAAGACTATGTAAGAGCACGGTAGACTTTGACTGTGTAAAAATCACACTCTTATACCCTATCAGTGATATAGGTCACCTGTGATCAAGGCTCAGCATGAGCCGAAACATGTCAGGATATAAACAATCTGCCACAACATTATGATTGATTAAAGCACCTGGTATTAAGAAGTCTTGTGTGTGGTGTCCTTTTCTTTGAACTTTTATTTGAAACAAGGAAGGTTGTCTGTTGAATATATATATTTGTGGATGCAGGCGAAACGCATTACCAGAAGACCAAAAATAAAGAGAATGTCTTTAAATTATAACCAGAGTCCCTGTGTTGATGTCCAGGAACTGGATGGGAATTGGAGTTGGTGTTCATATATATATAGCTTAAAAAGAAGAGTATTCAGAAGTTATATACACAATTTTTTCTGAAGTAACAACTAAGATATGTCCTTAGGTGGATGGATAAAATATTTCAAGGACCGTTTTTTCGTGCAGAAATTTGCACATATAGCTAAAATGTGCAAAAATGACAATATTTTGCCCAAATAATTAGTTGTTGAAATAATCAATTTTACTGTATTGATTTTTGTAGTAGGGTCTTTTCATGTTATCCTCACAATATAGGGGATACTTGAGTCATGAAATGTTGTGTAAATTGTATATAGATGTGCATATTGTTATTTTTATAACTTCAAGCATTTATGCTGTAAAGGAATAAGGCTATTGAATTTATATTTTTCAAAGCTGTGAAAACCTAGACAAAATGAAAAGCCATTAATGAGTATTTTCTCTATGTCCATGTATGTAATCAGGTGACCCACAGGGGGGTATACAAAGTATGAGCAATGGCACTTGGTACTCGAAACGCCTCAGCAAGAGAAAAGGTCAAAGAAATAAAAAAAAATCTACCTGTCTGAGCTGCTGGGTCCGTTTTTAGGTCTCGCCTGTCAATGCGCTTGCGCATTGTGCTTCCGAGAATATAGGGGCTTAACGAGAGCGATTTCATGCTGTGCCCGTTAAAAACAAGCTCAATGCGCAAGCGCATTGACCTAAAAAGCGCATGCACATCAAAGCCAGCCATCTGTTCCCCAGCTTGGTGCCTCCAGCAGCTCTTCAAGGTATCCACTCCGCCCCCTGCTGCATCAAAGGCTTTTATTTTGCGGACGCGTTTTTTATTTTCATTTCGCGGCCGCGTTTTTTTTTTCTGCCCCTGTTGTGCCGCCCGACTTGTCTAGCATAAGTAAGTCATACCTTGACCTTGCTTTTTCACCCCCGATTAAAGTGTATAAAGCCTTTCCTGCATAGCGTTTAAATTTTTTACATTTTATTTTTTCTGCGCCCGCCCCCACTCTCGTTGTGCCTTTGCGAGAATTAGCTCACCAGCTCTAGCCCTAGCCCTTTGGCTTACAAGCTTACGGCCACGCTCATATAGGCTCATACCCTTAGACTTCGGCCAGTTTCTGCTGTTGTATGTCGCTTCTAAGGTCGTTACATGACTCCAGTCCCCGTTTCTCTTTGTGCCTCTTCTCCTCCCGTCTTTCTTCTGACAATCGCCTACCTTTCTCTTTATTTTTCTAGTTGCAGTTACCTCATCTAATAGACCTTGGTATGCCATGCATGTTTACTTTATCTTATGTTTGGCTGACCCACAGTATCACCTAATAATGGCACTTTCCGTTTGTTCGCGGCCGCGTTTTTTACTTTCATTTCACGACCACTTTTTTTTCTGCCCCTGTTGTGCCGCCCGACTTGTTATGCATGGAGAGATTAAGTGATTTGCCCAGATTCACAGGATCTTGACCCTCCCGCCGAGACTCAAACTCTGTTCCCCAGCTTCAAAAGCGACCGCTCTAGCCATTATGCCACATCCTGTCTTGGCGGCCGTGCCTTGCATTTCCCCTCCCCCTCCCCACAGCAATGCCAAGAGCTTGTTATGCTAGCACATTCTCGCCTTGATTCTCTGCCACACGTGGTTGGTGTCTTTTGGCTGTACTCCATGTAAGCTAAATATAGTCCGACCTGTACATATGTAGGAAGCGAGTTTGACCCGGTTGTTTCCGATTTGGATTTGTTATACACTTTTAGACTTACTTTTGACTATATAGTTAAAATGTTGTGTGGCACAAACGCTCGCTCCTATTATCTTGCACTGCATACAGTATCATATGTAATTTCAGTTTTTCCACTGAGCAAAAATAATGTGTCCAACACTTGTTTTTTGCTGTTCTGGAAAATGTTTTCCCTGTTCATTTCATGCTGGTGTGGTGCAGCCTCCCCGTGTAGTGAAGCCTGCGAAACCCTTTCTCACTTGCTGGTCCTAACAACTCATTCCTTGGCGACCCTGGGAGCTTCGAGTCATGCTACAGTTATGTGAGCTCTGATGGACCTTTGCCAACTGTTATGTTATGTTATGTTATGTTATTAAAATTTCTATAGCGCACAGCTGCCCCAGCAAAGGGGCGTCCTGGCGCTTTGACAGATGCTGTAACATAACACACAAAAGAAATTAGCTAGAAACTGGAAAGAGGAAAGTTTTAATCGCCTGCCTGAAGGCGAACATATCCTCAAGAGCTCGAATGTGAACTGGGAGCGAGTTCCATAGGCCTGCCGCTAGCACCCTGAAAGAACGGCCACCCATCCTGCTCAACCTAAAGCGTGGACAGACAGCCAGATGAAGCCCCTCAGATCTTAAAGATCTCGACGGCACATAGGGCGTGAGTAGAGTGACAAGTGCCGGTGGCAAAGAAGTTTTCAAAATTTTGAAGGCCAGACACAGCGCCTTGAACATGATTCGCTGTCTGACCGGGAGCCAATGCAAGGCCGTGATGGTACCAGACACTGAACAGTGTCTGGGAAGGCCCACAATGGCTCGTGCCGCGGCGTTTTGTACTCTTTGGAGCCTAGAGGCCTCCGCTTGATTCACCCCTAACAACAGTGAACTGCCGTAGTCCAGCCTAGATAGTATTGAGGCCTGAACTACAAGCTGTCTGGTAGGGGGATCAAAGTACTTCAAGACTGGCCTAATACCGCGCAATATTCCGTAGCACGTGGCAGCCACCTTCTTGGTGTGGTCCCTGAAGGTGAGCGCAGAATCCACCCAGACTCCTAGATTTCTCACTTCATCTGTTATACTTTGACTATGGGTAATTATTTCTGTCCTCTGTCACGACACTGCAAACCCTACAGTTGTCCAACACAGGATATTGTTTTATGTTTATAAATATTGGAACTGCACCGCCTATGATCATGATACCATTTTAATAGCGAATATTTTTGAAATAACTAAAGACCGCAGACACGACATTAAGCTCAGGTGCTGGACACATTTTTTCAGCACCACCACAGCATCACTCAGCACCACCACAGCATCACTCAGCACCACCCCAGCATCACTCAGCACCACTCACCATCACCACATCATCATTTAGCATCACTCAGCACCACCACAGCACCACTCAGCATCAATCACCACATCATCACTCAGCGCTACCCCAGCATCACTCAGCACCACCACATTAACAGCGCCACCACAGAACCACCACAGCACCACCACAGCACCACTCAGCACCACCACAGCATCACTCAGCAACACTACAGCATCACTCAGCACCACCCCAGCATCACTCAGCACCACTCACCATCACCACATCATCACTCAGCATCACTCAGCACCACCACAGCACCACTCAGCATCACCACATCATCACTCAGCGCTACCCCAACATCACTCAGCACCACCACATTATCACTCAGCACCACCACATTATCACTCAGCGCCACCCCTGCATCACTCAGTGCCACCCCAGCATCACTCAGCACCACCACAGCATCACAAGCTTTATTACAAATCACAAAAAGATGTTAATATTTCACTTCTGTTCTTGGATTTTCATCACAATAAAAAACACTGAACATAATCTTCACAAAAGTTATTTACAAAAGTTTAAGCTATTCCCATTACAAATTAAATAAATTATTTAAGTATTAATAAAAAAAAAATTAAAAGCCATTGTTATTTGTAATATCAATACATCTAAGTCACGTAAATACAAAACATGTTGCATTACAAATGCTATAGGTGTCACATTTGCGAAAGTTATAACTATTGGCGTTGTAAATGACAAAACTATTAATTTAGCTATTTTTAAAAACAACACATAAATAAAAAAAAATTCATTTATAAGACCAATAGCTCAAACTTTCCTAATGCGAGACCTATTGCGTTTCCAATGCTTGTCCTCATTTTGCCTGCCTGGAAGTTATGAGAATTTGCTTATTTAAAGTATCACTGGAAGCGGGTTGTCTCCGGCGACGATACCTCCTCCCTTAAAGTGGCCTCCGCCTACAACCAATGCTGTGAGGATGCCGGAGAGGAATCGTGAGCGGTGGCCCCCTGTAGCTGTGGAATCATCTATAGAACCCGAACGGTGAGCAAGGACGACTGGGTCGGAGGACCCGTTGGCAGCGCATACCGGCAGTGAGTAGTGTAATCATACAGCGCGCAGGTGGGGAGGTATCGGCTCGTAGGCAGGTCGAGGAGAACTGCGGACGCCGACTCTATTTGATGAATTCTTTCCACAACGAACGACAAATATGTCAGCCAGTTTGGAACATGAGCAGGGGGATGCAGCGGAAGAACTACTCGGCAATCTGCCGAAAGCCAGCACTAGCACAAAGTAACTAGTGAAGAAAGCAACATCAATCAGGATACAAGACAACTGCTAAAAACACTGGAGAAGAAAATGAAAGGGGAAATCACGAAGTGGTGGGAACACAAATCCCTCACTAAATACGAGGAAGTTGGACGAGTTCCCAGGGGGCTTAGAATACTGATGGCGCCCAGCTTTGAGGAACCTAACCCCGCTATGCTAAGAGAGTGGGGAGAGAGCAATCTGGTGGCTTCTATGAATTTGGTCAAAATATTGATTAAATATGCATTAGTAGATCACCAAACTCTGCTGGAGGAAATCACTAAAATCAATGAAGAATTAGATAAAGTGATTCATATTGAGCAGAAAGACTTAATAATGAAAACGCGCTAAGAGATCAGTGAAAGATTGCGCAAACACGAGGAGAAAATAAAAATCTGCAAGGCACATAAATTTGCTTGAGACCAGAGGGACTACGAACAAGGCTAAATTTACACTTTTTCTCGTAAATTCGAGCAAGCGAAAAAGCTCAAATTCAGCAGCAAAAACAACACCGATACATAGCCACAAAAAAGCTGCAATGAAGCCACATCCGAAACTGAAAGTGATACAGTGTCATTATCAAGTGCGTCAGGCTCGGATTTTAGCAGCAATGCGGGGCAAAGCTGTAATTTGGTGCTGAATCTAGTGAGGAAATAGATTTTCTAGTAGAGGAACTGAGGCAGACACTCCGCCTCAGAACTCGGAGCAACAAAACAGGAAAAGGCGAAACGCGAGCAGAAGAGCAAGGAGAAAAAAGCACAAACAGCAAACCGCAACAAAAGAAAAAAACATGGTACAGGAAGAAGCGGTAAAGGATCTTACTATTACCAACCTGTCAAATCTTACTTTACAGCAGCAGAAGAGCAACTTCTCTCTTTGGGCCTCAATTTCTGCCCAGAAAGTACTTTTACTTATACCAGCACAAGGGTAGACATTTTCTGTTTTATTAGAAAGCTTAAATTAAAGAAGTTCTTTACAATCAAAGCGGACAATACCATCACCGATGTTGCCATGAACCAACCCATGGAACCACAAAGAGATGTGAATTCAACACCAGTGGTTCCAGCCTCGGATGCAAGATTGTTTGTAACCCTTCATGAGTTAGGAACAAACTCCAAAGTGACCCCACAACTAAATGCGACAGATGACATCAGTACACAGAACAACTTGCTGAGATTAGATATATCTGAAAAGGGAGCAGGAGAAAGTCCTTTCAAATCTAAAAGTACTTTCATTCCTATGATGCCAACAGGCGCCTTGGACATTTTTCACGAATGCGTAATTGAGGATTTAAAAAAACTTAATCGGAAAGTAATGAACAAAAAACACAAAAAAACGTACAATGAACTACAATATGCTAACTTAATGAAAAAGCTCAGTGACAACCAAGAATTAAAAATTAATAAATCCGATAAGGAAGGCAACATTGTTCTACGGCGGAAAAAAGAGTATATCAGAGAAGCTATGAAACAATTGGAGAATGTTGATTGCTACAAGAAATCAGATGGGACTGAATACAAAAAAGCAAAAGAAAATTAGAAAAACAACTGTTTAAACACAAGAGGGAAGGTTTAATATCATCTACAGAATTTACCTTCCTACATGCAGAAAATCCAGTTTTTCCAATTATGTATTTAATCCCAAAAATTCCTAAGAAGATCGTTCCAACACCAGGTAGACCAATCATTTCGGTGATCAACAGTGTAAGTGACCATATCTCCCAATATATCGATTTTATTTGCAAGATTTTGTTAAGAACCTTCCCCGTTACATAAAAGACACTGGTGACTTTTTAAATAAATTGAGTACTGTGAGGTGGCAGGAGAGCTGGTGTTTGATAACGTTGGACATTGAGTCACTGTGCATCAGTATCAATCATAAAACAGGAATGAGAGTTATCAAGTATTTTTTAGGAAAAAGGTCTTGTGAATATTACAGTCATAACCAAATGTTATGTGAATTGGTGAGCTGGTGTTTAAATAACAATTGTTTCATGTTCGGGAAAGACATTTGGAGACAAATGGGAGGTGTTGCTATGGGATCCTGTTTCTCCCCCAGTTATGCATGTTTACATGTTGGCTGGTGGGAGGAACAGGTCCTAAAGGCCTCTCCAAATTTTAATCGTGTACATCATTGGTTAAGATTTATTGATGATGTTTTCTGTGTGGGGATGAGACTAGTGCCCAGGAGTTTGTTAAGGCCCTCAACATCTACAGTTGCAACCTCTTTTTTACATCAAACATAACTACAGTTAAAACAGAATTTTTGGATGTTCATATAGTAGTGACAAACCACACATTAGAATCAACTCTGTTCCGAAAGGCCACTGCTGGCAATAGCATTTTACATGCCAGCAGTTGGCATCCAAGACACCTTATCGAAAGCATCCGTTACGGGGAACTTTTGAGATTAAAATGAATATGCAGTTCACCTAGAGAATTTGAAAAATGTGCCAAGGAGATGGTAGGGCGATGAAAAGCAGAGGCTTTAGCAAGGTAACTCTTTCCAGGGCACTTACCAAAGCACAAGAAAGACCCAGAGAATCTTTATTGATGCCCAAAAACCCCACTGAGACAGATGAGGAAGGTATTCCCCGCCTCATCACAACATTCAGTAAACAGGAATGAAAGATCAAGTCAATCATTAAAAAGAATTGGCCAATTGTACTTACTGATTGGCTATTGGGCAGCAGACTGCCTGAAATGCCTACCATTAAATATAGGAAAGCTAGATACATGCGTAGTCAACTGGTAAAAGCTAGTCCGGAAATAGGCATTGGCAGCACTTGGCTTAAACCTAAAGAGGGTTTTTTAAATGCTCATCCTGCCGAGCGTGCAGGTTTGGCATAAATACAACCCATTACAGCACTCCATTTTCCGATAGTCAGATAACCATTAAGGGCAACTATGGCTGCAGAACTGAGTTTGCTGTATATGTTCTGGCGTGCACCTGTAGCCTGCATTATGTGGGTAGAACTAAGTTACAGGTGCACGTCAGAATTTTGCAGCATCTCAGGGCGATCGTGAACAACGACAATTCATATCCGGTCACCAGGCATTTCAGAGCCATACATGGCAATGAATTAGGATACCTTTCATATTTTGTGATTGATGCAGTGGCACCCCTTAGAAGGGGTAGAAACCGAGAGAAACTTTTAAGGAAATTGGAGACACGCTATATTTTGGAACATGACAGCAAGAATACAAATGGGTTGAACACAAAGGAAGGTCTACCTAATTTTTTGTGATTATGTAGCGATGGAAAGTATTAGGAATGTTTTACCACAAATCAATAACTGATAGCTATTTTTATTGGCCTCTATTCTCCTTTTTGTGGATATCTTTTCGTTGTGGGGTAGCAAATGTATCTGATGAAATTAGGTGGGAATTAGCTGCTTTCTTGAATAAACTACAATAGATGATCAATAGCAGCTTCCCGTTTGCACAGACTTTTTAATCACTTTTTTAAATTTTGTACACAACGGGGGTTTTAGAAAAAGTTTTGGTTTTAGGGTTTTAACTATACTGTTTATAGATGCATTTTACAACAGTTCTTGATATAGCCAGTACTGTTAAGCACTTAAAGCAGTTTCTTCATGTTGATTGCATTGTTTGCACACAGAGGTCATCTGTATAGGCTCATGGATTAAGGTTGGAAATAACGGCAAATGGATATTTGCCAGTATTGCATTTATGCAGCTTAAAAAGAAGAGTATTCAGAAGTTATATACATAATTTTTTCTGAAGTAACTACTAAGACTTGTCCTTTGGTGGATGGATAAAATATTTCAAGGACCCTTTTTTCTTGCAGAAAGTTACACATATAGCTAAAATGTGCCCAAATGACAATATTTTGCACAAATAATTAGTTGTTGAAATAATCAATTTTACTGTATTGATTTTTGTAATAGGGTCTTTTCATGTTATCCTCACAATATAGGGGATACTTGAGTCATGAAATGTTTGTAAATTGTACATAGGTGTGCATATTGTATTTATATTTAATTATCTATTTATCCACACTAATATAATAAAGAGAGAGCCCAAACCTTTGAGACGGGTGATCTCAGGAACCACAGCACCAACCACAACACCCAATACAGCGTTGGAAAGGGCAGTTGCAGCAGAAGGACATAGGCTATGCAGACGCCCACCATATACATTTAAAAGGTAAAAGAACCGTGCCAGCAAAGTAGTCCCTTGTGGGCGTGTTTGCGTTGTGCTCTGGGCGTGTGCTGGGGGCGTGACTAACGCTGGGGGCATGTGGTACGTTCCGCCCTTCATGCCATGTCTCATATCGTGTGCTAATCCCACCCGGTTCCCTTTAAATACCCCTGCACCCCATAATCATAACCCACGCTTACTCCTTAAAATACCGCAACACCCTTAAACACTAACCCATCTTAACCCTATAAATATTCTCTGTACCCCAAAACTCAAACCTATCCCAAAACCCTTAAAATACCCCTGTACCCCAAAACCCAAACCTACCCCTGACCCATAAAAATACCCCTGTACCCCAAAACCCAAACCTAGCCCTGAACCCTAAAAATAACCCTGTACCCCAAAATCCAAACCTACCCCTGAACCCTAAAATACCCCTGTACCCCAAAACCCAAAACTAGCCCTGAACCCTAAAAATAACCCTGTACCCCAAACCTAGCCCTGAACCCTTAAAATACTCATGTACCCCAAAACCCAAACCTACTCCTAAACCCTAAAAATACCCCTATACCCCAAAACCCAAACCTAGTCCTGAACCCTAAAAATACCCCTGTACCCCAAAACCCATACCTATCCCTAAACCCTAAAACTACCCCTGTACCCCATAACCCAAAACTATATCTGAACCCTTAAAATACCCAAACACCCCAAAACATATACCTCAGTACCCCAAAACATATACCCCTATACCCATACTTACCTTATCCAAACATTGAAAAAAAACATGCTTTTACCATTCATGCATTTACAACGAATTTCGTTGTAAATGTATGCGTGGTAAAAGCATATAAAACGTAATGCCATGCGGTATAAAGGCATTGCGGAGTCATGGTACTTTTGTAATGAAAGTATGCGGATTGATGATATGCGGAAAGAAAGTTGCGGAATAATTGGTGTTTACCCTCCCCCGGTAAGTACATTGGTGGCACTGCGGCCCACATCTCCAGCAACATACTCATATTTTTTCACCACCCATTTGAAAAATGCACAGGTCTCTCTCATGGATGGCCAGCACCAACATACACTTTTAGACACACCTCCCGCCACAAGTTCTAGAATTGCGAACTTTAGAGCAGGGGAGCTACGTTCGAATCTCGGCATCAGCTCAACATACTGTGATTCCAGGTAAATCGCTTTGTCTCCCCGTGCCTACCACAAATGAATGTGTTCTTCTGTAATGTAAATTGTGCTCATGCCATGTAGTCGAGTTTGCGCTATATAATATTGCAAGGAAAAATAAAGAAGGGAAACTCGAGTTCACACACTACTGAACGCGCACTCTTAAGTGCATCAGCAGTGCACTGTGAATCGGAGCGTTTCACAGGCCTGTCACAGATAAGAAATGCTATCAAAACAAAATCCTACAAAACAATATACTACTGGCCGACAGCAATTCATACCCAGAAAACGTCGGGACGGGCTGCTAGTCTATTTATACAATAATAGGTTATTGAACTATATATATATATATATATATATATATATATATATATATATATATATATATATATATATATATATATATATATATATATATATATATATATATATATATATATATATATATATATATATATATGTATATATATATATATATATTCATCTCTCAACAAAGTTGCCCTTGTGAAGACGTCAAACACACAGGAGAGTTTTACCCTTCTTTATTGAGGATCGTAGGTAAGTGGCAAGTGCTTCCTCACACCAAGAAAGCCTGACGCGTTTCGAACGGAAATCGTTCTTGTTCACAGGCACCATTATCCCTCCACCTACACACATGCTGTTTAAATGTCCGCATCATAATGATAACTCCGCCTCAGTGGGCGTCAGCACTCGAGTGCCGCTGGTACTTGCAGTTTTAAAGAAATCTTCTCAAGTGAGTGTTGCAGATGAAGGTAATGACATGTATTACCTCAGTGGGTTTGGGACTGGGAAACACAGAGCAACTTCCTGCTTTTACAAGTCCACAAGTTCGGACTCCCCTGTTCCATATATGTATATACATATTACATACCCCTTGGCATCTGCCATTGGGTAGTTATAGGTACAGTTGGTAGCTAGGTAGTTATTGGTAGATCTGTGTTTCTGTACGAAAATTATTTTTGGTTTGTTTATAACTTTAGCGCTGTTTGACAAATCTTCTCAAAACTTTACAAAAAACTTATCATCCACCACAACTCCTTCCTGAAAAAAAACTACGTTTCCTGGGTCTTTATATCCACGACCTCATGACAAGTTACCATATTTTTCTAAAGCATCCCTAGCTGGAGCTCTATGCCTTACGCTGGATTGTAAGGCCCTTTTGTTGTTTTTTTATGATTGCATTTTGTGGACAGAAAAATGTTAAAAGAAAGACTCAGAGACATGTTGACATTGTTTTACAATAAAAATTCTTAAACATTTCTCACAATAGTTACTTCTTTTAAACATTACATTATGTGAATTAGTGAAATATACATTTGATTAAAGTTGAGGATGATTTTTCTACAAAGATGAATTATCTTCTTTATAAATGTTGGTATGCTCTCCCTATAATAAAGGCAAATTGCCCACTTTTTATGTTTTGGTGTTGTTATCCTTTGACAAAGTCAGTAAGTCTGCCTTTCTGTGGCCATGTCCTGCGACAAACCACAAGCTGCACAGAGCCATAGGTTATGTGCTGCAGGAGGTAGGGTGCCTGCATGGGGTTAGGAGCAGCATGCACACAAAGGCAAGCAGGGGAGGGCAGTTGGGTGTAATGAGGAGTTGAGTGCATTGAGTGCAGAGAGACAAAACACGGCAATGTACATCATACTTTATATTTTAAAAAAACATATAAAGTGTCTGAAAAAAGCAAAAGTTAAAGTAATGTTACAGTTAGAAAGTGTAATAATATGTTCCTTTCATTCAAAATATGTAGAAATGTACAGAAAAAAATAAAGAATAAAGGGACGTCATAGTTAGGTGACAATATCAATTTAAAGATAACGTTTTAAACAAACAAAACCACTAAAGTTCACCAGTTATAGTTACTATAACTCATGCCCTAAACTAACTATAACTTCGCCATGCGCTCGCCATGCGCTGCTTATGACCTCACCTATTGCATCACTCATGACATATTTTATGACATCATTCGTAACATCACTGTAACAGCTGATATGACAACAGTTATGAGAACACTGCGCATGGTGGGGCAGGAGTTATACTTACTTTAGGGCACGAATTATAGTTCCTGAGATACATATGCTTTCAGACAGCACTTTCCGTTTGTCTGCTCTGTGTAAACTACGTCATTTTGGCATTGCCCTTTAAACCTCAAGAAACTGGTAAAAGCCAGTCCACTTCACAAAGAAACACGGATTGACTGTGTCACTTCATTCATCCACCATGTCAGGACCTTCAAGTGAAACAGCCGTTTTCAGCAGGCAGGAGTCAATGTTGTGCGTTTGAATTCACTTCCCTAATCTATTCAACAGAAGGGCTTCAATAACTGTTTTAGCTGATGCGCTTTGAACCAAATTTTGCTTTTTGAATTAAGCGTTTTATGAACTTTCCTCTCGAGGCCCTTTCCTATGTGCGCGAATAATTTGGAATTTATTGCAAAAAAACGAGCACCGACAATGGCTTTTGCTGCCAGCGTGTGTTGTGCTGAGTGGGAGGCGGCAGTATGTGGTTTTCCCCGACTACCGAGTCAAAGTGAGGCCTGGACGTTTTGTGATGAGGTAGGCCCTGACTCACCGCGCACAGGTATTAGTTTTGGATGAAGTCACGCTGTCAGCTGAGAGGCAACCTCACCGCTGTCTCCTCTGACAGAGAGGGTTCAAAGATGTCCAAACAACCCGACCTCAGCCTCTGCTAGTAAAATAAACATCAAGGGGGCTCGGTGGGAAGCTGCCCTCACAAACCTGAGATCAAAGGCGGATGCTGCGTCACGTGCCAGAGACATGTTTAAACCTAGGGAGGTCAGAGAGGGAACGCAATTATGGTGGAGGACTCTGCCTTTCAAGCACATTTCCCTGTCAGTTTAAAAGTGATCAAGAGAGAACTTGGTACTTCTGTTTATGAAAGGACCTGTTCCCACAGAAAGCGCAGGTGCACAATTGAACCTGTGTGCCATGTGGATTTGGTCAGCCGCCAAACCGCACCCCGCAATGAAACACAGGAGAGAAACAACAATGGCGGCGGTAGAGCAGTCTATCA
Organism: Lissotriton vulgaris; assembly: GCF_964263255.1. Lineage (NCBI taxonomy): Eukaryota > Metazoa > Chordata > Amphibia > Caudata > Salamandridae > Lissotriton > Lissotriton vulgaris. The sequence goes on from NC_141695.1 coordinate 1,467,420,418, forward strand.
ACAGGAGGCAGCTTTCTGTAAACTTGACACAACAAGTTACAGGCGAATAAGGCACCTATTTATTTGCCTGGAGTTCAAGGACTCAGCATAGCTTCTGTACATCTAGGGGCCTTCCATGAAAGGGTCCTGCTCACCCCAGGACATTTGTGCATAATTGAGGTAGCAAGCATAAAATAAATTGGAGAGGTCTCTATGCGTATTTATTTTTCTGTTAAGCTACTGGGTGTTGAATGTACAAAGGCATAGGTAGGCTGTGGTTCCACATTCATCACTTTTCTGTCCTTTCAGCAAACTATTGTGGTAATTGCTAATATTTTGAGCAATTGTATATAGTGCTAACTTGACCAAGGGCTTTAAAGGCTTTATGTGAGCACCAGATTACATTGCACAGTGTCAAAATATTTTTTTTCAGGCACGAAGAGATTAACGGGCCAGATTTTCAGACTTGACGGAGCACAATGCAGCTAGACAACTTTCTGTGTTGCCCTGTGTCAAATTTAGAGGGCAGGAATGCACCACATCTCTCAAGATATGTGACTTTCCTGCTCTCTCCTTGTGCTGGCGCACTCAGACAAAATAGCCAACTCAAGCACCTGCGTTATGACACAAGGGTGCCTGTGTTGCAGCCAGGATTGTTTTTGTGCAGGAAAGGACACCCTCCTAAATAAAAACAACCCTTAGAGGCATTTTCCTCTTTCTAAGTGTGCTGCAGAATGCAGCAAACTTAGAAAGAGGAACAAATGAAGACAAATAAAGATATTTCTCCTTGTTGGGCCACTATCGGAAAGGCTTATTTGCTGCCTCGCCCCGTCCACTGCTTTTTCTTTGGGGTTGGTCACTTTTTTAATTCTAATAATTCACCAGCAGGTTAAGGCTGTCTGCTGATGCTGGGCAGGGTTCCTGATACCTGTATGATGAGGTCCTCTCAACCTGTTTTCAGAGTTACAAAGAGCTACTAACCATATGAAGTTGGTTTTGTTAGCTCTCCCTTGGCTTGACCTCTCTATTCAATCATCAGTACCTTGTCCTGGTTGCCTGGGATGGAAAAGTTATTAAGTCCCACTATTTTTCCAATTGCTGGGAAATATCTTTCTTTATCAACAAGGTCCTCAGGGCAGTCTTCTAGGCGCTAGAGCTCTATAAACAGGGCTCCTGCGTGCTCAAGCCATTTATGGTCAGGTAGTCCCTCATTAAGTCCAACTTTTGAGTCACTGGGATAGGCAAACAGCAGGCCAAGCATTTCATCCTTGAAGAGCAGTTGCAGTGCTTTGTTGCCAGCTGGAATCGTTTTGGAACACAAGGAAACCCAAAAAGGGGCCTTCGGACCATGGGTTAATTAACTTATTATAGAGAACAAGGGTCCTAGGGATTTACAATGTAACAGGGAGATAATAATATAGACCACAATCAGCACTATATTTTTCAGCGCCCAGCCGGGCCTGAGTTTATTTTAAGGAATAATATAGAATTGTATTGACCTAGAGAAGGACAAAAAATATGCAGCGAGATGGGGTACAGTCCTGTACCTATCCCAAAAAGGTTGGAAAACCAATAGAAACAAAAGAGATAGAAGGAGGAAAGAAGTTTTTCAGGCAAGAAACAAGTTTTTTGAGCCAGAGGGTGGCTGGCGATTGCAATAAATAGTTTCACAAAATTCACCCAACAGTGTAAACAATTTTAGATATACATATTGAATCATGTGCTACACTGTTTAGAGCGTCGACGTTTCGATCCCTAAGGGCTCATAATTAACTGGGATCATCATCAGGACAGTTTTAAAATTAATGCCTGCATTACAATGCGAATGCCTGTAAGGAAAAGGGTGGGGGAAAAAATAGAAACATAAAGTAAGGCATCCGCCTAGACCAATAGGAATTTATAAAAGACCCCTCGACAGGGCACAAGTGCAAGTTAAAAGGTCATTTCTCTATTTCTATTCGCGAACATTTGACTAATGTAATAGTGACTTTGTGATATTTATATCGTCTTGCTTCCAAAACGGAGTGAAAAAACGGCGCAGTGACATAGTACTAGAAGTGTCATTCACTGATAACTGTGTCCCAAAGTGCTGTATCCATGTGGATAGTGACAACTTGGTTACTTATAGATCGTAGTGCGTGCTCAGTGATTGCGTGGTTCGGTAATGGGGTAAGGTAGTGTTTAGTTTATATTGCGGGGGTGGTGAAGATCGGTGATGAGTGAAGGTGGGATTTGTCTGAGAACAGACATCGAACCAATGTGGGGACAATTACCTTCACGGGCCACAGATTACGGGCGTGATGGCATGTGAGCATTTCTCTTTCTGGTACAAGGAGCTTGATTCTGTGTGGTAAAAGATATTACCGTTAGCAGAAAAGCTAAGGGCTATGGAACCGGAATGGAGGGGAGAGGGTTGAGGCTTACCTGGCTCTACTTGGAGCAGTCGCGAGGGGAAGTAAGGTCACGAGGGTTATTTCCGAATGGAGGAGTGAGTTCCTCCTACCGGCTCGAGGAGCTTGATGCTGTGTGGTAAAACATTATTACCATTAGCGTGACATTCGAAGGATGTGGCTCTGATATTATAGAAGTGAAGTAGAGGCTTACCTGGCTACGCTTGGAGTAGCCGTCAGGGGGGAGTAAACACGAGGGTTGTTTCCCGTTTGGAGGAGAGAGTGGTCTCCTTTGTTTTGATCCGTGGGTTAGTCGCTGGATAACAAAAAATAAAATAAGGGGAGAGCTACCAATGGGTAGTAGAATTCAGGTCTACGCCATTATTCAGAGGTGGACTTACCTTGCTTCTTGATGGAAGCGGCAGTGGGGTGGGAGAAACTCAATGGACTTCTTCCCCGTCAATGGCAGCGCAATTCCGCTGTGCTACGATAGCTCGTGGGTTGAGCACTTATGCCGGAAGCGATAAAAATAGTGGAAGGACTGGGTAGTTTTTCTTGTTATTCGGCGGACATCTTAGATTGGTGAGATCGGCCGAGGTGCAGCTAGATAGTGTTGCCGTTACCATCTTGGAGGGGTACTATTGCCTATTGTTCGGCAGAATTATTAATTTGATGATTTTAGAGTGTCCAAGGTACAACTACATGGTGTTGCCATCTTTGGGAGGGCGTGGGGGGTGATTGGAGTGAGTTATTGTGAAATAGTGGACGGACTGGGTACTTTTACCTGTTACTTGGCGGACATCTTAAAATGGTGAGATCGGCCCAGGTGCAACTAGGTGGTGTTACCGTTACCATCTTTGAAGAGGTACTAGTGCCCATCTTTCGGCAGAATTCTAATTGGTTAGATTAAAGCGGCTGCGGTACAACTAAGTAGTGTTGCCATCTTTGGGAGGGCGTTAGGAGTGATTGGAGTGAGTTATTGTGCAAATGGAAGCGAGTAGTGCAGGCCAACCGTGCTCTCCATTCATCCACTTCTGAGCTGACAATGATTTAAAAACAATATTTGGTTCAATATTCACATTTGCATATACACAATTTTACACAATGCAGTGGTTGAGAGAGGTCACTTTGGTACATTGATTGGGCATATCAGATTGTTGGATTGGTTGAGACAGGTCACTTTAGTACACTCAGAGTAATGATGTCCAATCCTCTGTGCGATTGAGCCCTTTGCGGATAGAGTCTAGCAAAATTATGCATTTCAGCTCTTCTTTATTCAGTAGGTGGGGCATGCTTCCCCCTCTCGGTGGAAGTTTCAGTGATTTCAATACAGTCCAATGGATGTCATCCTCATTATGATTGAATTCCAGGAAATGTTCCACCAATGGGGCATTTGGCGTCCGACAATAGGCAATAGTACCCCTCCAAGATGGTAACGGCAACACTATCTAGCTGCACCTCGGCCAATCTCACCAATCTAAGATGTCCGCCGAATAACAAGAAAAACTACCCAGTCCTTCCACTATTTTTATCCCTTCCGGCATAAGTTCTCAACCCACGAGCTATCGTAGCACAGCGGAATTGCGCTGCCATTGACGGGGAAGAAGTCCATTGAGTTTCTCCCACCCCACTGCCGCTTCCATCAAGAAGCAAGGTAAGTCCACCTCTGAATAATGGCGTAGACCTGAATTCTACTACCCATTGGTAGCTCTCCCCTTATTTTATTTTTTGTTATCCAGCGACTAACCCACGGATCAAAACAAAGGAGACCACTCTCTCCTCCAAACGGGAAACAACCCTCGTGTTTACTCCCCCCTGACGGCTACTCCAAGCGTAGCCAGGTAAGCCTCTACTTCACTTCTATAATATCAGAGCCACATTCTTCGAATGACACGCTAATGGTAATAATGTTTTACCACACAGCATCGAGCTCCTCGAGCCAGTAGGAGGAACTCACTCCTCCATTCGGAAATAACCCTTGTGACCTTACTTCCCCTCGCGACTGCTCCAAGTAGAGCCAGGTAAGCCGCAACCCTCTCCCCTCGATTCCGGTTCCATAGCCCTTAGCTTTTCTGCTAACGGTAATATCTTTTACCACACAGAATCAAGCTCCTTGTACCAGAAAGAGAAATGCTCACATGCCATCACGCCCGTATTCTGTGGCCCGTGAAGGTAATTGTCCCCACATTGGTTCGATGTCTGTTCTCAGACAAATCCCACCTTCACTCATCACCGATCTTCACCACCCCCGCAATATAAACTAAACACTACCTTACCCCATTCCCGAACCACGCAATCACTGAGCACGCACTACAATCTACAAGTAACCAAGTTGTCACTATCCACATGGATACAGCACTTTGGGACACAGTTATCAGTGAATGACACTTCTATTACTATGTCACTGCGCCGTTTTTTCACTCCGTTTTGGAAGCAAGACAATATAAATATCACAAAGTCACTATTACATTAGTCAAATGTTCGCGAATAGAAATAGAGAAATGACCTTTTAACTTGCACTTGTGCCCTGTCGAGGGGTCTTTTATAAATTCCTATTGGTCTAGGCGGATGCCTTACTTTATGTTTCTATTTTTTCCCCCACCCTTTTCCTTACAGGCATTCGCATTGTAATGCAGGCATTAATTTTAAAACTGTCCTGATGATGATCCCAGTTAATTATGAGCCCTTAGGGATCGAAACGTCGACGCTCTAAACAGTGTAACACATGATTCAATATGTATATCTAAAATTGTTTACACTGTTGGGTGAATTTTGTGAAACTATTTATTGCAATCGCAAGCCACCCTCTGGCTCAAAAAACTTGTTTCTTGCCTGAAAAACTTCTTTCCTCCTTCTATCTCTTTTGTTTCTATTGGTTTTCCAACCTTTTTGGGATAGGTACAGGACTGTACCCCATCTCGCTGCATATTTTTTGTCCTTCTCTAGGTCAATACAATTCTATATTATTCCTTAAAATAAACTCAGGCCAGCTGGGCGCTGAAAAATATAGTGCTGATTGTGGTCTATATTATTATCTCCCTGTTACATTGTAAATCCCTAGGACCCTTGTTGCCAGCTGGAGTCAAGAGTCTATGAGGGTTTGAGTCTTCTTCTTCCAGCAGAAGTCAGGAATCTTCTTCCAGCAGGGCCTTCTTCTTCAGGTGGAGTCTTCCAAGGTCCAGGGATACTCCGAGGAGGTGGGGTTGAGGTGTGCGGAGGATTTTGTGTGTTTGTACTTTTGTTTCCTGTGAACAACAAGCAGAATACAGTTAAACACCCTATACCTATACACACTGATATAGTAATGTTCTCTTAGAAAACTGTTTCTTATGGTAAGTGAAAGTGCATTTCTCTGGAGCTTGTTAAATAAGCCTCAATTAGAGCCTGGAAGTAATTTTTTTCCAAAATTGATGTCACCCATGTCACTCTTGTCTCCCTGCACATCTCATTGATTGTTATTTCTGCTGCACGCAGTCAAGCACAATAATATTTGTTTATTTCCATTGTCGTTGTTCATGCTATTCCTGATTAATCCTCCCTTGCGCAGTCACCAAACTGCAACTCTTACTTCAAGGTATTTTTGCTTAATCACTGCACCCTGTTCAGTTATGATAGCATGCTGTTGTTTGTGTATCTAGTTTGTTCCAGCATCTCCAGGTGACATTAGCATAAAGTGGGCAGACTAATTATTTCTTACCTTCAGGGACACATTGTCTCATGAAACTGAGGTTTAACGCTGTCTCTGGTTCATCGAAAGTTTGTGCATTCCGTGCAGGAAGATTTTGGAGTGTAAACCATTGCAAGGTTCTCCACTCTCACAAGTACCAGTCTTATATTGTGCATTAGCCAGTTGCTGGAGATTTTTCCCTACCCAATCCTGACTACGTTCTTAGTATACCCCTTTCATTTACAGTCTTTCATCTTTGTCTTACTCTGAAATTATGCAGGAGCTCCTGTTTTGAGTGGCCACAACCATTATGCCACCGAGGAGGCTTTTCTCTAGCTCCCTAGTTACTCCCGTATTTGGATGAGGTCTCCTCCCACTTGACAAGGTCAGCACTGTTTCTCCCTCCTGATGACAATGGAGTCAAAGCATCTAGGTGGTGTCTAGTTATGAATGAGAGTACACCCTGTCAGCCCTTTTTGGGACAACAAGTCAAATGAAGAATTGTTAAGGATGATCTTTGCTCTGCCAGCTGTCATGATGGATAATCCCTGCTAAAGGATCACTAATTAACAGTAGTTGACACCACCCTGTTCTTGGGCTCAGAGGCAGGTACTGTCATCTACCTAGAGTTGTTAACTCTCCCGGACAAGGATGTGAAATCCAGCTCTAGAGGAGTGTTGAGTGGCAGAAAGGGTTTCAAATCAGGTCTGTGTCTGGTAGTCCAAAGAACATTTTATAAAGTTACTTGGCCACTAAATTCTGGTTTCACCATAAAAACAGATTTTTAAAGTTAAGCGCAAAATAATTTTGAAAGTCTGAGATTTCCCAAGCATAGATGGAAACTTAATATTGTACTAATTCCTGTATCTGTCTTATGAAAAATGTAGCTAAACATACACAATGTAAATAGCTTTTAGGCCTCAATGACTGTGAGGGCACACTTCTTAAATAGATAGCATTTCACTTTTTAAAATATATTATGCACCCTGCCTTCGGGGCTTACAAGCACACTTTGGAAGGGTGGAACTTAATAATAAATAAAAAATATGTTTTCCTATGTGGCAATTGGACGTTTCCTTGATGTTTGTCACTGCAGTGCCTTTAAACTACAGCGCTGCCACAGAACTGTGGTGCTTCCGACAGCATACATTTTTGTCACAGTTGTGAATGGTATAAATACACATTGCATCTCATATATGACATTTAACTCCAATGCCATAGGTGCATTTTCGGCACCATCTACTAAGGCCTTACCGGAAAGTTGAATAGACCAATAGAGTGAAACCATTTTTACCAATATCATGATAGGGTCAGAGGGCACTTTGGCACAGGATAGAAATGTTACAGTGGAGAGTGTCCAAAATCCAGATAAAAAAGGGTCCAGAAAAAGGCAAAATATCTGGTGGAACAGGCTGAAAAAGTAAGGGGGATATTCTCAAGAAAGTGTGATAATTACCGCAAAATTAGCTTAACCCAACTCTTCACATCGCTGGAAAATAACGCTATGTTAACGTTGTTTTGTCAACACAGCGGTACCATGCGATAGTCTCACGATAACATGCCGAATGACCCGTTAAAATTAACGCGACGCCAAAAAAACACGAAACATGAACCCGAAAATAGTAGTGATGAGGCCAATTGCGATACAAAAATCAGCGATAACCAGCGACAGGCCTGCAATTCCCACGCGTCATGTGGGAAAATGCACCATAAAAGCAAAGTAAAAAAACAGTGTGATGACAAAGTACGAGCACAACCCCACATCCTTGACGTAGAGCAAACGACCATTGTTCCGCATCAAATAGGTTTCTCCTCACAAACAGTCACAATGTACATTGACATGCAGTCTGTATGTAAACTGTGCCAATGCGGAAATATACATGGAACACACTGTGAAACCACATCTCCCCTTCACATTGCAGAGGGACAATCAACACATCCTGCACGCAGACGTGCCATGTCCATGATCAATCAATTATGAAAGCATGGACGAATGTAGGGGCAGTGACTCCCCCTTACGTACATGTTGCACATGTTGTGGGACTTCAGTCACAGGGCTCATCCCTGCATCATTGTGGTAAATATCTGACCCCAAAAGAAGCCTTGTTGTCGCAAATGATAGCCAATATGGAATGATTTGGGACACATGTGAAACCCTGAAGAGTGGTATTCCTTATTAACTGTGACACGCAGAACTGGCAGTTTCGAATACGTGACAACCTAAACAGCCTCTCTGCACAGAGGTGACACACCCACCATCCATTAACAAATTATAAAATTGTTAGCACTACATGTCGAACTCACACTTGTCTGAGTGATGTGCTTGTACAGATGAGTGACATGCACACAAGAAATGTGTGTTGGAATGCATTTATTTGCACATGCTGTGCCTGTGGTAATTTTGTACTGTCTCATGATTGCTAAGGACTGTCACAATGGGACGTGCTCATGTGAAGAAATTGTCAATGATGGTGTTCCTATGGGTTATTCCTGCTGCGGCTGCAGTGGGGTGTGGTCCACCTGCCTCATCTTCCTCATCATCGTCCGGTGCATCAGGCACTTGTATCCATGGGGCATTGCTGCGTACACATATGTTGTGCAACACACAACATGCAAAGATCATCTTGCACACAATGTCTGGGCTGTACAGGAGCCTTCCACCTGTGATGTCCAGGCACCTGAAACGTCACTTCGACAGGCCAATTGCCCAGCTGGAGGGGTGTCATCATCCAAGCGCAGAATGCATTTCCTTGATCACCTGTGACAGTGCAGAGAGACATGAGTCAATAGTTGGTTTTGCATGATGTGTTGGCAGGTTCACTGGTCCATATGTGTGTGATGTATGTGACATAGGGATTCCTGTAAGACATGTACTGCTTGTTTCAAATGAGCGCCACCAATGTGTATTACATAGCCTCACTGCTGCTCCTCCCTCCTCCAGAGTCTATTCACTAGTGTGCGCAGTGCGATTGCATCACTTGCACCCCTACGGCACACTATTGTGATGCCTGTCTGTGCATGTCCACAAGCCTGACAATGACACAGTGATGTTGTGTGCTGAAGGTGGACGGCCACATGTGTGTAGGCCTATGGTAAGGACAGGGCAGACACAGATGTAGATGAACTCATCATGCGGTTGAGGGTAGACCTTTGGCTTATGCTGCGGTAATAGCACCACACACAACAGTTGGCATGTCTGATCCCTGACCCCGAGCGGGCTTGCGCGCCCTCATTTACCCTTTGGCCGAGCCTGCACTCCAGGGGCATGCTGCATAGCAACATTGTCCATTGCGGGACAGGTGGCGCAGACACTACAACAGATACACACGCATTAGTTACTTCCTTGGCAAGGACTAAACTTAACCATGCCCAGAGCCACGTGTTGAATAAATACACCCCTACGCTGTACTGCCGTGCCCAGGTCCACTCCGCTTACGCTCACAGGGGAGTACAACACAGCTACATGTCCCAGGTCTACCCCACTGCCTGAGATGACAACGTTGCGCCCATCTGTATACAGCACAATGTAATGTGGTATGGCCCGGGCCCTCATGCATACATAATGATCACCCTGACACACTGAGATTGTTTGTGGAACTGGCTACGGGCACGTGCGCACGACACATTTTATTGCAAGGGTCACATGTCCAGTGACTCCTGTGCTGGATGGGTGTAGGGTTGTGTAAGCCACCCCTCAGGGGTTGGTTGGTACTGGCAACAACTACATCAGTGATCAGACAATCAGAAGTTCAAAGTTCAAACAGCAAGGGTCAATGACTTGAGCTGCACAGAGTTAGTGGCCCCAGGTGCACTGCGGCCGGCACATGCACACCGCCACGGGACGGTGACTTGCGATGTACTGAGGTAGGGCCACGAGAGCTGAGCTGGTCCTCGATGTCCACGGAGAATGTCGTGGAGTGTTACGGGGACAGTGGAAGGCGTCCTTCCAGGGTATGGTGCAGAGGGCAGAAGCAAGCAGAAACAGGCAAATGGAGGATTAGAATGCTACAGACTCCTTTTTACCACCATGTCAGTATCAGCTACATGATGATAAAGACAACCCCAACGCCATAGACTCAGACGCCACCAAAGTTCAACCAGAGAGTGTCCATGACTTCCGTGGCACAGAGTCAGTGGCACCAGAGCTGGAAGGGGATTCAGACTGCGATGAGGCCTGTACAATGATATGAATTCTGCCATGAAGAGATCAAAGCACAGTTCCAATTGTGTGACTTACTCGACCGCAGTGTGTGTGGGAGGCAGCAGTGGCCTACAGCCACGTGTCGCTGCACAGAGTTAGTGGCCCCAGGTGCACTGCAGCCGGGACATGCACACCGCCACGGGACGGTGACTTGCGATGTTCTCAGGTAGGGCCCCGAGAGCTGAGCGGATCCTCGATGTCCAAGGAGAATGTTGTGGAGTGTTACGGGGACAGTGGAAGGTGTCCTTCCAGGGCATGATACAGAGGGCAGAAGCAAGCTGAAACAGGCAAATGGAGGAGTAGAATGCTACAGACTCCTTTTTACAGGCATTGTGTGCGGTGTCAGCAAGGGGCACAAGTAACACAAGTTCGCAGTCAATTGCCCCAACACGTACAGGAAGCCAGCTATGGCATAGAAGCCTGGCTTGGTCTCCAGCTGTTCCTGCACAGTGTGGGGAAAGTGTAGGTACTGGGGTACCAAGCTGATGATGGCATCCAGGACAGGTGTGAGGAACTTGGATAGGGCTGGCTTTGAGACTCCTCTGACTCTGGCGGTTGTTGGTTGGAAGGTACCAGAGGACAATAGGTGCAGCACAGCCAGCAGCTTTGTCTGAGGTGGGATATTGGTTGTCCGCTGTGTTGGTGCCATCAGCCTGTGGGCAATGATGGTCAGGATGTGGAGAATGGTTGTCCTTCTGAGCCTGCAGTGGGCAATTACATTCTCTGGTGTTAAGTCTGTGAGGCTGGTGCATTTCCTGCAGTTCTGCTATCTTTGTCTATGCTGCCTCTGTGGTGGTCCAGGGGATCTGGGGTGGAGTCGGGCCTGGGGGTGGTGGTGGTGGGTGTTGTGGCCCTGTTGGGGCTCCAAGCTGCATAATCAGTACCTCCATGGCATTTGTTGATCTTCAGGTGTGACTCTGGGCTGGGCTCCCTTTTCTGGTGCAGGTTGTCATCAGACTTTATACCAGGTCAGAGCAGGTGTTAATTTCTTGCTGCTAACACGCCTTATCACCTGTTTTGTGTTCTTATCACCGAACTGGCTGGTCGTTGAGAATGTTGCAATGTGGTGTTGTCGTGGCTTTTTGCACGGGAACGCCTACTCTGCATCTCATTAGCGATTGTTGCCGGGGTCATCTGTGGCAATGTTATTGGCGGCTCCTATCGCAGGTAAACTGGTGATATTGGCTGTTAGCACCAGCTTGTGAATGGGGCGATAAATTTATCACCACTTTGGCTGCGATAAAGTGCCAATAACTCTGTGATAAATCCTTGAGAATATGCCCCTAAGTTTTCAACACAAATCATAATAGAAATTTGTAACAAAATATTAAAAAGTAAAACAACTAAAGGAAAAAAGAAAATCAGTGCAAAAACCTTTTTTTTTTCAGGGAAGTGACTTTAATTGTATAGCTGGTACCACCCTCGACAGATCACATCCCCCTGTCCCAACCTCCCCAATACATAAAACCGCCCAGCTTTTCGCCCCTGGAAAATGGATTGGGGCCTAGTCAACACTTGGAGGGCACACAACCCCCACAGCACTTAATTTTCGTATTATTCCAACATGCATGACCTATCTGTCCATCTGGACATATTCCTAAAGTCCTCCTCCTTTCTTACCCAAGCTTCTCGGACTGAATACCTTGCAAAAACCCACTCATACCATAGCACTTTACTACAGACCTCCTACTGGGGCCCTGCCAAGCTCCCAGTCCCAACCTGGAAACTGAACACCCTAGCCATGGATGACCCCGCATTTCAAACAGGCTTGGGGGATGCGATCCATGATTACTTTGAAGAAAATGAGGGCATGGCCTCCTCCCCCCAGAGGAAATGGGAGGCTTTCAAACTGGTCATCTAGGACACTGCATAGCTAATGGGGTTGGGATTCATGTTCAATTGCACAAAGAGATCAAATGGCAAGAAGATCTCTTAATGGAGCTGAATTTCTCATGATCCGGCAACCCTGCTCCCCTTGATCGATTGCGTGCAAAACAGGAAACTCTCCTGGCGCTAGTTGAATGACTCCTAACCTATGACTACAGGGCCTACTCACAAAGCCTCTGACAAGTGAAACAAGTCAGGGAGATTACTAACTTGAATGGCTAACCCAGAGTGCCAAACCTCTCAAATCCTTCATGTGCACACAAGCGACGGCAGAGCGATTTATACCCAGACAGCGATCAATGAGCCTTTTATAGTGTACTACTCCCAGCTGTATGCTCAGTGAGAAATAACTAACCTCCAGCTCATGCACAATTATATACTAGCGGAGGAGACACACAGACTCTGTGCAGAAATAGTATCCCTAGTAGGAGGGGTCTAAGAAGTCAGGGGGGGGCATTGAGAACTGGCTGAGGTAAGACCCTGAGCACAGACAGCCTTCCCATAAACATTTACACAAAGTCCATTGATACCCTCGTCCCAGTGCTAAACAAACTATTTAATGCACTCAAGGAAAATGGCTGCCTTCCTCCGACACTCCGGGATACCCTGTTAATCCCCTTCCTCCAGCAATAAAGAAAGACTGCATGAAATGTTGGCCTTATTCAGACCTCTGTCTATCTTAAATGCAGACTATACAATACTGAGCAAAATATTAGTAAATAGGCTACTCCCTTATGTACAAGGCTTCATCCATGAATATTAGTCAGGATTTATCTCTACCCGAAGTACTGCAAACAATATCATACAACTAATATAAGTTTTGCATACTGCCCCAAGTATGTATCCGAAAACTCAAATCATAGCTGTTGGCATTGAGAAGGCATTTGATACCCTGAGCTGGGATTACTTATATGCTACTATAACTAGCATGGGACTGGGCAGCAGTTTCCTCAGCTGCACAAATTTATTTTACACAACTCTGATTGTCCGGGTGAGGGCCGGCTCCCAGAGTCGGTTCCTCCTGCACACAGATGAACATAAATAAATAAAATGGCATGGCAAAACTATTTTACTTTGCCGCCATCTCACGCTGTGTATGGCGTGAGTATGAGGGCAGGGGACAGGACTGATACCTGTGAATGCAGGAAAACTGCTGCCCCATCCAGTGCATAAGTCAGATTGGCCGGCTGTTTTGTGATGACCAGCTCGACATGCGCACTGCAGACCGAGGATTCCCAGTGCTATGATGAAGCTGGGGAGTGCTTTCCAGTTCAAGTCCCTAGCCTTAAAATTAACACTGGGTTAACCTCCTCCAACCAATCCTGGACTGCTCTCAAGCTGAAAACAGCATGAGAGCAGCTCCAGGATAGGTCGTATTTACGTTCCACTAGGCAGGAAGGAGGTCCTTCCCCTTCCTGCTAGTCATTACCAGAATCTCACCAGGAGAGGAGAGATACACTGGACGGGTGCAGCATATATGGTGAGTTTTTCAACATCAGGCTGCACCATATTTTCATGGTGCCAGCTGCCACTATCGGCTCCACTGTCTCATTACCACGTGTGAAAGGGAAGGGCACTCCCCAAGGCTGACCCCTCTCGCCCCTCCTATTTGCATTGGCAAATAAACCACTCGCCCTTACACTCTACTGCAGCCACCTTTACCAGGGACTGCATATGGAGGGCTGCTCACTCTATGTCTCTCTATATGCAGACAATCTCCTTCTTTATTTCCATGGACAGCACGCCCACACTGAGGGAGCATTCACTGCATGGACTTCACTCTGGGCTTAGAATTAAGTGGGATGAATTTAATTATTTTTCCATATACACCCCCCTCACAAGGGATTACCCTCTAAAGGTGACCCCTATGCCGGGAGATAATGACATTACATTACCTCGGGATATAGGGTTATCATACTGCCTTGGAACTCGTTTAGGGCAACATTAGATTGACTCTTCCCTGCAGCAGGCCATACAGTTCTGGCACACTGTCCCTCTCTCAGCGATGGGAAGAATTGCCATATTAAAGATGATACTCAACTTCTTCACCACACTCCCTGTTCACTTTCCCAGATCACTCTTCAATGAAATGGATGGCTACTGACTCAACTGGGGTACAGAGTATGGATAAGTAGCGACCACAGCCCAACGCAAGGGAGGAGGTGCCCATAATGTCCACTCTTCAATTTGCACTACAACAAACCTGGATGAAAATTCACTAAGCACCTCCCCTTATTGGTGCTACTACACCTCCCACACACAAGAAACTGGATAAGGCCTGGTTACTGGGAATGGAGGGGCGTGACAAAAAGTGGGCAACTGGTACTGAAACGGACAGCTTCAGGATTTCCAGAACTTGGTATCTCTGTTTGATATCCCTCCACATCAGTTTCTCCTATTTGGTGCAGTAGCGACAACTATTTGATGGGAATAGAGAGCTGAGGGACTAGAACCCTGAAAGTTCCTGCTTACAGTCTAGTTGTACTACAAACGGCTGAACCAGGCCAGTCATGTTCCTCTGTCAATCTCTACTCTCCCAAACTAAGCCCAAACTAAGCCTAGCCTTGATGGAGTGGAAATTTCGTATTTGCATTTTACTAATCTGTAGGGGTGAATCATAATCACATGTAGAGTGCACCCGCATATAATCCTGTCTTGTGTAAACATGAGTATTAGAATTGTGAACCGTGTTAACGTATCTACCGGACATATTTTAGTTTACTGGCAAGTAGTTTGAGAAGTTAACATAGGAAATCAATGTAACTAGCAGAAAGCGTTAACATGAAGAAACCGTGTAGTGAAGTTTGACACAAATTTTGTACTAAATGTGTTTAATAATAATAGTTTCCATAATTAGGTAAATGCCTTAGTCGAAAAGTAAAATTAGTTATGCAACTCGTAATGCTAAAGTGATACATTCTTATGTTAGCCAAAGCTGTAGTCCTGAAGTGCAAACCCGTGACAAACTCTCGTTTTAGGATTTCAACATCCTGTGATTCTGGGCAAATCGCTTAATCTCCCCGTGCCTAACAAAAAGGAATGTATCCGTCTGTAACGAAACTGGTGCTTATGTAAAGCGCTCTGATACCCGATATCTCGGGTCTAGTTTGCGCTATATAAAACACTTAAAATTTTTTTTTTAAAAAATTCTGAATTTTATGTGCACTGTGGAAGCTGTTCTTTCTCACGTTTTGCATTGCAGGTGGAGAATCATTCTCTTTTTAAATTAATGTCTTTGTTTTATCAGCTAGGCAAGAACAGAGGAAGTTACAATTACATGGCTTGGAGGCGATAATGGGAAAAGTCTGTTTCATGCTGGAGAAGGCACGGGAACCAAGGATGAATTGTTGCACAGGAGGTAGATGGAGAATAGTGTGGAAAAGTACGCTTATGACTGTACCCATTTTGGAGTATGTGCGAGAAGTGCATCAAGAGAATTCGACCTATAGATAACCGGTTGTTGGTATTAGGGATAGAGGCCCACATCTTCCTTGCCTTTGGATAGAGAGCTCTTTCTCTTTCAATGGTGGCTTTATGCTGCTTGACCCATCTCAACTGTGGAGAGACTTCTTAGGAAGACTCCACAAATGTAACCTTTCCTCCTGATTTGAAATGCTTACCCGTTAATGTAGGGATGTCATATTAGCAATAGAATAGGGATAGATTTAAATGCTCTTCTTTCACAAACTCTTGATGCAGGGAAATTTGGATTCTTGCTTCTTGATTGTCTGTATCCTCCTTCTCGAGCTAATAGTTCTGTTCATCTTGCACCGTCTGAATTGGGTGTGTAGGTTTGGCTTTATGCTGTTTCTTTTGTATTTCTATACCCCCGTGCTGAGGTGTGTTTATGTTCAGATATTTCTAACTTTGTAATAAATCTAACTAACCTTTCTCAATTGTCCTTTGGTTATTATGTATGAGGAAGTGGGATTTCAAAAATGGAACGTGCAATAATGATTTTCTCCCCTTCACACTTTCATGCTGCTTAAAAGAACTATCGGAGGTGTGTCTCTAGAAAAGTTCCAGAACAAATCCAAACTGCCATTTCAGCCTCATGCCCCTGCAGACCTAATAAAGTGCAGACCTGGGCAAAGAACTATAGGGCAAAGACTGGACTAACATGCTTCTCTGCCCCCCCTTGTGTCTCCCGTAATGTGTGCTTTAAACTGATCTAATATTAATACCTAAATAGGGCATTTCTAACTCCTCAACAACTTAGCAGAATGTTCCCAGGAGCCCAGGCTGCCTATCCCAGGTGTTGTTTAGAGGTCACTGACTTCTATCACATGGTATGGGACTGCTCAACCCTGAACCCATACTGAGAGGTACTAAGTGGGAGGAATGTGAAGGTGCCATCATGAGACTAGAAGTATAGAAGGGACACCGCAGTCATGACCATGCACAGGCATGTGACCAGGTAGTTGGGGACTGCCAACTACTGTCCCCAAAAGGGCAACTGCTTACTGCCTCAAATGAAGACTCGACAGATGAGGACTGAACCACAAACAACCTCCTTTAGGACCCCCTGACATGTACGCTCACACTAGCACGTGAAGACGAAGCCACCCACATACCACAGTTCTCGTACTGGGAACAGCAGCTTCACCCTAGTCGCAGAGCGACCCTTTGTTTACCTCTTATGGGGAGATTTTCAAAAAAGCCACGCAACGCAGCCCCCGGCGAGTCTGCACTGCGCTGTGTGACAGGGAGGGAGCAGGAGAGCGCCATATCTTCAGAGATAGCTCTCTCCTCCCCTTTCCCTTGCGCTGGTGCTAATTTCAGCTGCCGTGCGCAAAAGCACACAGCTAAGCGCCACAGCAGCAGTGTAGCTTAGGTTTTATACAGGAAGGGTATCCTTCCTGTACAAAATATTATGCTAGGCATGATGCAAAGCTTTTCCTACTTTGCATCCGTGCTGCATAGTGCAGCACGCATGCAAAGTTCAGAAAAGCAAGGAGAAATGAAAGCATTTCTCCTGTTTGCGCCTCCTTTGAAGCAACGTTAACTTTTGGCGCAAAACCATGTTTACAATTCTTTGTAAATATGGGTGTGCGTCAAAAGGCACGGGTGGTTGCCTGGGGACGCCCATGTACCACCCATGTAATACCCTCTCGGCACAAAGTAACGCAAAGGAGTGCTTCATGCTGCTTTGCGCTATCCAGAGGGTACTTTCCAGTGCAAAACATGTTTTGCGCTGGACCGAAAATAGCACAAAAAAGTGCTAGTTTGCGTCACGTTTGGGACAACCCCCATAGTTTCTTGTTTCAATACTATTCATAGCTTTTCCTCCTATTTTCCTAGACTATGGATTTAGGTAGAAGGACTCAACCACACAGCCTAGTTCGATAATGAGGGGGAACAACAACCGATTCCCTTGCTTTATAATTCTAGGACTATAAGCTGAAATGTCCTGATAACGATACTGTGCTAATATAAACATTTAAGCATGTAAATTAATATCATATGTAGATATGCCTTGCTACGACTCTATGTACGGAAAATGCCAATAAAGTTTGTTTTAAAAAAAGAGAAGAGTTTCCTCTTTGACAGACATGTTTCAGTCAGTTTCCTAAAGCAGGCTCAGATGTTGCCTTTATTCCTGTAATCTCAGTCAAGTTCTCATAGTATCCATAACACGAGACAATGTAGCCTACCTCATTGCTCCACCAGCACACTATTCCAGACTCTCTCAAGGAGATTATTCTTACTTCATCTTTCAAGGCCTGAGATGATCCTTCCTGAGAACCAGCCTTAAGTAAGGTGGGGTCTCCCATCACCAATTAAATGTAGGCCTTGGGCCCTACAGACTGGCCCACCTGAGATTTTGTTTTCTTTAACTTATCTGAAGATAGGAGTAGTTTTTCCCATGACATTACATGACATGATCCAGATTATATTGTACACGTGTGATAGATCACCCCCTCAGTGGTGTAACATAGGCACCTGGAGCCGCCGCGGTGCATGGGCGGCCACAAGCTCCAGGGGGCCACCTCAGCACAGTAGCCTGACCTGAGAGCGCCTGACTGTTGATGCCATAATATTCCCGGGGCATTTGTCAGCTTATTTAATTGACTGGCGCACGCATACTACCATCGCGCTTCAAGCTGGGACCATAGCAGCAGGAAAAACACTGCATTGGAAACTCGGCCGCCATCTTAGGTCAGTCACAGGGCGAGCGGACTACTTGCTCGGCCCTCCCACCCTCCCACCCTGACCAATATAAAAAGACCATTACCGGGTAGTTTCTCCATCGATAGACCTTTTGTGAGGTTCCTGAGGCTTGAGCCGGGAACAGTGTTTTAGCGAAATTGCAAATTTGAATGCATTTTTTTAATAATTCATTTCTGTACTGTTGATGCCATAATATTCCCGGGGCATTTGTCAGCTTATTTAATTGACTGGCGCACGCATACTACCATCGCGCTTCAAGCTGGGACCATAGCAGCAGGCAAAACGCTGCATTGGAAACTCGGCCGCCATCTTAGGTCAGTCACAGGGCGAGCAGACTACTTGCTCGGCCCTCCCACCCTCCCACCCTGACCAATATAAAAAGACCATTACCGGGTAGTTTCTCCATCGATAGACCTTTTGTGAGGTTCCTGAGGCTTGAGCCGGGAACAGTGTTTTAGCGAAATTGCAAATTTGAATGCATTTTTTTTAATAATTCATTTCTGTACTGTTGATGCCATAATATTCCCGGGGCATTTGTCAGCTTATTTAATTGACTGGCGCACGCATACTACCATCGCGCTTCAAGCTGGGACCATAGCAGCAGGAAAAACGCTGCATTGGAAACTCGGCCGCCATCTTAGGTCAGTCACAGGGCGAGCAGACTACTTGCTCGGCCCTCCCACCCTCCCACCCTGACCAATATAAAAAGACCATTACCGGGTAGTTTCTCCATCGATAGACCTTTTGTGAGGTTCCTGAGGCTTGAGCCGGAAACAGTGTTTTAGCGAAATTGCAAATTTGAATGCATTTTTTTAAATAATTCATTTCTGTACTGTTGATGCCATAATATTCCCAGGGCATTTGTCAGCTTATTTAATTGACTGGCGCACGCATACTACCATCGCGCTTCAAGCTGGGACCATAGCAGCAGGAAAAACGCTGCATTGGAAACTCGGCCGCCATCTTAGGTCAGTCACTGGGCAAGCAGACTACTTGCTCGGCCCTCCCACCCTCCCACCCTGACCAATATAAAAAGACCAGTACCGGGTAGTTTCTCCATCGATAGACCTTTTGTGAGGTTCCTGAGGCTTGAGCCGGGAACAGTGTTTTAGCGAAATTGCAAATTTGAATGCATTTTTTTTAATAATTCATCTCTGTACTGTTGATGCCATAATATTCCCGGGGCATTTGTCAGCTTATTTAATTGACTGGCGCACGCATACTACCATCGCGCTTCAAGCTGGGACCATAGCAGCAGGAAAAACGCTGCATTGGAAACTCGGCCGCCATCTTAGGTCAGTCACAGGGCGAGCAGACTACTTGCTCGGCCCTCCCACCCTCCCACCCTGACCATTATAAAATGGGACCCTTTCCTCGTAGGCGCAGCGGACGGGCGCAGCGGGCGCGCCGGCGGCGCGCCGAAGGCAAGCCCGTCTGCGCCCATCCGAGCCTGTCCCAAGCCTAGGGCCACCCCCCCTGGACTAAATACTTCTGATTCTACACACTCAAGGATCTGCTACGATACCAATTATTTAACATCGTTTAATATTAATAAAGCTTCCTGTTCCCCGATTAACTTACATACTTTAGATTATGCTCCATACACCTGTCCTTTTTGCTCTCTTCACATTATGGAACACCCTCACTTACAAAATCCTGTTGTCACCTCTCACAACAAATCCTCTCCTATTATCAAACTAGCCCTTTTAAACGCTCGATCACTCCCTAAACACAGGTATGAAATCGCTCAATTCATTGACAGTTGGCAGTTGGACATTTTATTACTCACTGAAACGTGGGGAGAGCAAGCCTCGGACCCTGACTTCACTTCAGCTACTCCAGAAGGATTCTCCAATATCAGGCTTGATAGGTCACTAAATAAAAAAGGTGGAGGAGTGGCGATTATTTTTCGCGACACCTTTCGTCTACGTACAGAACCCCTAAAAATTAATACTTGTGAAGCTTTGAACTTCACTTTTGTTACTCCTTATTCTACCTCCTTTCGAGGTATTTTGCTTTATCGCCCCCCTGGCCTCCGTTCCGCTTTTCTGTCCTCTTTGAGCCACATTTTAGAACCAATTCCTGGAGAAAACAATTTCACAATTCTGGGTGATTTTAATTTTCACTTGGAGAAGAAGGAAGATCCTGATACTCATTCCCTCCTTACGGAAATTAATGCAGCATGTCTTACGCAACTGGTTCATTCACCTACGCATCTAGCGGGACATACACTGGACGGAGTCTTTTCCAATCTTGACTCCTTAACCATAGAGCGCATACTACCTCTCACATGGACAGACCATTCTGCTGTCTGTTTCAATATTCTTCCTCTGACACCGATTCTCACAAAATCCTGTAAATCAGGCATTTTTAAATCCTGGAAAAATATCAACGTTCCTGAATACACCAACAACTTAGACGCCTTGAAAGAAATTGACACTGCTGATCCAGAAGCCGCAGCTATTTACTATACCAGATGTATTAAGACCGCAATTGATACCTCTGTTCCCATTAAAAAACGCTCTTCTAACAGGTTGTCAAATTCTGCCCCATGGTTCACTGAAGCACTTAGGTTAGAAAAGCAAAGCTGTAGACGCCAGGAACGCAAGTGGCGTTCTAACTACGACCCTTATGAGAACAGTTGTTATAAAGAGAAACTAAAAAATTACAAATTATCAATCATTAGTCAGAAAAGTATTTTCTTTAATAATCAAATCGAATCAGCTCAAGATTCAACTAAACAACTTTTTCAGGTCGATTCTCCTCTCTCTGGCCATGATAAACCTTCCACTGCAGAAGCCTCCCAATCTATGTGCAACGCACTTTCCACCTACTTTCAAGAAAAAGTGTGCGATATCTATTCCAATTTTAACAAGTCCACTAACCATGCACATCGGACCGATTCCCACATCACGCTCAACTCGATTCCCCTTAATCCTTCTACAACTCCCAATCATTCCAATTTCTCATTTAGTCACATTTCACCTGAGATGATCCTCAAACTAATGATGTCGACCAATTCTGGCTCACCTGATGATCCTTGCCCACCTTCAGTTTTTAAAATAGCTCCAGAGAAGATTTCTATTGCTCTCGCAAACATCTTTAATGCTATGATCTCATCTTGCATCTATCCTACTATATGGAAAAAAACAGTTACTAAGCCTCTTCTCAGGAAAACTACGTTGGATCCTTCCAAAGTAACCAGTTATAGACCGATAGCATGTATTCCCTATCCATCCAAGATCATTGAAAAAATCATGAACATTCAATTATCCGAATATATAGACTCCAACAACTGTCTGGATGCCTCCCAATTTGGCTTCAGGAGGGGACATGGGACAGAGACAGCATTAATAAAAGCCTCAGACGAGATACGAATGATCCTTGACAAAGGAGGCGCCGCGGTGCTCATACTACTCGATCTGTCCGCGGCTTTCGACACGGTCGATCACGCTATTTTGATCGACCGTGTCGGAAAAGCTGGAATATCATCTGATGCTCTCTCGCTCCTGGCGTCCTTCCTGACAGACCGAGAGCAATCAGTCTCTATGGGCTCATTCTCTTCTGACTCCTTTACACTACCTTGTGGAGTCCCCCAGGGATCCTCGCTAAGCCCAACGCTTTTTAACATTTATGTGACAGACTTAGCGAGGATCATCAAAGCTCATCGTCTAGCAGTTACATTGTACGCAGACGATACACAACTTGTCCTGGCCATTAATAACAATGGAATGGAGGTTGCCAATAACTTCCAAAAAGGAATGAGTGCCATATGTAATTGGATGCACTCGAATTGTCTGAAACTCAACTCGGACAAAACCGAGGTGATGGTGTTTGGGAAACTCACTCCTGCATGGTCTTCTATATGGTGGCCACAAGATCTTGGCCCCCCGCCCAATCCGGTTACCAAGGTTAGAAATCTTGGTGTTATCTTTGATAACAAACTCTCATTTAATCAACATGCCAACTCTATAGTTTCGGCTTCATTTTTCATACTTAAAATGATAAAAAAAATTCAGCCCTATCTTCCATTAAACACCATAAATACCTTGATCTCTACCTTATTAATGTCCCGAGTTGACTACTGCAATGCTCTCATGCTTAACGCCAAAGAACAAGTAGTCAACAAACTTCAACTAGTTCAAAATGCAGCCGCTCGACTTGTCACAGGTACACCAAAATTTAAGCCAATTTCCAATACCATCCGTGATCTCCACTGGTTGCCAATCAGACAACGTATTAAATTCAAAGCCCTCTGCATTGCCTTCAAGAGCATTCATGAAAAATCACCTGCCTTTCTTAAAGACGCTCTCCATCCCTACCGCCCTTCACGCAATCTTAGATCTGCTGATGCTAATCTCCTGGAAGTAATCAAAACTAGGAAAGCTACTTGGGGAGATAGATCTTTTGCAGTAGCTACAGCTAAATTATGGAACTCCATGCCAAGACATCTAAAAAATGCTCCTACATTACTATCATTCAGGAAGCAACTGAAGACGTGGTTGTTCAATTATTAATCTCCCTGACTCCCGGGCCCAACCTTCGATTTCTGTCTATCAAAGCTCCAAGACACCCTTTGGTAATCGTGCGCTCAATAAATTGCATAAAATAAATAAATAAATAAACTGAGTCCGGAAGGGGGCCCTCCATGTGCTTTACAGTGTGGGGGCTCAACATTCGTTATGCCACTGCATCCCCTTATAGGTATGATTCTTGTTCCTCAATTAGTGTTTATTTTCCTTACTTCCTCTTAATGGTTAGGAAATTATTCACCTTACATATTTGATTCATGAAACATTTGGTGTACAAAATCCACTTGGGTAGATCTCTTCCGATCGGATGAGTTACCTCACTAGCTTTCTATAATCTTACAGCAACATAGGGCCACAAGATCATTTGTTTAAAATTGTATTTGATTGGCAACCTCATTTTAGGCGTACTTCCTAAACCCAAGAAAAAGCCAGGTGAAGACCTCATCTCCGAGGGATGGACCCTTTCCCTGTCTTTGGCTACAAATTACATTGGACACTTTAGAGAAGGACACAGCAAGTGGGCAGGTCTTAAATAGCTAGGCTACATATGCAAGCATGACTTCTAATTTCAATTAGTAATGAAATCAACCCAGATTGCACAAGAAATGGATGGCTACAATTCTTAGCCACCACACGTCCAGAATCACACCAAAGGCCATTGTATTTAAAGCATAACGGCCGTCAATGTTTTTTTATGGCATAGAAAACAGTTGGTCCTAGACCAATTCATCATACAATTAGATTGTTCTATATTCTTTATTCAAAAAACACATTCACGATGAATAGCTTTGTTCGATTTTGCGTTAAAACCATAAAAGCACATCATATACAATTCATAGAAAAAGGAAAAAACATTTTGAGAAGAAAAAATGGTTGAGGAAACCGAGACTACATATCTCAGAGGGTCTTTGTAAAATATATATGGTGTCTAGTAGCTTAGTCCAGGGCTTAAATCACGGAGGGCATCACCAAGTATCTATGTGTTAAGATACACCAGGACTATATAATTTCACTCAGATGACAACCATATATATTATGAAATTTTAGTGAAGTGCATTAAGTTAATACCATTTAAAATACCCCAAAAAAGGACAAACAACTCACATATCGAATAATTACATCACGGATGTTGAAACAATTCCAACAACCATTGCAAAAAAAATCCAAACAGAAGACAATTACATCACAACAGTTTTGTCCATATCGTGCCAATGGTGAAATGCAAATAACACCTGTGGTGCAAGCAAATTCATACAACATATACAGTGGTTAAAATGTGTACTATTTACATGTTTGATGAGGACAGTGGCGTGCAGTGAAATAAAGATTATATATGTATGTATACAAGGTTTGAATACACGTGCGCTGTAGGCAGTGACGTACATTGAAATAAACGTTACAGACTATATACATATGTACAATAGTTAACATGCCAGATTCTTTAGCCATTTGTCAGTGTTGCCACATTCAAACCCTTTATGACAGTGTCAAAGACATGTATCCATTTACATTCACGGACACTTAGGGGCTGATTATGATAGCGGTTTTCCCGCATCCTCCAGGCCAGCGGAAGCCACCGCCGGCCCGGAGGATGCGGGAAAACCGCTGCGTAGCCTCGAAAGACCCACCGCCATTTTAGGATGGCGGTGGGTCTTGAAATCCGTCCGCAGCCTTTCCGCCGCGGTCGCCTTCCGACCGCGGCGGAAAAGCTTTAACATGGCCGCCGGTGTCTATCAGACACCGCCAGCCATATTTGGATGGTGTAAAATGTATGCTTTTCCGCAGCGGCTTTTCCGCCATGGAAAAGCATACGGACCTTCACTTCGGGGGCCCGTTGCGGGCCCCCTGGGTGAAGGGTGGGTGGGGGTGCACATGGTGGGTACCTATGGTACCCCCCTGCATTTGCGTGTACAAAGCAGCAGGCACCGCGCGGTGCCTGCCGCTTTGTGCACGTAAATGCGGTGCATGCATTTTTCACATTGCGGCGGGTGCAGCTTGAAGCTGCACCCGCCGCAATGTTAAAGATAGAGGATGTGACCACCACCCTGGCGGTCACATCCTAATCTGCACGGAGGGAACGCCGCAGCCCATGCGGACGTTCCCTCCTACTCTGGGGTCGTGGATGGACTCAAGTCCGTCCGCGATCCTAATGACCCCCTTAGTGTATTGGCAAATGTACCACCTCTAGGATTAATCCTGACTTTCTTAATTACCCACCACTTCAGACTCTCGGCCGAGTGTCCAAATGTATTAAAGTGTTCCACAAGGGGTGTTCCCTGCACTTTGCAACGTATTCTACTGCTATGCTGTTGAATGCGTGCCTTGACTTTTTGTATTGTCTGGACAATGTACATTAAGTCACATGGGCAAACTATGGCATAGATGACTCCCATTGAGTTACAATTAGTGTGTTCCTTTCAGTGTGTGAGTATAGTTGTTGTAGGTACACTGTTTGGTTTACTTCGTCATGGGACAGGCTTTGCATAGTCCACATTTGTAGTGCCCCTTTATGGGAGGAATATTCCAAAGTGTTTGTTGGTTGTCCCTGGATTTGACAGGTAGGAGAGATCTAACCACGTAATCCCTCAGATTTCTCCCTTTCTTAATGGCGTGCATGGGACGTTCCGTGATCCCTATCTCATCTGCCACTAGATGCCAGTGGCAATTGACTATTTTTTTGATTTCATTTAATACACACTAGGCGTTCTTGTTCAGAGTTAGTCTTGGGCTTGGGTTCAAGTAGAAACTCCCTATGGCAGAACCATGCCCGTTTCTGGGCTTATTAAAGGAGGCGTTTGGGGTATCCCCTCCTAAAAGGCGTACCATTAAGTCTGCTGACTCCTCGAAAAAAACCTGTTTCCTAGTGCACTTCCTCTGGGAGCGGAGTTGTTAGGGGAATAATAATTCATAAAAATATACCTGTCCTGACGCTGCCGCTGACTTTGCCAGCCGCCAATGTGCTTCTGTCCTCCCAGCAGTCACTGAGGCACAAAGCTCAGGCTCCCCACCCAATCCAGACGTTGTTCTCATGCTATACCAAGCATGAGAGCCACGCCAGGATTGGCCTGAATGGGCTAGTCTGAGGCTCGCTCAGGCACAGGGAGCCTGTGCTATTTCTCCACCCAGCAGTGGAACACAGCAGGGTTGGAGAAATATAACAGTGCACAACTCTCCTCCCTGCCATGACCCGGCCCCTCCCCATCCTAGATTCCATGGATGAGTCGGTCAGTGGAAAATAAAATTATAATATTTCTTTAATATCATTGTATTTTTTACTGACAGACCAGTGGGGTGACGATCCTCCGCCATTACGGAGAGGCCGCTCCTGAATTGCTGACTAGGATTCAGATTTGAATCTGCATGGTGAGCAGTCAGAAAACAGTGGAGGTAACTTAAGGGGCATTTGTGCAAGGTGCCTCATTAGATTAGCCCTTGCGTATTATGCTGTATTTTGGCACACATGCTACTCAGCATTCCATGGGGCATATTTACAAGAAATGACACATTGCTTTGTTTAGACCCCGAAGCGTCAAAATAACATGTGCTTCTGTACAACAGTATCCTATGCCATTGATGCATCATATTTACAACACAGCGCCCCATTGCGTAAGGATCCTGTGTGCGTCAACAAAAATTATGCATTCCTGTGCGCCATGTTGTAATGAAACCTGACGTTTCTGCTGCAAATTGACGCAGGGCTGACTTGTGGCACGTAAATTGATACTAATCAGCCCTCCCTCAATTTTCAGTGCAAAATGAGCCAAAAAAGTGTAACCTAAAAAAACCTCTGGCATAATCATCGGGCTCGGTTCCGAATTAGCTCTCAGACCATGCCGTCAGTGAAGACCATACCCTGCTTGCCCTCTCTCCACCACACAACAAATCCAAACCACTCACTACCATGATGTTTCTAAGGCAGTCCGCAAATCTCGGAGGACTTGCGGACTTCCATTCCCTACATATTTCCCTTCTTGCAATGACTAGAACATAAAAATCAATTGTGTAATATTATTTCTAATATCATAATCTCGAGGGAGGCCGAAAAGT
Source organism: Lissotriton vulgaris (assembly GCF_964263255.1). Taxonomy (NCBI): domain Eukaryota; kingdom Metazoa; phylum Chordata; class Amphibia; order Caudata; family Salamandridae; genus Lissotriton; species Lissotriton vulgaris. The sequence goes on from NC_141695.1 coordinate 1,467,447,292, forward strand.
ATTAATCTGGTATTGCATTCAACGGGTGATAATGTTACCTGCTCTAGGAAACTAGCAACCTTCTCCCAGTAAGTTTCCAATACAGGACACTCCGCAAACATATGCCTATCATCGGCTGCTACTGTCTTACATCTGGGACATAGGTATTCATCTACAGAGATCTTTGAGAGCTTTGATGGAGGCCCTATACGCTGTATAAAAATGATTCCTCCTTAGATTAGAGGGCTTTATAACGTTCTGTGAGAGAACAAAAGAATCCGTCTATAATTTTACCATTCCCCCCCCCCGAGTCCTCAGTTATTAAGTCCCCCCAGAGTTTAACTATTTCTGCTCCCACATTATCTTTCTCGTATAGCATTGTGGTGTACCAGTGTGGTATCTCACCCTTCCGGCCCCCTCCCCTGTTAACATGCTCCAACATTACAACCTCTCTTATATTTCCCCCACATTGCTCTTCCCACCATGAGGACAGCTGATAAAACTTAAACCTTGAAATAGCACCTCCTGTAAGGTTAAAAAGAGTTTCCCAAATTAATAATTCTCCGTGATTACACAAATCACCCCCCTGCAAAAAACCTGCAGCTTTCAATGGAATAGCTAAACGATCCAATAAGCATTCTGGGGTACCTGGAGAATCCCAGATGGGGGCCAAATGATGATAGTAGGGAATATCAAAAATTCTTCGCATCGCCTGCCATACAGCGAGCACAGTCTTAAAAACCTTCAAACGAACCTTCTTAAAAAATTTTGGTCTCCAAATTTAAACAAAAAAAAATCTAAACCTTGTGGCAAGTCTGTAAGCATAGCTTGAAAAAGTTTACTATGGGATGACAAATCCAATTTATTTGCCAGGAGCCTAAAATTTTTGAACTGAAAAGCATAACAGTAAAAAAGTAAATCTGGTAGAGCCAATCCTCCTAGTTTCAAACCCCTCCTCAATTTTCTCCATGCTATTCTAGGGGATTTAGTAGCCCATATGAATGAGCCGATCCGACCTTGGAGATTAGCTATATCTTTTTTATCAAAGCCCAGAGGAATTGAGTTAAATAAGAAAGTGAACTTTGGTAAAATAATCATCTTAACCAAATTCACTCTGCCATAGATATTAAAAGGCAGAGCGTTCCATCTAGTCAAGAGTTTCTTAACTTCTTTTAATACTATGTTCCAACTGACCTTCACTACTTCATCCAAGGCTCGAGTGATATGAATCCCCAAATATCTTATTTTTATTTTCGCCTCTAATATGGGGGACGGGCAATTCCAACACATAATGTCTGTTTTATCTTGGTTTATTCCGTACCCTGACACTGTACCAAAATCTTTGGCCAATTCTATTAAGCGTGGGATAGCCTCATCTGGGTTTGATGTATAAAGTAAAAGGTCGTCGGCATAAAGTGCCGTCTTAAGCTCCAAATTTCCCAACATAAATGGTAAAATATTAAGGTCAGATCTTATGGAACAAACAAAAGGCTCTATGTAAATATCGAAGAGAAGAGGTGACAGGGGACAACCCTGTCTTGTTCCTCTTGAAATATATAACCAATCTGTTAGGCTTCCGTTAACTAAAACTTTAGCCCTAGGCCGTCTGTATAAAGTCTCAATCCCCTTGATAAATATGTCCGGAAATCCGAATTTTTCCATGGTTTTCCACAGAAACCTCCAATTACCTCGATCGAAGGCTTTTGCAGCGTCAATCGCAACGATAGCCAGTGGAAGCCCCTTCTTAGTTGCAAAGTCTATGGCCCCTATAACCTGATATGTTAATTCATTTAATTGGCGTCCAGGTATAAAACCTCTCTGATCTGAGTGTATAATGGATTTAATTACTTTTGCGAGTCTAGTCGAAAGAATGCCGGAATATATTTTGGAATCTGAATTAAGGAGCGAGATCGGCCTGTATGAAGCTATTCTTTTTGGATCCTTGTTAGGTTTTACCAACAATGTTATTGTTGCCTCAGCCAAAGTATCAGGAATACATTCCCCCTCTATAGGAATCCTATTAAATAATGAAACAAGTGGGCCTACTACCTCCTCTACGTTATCCTTATAGACTTCAGTCGGCAGCCCATCAGGGCCTGCCGCTTTGTTTCTAGTCATTTTTTTCAATTGGGTCCTTACCTCTCCCTCCGTTATAGCTGTAACTAGGTAAAGTTTATCTGATTCACTCAACTGTGGCAAATCTTGCTCCACCCACCAATTTTCCAATGCATCTTCACTAGGCATATCTTGTTCTTTGTAAAGTTCCTCCATAAACCCTCTTGCTTCATCCCTTATTTCGGAGTCTTCTGTTAGCTTTGACCCTGTTTCCTCCTGAATTAACAACGTAATATTGTTTCTGCTTCTCTCAGATCTAGCCTTCCATGCGAGGAGCGAGACGTATTTTTCCCCATATTCAAAATTACGAAGCTTGCTCACCTCCCACCTGTTCCTATTAATTTTATCAGTACGAGCCTTGAGACGTGCCTGTATCTCGCCCAGTTCCTTTTCTAATACCTGGATCTTACCTCTGTCGTTTAAAGCTGCCCGTTGAAGTTGCCGTTCCTTATTTTTAATCTCTTCTAGATCATGGATGTCAATTTCTTTTCTACGTTTTATTATTGAAACATTCTGTGACTTAAAGATCCCCCTTAAGAAGGATTTTGATGCATCGCAAAACAATTTGCTCTGAACTGTCCCTACGTTAAACAGAAAGAATTCAGAGAGACTTTCTTTGATATTTAATTTAACTTTATCGTCTAAGAGCATTGTTCTATCCAGGGTCCACCGCCGCTCTGTATATTAATTTTGAAATTAATTTCCAACTCCAACACAGAGTGGTCTGACAGACCTACTGGCATATAAGATACAGACACTATGTCTGAAAGAAAAAACTGATCTATCAGAAAAAAATCAATTCTGGAAAATTGTTTATATTTTTTGCTAAAAAAGGAATACTCTCTAAGATTGCCATGCTTAATTCTCCAGACATCCAATAAAACAAATTCTTTGATAATATTATTTAGTGCTGAGATGGATTTATTGGGGGGATTATATTTCACCTTCGAGGTGCGGTCTAGATCTTGGTCAAACACTAAGTTAAAATCGCCACTTAGTATGACTGGCACTGTATACTGTATCAAATACTCTTGTAGCTTCTGAAGAAACACTGCATTATCTTCATTAGGGCCATAGTACACAGCGCAAAGAAAAGTAAAACCTCCAACAGACAGTACTGCTACTAGCCACCTTCCCGACTGGTCAGTACCCCAACTGATCACCCTTATCCCTTTATATGGCCGTACTATGATGGCTACACCTCTATTTGACCCTTTCTGATTAGAGCACAGGACTTCCTGGACCCAATTATATCTAGTAAAGATTTGCGCACACTCCTTCGACTCTAAATGTGTTTCCTGCAAAAGATACAAGAATGCTTCAGAATTCCAGAAAAATTCACATATTCTCTGTTGTTTTTTCCGGCTTCCCAATCCATTTACATTCCATGATAGGATTCTAGTACTCGATGCCATATATATAATCTTTTGACTAATAATTGTATAGACTTGTAGTGATATTCCAAACCATTACAAAATAGAATTCTGGCATATGAGGATTTTATTTTATTTTTACCCCTCCCCCCCCTTGGACCTTTACCTCCCTCCTCCCCCCGAGGAACCCTCCCTTTTCACAATTGGCGTATCCAACGCCATAGGGAGCTCCCAGCCCAAAGCACATCTAGTAGAATTTTTCCCAACCCACTTTAGTTCTGTTTTTAATACTTATATACCTTGACTTTTTTTTTTTTTTGGTCCTATCCTCCCGCAGGGCAAGAATCACCACAAACGGGAGTGGGATGGGAAAGGACCTACCTCTGGGTGATCTCCGTTGGCGACTTGCAGACTCCAGGGCGGGAACAATTAAGTCTGAGATGGTGGCCCGGAGAAAGCCTTTCTAGAGTTATATTTCTGGTGGCATTATATGAGGACTCAAAAAAAATAAAAAAAATTTTTTTTTTAAAGTTTAAAAAAATGACGCCTGTGGGAAAAAAAATTGCACATTTCACAGAAGGTAGGCAGGGAGCAGGCAGCAGAAGCAAGAACGACAACCCCAGCACCAGCCGAATGCCCAGACATACTCCCAGGGAAGCGGAAGTGCAACTTCAGTGAGGACAAGAATGAAATCTTGATCACTGAGGTCACCAACAGCAGCTCTTTTTCACCTCTAAATTGCCAATAGGAAGTAAGGAGGCCATTTGGCAGTCCATTGTGGACAAGAGAATGTGGGACAAGCAAAGAGGACTGTCACAGACTGCAAGAAGTGCTGGCATGATTATAGGCACTGGACGAAGGAGACACTGGCCAAAAACCTGAAAGCAACCATGCAGACCGGAGGTGGGGGCCCAGCGCCCCCGGAGGAGCTGGATGCCTAGGAGGAGTGATTGGCAGCTGTCAACCAACGAGTTGGTGGCTGGAGTACAAAGACATGACAGTGTAGCACACAAGGAACAACCAACGCCACAGGGAAAAGACTAACAAGGGGCAATGTGGACAAAAAGGTCCTGTTGTGCAGTGCATCTAGTTATGTCCCAGCACTCCACTGTGCTGTGTGCCAAACAAAGGGCAGGAATTTGGAAAACTGTCCTGTTAAACGGCTCAGAAATGTCAGTCACACTACCCAGTTACATGTTGCACAGCTCAGTCTAGCTCAGTCATGTTTCTCCATTCCATGTGTGAAGTGCAGCACAAGTCCAGGTCCACTTTTATATACTGGCACATGTGGTTGAATGCACAACCTGAATCACCAGAACTATAAGTCTCACAATGCAAAGTAAAAAATTCAGGGTCTATTCACAAGGTAAGTGGCGCAGGGCGGCGCTGCATGTCATCTTGCTGCACTGCCCTGTGCCACATGAAAAGGGGAGGAATGGGCCGTACCACCAAGCTATGGCACATTGTTGTCCTTATCATGCGCTGGTACACACTGGGCTGCCTAGTGCTGAAGCAAACACCCATGCACATGTCGTAACGATGCCTGCGATGCAGACATGATTGTCGCTGTTCAGGAAGGGACACCTTCCTGCACAAAAACAATCTTGATAGGCTTTTCCTCTTTCAATGTGTGCTGCAGAATGCAGCACACATTGAAATAGGATATAACGAGGCAAAAGAAAGTTATTTCTCCTTGTTATACCACCCCTGGGGAGACGCACAGTTTTGACTCAATCCCAGGTTTACAGATCATTGTAAATTTGGGAATGTTCCAAAACCCATTAGTGTTGCTTGGGAAAAATCACAGCAAGGCCCATGGAACACATCTTTGATGTTGAGTAAGGCAACACAGCACTTTGCGCTGCCTTACGTTACTTCATATCTACGAGGCCATGAAAGGCATACAGGGTGACTTTGTGTTGCCGGGAAACAACCATCACAACGCAACTTTTACAACGCGCTACCATCACAACGCAACTTTTACAACGCAGAGATCCATTACAACGCATGCCATTACAACGCAGATGCTATTACAACGCATGCCATTACAATGTAAGTATGGGTAAGTATTTAATTAAAATATTATTAATTTATTTTTATATTAATTTTCATTAAAAAATTATAATTTAATTTATTATAATACATTTAAATATTTTAATTTAATTTTTTTAATGTATTTAATTTAATGTTATTTAAATTAAATAATGAAAAATAAATGTATTTTAATTTAACCCCTTACCCTACTATTACACCCCCTGGAGTTAGAATAGTAATTTTTACCCTACACTATCCAGCACTTACCCTACTATTACACCCCCCTGGAATTAGAACAGTAATGTATACCCCTACACTATCCAGCACTAACCCTACTATTACACCCCCCCCCCCCTGGAGTTAGAATAGTAATGTTTACCCCTACACTATCCAGCACTTACCGTACTATTACACCCCCCTAGAGTTAGAATAGTAATTTTTACCCCTACACTATCCAGCACTTACCCTACTATTACTCCCCCCTGGAGTTAGAATAGTAATTTTAACCCCTACACTATCCAACACTTACCCTACTATTACACCCCCCTGGAGTTAGAATAGTAATTTTTACCCCTACACTACCCAGCACTTAACCTACTATTACACCCCCTGGAGTTAGAATAGTAATTTTTACCCCTACACTATCCATCACTTACCCTACTATTACACCACCCTGGAGTTAGAATAGTAATTTTTACCCCTACACTATCCAACACTTACCCTACTATTACACCCCCCTGGAGTTAGAATAGTATAGGGCACTATTCTTGCTTTCTGTCTACTATATAGAGATGTAGAGGTGTATATAGGCTGGCACGACCTTTAATTGAGTTTTGATCACTCTATAAGCTGTTCATAAATTGTTTAACCTAGATATTTTGGGTAGGTCAAACCTCTGGGGGCTAATAGGGTAGGATGTTGAATAGACCATATATGAAATGCTGCTTTACATCCATGTGACCTCATATTGAAGAAATGCAAAATGTGAATTAGTTTTTACTCTTATAATTTTTTTATCATTGGTGTTAATATGTTGTATATCTATTTTAGGGAAATTGTATGACCCCCTGGTTTTGACAGACATTACATATAGTCTTGAAAAAGGTGGCAAGAATCAAGAAATTCCACCGAAACGCGTCGACGCTTTCCAATATTTGTATAATTCATGACTTCCTCATCGCTGTAGATATATAGATCTTCATATACATGACATCGATGTGATCAACCAGAATGTACTTGTAGTATTGTACAATTTCTCATGCCTTACTGTTTCTGTCTTTTCTAGTGCCAATTATGCGGGTCATAATTGAATGATATTTGTGTTTTTTATTGTTACTGCTTTTTTAATTACTTATTGGTGTTCAATGTAATACCTTAGTGTGTATTTTATTTATGTATGTATACATAATAAATTGAATTTTCCCCTTTTTTACAAAATAAATAATAATAATTTGTTGATTTGTTTATGAATTTGTCATTTAGGCCTTGATTGTTTCTTGTCACATTCTATATAGTCCTATTCAAGGGAATTCCCATTTCTCTGCCTGCTATTACACCCCCCCCTGGAGTTAGAATAGTAATTTTTACCCCTACACTATCCAGCACTTACCCTACTATTACACCCCCCTGGATTTAGAATAGTAATTTTTACCCCTACACTATCCATCACTTACCCTACTATTACACCCCCTGGAGTTAGAACAGTAATTTTTACCCCTACACTATCCAACACTTACCCTACTATTACTCACCCCTGGAGTTAGAATAGTAATTTTACCCCCTACACTATTCAACACTTACTCTACTAATACACCCCCTTGGAGTTAGAATAGTAATTTTAACCCCTACACTATCCAGCACTTACCCTACTATTACACCCCTCTGGAGTTAGAATAGTAATTTATACCCCTACACTATCCAACACCTACCCTACTATTACACCACCCTGGAGTTAGAATAGTAATTTTTACCCCTACACTATCCAACACTTACCCTACTATTACACCCACCTGGAGTTAGAATAGTAAATTATTATTTTTTTTTATTTATTTAAATTAATTATTTTAAAAATTGTAATTAAATTAAAAATAAATTAATATGAATTAAAATATATACTTACCTATACTTACGTTGTAATGACATGGGTTGTAATAGCATCTGTGTTGTAATGGCATGCGTTGTAATGGATCCTGCATTGTAAAAGTTGTGTTGTGATGGGATGCGTTGTGAATGTATGCGTTGTAACGTCATACATTCATGTTGCCTCATAAATATGATTGAGAGACCTGCTCCACCAGAGCGTCATGGAAATTGATGCTCCATCAGCGCAGCGTCTTGTCCATGAGGCCCGCAGTGGCTTAGCAGGTCTTAATATTGGTGGCTTGTAGGGTTGTATTGCCCATGTGCCATGTAGTATGGTGAAAGTATAAGGCCAACACCTGCTATGTATACACTGTCTCATTCACCCAACACAAATATGGCCATTTTAGCTAACATATTTTAATGTCATGAGTCCGACCATGTACTTCCGATGTACTTACGAACCAGTAGATCATTCTCATAGCCACCATTCTGGAAGCACTCGTTAATGATGGAATGTTTGAAGAGACATGCATCATGATCACTCCCAGGGTACTTTGCCAGCCGATTAATGAACATCTCCAGATGGTCCACTATTCCCTGCACGCTGATGGAATATATGTGCTTCCTATTCCTGTGCAGGCGGGATGTAGCATCATGAGGCACTAGTTGCACATGAGTGCAGTCCATTGCCCCAAACGCATGTGGAAACCCAGCAATGGCATTGAATAACTGCTTGTTTTCAAGTTGTTTCTGCTGTTTGTTGGGGAACATGAAGTACTGGTGTGTGAGGCTATGACAGCATCCAGGACAGAGGGTAGGAATGCTGAAAAGGGTGGCTGGGATATTCCAGCCAGCCACTTTGGCTGTGGTGGGTTAGCATGATCCAGATGCCAACATGTACAGCGCTGCCATCAACTTGGCCTGCAGATGGATGTTGGAGCACCTTTGGGATGTTGTCTGCAGCCTTGGTGCAGGACCTGGACAATGGACTCCCTCTGTGAGCCTGTAATAGTGATTAACTCCTCCTCCCTGGAGTCAATGAGGGCATTCCTCTGCCGGCATGTCCAGTCCCTTCTCCAGTGCTGCCTCTGTGGTGGTGATGGCGGAGGTGGTGGTGGGGGTCGTCATTCTCTACTTTCTGCTCCGAACTGCAGTATGAGTAGCTCTATGGCATAGTTGAGTTTGCCAAAGTGCTTTGGGTATGTTCTGCTTAAGTACCAGTGCCAATGCGTCATTTTTATGCCTGGGTTGCTGATGTGCATGAATTTCGAATCATTTTGGACTCTGCGCATAATTTTCCAACGATTTTATGTTATGTTATAATGTTATGTTATAATGGATTTATACCGCGCACGAATACTCAAGGGTGTCCTGGCGCTCAAAATAACAGCGGCCCGATGGAGCGTAAACTTTAACACAACTGCTTGAAGAGGAAGGTTTTAAGTTGCTTTTTAAAAAGTCTGAGGTCCTGAGTGTTCCGTAATTCCAGGGTCAGGGAGTTCCATGCCATGGCTGCTTTAACGGACAGAGACGATGCGTCACTTTCCCATAAACTTGTAGATATGGATGCACCTGTTCTGCATTGGATTTTACCAGATACACACCTACCTTTCATATGTTTAACATTACCTGACACAGCCGGTTGTAGCACAAGAAAAAAACAGGACAGAGAAAAGGGATGTATTAAGCCTAATGCATCACTTTGTAAATATGGAGCACGAATCGTGCCGCCACTGCGCCAAAAAAATGATGCAATGGCAACACAAGCTCCTTGCTAATAACCCCCTGAATTCTTTTTAAAATACTTGTGATCGACTATCGTTGTTTATTTGATTTCAGCTTGTCTTTGTAGCACTAACATGATCCTCCCCGGCTGCTTCAGAGTGCTGTGACAAACTGAAAGAAGAAAAAAATGAGGAGAAATAATCACTATGCCTCCTCTGGGGAGGCATTTCTTGTTGGCACATTCACAGGTTTGCAAAGTCTTGTAAATCTGGGAATGCGTCAAAAACCTTGGGAGTTGTCTGGGAACACCCATACAGTGCCCATGGAATGCCTACCCAGGGAAGAGTATCGCAATTCAGCAATTTGCGCTGTATTTCGTTGCTCCATATTTTTGGAGCCACTCAAAGCCATGCAAAGTGGCTTTGGGTGGTTCCAAAAATATGACTAACGCAAACCGGGTTATAAATATGGCCCCTTATTTTCACCCCATGCCTCAATACGAACAAAATCAGAATGAGCGCCATCTAGTGGATGCAATTATAATGCTTGTGAGTATGTAGGACCTTCTGTATCAACCCATTCCCCTTAGGTACAAAATGGCTAAAACCTTGGTAGTTCAGTCTCTTGGTGGTGTAAACCCAGGTAACTGCAAAACTCAGAATGTCGATTTAGATGCAAACTTCAATTTGCTCCCAAATCGGGATTCCTACTGGATTATAATAAATGCCTAATTCATAGACATATTTCAAAAGACAATGGTCCCTAGTAGTTCAGGGATTAGGCAGAATTGATGGACATACACTCAGTAGTCAGTATGACCTTTGTCCAGCAGGACAGGTTTTTATTTTAAGAGATATTGAAAACATAAAAGGATTTTTTACAAGGTGGGTACAACCAGTAACCCACAGGGGACAAGACAAAACAGAGGGGTAAACTTGACGCAACAAGGGCGGTCTGTGCTAGTATCTCAGTGAACAGACAATTGTAAAGTACAGAGCATCATTGTAAACAATTTACTGTTTGTAGGGTACATATGATGCTACTATGTCGACGGCGTTTCGATGCCTACACACAAATACATGGCATCATCTTCAGGACAAAGAATTATTTAGTTTGTCTTGAAAGCATAACAGTTTGTAGGGACGAAATTGTGGTCCACAAAGTGGTCTGTTAAGCAGTACCTATGCTTTTAGAATCAAAGCATGTAGGGTAAATGAAGAGTTTGGGAGCACAATGATATCCAAACCAGGGCAAGGGAGCCTCTACATACGAGACCGGACCAATCGCGTCTCATTCCTGGTTTGGCTGCTCCTTGTATATGCAGGATACAGGATGGCGGGGATCGATCCCCGCCATCCTGTATCCTGCATATACAAGGAGCAGCCAAACCAGGAATGAGACGCGATTGGTCCGGTCTCGTATGTAGAGGCTCCCTTGCCCTGGTTTGGATACCATTGTGCTCCCAAACTCTTCATTTACCCTACATGCTTTGATTCTAAAAGCATAGGTACTGCTTAACAGACCACTTTGTGGACCACAATTTCGGCCCTACAAACTGTTATGCTTTCAAGACAAACTAAATAATTCTTTGTCCTGAAGATGATGCCATGTATTTGTGTGTAGGCATCGAAACGCCGTCGACATAGTAGCATCATATGTACCCTACAAACAGTAAATTGTTTACAATGATGCTCTGTACTTTACAATTGTCTGTTCACTGAGATACTAGCACAGACCGCCCTTGTTGCGTCAAGTTTACCCCTCTGTTTTGTCTTGTCCCCTGTGGGTTACTGGTTGTACCCACCTTGTAAAAAATCCTTTTATGTTTTCAATATCTCTTAAAATAAAAACCTGTCCTGCTGGACAAAGGTCATACTGACTACTGAGTGTATGTCCATCAATTCTGCCTAATCCCTGAACTACTAGGGACCATTGTCTTTTGAAATAAGTAACTGCCCAAGGTCCCTAGTGATATTCCTTTGGGTTTCCCTTGTTCTTTGAAAAATAATTCATAGACATGGCCACTGGAATTATGTGATTTTGCAGCTGTTGTGTTTCCAGCATCATTGTTGATTTTCCGCATTTGCCACATAATCCAGCATCTGATGCATAATCTTCAGATTTCAACAAAAAAATTGTATCTAGATAAAACGGAGTAAACATTCAAAAAGGACCTTCGAAAAGCAACCTTTTCGTTGCTTATCATTGTTTTTGGGCGTTAAACTGGCACTAATGATAGGAAACCTCTCCCAGAAAATGTTAACGTGTAAAAATGAAAAAAAATGATGTAATACTGTCACAAAATGTTTTACATCACTCCGCATAATTAGCCCTTTGTTGCAGCATAATTTAAACAACTGGCTACATAATGTGGTCCTACACTGTCACATAATGCCAGTGGCCTTGCTAATAGAGTTCCAAAGTTTATGTATCTACCGTGGATACCTCACAATCTTCAGGTATGCAGCTTCATTCTGCGCCAGGGCACACATTCAGTATGCCGATTCAGGCATACTAGGATACATTTCCGATTTACATCTACACATAGAAAAGTAACAGCTGATAAAGACGATGAGGTCCATTTCCCTAACTGTTTTGGCTTGCAAGGACTATACCAAACGCTACATAAACTGCTGGCTGGGGTTAAATTGCATCTTGGTGCTATTTGATAACCTCTCACATATAGCAAGGCTCTGCTGTTTTACTCCAAAATATTTGTATTATTATCCATAAGCATACTTTGATGTTTGCAGCAACACATACAGTATGTAATACAGTGCTAATTAGTGCAAATCGGCAATCTCCAGTCGTTTATTTAATTTGGACCCCTGTTTCTGACTTTACTCTGTTATTCTCCTAAACATTATTGCCTTTGGAAATTATATGATTTTTGACATTTTGGGTCTCATTTATGAGGCCCTACCGACACTAATTGTATTGTATTGTATTGTATATTGGATTTATATAGCGCTTATCACCCAGGGGTCTCTAAGCGCTTGCCTTGGGAACCCGTCCTCGCTTTTCCCTGTGAGATAGCCCCTACAGGGCATCCCCAAGGTGAAAGCCAGGCATCCCGCCGCGGGGGCCGTTGTGGAGATTAAGCAAGCTTAATGCCCAGAGTTGCAGAGTGTGAACCCATGATTAGGTCAGGCACCGAAGCGAGAATTATCGAGTCCGTGGACATTTGAGCTCAAGACCCTGCCGCGTCTGGAATTGAACCCTGGTCTGACCTCTGCTTCAGGGTCTGCCTGCTCTAACCAGTGAGCCACACTTCTCCTAATGCTCCGTCACAACATCACTTTTTTGACACTCAGGTGGCTCAATGTCCACTGGCATATTTATAAGGCCACGTAAAGCTATGTTACGTGGCTTTTCATGGCCTTATAAATATGTGCCCCTTTCAAAACTGTGTGAAAGGAGTGTTTCTGGGGGCGTTTCCAGCAACATCCATGGCTTTTTGACACTGTCCCAGATTTACGAAAAATCGTAAGTCTGAGGCAGGACCAAAAATGTATGCCTCCCGAGGGGAGGTGTAAGGGAGGCCCAACGTGAGAATATCTTTATTACACCTCATTTTTTTTCTATGTGTGCTGCATTCTACATAGATTGCAGCACACATAGAAAGAGGAAAAAGCCTCCAGTTATTGTTTTTGCGCAGGGAGGTTTCCCTTCCTGCACAAAAATAATCATCCCCAATGCAGGCACCTTTGCACCTTGGTGCAAAGGTGCCTGCTTTGGCGCACAGCAACCCATTGTGCACCAGCGCAGGGGGAAAGGAAGGAATGTGCCGTATCTAATTGATAAGGTGCATTCCTGCTCTTTTCCATTGCCATACGGTAGCGCAGCAGCTAGGCCTTCTGCGCTGACCTATGGCAAAAAAAACCATAAATGAGGCCCTCTGTTTATCTTGCCCCACATTTTTCATGTCCAGCACCTTGCCAAAGTGTTGTGAGTTGCATGACTGTGGGCGGCAAGTGTGTTTCCGGTGGGAAGGCTGTCTTTGTGTATGCTGTCTCTCTGGTGTTCCGGGTGGGAAGGCGGAACAGGTCCTGGGGTGGTTGCAGTGGGTGTTGTGGCCCTCATGGGTATCCGCATTGCATGTTCATTGTCTCCATGGCATCTGTGGGTCTTCCGGTGTGACTCATGGCTGGGCTCCCTTTCATGCTGCAGGTAGTCATCCTGCTTTACACCAGCAATGAGCAGGTGTTAATTCCCTGCAGCTACCTTGGCTTATCACCTGTTTTTGTTTAGCATTGCGGATCTTGCATTTCGTTGTGAAACTGGTGTGGATTTTTCGTGTGTTTTTGCACAGGAACGCCCACTCTGCATCTCATTAGGGTTAGTTGGTGGTGTCCACCGTGGAGATACATTTTGGGGCAGTTATCGCAGGAATACTGCCGATGTCTGCAGTTTGCACCAGCTTGTGAATGGGGTGTTAAATCTAGCTCCACATTTGATGCGTTTGGGTGGGGATAAATCGGAGTTGAGTTCTTGTGAATATACCCCTGTGTCTCTTGTGCAAGTTTCTAGGAGGCGTTGGTCTGCAGTGAAAAGCTGCTTCAGCTCAGCGTCCATTTTAACCTATGGTGCAAAATGTCTCATGCTCGAGAAAGTGATGTTTGTGCCACTTTTACTTCCATGCATCGTGACTGCCCATGCTGAGTAAAATAAGGCTTTCGACTTACATTTCAAGTGCCTTAGACATTCATTCAGTCAATAAATCTTTATTCTGCTTGAACAGCCATAAAAGAATACAATATTAATACACATATAAATAAAAACAGTCATAAAAGAATGCACTAGTGATATAGATATCAATAAAAAACATTTGATGGATCAATTATGGCAGCATCCAATTACAGGTGACAATAAATGGGCGTACAGTAATAATACATGCATCATTAAAAAATATTCAGTGGATCAATTACAGCAGCCTTGACTGACACCATACAATAACTGGGCATGCACTTAAAAGTATCACAAAGAGAACTATTGAGCATATCGGTTCCTAATGTAAAGTGCTTTTCAAGCAAAATATATAGCAGCTAGACATACTTTCAGAGGTTCCAAGTTGGTTGAAAATCTATAGACTTCACAATATGAGTTAAAAGAGTAAGAGCTCCAAACAGGGACTGAAAACTTTCTTTTCACAGATTTATAAAGTGAACAAAAAAGTAGGAAGTCAGGGAGGAGCTTCGCGGGCAACAAGATGGCCGCGTGAGCTCGGAGCTCCGAAGACCCTCCGATCCTCCGAATTAATCCTGCTACCTATCCTGTCCCACGATAGTGGGAATCATTCGCTGAACTGCTGCTGATGCGGGACTCGTTCTACGATTGCAGATCCGAGTTTCCTACGCGAAATTATACCGTGTTGAAGATTGGGGACGACGACGCCATCACAGCCCGGAATTACGTGGGCGACAGCAGTGCTGCTACACGGTGGCAGTCTGGGACTGAGGAGGCCACCCCGTTCTGAAATAGTGGCCGGGTCACTCTGCGGATCGAAGTGCTGGAGGTGTGGTGGAGGCGAATACTGACTCCTACCGACTTGGGGCTTCGGGGACGAACAGGATACCTTCTGGACTGGACGACCCCTTCACCCAACATGGCGGGCAGGGGCGATCCGGACAAAGGGAAACCCAGAGTCAGCAGAAAACCGTCCCTTTCTCAGCCCACTATCTCCGATCGCTTCACCCTCCCAAAGGGATCGCCCTGAGCCACAGGACGCACTAAAGACACGCAGCGAGATGTGTCACCGGACGACTCGGAACCCACCCTCCGGGATGTCTTGGGAGCCATTGCGGGCATCAAGGCTGAGATGCATAAGCAACATGAAGTGCTGACACACAAGGTCGACACGATGGCCATCGAGATCAACCTCATTAGAGCCGATCTTGGCAAAACTAACGACAGGGTCAAGTCACTGGACATAAAGGCGTCGAGTTTAACTTCTGACGTGACTGACCTGCAGTCGGAGATTCAGGACCTGAAAGCTACGAACATGTAGTTTGCCCGCAGGCTCGATGATTTTGAAGGACGGGCCAGGCGCCAGAACGTCCGTATCATTGGTGTACCGGAGGGTGCTGAGGGGGATGCTACCGATCTCTTTGTCGAGAACCTGGTTATGAATCATCTAGCTCCCGGTGGACTAAGCAAGTTTTTCTCGGTGGAGCGGGCGCATAGACTACCTGGAGGCCAGCCGAAACTGGGGGCCTCTCCGCGCCCAATTATTGCCAGGGTCTTCAACTTTAGGGACCGGGACGCTATCCTGCAGGCCTCGAGGAGAGGTGGACCGCTAAAGTTTCAGAACGCCAATATCAACTTTTTCCCGGACTTCACCCAGGCGGTGCAGAAGCGTAGGCAAAGTTTCATGGGCGTGAAGCGTAGGCTGAGAGAATTGGGGATGAAATACTCTATGTTATTTCCAGCGAAACAGCGGATTGAACATGATGGCCGGGCAATGTTCTTCGACATGCCGGAAGCGGCTGGGGACTGGCTGGACACTTTGCCCCAACGGCGGAGTACGCCCGAGGAACAGTCGGAAGGGGCGTCGGGCGGCCCTGGTCTTCAGGAATGAGTGAACTCTCTCGGACCGTCTTCGGCGGATGGGCCTGCACACGCAGTCAGTCGCGGACTATTGTACGTTGTTATTGTTCTTTTTGGGAAACGGGGGAAACGGGGGGGGATAGGCTGACTCCTTTCTCCTCTGGGGGCTTTTCGTAGATTAGTTTTTCGGGGCGACAGGCACACTGCTAGTTGGGGGGGCTTTTTAGTCTAATGCAGGAGTGCAGGGTGGGGGGTGGTTGGACTGACATTTTCTCTTGTGTTCTCTTTTTCTTTTCTTTTCTATGGCAAGGTGACTACTCTTCTGTTGACTATGTAGCGACGACTGTTCCTTGTGGGGGTGGCGGGGTCCGTACATTGATGATGGGGGGTAAGAAGTTAAATATACTGAGTTGGAATGTGAATGGGCTGGGTGATGGTATTAAGAGAGGGGTCGTGTTGCAAATGTTTAAAAGGTGTGTACCCAATGTCATCTTGCTACAAGAAACCCATCTTGTTGGTAATACATGCCACGCACTCAACAGGAAAGGTTTTAAAATGGTGGCACACTCGGGGTTCTCTTCGGGGTCCCGAGGGGCGGGGATCATGGTGCGCATGTCTCTCCCGTTTGAGGTGGAGACTAGTGTGATTGACGATAGGGGACGTTACGTCGCCGTCACGGGCAGATGGGAGGGCCGCACCCTGGTTTTGGTTTTGGTTTATGTCCCCCCTGGCCTACAAACGTCGACTTTTCAGGATCTTGGGGGCGCCATTTTGGGCCTGCCGGAGGGCTTGCTTATAGTTGGTGGGGACTTCAATGCAGTTGGATCGGGGACCCTAGACCGTTTTCCATCCAGAGATCTTCGTAGTGCGCAGTCCTGGCTCCCTGACTTTTTGAATACCATGGGGCTTGTTGATTGTTGGAGGCTCCTTCATCCCGCCCGGCGACAATACTCCTTTCACTCGGGTGCGCACGGCAGCCTCTCCAGGATTGACTACGTCTTGGCTTTAGCCGCCCAGGCTTCAGCTGTCTCCGAGGCCCGCCTGATGGCCAGAGGCATATCGGACCATTCCCCGGTCTGGGTGTCCTTTGACTTTGATATCGTAGCAGCCTCCAGAGTTGCGCCGGTCAATCCATGGTACTTTCGTAACCCTAAAATTCGTGACCTCCTAGCCAAAGCCATTGTCTAATATTTTTCCAAAAATACAGGCTCTGTGGCGTCGGCCTTGTCCCTATGGGAGGCCTTAAAAACTGTGCTGCGAGGAGAAGCATTCTCCTTAATAGCCTGAGGCGCGCAGACGCAGAGATGAGGATATGGTGCGGCTGGAGTCAGAGATTGAGGACCTTGATTCTCAATTGGAGACTGATCCGGCGCCTGCCCTGTTACATGCTCTCTCTCTCAAGCAGGCGGAGTATCGAGCCACTGCTACTGACGCAGCCAAGGTGATGGGCAGAGAACAGCAGGGAAGGATCTACGACGCAGGGGATAAGGCAGGCAAGCTTATTGCTTGGCTAGATAAGAAGGAGATGGCTTCCCGTGTAGTACCCGAGGTGCTGGGTGACGACGGGTTGGTTGTCACTGACCCCAGCGCTATAGTCACGGCCTTTGCCGACTATTTTGAGTCTGTCTACACATCGGTCTCTGCTATGACCGAGGTGGATTCGGCCTCTTTTCTCGAAGGGATTGAGCTCCCTAGCTTGTCGGATGCTGACCGCGAGGACATGGACAGAGGTATTACAGCTGACGAGGTGGCGCTTGCGATACGCTCCTTAAGATCCGGCAAGGCTCCCGGCCCCAATGGTCTTCCGGTAGAGCTTTACAAGATTAAGACCGACACCATTGCTGTACCCTTGCGAAATATGTTCCTGGAGGCGCGCGAGGCGGGTGAGCTCCCTCTGGATCAGCGACTAGCCACTATTGTGGTTATTCACAAGGATGGGAAGCCTAGAGACCTTTGTCGGTCGTATCGCCCGATCTTCCTGTTGAATGCCGAGCCTAAAATCCTGGCTAAGTTGTTGGCCAACCGGCTTGTGGGTGCGATCGCCGATCTGGTTCACCCGGACCAATCGGGATTTATACCCCATCGCAACACCGCCCTCAACCTCAGGAGGCTCCACGCTGTCATGGCACGAGCCAACACGCTCTGTGAGCCGTCCGTCTTGGCATCCTTAGACGCAACGATGGCATTCGATTCCCTTGAATGGAATTACTTATGGGCAGTGCTGGCTAAGTTTGGGTTTGGCCCTGAATTTATAAGATGGGTCAGACTTTTATATGCTTCCCCGTTGGCCAATGTTACGGTCAACGGGCGAGTGTCAGCTTCTTTTGCTCTACGTAGAGGCACCAGACAGGGCTGTCCTCTTTTACCGTTGCTTTTTGCTCTTGCGCTTGAGCCGCTTGCCGCTTGGATACGGACTCACCCAGACATCTGTGGGATGAGGTGGTCGCCCGGCTTTGAGGACCCCATATCGCTATACGCGGATGATATCCTGCTTTACCTCACCTCCCCTTGTAAATCCTTGATTGTGGCCTGTGACGTATTGGGTACTTTCGGCAGATATTCGGGCCTGGTTATCAACTGGTCGAAATCTCACCTTTACGTACTTAGCGGGGAGACTCCGCGTCTTCCCAGGGGCTGCGCTATACAGATTGCGAGGCAGGGGTTCAAATACCTGGGCATTTATATCTCAACTGATGCCCGGATGCGATACTCCAACAATTTGCTTCCCCCTCTTGCACGCCTTCGGAGCGATGTGGAGGGATGGCGCAGGCTACCGCTGTCCCTGCTCGGACGTGCGGCATTGTTTAAGATGATGTCCCTGCCCAGATTCTTGTACGCGCTCCAAAATACACCGGACCCTGTCCCCCCCAGATACTTTAGGGAGGTTGAAGGTTTGCAGCGGACCCTCCTGTGGGAGGGGAGACCGCGTATTGCTGTTACCAAATTGACGATCCCTTGGTACGACGGCGGTATCGCTTTGCCGGATATCAGGAGGTACTACTGGGCCTCTCAACTGGCTGCTCTTAACCATGGCTTCTATGGACCGGCTGATAGTCCAGGGTATGCCATGGATCGGTGGCTCCTGGACGATGGGAAGTACTATAGAGCACTATACTCAAGATCTCTGGATGGAAGAATGACGGGCCCCACCAGGACCGCTGTGCACATTTGGAGGGCCATTACGAAAGCGCAGGGGTGGCAGGGTAGGCTTACATTGGCTACACCACTTTACGACTCTGACTTGCTGGGTAGGATGTGGCACACGAAGGGATTTGACCGGTGGGACCTTATTGGAATCTCCAAGGTGGACGATATGATGGCCAGGGGAGAGATAAAGTCTTTTGACGCTTTGCAATCTGAGTTTCAACTGGGAGCCACAGAATACTTTAGGTATGCCCAACTACGGCATGCCCTAGTGGCAGTGTTGCCGGTGGGAGAGTGGGTCCCCGAATCGTCCCCGTTGGAAGACAGGGTACTGGATGGCCATATGCCGGACAGTGCCATCACTCTGATTTATAAAAAATTGATCAACGTTCGCACTGACCTTCTGTTGGGTGTGAGGGACCAGTGGGTGCGTGATGGTGTCGAACTGGACGATGAGGACTGGCAGTGTGCGGTGTCTTCCCCTAAGGAGGTGGCAATTTCGGCCAGATTGCGTCTGGTTCAACTGAAGATCCTCCATAGAGTCTATGTGACTGGTCCCAGGTTGATTCATATGGGGCTCTCAGTGGACGGTCTTTGTAGGCGTGGTTGTGGAGAACTGGCCACATTCTTACATATCATCTGGGAGTGCCGGGCTGTGGCCTCTTACTGGAGACGTGTGCATGCGGTGATGCGTGAGGTGACTGGTGTGGACTTGCCGGCGGAGGCCCGGCGCTGCCTGTTGAATGTGTGGGAACCCACGGACTACAATAATGCCCAAACCCAATGGGTCACCCTGGGAAATATGGTGGCGAAGCGGGATATCGCCCAGAAGTGGGGGGCCCCATCTCCCCCCTCTGTGGAATTATGGAAGACCAATATGGATTGGTGCATGCTCCGCGAGAAGACAGTGTATGTGGCTAGGGGTAAGCCTAGAAGGTGGAGAATGGTCTGGGGAGCCTGGAATGAATACAGGGGTGACATTTGCTTACCTCCCGATGCTGACCCGCTAGAGGTTCGTCTTTCTCCCTAGCCCTCCCTTCCAACCAACTTATTATTCCGCTGACATCCTAATTCTTTCCCCCCCCCGTCATCGGTTGATTTATACAATATAGCTGTACTTTGTGGGCACTTGGCCCTGCCTACCTCCCGGAACTAGGTGTTGTCGCTTTCGCACTATTCCTTGCCTAGTTACCTTTTCTTAATGTTACTTTGGTTTGTTCTCTTTTAGGTTTATTGTTACCATATTATAAAATTAAACCTGATACGTTTCTTCAATCTGTACTGTGTACACCATATATCCGTTTTCTATAATGCTGCCTAGCCTCAGGGATGTAAGGCTAAATAGCTGTGTGCCTTGGCTCTTAAATAAAGGTTTTCCAAAAAAACAAAAAAAAAGTAAGAAGTGCAAAGTGATTGGACTCGAGGGTGCATATTATCAAGGGGGTTTATCTCCGCTTTTTTGGCTTTAAAAGCCAAGAAAGCGGAGATAAAATTATCTCCCTATTACCTAGCTGTCGCTAACACCAGTTAGCGACAGCTAGTAGGAGATAGCGACCATCTTGGGCCCCACTTTGCATGTCAGTGATCTTTATCACTAATGACATGCAAAGTGGGCGTGCCAAGATGTTAGCGACTGGAAACAGTCGCTAACATCGCTATCTCCTATTACCAACTTTTGGAGATATTCGCGCTAAGCGCGAATATCTCCAAAAGCTAACACCTGCCCTGAGCAGTTCTTAGCCATGTTATCCAATGGGAGGTGGATAACATGGCTAAGAGCATTAGCTCGCTAATGCATGAATATCGCTGACTTTACAGCGATATTCATGCATTGCGGCCGATTTTTATCGCATTTGCGATAAACCTTGGTAATACCAAGGTTTATCTGCGATAAAAATCGCCGCAGCTCAGCGATAATTTTTTCACGCTAACCAAGCAATAGCGATAATTATCGCTATTGCTTGGTAATATGCCCCGAGGTACCGTCACACAAGCATGGTGAAAGGTTATCATGCCACCAGGCTTGGACTGGAAATGCCACTAAGAAGTGCCTTAGTGAAAAATTCAGTTGGATGATGCTAAAAAAAACTTTGAATTTAGTGAGAAAAGATGGTTTACCAGCTAATGATGTTTGGGCATTGATCATTCACTAACCCGCCTGTCAAAGCATGAAATGTTACAGTGCTCAGAAAACACAACACCACGGCTACGACTGATTATCATTCCACAGATTACATGCTTGGTACTCTGGTTTCTAATGAAGACTAACAATTGTCCCATTGGCAGCAGCTGTTTGACTTAAGGCCAATCTGAGGCCCCCTGCTGCAATTCGATACACTGATGTTAGGGTAACTAATTACAGTGAGAGTTACTTTACACTTCGGCAGGCCATGAAGCACAGATTAATATGTGAAAAGTAATGTGGAGAGCTCATTAGCAAGATTTTAGGAATTTCTAAAATGGTTTTCAAAAATGCCGACATTTGCTAACAGCTAACAAATGCAAACAGCATGAGCTAATTAAAGATATTGAAAGTGACTTTTAAATTTAGAGTGACTTTTAGAGTAATCATAACTCCTTTCCTTTTATGCAACAAAACTCTTGTTTCGAGTAGATCAAATAGGTGTCACTATTACCCAAATTAATGGTACTCAATTTAAAGATCGACAGAAGGTTGAAGAGCTGAGTCAGGCATGCCAGAATGTGAGTTTAGGAACTGCCGATAACCATATTTTACAGGTGACCACATGTAGCAGCCGTAAGTATTAAACTCCCCAAACTATATTCCCTGTCAGCTGTCTGATGTGTTTGGACTCCTAGCTATATCATTTTTTATTTTTTTTGCAGAGTTTTATATAGCGCGAACTTGACCCGAATCGGGTATCAGAGCGCTTTACATAGCACCAGTTACGTCACATGAGGACACATATTCATTTTTGTTAGGCACGGGGAGATTGTGGGGCATATTATCAAGGGGGTTTATCTCTGCTTTTTTGTCTTTAAAAGCCAAGAAAACAGAGATAAAATTATCTCCCTATTACCTAGCTGTCGCTAACACCAGTTAGCGACAGCTAATAGGAGATAGCGACCATCTTGGGCCCCGCTTTGCATGTCAGTGATATTTATCACTAATGACATGCAAAGTGGGCGTGCCAAGATGTTAGCGACTGGAAACAGTCGCTAACATCGCTATCTCTTATTACCAACTTTTGGAGATATTCGCGCTAAGCGCGAATATCTCCAAAAGCTAACACCTGCCCCTGAGCAGTTCTTAGCCATGTTATTCAATGGTAGGTGAATAACATGGCTAAGAGCATTAGCTCGGTAATGCATGAATATCGCTGACTTTTCAGAGATATTCATGCATTTCGGCCGATTTTTATCGCTTAGGAGATAAACCTTGATAATAGCAAGGTTCCTAAGCGACAAAAATCGCCGCTGCTCGGCGATAAAAATATCCCCGCTAAACCAACATAGCGATATTTATCGCTGGTTGTTGGTAATATGCCCCTAAGTGATTTGCCCAGGATCACAGGATGTTTGGCATTGTTACCGAGACTAATAATCCATATTTGTAAAGCGCGAACATATCACTCCTTAAGGTTTCCAGGCACTGGGGGCCGTAGAGTGCGCTATTGCCCAGAGTCACAAGATGCAGAGCTGAGCTGCCTCCGGCGCCGGGGATCGAACCATGAGCTCCGCACTCCGGAGTAAGCCACTCTGGCCACTGCACCACACCTCTCCCCTATCTATCCCCTCGACCCAACACTTTATGTGAGAACCAGTTACATTACACAAGGTGACCTTAATTTCCTTTCCTGAACTACAAATTCATCCTAATGAGTCTTCAGATTCTCCTTCCACTGGTCTCATTATATTCCTCCCAGGTGAGCCTCTCAATTGTCGTCCTCCATTTTGATGTCCAATTTTTCCTCCGCCAAGACATCCATTTTGCCTCCTGCACCTAGACCTCTATTTTCTCCTCTCCTTGGAGCTTTGATTCACCCCCCTCTTATAGGTATGATTCTTCCGCCAGGAATGCTTCTCAGACTTTCTACATATTTGATTATTCCTCCATATTGATTCTCTTTCTACCCAAAACCCGGATTCTTTCTCCACACATACACCTTTGGGGGGTCCAAGCAGTGGTGGGTTTTCTGAAGGATCCAAGGGCTAATGCGGAGCCTCTAGTGGGCACCTTCCCCAGGATGCTTATAGTCCCTAGACTGTCTTCATGAGGTAGTGGGGTGCAGAGGAGTTGGAGGCAAGCCTAGACACAACAATGTCTTGAAGAAGTAATTGGAAAAGCACTCGTTAAGGTGACCATCCCTGGTGACTGCCAAGGTGGATAGCAGTATCTGCTCAGTTGTCCACAGGTTGGCTCTGCCTGATACTTCCCTTCATCCAACTACTAACCATAGCTTTCCCAGCTAGAAACCCATAACTTTTGTTGGAATTTTATTGGATATAGATGAGACGCAGAAGGGGAAATCCATCAATCAGACTCACATGTTCCTGCTTCGCCTCACAGCTTATTGTACGTTACCCCCATGAAAGACACCAGGCAATCGAGGGTTATCACTAGAATGGTTAGAGGTTACTGCTGCGCCGAAGTACGACATGGAGATGTCACTGAAATACTTCAGTGTGTGAGAGCCACAAGTGCAAGAATGAATATGGACTGATTCTTGTTTCCTTATTGACTGTTAAGTTTTTTTAATGATTGACTGTCCTTTCTGCAGAGATCTGTTGTGTATCATACGTAGTTTAGCTAAACTTCAACAGTATCCAGAGAGATGGTTTTTGAGCCCACTCTGTGTCAGGAATTCCATTCCTTTGTGAATGAAGAACAGAGTATGGAACGAGTGTAGCCAAGTGTGAGTCTTCTTTGGTGTAGCGTATTCATACGTAACTTGGGTTTCTAAATCACAGTAACCAGGGACACGCACACAAATATGTGACGAGTTAAGCTGTGCATTGTTATGATTATGGCAGCAAAGTACTCACATGAAAGTTACTGGTGAACACTTCTCCAGTGTAAAGGAGGTCGTGGTGCAAAGGGTAGCACCATGCTTATAATACCACATAAGGGAGTGGGTGGCTACCAAAGGGAAACTAGGGCTACATGAATGTTAGAAGATTTATCACAGGGAAGTCTAGTGTTTCATAGATCTGACTAGTATGCTCTTGTCTCTTCTAGGCCAAAACTTGCTGTTCCCTAGGATGTCATACTTGTCCTCACAAGAAGACCCACACTGACTAGTTGGGAGTTTCTGACTTATGTATTGATGTCATGACTCAAGAGCAGTGAGGACCAATGGAAGTAATCTATTTAGACCAGGATTGCGAGGGTTGGCTCGATGGCACATTTTCTGGACAACCAATGTCTATGTAAAAGAGTACCATTTAGAATAATTATATGTAGATTTATTTTATGTGGGATATCCTGAAAATCTGCTATGATTCTTGCCTTCTTGAGCGTACTTTCATGAGCGATTAAATGAAAAGGGGTAACCCTGTGTCCCTCAGAACCTGGGTAGGTACGTAAATTGAGCAAAAGTGGTTCTGTCGGGTTTGGAGAACAACAACGTTATTAACACAGCTATAAAAGCGGTCTTAGATTTAGAACATCTGACACAAAAACAACAAGCTTAATGAGTAAAGCATGTAAGAATCAATTGTATCAACGTACTTAGTAAATAAGACATGAGTGAAACAGAATTGCATTAGTCAAATATTTTATCCCAGAATTACTTCATTCATTGGTACATACAGTATCTTAATACGGACTGTCAATAACAATACAAAATGAGAAAAGTGACACAAATGCAAGGAATTCAAGTAGTGAGCATTATGTACAGTGCAAACATATACATATGTACAAGTGGTGAAGTAAAAAATAGGCCAGAAACTTGTTACACAAACAAGAAATTCTATCTATCAAAGTATAGAGCCTTGTCGATGCTGGACCTAATATAAAGCGTCGACGTTTCGACCCTGTGGTGCCCCAGTTGGAGGTCACAGCGGGTCTTTCTCAAGACAGGCGGAGGGGATGAAAGTCCTACTGAAGGTCGGTTAATTAGCCAGGACGGGATGAGGGGGGCGCAATGGCCTGAAATCTTATGGGGTTTGAGAAAATCCGTGAGACATCCAGGAGGGCAAACGTCCCATCCTAGACCTACTCCGATCCTAGACCTACTCCTAGACCTACTCCTAACTCATTAAAAATTGTTTTTAAATATAGCGCGATGCACAAATGAAAAAATAACTAATGATAAGCAGTTATAGCATCGATTTGCGGTTTACGATGTTTTGTTGACATTTGGGAGGCAGAGAGTATTTTTAACTTTGCCTCTATTTGCCGTCTCGAAGTCTGTCATTTGTGCCTGTTACTGATTAGGTCATGTGACAGGAACTACTGAAAAGCAATTCGGAGAGATCGGGTAGTTAAACCGGCGTTTGGAACGGCATTGTTGTTTGCCGTTTCCAGCTTCGTCTGCCAGCACGCTGGACGCTTTTGCTTGAGCGCCGATAGGTAAGGAACTGGTGGGGCTTTGCTTTGGCAAACGCTATCAATTTCGAATTAGTCACTGACAGCGTGTCGTGTTTGCTTATATTTTTTCCAGGGAGTGCACGCTGGTAAAATCTCGTGTCACCTTTGGTTCCCTGATCCTGGTATTGCCAATCAGCAAGTAAGCTACACCATTATAGAATCGTTATAAAAGATTTTGGTATCCATAAAAAAAGCGATTTTTTCAGTGAAGGTGAGGGAGTAAGATACGGATTCTCTTTCTTCTTCTTTCTTTCAGTGGATATTTAAATACAAGCTTTGATAGAGTGTGTGTGAACGACCACACTGATACCGCGTGCGTGGCTCGATAACTCTATATTGATGTAAGTACAATAGGGAATAGGAAGAGCTGCTTAGACAATGCACCCTTAGCAGTCCATAATGGCGTTTTCTATATGTCCACAGATTTATGTAAGCACATGTTGCCAGTTACGAAGCTTCTAAACAACGCAGAATACAAGTGTTGCAGCCCTCTAATTACTAGCAAGACATACTAGGAGGTGAGCGTTCCTGTGGCGATTGAAAACTTTAATTCCTTGCCACCGTTTTGTTAGTTTTAGGAGTCGCAGGTGCAATAGAGATATTTTGATACCTGTTGCTCTTAGGCTGATGTGTGGATTACTAATATAACCGTTCACCATGCCATAAGCTGAGCATAGATATTTAATGGGGCCAGTATCAATAGAACCCGAATACCTTTAGAAAATATTGCAGTGTGATAAGAACTACCACCCCCCCATAGTCAACGGGGTTTGTTGATACTAAAATAAGTTGTTTATCTACTTTATATAGGAGAACACTATTTTAATTTTGAAGAGATATTTCGCTGGACGAATATCTATTGAGACTGAGAAGGAGGCAGAGTACCCCTGATCTTTTACTGAGTGACATAGAATAATTGAGGTAGGTGATGTATCAAGTTCTCTTTGAAGCTGCCTCTCTTGTCCAAAATAAACCTAAAAGGTGTAATTTGGCTATACTGTTTTAAATAAGTGTAAAGCTATGGACTCAATGTTGAAGGTTCAGTGACTGGAGCACTATGCAGGGTACCTAAAAAGAGATGACCAACATGTAGAGATCTTATGAGACATTGTGATGACGAGGAATAGACTCATGTGACCAAAATCAATGAATGTATTGTCTATGATTTGGTTGTTTTATATATATGAGATAGTACTTACTGTTATGTTGTAATAGAATGTATTGTTTGTCTAGTGTAATATGGAAGCAATGTAAATGATATTGTATGTGCCCAGGGTTGTAGAGAACTGTATACATTATGTTTTTTTTTTTTAAAAAGATAGAATTAAATGTAACTAAGATTGGTTTTGTTTGAATTTCAGAACCATTGGGAAACATTTATTGTAATTGTCCTGATGACGGTGGTTAAACATTAAACAACCGCCGAAACGCGTCGATGCACAAGGAGTAATATGAGAAAGACAAATTAAGGAAAATGCTGAGTTTTTGTTGGAATTTAGTCCTTCACTTGTACCTCCTTTTTTATAGGAATGTTGGATTTATATCTTTTATAGTGTTCCGTCTTGTATATGTTTCCCATTTTTAACAAAATATAGTGTATGCTAATAAACTGTGCAGATTTACTTTTATTATAGTGTTTTCACTGCTTTTTTTTAGATATATTTTATATTGCTTCCTTGTTTTGATTAGATATTGGTGAGTCCATATGTGTATGTTTGTAAGAATCTGTTTTTCTACGGTAATTCGCCCAAAGGGAATTATATTTTGACTTGTGTCTATTTTGTACTTCACCACTTGTACATATGTATATGTTTGCACTGTATATAATGCTCACTACTTGAATTCCTTGCATTTGTGTCACTTTTCTCATTTTGTATTGTTATTGACAGTCCGTATTAAGATACTGTATGTACCAATGAATGAAGTAATTCTAGGATAAAATATTTGACTAATGCAATTCTGTTCCGCTCATGTCTTATTTACTAAGTACGTTGAAACAATTGATTCCTACATGCTTTACTCATTAAGCTTGTTGTTTTTGTGTCAGAGGCTCTAAATCTAAGACCGCATTTATAGCTGTGTTAATAACGTTGTTGTTCTCCAAACCCGACAGAACCACTTTTGTACTTTCGTGAGCGGCCGCTCGTACTGTGAAGTGGTGAGGAGGGGGAACACAAAAATAGACAATCAAAAAATAAATACAATTCCACTTACCTGCTCTAACGGCTACCGCCTTCCTGCCGGTACTCACGTCCTTGTCAGGTACCTGGTGCACAATGCACAGGCTCCCAGCTCCCAGCTCCCAATCCCAGCGCTGCTCACAATGGATTGGTCTGAGCGCCTCAGTTCGTTGCTCAGAAATAGACTGGGAGCCAGTGTTGGTTTTTCCACCCAGCTGCACAATACAGCTAGGTGGAGAAAGGCTAAGTGCGCATCACAGTTTGGCCAGCCTTCTGGGGCAGCCAAACCAACATGCACATTTAGCAGTGCCCACCATTCCCCCGTCTGCCCTGGTGCTGCAGCTGCGGCGTCACTGTGGCTGTCCCGGCTCCTCCCTCGGCTGGCAGGCAGACTGCAGTACGCAAAATACAATTATAATAAAAATGTTTTATTATAATTGTATTTATGTCCTTGCCTCGGCTGGCTTTCAGCAGCTGGGGCGACGCTCCTCCGCCATAACGGAGGAGCCGCAACTGCGTACTTCAAGCATACCTATTTTATGCAGATCTAGAACTGAAGAGTGCAAGGTATGATTTAGGGGAAAACACCCCTTACCTATTGGTCATTCAAACACTTGTAGTTTGCAACGTCTGCTTAAATTCAGTACTGCAAACGCCTAATGGAAGAGAAAACAAGCATTGGCAAATTGAATAGGTCCTTTTACTGGGTGTCAGCTTTCTGCCTTTCCCAATGCTTGTTTTTTAAATGTTTTTAAGAATCTTTATCAAAAAAGATTGCAGATGCAACTGGAATGATATTTTAAAGTTATTGTAATGAATTTTTACAGAAACATTCAGACATGGCCATCAGTGCTTGCGCATGCATGTATACAGCGGGCATCTTTGATGTTCTTGTAATAATGTTGCACAAAAACGTTTGAAGGTCGCTGTTATTGTGTGTGCATGTGTGCACATGCAAAGACAGCCACACTGGAATGATATGAGAGCCCATTTAAATGGATGTGTGTACCCACCCAAGAGCTCCCATCTTGGAAAAGGTTTTAAACTGTTCACACAGAAGGTAGCTTCAAAAAGAGTGCATATGAGGTGAGACACGCTGTAAGCCACTGATGAGTGCCCAGTAGCAATGTCTGGATAGATGCTAAGCCCTTGCAAGGGTTAGTATTAAAAAAACATATTATGCAAATATACACAAGGGGAAAAAACTCAGAATGGCTCATGCATCCCTGCCACTAAAGGAGACCACCTTCTGTGTGAGTGAGGACATGGTACTCCAGTAGAATGCTGTCACTGACACAAAAAAAGAACCAGGGGCTGAAGTGGATGGACCCACTGCCACATGCTGAATGTTTTGGTGCGTAGAATCAAAATGTGAATGACATTGTAAATCAAAAGATCTTAGCTAATGTAGACCTACATGCCAGGACTGGACCGTCTGTCTAGACCTAAATAGAGAATATCTACATTATCTGTTCCAAAGTAGGGAAGCCTACAAAGTGCATTTTCCCTTGGCACTTAGATAATTACCTGACTTAACTGTACTTGCACTATTGATCTCAGAAAGATAAAAGGGCTTAATCTACCCTGCCAGGTTTTAAATCTGTTTTCAGAAACCTCTAACATAAGTCCTAATTCAACTCAGCTGTTTTACAGCTGCCGTAACATTTTCCTTAGGTAATCTGGGAAGTGCTGAGGGAGTGCATGAGCAGGGACGACTTTTGTGATGGTGGCATCTAGTGTGACAATCTTTTTTTGGTGCTCCTCCATTCTTAATCTGAGCCAGTGCATTCTGGTGCTCGGCACTGACACTTATTTGTCAAGACCGGAACTTAAGACAGCTGCCAAATCGGTCAAACACAAGGAGATGAAAGACGGAGCACTGAAACTTTTCAGACACTCACCCCCAGTCACAGATCTGGGTTGAATCCTTCATCGATCTTTAGCTCACTTTGCCACTCCAGTTCAGACCCAACTATATGCAAAACAATTTTGACCCTGTGCCTCGTGGGAACAGTCCAGCCCAAACTGCCAAGCCAAGTCTTCCCTGGACCGGAAACAAGCATCCTGGGGCGGGTTTTGGGGTATCACCCCTCATCAGACAGGCTAGCTTGACTCCAGTGGCAAAGTGAGCAAAGGTCCGACGTCTGGGCATACCATGCCAACTTAGGGCAAACAAAGTAAACACAAGGATATGATGGACGGAGCACTGAAACTTTTCAGACACTCACCCCAGTTACAGATCTGGATTGAATCCATCATTGTTCTTTAGCTCACTTTGCCACCCCAGTTCACGCCCAGCTATATGTAAATCAGTCTTGACCCTGTGCCTCATGGGAACAGTCCAGCCCGAACTTCCAAGCTGGGTCTTCCCTGGACCATAAGCAAGCATCCTGGTGTCGGGGTAACACCCCTCATCAGCCAGGATAGCTTGAATCCAGTGGCAAAATTAGCAAAGGACCCACGTCCTGGCATACCCTGCCAACTTAGGGTGAACAAAGCAAGCACAAGGAGACGATGGACAGAGCACTGAAACTTTTCAGACACTCACACCCAGTCACAGATCTGGGTTGAATCCATCATTGTTCTTTATCTCACTTTGCCACCCCAGTTCAGACCCAGCTATATGAAAATCAGTTTTGACCCTGTGCCTCATGGGAACAGTCCAGCCCAAACTGCCAAGTCAAATCTTCCACAGACCGGAAACAAACCTCCTGGGGCCGGTTTTGAGGTAACACCTCATCAGCCAGGCTAGCTTGACTCCAGTAGCAAAGTAAGCAAAGGGCCCACGTCTGGGCATGCCCTGCCAACTTAGGGCGAACAAAGCAAACACAAGGAGATGATGGACGGAGCACAGAAACTTTCCAGACTCTCACCCCCAGTCACAGATCTGGACTGAATCCATCATTGTTCTTTAGCTCACTTTGCCACCCCAGTTCAGGCCCAGGTATATGCAAATCAGCCTTGACCCTGTGCCTTATGGGAACAGTCCAGCCCTAACTGCAAAACCAGATCTTCCCTGGACTGTAAGCAAGCATCCTGGTGTTGAGGTAACACCCCTCATCAGCCAGGCTAGCTTGAATATCCAGAGGCAAAGTGAGCAAAGGTACCAGGTCTGGGGATGTTCTGTCAACTTAGGGCAAACAAAGCAAACACAAGGAGATGATGGACGGAGCACTGGAACTTTTCAGACACTCACCCCCAGTCACAGATCCGTGTTGAATCCATCATCATTGCTTACCTCACTCCATCACCCCAGTGCAGACCCAGCTAAAGGCAAATCAGTCTTGACCCTGTGCCTCATGAGAACAGTCCAGCCTGAACTGCCAAACCAGGTCATCCCTTGATCAGAAACAAGCATCCTGGGACCGGTTTCAGGATTACAACCCTCATCAGCCAGGCTAGCTTGAATCCATTGGCAAAGTGGCAAAGTAGGCAAAGGACCCATGTCTGGGCATACCCTGCCAACTTAGGGCGAAGGAAGCAAACACAAGGAGATGATAGAGGGAGCACTCAAACTTTTCAGACACTCACCCCCAGTCACAGATCTGGGTTGAATCCATAATCGTTCTTTAGCTCCCTTCACCACCCCAGTTTGGACCCAGCCATATGCAAATCAGTCCTGACGCTGCTCGGCATGGGAACAGTCCAGCACGAACTGCCAAGCCAGGTAATCCCTGGACCAGAAACAAATAT
Organism: Lissotriton vulgaris; assembly: GCF_964263255.1. Taxonomy (NCBI): domain Eukaryota; kingdom Metazoa; phylum Chordata; class Amphibia; order Caudata; family Salamandridae; genus Lissotriton; species Lissotriton vulgaris. The sequence continues at coordinate 1,467,478,716 of NC_141695.1, forward strand.
CCCAGGACCGGTTTCAGAGTATCACCCCTCATCAGCCGGGCTAGCTTGAATCCAGTGGCTCAGTGAGCACCGGACACACAGGAAGGGTCTGGGCATACCCTTCCCACTTAGGATGACAAAAGCAAAAAGAACATATGATGGACGGAATGCTCAACAATGCAAACATATAACCGCAGTCAACAGATCTGGGTATAAATTATCGTTTTTTTGCCCACCAACCCAGTTTGGACCCAGCCATATTTAAATTAGGCGTGACCCTGCTACTCTTGGGAACAGTTAGCCCGAACTGCCAAGCCAGCTCCTCCCTGGACCAGAAACAAGCATCCTAGGACCGGTTTCAGGTTATCACCCCTCATCAGCCAGGCTATCTTGAATCCATTGGCAAAGGGGCAAAGTAAGCAAGGGACCCACATCTGGGCATTACCTGCCAACTTAGGGTGAAGAAAGCAAACACAAGGAGATGATAGAGGGAGCACTGAAACTTTTCAGGCACTCACCCCCAGTCACAGATCTGGGTTGAATCCATATTCGTTCTTTAGCTCCCTTCACCACCCCAGTTTGGACCCAGCCATATGCAAATCAGTCCTGACCCTGCTCGGCATGGGAACAGTCCAGCACGAACTGCCAAGCCAGGTAATACCTGGACCAGAAACAAACATCCCAGGACCGGTTTCAGAGTATCACCCCTCATCAGCCGGGCTAGCTTGAATCCAGTGGCGCAGTGAGCACCGGACCCACGGGGAGGGTCTCGGCATACCCTTCCCACATAGGATGACAAAAGCAAAAAGAACATATGACGGACGGAATGCTCAACAATGCAAACATATAAACCCAGTCAACAGATCTGGGTATAATTAATCGTTATTTTGCCCACCACCCCAGTTTTAACCCAGCCATATGCAAATTAGGTGTGACCCTGCTCCTCTTGGGAACAGTTAGCCCGAACTGCCAAGTCAGCTCCTCCCTGGACCAGAAACAAGAAACCTTGGACCGGTTTCGGGGTATCACCCCTCATCATCCAGGCTATCTTGAATCCAGTGGGGCAGTGAGCACAGGTTCTAAATCTGGGCATACCCTTCCCACTGAGGACGGATTGCTGATCAATGCAAACATTCACCCCCAGTTAACAGATCTGGGTTTAATCCATTGTTTTTTTGGTTACCACGCCACCCCAGTTTGGACCCAGGCATATTCAAAGCAGTCTTGACCCTGCTCATCATGGGAACAGTCTAGCCTGAACTGCCAAGTCTGGTCATCCCTGGACCGGAAACAAGCATCCTAGGACCGGTTTCAGAGTATCACCCCTCATCAGCCAGGCTAGCTTACATTCAGTGGTGCAGTGAGCACGAGAGCCACATCTGGGCATTCCTTTCCCACTTAGAGTGGCAAAAGCAAAAAGAAAAGCTCACATTTTCTGGAAACTTGCAGGAGAAAAATTCTGCCAAGCAGTGATTGGTGGAATTTGGACAGAACTTTGTGTTAAAACAGTAATGGGAAGTGACCAAAATTATGCCAGTTCCTTGGAAGGAACAAAACATTTCGCCCATGCCCCAAAGCAGGGTATGAAATGCTAGTTAAAGGTTACAATGCAAATTCCCCCTTTAGTGTCTAGAACAGATTACAGCAGTTCCAGTTCTGGACAACAGTTTTAAGGCATTTGGCATTGCAAGTGAATCAAATCTGACATTTAATAGAGCAGAGTATAAAAGCGGTGCCAAGCCCTGATTTATGAGTATGGTGGACATGCAGGAGGGGTGGACCCCTTATTGTACAGCCAGCAATCAGTCTTTCTGTGATATCGTTCTCAGTAACCTTTCAAGCTTTTTGTTAAACTCACATTTCAAGCCCCGTCTGTGTATCCGTGTGCTTGATCCCCAAGTGAATGTTCTACTCTGGTGTAATTGAATTTCAATTTGTTGCACAATATCTTCCGTTGTGCTGCCTTTCATCAGGAAACACGGTGTCACCAGCTAGGACTGAAAACAGTGGTATGTGGTAGAAATGACAGGGGGTTTAGGAGCAGCAACAGTCTGAACTATGGTGCTTAATGTAGATTTTCCTAATAAGTTATGAAGGAAAGTCTTAATTTTATTAAAGACATGAAGGCGAGTATTATGCTTTTCTAATCTTGCTTTATAAGAATAGCAGCCAAGATAACGAATACAAACTACAGTTCCCAGCAGGCCAAATGAGAAGCTGGCCAATGGGAGACAAAAGAATCAAAAGGTCAACCAATGAACAGGCAGTCCAGGATATAATGAAGGGTCAGACTGCGAACAGCCCTCTTTTCTTCGGCGAGCAAGTTAAGAAGAGTTCATAATGAGAGGAACAATAGCAAAAACAATGAGGAAAGCACTCGAACATGCTAAGAACTTCCTAGTAGGAGATCTAAACTACTGGTACAAAGATCCCCTGGAGGGTCTCCAATCGGCCGAACTGACTGATCTCATGTCCAACCTAAACTTCACTCAACTAATGCTCTCCCCTACCCACTGTAAGGGACATATCCTCGACCAGGTGTGGTCCAATACCACCTGTGTAACAACCCCGACCATTCTGCCATGCCTCTGGTCAGACCACCTAATCCTCAAATTCCAACTATGTTTCATCCCCGCCAAAGCTACCGCACCAGTCGCTGGCGGGTAAGCTAGGAATTGGAATGCGATGGACAAAACTGCTTTTTTACAGTCACTAGCTAACACCACTCCCCCCCTTCAGAGCGAGATCAACTCTTCAGTATCCACTCTCACAAGCTGGCTACGAGCGGTCAGCGATCTCCACGCCCCTTATAAAAAAGTCAGACTGGCACGCCAATAGATGGTTCTCCTCCGACCTGAAATCCAGGAAATCGGCCCTGCGGCAGTTAGAACGCCAATGGCGCCGTGAATACAACCCAGAACTAAAAATGAATTATACAAGGGCCAGGAAGGAGTACATGAACGCCATCTCCACTGCAAAGGCGGCCCACTTTTCGTCCCGAATCCTAGAATCCTCAAACAGAACTAAGGATATCTTCTCCATCCTTAATAAACTGACGAATCTGGACAATGTCAGCCCCAAGATAACTCCCACCCAATCTCTCTGCGACTCACTCAACACCTACTTTACCGATAAAATAACAGATATTAAAGCTAGCATTCCCCAACTAGCGTTTCCACTCACCACCGGTATGACAATCAAGTCTAGCCTTGGCACCCTCTACAGTTTCTCACCCATAACCCAGGACCAATTTCGGGAACTACTGACAAGAATAAAATCTAGTGCCCCCTCACATCTTGAAAGAGTGTTTCTCCACATACCTAGCCCCTGCCCTCACACTCCTGAATGACTCCCTGACCTCTGGCATAGTCCCTTCAGCGTTTAAAGAGGCTACGGTCATCCCGCTTCTAAAAAAACCCGGGGCTGATCCAGCCTGTAAGGCCAACTACCGGCCCATTTCCTTATTACCGTATCTGGCTAAAGTCCTGGAGGCTCACGTGGCATAATGCCTCTCTAACTATCTTGAGGAGTCCTCCTGCTTCGATCCCCACCAGGCTGGCTTCCGGCCGGCACACTCAACAGAGGCAGTAGTCACCGCAGTTCTGGACATGCTTCGAGAATGCGCAGACAGACGCTCCCCACAGGCCTTGGTGCTCCTGGACTTGTCGGCCGCGTTTGACACAGTTGAACACAACATCTTGATCGACCGTGTCGGACAGGCCGGCATACTGGACACTGCGGCCTGCTGGCTGAGGTCCTTCCCGGAGAACCGGACGCAAGCAGTACGTCTAGGAGCCCTAACAGGCGCCAAACAATCCATCACATGTGGAGTGCCTCAGGGCTCCTCACTGTCACCCCACATATTCAATTTATACATACTCCCTCTTATCCAGACCCTTAGAGACGAACAGGTGAGGGTTTTCAAATATGCCGATGACTTACAGATCCTCTTCCCCATCGACAATACTGAAAACTCCATCCGGCATTTCCAGTCAACCATGAGGTTAATCAAATCTTGGATGGACCAAAACCAGCTGAAACTGAACACAGGAAAAACCGAGCTGGTCCTTACTGGGGACAGCATCAAGCACTGGGGTACCCACTACTGGCCTCCGGACTTAGGTCAAGCTCCGACACCCTCCCCATCGGCCAAAACACTTGGAGTCATCGTGAACTGCGACCCTGTCATTGAAAACACAAGTAGGCCAGGTGGTCTCCAAATGTTTCTTTCAGTTAAAAAAAATCCGGAAGGTCCGCCGTCTACTCACGCCCGAAGCAATCACCCAGGTCGTGATCTCCACTGTCCTGTCCCATCTGAACTACGCGAATGCCATCTATCTAAGTCTCCCCAACTACCTATCTAAACGTCTCCAGATGGTGCAGAACTACCCCGCAAGGCTAATTTTGAATCAACCGAGGCGGCAGGCAGCCACTGCCCTACTCAGGAAACTGCACTGGCTTCCATTCACCCAGCGCTGTGCCTTCAAAACTGGCTGTATGATACTCAAATCCCTGCACTGCAAAAGCCCCAAATTCATTAATCAACTAATCACCAGATACATGCCACCCCGCAACCTACGTTCACTCCAGCAGAACTTCCTCCAGACGCCCCCTTTTAAACTTAAGCGCGCTGGAGGCCGTAGGTTCGCAACACTTGCCCCCTGCTTATGGAACTCCTTCCCTCTGGAGATTCGGAACTGTCAAGACCTCCTCTCTTTCTGGAAAGCCTTGAAGACCTGGCTCTTCAGACAAGCATTTCATTAATTCTCCACCCTCTTCCACGTTATGTTACTGTTGACTTCAGCGCCAAGAAACCAATCGGTGATAGTGCGCTTAACAAATACCTTAATAACATAACATAACATAACATAACATAACAAAGCCAAAGTCCAAGTAAATAAGTCTTGACCGAAGTCCATCAGAAAGGTTCTGGAGATGACAGCAGCAACAGGATCTGTTGACTCAAAGGAAGCACCAAGCAGAGGATTATCACTCCGATGAGGACACCGTGAAACATCATGATGAAGCCGGTGGTAAGGCTGGAGTTCGTGCAGGGAGGGAAACAAACACCAGTTAGAAGTGTTGAGGTGGGATAATACTCGCCTCTGTGTCTTTAATAAAATTAAGACTTTCTGTCATAACTTATTAGGAAAATCTACATTTTGTGGCAAGACCGGAGGCTGATATTATGCTTGTTCAAAGCACATTAACAACAGAGGAAACAGCTGAAATCACAGGTTTGCAATAAAATATACGAAAAACTTTATCATTTGACCAATCCGCTGATCTCAGAATGTCATCCAATAGGTAGCCAGCCCAAAAGGCTTTGGAAGCCATGGCTCCCCTGGCAGAATGGGCCCCAAATACAGAAACGTCAATGCCAGCAAGTGACATGACCCAACGAACCCATCGGGCAAGGGTAGCGGAGGACACAGGGTTGTGAGGTTTACGGAAGGAAATAAGGAGTTGGGAATGGGAGGACGTTCTGAGATCAAAGGTATGTTGTTCATAGACTTTGAGGCATATTCCTACAATACGGATAAAACACAGAATTCAAATTAGTTTTTGTACATCTATTAATATGAAATAAAACACCAGAAGGAGTGAATTGACAAGAGGACACATCCATGGCTTTGACGTCGGAAACACGTTTAATGGAAACCAGACAGAGAAGCATGGTAAGTTTAGCTAAAAGCATTTTTAAGGAAAGATCGGCATTGCCTGGCCAATCTACAAAAAGTTTAAGAACCGAGTTCACATCCAAAAGTCTTGAGTATTTAGATAAAGGCAGTTTTGAAAACTTAACAGCCTTCAGAAGACGACAAATAAGGGTGTGTTCACCAACTGGTTTACCATCAATAGGCGAATGGTTGAGAGAGATGGCAGACCAGTAGAGGTTCACTGTCCTATAATACTTACTGGTGCTGGCCTCAGAAGCCAGGAAATTGACAATTTAAGTTAAAGGTGCTGAAAAGGGATCAAAACTTTTTCCCAGACACCAGCCTGCCCATAAAGACCAAGCTGACTTGTCAGCCTTAGTCGTTCCTGGGGCCCAGGCCCTACTGATGAAAAAAGAAGCCTCTTGCGAAATGACGTTTTCAGATGAGATTGACCTGTGATCTTCCAAGCGGATAGAGTCAGAGAATTGCCTAGAATCAGAGGGTAGAGAAGTCCCGAAGGGTTCACAAGAAGGTTGCTGAAAGAGGGAAGGAGGACTGGAAATCCATCGCCATCTCCAAAAGAGATGGGAACCACACCTGGGATTGCCAGCAGGGGCACTACTAGAAAGAAGGAGGCTTGTTGCCGGGATGCTTGAGCTAGCACTCTGCTGATCATGAGGAAAGGAGGGAAGGCCTAATGGAGATGGGAAGACCAGTCCTGAAGAAAGGCATCTGTTGCAAGGGCCAAAGGATCCGGCGGGCAGCTGAAGAACCGTGGAAGGTGAGAATTTAGATGAGAGGCAAAGAGATTGATATGCAAAGGGCCCCACTTTTGAAAGAGAGATTGGAAAACGGATGGCAGAATCTTCCAGTCACTGGAGTCTCGTAGGTAACGAGAGTGCCAGTCCACAATGGAATTGAGGTTGCCTGGGAGGTATTCTGCTTTGACAGATATCCTGTTGAGGAGGCAAAACTCCCAAAGGCATTTTGCTAACTCTGCCAGGAGCTTGGACTTGGTGCCACCGAGATGGTTGATGTAGCGCACCGCAGAAACATTGTCCATGCAAAGGAGGATAGAACAACATACCTTATTTTTTGTGAGACTTCTGATCGCAAAGGAACCTGCAAGCATCTCTAAATAATTTATGTGTAATCTCAACTCTTCAAGATAACATGTACCTCCAGCCAAAATCGTGTCACACCGGGCTCCCCAACCTGCCAAGGTTGCATCTGACGCTAACACAAGATCTGGGACTGAGGCAAAGATGGTTCTGCCGTTCCAGGCATCTAAATGGTCTATCCACCATTGAAGTTCCGAACAGGATTCTTGATCTAAAGAAACAAGGTCGGAATACGCCAGGCCTTGCCGTAGATGTCAAATCTTTAAACGATGAAGGACCCGATAATGGAGAGGACTGGGAAAGATAGCTAGGATAGAAGCTGAAAGAGATGGAATAGTTTCTGAGAAGTTGAGAAATCTCTGACTTTATTGTGGAGACCTTTGCTTTGGGAAGATGAAGACAACCGGTCGAAGAGTCTACCAAAAACTTAAAAACTCGATTATTTTAGAAGGATTCAGCATAGACTTTTCAGAGTTGAGGAGGTAACCCAAGTCGGAAAGAAGAGACTGAGTAGTGCGTAAATGTGATAGCAGAGTTAGCCTGACCAGATGCATCAGGAGGATGTCGTCGAGATAAATGATCAAGCAGATCCCGAGGGACCTCAAGTAAGTCACCACTGGTTTCATGATCTTGGTGAAACACCAAGGGGCGAAAAACAGTCCGAATGGAAGAGAACAAAACTGGTAAGACATCCCTAACCATTGGAATTGAAGACATTTTCTGTGAGAGAGGTGAATAGGAACAGTGAGATATGCGTCTTGGAGATCTATTCTGACCATCCAATCGTTCAGATGAAGAGAATTTCTGAGATGGATGATGGTCTCCATTTTGAAGTGGCGATATACCACAAAATAATTGAATCATTTGAGGTTTATGACTGGATGCATCTTTTTGTTTTTATTTTGAACTAGAAAGATGGAACTTAGGCACCCAGAAGGATCTAGAGGAGCCACTTGGATAACGTGCTTTTGAAGAAGAGACTGAACCTCTAAAGAGATGAGATTTATAATTTCTTTTGAGAAGGCGAGAGGGGGAGGGAAAACTGTCTGGAAAGGAGGAGCGTAGAACTCTATAAGATAGACTTGGATGGAATTGAGGACCCAAGGGTCTGCAGTCAGAGACTGCCATTTTGGCAAAAAAAGCTTTAGACGACCCCCACAGGAGGAGGAACTGGAAGACTTACCTTGTTGGTAACTGCTTCTGAAGTTTTTCTGGCCAGGACCACGGAAACCTTTGTGGATAGGACTGGGGCTTGAATTCCTGTTAGTTGTTGTTGTTGTTTGAATTGAATGAACCTCTGGAGCCTTGATTGTGGGAGGAACGGCCGGCAAAGCTACTCCTGCCTCTGCCGGCCCTTCCAAAAACACGAGGTGCAAACACTTTTTTGATCGACTGCTGGGCCTTGTCGATGGAAGCAAATGTGGAAACGAATTTGCTGAGGTCTTTGACAAGGGAATCCCCAAAAAGAAGGCCCTCAGCCTTAATACCCGGATCCAAGGAGGCCAAATTAACTAGTTGGGGGTCCAATTTGATCAGTAATCCTTTGCGGCGTTCATGTGTGACGGCTGCTTTAGCGTTGCCTAAAAGACAAATGGCCCGTTGAACCCAAAGAGAAACATCCTGAGGGTCAAGATCTGTACCGTCCATACGAGTGGACTCAGCCAGGTCGAAAATACGGGCCAAAGGACCAGCCAAATCCAACTATTTGTCCTGACATGTGGACCAAGCCTTGTCCACACCCTTGCGTGGATCCTTTCTGAACCTGGAAAAGAAAGTCAAAAGAGGCTGGTCAATGGTAGGAGTAGAGGCAACATTAGAAGATAGAAAAGGTTTGGGACACTCTGATTTCAGTTTGGACCGAACAGACTTGTCTAAAGGCAACCGCATTCTGGTGGAAATATACTCGCCAACATGGGAAAGAGGAAACCATTCAGTAGAATTAGGATGACGATTAGTAGCGGTATCAAGCATAGGGGTACCCTCAGAATCCAGAATAGGGTCAAAGGAAAAAGGATCAGTTTTCGCTTTTTTAGGAGGAGGACTAGGATGATTGGCATCAAGATCATCAAAATTATCATCAGCATCACACAAATCATCATCAGTGTCCAAAATATGAGAAATTACCAATTTCTCAGGTACCTCAGCATGTTTTGACTTTTCTTTTTTTTTAGTAAAGGAGACAGATAACTCCTCCTTGGCAGGAGGCCTGGGAGGCACCAATTCCTCAACCTTACGAGAGGAAACCACTTCAAAATCACGTGACGCAGTAACAGAAATCTTTTTTGTGTTAGCAGGTACCATTTTTCTTTTTCTACTATCGCCCACAGATTGAGCCAAAGTTTTGGACATTAATGACAGTAAGGAATTCTCCAAATCTTTAGAAAAACGCTTCATTGAAGCCTCAAATGTATGCTCAACAGAAGAATGAATGAATTAATTCAAGTCAGTCCTAAATGCTTCCGCTTCCTCATTGTAAAACTCGGAGCTCTGAGAGCTATCAAGTTCCATGAGTAACACACAGAAAACCAGCAACTCAGGGGTTAAAACAAAAAAAATACAGAGCCCTCCCCAGTGGGTGTATACAGCGAGGCAAAACCTGACCGGGAGCGAAGGCAGACCCCACCCGGGGGCGGTAACCAAGAGTAAGGCGCCGAGGCAGAAGCACAGTAGCTGAGGAGCGGTGAGCGGGAACAGCACACTACATGAATCGCTTGAAATGGCCGCTGTCCAGCACGAGACAGAGATGACGCGCACAACGCAAAATGGGAGCGAAGGATGGGGAAACAAAGATGCTCCGTAGAGCTAGCGCGCTACCGCATTACAATAAACAATGGCAATAACACATGAATAATAATAAAGAGATACAAGGCACAATATCGCAATGCAAGGATACAATGAAAGGGTACTTATCTTGACTGCGAGCAGCAAGAAAAGAGGGCTGTTCGTAGTCTGACCCTTCATTATATCCTAGACTGCCTGTTCATTGGTTGACCTTGTAAATTCTTGTGTCTCCCATTGGCCAGCTTCTTATTTGGTCTGCTGGGAACTGTAGTTTGCATTTGTTATCTTGGCTGCTATTCTTATAAAGCAAGATTAGAAAAGCATAATATGAGTCTTCGGTCTTGCCATAAAATGAATCTATTTATAAACTTTTATTTGTGCCAAAAATCACGTTTTTTTGCAGCAGTGAAAAGTGACAGGCAGACTCCTGCATGTAATAGTAGCAGGTAGTATTAGGACAGGAAAATCATGAAAAGTTGCAGCAGCAAGGAGGCACTGTCGGCAGCAGTCGAAGTGCATAAACAATTGATGGGAACCATATTGAGGGTACTTGAGGGTGGGGTCAGAGAATTCGGGGGTTGAGCAACATTAAGCGTGAGAACTGTTAGTGTGAAATGAAAAAAGGTTGACAATGTCATTCCCAATAGATCCCGCCCACGTCAACCAGTAACTGTAAAATGGGACATCTGCAGTTATAGCAGTGGGTTGTATTAGATGTAACAGGCAGTGCTATATTATTGGACCAAACAATCACAATGAGGTATTAAAAATAACTATACAATGCCTAAGCCAAAGTTCTCTTTTAGCAATAACATGTAACTTATGGTATATTATTATTATCTTAACGAAGTACAAGAACAGGAACACAGGACCTAAATATCATAAAAAGTAACATTGCACCATGTGTTTGCCTTTAGATTTTCATTAAATGCATAAACAGTTTGGAATTTTCATCTCTTGGATTCCAGCAGTATTGTTGGAAAAGATTTGGTTTTCACATATGTTTCCCACAATTAATTCTCTCACCTCTATTAGCATACTCAAAATAACATTTTTTCTTTCTATAAATATGAGGGGTTGTGGGAGAGCCAATCAATCTATCTCCTGGGTACCAGGAGCATTCTTTCAAAACACATAGGGCCTGATTTACTAAGATTTCACACAAAGCAGCGCAGCAAGGTAACTTACTGTGCATCGTTTTGAGAAAGTAGAACTGCATATTTACAAAGATACAGTGCATTTCTGCTGCCTCCTAGCGCTGATGCACTGTCTACTGCCTAGTGCCAATGCAGTCGCCTTTGCCCCATTCTGCAAGAGTGCCTGTGTTATAGGCAGGATTGTTTTTTTTAAGAAGGCATACCTTCCTGCACAAAACAATCCTGAGAGGCATTTTGCTTTTCCTATGTGAGCTGCAAAATGTGACATATACAGAAAGCAGAAGTATCAGAAATAAAGACATGTCTCTTTGTTATGTCTGTTTCAAGAAGGCGCAGCATTTTGGCAGAATCCAAGGTTTACTGAACTTAGTAAATCAGGCATTGCATCAAAATCCATGGGTGGTTGCAAAGGAACACCCATGACCCCCCACTCCCCATAGAATGTCTGTCTACAAGGAAATGTAGTGCTGCACAGCACAAGTCGATTTGTTGTATTACATTTTATTACAAAGCTGTGCAAGGCTAGGCAAATTGGCCCTTGCTTGACTTTTTTAATTCCCAGTTAAGGACTTGCGTTGCCTTGCGATGACTCGAGTAACTCAAGAACGTTGCAAGTCCTTACTAAATCGGGGCCATATATTTTAGACCAGTTGTAGAAAATTCTAAAAAGCCTCTGGGGCGGAAAAATGGGTGCTCTTCCCTTAGACAAGTAGAAATCAAATAATCCATTGACAACAGTAATGTGCAGGCAGTGCTTAATTTGAGCCAGCGGTTGCAGATGGAGTCAATGGAAACTCATTTTTGGGGACTGGCATTTATTTTTCACCATCATATTTTGACACAGTGCAAGAAAGAGAAAAATACACAAGGGGGAACGGGGAGGAATAGAAAGATGGAAAAACCATAACAAAAGGAAGAAATCAAGGATGAAACATAACTTGAAAGAATGCGATACATGGGCAGAGAGTGTCTGGTGGTGGATTAAAGAGGCATTAGGTGGGATTAAGACTTTGAAGCCTTGGTTTTCGTCACCAGCCACAGCCTTCTGAGAAAAGTGTAGTGCCCCAGCACTTATTCTTTTACAAAGTAAGCAATATGTGCAGATAATGACTGATAAATGGCAGGGGTCTGCTGCTCTCACCGAATATATGATTTTACCACGAATACAAGTTCCACGCATGGCAATACCACGCGAATTTTAGTTCGCAAGTGGCTTTACCACGCTGGAATTTGCAACGAAGGATTATACCACGCATTTTAACGTCCTTTAAACACAAATAATAAAGATTATTTTCTTACCCGACACCTTCCTGTCTTTCACCAGCAGCCCGTACTTCCATCCACCATCGAAACAAGCGTCAAAACACGTCTGCCAAAATTAAAAAAGGACTGCTATTTTGACGTAACGGCACGTCTTTGGGGTAGACACTTTCCTTTTACCTCAGTGGTACTGAAGTGCGTTTTTTTTTAATTTAATTAACCTGCTCCTTTCTTTATTTTTGGGGGGGAGACCCCCCCATGCCCCCCCAGCCCCTCCCCCAGCCGACCCCCGCCAACCCCCCCAATCCCACGCTGAACGACTGGAAGGAATTCCACGCCTCCCCCTAGCCAGAACGTATATGCGTGGTAAAGACTGTCGTTGAAGGCATACGCGTGGAAAAGACGTTTGCGAGGTAAGTGCCTCGTAGTAAACGTCACGCGTAGAAAAGCCTTCGTTGAAAATGATGTTTCCCGCTCTCACCTAATGAGATTATTGCATTCCCCAAGTGTAGTGTGGCTTGTAGAGTATGATGAAGGGATGTATCCTAGCTCTGTCACCCCTCACTGGGGCTCACCACTTCAGAGGATGGAGACACCGTGGATCCATATTAAAATGCACCACATCCCCACCATTATTTTTTTCCGCAGTTTTATTTAGCGCAAACTCGACCTGAAGGTACTGGAGGACTAAATAAGCACCACTTACATTACACAAGCACACAATTATTTTTAATGATCTGGCCAAAATCACAGGATGCTGAGCAGATGCTGAGACTCCAAACCAGAGTTCCAGAGTTGGCATCTCTGTCCGTTATGCCACATGCTCTACTATGTGAACCTCAGGCATGGTTCAATGACCCTACTATTCCTCTTAACCGTCATCATCTACCACCATCTACCCTATAACTCCTCCATCCTTCTCTCCCTTTTGTTTCTCACATTGGATTGCTGTAAAGACTAAGGGATCTCCAATAAATTGCCTTCCATTTGTAAATTGCCATTTCCCTTCTCAGCTTTCCTACCCCCTCTTCCTAACTGGTCCTCCCTCATATCCCTATGATTCACGTTTAAAGAAGTCTCCCAAATCCACGTAAGAAGCATTAATCACAAGACCTAACAACACTATGGCTTACCATCCTTTATGGATCGCAGCCTATATTGAACCCTACCCAGGCCCCTCATAAGCAAGCTCTCTTTGCCATTTCCATTCTCCTTACTTCCCACGGTACACTTCTTGGCTCAGTTGAAGGTCTGCATTTATTTTAACAACCTATCCCTTTCAAGTATATCCTACATTAATATAATTTAAAAAATTATTTGTGAGGTGCAACATATTACAAATCAAAATCACAGGTCATAGACCGCAGAGTTCGATAAATCTGAAAGGTTTATAGAATATTAACAAAGCTCAATTTACAGAGGATAAGGCAGCAGCCATTTTACTCAAATCCTCACCAGCTAGTCGCAGTAGCAATAAAATCACAAAAAAATTAATAATATAAGTGGGAAATTAAAGCACATAAATGAAGAAATAACAGGCATACCTGCAAGTGTCCTCTGGTACTAGGAAACCGAGTTCAGCAGCTTCAGTGTGACAGCACCCAAGCCAGACTTTGGACGTGCAGTGGGAGGCTTGTTTATTGGCATTAAGACACTGGCCGGTGGCACAATCACAGACCTTTCAAGAGGACATCCGAATATACAGATTTTAGAGTTCAAGCGAAAGACCCGTATTTATTTAATTAATTTTTATAACAATGATTTTTGTTCTGTCCCTAACAAAAACTTTGAAGCACTCTCTAAGACTTTACGGAACCTTGAAACCTGTTTTGTAACTGGGGAGGAAACAGGGATCCTCATTGGGGGGGGGATTTCAATGCAAAAATGGTTAAGAATTGTACCACCGAGGATAGAAATCACTTAGACCAGGCTGAACACAGGGGTATTGAACTAGCTAATATACTAACCGAGCACACTTTAAGTAATGTTATGGACATAAGCCATGTCCTAGCGAATCCCATGCCCCTACGTTCAGAGGGCGGGACTGTTCTTCTACAATTGATTTTATTTTTATGTCCCCCCAACTATTAGACTGTGTGACAAAATCTACAGTGATAGAAACCTCGTTTGGTGACCATAACCCCCTCATTGTGACGCTAAAGTTAGGTAGCAATAAGGTATATGCAAACTTAAATGGGGCAAGAGATATTACACCCACAGGTGATGGCATGCGCCTGAAATGGAGGGGAGTCGACAGCGGGGCCGTACTAGAAAGTGTAAGCAGGGCACACCCTAACCTAATTACTTCTTGCCTAACTATGGATGGGAACTGCCACAGGATAATCGATGATTTCGGTAAACTGTGTTCAGCAATAAAAGCTTCTTTGTCAGTCCCATTACCAAAAGAGCGGAAAGAACCCAGGTGGTTTGACTCTGCCTGCTCACTAGCAAACAGGGAACTGCGCAGGGCATTAACCACTAAACCAAGGAGTCCAACAGAGGTCCAGGCAGCCAGGAAATTTTATAAACTAAAGATAGCCGAAAGGAAGGCCGCACTATTAACAGAACAATGGGAGTCGCTGGTCTGGAGCGCCAATTTGAAAAACAGCGGACTTTTTTAGTCAGCTGTCAAAAAAACGCATGATATGGGCAAACAACTAAACCCAATTAGTTGCAACATAACCAGCAACTCCTGGGAGGCCCATTTCTCTAAAATATATGCCGCCCCACCTGAAGACGCACCTGGCTCTCCCTGTGGCCAGCTTCATGGCTTAAAAATAGATCTCCACGAGGTGGTGACAGTCGTCAAAGAGAGCCTTGGAAACAAGGCTCTAGGTCCTGATGGCTTACCCATAGATGTAATTAAGCACAGTCCAGACCTATGGGCACCAATCCTCCTTAATGTTTTTAACAGCCTCCCTACAGTCCCTATGCCCAATACCTGGGCCACTAGCATTATAGTCCCAATTTTCAAAAAAGGGGAGAGATCGGACCCAGTGAACTATCGTCCGATTTCTCTCCTAGACAACACTTTAAAAGTTCTGGGACGAATAATTTATAACAGGGTGGTAGAGTGGACCGAAGACACGGGTCTATTGGACCCGTGCCAGATGGAATTCAGAAGCAGGGTCGGGACGGTCGAGCAATGCTTGAATCTGAAACTGATCATTGACAAGTATAGCATTGCCCGATCGTCCCCTATCTACCTTGCGTTCATGGATCTTTCATCCGCTTTTGACCTTGTGAATAGATACAAACTATGGGCAATTCTTCTGAACTATGGACTGGATGAGGCCCTTGTTAACTTCCTGGCATACCTCCACACCGACCTCAAAGCACAAGCTAGGATCGGGCGGGCGGAGAAGTATCTGGACTCATCAATATTGGCAGAGGGGTAAGACAGGGGTGCGCTTTAGCACCCCTGCTGTTTATTATCTACATTAATGGCCTGGCTAAAGCTCTAAAACAAGTGACCAGTGATGTACCAACTATCCAGGGGCTACCATTGCCAGTTTTACTATACGCTGACGATGCGGTCCTGATGGGACGAACACCTAATGCCCTTCGTCTACTCGTTAAAGGTTTCGTCCAATACATGGAGGGCCTAGACCTGCGCGTCAATTTAAAAAAATCTTTTATTATGCCATGTGGCCCCGGGAAACGCAAACTCAACACTATACACAAAGGGACAGACAAATTAGAATCTGTAACTTCATTCCCATATCTTGGTTTGGTTTTCGCTGCGAACGGCTCATGGAGTGGGCATAAGGTCCACGCCATGGGCAAGTTCTCGAAAGCAAACAACTCTATTTTGAGTTTGTCCCAACCTAAGAAAATAGGTGCCACTAGAGCTATTTTAAAAAATATTAAGTTACAGTGCTTACCAGTAGCCACATACGGGGCTGAGGTTTGGGGTTTGGGAAAAAGCCCCAGCATCCAGCGAGAAGAAGGTCGATTCTGTAGGAAAATCCTGGGTGCTCCAATTTCCTCCTCTGAATTGATCTGTCATGAGGAACTTAACCTCCCCTACGTATGTGACTTCATTAGATCTAGACCAGCTCTCTTCTGGATAAGGATCTGGAGGAATGATTCAGCAACCTTAACCCAAAACATCATAAAAGACTGTCTTAAATGTGATCACGGCATGTCAATCCCCTGGCTCGCGGGTGTTTAAAAAACACTGAGTGATGTGAACAGGGAAGATCTATTCTCTGATCCCAGTAAGATTGAACTTAAAGATAAAACTGAGGTCAGACAAGCACTGTACGCACTTTATAGTTCAGATCGAATGGAAAGAGAAATTCTCAAATCAACTGTTGTGACTTATCAGAGAAATGACTTGAACAGGAGTAATCTTGCAAAATACCTCACCTTACCTATGACTAACTGGGAGAGATCACTGCTGTTCCGGCTAAGGGCGGGCTCTATAAAATTCTTGCTAGGATTTCCCCTAGGCTATCAGCACACAACAGATTATAATCCATGCCCGTGTGATGGTATTAGCAAACAGAATGATTTGCACTTTCTATTTTTCTGCAAATTTTATTTAAAATATATTAACTGGTTTTTAACTCCGTATTTTAGGAAACACAGACCCCTTTCGTTAGGGGAATCCTATTCAATGTTTTTGTCCCTGGACACAGATGAATTAATCTTCCGCACTAGCACTTTACTGAGAACCATTACATGTGTACGCAAAACTATGGAAAACCCCTGAAAATCGTCTTTTGAGAAATGCATCAGTTTTTAACAATTTATGAATTTTATATACTTGTCTTTGTTGTGGATATGTATGTTTTTTATTGTGGTACTTTTATGAATTTTATGAAATTCCAATAAAGGTCTTTTGAACTTGAACTTGAGTTCAGCAGTAAGTGACCCAAACTCAGCATGAATTATCACTCAAACATTAAGCTTTAATAAATTTTTTAAATGAAATTATTTTGTTCTTTAAAGTCAAGTCAAGTCAAAGAATTTATATAGCGCGCTACATACCCAGAGGGTCTCAAGGCGCTTGAGGAGGGGTGGGGAATTACTTGTCAAATATCCACGTTTTAAGTTGCTTTCTGAATGCTAGGTGATTCTGAGTAAGGCGAAGGTAAGTGGGAAGGGAGTTCCAGGTTTTAGCTGCCAGGTAGGAGAAGGATCTACCTCCCATGGTGGTTTTGTTGATGCGAGGTACAGTGGCAAGGGCTTGGTTGGATGATCGTAGCTGGCGGGAGGGGGAGTAGAAGGACAGTCGTGTGTTGAGGCATTCTGGTCCGATTTCGTAGAGTGCTTTGTGTGCGTGGGTTAGGAGCCGGAAAGTGATCCTCTTATTGACGGGAAGCCAGTGGAGGTTTTTCAGGTGACCAGAGATATGTTCTTTACGCGGGATGTCTAATATGAGCCTGGCTGAGGCGTTTTGGATTTGTTGGAGTTTTTTCTGGAGTTTAGCGGTAGTACCGGCGTAGAGGGTGTTTCCATAGTCCAGTCGGCTCGTGACCAGGGCGTGGGTGACCGTTTTCCTAGTTTCGGTGGGGATCCAACGAAATGTTTTTTTGAGCATGCGAAGAATGTTGAAGCAGGATGAAGAGACGGCGTTGACTTGTCTGTTCATCGAAAGTGAGGAATCCAGGATGACGCCCAGGTTCCGTGCATGGTCTGTCGGGATGGGTGCTTTTCCAAGGGCTTCTGGCCACCAAGAGTCGTCCCATGCAGAGGGGGAGGTACCTAAGATAAGGACTTCTGTTTTATCTGAGTTCAGTTTCAGATGGCTATGTTTCATCCATTCGGCTACTTCTTTCATTCCTTCGTGTAGGTTAGTTTTGGCGGTGCTAGGGTCATTGGTGAGTGATAGGATCAGTTGAGTGTCATCCGCGTAGGAGATGATGTTGAGGTTGTGTTGGCGTGCGATGGCCGCGAGGGGGCTCATGTATACGTTGAAAAGGGTGGGGCTGAGTGAAGATCCTTGTGGCACGCCGCAGATGACTTCAGTGGCCTCTGACTTGAATGGTGGAAGGCGGACTCTCTGGGTTCTTCCGGTGAGGAACGAGGTGATCCATTCTAGTGCTTTTCCTTGGATTCCAATGTTTCTGAGGCGCTGTAGAAGGGTGCTATGGCAGACTGTGTCGAAGGCTGCGGAGAGGTCGAGGAGGATGAGGGCGACTGTGTCTCCATTGTCCAGTAAAGTTCGAATGTCGTCTGTTGCTGCGATGAGGGCGGTTTCAGTGCTGTGTTTGGCTCGGAAGCCGGACTGTGAGGAGTCGAGCGAATTGTTGGCTTCGAGGAAGGCGGCGAGCTGGTTGTTGACAGCTTTCTCGATGACTTTGGCCGGGAATGGAAGGAGCGAAATGGGACGGTAGTTTTTGAGTTCGGTGGGGTCCGCTGTGGGTTTTTTCAGAAGGGCGCTGAGTTCAGCGTGTTTCCAGCTTTCCGGGAAGGTGGCGGAGTTGAGGGAGCAGTTGATGACGTCTCGGAGGTGCGGTGCTATGATGGAGTCTGCTTTGTTGAAGATGTGGTGAGGGCATGGGTCTGTGGGGGATCCTGAGTGGATGGAGTTCATCAGGCGGATAGTGTCCTCAGTGGAGATTGGGTTCCAGTCATTAAGGATGTTCGAGGGTGGTGAAGGTCCAGCAGATGGTTGGGTGGGTTGGTCTCTGGGTTGGTTGTCGAAGCTGTTGTGGATGTCTGCAATTTTGTTGTGGAAGAATGAGGCTAGGGAGTCGCAGAGGGCTTGAGAGGGAGTGATGTTGTTGGAGTTGGCCGAGGGATTGGTGAATTCCTTGACGATGTTGAAAAGTTCCTTGCTGTTGTGGGCGTTGCTATCTAGTCGGTCCTTGAAAGCGGTTTTCTTGGCTTTTCGGATCAGTTGGTGGTGTGTGCGAGTGGCGTTTTTGAAGGCGTCCTTGGTGCTGGTGGTTGGGTCTTTTTTCCAGGCCTTCTCAAGGGAGCGGCAGAGTTTCTTGGATTTCTTAAGATCATCGTTGAACCAGGAGGCTTTCTTGCTGCCAAGTTTGATTTGTCGTTTTTTCAGTGGTGCTAGGATGTCGGCGCTGTTGGATAACCATAGGGTGAGGTTGGTGGCGGCTTGGTCGGGGTTTGAGGAGTGGGCTGGGGGGTTTAGAAGAAGCGATGAGGAGATCTGGTCGATGGTGATTTTGTTCCAGTTTCTTTGCAGAGTTGGTTGGGGGTGGTTGTTGGGTTTGGGCTTGTTGTAGGTAAAGTGGACGCAGCTGTGGTCAGTCCAGAGGAGAGCCGTAGTGTGGCTGAAGGAGACATGATTGCTGGAGGTGAAGATAGGGTCGAGTGTGTGACCTGCGATGTGGGTGGGGGAAGTGACCAGTTGTTTAAGTCCGAGGTTGGCGAGGTTGTCCAAAAGGGTGGTGGAGTTATGGTCGTTGTTCTTTTCCAGGTGAAAATTGAGGTCTCCCAGAAGGATGTAATCTTTGGAGGGGAGCGCGTGTGGAGTGATGAAGTCCGTGATGTCCTCACTAAATTGTGCGCGGGGTCCTGGAGGTCTGTAAAGGAGGGTGCCTCTGAGTGTGGTCTTGGGGTCGATGTGGATCTGGAAGTGAAGGTGTTCAGAGTTGGCGAGATTGACGTCTGAGCTGGTTGAGATGTGGATGGATTTCTTATGGACGATAGCGATTCCTCCTCCTGTGTGGCCGGTACGGTCCTTGCGTATGATCTTATAATCTTCTGGGATGGCAATGGTGATGTCTGGGGCGGAAGAGGCGTTCATCCATGTTTCTGTTAGGAAGGCGACGTCCGGAGAGATGGTGTCTAGTACATTCCATAGGTCAATGGCGTGCCTGTGGACCGATCGGGTGTTGAGCAAGATGCATTGTAGGTGGTTGGGGTCGGGAGTCTGTGGTGTGATCGTAGCGGAGTTGTTGTCGGTGCCGCTGAATTTGCAGGAGTTGCATGAGAAAGGTCCATGGGTGTGTCCAGGAGCGGCTTGGGCGCAGTTGGGGAAGCGGCCGGGGTTAAGGGCTAGGAGGGTGGAGGCATCGTAGGTAATGCGGGAGGGCTGGGCAATGCGAGGGCCAGGGGGTCTGGCGCTGGGCGCGGTCCAGGCGCGGTAGGGCGTAGACGGGCTTACCTTTGGCGCACCTTCGGCGCGGATTGGGCGCGGTCGCTGCGCGTGAACGCTGCGCGCGGGAGCAACTGCCATATATGGAAAGTGGGGGGGGAGGGGCGAGGGCGGCTCAGCTGGGAGGCGGGGCGGGCTACGGAGGAGGACAACAACAAACAAAATGGAGGCGGAGGGGTGAGCACGGCAGAGCGCTTGGGGGAAAACGCGAAATCAGCGTGAAAGTAACACAGGCAATTCAAAAGTGCATACAAGCAAAGCGGCAACCAAGGCAGACAGCAGGCAATAAATATGAAGCAGTTTAGATGCCCAGCTAAACTAAAAACAAAGGGGTGTGTCTTAAGAGGATACTCTACATTTGACACCTACTGCACAATTTAGCAAGATGAAAATAAAAGCCATTGTCCCCTGTATTTAGGTCTGGCCGGATACTGTAGCTGTCTACGGGACCTATAATTACCAATCCTTTAAAATATAGCTAGAGTGGGCTATAGCTCCATCTACAGGAGTAGTTCTCTCTCATGTCATGCTATTTTGTGCACCGTTCCTCCTTATTTTATTTGGATTTCTTTAATTGCAATGCATGAGAAACTGCTTTACATATGAAAAGTATACAGAATCATCATGCATTACATTTGTGAGGATTATATGGTATGGTTGTGCAGCCCTATTGAGTAATGCACTTGCAAAACATGGGTGGAATCCAGTCAGGCTCATTTGTAAATCCTTAAGCCCAACCATGGGTAGCTATGGCTTCGAGCACCAAGGCTTACACAAAGGAACCAGTGAAAAGCATTTAACAGTACCAAACAATGAAATAAGAAAGCCAAACAACATGAAAGAAATCCAAAAACAATTTATAACAAGCATTTGCAATTGAATAGATCTTACATTAGTGAAGGTTTGAGCTATTGGTGTTGTAATATTATTTGCAACGCCAATATCTCAAACATTCAGTAATGCAAGACCTATTGCATTGCCAATGCTAGTTTCCATTTGGAGCACTATATTCATCATGCAAAATAATTAAATTATGAATACATCATTTGTGTAGATTAGATGTTCCTTTCATATTAAATACACCAAGAATTCTAAATGAACCAGAACCAGACAAAAAGTTATTGTATCAAAGATAGTGTCAACGATGCTGCGTCTGCATTTTTTTTGCTCACAGAAAACCTACTGGTAAGAATAAAAACATTTGACTTGATACTTAAAAGTGAGATGACAGTGATGATGGAGGGCAGGGGCAAGTATGATCCTCAGCCCATGTGCTGTGGTCACATGAACAGACAATATCTTGAAATATCCTTAGTACATTCTATTTGAAAACAATTATTTGAAATAGAACATGTTTTGTAAAATATGTTTTTAAAAGTGGTTTTTAACTCACTTTGGTTTGAACATTTTGTAAATAGTCAGTACTATTCTTACCCAATAAAATGGTAAGCAATTTACCGGCAAGTGAAAATTGAAGGCAACGTGTGGTTTAGATGGGAATCAAACTTGTGATCTGCAGCTCACAGCAGATGCCAACGAAGACCAACACTTCACAGGCGTGCACCCCAAAAGAACAAAACAAACGGCAAACTCCTTATAAGAAACACATTCATGCACACAATGCCTCACAGAAAGGTATAACTGGATCTAACCCGGCACTATCCAAGACAGTTCTTTCCTTAAACAATGCATGCTCCATTCTGACCTGGCTGACTATTATAGGATATAACGATCATTGAAACAACGGAGGGCAAGTAAATACAAAATCCACAGAACAGTGGGGCATATTAGCAAGAACAGCAATAATGGGCTTGCTAATATACGTTATAGAATTCCAATAGAAGCCCAGGTTAGATGTCCTGCACATCTAACCTGAGCTTCTATTGGAATTCTATAACGTATATTAGCAAGCCCATTATCGCCGTTTCCTGCCGCTAAAACGGCGATAATTTTAACAAGGTTCTTGCTAATATGCCCCAGTGTACCTCCGAGCGAGCACCTCAGAACCAAAAAGTATGCTCGGACTCCAAAAACGCGTCTGCGCCATGCGGATGGTTGTAATGGCTATACAAATGCATGTAGCATAACATTGAAGAGCAGACGTCTCTATACCCTTACACGCATTATTTGCTTTCAACAGATGTTACCGTGCTGAGGTCTATTAAACTTTCATACTGCATGTTTGTCCGTTCACTTGAAGCCATCCCTGCATTTTAGAATACAAAATGTATTCTGGATGTGTTGGTAGATATACTCCCAGAATAAATAACATCTTAAAACATATATGCACACACATCCATATTAAATAAGACCCAAACTGGGTCAACTGGCATATGCCTAGTTCTTTTAATGTGTACTGTGTAGCCTGCTGCACACCGTGCTACTTCCTGTCATTGGTGAACTGTGGTTGTCCATACTTTATATTCACTGAGCGTTTGTGAAGCGAATGGTAGGACTGGCGGGAATGCCAACATGAAAGCAATACCACAAATGCTTTCCTACACTTCGCTGAACTGCACAAACAGCACTGCACCTAAACAGCCTGCTAAAACTAACAGTGGCGAAGTAAGGGAGCCATTGGCCTTCATGCAAGCAAAGAAACAGTTACTGGTTACCGATAATCTGCCAGAAAGAACGGCAGGTATGATTTGGGGCCAGTCTCATACCTCATGACCCAGGTACCATATTTGCAATTTTGGTAGCTAAGCCCGTGAACAGAAGGAAAAAAGCTCTGCTGCACACCTGTTTGTTGTGGACTACAGGTTGGAATGCACAGTGCTCATCATGCTGTGTGTCATGTACAAATTCCTCGAGTAGAGCTATATAAAGCAGGCACAGCACTTTAGAAGTGAGAATGTAAAAGCATGCCAAGCGTGCCCTCCTGCAGACAATGGAAGACGTTCATTTGTGTGGAGAAAAGCAGAAAAGGCGACTTTTTAGCAACAAAAAGCTGAATGTGTTTCTGAACTCTGCATTTCAGGTGGATGTCTAACTTAGCACAGTTGCTGTGAGGGAAAATGGCAACATATTTATGTTTCAGATAAATTGTTGCGAACAACACTGAAGATCTGTATGTGTACATGGCAGGGGCGTAACACAGGCCCCGCAGCCCACGCGGTGCGGGGGGCCTCAAACTCCCAGGGGCCCCCTTGGCACTGCACTCTAGCCAGAGAGCTCATGATTGAGCCTGGAGGGGGCCCCTCTACGTCCCGTGAAGGGAGGCCCCCTCAGTTTTCGTTACGCCAGTGGTACATGGTCAACGTTAACGTTAAACAATGTAAAGAGGGGCAGCGGCCCCACTTTGGGGCAGATTTATGTTAACTGGCGCATCCCCAGGGATGCGCCAGTTAACATGCGCCACAGCTCCGCCACCCATGGTGCGCCGCATTTATAATGCGGCACACCATGGTGCAAGAACGGCACAGATGCGTGACGCATCTGTGCCGGAAATGTGGCGCATTGCTGGAGTTGCGTCGCAAGCGCAACACAGCTCCAGCAAGGCTCGGGGGTGCCCCATCTACACAATGCTACATCAAGACCTACGCCTGCTTCAAGCAGGCGCAGGGTTTTGACGCAGCATTGGCCTGAAAGTGACTGAGTGAAATCTCATAGATTTCACTCAGCCACTTTCAGGAGGCGTTCCTGCGCACGAACGCCCCCCCCCCCTTCGCAGGAACGCCTCCTTATGGCGCAGGGCTTTACAACGTGACGCATCTCCTAGATGCGTCACGTTGTGAATAGGGCGCATTGTTTGCGCCGCAGTTGCGTCAAATAAAGTGACGCAATTGCGGCGCAAGGGCATCATAAATCTGCCCCTAAGTTTACATGTGAACCAGTAGATGAGTCTGCAGTCTGCACCTTCGAGACTCTTCAGGCATGCGCACCACAGCCTAGGACTCCCCTTCGCCCCTCAAAACAGGAATTGAGCTGAGCATGGAGGAAAGCAGAGGAGGCAGGGCGCCAACATTTTTGCAATGTGCAACTTTTTTTTGCTCGATTGTTGTGAGGGAAAATGACAACATATTAATGTTCCAGACAAATTATTGCAAACAGTGTGAGAAGTTGGCCTGGTATATGCTGTCCACTAATTACAGTGGGCACCTTGCACCAGTCCAAATGACCCTTATGATGTATGAGGTCAAAGATAAACTTTAGAAAGCTATCCTAGAGGTAGCTGTGGAGAGCAGCCTTTAGGCTTAATCTTGAAGGAATGTAAAGCAGCTTGTTTTACCAGAATATCACCTCCTGAATGAGTAAATGAAGAGGAACGACACAGTAGTTATATAAAAATATGTATTTATTAATATAACATTCTCTACTATCCTCTACATGAGGATAGAACACTAAGCACACAATACGAGATCAATAGAACAGTTGTAAGTTGGACAATACACAGTGGGCTCCAGGGGGAAACCAAACCATAAACTAAAATAGTGGTATCACAATCGCACCTTGACTAGAGACAGTGCCTAGTGCATGTAGAATCTCTGGGACCCCAAGGACCCACCCAAGGTGATGACACAGGGAGCCCATGGAGGACGGGTGCAGTGAGGAAACACAAGCGCATGCTCCGTACAACTCTATGGGAAAGTCACAGTTGTAAAGCTAAAGTTTAAGGACCCTTCCAGGTGGACTTTGATCAAACCCTTTGGAACATAGGAGGTTGGAGAGCCACCACTCCCGTGGATACCCTAGTACCCGAGTTACCTATCCCAGGGGAGCCGGGTACATAGGTCTGAAGTGGTGTCGGAAACCGCTGTCGTTCTCAATGGAAGGATGTGAAGAAGTACTACTGCTGTGAAGGTGAAAAGGGTCCAGAGGAATCCAAGCCTGGATTCTTGAAGGAAGGAACCTGAAAGCAGAGGGGACAGAGTCTGGGTCACTTCAGAGTGACCAGGGGCTCGGTAGACAAATGCCCACCTATGTCGGGTGCTTCAGGTACGAAGAAGAGATGCTTGGCTCTGCAGCCATGAGGACCAGGAAAAGTCGAGGATAACCAGGAGCCGGATGCAAGCTGTCCTACGAAGGATGTTGAGTGCTGAGGGGACGGTGTCTAGCTGGAGCACCAACACGCCTTGGCAAAGGAACTCATGCAGGAAGGTCAAACAGGGTACGGTGTGGACAGCAAGGCTCAAGGGACTCACCAAGCAAAGGGGAGCAGGGCTCATCTGGAGAAACCAGGAAAGCCCAAGAGAAATCAAGATGACCCTTAGGAGAACCCACAGGCTGAATGACCAGGAGTCGCAAGGGGACCTCAGGCAATATTGAGAAGTACCAGCCCACGGAGCACTCGGTGCAAAGAGGCCAGAGTTCTTTGGTGCAAATACTGCTAAGGGTCAGGACTACACGTAATCTAATGCACAAGCTCAGGAATTACCAACAAGCATATGCAACTACAAATGGATGTTGTACACAGGGGTTCAGGTTATGCAGTCCTCACAAGGGATACTGGCCTAAAACTTGTTGAGAGGGCAGATCAAAGTCAGTAATTTTCAGAAAACCACCTCTTGTGTTGCTGAAATCTTCAGAGTCTGCAGGAACTCAGGAGCAGCAGACAGGTCAGTTGCGGTTAGGTGCCTGTGAATGCAGGGGAGTGACTCCTTCACTCCAAGGGAGATTCTTCAGTTGTCCTTAGTGCACCACAGGTCCTGCACAGAGCTTGTATGGAGCCAGGACACAAACTAAGCTTCAGACAGAAAGGGGGACGAAGTTGAGCCCAGTCGAGGTCCAGCAAAGTCCAGAGTGTCCAGACGGTCAAAGGTCAGTGGTTTCTTCTTGTACAATCTTGTCCACATAAAACCTAGAGTCTTACAGCCAGGTAAGACCTTTTGTACCCATGGGAGAGGGTTGGACAGATTCAGGGGACCCTCCTAGGGGAGGGGCAGGACAGAGGGGTGGTTACACCCATGTCATTCGTCCAGTTTCACGCCAGAGCAGAAGCCTATGGCTCCCAGAACTGGTTTGAGCTGGACTATGCACAGGGATACCAACTGTGCCCCAGGTGCAGACTTTCAGGCACTCTCAGAGAACACCCACCAAGCCCCAATACACTAAACCCTGTCTGGGAGGTGGTCACACCTCCCTGTGACAGGATGCCTATTGTGCTGCCTTACTCTGCTCGAGCTTGGCTCAGCAGCAGGAGGGCAGAAATGTGTCTCTGGTAGGCAGCATCAATTGTGTGCTGTCCGGGTCGAGAAGGCTGGCATTGGACAGACCAGTGACCCCACGAAGCTCGCTTCTGGAATCATACCTCCCACACTGGTTACCGGTGTGGAGTATGATTTCAAGGTGTTTGATACCAAACACGATATGTTTCTATGCAGCCGTTTTCGAGATTGCATTTACCATGAGGTTATAATGCACCTCTACCTATATGGTCGACTGAGTCACAGACAACCCTGGAGAATGGTCTCCGAAGGCTGCAGAGGGGCTCTACTCATGCATGGGCACCCTGTCACATAAAACCCAGCACCTTGCCTTCAGGATTGTTAAGGCCTGCTATGGGGTGACTTATAAGTTTTAAGTGTAGCAACCAATGGATATAGTGAACCTATATCTACAGTAAGTGGTACAAACACCATCTGACACAGGTTGCAGTAGCAGACATTGAGTTCCATCTTGCATGGCCTCTCATGGGTGGCATAATACCTGCTTCAGCTCATGGTAGGCCTCTGGTGTACCTATGCCCTGGGTACATGGGTATCATATACTAGGGACTGATAAGGGTACCCCAGTATCCAATCTGGAGTGTACCAAAGTACATGTATGTCAATTTAAGGGAGAAAGCAGATAGACTGTTGTCCTGATTAGCAGGGTGCCAGTCAGACTATTCAAAAACAGTGAGACATCAAGCAAAAAGTTGGGGTAACCATAAGAAGCAGATCCTACTTTCCTACAACAAAACATGGTCAACTTTAAAAACTATGTTTATATGTGCAGATGCGCAGAAACAGGTATGTTTCTTGAAATATGATATCAAAACACAAGCTTTTGCAATGCAATAGCTCTCCCATTTATGAGAGTTTCAGCTATTGTCTTTTACAATGCCAATAGCTCAAACTCTTCTCAATGCAAGACCTATTTCACTTCAAAGAAGCGGCCGCCATTGTCCGGGGCTGCTTGAAAGTGAAAGCGTGCATGGAAAGCACGTTGTGCCTGCAGTCAAGTTCAAGTTCAAGTTCAGGAATTTGTATAGCGCACTACTCACCCAGAGGGTCTCAAGGCGCTTGAGGGAGGGTGGGTGCATTACTTATCGAATAGCCAGGTTTTTAGTTGCTTTCTGAAGGAGAGGTGGTTCTGTGTAAGTCGGAGGTGAGTGGGGAGAGAATTCCAGATTTTGGTCGCTAAGTAGGAGAAGGATCTTTCACCCATGGTGGATCTGTGGATGTGCGGAATTGCGGCGAGGGCTTGATTGGATGATCGTAGTTGGCGGGTGGGTGTGTAGGAGGACAGTCGCGTGTTGAGGCATTCGGGTCCTAGGTCGTAGAGGGCCTTGTGTGCGTGGGTGAGGAGACGGAACATTATTCTCTTGTTGACGGGGAGCCAGTGGAGATCCTTCAGGTGACCGGAAATGTGAGCATGACGGGGAATGTCCAGTATGACTCTGGCTGAGGCGTTTTGGATGGGTTGGAGTTTTTTCTGTAGTTTGGCTGTGGTCCCGGCGTAAAGGGTATTTCCATAATCCAGACGGCTGGTGACCAGTGCGTGGGTGACTGTCTTTCTTGTTTCGGTGGGGATCCAGCAGAAGATTTTTTTGAGCATGCGTAGGATGTTGAAGCATGAAGATGAGACGGTGTTGACTTGTCTGGTCATCGAGAGGGAGGAGTCTAGGATGAAGCCCAGGTTACGTGCATGATCTGTGGGTATGGGTGCTGTACCCAGGGCCGGTGGCCACCATGAGTCGTCCCAGGCAGAGGGGGATGATCCTAAGATGAGGACTTCCGTTTTGTCCGAGTTAAGTTTTAAACGGCTGTTCTTCATCCATTCGGCTACTTCTTTCATTCGTTCGTGTACATTGGTTTTGGCGGTGTTTGGGTCTTTGGTGAGGGAGAGGATCAGCTGGGTGTCGTCTCCGTAGGAGATGATGTTGAGGTTGTGTTGGCGCGCGATGGATGCGAGGAGACTCATGTATACGTTGAAGAGGGTGGGGCTGAGTAAAGATCCTTGTGGTACACCACAGATGACTTCGGTGGCCTCTGATTTGAATGGGGGGAGGCGGACTCTCTGGGTTCTTCCGGCGAGGAACGAGATGATCCAATCCAAAGCTTTTCCTTGTATTCCGACGTTGTTGAGGCGTTGTATGAGTGTGCTGTGACATACCGTGTTGAAGGCGGCAGAGAGGTCGAGTAGGATGAGGGCAACTGTTTCTCCGTTGTCCAGTAGCGTTCGGATGTCGTCGGTAGCTGCGATGAGGGTGGTTTCGGTGCTGTGTTTGGCTCGGAAGCCGGACTATGAAGGGTCGAGGGAATTGTTGGATTCGAGGAAGGCGGCGAGCTGACTATTGACGGCTTTCTCAATGACTTTGGCAGGGAATGGGAGGAGTGAGATGGGGCGGTAGTTCCTAAATTCAGAGGGGTCTGCTATGGGTTTCTTCAGAAGGGTGCTGAGTTCGGCATGTTTCCAGCTTTCCGGGAAGGTAGCGGAGTTGAAGGAACAGTTGATGACATCGCGGAGATGGGGTGCGATGATGGAGTCTGCTTTGTTGAAGATGTGGTGGGGACATGGGTCGGTTGGCGATCCTGAGTGAATGGAGTTCATCAGGCGGATGGTGTCTTCAGTGGTGATTGGGTTCCAGGCGAAAAGGTTGTGGGAGTGTTGTTTTGGTTTGGGGGTGGGTGGAGTGGGTTGTTCATCGGACTGGTTTTCAAAGCTATTATGAATGTCAGCGATTTTGTTGTGGAAGAAAGAGGATAAAGAGTCGCAGAGGTCTTGGGAGGGAGTGATGTTGTTGGTGCCGGCGGTGGGGTTGGTAAATTCTTTGACGATGTTGAATAGTTCCTTGCTGTTGTGGACGTTGTTGTCGAGTCGATCCTTCAATGCTGATTTTTTGGTGGATCGGATCAATTGGTGGTGTTTGCGGGTGGCGTCCTTGAAAGTGGTCAGGTTGTCAGAGGTAGGGTTTTTTCTCCAGGTTTTCTCGAGGGTACGACATAGCTTCTTGGATTTTTTAAGGTCATCATTGAACCAGGGGGCCTTTTTGCTACCTTGTTTGATCTGATGGTTTTTCAAGGGTGCTAATACGTCGGCGCTGTGGGTGATCCATTGTGTGAGTTTGGTGGCAGCTTGGTTTGGGTCCGATGGTATGGCAGGAGGGTTTTGATTTAGCGATGTGAGGAGTTGGTCGGTGTTGATTGTGTTCCAGTTTCTTCGAGGAATAGGTTGTGGGGGGTTGTGGGTCGTGGTCTTTTTGTAGCTGAAGTGAACGCAGTTGTGGTCTGTCCAATGGAGAGCTGTGGTGTGATCGAAGGAAATGTGTTTGCTGGAGGTGAAGATAGGGTCGAGCGTGTGTCCGGCAAGGTGGGTGGGGTGTCAACAAGTTGTTTGAGTCCGAGATTGGCCAGGTTGTCAAGAAGGGTGGTGGTGTTGCTGTCGTTATTCTTTTCCAGGTGGAAGTTGAGGTCTCCCAGTAGAATGTAGTTCTCGGAGGAGAGGGTATGTGGGCTGATGAAGTCGGTGATGTCTTCGTTGAATTGTGTGCGGGTTCCTGGTGGTCTGTAGATGAGGGTGCCTCTAAGTGTGGTCCTGGGGTCGGTGTGGATCTGGAAATGAAGGTGTTCGGCGGTTGCGAGTTTATCGTCGGAGCTGGTCGTGATTCGGATGGTGTTCTTATGGACGATAGCGATGCCTCCTCCTGTTTGGTTGGTGCGGTCTTTTCGGATGATTTTGTAAGCGCCGGGATGGCTATGGCGATGTCGGGCGCTGATGAAGCGTTCATCCAGGTTTCTGTAAGGAAGGCGATGTCCGGCGATGTAGAGTCGAGTAGATCCCAGAGTTCAGTGGCGTGTCTGTGGACCGAGCGGGAGTTCAACAGGATGCACTTCAGGTGGTTAGAGTCGGAGCTGAGTTTGGGGGAAGTGGATTTGGTGTGGGTCCTGATGCAGGTGAACTTGCAGGAGTGGCAAGCGAATGGACCATGGGTGTGTCCTGGGGTAGCTGTGCAGCATTGTGGCGAGCGTCTGGGGTTTCGGGCAAAGAGGGAAGCGGCGTCGTACGTTATGCGGGTGGAATGGGAATTGCGGGAAACAGGGGGACTGGCACTGGGCGCGGTCCAGGCGCGGACGGGCGTAGACGGGCTTACCTTTGGCGCACTTTCGGCGCGCATGGGGCGCGAACGCTGCGCGTGAACGCTGCGCGCAAATGCATCTGTCATATATGGATAGTGGGGGGGCGGGGGCGAGGGAGGGTCAGCTGGGAGGCGGGATCGGGGTGGAGGGGCGGGCTGAAAGGCACAACAACAACAAGATGGCAGCAATCACGATAGGGAACCGGATGACGTTGGGGTGGGTAGAGGCGCAGGCACTATCAGGCACAGGTAGAACAGAGGAGCGCAATGCGAGTCTGTTAAAGCGCTATGCAAGTACCCAAGCGCTGCAATATGCTAATACAGTAGCGTATGCTCTGATAAGGCAAAGCAGCATTTACATATGGTCAGGACGGAGCGCTGTGCAAATAATATCACCAGACAATGCACAGACAATGCAACAATGAAAAACAATGCAGCGCTACGATACCAGTTCAATCAGGGTTGAAAATCGTGCGCTACGATGTCAGCAGGAGTCAGGGAGCGAGGGGAGCGAGGGGAGCGACCGCTACTGACGGAGTCAGGACGGTCACGAGCTTTGGTTGATGAGATCGGCTTAACCTTTCCTGTGGGAGGGAGGGTCAGCTGGGAGGCGGGATCGGGGTGGAGGGGCGAGCTGAAAGGCACAACAACAACAAGATGGCAGCAATCACGATAGGGAACCGGACGACGTTGGGGTGGGTAGAGGCGCAGGCACTATCAGGCACAGGTAGAACAGAGGAGCACAATGCGAGTCTGTTAAAGTGCTATGCAAGTACCCAAGCGCTGCAATATGCTAATACAGTAGCGTATGCTCTGATAAGGCAAAGCTGCAATTACATATGGTCAGGACGGAGCACTGTGCAAATAATATCACCAGACAATGCACAGACAATGCAACAATGAAAAACAATGCTGCGCTACGATACCAGTTCAGTCAGGGTTGAAAATCGTGTATGTTATATTTTTATGAATATTTAAAGTCCAAGATGAGCAAAACCTACATGAGGGTTCCAGAGATACAGTCTAATTGCAAACAAGTGTTTGTAAACTTTAGAAAAGTTTGTAAGAGTCGACTTTGTGTACTCTGGCCCGGCTTGGGTGACCAAATCTAACAGGGACAAGGTATGAGGGGGGCAATAAGGATTATCTACACAGTTACCTGGCCACCAAAGTGTTTTCCAGTCCAGTTCCAAACTTTACAGCACAATAAACATATACTTCAATGGAGCCGTCCTGATGCTGCAGATGCAGGAGATGGAAGATGCTCAAGGATGCTCTGGGTGCTGTGTGGTCATTGGGATTAGCTTTGTGGTTATTCCTTGGTCCACGGGTCAGGTAGGGTGGCTTTATCCACAGAGACCAGGGTCTCCCGAAGTCCTCTTTAAGACAGTAGAAGACGAGCTACGACCAGGATACCGGTCTCCATCCACAGAGGTTCCAGCGAATTCCATTGGTGGAGACTGGAGTCCCTCTTGGGTGACCAATGTGGACTCAGACAACACTCCCAGATTTGGCTGACTCAGGTGCAATATTTAGCCATCGAGGATCAGTCTGGGATGCCCAGCAGCAGTCAGTGGAGATTCTTCTGGACTGGCTACTGACCTGCCAAGTTGGGCTACTTCAGCTTTGTTAGCCCTGGTGCTGGTTCCAGTGGGTCAGCTGACTGATACGTGGAATACCTACTTTGGTCTGAGGCTGGAGAGTAACTTTTCCCCAAGCCTGGAGCCACAGGCACAGTCCTCTCTTCGCTATCCCAATGTGCAGCAAGTGCAATCCAGCAAACTGTGCAGCCTCTCTTTTCCAAGTCCAGGGGTTGGCAGGGCAGTCCTTCTTTGGTACACTTTCCAGTTCTGGCATGATCTGAGGTTTAGGGTGCCAGTGGGGCCAAATTTATTCAGAGAAAGTGCCCTGGGGACGATGCAGTCACTAGCCAATGTGCTACAAGGTCCTCTCCTTCTTGGTGATGACTTTCCATCTATGTGCGGTATCTAGCAATCCCAAGGTTCACTAATCTGCCCACCCTCAAGATGTTGGGGCCTTTCCTCAGATGTTAGAAGCTTGGTTGCCCACTCTAGAAGTGTGGCTCCCTATGGACTACATGTTTACAAGAAAACCGGTTTGGGCACTGGTCTCTCCTCTTTGTCCCCATTGCCAGCCTGCCTACCTATGCAAAGGGCAGACCCTAAAGAGTGTGATCGGCATTCTCCCACCAAAGGCAGTTTCGCATTTAAAGCTTAAAGCGCACCTTGCGAGGAAAACACTGTAAGTAGCTTCCACAGAAGGGGAGGTAACACCTCCCCCTGTAGGAGGCTGCTATTGTCCTAAGCCTGGGAGCCATCCACACGACTCCCCAGGAGAACAGAAAACTGTCTGGTGGCCAGTGACCGTGTGATTCTACTGGACAAACTGGGTCACAGAGTGGCAACTTTTTAAAGCTGTATTTCTTTACTAGTGACACTAAATTCGATTTGGGCATCATATAATGTCACTATTAATTTGATACCTTACAGTACTCATCTAAGTAGTCTTATTCTGAAGTTAGCTGGGCTGAGTGGTAAGCCAGTAACCCTGTATTAGCCAATGAGGCTATGAGCTCTCCCACAGCAAAATCCCAAATTGGAAGTGTTGTTGTCAGGAGATATATATATATATATATATATATAAATATATATATATATATATACATACATACATACATACATACATACATACATATATATATATGTATGTATGTATGTATATATATATATATACATACATACATACATACATATATATATATATGTATGTATGTATGTATATATATATATATATATATATATATATATATATATATATATATATATATATATATATATATATATATATATATATATATATATATATATATATATATATATATATATATATATATATATATATATATATATATATATATATATCAATAAGAGTTGCCCCCAAACGAATGAAAACTCACTCAGGTAAGTTTAGCTGGTAGATTTATTGGGGAGCAGCTACATGCAGGAAAGGTCCAAAGTAGTCCTCTGTATTAGAGCCTGAAGCGTTTTGTGATTGTCTCACTTCTTCAGAGGCTCGTTGTGCCTAGCCGTGAATGAAAACCGCCATGTCAAAACGGACCGCTGCAGCGCCACGTTGGTGCGTGTCACAGGGCCAGGTGCTTTTTGGGCGGTAGCGATGAGAAACAGCAGTGAAATTTGCCAGCAATGTTAGGAACCCACTGGGGTAATACTTATTGTATATGGACAGAATCCTTCGCCAGCTCACTGAAGTACGATGTTGTGTTTCATTACAGATTCCAGAAGGCAGCGCAAGCAGCCAAACCCTCTGAGGACTGGTCATCTTTTTTAAAGTAGTAGCACGTATGGCGGTGTGATTCCTGAAACAACAGGGCTGTGTTACTTACAGGACGTTGGGCAACTAACTACAAACATCCAAGATATTGGATTAACACAGTCCACCCATTCACCGGCAACATCGAGGAACTGCTGTCACAGGCGGTCTGGGATTTCCCGGGTGAACGGCGTCCGCTTTGACTTTCGCCATCTGCCTCGATAACAATCGGCATGAGGGTGTGGAAGTAGGGGACCCAAGGACATTTGTTTGCAACACTATCGTGGGTTGCCTTTTCCCTGTGGCACATCTGACAACAACAAGATGCACGACGGGATCAGTGGTCCGCAACAGAGACTACTGTGACGTCAGCGCAAGTATGTGCAGCAGCTGGGCCTCTCGTTACATAATGGGAGGAGCTTGTTACCACTTAAAGGAATCACCTCACACGAACTGCGGCATCTGAAGAGGCTTGACGCCGAAACCGGTCATGCTGACTATTGTTTTAATAAATGTCCTGAACGAACCCCGCTGTGTCCCTTCCCTTTCTTCTAACAGGAGAGGATCTGTGGCATTCTACAAAGTGCATCCTGTGGCGCTTTTCGAGGGGACCCTTCCTATCAGGGCTGTGTTACTTACAGGACGTTGGGCAACTAACTACAAACATCCAAGATATTGGATTAACACAGTCCACCCATTCACCGGCAACATCGAGGAACTGCTGTCACAGGCGGTCTGGGATTTTCCGGATGAGCGGCGTCCGCTTTGACTTTCGCCATCTGCCTCGATAACAATCGGCATGAGGGTGTGGAAGTAGGGGACCCAAGGACATTTGTTTGCAACACTATCGTGGGTTGCCTTTTCCCTGTGGCACATCTGACAACAACAAGATGCATGACGGGATCAGTGGTCCGCAACAGAGACTACTGTGACGTCAGCGCAAGTATGTGCAGCAGCTGGGCCTCTCGTTACATAATGGGAGGAGCTTGTTACCACTTAAAGAAATTACCTCACACGAACTGCGGCATCTGAAGAGGCTTGACGCCGAAACCGGTCATGCTGACTCTTGTTTTAATAAATGTCCTGAACGAACCCCGCTGTGTCCCTTCCCTGTCTTCTAACAGGAGAGGATCTGTGGCATTCTACAAAGTGCATCCTGTGGCGCTTTTCGAGGGGACCCTTCCTATTAGGGATGTGTTACTTACAGGACGTTGGGCAACTAACTACAAACATCCAAGATATTGGATTAACACAGTCCACCCATTCACCGGCAACATCGAGGAACTGCTGTCACAGGCGGTCTGGGATTTCCCGGGTGAGCGGCGTCCGCTTTGACTTTCGCCATCTGCCTCGATAACAATCGGCATGAGGGTGTGGAAGTAGGGGACCCAAGGACATTTGTTTGCAACACTATCGTGGGTTGCCTTTTCCCTGTGGCACATCTGACAACAACAAGATGCACGACGGGATCAGTGGTCCGCAACAGAGACTACTGTGACATCAGCGCAAGTATGTGCAGCAGCTGGGCCTCTCATTACATAATGGGAGGAGCTTGTTACCACTTAAAGGAATCACCTCACACGAACTGCGGCATCTGAAGAGGCTTGACGCCGAAACCGGTCATGCTGACTCTTGTTTTAATAAATGTCCTGAACGAACCCCGCTGTGTCCCTTCCCTTTCTTCTAACAGGAGAGGATCTGTGGCATTCTACAAAGTGCATCCTGTGGCGCTTTTCGAGGGGACCCTTCCTATCAGGGCTGTGTTACTTACAGGACGTTGGGCAACTAACTACAAACATCCAAGATATTGGATTAACACAGTCCACCCATTCACCGGCAACATCGAGGAACTGCTGTCACAGGCGGTCTGGGATTTCCCTGGTGAGCGGCGTCCGCTTTGACTTTCGCCATCTGTCTTGATAACAATCGGCATGAGGGTGTAGAAGTAGGGGACCCAAGGACATTTGTTTGCAACACTATCGTGGGTTGCCTTTTCCCTGTGGCATATCTGACAACAACAAGATGCACGACAGGATCAGTGGTCCGCAAAAGAGACTACTGTGACGTCAGCGCAAGTATGTGCAGCAGCTGGGCCTCTCGTTACATAATGGGAGGAGCTTGTTACCACTTAAAGGAATCACCTCACACGAACTGCGGCATCTGAAGAGGCTTGACGCCGAAACCGGTCATGCTGACTCTTGTTTTAATAAATGTCCTGAACGAACCCCGCCGTGTCCCTTCCCTTTCTTCTAACAGGAGAGGATCTGTGGCATATATATATATATATATATATATATATATATATATATATATATATATATATATATATATATATATATATATATATATATATATATATATATATATATATATATATATATATATATATATATATATATATATATATATATATATATATATATCAATAAGAGTCGCCCCCAAACGAATGAAAACTCACTCAGGTAAGTTTAGCTGGTAGATATATTGGGCAGCAGCTACATGCAGGAAAGGTCCAAAGTAGTCCTCTGTATTAGAGCCTGAAGCGTTTTGTGACTGTCTCACTTCTTCAGAGGCTCGTTGTGCCTAGCCGTGAATGAAAACCGCCATGTCAAAACGGACCGCTGCAGCGCCACGTTGGTGCGTGTCACAGGGCCAGGTGCTTTTTGGGCGGTAGCGATGAGAAACAGAAGTGAAATTTGCCAGCAATGTTAGCAACCCACTGGGGTAATACTTATTGTATATGGACAGAATCCTTCGCCAGCTCACTGAAGTACGATGTTGTGTTTCATTACAGATCCCAGAAGGCAGCGCAAGCAGCCAAACCCTCTGAGGACTGGTCATCTTTTTTAAAGTAGTAGCACGTATGGCGACATGATTCCTGAAACAACGAGCCTCTGAAGAAGTGAGACAATCACGAAACGCGTCAGGCTCTAATACAGAGGACTACTTTGTTTGGACCTTTCCTGCATGTAGCTGCTGCCCAATAAATCTACAAGCTAAACTTACCTGAGTGAGTTTTAATTCGTTTGGAGGCAACTCCTATTGATGGATATGTACGGCTGTGCCTAGCCGTGAATGAAAACCGTCGTGTCAAAACGGACTGCTGCAGCGCTACGTTGGTGCGTGTCACAGGGCCAGGTGCTTTTTGGGCGGTAGCGGCGAGAAACAGCAGTGAAATTTGCCAGCAATGTTAGCAACCCACTGGGGTAATACTTATTGTATATGGACAGAATCATTCGCCAGCTCACTGAAGTACGATGCTGTGTTTCACTGCAGATCCCAGAAGGCAGCGCAATCAGCCACACCCACTGAGGACTGGTCATCTTTATTAAAGTAGTGGCACGTATGGCGGCGTGATTCCTGAATCAATGAACATCTGAAGAAGTGAGACAATCATGAAACGCATCAGGCTCTAATACAGAGGACTACTTTGTTTGGACCTTTCCTGCATGTAGCTGCTGCCCAATAAATCTACAAACTAAATTTACCTGAGTGAGTTTTCGTTCGTTTGGAGGCAACTCTTATTGATGGATATATATATATATATATATATATATATATATATATATATATATATATATATATATATATATATATATATATATATATATATATATATATATATATATATTACCTACTGGCGGTCGCCAGTAGGTATATATAGTTAGGATTTTTTCTCTATGGGATTTTTGAAAATTCTATGTCTAATAACTTTGGCGTTTGTGGATGGAATTGGCTGAAATTTTCAGGAAAATGGAACATTTTGTTTCTGAGCAGCCCCTGACAATTTGGGGGGGTTTCATCAAGTGGGGGCCGAGAAAAAAGGGGGGTCCCAAAACACGTTTTTCCCATGTTAATTTCCATAGGGCGGTTGGCCTCACTTTTAGCTCGAACGGCTGAATGGATTTGCACGAAACTTGGCAAAATTGTAGGGACTGTTAGCCCGATGTGCCTTTGCTAGGTCTCAATATATGTGCTCCAGTGGATTTTGAGTAATTTAGGTTCAAAAAAAGATATATATCTGGGCGGAGCCTAACCACACATCTGATCTGATTGGCTGTCAGCACTTCATCCAAGAAGTGTTGGCAGCCATCTTGGGACCAATATACATGATAGCACCTCATTAAAAAGCATTGTAGTTAATAGAGGGTTTTAGGACTTTAGTTACATTATAAATCATTTGTTGATGGTACCATACTCGTTTTAGGAATTGTGGTGGGTTCTAAGGTGATTTTACCATGTGAAAAAACCTTCTGCTGTGATATCATGAATATTGTTTGAAAGAAAACTAATATCTCATGATTTTCCCACAGTGGTTTGGAAGGGGATCTATAAGCTAAACTGAAAGCATATTTTCTGTAAATTCACATTATCTTTCTCAGTCATGTGAAAATGAAGTCTGACATTCTCAGTAAAACATGTACATCCAACAAGGACAGAGACTGTCAGTTGATTCCTTTGTGTTCTACTGCAGCCTCCTAGAGTGTTCTAAAGAACAACTAGAGCGCTAACAGTCCTACTTATTACAAATGTATGGCACACCTGAAGCCATCTTGATTGGAATAAAGTGGTAACTCTTAAAACATTTAATTTAAAAAGAAACAACATGAGGGGGTATATTTTGCCATAGAAAGTATGATTAGTGCTGCAGAATGAAAAATTAGGGCACATTTTGAGTGACTTCTCAAATCCTTTTCTATTTCATTAAAACATTCTGACATGCAGTCTCCCAAAATGGCCACCAGAGACAAAAGAGCCCAAATGTAGCCCAAATATCACCCAGATGTAGCCCAAGTATAGCCCAATGACAGAATGTCCCAGAGTGTTCTAAAGAACAACTAGAGCGCTAACAGTCCTACTTATTACAAAGGTATGGCACACCTGAAGCCATCTTGATTGGAATAAAGTGGTAACTCTTAAAAGATTTAATTTAAAAAGAAACAACATGAGGGGGTATATTTTGCCATAGAAAGTATGATTAGTGCTGCAGAATGAAAAATTAGGGCACATTTTGAGTGACTTCTCAAATCCTTTTCTATTTCATTAAAACATTCTGACATGCAGTCTCCCAAAATGGCCACCAGAGACAAAAGAGCCCAAATGTAGCCCAAATATCACCCAGATGTAGCCCAAGTATAGCCCAATGACAGAATGTCCCAGAGTGTTCTAAAGAACAACTAGAGCGCTAACATTCCTACTTATTACAAAGGTATAGCACACCTGGAGCCATCGTGATGGGAATAAAGTGGTAACTCTTAAAACATTTAATTTAAAAAGGAACAAAATGAGGGGGTATATTATGCAATAGAAGGTATTATTAGTGCTGCAGAAAGAAAAATTAGGGCACATTTTGAGTGACTTTTCAAATCCTCTTCTATTTCATTAAAAAATTCTGACATGCAGTCTCCCAAAATGGCCACCAGAGACAAAAGAGCCCAAATGTAGCCCAAATATCACCCAGATGTAGCCCAAGTATAGCCCAATGACAGAATGTCCCAGAGTGTTCTAAAGAACAACTAGAGCGCTAACAGTCCTACTTATTACAAAGGTATGGCACACCTGAAGCCATCTTGATTGGAATAAAGTGGTAACTCTTAAAACATTTAATTTAAAAAGGAACAAAATGAGGGGGTATATTTTGCCATATGAATTATGATTAGTGCTGCAGAAAGAAAAATTAGGGCACATTTTGAGTGACTTCTCAAACCCTCTTCAATTTCATTAAAAAATTCTGACATACAGTCTCCCAAGATGGCCACCAGAGACAAAAGATCCTAAATGTAGCCCAAATATCACCCAGATGTACCCCAAGTATAGCCCAATGACAGAATGTCCCAGAGTGTTCTAAAGAACAACTAGAGCGCTAACAGTCTTACTTATGACAAAAGTATGGCACACCAGAAGCCATCTTGATTGGAATGAAGTGGTAAGTCTGAAAACACTCAATTTAAAAAGGAACAACATGAGGGGGGTAATTTTGCCATAGAAAGTATGATTAGTGCTTCAGAAAGAAAAATTAGGGATCATTTTGAGTGACTTCTCAAATCCTCTTCTATTTCATTTAAACAATTCTGACATGCAGACTGAAACATGCACTTTGAATACCAGCAGCAGACGTCCCTGGTGAGCAGTAGCTTTACTACAGTGATCTAATGTGCAACTAGAGTGCTAACATTCAGAATTTATGGCAAATGTGTGACACATCTGAATGCCTTCTTGATGGAACCAAAGTAAACAAGCATTGAAAATGCAATAGATCTCGCCCTCGTTTAAGTTAAAGCCATTCTGTTTGTAATGAGGTGGCTTTTTAGCTTTTCTTTTATTAGTGTTTTTTCAACTTTCATGTAAATAACATGCATCTGTATGCATATAAGTATATGTATGCATGCATTTATGTTTGTATTTATATAGATATACAGATGATATATGTTTATATATGTATGTATATATATATATTCACTGAAAAAACCATAGGCTATAGACCATATATAGTTAGGAATTAGCATTTACAAAACCTTGAAAATTCACTGAAAAAACCATAGGTTATAGACCATATATAGTTAGGAATTAGCATTTACAAAACCTTGAAAATTCACTGAAAAAACCATAGGTTATAGACCATATATAGTTAGGAATTCGCATTTACAAAACCTTATTTTACTCACACAAAACCATTGAAATTCCATATATAGTTAGTTGCACTAACTATATATCGCGCACCCGCAATCCACTGCTGATGATGTCACATATTACATCATTCATGACATGGTCAGTGACATCACTGATGACATCACTGATGACATCTCAAATGACATCACTGATGACATCACTGATGACAACATCCAGTGACTGTATGTTTCTGTAAAGTTAAAATATGTCTTACATATTGAAGAATGAGTGGATGTATAAGTGTCTGGATGAAGGATTTAGTAGGTGCATGACTGACTGTATGAGTGAGTGATTAAATGTGTCTCACTGAGTGCATGGGTTAGTGACTAAACTGTCTTAATTTGTGCATCATTATGTCTGTTGTTCTGTAAACTGTTGCATGTGTTGATAAGTAGCTATATGAGTAACTATATGGGTTATTGATTGGTTGCCCAAGTATTTGTATGGGAGACTGAGTGTGTGTGTGGGTGGCTGGGAGGTGTATGACTCTGTGCATAGATGTGTGAGCAGTTGATTCACTAGATGTATGGTTTCAAAAGTGCATGTGGAAACAGCTGTATGGGCGGTTGACTGTGTGCATGAGTGTATTGGTGAGTGAATGGATATCTCAGTGCTACATGTCAAAGTAAGTACATATGTAAAACACAGTACATGTGAGAGTTGACATATATAAATAACTGTGCATAAGAGCCAGTGAATGTGTGAGTGGCTGTATGGATCATTGTGAACTTGTATCAGGGATTGTATAAGAGAGTAAATATGTGTTAGTATATGTTTGAATAAGTAAAGTTTGTATAACTGTATAGTTGAGGAAATGGAGGTGTGATTAATTCTTTGCATGACTGACTAGGTGTGTGAGTAACTCCATGGATGAGTGACAGTCTGTGAGTGTCTGTTTACACTGATTGTATCTAAGGTTATATTAGAGTCTGAAGAGGTTCATCGTATTATCACATGAATGATATCATCAGTGATGTGATCAGTAATGTCAAATGAGATGTCATCAGTGATGTCATCAGTGATGTAATTTGAGATGTCATCAGTGATGTCATTTGAGATGTCATCAGTGATGTCATCAGTGATGTCACTGACCATGTCATGAATGATGTAATATGTGACATCATCAGCAGTGGATTGCGGGTGCGCGATATATAGTTAGTGCAACTAACTATATATGGAATTTCAATGGTTTTGTGTGAGTAAAATAAGGTTTTGTAAATGCGAATTCCTAACTATATATGGTCTATAACCTATGGTTTTTTCAGTGAATATATATATATATATATATATCACGCTCCAATTCCTCCTCTGATACGAGAAAGATGACAGCACTCGGGGGTTACTTTTCGAAAGTGCAGGTTTATTTATTCCTTGCAGGCACCCTCCACATATATATATATATATATATATATATATATATATATATATATATATATATATATATATATATTCGCTCCAAGGTTGTCCACCTTTGAGTAGCACATGAGCAGCAGCTTGATTTATGTGTAGGTGAGGACGGGGATCCGCTTGTAGATGCCGCTCCGTAATGGATCTGCCCGACGCGTTTCGAAGCTCCATATGCTTCTCTTCAGGGGCTTTAAGGGAAGCTGTGTGCGCAACCGCTAACTCACTTCTCCATTTTCCATATGACACACCCACCAATGGGAGGCTCAAATGAGACTGTGTATTATGGGAAGTGTGGTGCGGAAAGCACACAATCAAGTCCTGTATGGACCCCGCAAGTGGGCCCGTCCTCGATCCCGTGTACGGCTGCTGTTTCACTCCGTAACCTCCAAGGATGACGGGGTGGTGCATACTCCGCGGCTGGACGACTGCGTATAAATTGTCACTCCAAGGTTGTCCACCTTTGAGTTGCACACAAGCAGCAGCTTGATTTATGTGTAGGTGAGGACGGGGATCCGCTTGTAGATGCCGCTCCGTAATGGATCTGCCCGATGTGTTTCGAAGCTCCATATGCTTCTCTTCAGGGGCTTTAATGGAAGCGGTGTGCGCAACCGCTAACCCACTTCTCCATTTTCCATATGACACACACACCAATATATAGCCGAAATCGCCATTGAACGCTTCCCTTCACGGAAAAGAACAACGAAGAGCGGACCCAGGTACTGGTGCATTTTCCTAGGGCTTTATTAAAGCAAAATAGTAAGCCAGCAATCCGCCATGACGCGTTTCGCCTCCACACAGAGGCTTGATCACGTGACGTGTCATAGAAATTGAGGTAGGCATTTATAGTTCAAAAAAGTGCGCAAACAGGCTGCTCATTATACAAAAATAGAAAGTGAGAATCCTACATTAAATCTGTGGCATTTGGACAATGTATATATATATATATATATATATATATATATATATATATATATATATATATATCTATATCTATATAAATATCTATATATATATATATATATCTATATATATATCTATATCTATATAAATATCTATATATATATATATATATATCTATATCTATATATATATATATATATATATATATATATATATATATATATATATATATATATATATATATATATATATATATGTA
The DNA here is from genome assembly GCF_964263255.1 of Lissotriton vulgaris. NCBI lineage: Eukaryota > Metazoa > Chordata > Amphibia > Caudata > Salamandridae > Lissotriton > Lissotriton vulgaris. The sequence goes on from NC_141695.1 coordinate 1,467,521,616, forward strand.
TTACCTACTGGCTATCGCCAGTAGGTATATATAGTTAGGATTTTTTCCCTATGGGATTTTTGAAAATTCTATGTCTAATAACTTTGGTGTTTGTGGACGGAATCGGCTGAAATTTTCAGGAAAATGGCACATTTTGTTTCTGAGCAGCCCCTGAATATTTGGGGGGGGGTCGTCAAGGGAGGGCTGAGAAAAAAGGGGGGTCCCAAAACGCGTTTTTCCCATTCATTTTTCCATAGGGCGGTTGGCCTCACTTTTAGCTCGAACGGCTGAATGGATTTGCACGAAACTTGGCAAAATTGTAGGGACTGTTAGCCCGATGTGCCTTTGCTAGGTCTCAATATATGTGCTCCAGTGGATTTTGAGAAATTAACGTTCAAAACAAGATATATATCTGTAACAGCGCTCCGGGCTGCGCTCCGGTCCGCTTACTTTTCGCGAAACGGAACTTTGCGAAGCGATGCTGATTGGCTCTCCGGTGTCTGTCAACATTCTAAACAGTCCGGTGCGGCCGCCATCTTGTCTCTCGGTAGGATCGAGAGACAAGAGGAGGATGAAAACGAAGGGGGAATTTAATGAAAGGGGGCAAGGTAGACCCCTCTTGACCCCCTAGGAATGATGTTGGGGTTATTAAAGGGTCCCGTGGGGAAAATAAAAAAAATAGATTTTTCACGGTAGAAGCGCTTCTCGGGCCGCGAACTGGGCCGCAAACTGGTAGCGAAACGGGAATTCGCCATTTTGTGTTTCGTTTTAATTAAATTACTAGGTATAAGGGGGTGCGGGAGACGTATCCTGATCCCTTATGTTTTCTGAGGGTGGCTGAGGAGGCTCATATATGTTGATATATGTCTTCCAGCGGCTGTGCGGCCGCCATCTTGTCTCTCGGTAGGATCGAGAGAGAAGAAGAGGTGAAAAACGAAGGAGGAATTTAATGAAAGGAGGCAAGGTAGACCCCTCTTGACCCCCTAGGAATGATGTTGGGGTTATTAAAGGGTCCCGTGGGGAAAATAAAAAAAAAATGATTTTTCACGGTAGAAGTGCTTCTCGGGCCGCGAACTGGGCCGCAAACTGGTAGCGAAACGGGAATTCGCCATTTTGTGTTTCGTTTTAATTAAATTACTAGGTATAAGGGGGTGCGGGAGACGTATCCTGATCCCTTATGTTTTCTGAGGGTGGCTGAGGAGGCTCATATATGTTGATACATGTCTTCCAGCGGCTGTGCGTGAGCGTTTTTTTTTTTTTTGCTGCGTGACGTCTGTTAACGTTCGATTCGATGGAAATCAGGAAGTGTTGACCGCCAATTTGTCACTGCGATAAAATATTTTGTTATAAATTAATCCTTATTGATAAACATTGTCTGCGCCATCTTGCCTTTTTTCCAATGCCACAATTTTGTCGTGCACGGCAGCCATTTTAGATGCCTTGACCAGACCCACTCTCTGCACGCCGCCGATCCTCAGCACGGCTCCCCACCCTCGCAAGCATCTCCCCCACGCACTGGTCACTCCCGCTCTCTCTCTCATGCATGGGCCATAAACTTCCCCCCATCTGCACTGCCCTTCCCTGAGAATCACACCCTGTGCCCGTCCGACACCTCCCTTTCACCCTATTCACTACTGCACCCTCTGACACTCCTCTTCCTCTGTGTCCGATTGTCCAGGCCGGTCCCAGGCTATCATCTAGCCCTGCGGATGTAGTTTATGGCCCCAGCTGCAGAGAATCCAGACATGCCAACCCTCCCGATTCAGGCGTGAGACTACCGATTTCAGTGCTAGTCTCCCGCCTCCCGATTCCTGCAAGCAAAAACCCGATTCCTCGGGGGTTTCAGCTGACAGTGCTTGGTATTGTGTTACGTGCTAATTCTTCCAGGAAACGTCAGAGGGCCGATGCAGGGGCTCTAGAAGGGGTGATAAACCATTCAAGCCTCATTAACAAGCGCATGGTCTTTTAAAGATATGTGAAGTACTCGGGGGGGGCGGCGGTGTGTGTGTGCCCTCTTTCAGGAGCGGGCGGGGGGGGGCACTGCCAGCAACTTGCCAGGCAGTGTTCAACACTTGCATCACCCTTTCTCTGCCTGCTATTGCGCTCCATGCTTCGGAAAGGTAAGAAAAAGAACGTGCATTTGAGTTTGAAATGTCCGATCCTGTAGCAGCACACTTCCAAAGCCCACACATGACAATAACCCGATTCAAGGCCCCATTCACCCGATTTTTTAAAAATATATAGTACTCCAACAAAGTAGGATTATAAAACTTTATTAACTTTATAAATATATCGAAAGCAACAAAAACTGTAAATACATTTAAACATTTTTTGGCAAAAAGAAGCAACAATGGTCAGTAGCTGTCTTTTGTGCGAATAGTCCCAAGGCAGCACAACGTGCTGAGTTCTGGACGGCACCCAGGTGATGTTACCTGGGTGCCGCACTGGTTTTTGGTTTCCTACAATGCAGCTCAGAAAAACAGCGTGGGGCGTCCCGGGTGGCTCGGGGGGAGGCCTCGTCAGTAGCGGTCTGTTGTGCGAATAGTCCCAAGGCAGCAGAACGCACTGAGATGTGGATGGCACCCAGGTGATGTCCAGTAACTTGCCACACTGGTTTTGGTATCCTACAATGCTGCTCCAAAAAACGGCGTGGGGTGCCCCAGGGGGTGGGCGTGGGGGAGGCGGCGTGAACGGGCGTCCCCAGGTGGAGGCTCGTCTGCTGTACTGGGGCGCCCCTTTACCGTTTCAGTTGCCATTCCGCCCGCTTTTGCTACACTGTGCCTCATCCTCCATTCAGCTGTTTATCGCCCGCTCTTGCGGCTACAGCGTCTCGCCCACCATGTAGTTGAGTTACGCCCACTCTTGCGGTGCAGCGATAGGCGGCTGCCATTGGATTCTTAAAATGGCGGACGGCTCTTCGGATTTGGGCCTGGTCCACTAAAATGGCCCTGGGACACCTTGGAACTCGGACGCTGTCCTGCTAGGGCTTGGGCTCCATTCTCGAAAGCGTCCCCTCAGCCGTGAAGATTCTACATAAGTCTTGGGGGCCCTCGACTCCTGCAGGCTTCCGGTGGGGAGCGGCTGCCATGATTGCTCGCGGAATGACCACGACGGAGCCACGAGATGGTGGTGCTCTCATGCTGACGCCAGCTTCAGTCTGAAACATCCAGAAACAAGGTGGGGCTTTCATCGTTTGGGAAAAAAAAATGTTCTAAACCAATGAAAAGTGTTATTTTTAGGTCATATGACCAAGCCTTCCATGATTAGGAAACCAAAAGTAAAATGAACCAATGAAAAGTTTTATAAACAAGTCACATGACCTGTTATGCGGCATAGGGCTACAAAAAGCGTAGAAAATCCGTTGGCACGTGAGGCGGCGTCAGTAGCGGACCGATGTGCGAATAGGCCGAAGGCAGCACAACGCGCCGAGATCCGGATGGCACCGAGTTGTTGTCCAGCAAGTTGCTGCACTGGTGTGGCTATCCTACAATGCTGCGCCGAAAGTCGGCGTGGGGCGCCCCGTTGGCCTGTAAGGTCACGTCAGTCAGTGGGGGCTGTGCGTCTCCCCCAAGATGGAGGCTCCTCGGCTGCAGTGCGGCGCCCCTTATCTTTTCACTCGCCGTCCAACTGAGTTGCGTCCGCACTTGCGGCTACAGTAGGCCGAAGGCATCACAGCGCGCCGAGATCTGGATGGCACCGAGGTGGTGTCCAGCAAGTTGCCGCACTGGTGTGGCCATCCTACAATGCTGCGCCGAAAGACGGCGTGTCCAGCTGAGTTCCGGTCACTTGCGGTACAGTGACTCGAACGCGCCGAGATCCGGATGGCACCGAGGTGGTGTCCAGCAAGTTGCCGCACTGGTGTGGCCATCCTACAATGCTGCGCCGAAAGACGGCGTGTCCAGCTGAGTTTCGGTCACTCTTGCGGTACAGTGACTCGAACGCGCCGAGATCCGGATGGCACCGAGGTGGTGTCCAGCAAGTTGCCGCACTGGTGTGGCCATCCTACAATGCTGCGCCGAAAGTCGGCGTGGGGTGCCCCGTTTGCTTATGAGGTGATGTCAGTAGTGGACCGATGTGTGAATAGGTCGGAACCAGCACAAGGCGCCAAGATCCGGATGGCAAGTCCTGGATGTTGAGTGCCATAGTTGAGAGTTCTGAGCAGTGCTTGTAAGACTATCTGAAGCTTATTTGCACCTGCTGCAGCTTCACTATTGCCCTGGTGTGGCCAAAGATCGCCCATGACATAGGCGGCCGGCTCCCGAGGTCCGGCGGAACTTTTTTCCTTTTCCTTTCTGCATCTTGTCCCACAATCCGTTTGACCTGAAGACACGACCAGGTCCCTGAATGTGTGCAGGGGGACGTTATTGATTGAATCAAAATGGCGGCTTCACACAAAGCTGACTCAAGCGTTGCTGTTGATGCTATACAGACAAAAATTGGTTTTCAGTTTGTACATTCTTCAGGATTTTTTTTTCCATCCAAGGCTAATTGAGAGTTTGTAGAAAAATGGCTTCAGATTTTCAACATACTACTCTTCAACATTCTTCCTAAATGTAACAATGTGAGACTCACTAGGAGAACGGCTGTTTATCTTTCCTTTCAAAATGCTGCCAACAATATTTTCTGAATGGAAGACACCATCTTGTAGCATAAAGGGCCGAAAGGGGTTCTGGTCTGGCCGATGGTTGGTGGAGACATTTTGACTACATCTTGGACCTGCCCGGCCTCGCCCAAAATGGCGCCGGTATAAATGGGACTCGTAACTCCTTGTTGTGTACTGGTTGAACAACCTTGATATCACGAGATATGAAAGCAGTTTTGATGCTCATGGCGGGCGGGGACGAGAATTGATTGAATATTTCGACATCCGTATTGATATTAAGTTCTGATGTGTTATTGATTACTGTACTATTGAAAGTTCGAATTAACGTCACCCATGGTACTTGCCCGCAAATGTATATCTAGATGATTTTTTTGTAAGTGGCTTTGTCGTATTTTAATTACAAAATGTACGTCCACCGATTCCGCAACTGTTAGACACCTTAGTTCTTGCAACCTAATGGCCCGCTCGTTACGTTCCTCTACAGTGTAAATGTCTCCTCATCATATACGTTTCCAGTTTGCTCCGTGGCCGGCCCACGTGGTTATAGGCCCGTATTTGTATACTGACATTTTCACAATAAAGGTTTTTAAAACAAAACATGGTAGCAGTATTTACATTGGTAAAGTTTTTACTTTTAGTCACTGTTTTCGAATCAGTAAAAGGCAAGTGAAATAAAGCAGTCCAATTACATGACGGATAAAAGGTATAATACGTAGGAACGCAGTAAAGATAAATGGTCAAGGGCAGTTGTGTTTTCCACTCCTGCAACATAAAGTGATCGATAAGAATCTGATAATCAGGCGTATCGGCGAGTAAGACAGCAGGCCGAGCCTCTTTTACTCAACGGCCCCGTCATGGGACGAAGAAACTAAGCATGGGCGAATTTTGCGAATCTCGCGTTCGCGAATTTTGCGGATTTGCGAACTCGCAATCGGCAAAATCCGCGAATTCCCGCGAATTTTTTTTTTTTTTGTGTTCGCCCGTGTTTCTGCCAGTTCGCGAGGGTTTTTACAATTTCGCAATTTGCGAACTTACCTGTCGGGTCGCAAGTTTTGCGAACTTGTTGTTTCTACGTGTCCAGCCTGTTTGGGACACTCTTCTTCATCACTGCCACTCTCTGTCACCACTGCCACTCTCTGACTACTCATGCCACCCTCTGGCCCACCCATGCCACCCTCTGTTTCATCACCACACCCTCTGGTTGTCCAGTGTACATTATTTTCGGCAAAGCAAAGCACACCTTCCCTGCCTCAAGTGACCTGAATTAATTTGGGGCTGATTAATGTGTCACAGAATATTTTTTTAGCTGGCACCTGCTTCCTTAGTGCGCCTTGAATAGTGATCTTTTGCACTTGCTAAGTGCTTTCATTGTTGCAAAATTAGTTACAACACCTGCCCTGCCCGAACTGACAATAATGAATTAGGGGCTGATTAATGGATTTTAACTTCCAGCCTGGCTCCTGCTTGTCTCCCTTAGCTGTAATTCAGGACCTTTGTGGCATATGTGTAACTATTCTGAGGTTCAGAGCAGGGTCACATAATAGTTGCAACTGGCAACTGAACTCTGGAGGGGCCCCTCAGGAAGCACTACAGGAAATGGCTACTAATGATGAGCCTGAACTTTTGAATCTGGTAAGTAGTTTCAGTTTTGCTAAGATCGTATTTCTGCAATTTAGCACTTATTCGCGGGGCGCGAAGTTGTACTGGGAAGCCGCGAACTCACGCGAACAGTGCGAGCAGTGCGAGCAAAATCCGCTGCTCGCGGATTTGCGGATTTTGCGGGAGATTCGCGAATCTCGCGGATTGCGAATTTCCCGAAAATCCGCAAAATCCGCGAGCGAAACGGATTTTCCGCCCATGCTTAGAAGAAACGCCCTTTTTCTCGAAAAAGGAATATATTTTACTTGCAGGACAGTTGTAAATTTTCCGGGAAAGTACATTAGCCTGGAACATTATAACATATATGTTTAAATGTTCGAAATCAATAAAAAGCGTATTTTTTAGGTCATATGACCAAGCTTTTCATTATTAAAATAGCAGAAGTAAAATAAAACAATAAAAAGTTTTATTAACAAGTCACATGACCTGTTATGCTTACGTTACGCGCTGCGCGCCGCGCCCCGGATCACTTCTGGGTGCGCTAACGCGGCGTGTCATATAACGCATTACGCGACAACGCAGGTCAAGAATATAGTCAAAATGTCTCCACCAACCAGCGTTCGGAACACAACCCCTTTCAGCAGTCCAAAAAGTTCTGTTAAATGACAACAGAGGGGACAGGCAACAAGAACCATCAGTCAAAGAGGGGAGGGCAAGTTCTTTTCTACCGGGTCATGTTGGGGCGCTACCGGAACTGATCGAATTTGTAGTCTACAGTGTTTCTGGATGTTTCAGACTAAAGCTGGCATCAGCATGAGAGCACCACCATCTCGTAGCTCCGTCGTGGCCATTCCACGAGCAAACATGGCAGCCGCTCCCCACCAGAAGCCTGCGGGAGTCGGGGGCCCCCAAGACTTTTGTAGAATCTTCACGGCTGAGGGGACGCTTTCGAGAATGGGACCCAAGCCCTATCAGGGAAGCGTCCGAGTTCCAAGGTGTCCCAGGGCCATTTTAGTGGACCACGCCCAAATCTGAAGAGCCGGCCGCCATTTTGAGAGTCCTGTGGCAGCCGCTTATCGTTGCATCGCAAGAGCGGGAGCAACTCAACTACATGGTGAGCGAGACGCTGTAGTCGCAAGAGCGGGCGGTAAACAGCTGAATGGCGGAAGAGGCACAGTGTAGCAAAAGCGGGCGGAATGGCAACTAAAACGGTAAAGGGGCGCCCCACTACAGCGTGTCTTCAGGTCAAACGGATTGTGGGACAAGGTCCAGAATAGAAGAGTCATCAAAAGGCAAAAAGTTCCGCCGGACCCCGGGAGCCGGCCGCCTATGTCGGGGGCGATCTCAGGCTACACCAGTGCTATAAGACTTGGGGAGGGGGTCGGAGCCAAGCGTCTTCTCCGAGTCCGTGCCATCACACCGCCCCTCGGGGGCCTCCGTCAAGCGGTTTAGGGAGGTAATATATCACATTGTTTTCAAATGCAGTCAGGTCCACAAACGACCCTCACTTACTTTGAGAATAGTGAAGCTGCAGTAGGTGGAAATAAGCTTCAGACAGTGTTACAAGCGCTGCTCAGAACTTTGAACTATGGCACCCAACATCCAGAACTTATGCCATTTGAGAATGGCAGTGACATCGAAGCAACTCAGGGACCAAAACCATTAACGTACTTTCACGTATGAAAATCTTACTTGGGGAGGGGGCAGGAGCGAAGCGCCCCCTCCCAGTCCGCGCCACCACACCGTATGTGGAAAATCTGAAGCCATCGTTCTACAAACTCAACCAACCTCGGATGGAAAAATCTCAAAAAATGTACAAACTGAAAACCAGTTTTGGTCTGCATAGCATCAGTAGCAACGCTTGCTATCAGAGTGCATGAGTTTCATGCTCGATCGATTGAGCTAGCCGGATCGGGCAACAAAAAGTATAAAATAGTTATGTAAATAGTTATTTAATTTATGTTTTACCCTGTTACTTTGCTGGTGTGTTGTATATATTTTTAATATTTGCATAGGGTTTGTCGTTATTTTGGGCGGGGTGGGTGACGGAGCCGAGCTGTCTTGCAGCCCTCATGGTGTGGAGCTCAGTTCGTCCCACTATTTTCGTATTTCTCATGAAGGGTTGTTCCTAATATTTCTATTTTAGCGAGGTCAAAAAGAGATCCAATTAGTGGCCTACTGATTTTGCTCGATTACTTTTATTTCTTTACACGATTTTTCACGATTTTTCACTATCTGCAAAGACTAAACAGAGTATTGCGACTTTGTGCTTGTTTGTAAATAGAGAATGAACCAAAGAGAATCAATTGTAAAACAGTAAATGCTTGGATAACAATCAATCAAATGGAGAGACAAGCAGGCACGACGGATTACAACGTGGGTAAAGGACTGCGTTAACTACCCTTCACTATCTGCAAAGAGAGAGTACTACTAAGAGAAAAGAGGGGAGGGGGGGGCAGCGTTCAAAGCACATCAGCGTGCATAAACACGAAAAAGTTTTTACCTATCACGTACTTGACATTTGACAGCTTTTGATATTTGCTATTAAAAAAACATTGAAATTCACAGAAAAAACCATAGGTTTTAGGCCATATATAGTTAGGAATTTGCATTTACAAAACCTTGAAAATTCACTGAAAAAACCATTGGTTATAGACCATATATAGTTAGGGATTAGCCTTTTCAAAACCTTATTTTACTCACACAAAACCATTGAAATTTCATATATAGTTAGTTGCACTAACTATATATCGCGCACCCGCAATCCACTGCTGATGATGTCACATATTACATCATTCATGACATGGTTAGTGACATCACTGATGACATCACTGATGACATCTCAAATGACATCACTGATGACATCTCAAATGACATCACTGATGACATCTCAAATGACATCACTGATGACATCTCAAATGACATCACTGATAAAATCACTGATAACATCTCATTTGACATGACTGATCACATCACTGATGATATCATTCATGTGATAATACCATGAACCTCTTCAGACTCTAATATAACCTTAGATACAATCAGTGTAAAAAGACAGTCACAGACTGTCACTCATCCATGGAGTTACTCACACACCTAGTCAGTTATGCAAAAAATCAATCACACCTCCATTTTCTCAACTATACAGTTATACACACCTTACTTATTCAAACATATACTAACACATATTTACTCTCTTATACAATCCCTGATACATGTTCACAATGATCCATACAGCCACTCACACATTCACTGGCTCTTATGCACAGTTATTTATATATGTCAACTCTCACATGTACTGTGTTTTACATATGTACTTACTTTGACATGTAGCACTGAGATGTCCATTCACTCACCAATACACTCATGCACAGTCAACCGCCCATACAGCTGTTTCCACATGCACTTTTGAACCCATACATATAGTGAATCAACTACTCACACATCTATGTACAGAGTCACACACCTCCCAGCCACCCATACACACACACTCAGTTTCCCATACAAATACTTGGACAACCAATGAATAACCCATACAGTTACTCATATAGCTACTGATCAACACATGCAGCAGTTTGTAGAACAACAGATATAATGATGCACAAATTAAGACAGTTTAGTCGCTAACCCATGCACTCAGTAAGACACATTTAATCATTCTCTCATACAGTCAGTCATGCACCTACTAAATCCTTCTTCCAGACACTTGTACATCCACTCATTCTTCAATATGTAAGACATATTTTAACTTTACAGAAACATACAGTCACTGGATGTTGTCATCAGTGATGTCATCAGTGATGTCACTAACCATGTCATGAATGATGTAATATGTGACATCATCAGCAGTGGATTGCGGGTGCGCGATATATAGTTAGTGCAACTAACTATATATGAAATTTCAATGGTTTTGTGTGAGTAAAATAAGGTTTTGAAAAGGCTAATCCCTAACTATATATGGTCTATAACCAATGGTTTTTTCAGTGAATTTTCAAGGTTTTGTAAATGCAAATTCCTAACTATATATGGCCTAAAACCTATGGTTTTTTCTGTGAATATATACATATATATATATATATATATATATATATATATATATATATATATATATATATATATATATATATATATATATATATATATATATATATATATACATATATAATACATGTCCTACTTAATATTATACTGCTCCCAGCCTTTAGGCTCGATAGGCCTTCCTTAGGAGAGACATACATAATTATTAAGGGAGGTGGGGGCTTTGCTATTGGTTTCAATGGACTGGAGTGGTAGGATGGAGCTATTTTGTACTTTGTCACACTCAGGGTAGCACAATCAGAGCAGCAGCCTGGATGGACACTCTGTCTTACATGCCCTGTGTGCTATATACTAGGGACTTGTATATGTAAGTCACTCTCTGCAATTGGGGGTATGGCATACACTTTTTACACGGTTAGAACACTGACACTTAGGTCTGGTTAACCGTCCTCAATGCACTCTCTGAGTCAAACAACCACCAGCATCAGTCCAAAAATGTGGGGCTGAACATGCAAAAAGAGGCATTTCCTTACATCATACTTAGGTCCTTAAATTTAAAATGATGGTCACCCTATCCTTAGGAGGTGTAGTTGTGCCACTAAGTGGGTTAACAGACACTGGTTGTTTGCAGACAATATGTAGGCCAGTTCAAAACCTAGGTAGGAAACTAAGGAGGTAAAAAAATAATTATATAGCAATTAGAGAGAACCCCCAATCCCCTGTAACGTAACCTCCAAAGCCATGTGTGCTGTACATTTACTTGGTGCATCTTCATAATGTGGACTCTCAAACTGGAGACAATAGGTTTCATATATTGATGCATATGCATGATGGATATTTTTTTCTAATATATTAACACGTTTTAAAAACATAAGTACCTTTGTTTCTACACATTTTTTACTGAACCCTCCTTGCCCTCTCACGTTTATTTTTCATAGTATTTTCTTTTCTTCTCTCATTTCTTTACAATAACTTCAAATCACCTTTTTTCTCTCTTTCCCTGTTTACCCTTCATTTATTATTGATGTTCCCCTTTTCGCCCTCCTTTGTCTTTTTTCTTCAGTCATCCGACACTTTTATTGCGCTCTTTCCCTTCATTTATCCCGCCTTTCATTCTCTCTTTCTTCGCTCTGTTTCCTTCTTTTCTTTCTCTCTTTTCTGTGTCCGTCCCCTCTCCCTCTGACCCTCGGTGAGGCAGAAATTGAGCGCGCGCGCGCGGTTGGATTCTGCTCACTTGCATTTGGTCAGCCTGCTGCCCACAAACAGAGCCAGGAGTCTGAGAGTCCGCACCAAAAATTGTATTAGGACCTGCCACATCCTGGATTAACGCTGATCAGCAAAAGCTCAGGATGAAGTTAACGAGCCACTATAAAAGATGAGAGAATTGTTCCCTGTGAGGAATTTGCCTCTTTTGCAGCACTTGCGAAATAGACGAAAAATCCACTTATTTCAACAGCGGACTGCAGCCCAGCCGACTCCGAAGGGTTGTCTTTGCCAATTGTTGTGCAAAGCCAAGGAAAGAGCCAAGTGAGGTTGTTGTGTGGGGTATTGAGCAGGCATGGATCTGCAGCAGTGGGTTTGGCAGCTCACCCGGGTATTCCATAACATCCTGACATGTGAAGCCGCAGAGAGGCTGATGCAACGCCGCTTGGCATTCAGGGCTGAGCTATGAAAAGATTCCAGCACTAAGACAGATAATGGGGGCACATACGGTGTCAAAGCGAAAGAGCACATGGGACATGTGCTGAGGAGGACTCTTCAGGAGTGGGGATGCCTTGGAAGTCAATCCTCTAAAGTGTGAGGGATAATGGAGCGACATCATATACCCTTTGACCCCGTGATGACACCACAGGTTTGACCTTTTGGCCATCCTTTCCCCCCCCATTGCTTCCAGTTACTGCTGAGGGGCTGGATGAAGGGCAAGTAGGGGAACTAGACTAGTGACTTAAAGCACTTTTGAACTGAATTATTCAGTATTTGTGTTGTTGCCTTCAAAGCCCCTGACACTAGGGGTATCGAAAAATAACATGAATAATAACTTGTTATTATACAGTGCTGCTTACCGCACTTCCGTTGCTTCTAGGCACTAGAAAATAGCAGATTTCGGGACATATTATCAAGCCCCAGCGATAATTATCGCTAAGCGCACTTATCGCTAGGATAATTATGGCCGGGTAGCGTGGATTTTTATCACTGAGATAGCGTGCTATTAGCAACGTTTATCTCAGAAGTGATAAAAATCCTTGCGCTAACTGCCAAATGAGAGGTTATCGCTGGAAAACCAACAATAATCTCTCGAAGTTTGGCGTTAGCTTGATGATAGGGGCTCACAAACTTAGCCATGATATCCACCTTCCATAGGATATCATGGCTAAGTCAGGAAAATACTAGGTGTAAAAAAAGCAGCGCTAACCGCGGTTAGCGCTGCTTTTTTTATCACTAACAGGGTTAGCGATATCCTTGATAATAGGAGAAATGTCGCTTAACAACATTTCTCCTATTATTTTTCTCTTGAACGCCCCCTTTGCATCTCATTAGAGATGCAAAGGGAAGCGTAGAAAAAAAGGGTGCTAACATGCAAATTTGGGTGTTAGCACCTGTTGCTGATAGGGAGATAATTTTATCTCCGCTTTCTTGACTTTTAAAGCCAAAAAAGCAGAGATAAATCCCTTAATAATATGCCCCTTTGTTTTTTGCCCATTTTATGATATCAATCTACCAAACATTTTGGGGAATGGAAAACTGAGTCGGCCTTGCCAGGACCCAAATTCATGATCTGCCAATGACCACTTTGTTCGAGCTGACAATGTTTATTGAGCTATTCGCCTTGAGGTGAAGATGGAAGCGAAGGGTAAGCCAGGAGTTGCAGCTACTACCCTTTGCTACCACTAAATGACATCTATTGTATTGTAAGTGCATTTATATAGCAGGCGTTGAAGCGCTTTTTTGGCAAGTAGCACGCTACTCCGGAACCCATAAAGCATTAGTGGTGAATTAGTATAGTGAAAATATAAAAGTAATTTGAGAGGTGGAAGTTAGTCAGTTATTTAAATTGAGAAGGATAGTGGAGGGATAGAAGAGGGGAAAAGGATTGCATTTATAGAGCGCTTGCTACCCTTGATGGGGTGTTGAAGCGCTTTTTCGGCGAATAGCATGCTACCTCGGAAACCAGAAAGGATTAGTGGTGAATTAGTATAGTGAAAATATAAAAGTAATTTGAGTGGTGGAAGTTAGTCAGTTATTTAAATTGAGAAGGATAGTGGAGGGATAGAAGAGGGGAAAAGGATTGCATTTATAGAGCGCTTGCTACCCTTGATGGGGTGTTGAAGCGCTTTTTCGGCGAATAGCATGCTACCTCGGAAACCAGAAAGGATTAGTGGTGAATTAGTATAGTGAATATATGAAAGTAATTTGAGTGGTGGATATATATGATATATATGGAACTATGGATTAAGACAAGTAGTAGGGAAATGGACTAAAGGCGAAGGCTGGATCTGTTACTTTCGAGGTATTAAAAGTGACATTAGCAACACACTAAGCATAGCGATAAACTGGGAGCACATTTTTGATGTGTTAATGTTAATATAAAACACAGGATTTTGATCATTTCACACATTGGTCAACACTAGAACTTTCACCCATGAAGTTGACAACATGTGTGCATTGTGAACATTTTAAGTGCAGTCAGCCAAGCAACGGGTTTCAGTCAGCAGAAAAATTCAACAAAACACATAGGGGCAGATTTATGTTAACTGGCGCATCCCCAGGGATGCGCCAGTTAACATGCGCCAAAGTGCGCCACAGCTCCGCCAGCCATGGTGCGCCGCATATATAATGCGGCGCACCATGGTGCAAAAACGGCACAGATGCGTGACGCATCTGTGCCGGAAATGTGTCGCATTGCTGGAGTTGCGTCGCAAGCGCGACGCAGCTCCAGCAAGGCTCGGGGGTGCCCCATTTTAACAATGCTGCGTCAAGACCTACGCCTGCTTCAAGCAGGCGCAGGCTTTTGACGCAGCATTGGCTTAAAAGTGACTGAGTGAAATCTCATAGATTTCACTCAGCCACTTTTGCGAGGCGCACCTGCCCCGGAACGCCCACCCTGCGCCGGAATGCCCACAAGCGGCGCAGGGCTTTACAACGTGACGCATCTGCCTAGATGCGTCACGTTGTAAATCGTTCGTAGGGATGCGCCACGTTTACGCCGCCTTGCGTGACGCAACAGCGGCGTAAACGTGGCGCAAGGGCCTCATAAATCTGCCCCATAGCTTCCTACATTATATTGCTGTCACGTTACAATGTTAGCCATATGACAATGTTATTACATGGTGCTTCCTGATATATATATCATGAAAATAGGTTACTATTGTGTATTAAGCATCTTTGGTAAGATCACATGCCATCAACAACCGCAACATTTCCATAACAGTATCTTCTCAGTCATATACCACTTTATGGAACATGGTTGTCAAGCCCAAAATACATCTGGTGTTAAATGAGTTGTTACATATACATTTTATTACATGCTTCTGCCAAACAATTCAGTGACATCGTTTTGCCATTGACGTATAATTGCAACAAACTATAAAGAGGCAACATAAGTTAGCACACACATATGGACCACTTTAAAAAGAAAATAGAACCAGGAAAAGTCAGATTTACTCCCTTCCATGGGTGCAGATTACCAATTAATAGAGATTTTCAAGTGTTTCCAATAACGCCGCTGGACAGCTGTGACAGTCCTCCTGAAATCTATCTGTGATTTCCACTCTCTGATAAGGAAGTACAAAGGTGGAACAACCTCGTATGATTCTCTTGGCCACAATCTCCCTTTTAGTCTTTGTGGCTACCTGCAGGCTTACAAGGGCTGGGAGGATAACCAGTTATGTCTGGGCCGGTTTCCGCCGTCGTCGCCTTTGCACTGGCATGGGTCTTGCTCCCCTCTGTTTTGTCTCCCTAATTTTGCACTTTACCTTTTAGTTAGTCGCTCGCACTGTCTGCAGGGTGTGTGCCATATGAATTCAGGGTTCAGTTGCTTTGGAAAATACCTGTCAATTTGTTTTCTGCAGTCTGCATTCACAGCACTGGTGCAGATCGTAGGTGAGCAGAATCAGCATCAGCACCCATCGAAGAGTTGGCTGTAGGGTCGTTGAGCTCATGCGTTCATGCAGCTTCTAAATCTTTCACTGGCCAATACATAAAAGTGACTACCCACACAGCTAGGTGCCCACCTTTGTTGAGTAAGCTCTTGGTGTTAGTCTTTCCTTCATGTAGTTCTCTTCCAGCACTTGGACCACAGACTGTGCTCTGACTTCTTCCAGTGCCTTGTGGCTTCACAGTTCTCTGATGTCACAGGAGAACTGGGATGAACTTGAGTTCCCAGGTGCCCTCAGTCCTATGGGGTACATGGTCTGGCCACAAGGTAGCGGCACACCAGGGCCTCTTGGACGTCACAGAATTTTGCAGTTCTTTCCCTCATGCATAGCAGATATCTTTACCACATACTCACTTCCGCTTCCTACACAGCATCACTTCTGAGAAGCATCTCCTTCATTAAAGGGCACTTCCATTGTCTTTCCTGAGCAATTGGTCAGATCTCTGCCTTGAAGCAAAGTCCAGACGTGCTTTCCTTGGGCATCTAAACCTAAGATCCCAGGATTCTGATTCAGAACTTGGCAAGGGGATTTGTTGTGTATATACCCAAACACACACAGCACAGAGAGTTTCTCACCACCAATGGTGCGGAGACACTGGAATTCCAGTAAAGAATACTTGGGAACATTGATGGAAGGTTTCTTTCTATCTTTTTACTAAGATGCAGACTATAGTTGTGTGTTCCCAAAGCCAGGTCCGAGATTCGTTCTGGTAAGTTCTGTCCCTTTTGTTTATTCTAGTCAGACTGATCCAGGACAAGTCTTTGTTACTTTGTGTCAGAAGGGAGGTGGGTTGGAGCTTGGAGTATTCAGGCAGGAGGAACCAAAAACAAGGGCATAAAAGGAAGGGAAACCGCTTCATTTAACTACGTCTTAACTTTGGCGGTAGTCCATCTAAATAAGAATGGGCCAGGAAAGAGCAGAGATAACTTCATAGCGTCAAAGTGGCTATCTATCTGCTCTACTTAACACACATCAGTCTGACTTACTACAAAGGATCACTAGAATGTTCTGGGGAGAGCCCTGAAATCACAGTCTGCTGTTCAGGCCCTCTCCAATCCTCCTTCTTAGGTACAACTTGAATGTAGCAAATACAAATGGAGCAAAAACAAAATGGATCCCTGCTTGGCTATGTCCACGTGTGACAACCATGCTCCATATACGCACCTCTACCCACACAAAACCGTCCACACTTGTGACGTCCATATGCCTAATGCTTGGCCAAAGGACCCAGTTGCAGTGGACTGGTAGACTACTTTAAGAATTACTAGAAGCAAGTAGGCACTACTTGACATGGATAAAAAGCCTTGCCTTGACACTATGAACGTTATTGCTGCATCACAGGAAGTCCACTACAGCTCAGTAGCTGATAGTAGTAATGCTCAACGAAGAAGGCACACATAGTATGCCCCTCTAGCCAGCAGAGCCATGGTCTGCTGTTCAATCTATGTATTAAATGTGCCTCCAGCAAATTAGCATGATCATTGGCTGCCAAGGCCTATAATGAGCTCCCCTGTGAGCTACGATGAATGTAAAAAACGTAAGAATAGGTTTTTCTGTGGGGAGATGTAGGGCCAGATGTAGGTAAAAAACATTTACCGATTTAAAAATACCGAATTGTACCGATTCGGTATTTCAAATTCGGTAAATGGTATGTAGGTCCCAACATCTGGATTTGTTACCGAATCCTTAACACTTCTTTAATTACCGATTCGGTAAATCGGTAATGCCCATTCATTCCTACGGGCTTTGAAGCCCATAGGAATGATTAGGCATTACCGATTCGGTATTTACCGAATCGGTAATTAAAGAATTCACAAGGGTGCAGGGGGTGTCACTTTGACACCCTCTGGCACCCCCAAAACAGGCACAGGTGCCATGTGGCAGGCATACCTGCCCTAAGGGCAGGTCTGCCTGTCACATGACATAGGTGTGCATGCACACATGTGCATGCACACCGGAATCGGTATTTTACCATCAAATTGGTTTTGATGGTAAAATACAGATTCGTAAAGGCTCCTGGGACTCTGAAGAATCCCACCTACATATGGGTGGCTTCAAATCGGTAAAGTTACCGATTTTTTATTTTACCGAATCAGTAAAATTACCGAATCGGTAATTTTACCGATACGGTAAAATATTGCCCCTTACATGCCAAATATTGTAAACCGGTCGGTAACGGCCGAAAATACCGATTTTCGGCCGTTACCGACCGACCTACATCTGGCCCGTAGTTCTTCTGGTATGGGGTTGTGCACCTGGACTCTCCTGCTAGCATCAGGACACTCCTCGGAGTAACCGTGCACTTTATAAAGCTATAATTCATTCATTTATCATTCTGTGTTATGAGGTATGGGGTAAAAAAAAGCTACAGTGAATTCGATGAAGAGATGCATGCCCAATGGTGGGAAACTTTCTACATTCTAAAACCATCTATTCCTAAAAAACACTTTATCTCTACACTATAGAAATCTATACATGACCTGGGTAGTTATAGTTAGGATGGTGTTTCCAAAGGTAATGCATTTTTTATGTTGTAAATAATGTTGGCCTGTTTGAAAAATCTCCACAGATCTTTCCAGTAAAGTGCTAGTTTTTGACCAGTTTGCGTACGGGAAGTTTCAGGGCGATCTGTCAAATGGTGATCGAGAAAAAGGAGGGTCCCAAAACACGTTGCCCCGTTCAATTTTCCATATGAACTTTAGACACAACTACAGCCCAAAACTCTGAACAGATTTACACCAAATTTCACAGAAAGCTAGATTTTTGTCCAGAAAGAGTGTTTTGTGTATTAAGAAGAGGGGCATGCGGCCCATCTCCCCAGACCATTTTCGGCCCTGGGCCCCCTCCCTGAGCCTTTCAAGGGTCCTGGGGATTCAATTCCCCAGGGTCAGTACTTATTAAAAAGGGAGGGGGGCCATATGGCCCAAACCTCCCTGAGCTTTTAACGGCCTCCGGACTGGCTCCCATACTGTGCCCCTGCAACTCCCTGGCCGCTCTGATCGTTGACAATTTTGCGTCTACTCATTTTCGCACCTTTAAATGGCTGTAGGTCTAACAGGGGACTCAAACAGTAACTTTGAAATGATGCTCCCTCTGCCCAGGTCAGGATACAGTTGTTAAGGCCCCAAGATGTGCCTCCTGGTTTGGAGGACGAGCACCGACAAATGAGAGGCCAGCCCTGGGGATCCGGTGAGGGGGGCGGCGGCCAAGCCACAGAGAGGCCTCGGAGCCTCCGTCCTCACTCTTCTATGCACTGAAAGAACGCCAAGATCACACGCTCGAGGAGTGCGCTGCTGGGAGGAGGAAGAGAGTGCACTGAAAGGGTGCCAAGAGCACACACTCAAGGAGTGTGCTGCTGGGAGGAGGAAGAGAGTGCACTGAAAGGGTGCCAAGAGCACACACTCAAGGAGTTTGCTGCTGAG
Organism: Lissotriton vulgaris; assembly: GCF_964263255.1. NCBI lineage: Eukaryota > Metazoa > Chordata > Amphibia > Caudata > Salamandridae > Lissotriton > Lissotriton vulgaris. The sequence continues at coordinate 1,467,540,413 of NC_141695.1, forward strand.
AGGAGGAAGAGTGCACTGAAAGGGTGTCAAGATCACACACTCGAGGAGTGCGCTGCTGGGAGGAGGAAGAGAGTGCACTGAAAGGGTGCCAAGAGCACACACTCAAGGAGTGTGCTGCTGGTAGGAGGAAGAGTGCACTGAAAGGGTGCCAAGATCACACACTTGAGGAGTGTGCTGCTGGGAGGAGGAAGAGAGTGCACTAAAAGGGTGCCAAGAGCACACACTCAAGGAGTGTGCTGCTGGGAGGAGGAAGAGAGTGCACTGAAAGGGGGCCAAGAGCACACACTCGAGGAGTGTGCTGCTGGGAGGAGGAAGAGAGTGCACTGAAAGGGTGCCAAGAGCACACACTCAAGGAGTGTGCTGCTGGGAGGAGGAAGAGAGTGCACTGAAAGGGTGCCAAGAGCACACACTCAAGGAGTGTGCTGCTGGGAGGAGGGAGAGAGTGCGTCTAGGCGCCTCATGGCTCTTGGGTGCAGTGTCTACAGTCCAGCCAGGAAGAGTGTGGTGCTGTAGACACACTGGAGGCCTGATTCACGAAGGTGAACTTGCACTTCTGTGTGGCTTTACTACTTTTCAGCATTCACAGGGGTGCACTTGATCCTCTTGCAAGCGGGTACAGTCAGTGACTGCACCCGCCCGCAAGTGGATGTCTGGGGAGTCCATAGGATCCCCTTTATCCCCCGCAGAAGCAGGCAGGGTCAGAGGCCTGGTGGAGAGCGTTGGGTGGCTGCAGGGTCAGAGGCATGGTGGAGAGCGTTGGGTGGGTGGGTGCGGGGCCAGGGGCCTGGTGGAGAGCGTTGGGTGGGTGGGTGTAGGATCAGGTCCTTGTGGAGAGCATTGGATGGGTGGGTGCAGGGTGCAAGGCAGAGGGGAGAAGGGTGAAAGGCAGAGGGGAGCATGGTAGAGAGGAGAAGGGTGCAAGGTAGAGAAGGGTGCAAGGTAGAGAAGGGCGCAAGGCGGAAGGGAGAAAGGTGCATGGTAGAGAGAAGGGTGTAAGGTAGAGAAGGGTGCAAGGCGGAGGTGGAGTTAGGTAGAAGGCGGAGGGGAGAAGGGTGCAAGGTGGAGGGGGAGAAGGGTATAAGGCAGAGAGGAGAAAGGTGTAAGGCAGAGGGCAGAAGTGTGCAAGGCAGAGAAAAGAAGGGTGCAAGGCAGTGGGCACAATGGTGCAAGGCAGAGGGGAAAAGGGTGCAAGGCAGAGAAAAGAAGGGTGTAAGGCAGTGGGGACAATGGTGCAAGGCAGAGGGGAGAAGGGTGCAAAGCAGAGGGGAGAAGGGTGCAAGGCAAAGGGGAGAAGGGTGCAAGGCAGAGGGTAGAAGGGTGCAAGGTAGAAAAGGGTGCAAGGCAGAGGTGGAGTAGGGTACAAGGGGGAGGGGGAGAAGGGTGCAAGGTGGAGGGGAGAAGGGTTCAAGGCAGAGAGGAGAAGGGTTCAAGGTAGAGAAGGGTGCAAGGCGGAGGGGAGAAGGGTGCATGGCAGAGGGGAGAAGGGTGCAACGGGGAGGGGGAGAAGGGTGCAAGACAAAGGGGAGAAAGGTGCAAGGCAGAGGGCAGAAGGGTGCAAAACAGAGAAAAGAAGGGTGCAAGGCAGTGGGGACAAGAGTGCAAGGCAGAGGGGAGAAGGGTGCAAGGCAGAGAGGAGAAGGGTGCAAGGTAGAAAAGGGTGCAAGGCAGAGGTGGAGTAGGGTACAAGGGGGAGGGGGAGAAGGGTGCAAGGTGGATGGGGAGAAGGGTGTAAGGCAGAGGGGAAAAGGGTGCAAGGGGAATGGTGATGAAGTTAAAAATGTGCCCCCTCCCGAAAACATTTCTGTGGTTGCCCATGATCAGAGCCCACCTCACGTAAACTTCTTGTAACGCCACAGAGCTCCTTGAGCCTTTCTCTAGCCTAGTTACTTTTAGTGGGAGTGCTTTATACTACTCTATGATGGTGTTGTATGCATTGAGATGTACTTAATAAGTTCTTTGTGATTGCAAATAAAGTTTTATGATAGTGATGGTTACTCTCTGAATCCTTCATCATGTCTAGGCTTGATTCTTCATGTAGACCAGTGGTTCCCAAAGGGTGCGCCGCGGCACCCCGGTGCGCGGGTAAAAAAATGGTGGGGAGCCACGGCCAACTGCCAATTAGGTCAAGGGAGCCACGAGTCAAAAAAGTTTGGGAACCACTGCCCTAGAGCATTACAATAAACAGTATTTTTATACTTGTGGTGCCCCTAGATGCAGCGAGGCACCACCACACATTTTTTATTGTTGTGGCGGATACAGTAAGTGAGGCAGCCCCCGCAACATTAGAAAAAATGTTGGTTTTATTTATTTAAAAAAAATATATATGTCTTTAAGTCATTGAAAATCCACAAAACGCAATAATAAAAACTATGTTAAAAGAAAGACTCACAGACATGTTTTTTATTAAAATGTTATTAAATATTTTTATCACAAAGACTACTATTAATATTATACATTACATTGTGTGAATTAATTTAATATACATTACATTACAAATATTTTTGAAAGAAATGGAAGGTGCACCAGAAAGAAATCAAATTTCAATGTAATATACAAAATTTCTGCTTTATTCTCATTCCTCAAAGTAGAAAATGTTAAAATCCAGCCAACGTGTGGCGAGTTCTTCAAATTGGGTCTCCTGTTTTGTTGGATATAAAGGCGGCCCTCACCCGGTCGCGAAGACGAGCCCACCGCAGTTAGCGGGTCAGCGACGGCACCACGGAAGTGCTGCATCGGTCTGAACGAAGGCGAACTGGCACCTTTGCAGGGAGGAACCAGCTCCAAAAAGCTCCGGTCGGCAGCCACAAAGCAGGGCAGGTCCCGCTGCTGAGTTTGTCAGTAATTCATTTGTGAATTTAAAGGACTGTGACGCAGCATCCACTTGGAGGTACGAGAGAGTACACTACTTTAACCATAATGCCATGAGGATGGCCACTCCCACAAGGGCGGGTTTTTGGAAACTACATGTGCACTCCCAGCAGCGTTTCCAGTCATTTGCACGAAGAGCCACTGAGGAAAGGTTTATACCTGAAACGCGTCTGGCTTGATGTACTTTGGATTTCAGTTCTGTGTTGGTTTCCTGCTGGCAGGCTGTTGGGTCAATAAAAGTGAGCTTCAATTTTACTTCGTGTGGCGAGTTCTTCGAACTGGGTCTCCTGTTTTGTTGGATATATATATATATGTATATATATATATGTGTGTGTTTTAAGGCTATACTTTACGCTTAAGCATTATCCCTTGACTTCAAGAAATCCACACTTCTTTTCCCTGAGAAGACTGGTGGTTTAATTAATTGTATTACATTTTAAATGAGAACACATAAACAACCTCTCAATCCAAACAGAAATCTCAAAATACTTAGCATAAATTATGCTGAAACTTTCCAGACATTCAGGCCATAAATTAGGAACCATAAAGCAAAACTAGCTACCTTTACTTTTGTTAATGTGGTTGAGAATGATTCCAGTCTTCTCACGAACATGAATAATTTATCAATAGGTGATTACTTGTGCTGATATGCGTCACTATAAATTCCACTTTACATAGACAAATTTCAAATATTGTATTTAGAATTAAATACTTTGTCACAAAATATATCCTTATTTTTGTCATAGGTAATTACTAGTTCTCCACGGATAGAAGATTTACCATATTGAGATTCTGAAAAGTATTCTCTGAAAAAATGCTTTCAATTGAGTATACTTGCAAATCATAAATAACCTTAGCATCCTACCTATGGTTTACAGCATGGTAAAGTTTATTGGAATAAGCTAAGTAACAGATGCCTGTTATAGGGGACTAGAGTTCTCGTTAGACATTTTTTACTAAGTAGGTGCTGCAGTGGTTAGTAGTGGAGGAAGTTGAATTCGATATCTCAATAAGCAACAATGAAGGAGGATAAGTGTATTTGCTGATGACTCAAAGATCAAAATCCAAACATATACCCCAGTGTGTGGAAAATCCAAGAGATTCCAAGAACAATTTAACAGTTGTCAGCTGGGAAAGATGTAACGGTTCCTCCAAAAATAGCTAAGTTAGGAGGAAAAAGTGGATACAAACTACAAAACAGAGTTGACGGCATTTGATTCCACCACACAAAAGAAAAGTGCAATATTCCCAATTTCTGTGTAAATGAGTTAAATGCTGTTTTAATACTGGGATTGGCATTGGAGACAACTCTAGCAGATAATGAAATATCTTCCAACTGTTGAAGTCGTTGATTCCTCCTCTACTAAGGAATTGTACTCAGTGCAAGAAGAAATTCAACTAGAATCTTCAGATTGCCTTTCAAATTCTAGAGGAGAGCTCCCAAGATGATATATCTTTTTAGTTACATCTTATAGTGGTGTGGAATAAGCACAAATTGAATTCCCTACATTGTGAATTAGAGAAGAGAGACCTAAGAATAATACATCTATCCCAGAGTACAATTGCAGTAGAAATGATAGCATACTTCGCTAAAAATCTTTTTAGAGAACTAGCAGCAAATAAATGCCGTGCACAGGGAAAGCACTACCATAACATGAAGATGTTATTTTCCACAGACTGGTTGGTAAATGCATTTAACTACCTTCTAGTAAAATTAGTAGGAAAATCCCAGCATGTTTATACCTAATATAGAGTGACAGAGAAGTTAAATGTCTCCCTGAACAGAAAAAACATTAGAGACTGCCACTGGATGCTCTCAACCAGGAACGCACAGTTGATGGGCGGAGTGCAGAACAAATCAAAATATTCAACCCAAGTCAAGAGATCTGGGTTAAATCCATCATTCTTTTACTCACCATGCTACCCCAGTTTAGACCTGGTCATATGCAAATCAGTCTTGACCCTGCGCTTCATGGGAACAGTCCAGTCCGAACTGCCAAGCCAGATCCTCCCTGGACCGGACACAAGCATCTTAGGACCGGTTTCGGGGTTTCACCCCTCTTCAGCCATGATAGCTTGAATCCAGTGGCCAGTGAGCATACCCAGCGCACTTAGGGCGAGAAAGCAAAAGACATACAATTGATGGATGGAATGCAGAACAAATAAAAACATTCACCCCCAGTCAAGAGATCTGGGCAAAATCCATCATTCTTTTGCTCACCATGCCAGCCCAGTTTAGACCTGGCCATATGCAATTCAGTCTTGACCCTGTGACTCATGGGAACCGTCCTGCCTGAAATACCAAGCCAGGTCCTCCCTGAATGGGAAACAAGCATCCTAGGACTGGGTATGGGGTTTCACCCCTATTCAGCCAGGATAGCTTGAATCCAGTGGCGCAGTGCGCCCGGGACCCATGTCTGGGCATAGCCGGTGCACTTAGGGTGAGAGAGCAAAAGACACATTGATGGATGGAATGTATGTTTTATTCAGCATTCCGCCCATCATTTGTTTGTGTAGCACTTTTCACCCTAAGTGGGATGGGTATGCCCAGACAGGGTCCCTTGCTCACTGTGCCACTGGATTCAAGCTAGCCTGACTGATGAAGGGTAATACCCAGAAACTGGTCCCAGGATTCTTGTTTCTGGTCCAGGGAGGACCTGGCTTGGCCGTTCAGGTGGACTGTTCCCATGAGGCACAGGGTCAAGCCTGATTTGCATATGGCTGGGTCTAAACTGGGGTGGCATGGTGAGCAAAATGTCAATGGATTTAACCCAGATCTCTGGGTGAATGCATGATTTATTCAGCATTCCAACCATCATTTGTTTGCGTAGCACTTTTCACCCTAAGTGCGATAGGTATGCCCAGACGTGGGTCCCTTGCTCACTGTGCCACTGGATTCAAGCTAGCCTGGCTGATGAAGGGCAATACCCAGAAACCGGTCCCAGGATTCTTGTTTCCAGTCAAGGGAGGATCTGGCTTGGCAGTTCAGTCTGGACTGTTCCCATGAGGTACAAGGTCAAGCCTGATTTGTATATGGCTGGGTCAAAACTGGGGTGGCATGGTGAGCAAAATAACAATGGATTTAACCCAGATCTCTTGACTGGGGGTAAATATATGATTTATTCAGCATTCCGTCCAACATTTGTTTGCTTACCACTTTTCACCCTAAGTGGGATGGGTATGCCCAGATGTGGGTCGCTTGCTCACTGTGACACTGGATTCAAGCTAGCCTAGCTGATGAAGGGTAATACCCAGAAACCGGACCCAGGATCCTTGCTTCCGGTCCAGGGAGGACCTGGCTTGGCAGTTCAGTCTGGACGGTTCCCAAGACGCACAGGGTCAAGACTGATTTGTATATGGCTGGGTCTAAACTGGGGTGGCATGGTAAGCAAAAGAATGATGGATTTAACCCAGATCTCTTGACTAGGGGAGAATATATGATGTATTAATCATTCTGTCCATCATTTGTTTGCATAGCACTTTTCACCCTAAGTGCGATAGGTATACCCAGACGTGGGTCCTTTGCTCACTGTGCCATTGGATTCAAGCTAGCCTGCTGATGAAGGGTAATACACAGAAACCGGTCCCAGGATTCTTGTTTCCAGTCCAGGGAAGATCTGGCTTGGCAGTTTGGTCTGGACTGTTCCCATGAGGTACAAGGTCAAGCCTGATTTGCATATGGCTGGGTCAATACTAGGGTGGTATGGTGAGCAAATGAACAATGAATTTAACCCAGATCTCTTGACTGGGAGTGAGTGTATGATTTATTCAGCATTCCGTCCATCATTTGCTTGCTTAGCACTTTTCAAGCTAAGTGGGATGGGTATGCCCAGACATGGGTCCCTTGCTCACTGTGCCACTGGATCCAAGCTAGCCTGGCTGATGAAGGGTTGTACCCAGAAACTGGTCCCAGGATTCTTGTTTCAGGTCCAGGGAGGATCTGGCTTGGCAGTTCGGTCTGGACTGTTCTCATGAGGCTCAGGGTCAAGATTGATTTGCATATGGCTGGGTCTAAACTGGGGTGGCATTGTGAGCAAAAGAACAATGGATTTAACCCAGATCTCTTGACTAGGGGTGAGTGTATGATTTATGCAGCATTAAGTCCATCATTTCTTTGTGTAGCACTCAACTAGTAACGAAGCAGAAGTAATGGATTGTGGAATGTGTAATCCGCTCTTGGCTCATCAGTGGCATGGACGATAACAGCAAAAACGGACAAGAATCTGAGGTGGCAGAGGAGGGTGTAACCTGATTGAGATGAAGTGACGAGGGAAGGAGTGACTGGGAATGAGTAGTGAGACAAATCTTAGATTGGGAACAAGGATTTGCTTTCAAAATATAGCAATTTCAGAATAGAGCAACTGGGGGACTCAAACTTTTTAGAGCGCCCTAAAAATAGACCCTCAATTCCTTTTCTACTACATCCCCGAACAAAAGCCTCAATGGTCGGGTTTTGGGCTAAAAGGACCCAAAAGTCTAGGCATAGATCACACCTTATTGCATGTCTCACAGAGTTTTTTTGGAGGCACAGATTTTTTTGCAATAAGCTTTTTCTTGTTCTTCCTATTTGCATTAATAAAATGTTTGTACATGACGTATTGGAATACACGCAATGGTACTTTACAACTTGAAAATAATTGTGCGGTGGGATGTATTCTCATGTGTATTGTTAGTTACTTACAGTTCATATGTAACATTACATTTTTACTTGAGAGTATTTTTGTTTTTTTATTATTATAAGAAACCTTAGAATACTGACTGACTGCTAGTTCTATTTGCAAACATGTCTCCTTTCACATTTTATGTGTTTGATGTACTGCTCTAGGTGGCCCCCTCGTGGGTCCCCTGTTCACTGGCATGAAAAGCGTCCCACTAGGAGAGACGTCTTCTCCGTGCACAGCTTTTTTTCTCTAAATAAGTGGAATAATCCCATTCAAAAACGATTAGACCTGTGTAGTCAATCAGTAAGTATGTATTCTTTCAACTTCATAAATTCTTTTCGAGACAGGTAAGTTTCTTGTTAGTTCCATAAAGCAAAGAGTTGTGCATGGTATGCAAAGAAGTCCCAATTGGTCAAATCCCACGCATTTCGGGCTCAATCGGCCCTTCGTCAGGGGTAACAGTTCAATATCTGTGAAAATGAAGCATGAAAAGAAGCTGGGTTACCAACCCTGGATTAACCGAAGATACTTGTTAGTAACAGTGGAAGATATCAGCATACCCAATATCGCTAACTTAATTAAGCGTAAACCATGTTTGTGATGAAACAGTAGTGATAATCTGAAAGGAGAATAGTCCCAAAGCTGATATGAATGAAGTCCAATATATTATTTTAGTAATGGTGCTGATGACTACTAAACATGCTATTGGCAATCAGAAATTCAAGTTGAGAATTGATGATATGTTCCGTGAAGATATCATGCTGGTAATGACAGAAATAAAATAAGTAAAGTGTAGACCTATGCAACGAAGAGAGCATGCTGTGTTGGATAGTGACCAAAGGTCAAAAATCAAAAATCGCCATCCATGTAAGGCGCTCACGCCAGTGCGTGTGATAACAAATACAAGTGCGAAATGGTCGCAACTTATAAATGTATGCAAATTTATGGGACATGAATTAAACTAGGTAAGCGGAGTGACAAAGTGAACTGGTTGTCTGTGTGGATCACAAAGATTGTGTCGTTCTAACAAACCAAAACGGTCACATGCAAAAGTGTGAGTTCAGACCCAAACGGTTCTTTGTGAAGAAATTGGGTTTGAGCAATATTGGCTAAAGGAAGAAGGTTAATCTCAAATAGCTGTGGTCCTTTTAAATAACGTACATAAAGTCACCTACACACTATTAACAATGGGCCATATTGTCAAGAAAGGGTGATACATTATCGCCGCTTTTATCGGCAGGAAACTGCCACTAAAGCAGCGATAATGGGCTTGATAATATGCCCTTGCGAATTCTCATAGAAGCCCAGGTTGACACCAGAACCTGGGCTTCTATGGGAATGCACAAGGGCATATTATCAAGCCCATTATCGCCGCTTTAGTGGCAGTTTCCTGCCGATAAAGCGGCGATAATGTATTGCCCTTTCTTGATAATATGGCCCAATGTTCTTTTGACAATTGCGTATGGTCACCAGTAGGGTTGATCAAAGGTCGTAGTGGTTGCTAATTCAGGCTTGTCCTTCGTTATAACTGGCCCTGTCCTGTGGCCCTTATTCACCAGGGCTATAAGTGCGGGGAAAGAATTGGAGCCTGTTACAGTCTCATTGAATGTAATATTATGCCATTAATGAGCTAAAGTTGTGACGAATGGTCAACTTTGTGCTGTCATCACGGGTGAAGGGGCACATGATGTCACTCTGTTCCCCCGGCATTTTGGCGGATTAACACCACTGTTATTTTCTTCTCCTTTTGGCAGTGAAAATCGGACGGCATGGACTGCATTTAAAATAGGGACTCACACTAGTTGAAATACCCTTACAGCCCGATTCATCATCGGCATGTTTTGCGAGTCTGTAATAGCGAATAATAAGGAATCGCTATTACAGACTCGCAAAACGGGATTCATGTAGGAATCGCAAAATAATTTGCGATTCCTACACATTCCTTATTTGCGATTAGCAAATTGCTAAATAATGGGGAGTTATTCCTTATTTGCAATTAGCAATTTGCTAATCGCAAATAAGGATGCGATTTCAAGGGTGCTTGGGGTGTCCACAGGACACACTGTAGCACCCCTGAAATGTAAATTAGACTCATGTTGCGCACACACATGTCCAAAGGACATGTGTGTGTGTAACATACAACTGAGAAAAATGCACAAAGGTGCATTTTTCTCAGTTTTCGCTATTTACCACGAAGTCTGACTTCGCGGTAAATAGCGGGAAAAAATAGCGAACTCACAATTTTTTATTAGGTCATGAATAGCATTTAAGGAATCCCAAATTGAGATTCCTTAAATACGATCGCAATATGAGAAATCCCAATTTTTTGCGATTTCTTAAATTGCGAGTACATGACCCAATGATGAATTTCAATTGCCATTTTTGCGGGTGTAAACGGCCGAATTCTGCGATTCGCACCGTTTGCGCCCGCAAAAATGCTTCATGAATCTAGCTGATAATACCTTATTTTCATAAGTAACAAATATGGTACAGTCGTGGAATATATAAGAATTTCAGTAGTGGAATATATAAGCATTTCATAAGCATTTCAGTAATCGGACAAAAGAAGCTGTCGTAAGGGATCGAAAACTATTCACTTGAATTTTACTTTGTTTATTTAGAAACCACGGGCCCCTGAGGTACATTTCAGTGCGGTCAATGGGCTACTACAATTAAGTGCGTCGGTGGAAGATTGTGTCTCTGTCATCTAGCCTTTGCGAGTAGTGCTTTCATATCTTATGCGAAGACCACAGGTGTGCTCTTACGTTTTGTTGCTGTGCCTTGACGTGTAGTGAAGCAAAATGAGGGGGCGAGAGGGCGCGAGGGCGCATAGGTGTATAATTATTGACAAAAGTGTTTATGGTGATTTTTTATGCACCGTATAAAGCTGACTTGAATTGAATTATTGAATTGACAAAAGTTTGAAGCAGAAACTAAGTCTTATATGCAACGTTAAAATATTTTGTTACCTACTAAAATGCACAGAGGTTAGTTTCCATTTTTTACCTGTATATTTTTATGCCCCTAAGGTTGTGCTTCCCACGGGACTACGGATGCATCAGGTGCCAAGGGTGGGCTCACACTTAGTAAGATTCGTGATAACACCAAATGGCGACATACAGTAATGCTGACTGGGTAGAAAGCAGAAACGTGCAATAACCTTCCATAAAACGAGTAGGATTCATTTTTAAGTGAAGGAAGAAAGTAAATGCACAGACATCTTGGAAAATTTTTCCATGATGGCTAGTAAGAATGCATGATTTTAGTCCATTTAGTTTTAGTTTAAATACAGCTGCTTGATCAGGAAAAATCTAACTAATCAGCAGGGGAAAATGACTACATGAGATGCACTTGTGTAGATAAAACATACATATGCAATTTATGATTTATTGTTAGGAATGGACGTGTTGCAATAAGTGGTGTTATTTTAACCAATTTCCCTACCGTTACCAGGGCACATATTGTAAATCACTCTTTTATGACATTTGCCTTAAACTAGAACCTGCCTTTTCAGTCAAATGGATACCCTGAATTCTCCACTTTGAGCCATTCACCGCCACTTTAGAGCCCTCAGATGAGCTCGTGAGCACAAAACCCAACACCTTCTATTCTCTCATTGGCTGCAACTTTGCCTTTGACCCTGTACAACCCTCTGCTGCTTTTTGGCTAGGTTCCATCTGTACCAATACCACAAAGACACAAACATTCATACATATACTCCATTGGCACAAGGAATCATTAGCATAGGCGCTGGAAGTAGGTATGTGTGTGGTGCTGCAACACCCCGAAAATAGCCATATTGGGGTTCGAAGGTGAATGAGCAATAAAGATGCTTGAAACTTACTTTTTATTTTGGGACATTTGTTGTGCATTCAAAGATGGAGTTCAAATGTCAGGCTACTTCTTCTTACAAAAAGCTGCTTATTTATTTAACATGGAGATTGGTGTTTACTTTTCTTTCTGTGACTGCAAAGTAAGAGGATTTTGTAAGGTGAACTAAGTGAGAATCTTGCTGGGGCACATAATCAGTGAAAGGTAAAGCTGTAGGAATTTATTTTTTTTAACACTTTTTTTAATGAATACCCCTAAATGAACTGTGCAAATATTTCAAACTATACCAGCAGTTGGAAAGCATAGCTAAAGCTCCTTTTTTGTAATTCTGATGTGTGAGTGTAACAACGATTTTAATAGTTTCAAAACAAATTAAGACATATATCTTGATGATGTGCAAATGATAAATATTGTCTGAACGCATTTTCCTCACATTTGCTAAACCTGGATTGTTCACAATCTGTAAGATCCCAGTGCTGTAACATTGTAAGTGCAAAAAGAACAACTGATGGATGGATTGCTGAAGAAATCAAACATTCGCCCCAGTCACAGATCTCGGTTTTATCTGTATTTTTTTTTTGCTCACCACACCACCCCAGTTCGGACCCAGCCATATGCAAATCAGTCTTGACCCAATTCTACATGGGGACTATCCTACCTAAACTGCCAGACCAGATCCTCCCTAGACAGGAAACAAGTATTTGGGGACCGGTTTAGGAGTATCAACCCTCATCAGCCAGGCTAGCTTGAATGCAGTGGCACAGTGAGCATGGGACCCACGTCTGGGCATACCCTTCCCACCTACGGTGAAAAAAAGCAAAAAGAACAAATAATGGACATAATGCTAAACAAATCAAACATTCGCCCCCCAGTCACACATCTAGGTTTAATCCATTGTTTTTTTGGTCAGCACACCACACCACCCCACTTTGGACCCAGCCCTATGCCAATCAGTCTTGATCCTGCTACCCATGGGAATGAAGAACAAGCATTTGCAATGCAATAGGTCTCGCATTAATTAAGTTTGAGCTATTGGCATTGCTAAATATTGCAACACCAATTGCAACAAAAGTCTATAAATTGTAGGCCAAAAAAAGTGCATTTATTTTTGTAGCAATGGTGGCATGCTGCGCTTTAGATAAATATATTTAAAAGTAAACTGCACAACACCGGATTATTGCCACAGTACAGTTGAAAGACGATGGAGACTGAGGGAACTACTGGATCCATGCCATCAGATGGGCTTACAAGCGTATCTAATGAACCCAGCGAGACTGAAAATAATATATAAAAATACTACTAGAGTCTTCATGTCTGAGATTCAAGCCTGGGCCTATATGGATACATTAAGACCCAGTGGATCAGCTGGTGATAATCAATGATGGTCTTATCAAGTAGCTGTATATGTAGGACCCCATGAAAGATAGTAGACACTTGGATATTTTTGGACAAAGGGTGAAACAAGGCCATGGGGCAACTGGGGCTAATCACGGTAGAAATGTTGGGGGGGGGGGAAGGGGTAAGGGCATGAGACTCTATCGGGAAACATATACAATGTGTAAGAGATAGGGGGTATGTGGGAACAATAGGGATGGTCTCTTTGGCAACAATGCACCAGGCACAGAATCTGACACTTGGCAGGGGGAGGCTGGCGGCCAGACTCCATCACAGAGACCTTAGGTCTGCTTGCTCCAGTAGGTGGGGGGGTAAGGGGGGGCTCAATAAGGAGGGGGGGCATAGGGGGGGAAGGGGAATATGCGGGGAGAAAAAGGGAAAAAAATGTCATCACATCAAGATATAGGAAAGATTAGAGCGTCAAATGCAGGAAGAGGAAGAGCGAATGTAGGAAAAACACTTTTATGCGGATAGTCACAATGAACATATGTGGATTGAATGACGAGAAAAAACAAAGAGATCTGAAGGAGTACTTGAGGACAATGCATGCCGATTTGATATGCATGCAGGAAACTCACATTGAGGTATCACAAAAGGGCTTACTAGAACAACTGGGCTATCAATTATTAGCATTTACAACTCAAGGGACAAAGACGCGGGGGTCGCAGTACTGGCACGGAGAGGGTACGTGGTAGCAAATAGACAGAAAGTAGATGCCCATGACCGGTGGGTTATGGTGGAATGTCAGGCGCAGGGATTTCGTTTTACTCTTTGTTCGATTTATGCCCCCACAGTGGACGATCTGGAGGTCATCCATCATATAAATATGCAAATGACCAACGGTCCCTTTCCAATTACAGTTTGTGGGGACCTGAACATTAATGGCTTGAGTGGATTGTGGAAAAATGACCCAGCAAGATTCTTAAGTCGAAAGAAGAAAAGCCTTAGGGCACTGCTACAACTGATGCAAGATAATGGGCTAGTTGACATATGGGAACAGCAAAAAACCATTGGAGGGTAGCACTTACTATTCTGCTCCACATAAAGTTCTAGCAAGGTTGGACTATTTTTTGGTATCACCCTCGATAATATCCATAGTTAAAGTCAACAAGCTTTCACGGGTGATGTCAGATCACAATCCACTCACTTTGGATGTATCTATACAAAATTATCAAAAACAAGTAACAAACTGGACATTTGAGAGAGCCCTGCTACAGGATCCTAATTATGTCGACCGGATGAAAGAATGGATTAAAATGTTCTTTGAGATAAATAGAGGGACTGCTTCCCAGGCAGTAGTGTGGGATACTCTGAAGGCTGGCATAAGAGGGGAGACAATCAGCTACTCTATCAAACGGAGTAAGACAGAGAAAGAGGAGGTAGAGGGAAAGCTAAGGGCAGGTGCTATCATTGAAGGAGAACTTAGTGGAGCAATTAGGGCAAAGCGGGACGTCACAGGAATAACACTTAAACTAGCTATAGCTAAGGCAGCAGTAGGGAAGGTATTTGCGTCTAAGGCAGCAAGGAAATATCTGGCCTGGAAGAAAGATCAATACAAATATAGCGAGCAGATTGGCCGTATACTAGCTATCCGAACTCGTCAGGCAGCTACCAAAGGGGATATATCTGAGATTAGGTCTGAGACAGGGGTCCTAGCAACAACACCAGTGGAGATATGTGTAATTTTCCAGGATTTTTACCAGAAATTATATAATCCTGATGAAAGGGCAGACAGTAGAGAAATAGAGGGATACTTAGAGAGCGCTACATTTGAGAAGTTAACAGTGGAGGATAAAGGGTTTCTTGAAAGCACTTTTACTCTGGAAGAAATGCAAGAGAGCAATTAAGGATTTACCTGTGAGGAAAACAGTAGGCCCAGATTCCATTCCATTGGAATTTTATAAAAAAATCCTCCCTTACATAGAAGAAGACTTTCACAAACTAATGATTAATATACAAGGGGGGTGGCACCCCCTGAGTCCTGGGCGGAGGCAAATATGGTGGTTTTTCTTTAAAAGGACAAGCCCTCAAATGACCCTGGGTCTTATAGACCAATAAGTCTAATGAACAGCGACACAAACATTTTCTCTAAGATGCTGACCAATAGGCTGAGTATGGTAACAGGTAAGGTCATTTCTCCCCGACAACACAGGTTTATTCCTGGAAGGGGCACGGCAGAGCATATTAGAAGAGTGCTTACATTATTTGATGGCACGGCAGCCTCACGAGATCCTATGGCGTTAATATTGTTAGAGGCCGAGAAAGCGTTTGATAGGGTCTTGTGGGGCTTCCTTTGGGCAGCATTAAAGAAACTTAACCTGGGGGATGGCTGTGTTAGAGCCTTAATGGCATTATATCACAATCCAAGGATAAAACTAAGAATCATGGGAGAGATGAGAGGGATAATAAATATTGGACGTGGAACTAGACAAGGCTGCCCCTGCTCCCCCTACTTTTTGCTTTTTATATAGACTCATTCATAAGAAGGATAGAGCAAAATAGAAGTATTCTGCCAGTAGTGCTAAATGGATGTGAAACAAAAATTTTAGGGTATGCTGATGACCTCGCCATCACATCGAGAGACCCAGTCTCGGCTCTAGTGGAAA
The DNA here is from genome assembly GCF_964263255.1 of Lissotriton vulgaris. Lineage (NCBI taxonomy): Eukaryota > Metazoa > Chordata > Amphibia > Caudata > Salamandridae > Lissotriton > Lissotriton vulgaris. Next base: position 1,467,555,774 of record NC_141695.1, read on the forward strand.
TAGAAGATGAAGCAGCAGTCTATGGGAATCTTTCCGGGTATAAATTAAACAAGAATAAAACGCAAATAGTAATTAATCAAAAGATTGGCATGCTAGATCAAAGGATAGTGGAGACAGCAGTTTATTTGGGGATAAAAATAACATCCGCTTTATCAAAGGTAGTGGCAAAGAACTTAAACCCAGTAATAAAAAAGGCTAAAACTGACTTTGAAAGGCTAAATAATTTGCATCTAACAACAATAGGCCGGTGCAACATAATAAGTATGCTGTTTTTGTCAAAGATGTTATATCTATTTCGGACTATCTGCTTAAAATTCAATAATAGCTGGTTTAGTGAGCTAGAGGGAGTCACAAACAGATTTATTTGGGCAAAAGGTAAAACACGCCGGAGCCTAAAATTCTTATCCCTGTCAATAGAAGTGGGCAGTCTAGCGGCACTGGACTTTAAATCTTATTACTGGGCTACTGTTCTACAGTATATTAGAGGGCTGCTAGGCGGGAACATTAGGGATAGATGAAGGGGCGAGGGGGTCCTGGACGTATATGAACTACTAGTTAAAGACTCTAACAAGTGGCTTCTCTCATTCAATGAAAGAAGCTACTATAAGAAAGTACGGTTTAAGACCTTAGGAGCAGCAATGTCGGTCTGGTCAGGGATCAGGAAGAAAATAAAATTAGGGAGGATGAACTATTATACCCCTCTATTCAGAAACCCATCACTACCCATGGTGTTTCATGACCAAATAATGAAGGGCTGGGATCTCTTAGGGGTCAATATTATAGGGGATCTTATAGGCTTGGCTGGCTTAATAACTTTTGAACAAGCACAACGGTTGTATAATTTAGAGCGAAGAGACTTTTTTAAATATTTGCAAGTAAGGTCAGTCTTACTAAAAAAACAGGGGGGCGATGTTAACTTCAAAAGAGACGACCTTATGGAATATCTAAGAGATGAGGCAGGGTGTTCTATATCGAAATTGTGTGGTGAAATTTGTAAGCATAAAGAGGATGATTGTGGGAGGACGTATGAAAAATGGCAAACTAAGTTACATTTATCAGGGAATGAGGCTGAGAAGTCGCTTAAATTATCAAACACAGTGTTGAGGGAGGCAAATCTTCAAACTTAACAATATAAAACCATGTTCGAATTATATTATACACCGCATAGAATAGCACGATGGGGGGGAACAAGTGGGGTAACCTGCCCGAGATGCCAATCTACTCAGGCTGACACTGTACACATGTTTGCTTCATGCCCAGTGTTAGATATATATAAACGATCACTGGAGCAATTTTCGAGAAGGCTTTGGGGATCTCTATCTCTTTAACAGACGAAGTCATGATCCTAGGGTTAACAAAGGAGGGTATTGAAGCTCCCCATCACAAATTCTTATATTCAGCAATGACACTCAGTCGTCTATGCATCGCTACGATTTGGAAAGACCTAAACCCACCAACTCTGCAAAAGTGGATCACGCGATTACTGGCTACATACACACTAGAGAAAGCATTATATGAAAGAAAGGGAAGGGTGAGAAAGGAGGCCGGGAGAAGGATCTGGGCCCCAGTTATAGAATGGAAACAGAGGCTAGAAGAGAGGTAGGGGAGGGTTAGGGCTGGGTTACTGCTAGGTTCTAATAAATAATCCTATAGGATTTGGTATAACATCAAGGTATCATGTATCATGTATCAAGGCAGGTCCGCATGCCGGCTGTTATTTTTGAAGGGATTTCTTCCTTTCCATTTCTTTTCTTTCTTTTCTTCCTGCTGATCTTCAAACAGAAAATATTGATGTATTGTTTAAACTTTGTGTATTAATTTTGCTCTGTAAAACGTAATGATTGGTTATTCTTGATGACGATGAAAAAAAAAAAATAAATAAATAAAAGTAAACTGCGCCATACTGCGATTGGTACAATAGTTAATTGTGGATGCGTTAACAATTGATGTGTGCACTGATTGCTGGTGGTGTGTGTGCCTGGTTTAAGAGTTTGTATGTGTGGGTATGTGTGGTTGTGTGTGTGTGTGGTTGTGTGTGTGGTTTTGTGTGTAGTTGTGGTTGTGTGTGTGTGGTTGGTTGTGTGTGTGGTTGTGTGTGGTTGTTGTTGTGTGTGGTTGTGTGTGTGGGTGTGGTGTGGAGCAAGCAGCGCATGCGCTGCTCTAGGCTCGACCTAAAATGGGGAGCTTACTCATCCACATAGGTTAGCTTAGAGAATGGCTCTGATTTTCTAAACTGGTTTCAACAAAACAGCACAGTTTTGTCCCCAGCAGGGCGACAGCCAATCAGATCCGTCAGGTGATCATCCTCCTTGATGCATCAGATGTAGCGAATGAGCCTATGGTGGTGGCCCTATTGTATGCTGAAAAAGCATTCAACAGCATTGCCTGAGAGAATATTTGGAAAGCCATAGGCACAAATGGGTTGGACGGGTGTTTTATTAAGGCAGTCCAGGCAATATACCATAGACCCGTGTCCCGGGTGCAGATGATGGGGAACCAGTCTGGAACCATGCAAGGGTGTCCTTGCTCCGACTATCTCTTTGCATTATACATAAGTCCTTTTGTTCGCTTGCTTGAGTCATTCTTGCCCAGTCATTCTTCTTGTTAAGCAGCAAGGATGGGAGACCAAAATGTTGGCTTTTGCAGAGGCTATTGCAGTGGTTACTGCAAATCTAGAAATGGCACTGCACATAATAGAAGAAGAGGCAGCTAAGTTTGGTAAGCCGCAGGCTACTCACTGAACAGCAACAAAATGCAGCTGGTTGTAAATAGACCAATTGCAATTCTGAACCTATGGGTGGTTAAACAGGCAGTTTATTTAGGGGTCAGAATCTGGGCAAAAATGGATCAGATTGCGGAGTCCATCATTGCCCCCATCATTGAGAAATCTAAAAAGGAATTTTCTAGACGGGAAAATTTGCACCTATTGGCTGTGGGCCGGGTGCAACATAGTTATAATGTGTTTTTTACAAAAGCTTTTGTACCTCTTTCACATCATTCTGCCGGAATTTGAAAATTCCTGGTTCAAACTAATGGACGCCTTGATCTCTAGATTTATCTGGTCTTACGGCAAATTAAGGAAGGCAAATCCGTATTTTTCTCTACCCAGACAGAGAGGAGGCTGAACCCTTTTTAACCTCAATCTGTATCAACAAGCTGCTGGCTTGCAATATATGTGTCCACTTCTACAAAGTAATAGTGGGGGCCAAGTAGCAGGAGATCTCATCCCTTCTATGCATGAGCTTTTGATTGGGGAGGATGCTAAGGGCTGTTTATTGAAAATAGTCAAACCCTGCTATTATAAAATAAAAGTGAGGTCCAAGACGTTGATGGCAGCCTTGAAAACCTGGGCAGGCTGGTATAAAAAAGGCAGGACTAGGGAGGCTTGAGTTGTATACACCTAAAAAGAGGAATATGCAATTACCAGGCATTTACCATGAACCCTGTTTGTTAAAGTAGGAATGTTATGGGATGGTGAAACTGGAAGATTTTTTTAAGGATGCACACATTGTAGTGTTCACGGAACTTCAGGCCAGATTTATTATAAGCCCAAGGGATATATTTAAGTATCTTCAAATACGCGATTGTTTGGACAGGAAGGCTGGTGGTGCACCTGTCACATTAATCCTCCCGTACGTTGGTCAAGGGTAACAGAATGTGGTGACTGCCATTTTTAAAAACATATTTTTATCGTATAATTGAAGGCAAAAAAAGTGGGAGGTTGCTACCTTGTAATGGTAAAGAGAGACGGATATGGGAATTAAATGTTGTGAATTCCGACCTCCGCTTATATTGTTTGGCCTGAGAGAGGTGCCTTCACAGGCCAGGTCTTTTTGTATTTATATTGACTATTGAGTGGAGGGTGACCTGGTTGGTTCTTTTTCCCTCTGTAGCTCCTTGTTGTGTGCAGGCTGGTGGTAGAGCCAGGTTCTCTAGGGCAGCATTGCTAGACTTACTATTAGGCAATGCTGATTTTACAATTATTTAGGCGTATGCAAGCCTGAGTGTGGACATCCTGGATGACTTGGAGAAACATAACCCCAAATGACAACAAAGAGTCAATTCCGTCAATCTCAGGTTTTAAGAGTCCCTGGAATTGAGCCGAATAGTACTCCACTCCTTTGGCTTGCAGGCCCAGCATTACAAACCTGTATTTGACATATACTTTACTCCATCTAAGATAGCAAAGTGAGGGGGCACAGAAGGTATAGATTGTCCACACTGCTTTGATCTGGAAGCAGATCTGATACATATGTTCTGTACATACCCTTAGACGGATGCATTTAGATTTGCGGTTGTCAAATTCCTGGGGGAAATTTTCATGAACCAATATTGTGTTGACCCCTCAAACTATTCTCCTCAAGATATGGGAGATAAGCATGGATAGAGGGTGGACTCTCTAATTCATGTACCCATAGTAGTTTGCCGTAAATGCAATGCTTCAGCTTGGATGGATTCATGGTGACCCTCTTTTCAGAAATAGCAAGGAGGGTTTTTGCCTATCTTTAATTTGGAACTGTCATTGTATGAGTGGAAAGGAAGGAGAGCTAAGCAGAGGGGGAAGAAAATCTGGGGTCCCACGTGAGGTTGGATTTCTGCTAATGAGCAGCTCTTATGTCCCTCTGCAAGATGATTTGTCATTGAGATTAAATCTTTACACGTCTTCAATTTATGCGTTCTTTTGCACATGTACGAGCACAGCTCTTTATGATACGATGAATTGGTATGGCTATATTTCATAGAGTGACTGCTGGAATTCTTGGTAGAGTTACATACTAGACTTGCTGTGGGATCGCATTCATGTTTATAAATGTGTTATCGATGCAGTCCCAAATGTTCCAGCTATGCACTAGATCTGCGAACGCTATTTTCCCCCACATTTTAATAGAATTTGAATGATGCTCATATGCTCTGTGTAATTTTGCTTTTTCCTTTTGTTTTGTGTCCGGTCCTTTATGAATTTTTGCATGGCATCTACTTATGCTGAATGTGTACCCTCTTCCCTGCCACTTATTCATTTCAAGTAAAAATTGAAAACCATTAATAAAAGTAATGTAACAAAAAAAAGAAATTCACTTAAAAAAACTAAGATTACAGGGACTTTATAGTTAGGCTCAGATTTCACTTGCACAAAACCATTGAGATTCAACAGTATAGCTTACGCCTCCCCAATGCACTGCTTATGACCTCACATATTACATCACTGATGACATCTCAAATGACATTACTCATAACATCATCCACAGAAGCTCTGACTCACCCACTCACACCCCCATTAAATCTTTCATACACCCACTCCTACTCACACACACACATTCACAAACCATTCCAGATCCATACCAGTATGTACACACCCACTCACTGATTCATAAATCTACACACACAATCACTCACTCACTCACTCACCCATAAAGGCTGTCATACACCCGCTCACTCACTAATACAGCCTATGGCATAGCCACTCATTCACCCATACAGCTACTCAGTCACTGAGTCAGTCACCCATAGACATACCCGAACACCTGCTCACTCACCCATACCGTTAATCACAAAGCCATTTACTCGCCCATACAGTTAACACACTCACTCAACTACTCATACAGATACTAACATATTTTCACTCACCTATATTGTCACTGACCAAAGCAGACACTCACCCATACAGCCACTTCCACATTCACTCATTCACCCATACAGTCACCTACGTGCCCCATCACTCACCTTTACTGCCTTTCACATATCCAGTTACTCACTCATATACCACTGACACATGTACTGACTAACCGACAAAGCCATACAAACACTCATCCAAATAGCCCCTCACATACACTCACTAACCCATACAGCCAATAATTCACCCACTTACTCATCCATACAAGCAATCACACCCACCCTCACCCACCCACACACACAATTATTCACCCATAGAGATACTCAGACTACCACTCACTCAACTATACAGAAATTCACATACCCACTCTCACACACACACAGTCACTTAGACACCAACTTACAGACTGATACAGACATTCACACAAACTAGTCACTCATCCATACTTTCACTGAGACATCTAATCCATCAGGAACCCACTGCATCAAACATGCAGGCACTCATATACACAGTGATTCATCAATACACTTTGCAATATATATTTAACACACATAAACTTTTTTTAGAACTCACAGTCTCTGGATGATGTCATCAGGGATGCCATGAGTGGTGTAATATGTGAGATCATAAGCAGTGCATTGTGAGGGCGCAAGTCAACTATAACTGCTGAATTTCTCTGGCTTTGTACGAGTGAAATGTTAGCCTACTTATTAGGGGTGGGCAGAATTTGAGTAGTCGCACTACGCAAAGCTCTTGAAAACGGTAAAAAATCTCTGCGAGCATGCAGAGTTCCGCAAACATGCAGAATTGTTTGTTCCGCTCGTTTCGAATGCTTTTTTCCTGTTCACGAACGCTGTTTGCATGCTCGGGGAGAAATATCTCGCGAACGCGCATTTTGAAAGCGTGAACAAGCAACACATTCCACGAAGCCGCAGATCACGGAATTTTTGGCAATTCCATGTTTTCCGCGTTATGCAAAATTACCCAATTTCTGCAAATTCCACAAGCAGAACGGAATTTACCGCCCAGGCCTACTAATTATAACTTCCCGTAACCTTTGGATTTTTTTCACTGGTTTCGCACTCTGAGAGGGGCTTGGAGACTGGGCATGCTCTCCACCAGGTTGTACAACACAGCCCGGTGGAGAACATGTCAAATGTGCATGGTAGTTTGGCCAGCCCAAGAGGGCCAGCCAAACAGTCATGCACATTTAGGAGAGTGCCACCACTCCTTCCCCTGCTGCGGCAAGCGCCACCCGGCCCCACTCGCACCAAGTTTACATAGCCAATAATGACAAATAAAATGATAATAATATTTTTTATTATCATTTTATTTTTCTTGTGGGGCACCGCTCCTCTACCTTAGCAGAGGAGCCGCCACTGGCTTCACGAGAAGTGGCAGTGTGCCAGAAGCTGCCAGGCTCACACAAATCCAAAACAAACACTGGCAAAGCCAATAGAACTGGAGTATGGCTTTGCCATTGCTTGGTTTGTATTATTTTGCCTTTATGTATTGCTGTGGGAGCTGCCAGGCCATCACTTAATAACTAAACAAAAAGGCAAAAAGCAAAATATTTTTCTGTAAAAGGACACATTGGCATAGTAATCCCTATGATTGAAGGGACATACAGTGTGTCTGAATATGATCCCAAAGAAGGAGCAGAATGGCAACACTCACACTGAAGTTAGCTAATAGCTGAAGTGGGCTGACCCATTGCCCCATTCTGTATTCAGTAGCAGGTGGAAGAAAAATGTGAAAGGCACAATAACAGACCAATGGATGAAGAGGATTGGCTGAAAGCCCATAACAATATCATGTAAAAATGAAATCAGAAGGTTTGGGCTAATGCCAGACCTATACAACATATAAAAGTAAAACAAAATCATTAAGCTAAAAAACATTAAACAAGAGGAAATATTGTTCCATGAGCCCTGACGTTGAGGTACACTATTTCTAGTAGGGATGACCATATTGTCCATAAGCAACATACCGCCACTCACACAAAGTGGGGTCAATGGCTGCAGTGGGATGTACTACTACCCTATGCGGCAGGCTGTGGTGTGGGAAAGCAAAGTGTGAATGACAAGTAGTAGACCAGTGTAGGGGAATAGCTGACCAAAAGCCCATATGTTTATGCAGCTTATACATCATTTTATTTTAAAAGACAAAATAGCCTGGCTAAGGCCGTCTCAATGGACAAACCTAAAACAAGCATTTACAATGCAATTGTCTCGTACTTGTTAAAGTTAGAGCTATTGGCATTGCTCATTACATTATTTTTGTTTTTAAAACATATAAATAAATGGCATTGTTATTTACAATGCCAATAGCTTAATCTCTCGCAAATGCGAGACCTATTAGATTTGCACCCACACACACACACACACACACACGGAGCCACACACAGAGCCACACGCACCCACACACAGAGCCACACGCACCCACACACACACACAGAGCCACACGCACCCACACACACACACAGAGCCACACGCATCCACACACACAGAGCCACACACACAGAGCCACACACACACAGACAGAGCCACACACACACACACACACAGACAGAGCCATACACACACACGGACAGAGCCACACACACACACAGACAGAGCCACACACACACACACAGAGCCACACACACACACACACAGACAGAGCCACACACACACAGATAGAGCCATACACACACACAGAGCCACACACACACACAGAGCCACACACACACACACACACACACAGAGCCACACACACACAGACAGAGCCACACACACAGACAGAGCCACACACACAGACAGAGCCACACACACAACTCTCTACCCAGTAACGCCCTAGGGAACAGAGACACGAAAAACCGTATCACAAGCAGGGAACAGAGGCACAAGCAGGGAACAGAGGCAAGAACAGGGATCACAAGCAGGGAATAGAGGCACAAGCAGGGAACAGAGGCACAAGCAGGAAATGGAGGCACAAGCAGGAAACAGAGGCACAGCAGGGCACAGGGGCACGATACCGGATCACAAGCAAGGCACAGAGGCACGAAAAATGGATCACAAGCAGGGCACAGAGGCACGAAAACTGGATCACAAGCAGGGCAATGAGGCACAAAAACTGGATCACAAGCAAGGCAGGGAACAGAGGCACAAAAACCGGATCACAGGCAGGGCAGGGAACAGAGGCACAAAAACTGGATCACAAGCAGGGCAGGGAACAGAGGCACAAAAACCGGATCACAAGCAGGGCACAGAGGCACAAAAACCGATCACAAGCAGGGCAGTGAAAAGAGGCACAAAACCCGGATCACAAGCAGGGCAGGGAACAGAGGCACAAAAACCGGATCACAAGCAGGGCACAGAGGCACAAAAACCGGATCACAAGCAGGGCACAGAGGCACAACAAGCAACGAGGGGGCAGGGGCAGGAGAGCAAGCACAAGCAACGAGGGGGCAGGGGCAGGAGAGCAAGCACAAGCAACGAGGGGGCAGGAGAGCAAGCACAAGCGACGAGGGAGCAGGAGAGCAATCACAAGCAACGAGGGGGCAGGGGCAGGAGAGCAAGCACAAGCAACAAGGGGGCAGGAGAGCAAGCACAGCGAGGGGGGGCCAGAAAGCAAGCACAACGAGGGGGCAGACGCACCTCAGAGGGGACAGAGGCAATAACACGGGCACAATCAGGGAAGAGAGGCAAGAAAAGCGAGCACTCCCCGGAGGACTCGGCAGCTTCTCGACTTCTTCCGGCGGCGGTCGGGCAGAAATGGCGTCAGAAAAGCGCCGGCATTTTCGCATTTGGGGGCGTGGTTTTTGCTGTTGAGTGACGGATGACGTCATGGAGTTAAAAACTGCAAAAAACACGCCCCCGAATCCGAAAAAGACGGGGCTTGAATGGAGTGACGCTCCTCTCCTCCAATGACTGGCCTCCGTTTAGGAAGCCAGCCAATGGAGAAGAGGGGCGGGTTCAAGCTCCCATACCTGTAAACATAAAGTCTCGGCTATGCGACACTGCTGCGCAGTGTACGCTAGGCCGAGACCTACAAAGCAGTGTCAGGCAGCTGCCACAAACTGCTCTGCACATGCATCTTTATTAAGATATTTAAAAAGAACATTAAAAGTAAATAGAGCATCCTAAAGTTTTTATGGAAATTTACGTATGTATGTACTTTTATGTGTGCCTTTTAAAAGATGTCATCCTCTGATCCTATATCGGTTTAGAAAGAAGTTCATCATATGCACACGCGATGGCATCAACTGGTACAGAAAGAGGCAGATTTATGAATTTAATAGGCTTATCCTTTTAGGAGCATGGCTGATCATATTTCAGCCAGCCGGTACACAGGGAGGTTTTAGACGACTGACAGTTTTATTCCTATACAGGTTTATGGGCACTGTATGTACGCACTTCCAATGAATTACTGCACCAACACAAGTAGCTAGAGAGTGAACAATTGCACCGGAAGTGCGTATGGACTGAAACTTTCTCTTACAATTCAAGCGCCGCCCTTTGAGCCCAAGATGCAAGCAGAACAGAGCAGTCATCCTTCCAAGAGGCTAACAGGCTGGCTCTGACGTTGAGACAGAAGAAACCCATTAAATTCCGTCAAAATAATTAGCTTGTAACAACCATGTTTTTAATAAATTTGAAAGTTTCAGACAGAGTATAATCTGTTCTTAAAAACATGCCTGCCTACTTGTAGTGGATTTTAATTTATGGCTCCCATTGATCCACTGTTATTTAAAAGAGAATCTAAATCAGATTATTCACTAGTATAACATTTGTTTTACACTTGTGCTACATCATAAACTAATTCCAGCAGTTTCTAACAGAGCTGTCTGAGACCCTTTCAGTGCAGTGCAGGCTTTCTGTGCCATCAGAGAGAAGAGGGCACAGCTTCAAGAGGGGAAGGGATGTACAGAGGGTGCTAGGTATGAGTGGCCCAAAGCCATGGTTTCTTTTACCTTTGGGACAGGGAGGAGAGGATAAGCCATCTTTTGGTCGCCCATTACTTTTAAGTCCCTGTATAGCATTTGAATGCAGGGGCAGGTGAGTTTGGGGGCTTTGCACAACATAAAACTATAGATGAGTAAAAAGTAAATAAAAGAGATTTTTCTTACCTCAGGGTCGTAAGAGACATTGTAGACAACTTGAGCTTCGCTCTTGAAGTCTAGCTGGTGTTTCTCAGAACCCCTTTGAAAAACATACCTATTATAATGACTTGCCTATAAATTTGGTGTTGTTTTACCATATCTTCATTGAAATTCTCCCCAAAAAGTGTCAGAGTGGGTTCTGTTTGTCATGGAAAATTTAGGGGTGATCTGGGCAGGGGGGACCGAGAAATAGGGGCGTGAAAAAAGGGTGCTTTGTATTGTTAATTGCCCTAGGAACGCGTTGTCGAACCTACAGCCCGAACCGCTGAACGGGTTTACACCAAATTTGACAGAAAGGTAGATGTTGTTACGAGGATTGTGTTTTTTGTTATTTGGTGCAAATTCGTCCAGTAGTTTTTGAGAAATTCAAGCTGAAAATTAAAGATATATCTGTGGCCATGGATATTTCGTGGTCATTTCGAGATTAATTGCAACTGCGTGTCCCAACAGGAATGCTTTGATTGGCTGGATGCAACCTCAACAGAAAATTGCAGCACCATTTTATCACCTGGAAATGTATGTGAAAGCTAAAAAATGGGTCAGGGGAGATACTATGACCCCATGTTTGAGACATGGGTGTGCCTGTGACACATGTTGTTTGTCCAAAATGGATTTTTTTAAATTGCGTGCAATATTCATGACGACACCGCGACTGCCAGAGCGGCCCCGTATGTACTGTCATGGAGACATGGCGAATATGCCAACATTGTCGCAAATATTGGTGAAAATATTAAAAATATATATATTTGCACACACTCGCCAGTCACTGACACACACTCATGTACGCACTCACAGTCACTCAGACTCTTACACACCCATTCACATATCCACTCCCACAAATATACATCCAGTCACATACCCTCTCAGATACTCATGCACTCACTCACATACCCATTCAGGAACTTATGCACCCACTTACAAACTTACTTGTAGAGTGATGCACCCATGTACAGAACCACTCAGAGACACATGCACCCAATTACGGACCCGCTCACACATTCACGTATGTTCTCACACACCCACTGAGACACTCATACACCCACTCACAGATTCACTGAGACACTCATACACCCACTCACACACCCATACAGTCACTCCCACACTCAGTCACAGACCGTCTCAGAGACTTATGGACTCAGTCAGTCACTCATAAACTCAGAAATTCACACACCCACTCAGAAGCTCACTTAGATAAGCACACACCCACTCACTCACCTAGTCGAGTCTAATGCATCCACTCACAGAACCACCCAGTCACTTGTCATCTAAGTCACAGACCCACTCAGACACTCATGCATGTACCCATCCACTCACCCACTTAGAGACGAATGCTCTCGCTCACAGAGCCATGGAGACACTCACACACCCATTCATATATCCACACAGTAACTCATACATCCACTCACGGATCCACTCAGACACTCACACACCCATAGTCACTCACACAGCCACTCATATACCCACTCAGAGACTTATGCACCCAGTTAATTACACACTCAGAGACTCAAGTACCCATGCACAGTTGCACTCACAGAACACCACACCCACTGACAGAAACACTCATACACTCATGCTGCTAGTCATAGACCAACTGAGAGACTCCTGCACTCACTCACAGATCCACTCAGACACTCATGCACCAACTCACTCACCCATCCAGACACCCACTTACACATTCATGTATCCACTCGCAGATCCAGTCAGACAGCCATATACTTACTTACAAATGCACAAAGGCACTCATGCACCTGCTCACAGATTAAGTGAGACTTATGCACCCAATACAGACCCATTGTGACACTGATGCAACTACTCATTGATGTACTGAGGATGTCACACACTTCGTTACAGAAGTATTGATAGACTGATGCATCGTCTTACTGATCCCCTCAAATATAGTGAATGAAAAACTTAGTGATACAGTGATGCATGCAGTCATAGATTACACTGAAAAAGTTATGCACTGTGTTATTAAGGGAGTTATACATGCTATTATACAGTCATGTTGATAGTAATGTGTCTAGTGTATTGGTTATAATTCATTTTGCAGTTATAAGTTTTGAATGTGGTGGTGGCTATTGAGTGTCTGCATTTGTTTTGTCATTTGTTTTGTCATTCCGCGACATATTCACTGTGATCACAGCTACTGATTTCATTGCGACGCCCGGCATCACAGCGAAAACAGCAAATCGATTTACATGGTTGTTGTTATGCAAATTCCCTTCAAAAATATGACTTTAAACGGTCAAGTGATAAACCTCTAGTGTCTAATATACTGTAAAATGTTTGCATATATGTGTTTTTTGCTCCTCCTAAAAAAGGCAGGATCGTTGTGGTTACTGAAGTTATCGCGACTCTCAGCATCATCGCAAAAACAATGGGGCATATTAGCAAGGTCCTGCGATAATTATCGCTTATCGCTTTTAGCGTGAGGATAATTATCGCAGGCTAAATTAGGATTCTATCGCAGATAAAGCGTGCTATCAGCAATGCTGATCTCCCAAGCGATAGGAATCCATGCGTTAGCTGGAACAGCGATAATCACAATGCAACCAGCGAAACCTTGCTGATAGGGCAGGGTGATCTTAGCCATGTAATCCACTTCCCATTGGATTACATGGCTAAGTCAGGTTACAAGCAGGCATTAGGAAAGTAGGGTTAACTGTGGTTAGTGCTACTTTTCTTAAAGCTCTGCTTGTTTGCAATCAGCTTGATAATTGGAGAAATGTCGGTTAGCGACATTTCTCCCATATTTTTGGTACGGAATGCCCACTTTGCATCTCATTAGAGATGCAAAGCTGGGCATTGCTGTAAGAGGTGCTAAATCAGCAAAACACGCAGTAGCGTGTTTTTGCTGATAAGGTGATAAAATTACCGCCGCTTTTCGGCAGAAAACGGCTGCAAAAGCGGCAATAATTTTATAGCGCCACCTTGGTAATATGCCTCAAAAAGTAGGGTTGAAACACAGTTTTTAAAAAAGTTACTACAAATATATGTGCACACATATGTTTTTAAAGCAGTGATGTGGTTTATAATGTGTGTATTGTAATAGAATTATTGTTTTTTAGTTACAATTTGTGAATGTGGTGGTCTGCTTTTGTTTTGCGATTTTGCGACGTGATTGCTATCATCATGATGTCGCCATGAATTTCAACAATTGAAAAAATTCTTTGACAAGAAAATTAACAACATGCTGGCCTCTTGGGTGGCTCTGGCAAGAGCCTTTGTGTTGAGAGTGTGTATAAGACTGCTACTGGTAAGACTGTATGCCGAGTTTTAGGTTGTGCAAAAATGGTCTTTGTAAATATGAGTTTGAACAGTACACCGATAAAGCTCTAGTTAAATATACTGAAGAATGTGTCTATATGTTTTGCAGTTTGAACAAACAACGAGGTCTTCGCGACTACCAGTGTCACCACCACGACGCCGGTAGTCGTGAATATGAAAACTTTTTAGAAAGGTGTTTTTTCCTTAAATCTATCACAGAAAGAAGAGTTAAAACAGTATCTTACTAAATATTTAGACTTATCTTTATTTAAAAAATGTTTTTGAATGTATTTTTCAGTATGTGAAATACATTTGGCTGATCACAGGTTCTCCACAGTAAATGCAATAATGTTGTGCTGACTCGAAAAAAATCTTAAAAATAAAACCAGTTATTAATGTATTTTCTGATAAACACATACCAAACCAAAAGATTTGTGGCATATGATATAAATATAATATACAATATCCAATTATAGAAAAATAATACGAAAACCTTAGAGGCTCACTTAAAAAAAATAGATGTTACAATTAAGAAATAGAATTTAAAAAAACATTAGAAATTTACTGAAAAAACCAAAGGTTACAGGACGTTATAGTTAGGAAGTAGATTTGAAAAAACCTTAGAAATTGACTGATAAAACAAAGGTTACAGGGACACTATAGTTAGACAATAGAATTTTTAAAAAACTTAGAAATTCACTGAAAAACCAATGATTACAGGGACGTTATATTTAGACTGACATTTCACTTGTGCAAAGCCAAAGTAAATCAGCAGTTATAGTTAGCTGAGATAGCTATAACTCACACCCCTGCAATGCCCTGATTATGATCCCACATATTACATTACTGATGACGTCACGGATGACATCTCAAATTACATCACTGATGACATCATTCACAGAATCTCTGGGGCACCCACTCACACCCAAATATAACCTTTCGTACACCAACTCCAACTTCCACACTACCATTCTCAAAACACACCCACTCACTGATTCATAGATCTACACACACATCCACTCAGTCACCCATGCAGCCACTTATACATCAACTCACTCATTAACCACTGATCTATCCACTCATACACACTTACAGCAACTCACACACTGTCAGTCACCCATAGAGCTACTAACATACCTACTCACTCACCCATAGAGTCAATCACACAGCCACTTACTCACCTATACAGTTATACACACACCCACTCACTTATTCATACAGATACTAACACAAACTCACTCACTTATACTGTCAGTGACACAAGCACACACTCACCCATGCAGCCATTCTCACATTCACACTCACACACAGTCACTCATTTACTCCAACCCTCACCTATACTGCCTTCCACACATGCGGCTACTCACCACATACCACTGACACATCCATTCACTCACTGACACAGCCATACACACTCAGTCACACATACAGCCCTTCACTGACTCACCAACTCACTGATCCATGCAGGCAGTCACACACACCCTTACCCACCCACAAAGACATTCCTACACCCATACAGGTACCCAGGCAACCAATAAATCACCCATACAACCACTCACATACCCACTCACCAACCCATACAGCCACGTAGATAACAACTGACAGATTGATACAGACATACACACAACCTAGTCACTCTCCCATATTTTGACTGAAACACCTAATCACTGAGTTATACAGTCCGTCACATACCCACTGAATCATCCATGCAGGCACACAAACACCCACTGATTCATCAATACACCCTGGTATGCATATTTAACATTCATAAACTTTTTTAAAACACTGACAGTCACTGAATGATATAATCAGTAATGTCATCAGTGATGTCATTTAAGATGTCACTCACTATGTAATGAGTGATGTAATATGTGAGGTCATAAGCAGAGCATTGCGAGGGTGCCAGTTATAGTTAGCTCAGCTCAGTTCCGCAGTTCATAAAATTCAATGGAAGTTCAAAGCAACTGAACAAAACTGAGTGCAGGCTTTCTTATAGGTTACTAAATCAGACAACTGTTTTGGCAACTGAAGAAGCGAGTAAATGTCCTGTAAATTCCTGTTGGTAACCAGAAGTGATAAAGGCAGGTAGGGGTTCGACAATTTTCAAAGGGATTACTGAAAGTATTCACAATAAGCACAAGTGTACACCATATTCTGAAAAGGCCAAGGGAAAGAGTGAAACATGACTGTCTTCCACACATCAAGTTAAATGTTTTCCTAAGATACTGGCTCCATATAAAGGTAGCTTGACGGTATATTTAACGTTTGTAGATGTGGAGTTAAGATAACTAAAATACCTGGGAATTCTCAATAGTTCTGTAGAAGTGGCTGTAGTTGTTGTATATATGTCTAGTTGTAGTACATAGTCTATATGTTTTCTTGGATACCAAACACTTCAATACTAAAGGCTCAATTTTAAGAGCCCTTAATTACCAAAACATTAAACCATGCACAGAAAAAATGGCAAACCACCAGACATCAAGTCATTTCATTGGATGGAATCTCTCAACTACTATCCTTGGAAGGGAAAACGGACCATGACAGAAGTGAGGCTGGATCTGTGGCAAACATCTTGGATAACTTTGGTAGTAATGAAACAACGACTATGATTAACATGGCGAAGGACAAATGAAAGAGCTGGAAATGGAAAAAAGTAAGCCAGGTGATAACAGGATGCCCAGAGTGAAGATCATGAGTTGACTCAATTATAGGTGGGGAAGGTACTGTACCAGAAGCAAGTTGGTTGGTCAAGAAACTAATGGTTAGTTCACACCCACATAAATGGCCTCATGCAGTTACGGACAAAAAGGTATGAATACCACTTAGGGTGATGTATTTTTGTAAACTAAGTGGTGTGAAAAGGAGTCACTGACATGATATGCTTGGTACTGTATCTAATCCAACGTAGTAGGACATGGTCATCAACGCCAATACTTATATGAATGACAAGACTTTCGCCTATTAAATAGACATTAATTTGTTTGGGATACATGGATTTGCCAAAAAGGTATTCATCACAATATGCCTTGCACTAGGTTTACCATAAGTGTGTTTTGTTTAATTGACAGAGTTTCAAGCACATAATGTTCATGGTAATTAGCTCCTACTGAAAGGATTACCCCGAAATGCATTGGGGAAATGAGGGAAAGATTGAAAAATTGGTGACATAAACAATTAGTATCTTATGCATTATTCTGTGCAGTTGCTGAATAATGTAGAAATTAGTGTGGAATTTTGAGGACATTTCGAATGAAGGTCCAACGCATCTCACTTCTAGCCCCTCCACCCTCAGATTATGCACCAGAGGCAAGGTTCTAGCAAAGGCCTGGGCTTTTCTACGGAAGCTTTAGAAGGGGAACCAGTTTTACTGACTCGTGGATGAAGAAGTAAGGGAGCACGGATAAGCACTGGGTAAGTTTGAGCATTAACCTATATCCATTTTAATCCGATTTTTTTACGAACAGTATCGGAATTGAGGCCTGTCAACAATTCATCTTAGTATAGCACTCTACTTTTTTGCCCTGAAATCCTTTCTAGTGTATATTTCGCGGATCGCCTTGTCATATGACATGATTATTATTTTTGGAAGATTAAAGTCTACAAGTCAGACAATTATGGAAACGGCTGTGTCTTTAATTTCCAAATGTAGCCATAACAAATCAAAGCAGTCCACCTCTCTTCAATCTATGGCGGGAAATGTGCAATTATCTATCACTGACAGGCATTTCCACTGCATGCCCAGGTGGGTTTAGGGTTTAGGAGTCACAGTGTTAGAAAATAGTCTATGTAGTTTTACTTGAAAATGAATGCACAGTAAACTTTATGAGATGCAGCCATTAATGAGGTCTTTAGCCCTCGGTTTGGTCAACAACTGAGAAAGAATTGAATAACTCAATTTCTCAAATACTGAACCCCAAAGCAGATTGCAGGTGTAAGGCTTGCACAGAAGTTGAAGGAGAGAGAGTGTGCTGTGTTATATTTTTGAAACAATATTATGAATACTTGAAAAACGAAATGAAAAATGTTAACATTGTTTTGTCCACTAGCAGTGTAGCAGTTTACCCACTCAGAACATGAGGAAAATTTGACCAATATTATAAAGAAAGTGGTGTGTTGGGAACTATTAAAACCCATTTCCAGTGGTATATGTCCACAGAGACGATAAGCTTGCCATCGACATTAATTCAACCGTCAAGTCTGTGTTACCTGTTAAACCATGCTAACTCGAATAGTCAGCTTTCCTTAATGGCAAGAGTTGGGTTTCAAGAGTGATGGGTTAGAGGTTTGAGCTAATCAAGTCAAGGAGAAATTGTCACTATGGCTAATCGTGCTTTAGTCCCAGTGAAGTGTGTTAGAAGGGAAGTGGTTTCCTCCATGGGTACCCCCAAACCCTTTGAGATTAGATTGGATAGCTGGCAGATGATTCCTGCTCTTAGGTCATCAAGCAGGAGGTAAAACAATAGCAAGCGAAACCACTAGAATCCCATTTCGGAAACTGAAAAGGAATAACTATTTTTCAAATCACCAGTGGATAGATGTGGATCTCACTGTTTCAAGTATGTGCATTTTGTGCTTAACTTGTTTTGTCTGATTGAACTGAGAAAAGTGATCCTCCCACATAAGTCTTAACAAAATGGAGAAGTTCACTCCTCAGGTGCTTTTGAATAAATAGTGGCTCAGTTTGGTGGGGTAGTGGCACAGCATATGTGCTAGGAAAATAGGTCCTGTTCTGTAGAGGGCATTGTGTTTATACACAAGGCCATGTAGATGGTTGTTGGGCCCCTAATAGCCAGCGAAACATTTCTGCTTTTGATATTATATAATCTCGGAGGCACAGGTGAGGAATAGATGGAGCGGCAGTCTCACACATAAATTTTGAATGTTTTAAAGCCTGCACAAGAGGTGTGGTAAGTTACTGAGCTAGAGTCCTTTAGGTGTAAATAAGACATCAAAATACAAGAGAAACAATGGCTGGACCCAAATGAGGGAATCCTTAGGAAGAGAACATCTGTAGCAGAACGTTTAGGTTATGTAAGGAAGAGTTCACAGCTGAACCACTTTTGTACTGCTAAAGTCTGTTCTACGTCAAGGGTGATGGTGTAACTTTTTCCATATTCCAGTGGAGCAGGTGGGGCCACTGAGAGTGCAGGACAGTCGGTATAATGTGCTTGGCTGGATCTATCAAACATATGGGATAAGGTGATTTTGCTGTTGGAAATAATTACTTTCCCTACTTCATGGATTTGGTACTGTTTTGTGTCACTGACTGTCTAATGTATTGTAATATTCAGGGCTGGCCTCCAGTGCCAAGCATCCTGTATTCAGCACAACATAACCCACACATCACACTTAAGATGGCACCTTGGAGATCCCCAGTTTGCAGCTAGAACTCAATCAATCAATCACGGCATTTGTAAAGCGCGCTACTCACCCGGGAGGGTCTCAAGGCGCTGGGGGAGAGGGGTATGTTACTGCTCGAACAGCCAGGTCTTGAGCTGCTTCCTGAAGGAGAGATGGTCTTGGGTTCGCCGAAGGTGGGTGGGGAGGGAGTTCGAAGTCTTGGCTGCCAGGTAGGAGAAGGACTGCAGTTGGACAAACAATTCTGTTACAAGGGTAAAGCGGTATCAAGGGTTTTCATCAGATGGCTCAGAGGCAATGTCAAATGAGAGGAAAATGGTGAAATTATTCCAACTTCACAAAGCCGAGCAGTGGGGTAGAGATGTCACTGGGCTGCACGGTAAGATGATAGATCCCCAGGAAAATGTGTGCAGGGTGAGCACGAGACAGCTAGTTCTGTCAGCCGCCAGCAGCAAAGGAGCCATCCGCCTCAGACCTCTATCACCCTAGTCCCAACCAGTAGGCTGCCGCACATTAAAGGTCCGTAGCTACTAGCTCATCAATTCCATGCCAGAATGGGCAATGCTATTATCCCCTAGAAAGCAATATATAGCAGAAACATAGGGGGTCATTGTGGTGACAGCAGGGGCCTCACTGCATATTTGTCCTAACCTATATGGAAGGTGGTGAGAAAAAGAATGACCCTCAGGTCAAAGGATTATGAGTGGTGCACCACCCCTTCACTTCCCCATTTCTAATAAACCCTAGAGAAGCCTGATGTTGAGGATGAAGATGATTGGAGAAGAGAGCAATTCCTGGGTGAGGGTGGTGTGAAAGAGGATAAAATAAAAACACGAGTGCACCAACAGCTTCTACCAAGGTAGGACTTTAAGCTGAAAATGGGCTAGTAGACAGCAAGCCTGAAATGGAGGGTAAAGCCTTTTTCACCTAATCAAGAGCTCAGCTTATCTAGCTACAATTTACTTATCATGAAAGCTGATGAACTCAGGGCATGCACTGGAATGGCATTGGAAACATAACTCTGTACTACAACTCAACTATGTCACCCTCTCCTCCCTGCATATTTCACCTATAACCTTCTTTGAATCTACTCTGAACCAATAACTTTTTTATGGCAAGAATTAAACCCCCTCCAGTCACTTTGCTCCTGCCTTCATGTCAACACTACCTCCCTATTAGCTTACCTTCTTGGACTAATAATTCCAATTCAAGCCGGGAACTGCACTCTCGCCTCTTTATATTTTCAACAGAACAGAGCTACAACCAGGTTCTCCTTTGCTTTATTAGGTTGACAGCCACCATTTTGAAAGATCCCCGCTATATCGGGGGAAGTGCTGAAGCACTTTTGGCAAAAATGTTAACGATGTCAAGGCATTTTTCTTTTGTAATTCAAACACATCCTCCTAAAACAGGGGTCTCACTTCTTAAAAAGAAAGTGGTCATGTCTGATGCACACATAGTTTTTTCTTAGTGTTTTGGAAACATGGTACTTTTTAAAATTAGTATGAATATTTGCGTTTGATGCTACATACATTCTGAGTAGGTTGGGCCTCAGGGATGCTGGTCCTCTGGTGCCTGGCCTTCTGGGGAAGGGATTTTTGAAGGCTGAGTTGGCTGTGGATCTACCATCGGAAATAAAGCAGTCTGAAGTTTGCCAACAGAGATTTGGCCCTCCTACTTAGATTTTCCTTAACCTTGTACCTGTCTTGCTAGCATGTGGATCTTCAAAGAGAGAAATACAGACAGGGTTCTCACCAGCTCTCCCATTGGCGTAGTTCAAGAGAATGGATCAGTATGGAGACTACCTCAGACCTGGTAGCCCTGCTGCATAATTAATTATACACAACGTATTCTGGAAGGTCAAAAACAATCAAAGTTATCTTTTTTATGTTGTAATTCTTTTATTGAAATTTCAAACAAAACAGAACAGTGCCACATATAGCCATCAAGGGTACAGAAAGAGGCACAAGGATGGTAAGGCAAGGAACTATCACAATCAAGAACATCAGTGTAAGGAGGATGTCCAATACAGGGGTATAACTACCCCAACGGTCACTGAACAACTGGCAGGGGAGGGATGATAGAGAAAGGAAAATAGTGGAATGTTAGTAGGCAAAAGAAGAAGGAAAAGGGCAAAGAAGAAAGAGACAGGAAAGAAGAGTGAAAAAGAGGGACAGAGTGGGAAAGAACGGGAGCCGGCAGCCAAATTGAGACACATATCCTAGATAATGAACAGGGTGGTGGTAAAAGGACGGAAGGGGAAAGGCGGAGGAGGAGGAACCCGTGGGAGAGAGAATAAAAAATAAAACGGGGGGCCATGGAAGAGAGGAGAGGGGCCCTGGGAGGCAACAGATTGGTAGGGCCAAGGGATGGCCGTCTTGGCATCCACTGCCATGCTCCGGCGCAATATCCCCACAGAAAAGTAACACGTTGTTATCAATTTTGTTATATATAATCCTAAGAGGTGGTCGAGTACATGGATGTGAGCCACTCTTCGTGTGTTGATAACTGCAGGGAGCACCAATGATGGAGGATAGAAATCTTGGTCGCTGCCAGGGCAGTGGTAAATAGATAGCAAGCAGGACGTAGCAGCTGAGGGAGGTCTGCCAGATCATGCAGTGGGATCGGTGGGCCAGGCACGGGTGGGCACATCTATGTATTCCTGCAGCACGGCCCCCACCACAGTCCAGAAGGGATGAATGTCAGGGCATTCCAATAATATATGGACAATGTCACAAGAAGCATGGTCGGCTGTCAGCTAGAGGCACGGGCAACAGTTCTGCTGAGTGGATCCGCCGGTCTCCAGTGCCACCCCTGAAGGATCTTGAAGAGGGAGACCTGCACCCAGGCCTCTCGTACACCCCGGCCCAGGTTCTTCAGAAGTTGCACCCAATCCTCCTCCTCATACTCCACCTGAAGATTGGTCTGTCAAGCTGCTCTGGGGCTCTCCACCTGTAGTTGAGAGTAGAGGTGGAGGAACATAAGGCCCAGACATCATGACCTTGAACTGCCCCCATTTGTTAAAGTAGGCAAGCACCGGAGAGGGAGAGATAGTCCAAGGTTGTGGGTCCAAACTGCTGATAAGGCAATGATGCAGTTGTGTAAAACGCCATTGTTGGGAAAGAGCAGGCCAAATTCTTACTGCACTGTCGCGCAGGACCTAAACTTCCCCTGGGTGAGCAGATGTGTGAGCATGTGAATACCTGCAGCTCGCCAGGGACCCCAATGAAGCATGTCCCCATCAATGCAGATGCTGTGGTTGCTCCAAATAGGTACCTTGTCAAGAAGATGCGCCTACACCTTGAGAAGCTTATGAGCCCTTGCCCATACTTTGTACCTGGCCTGCAGTTGCCTGAGGAATGGGGCAAATAGAGGGGATGCAACCCCAGCGAGCCATTAACGAGCTGGCACTCAATCACGACCCACAACGGGGTGGGGAGGTTTGAACCCAGGGGTGTATATACGCCAACTGCGCCAGGTGAAGAGCCATGCAATAATGTTCCACAGACGGGAGACCATAGTTATATATTTTAAAAACTCTATATTTAACAATAGTCAATGCACGGTCATTATTATTGTAAAAATTGTTAAAACATTAGCACAGAGTTTTATAACTATAAAGAAAAATTTGTTACGGGCAATGTAACGTCTGAATTTGATTTTATGATCATCTGCCACAAATGTTTTTAAACACCTTTTTCTTGCAAATGGCGATACACCAGAAAAGCCAAATTAATATTACATAGTTTATGTAATGTACATAATATATTATAACCATTGGCGGACTCCAAATGGTTTGTCCATGTGTATATCCATGCCCTTGGCATACCCACAAGTCGGTTACAGTTCCTCCAGAGGCACCACTGCGTTCATGCTAAGCCCCTTTAGGTCGTCGATGGCACCCATATTGAGGTTCCGTGAATTCTGAACCCGTTTGATCTTCGGGGTCCGGTCGAGTGCTTAAGCTAGGTGCTGAGAGGGTAGCGAACGCTGAGGGCGATGTGCCAGGGACGTTCCTACCTCCCTCCCGAGACCCATGGTGCAATTAGCGCCAAATTTTAAAGTGCCAGGATTTTTGGGCTGTGACATTTGTCCACCCCTTTTTATGCACTTTTTCACGTTTTCTTTTTTCACTTTCACGTCCTCAGGTAGGGTGGATGATTAGAGAATCCATACCACCGGGGTTACACTAGTCCTGACGAATGCCGAGGTAAATTCAAACCATTTAATGGCTGAAACATGTTGACTAACTATTTAGTGTGAATTAAACCAATTCATTACGCTTGGCTTTAAATTCAATCACATAAGTCCTTTTTAATCGTGCTATAGGGATCTACCAATAAAGTTTTTTGAGATACCCATTAGACACTTTTAATTTATCTTTCACTACACGCCTAATCACACATAACCTGCTCCGCAGTCTTCTGGCGTCGTAGCACACCAAGGAGGTATTCGACCTCCGAGGTGGGGCCCTATGATGAAGCATGACACTGACTAGGTCGGTGTGTGAGGGCTTTCCTATCCTCCCAAATCGGGCTGGCTGGCATATTCTTTATATGACTCCGTCTCTGTGGCTTCTGAGATACATATAAACCTCTCTTCTGTTGATTTATACCCGTTTTATAAATGTCATGGTTTTGTTACGAATTCGATAGTAACGAACCGTAACTAGTGAGTTCGGCTAGCACGAGTGATCTCGTTATGTTAGACCAACCGATTCACTATGTATTTGGAGATTTCGTTCTGAACCACGGGTTCCATTTTGTGCATGGCAGCCATTTTATGGTTGCCCTCACATAGGCCGATGACTGCGGCCGAACGAGTCCTTAGTACACGTGCACGTTAGCTTGAGTTTGTGTTGACTTTTGGATGAACCGAGTGAACTGACCTTGTTGCCTGAAGCTGACCAGTTCCCTACTTGATAACTGATCAAGATTGAGGATCAGAGCACAGGACATTGTAAAGTTTATTATACATACACACACCTTATCTTGCTCCTTATCTGTTTCTGTTTCTTCCTTTATGGCCTCTTTATGATATGGGTTGTGGTCCTTTTAATATGGGTTTGTCCGGCTTGTGTAAGAAGGAATGTTGGGCTTGTCTGTATAATTAATGGTGGGCCGGACAACTGAAAAGTGGGTTTGTCGTCATGCGATACCTTTCGTAATAATACCTATGATTGGACAAGTTGTAAATAGTGGGTGTTTGTCCAGAATGTGATTTTCGGCATAAAAGAGGATGACTCGCCCTACGAATTTGAGCAGTCTCCTACGAATATACGCTGTGTTGTACTTCGTGGACTTCAGTTTCTGGTTGCAGCCAATAAACTCGATCTTTGACGCCACCAAGAAGTATCCCGTGTCTCTGTATTCTAAGACCGGTGAACCCGAAGACTTTGGGCGTGCCCCTGGCGCCGCTGGGTTCTAAAACACGGTTCTTCAGTTCGCGCCCAACGTCGGGCGACTTCAGCGGTACCGGTCCAAGTCTGAAGATCATGAGGAGCTTCGTGAGGAAATTCTGGAAGAGGGCCCCCACTTCATCGACCCTGGTATGTTGATCGTGGACTGAAGGTTTTTGCTGCGAGGCTTCCCGCTTTCCGACGGCTACGAAGGACTGCTGCCCTGACTGTCGCCCTGTCTTGGACCCTTTTTGATGATTTGTATGGCGAGACGAAAGACGGGTCTTCTGGTGGCGTGACTGATACCTTAGTTAATTATAAGTGGGTCGCTCCCAGTCCTTTGTTTTGGGTTTCTCTTTGGGTTTTTGATTTGGTACTTGCAATTACCAAAGCCGAGGAACTTGTATATTTACGAGACTGTCGTTTTTGATAACCCCTTGAAGTTCGAAGCTAGATTAGTGAGCGAAGATGCCTGGTTTTAGCAAAATTAGGAATTTGTTTTGTTGTGGTTGTAACAGGGATTCCCGATTGGAGGACTCGTGTCCGATACCTCCGGTTGGAACTCCGACTTATGAGCTCTATTTTAAACATGGAGTGGGTCCCATTACATATAACGAAGTATGGGTCCGCTATACAAGGAAAAATGGTGTCCTAAAATGGCCACATCATGGTAGTTTTGAATCAGATATCTTAGATAATTTGGAAGTTAAGCTATTTAAGAAGAAAGCCCGGCCGGCGATGTTTTACTCTTTCCACCTCTGGCGTAAGGAAGCCAAACAAAGAGAAATTAAGCAAGCTAAAAGAGATAGGAAAGGTAGGAATATGTCGATAATGCAAGCTGCTAGGCAGGTCAAAGAAGATGAAGAAGATCGTGAGATGGAGGTGTCAGAAAGACAGCGTTGCATGGCTATTGATAAGTGTTATCCGGCTTTGCCATCTCCTGTCTCGAATGTGACAAAGGACTCTGAAAAGGATCCTTTGATTCGCATTTGTTGAGTTCACCGCCCCCTTATATGTAGAGTGCTACGGCACCTCCGCAACACCCAGTTGCGCAACTTCCAGTTGTTGTGCCTCCTGCTGTTGCACACCCACTGTTTATTCCACAGTTGGTTCTCCCACCTCCGGCGCAGCCTTCTCTAGAGCCGCCGGCTTTGCCTTTCATTCCTTTTCCTCAGACTCCTTTGCCTTCTACTCCTTTGCCTTTGACTTCCTTTTCTACTGACCCTATGTGTTCTTTCTCTCAGAATACTTTATCTCCTGTTCCCATGTCGACTTCTTCTCCTTCTACGTGACAAGGAATAGTTGAAACTGTCACTAGCCTTTTGTCTCCTCTTTTTGGGTCACTTAATCTGACCCCAGTTTCGGTGAAGACACAAATGCGTAGTCAGCTCCTGAGTTTCGAGAAGCGAGCAGTGCTAGATCTTCTTGCTTGTAGATGGGTTTTGAATGCTTCCAGGTATGATTTGCAAGCGGTTATGGATGTTTTTCTACAGTGGGAACCACCGAAGCAATGGTATGTTTTTGATGTTATGTGTGCTTTTCTTCGTGAAGAGTGGGATGATATTGAAATGAGCCCTATTCCGTCGAAGTTATTGAATGTTCAGTCCGATTTGCTAAAGGGATGATAGTGGGTCTTGATGTTGAAGAAGCGGTAGAGACGCTTCTTGCGTTCAGGTGTAGACTTTCTTCTCAGCCGTTGTTTGAACCTGATCCTTCTGTTAGGTGAAGCAGTATCCCATGAGAGAAGTTCCTCCGGTATGGAAAGAGGAAGTTGTGGCTAATCCTAATCAGGGTATCTTGGGTGTACCAGCTCATTTTCAGCGTGTCTGGGTACATGTTCCATGGAAGAGAGCTGAGGTTCTGGCTCTTAAGCAGACTCCACCTGACCCCCGTAAGAATCCTGTAGGATATTATGAGGAATTGTCCCAGACAGTTAATGCGTGTGTAATGAATTTAGCTGACATAGATATGTTGTTGGGGAATGTTGTCCCTCAACCTTTGTGGGCGAAGATCCGCCACGAGGATCATGCAATAGAATTAAGAGATACATGGGTTAATATTACTGCCGCAGATGGTCGTCAAGGTGGAGGGGCTAAACCTGAGCCTTTAGTTGCGGAACTTCCTGGTAGGATTATTACTTTTATGAAGACTTTGATGCCTGCTATGCGAGTGAATTGGGATAAGTTAGCAGATAAGTTAGAAGGACGAAAGTGTGTCTGATTTCTTCACTAGGTTTGAGGAGACGTTTATTGATCACAGTGGTCAAGATATGAGTACGGAAAGTGGCCAAAGGTTGTTTTTGGATAAATTTGTTCATAATTTGCTTCCCGAATTGTGTAATAAGTTGAAAGACTCTGAGAGCTCATGGGCCGTTTCTTCTTCGGCCCAGACATTGGCTACTGCACAATATTATGAGAATAGAGATAAAGATGAGAAAGATAAAGTAGAGAAAAAGACTAAAGAATTAAAGACGAAGGTTCTTTTGCAACAGGCGTATCCGCCTCGCTTTAATCAGCGTAAGTTTCAGCAACATCAGCAGTTTCAGAGATTGTTGCAGAAGCCCGAGTCTTTTCAGCAGCGTATTCCGGTAGGCCCTAATCAGTGTGCGTATTGTAAGGAAGAGGGCCACTTCAAGAGTAGTTGTCCGATTTTGTTACAGCGTGCGAATGGTGTGTCTGGTGTGCGAGGTCGAGGTGTTCAGCAAGTACCTAGAGGTAGAGGACGTGGTGTGTTCCCCCAGAATGGACGTTCCTTTCCCCCACAGAATTCTATGAATTACTTTGATCAACAGAATGTTGCGTCTGGTCAGTTGACTCAATACTATCTTGATGATTACTATATTGAGAGTGAGAATGCTGATTGTAGTGATTGTTAGGACAGCCATGGACAAAGAGAGGGAGTAGTGTCAGTTCCAGTAGACCAGAGTGGACCTTATGTTGCAGTAGTTACATCGGGTGTGGTAGAGCCTTTTCTTTTGGATACTGGTGCAGCAAAGAGTTCTATCATGCCCTCTAAACTACCTGGCGCACCTTTGTCTGGCTTAACAAATGTTTCGGTAGGATTCTCTGGCGCCCCAGTTCATAATCCAGTTTCTAGTCCCTTGCCTCTTTTTATCGGGACTTGTGAATTGGAAGCACCTCCTATTTTAACGACAGGTTGTGGTGAGAATTTGTTGGGTTTGGATTTGTTGAAGAGATTGCATGCGACATTTCATTGTTCTCCTTCGGGAGTGCAGCTTACATTGGGCAAGAAAGTGATCTCTCCGATGTATTTGTCTAAAGATCGGCTTCCACCGGAATTGCATTCTATCCCTGATACTCTTTGGGCTACTGGTCCTAATGATGTGGGTCTTTTGGAGATTCTACCTTATGTGGTGACGCTTAAAGCGAATGCTAAATTGCCACGTATTCCACAATATAGGATTTCTTGCGATGGTGAAAGAGCGCTTTTAGCGATCATCTATGATTTGATTGAGAAAGGTGTGATTAAAGAAATGAGTTCGAATGTATGTTACAGGTCCAGCGAGATGGGTTTCGGAGAGAGGAATGTGTGAAAATACAATAGAGAGTGTGAAATCGATTCAGGCTGAAGCTACTGAGAAAGAATTGAGTGTGTGGAGAGAGAGTACGGGAATGTTGGACTCAACTGGTTGTTGGATTGAGTTGTCAGAACACCAGCGATGGTTGTTGCCTGATGCGTATGTGCTTCCAGTGGTTACGATGGCACATGGAATGGCTCACATCAATGTGAAAGGGATTTGTAAGCTGTTGACTCCAGTATGGGAGAATGGTGGAATTCCTAAGTGTGCGGAGAATCTGGTCAAGAATTGCATGGTTTGTCTGATGCATAATCCTGATTCAGAAAAGGGGGTGGTGATGAACAGAGTGTCTGAATTAAACAGACCACTCTTACCCAGTCCAAAGATCAGGGCTTGATCCATCACCGTTTTTTAGCTCACTGCACCATCCCAGCTCAGAACCTGGCTACATGCAAATTAGTCTGTTCCTGTCCCAGTGCATGATGGGAACAGGGCAAACCAAACTACCAAGCCAATTCTTATACTGGGAAGGAAACAAGCTTCCGGGTACCGGCTTCTGGCATTTCAGCCGTCGTCGGCCCGGCTTGCTTGAATCCTGATGGTGCAATGAGCAAGGGACTCACATCTGAGTATACCCTTCCACGCTTATGGTGGACAAAATGATTCAGAAAAGGGGGTGGTGATGAACAGAGTGTCTGAATTAAGCAGACCACTCTTACCCAGTCCAAAGATCAGGGCTTGATCCATCACGGTTTTTTAGCTCACTGCACCATCCCAGCTCAGAACCTGGCTACATGCAAATTAGTCTGTTCCTGTCCCAGTGCATGATGGGAACAGGGCAAACCAAACTACCAAGCCAATTCTTATACTGGGAAGGAAACAAGCTTCCGGGGACCAGTTTCTGGCATTTCAGCCGTCGTCGGCCCGACTTACTTGAATCCTGATGGTGCAATGAGCAAGGAACTCACATCTGAATATACCCTACCACGCTTATGGTGGACAAAGTGATTCAGAAAAGGGGGTGGTGATGAACAGAGTGTCTGAATTAAGCAGACCACTCTTACCCAGTCCAAAGATCAGGGCTTGATCCATCACCGTTTTTTAGCTCACTGCACCATCCCAGCTCAGAACCTGGCTACATGCAAATTAGTCTGTTCCTGTCCCAGTGCATAATGGGAACAGGGCAAACCAAACTACCAAGCCAATTCTTATACTGGGAAGGAAACAAGCTTCCGGGGACCGGTTTCTGGCATTTCAGCCATCGTCGGCCCGGCTTGCTTGAATCCTGATGGTGCAATGAGCAAGGGACTCACATCTGAGTATACCTTTCCACCAGCGACGGCTCGTGGAGGGAGTTACGGTGGGGCAGGAGGGTGGGGAGGGGGAGGGGCAGGGTGGAGGTTGCTAAAAACCGGCATATGGATAATTGCAGGTAAGTAAACAATTTAATTAATAAAACGAATTTCGTAGTGCGCCTTGCATCGCAAAATGCAATGCAGTGCGAGCTACGAAATTCGTTTTATTAAATAAATTGTTTACTTACCTGCAATTATCCATATGCCGGTTTTTAGCAACCTCCACCCTGCCCCTCCCCCTCCCCACCCTGCTGCCCCACCGTAACTCCCTCCACGAGCCGTCGCTGCTTTCCACGCTTATGGTGGACAAAATGATTCAGAAAAGGGGGTGGCGATGAACAGAGTGTCTGAATTAAGCAGACCACTCTTACCCAGTCCAAAGATCAGGGCTTGATCCATCACCGTTTTTTAGCTCACTGCACCATCCCAGCTCAGAACCTGGCTACATGCAAATTAGTCTGTTCCTGTCCCAGTGCATGATGGGAACAGGGCAAACCAAACTACAAAGCCAATTCTTATACTGGGAAGGAAACAAGCTTCCGGGGACCGGTTTCTGGCATTTCAGCCGTCGTCGGCCCGGCTTGCTTGAATCCTGATGGTGCAATGAGCAAGGGACTCACATCTGAGTATACCCTTCCACGCTTATGGTGGACAAAATGATTCAGAAAAGGGGGTGGTGATGAACAGAGTGTCTGAATTAAGCAGACCACTCTTACCCAGTCCAAAGATCAGGGCTTGATCCCTCACCGTTTTTTAGCTCACTGCACCATCCCAGCTCAGAACCTGGCCACATGCAAATTAGTCTGTTCCTGTCCCAATGCATGATGGGAACAGGGCAAACCAAACTACCAAGCCAATTCTTATACTGGGAAGGAAACAAGCTTCCGGGGACTGGTTTCTGGCATTTCAGCCGTCGTCGGCCCGGCTTGCTTGAATCCTGATGGTGCAATGAGCAAGGGACTCACATCTGAGTATACCCTTCCACGCTTATGGTGGACAAAATGATTCAGAAAAGGGGGTGGTGATGAACAGAGTGTCTGAATTAAGCAGACCACTCTTACCCAGTCCAAAGATCAGGGCTTGATCCATCACCGTTTTTTAGCTCACTGCACCATCCCAGCTCAGAACCTGGCTACATGCAAATGAGTCTGTTCCTGTCCCAGTGCATGATGGGAACAGGGCAAACCAAACTACCAAGCCAATTCTTATACTGGGAAGGAAACAAGCTTCCGGGGACCGGTTTCTGGCATTTTAGCCGTCGTCGGCCCGGCTATCTTGTATCCTGATGGTGCAATGAGCAAGGGACTCACATCTGAGTATTCCCTTCCACGCTTATGGTGGACAAAATGATTCAGAAAAGGGGGTGGTGATGAACAGAGTGTCTGAATTAAGCAGACCACTCATACCGAGTCCAAAGATCAGGGCTTGATCCATCACCGTTTTTCAGCTCACTGCACCATCCCAGCTCAGAACCTGGCTACATGCAAATTAGTTTGTTCCTGTCCCAGTGCACCCCCTTTTCTGAATCGTTTTTGGCCACTATAGGTGTGGCAGGGTATACTCAGACATGAGTCCCTTGCCCACTGCACCATCAGGATTCAAGTAAGCCGGGCCGACGACGGCTGAAATGCCAGAAACCGGTCCTCGGAAGCTTGTCTCCTTTCTGGTGAAGAATTGGCTTGGTAGTTTGGTCTGCCCTGTTCCCATGATGCACTGGGCCAGGGACAGACTAATTTACATATAGCCAGGTTCTGAGCTGGGATGGTGCAGTGAGCTAAATAACGGTGTTGGATCAAGCCCTGATCTTTGGACTGGGTAAGAGTGGTCTGCTTAGTTCAGACACTCTGTTCATCACCACCCCCTTTTCAGAATCGTTTTTGGCCACTATAGGTGTGGCAGGGTATACTCAGACATGAGTCCCTTGCTCACTGCACCATCAGGATTCAAGCAAGCCGGGCCGCCGACGGCTGAAATGCCAGACACCGGTCCCCGGAAGCTTGTCTCCTTTCTGGTGAAGAATTGGCTTGGTAGTTTGGTCTACCCTGTTCCCATGATGCACTGGGCCAGGGACAGACTAATTTGTATATAGCCAGGTTCTGAGCTGGGATGGTGCAGTGAGCTAAATAATGGTGATGGATCAAGCCCTGATCTTTGGACTGGGTAAGAGTGGTCTGCTTAATTCAGACACTCTGTTCACCACCACCCCCTTTTCTGAATCGTGATGCATAATCCTGGCAAGGGAACCCCAACTCCAGCTGGTCACTTTGCACCTCCAACGTACCCGTTCAAGGAGCTGCAATTGGATTTCATCCACACGGAGAGATGTAACAATCTGAAATACGTCCTTGTGGTTGTTTGTGCCTTTTCAAGATGGGTAGAAGCTTCCCCTAAAAGATAACACTGCCCTATCCACAGCTAAAGTTTTGCTCAAGGAATTTTTCCCTAGGTTTGGTTTGCCAAGGATGGTGTGGAGTGACAACGGAAGTGAGTTTGTGGGCCAGGTCATGAAGAGAGTGTGTGAGGGTTTGGGCATAAGGCAGAAATTCCATGCTGCAAATCACCCCCAATCAGCTGGTTTAGTTGAGTGCTATAATGGCACCCTGAAGCTTAAGTTAGGCAAGATTCAGGCAAGTTCTGGTCTCCAATGGCCCGATGCGTTGCCGTTGACACTTTTGTCAACTAGAACTACAATGCATTCTCGAAAAGGACTTAGTCCATATGAGATTGTGTTTGGTCGCCTGGCAAATGTGTGGAGAGTGCCGAGACCAACGAAGTTTAGCGATATCAAATATCCTGTGTTGGTTGATTACTTGTATGACTTGACGGCTAAATTGCCTGTCCTTCATCAACAGGTTCATGATAATCTCCCACAAGCATCTGAAGATCCAGGTCACACTATTAATCCTGGAGACTGGGTCCTAGTGCGCAACTTTCAGCGGACCAAGAACGTTCAGCCCCGTTGGACTGGCCCATATCAAGTACTTTTATCAACACGAACAGCAGTAAGAGTCCACGGCAAGAAGAATTGGATCCACGGCGTACATTGTAAGAGGGTACCTTTACCTCTGCAGTACGACCAGTGGATCCGTGAAGGTATTGGTGATTCGGAGACAGAAGGGGCAGAAATTTATGCCGTTTAGTGACGCCCATTTGGCATGGACAAGGTCTGAGCGAGAGAACGACGATATCTTGCAAGCAGCTGTGCCTCCGCCTTTGAGATTGGACACCACTGAGCCTGAATTGTTGTTCCCAGATCAGACGGTGCCTGGTAAAGGCCGCTATAATCTGCGACCAAGAAACAATGGACTAATAAAAAAATTATTCCTTTCTGTTTTTGAAAACTGCACTCTCTCATCCAAGAAGCTGTTTTGTTTTATTTTTATTTTTCGAACCGCCATCCGGGTTCAGCTGTAGGGTCGCGGTATCAAGACTTGGCGTGGCAAACCGTGTAGACGCAAGGTCGACGGTTATGGTTTGTTCTAGGGCGTTCCCTGGACTTACAGATGCACACCTGTGCGAAGAAAACCAACTGCCGCGAGCAGCATGGTTAGAGGATGAAGTTTTTTTGAGATTGAGAGAGTTGTTGCAGGAATGAACTTTAAGAAGAAATTGTGTAAATTGATTTGTAGCAAATGTTTCTTAATAACGTGTCTTCTAGTGTTTTTAAGCATGACATTGTCCTTTGTGGGTTGGATTGTTTTTGCTACCCAATTGACATCTGTACCCACCTCCCAACCTATGTCTTTTCCTACTACTACTTATTTGCATTCTTTCCATACTTTACCTGATCATGAACTGGTTAGGACAGGGGTCTCCAAACCGGTCCTGGAGGCCCTGATCCATGCCAGATTTTTTTGGATATCCCCATTGAGATACATGTAGTAATTTTAAAAAACTGGCATGGATCCGGCCCTCCAGGACCGGTTTGGAGACCCCTGGGTTAGGAGGTCAGAGTTTACTAATAATTCCTTTGTACAGCTTCTGCATCAACACCAGTTAGTAGTAAACACCACTAATTGTTGGGTGTGTGGTCTTATGCCACATACTACGGATAGAGGTATTCCCTATTTGGTTCTGCCATTTAGCTACAATGGGTCTATATGGGCATATCAGACGATGTTTATTTATGCCAACGAAGTCTATCACCTGCGTTCCATGAAAGATAACTCGAGTAATAGTGCCTTAGTGAAGGGAATAACGGATATGATCAGAGATATTGATACATAGGAGAGTATTCCTAAGGATGAGGCGTTAGCTTATATCGTATGGAACGTGACTGGATATAGTGTTAGTCTGAGTGAAAAGCAGAGACGGAAAAGGTCATCTCCGATTTGGATCGTACCGCATTGTGGTCATTTTTGTTTGCAAGGTAATGGAAAGAATCCGAGAGCTCAGTTAGGGTAGAGTGTTTGTACTCAGACGTATGTCTTTGCGTCTCAGACTTCCCCACCGTTTTTAGCAGCTAAGGGCACGTATTTTGTTTGCTATGACAGAGCTTACACATGGTTGTCCCCTGATTTTTCGGGAACCTGTTATGTTGCATATTTGTTACCTCCTACGTATACTGCTGCTGCAGATTACCACAGAACGAGAGTTATTAGGGGTGTCTTCGATCAGGAATATACCACGGGACAAGAAGTGGGAGACTTTCTTATGGGTTTCCTACCATTTTAGGGACCTATGGCTAATAGTAGAAACATACGGCAATTAACGAGAGTTGTTGAGTCCACCATAAATGAAACCGACGGTGCCCTTAGTAATTTGACCACTGAGCTTCAAGCGGATCGCCTTATAACATTACAGAATCGTATGGTTTTAGATGTCATACTTGCAGATCGAGTGGGGTATGTAAATTGATCCAAACGAGTTGTTGCATTTTCATACCAGATAATGCTCCTACAGTATACCAAGCCATTTCCAAGCTACATAAGATCTCTGAGTCTATACATGTGGACAAAGTAGATTGGTCGTTGACTGGATGGTTTTTGGGACTGTTATCCACTTGGGGATGGAAGATTCAGATGATCATTGGGATGACTTTAGCGATTCTTTTCTCGTGTTGTCTTTGTATACAGTGTGGTCCTGCCATATGTGGTCTTTGTGCTACTATGTGTGTAAGGAGACCTGTCTCGAGAGAAGTATTGAGGAATAGGATGATTCTCCAGCAGCATCTTGATGATCGGATGAATATTGATATCGATTCAGACACAGACGGAGTGATTGCCTATGTAAGGGCAAAAGGAGGGTCTGAGGTTCCGTGAATTCTGAACCCGTTTTATAAATGTCATGGTTTTGTTACGAATTCGATAGTAGCGAACCAAAACTAGTGAGTTCGGCTAGCACGAGTGATCTCGTTATGTTAGACCAACGGATTCACTATGTATTTGGAGATTTTGATCTGAACCACGGGTTCCATTTTGTGCATGGCAGCCATTTTATGGTTGCCCACACGTAGGCCGATTACTGCGGCCGAACGAGTCCTTAGTACACGTGCACGTTAACTTGAGTTTGTGTTGACTTTTGGATGAACCGAGTGAACTGACCTCGTTGCCTGAAGCTGACCTTGCTAAACCAGTTATGTTATGTTATGTTAATTTTAATTTCTATAGCGCACGGCTACTCCATTGGAGTGTCCCGGCGCTTATTTTTTGGCAGCTCATAAGAAGAAAAACATAACACAGAGAAAATAAAAACATCCATTAACAGCAAAAGGAGACATACTAGAGGGTAAAAAGCCAGGTTTTAAGGCCCTTCCTGAAAGACAGCAGATTAGAGGTACAGCGTAAAGCCAATGGCAGAGTGTTCCAGAGCTGTGGTGCCCTCAGTCTAAAGGAGCGCCCCCCGATATGGGCCCTCTTTACTCGGGGAACCACCGCAAGAAACAAGGATTCAGATCGCAAAGATCGGGCTGGGCGGTAAAAGACAAGCCTACGCTGAAGATATTTTGCTCCCGAACCAAAGAGCGCCTTATGAGCCTGAGTCAGAGCCTTGAAAACTATCCGCTTCCGGATAGGCAGCCAATGAAGCGACTGCAAAAGGCCGGACACTCTGGCTCGCCTACGAAGGCCAAAAATGGCGCGTGCAGCGGAATTCTGTACCACCTGCAACCGCTGTACAAGATATTCCCGAAGACCCAGGTAAAGGACGTTGGAATAGTCCAACCTGGAGCCAATTAAGGCTTGCACCGTGATCTTCCTGTGCTCTTCTGTGAGCAGAGGAAGAAACTTCCGGAGCATCTTGAGAATGCCGAAACATGTGCCCGTAAGACCGAGGATCTGAGATCTCAACGTCAGACCATTATCGATCTTAATTCCCAGATTTTTTGCCAGCTGGGACGCATGTGCTGTGGGGAACATATTGATCGGCCACCAAGTCTGCCAGTCAGGGTCTGAGGTACAGCCAAAAAACAGTACCTCCGACTTGTCTGAGTTACATTTGAGGCTGTTCAGCTGGAACCAATTAAAAACAGCCCCAAGACACTCCCGAATACTCTCTCCGTCGAAATCCTCTCCTTTCCCGCTCGTAAAGAGGAGCTGGGTATCGTCGGCATAGGAGACGATCTGGGCCCCAAAAGACTCCACCAGTGCCGCCAAGGGGGTCATAAAGATGTTAAAAAGAGTCGGGCTCAGTACAGAACCCTGCGGGACTCCGACTCCCAGTGGCGGCATCTCGGCAGAGCTAGGAGAGGCCCAGACCGTTTGTCGATGGCCAGCTAAGAAAGATGAAAACCAGCTGAACACCGTCCCCCTCAGACCGATGTCATATAGTCTGGTGAGGAGCCCCTCGTGGGGGACGGTGTCGAAGGCCGCTGACAGATCAAGCATGACAAGCATGGCTTTGCCTCCTGAATCCAGAGCCTCCTTAATGGCCTCGGACACCTCCAAAAGCGCCGTCTCGGTGCTTAGATTGGGGCAGAAGCCAGATTGAGTGGAATGCAGCAGGTCATTGGATTCTAGAAAAGCAGAGAGCACGCTGTGCACGTGCTTCTCCACGATTTTGGCCAGCGCCGGAAGGAGAGAGATAGGCCTATAGTTGGCCAACACCTCGAGATCAAGGCCAGGCTTTTTAAGGAGGGGGATCACCATCGCCCGCTTCCAAGTCTGCGGGACCACCCCCTCCCTCAAAGAGAGGTTCAAAAGCGGGTTAACCAACGGGTTTACAACAACCGCCATCTTCGCCAGGAATTTGGCCGGGCAGGGGTCTAACGGCGACCCAGATTTAAGGTTGGCCAATAGCGCCAGTGACGCAGAGGGAGAGATAGGCGGAAAAACAGCCAGGACAGAATCCAGGGTGGCCGATGGAACTGACCCGTCCCCCCAACTGGGACGAACTTCAACCAACCTCTCAGGAAAGGAGTCCTGAATCAATTTAATCTTAGCCGTAAAAAACTTGGCAAGATCACAAACCCACGACTCAGAGGGAGCGGCTTGAGAAAGATTAGACCGAGGGGCCGTGAACTCCCTCACAATAGTAAAGATCTCCTTACATGAATTGGAGGCTGCCTCTATCCGCCTAGCAAAGTAACCCTTTTTCTCATGGAGGATATCACGATGATATACTTTGATCGCTGTCCTATATGCAAGTCTGGCCGCCGGGTCATACTGTGAGCGCCAAGCCCTCTCAGCCACCTTGCACTGCCGACGAGAAACAGATAGTGCTTCCGTGAACCACGGAGCAGAGACCCGCTTTGGTGTTACCCGAGGGGCCATCGCAGGGGCTAAATCATTCAGCCTATCCGTCAGCCACACCTGCCAAGACTCTAAATCCCGCTCTAAGTCGCCCGAAAGGGGACACGGATGGTCAAGAAATGCCTGGGCTAGCATCTCCGGAGTCACCCGATGCAGTGCCCTAGAGACTGGTCCATGCTGTCTAGGCACATTGCCAGGCAGTTTTTCCGAACCCGGCACATAAAACCTAGCCAGCCTGTGATCGGACCAGAGCACCGGAAGAAGTTCTATACCTTCTAAGGGCGCCATAGAAAAAACCTGATCCAGGGTGTGACCCTTGTCGTGTGTGGAGCCAGAAAGAAAAGAGACAAAACCAAGGGGAGCCGTGATATCGAATAGTTTGTTCGCATCCGGGTCCTCACCCTCGTCCATGTGGAAGTTGAAATCTCCTGCCAACACACAGTGCTCAGCTCTCAAGGCTAACCCCGAAATAGCTGCCTGCAATTCGTCAAAAAAGGATCCCGCCGGTCCGGGGGGTCTATAGACCAGCAGCCCTTTAAGAGCTTGATGCGGGGCCAGTGTAATAGAGAAGGCCAGGGATTCAGAACCTGTAATAATATCCATAGGGATGATAGAACAGGCGGCAAGCTTATTCACCACAAGAGCCACCCCTCCTCCCCTCCCCTTCAATCTATCTTGCCTAAAAACATTATATTCCGGCGGGATTGCCGCAACGATATCGGGGTTGGACAGATCCCCCAACCATGTCTCTGTCAACATCAGACATAATGTTTTTTCCATAACAAGGAGATCGAAGATCTCCAGGGCATGTCTGCACACTGATCTGGTGTTTAAGAGCAGGCAAAGATGTTTCACATTGGCCTCTCCCCTCTTCAATGAAGCGGCAGGGGCATACCCTGGCAACCAACCACATCCAGGGCATTGCCTTTTACCCCTATAGCGACCAGGGAAAACAGTGTGACAGGTACAGGATACCTTTTGCAAAGAGCGAAGTTCCAGCGACGAATAGTAAACCATCCTTCCGACAGCAGCGGAGAAGCCTAATAAAGCCTGCCCCACCCGCCGCTCCACCGCCTCCGGGACGCTGACGGGCGCAGACGGGCAGGATTCTGGCAAGACTCAGGCAAAGCGATGGCAAACCCGCTGCGCGATCCGGCTGCGCTAAGAGTTCCCTACTTGATAACTGATCAAGATTGAGGATCAGAGCAAAGGACATTGTAAAGTTTATTATACATACACACACCTTATCTTGCTTCTTATCTGTATCTGTTTCTTCCTTTATGGCCTCTTTATGTTATGGGTTGTGGTCCTTTTATTATGGGTTTGTCCGGCTTGTGTAAGAAGGAATGTTGGGCTTGTCTGTATAATTAATGGTGGGCCGGACAACTGAAAAGTGGGTTTGTCGTCATGCGATACCTTTCGTAATAATACCTATGATTGGACAAGTTGTAAATAGTGGGTGTTTGTCCAGAATGTGATTTTCGGCATAAAAGAGGATGACTCGCCCTACGAATTTGAGCAGTCTCCTACGAATATACGCTGTGTTGTACTTCATTGACTTCTGTTTCTGGCTGCAGCCAATAAACTCGATCTTTGACGCCACCAAGAAGTATCCTGTGTCTCTGTATTCTAAGACAGGTGAACCCGAAGACTTTGGGCGTGCCCCTGGCGCCGCTGGGTTCTAAAACCCGGTTCTTCAATATCTTTTCCCACTTTTTTGGTCATCCTCTCCATTCATATATCTGCTTTTCATCCAGCATACACCCGTCCAAGTCTTTCTTACATTGTTCAAGTTCAGGAGATCTTTTGCAAATATTAACCATCAAATTTCCTTGTACTTCTCCTTAGGCCAGGATTGATGAGCACATCTTTCCTGAAGCTGGTATTCACTGTTCATGAGCTATATGCTCAGCCAATCAGCATAATGTTCATTGGACTTAAAATGTCCTCTATAAGTAAATAAAACCTGTTTTTTTTTTTTTACGGTTTCCCATTCGAAATGTGAGAACACTCTCTAGCACTTCCCTGCACGGGCATCTAGCCACAGCGTGAGATGGTACGAGTATAATGTGAGATGTTATGAGTAAGATGGAGGAAAACTGTCACCGAATATTGGTGAATGCAGGCAATAGCAAACATTAATGACACTACCCTATATTCGTGAAGTGCATCCAAGCAATTCAAAATCATTATAAACCAAAAAAGTTGCTTTGTTTGAGCTTATTAATACTCATTACACCACAAATGAACAGGGATTACAGCACAGAGGTCATACACGTGGTCCACTCATCAAAAAGGGTGATTCCTAATAAGTGTACGGCTTAATATGTCAAGAATGAACATCCATTTGAGCTCCAGCCTAGATGTTCTAAGCATCTGGGAAATGCATGTTCCTGCTAGAGAAGGTAAAGTGCAGAGAGGCTGAGAGGCATAAAAGGTCACTGAATGAGGAAGGCGGGATGAACACAAGCACATTCCTGCCCTGCTTCTTCCTCTTCATATTTTGGCCTATGGCTAGAGCGCGCAACCTCGAAGCTGGGGAGCTGGGTTGGAGTCTCGGTGGGGACGGTCAACATCATATGAGTTTGGGCAAAATCACGTAATCTCTCTGTGCCAAACAAAATGAATGTGTCCATCTGTAACGCAACTGGTGCTCATGTAAAGTGCTCTGACACCTTCGGGTCGACTTCGCGCGATGTAAAACTCTCCCCCCAAAAAATGGTCTCCCTGGCTGCAGCAGTGTCTATCTAATCTCCCACCCGCAAGCTCTGGTAGCCAAGAGGAGGGATCTAGAGATACTTGTGGATTGAAGTGTGTGAATAGTGACTCCAGTGGACTGGTAAATGGCCTTTGGGTTCTCTGTCCCATCCCTGCCTTGGCAGAATGATTTTGTTGGAGAATTTGTGGGAGTGGTGTGCATACCTTAGTAGAGCCTCTTGCTTCTGCACCTTGGTAGAGCAATGACCATCTACGCCCAGTGAATCCCAATGAAAGACAAAGAGCTGCTTAGGGCGACCTAAAGGGATTACATTTGAGGTCTCTGTTGATCCCCTTGGGTCCCCAAAGGGCCCCTTACTGAGTAACACAGAAGAGACCATGCCTTCAGTTTCCTGGCAAGTTTCAGTTGAAGATGTTGGTAGAAAATTCACAAATATTGCCACTTTTTGGGTGATGAGATGCTCACACCTGGTCATTATAAAATTGAGTTTTTGTGAGGGAATGGGTTTGAGTTGAGAGAACTGGAAGCAGTGGCGCTCTAAGCGGTGCGATCTCTATAGTTATAATGTTCGTGCGGTGGGCACGCGGTGCAATTCAGGACAGGGGAACACAAACCTAAGTGGAAAAACACCCCTGTATAGGTTTAGGGAGGCCTAGACCAAAATAGAAGAAAAGCGGATCCTGTGCACATGCTGGAGAGATCGGTTGTCCTGTTGTCAGGACGCAATGTTACATACAAGAAGGAAAAGTATGTCAAAGTTCAAAAATCAAGCACAAATGTTTGTGTACGTGAAGAAGTCTTTTATAAATCAATTGTTGGTCAGTACAGAAGATAATAGCAATAAAATTGAGTGGCATATTTACAAGCCCCTATCACCACCACAACGTCACTTTTAGTGACTTTGTGGTGGTGATAGGGGCTTCGCCTTATTCACAAGGCAGCGTAAAGCCACTTAATGTGGCTTAACGCTGCCTTGTAAATAAGGCACCCTTTCATGCTGTATTCGCATGAAATGGGAGGGCAATGGGTGTTGCGGTGGACATTTCACTGCAACACCCATTGATTTTGACACTGTCCCCTATTGACAAGTGTGGCGTAAATAGGAGGCAGAGCCAAAATTAAGACCAGGGAAAAACTGGTGTTAAGCAGGCGAAATCAGGAGAAATGCTTTATTTTTTTCCTTTTTGCAGTTTTCTTGTGTGCTGCATTGTGCAGCAGACGTGGAAACAGCAAATTGCCATTGATTGTTCATGTGCAGGAAGGTGACCATTCCTGCACATAAACAATCATTAAACAATAAATTACGTTTTGCAACTTCTATATGTGCTGCATTAAGCAGCACACATAGAAGTTACAAAACGTCATTTAAAGATTGTTTATGTGCAGGAAGAGAGACCTTCCTGAACATTAGCAATCTTTCTCTCAAAGTAGACACCCTTGCACTATGGTGCAAGGTTGTCTCCCTTGGCACTAGGCTGCTAAGTTTAGCGCCAGCGCAGGGGGAAACGCAAGGCTGCACCATATTGTTGTAAATATGGTGCAGCCCTGCGTTTCTGAAGTGGCGGAGTGCAGCGTTGATCCAAGGAGGCTAACGCCACACTTTTTCCATCTTTCTCTTCCTTCATCTTTCCCACCTTTCTCGCTCGTTTTTGGGACAAAGTCTGATGAACTGCTTTAAATGGCCTGGTACCATCCGGTACTGAGTACAAGCACTTTTTTATTTTCTCAAGAGAAATGTTAATACTTTAAAATTGGAGAGTACTGCCACTTCTCACAAACAAGCAGGTACTCTGGTACAGAGTACCTGCACTTCTACTTTTCCATTTCAAGCACTGGTCTGATGATGAAAAGGTTCTGGTCCCCCAAAAAAGAGTGCCCGTGGGCACACCTGCGACCACCAGCTCAAATTGAGCACTGCTGCAGATTGACTTTTCCCCTCTCACATCTTTGACCTTTAACGAGGTCAGTTTCTAGTTTACTTTAGTTCTCTCTTTAAATGCACCAACGTTACATTTAGCTTAAACTTTGCATAACTTCACCGAAAAACACAAAGTCAGCTCTGTGTGATTCTTCGAATTTCTCATGTGAGAGGACAGAGCTGTTCTGCAGCAGGCAGAAGACCCCTTGAAGCCGGCAGATGTTCCTCGCATTCGTGACATACTCTGTCCTGGGCACGGATCTTATGGAAGCAGCTTTCTGATTATTTTCAGCCTCAAGCGAGGGTCAGTCGACATCTGTGGGAAGGTGACTCTTAGCCTCAGTCTGCCTCCCAGAGCGGAAGCGACCCCTCTGCTGCGACACCGCCTGCCTAGCCCCTCCCCCGCACGTGCAGACAGCGCTGCCAATAACCGAGCACTTTACGGCTCGCCCCGGTGCATTACAGGACGCTAACCCTAATTACTATCAATTTGCAGATTGCTTTGAAAGCCGTTTTAAGAATCCTACGGGATGATTGATAATAATCAAAAAATTAATTACCAATCAGCCCTAGCAATTAACATTAGCCAGGCTATTTGCATATGTCTGATAATTTATGCCGGGCCCGAAGCAGAGAGCGAATATAGGGATGTATTGATTTACTGAGACGAGCCAGACATTTCTATCAGCTGGGCTTTGAACATGTGGACGGATCGAAGAACCAACCTGTGCATGGGTGAAGGGCGCTTGGAAGTGACGGGAGAGGACAGCGACCTGCTCAAGAGAACGTCCCTCCTCTCTAAAATGCCACATCTGCAATGTCTGGCCCTTTCCAACCTGCAGATAGATGTCATCTGATTATAGGTAGAGACTGCCAAGTATTGCCAGTATTTTTCTTATTGCATTGTATTG
Organism: Lissotriton vulgaris; assembly: GCF_964263255.1. Lineage (NCBI taxonomy): Eukaryota > Metazoa > Chordata > Amphibia > Caudata > Salamandridae > Lissotriton > Lissotriton vulgaris. The sequence continues at coordinate 1,467,598,680 of NC_141695.1, forward strand.
TAATTGCATTTATATAGCGCTTACTACCCTTGACGAGGCGATGAGCGCTTTTTCAACGAGTAGCACGCTACTATGCGCATTAAGCATGCAGCGGAACATGGCCTGCCCTCCCCACCTGATTGCTCATTCACACTCTAATGTGTGGCCTACAAGATGCAAATTGTTCATGTAGAGTAGTTAACAAACTTTAAAGTTGTATATTTACACCTGAAGAAGTATACTCCTGCATAAGGGTGTGAATGTACGACTTTCACACGCATTCTTAGTAATACGCCTGGAAAGCAGAGCAAGTTACATCTTGCCATGTTTACTTATTGGATGCCTAGCAAAATGTGCTATTTCCCAAATGCAGTGGTATACACCTGTTAAAAAGGGTTTCCAAAGACAACCAGTAACCAAAGACCCTTTTATGTTGCCCGGCGGTATCGCCTCTATGACCCACCAATGTTAATCAATGAAGAAGCAGGCGCTGGAGACTGGAAGGCAGGAAACGAGGATTTTATTCTCTCCGGAGGAGAACACATCAATTCAGACAGCAAGTATCGTCACGAGGTGCTCTAACCACATCTCTGAGGCCTGGCCTCTTATACTAGGGTTTATGACCTTTATTGCACATAACACATTCTCGCAACACGTTGATAGTTGAAAGAACATCCTCGGAATCTCCCCTTCAGGCTCGTTCCCACATACATTTACAGTTGGATTCCCCACCCCGGTCACAACAGGTGATGGTTGCCGCACAGCAGGGCATTCCGCCGATTCACGGAATGCATGGGGTTGATCGGATCTCATAGGGTGGGGGCTTTGATCGGTTCGAGGGTCTTTTGATGGGGAGGGGAAGTTTCCTACTGTACGGGGTAATAAACAGTATCCGCAGGGCCAGGTGGCGGCCTGGGAACAAGGAAGACAAACGGGGACACAGGAAAAAGGGGGTTTGCATCAAAAGGATCTGAGGCCATGAAAGGAATGAGGGGAGGTGTCGCGCTGGGAACAGGATGGGATTCTGTGGTGAAGCTGCGCTGAAGGGGGGTTTATGACCCAAGGCATGAGAGAGCGGGGGGGTTGTCAGTGTGCGGGGGGTGCTTGCGAGGTTAAGGGAGAGAGAGAGACGCGCTGGCTATCAGCGAGGGGCAGGGAGGCCATGGTGCTCAAAATGGCTGCCGCTTACGCGCACGAATGGGCTCGAAAAGGGGCAAGATGGCGCCGATAATGTTCACCAAGTTTGTATTTATTTTCCACAGTCCTCCCTTTAACATTTCCAAGACATCTTGCTGGCCTATTTCCTATCTACACCTATATGCAGCGATCATAAGTAAGGGAGAGGGGACTTAGGCAAAAGAACTGTACATAAACATCACATTATAAACATCATATTGAAAAATCTCATCATCTAGTAGGCGGGTTCATCGTTAAGTTGGTTGCAGAAAAAGTCATCGTAATGCAATATCAGACTAGAATTACGTAGCGAGGGCGTTGGGTACAGATCATAGATACTTATAGTCGTTTGGAATAAGAACTGATAAGTTATCATATAAGTAAGTCCTTTCTGTACTCGGCGGGAGCATAGTCAGTCCAATGGTGGTTGGGAGAGAAATGAGATATAATAAAAAATAAAAAATCAGAGTTCTCAGTGTCTATGCCGTCTTCTGTTGGCACTGTTAAGCACCTGGATTACAATTCGGTCTGTCAACAGGAATGTTCATGTGGATTGAGTCGTTGGAGGTCTGCGGGCAGGGGTACATTTTGTTTTGTTTCGCCAGACCTCATAGGAGAAATGCGTTACGGTTTTGGAGCAGGTGCACTTTCTTTCGTAACGCAGAGCATAGATTTGCAATGAAAAATGCGATTGTTCCTGAATTGTGAGATCTGTTTGTTTCTTGAGTCTCTGTGGTGGGCATTTCCTGTTGCTTCCATCATCTTCGAGGCGTTCAGCAGCGGGTAGAACCACATACTTCGTTCATCTTCTCTTTAGAGGCGACCCTTGGTGGTGTTCTAGGTCACCGTTCTAAGATTAACATAGTTCGTGGTCTACTTAGTCGGAGCTCCCTCCCTTCTGACGCAGGGAGTACTCTTCTCTGGGTAGCTCAGTAGGATTTGGAGGAACTTGGAAGTTTAGGTGGAAAGGTGTGGGTGTGAACAGTCCTTATGGTAGGTCGGAGGAGGAGGGGATGGAGCAGGGCCAAGTCGGGAACAGATTCAGGGGGGCGGAGAGTTTGCGACAGGCGGGTCCGTAACCATGTTCAGAGAGCGGGGACTTTTTGGCACACGTTGATCATAGAGCAGGGGCTTCAGGTCAGCCCTTTCCTTAGCTTTGTCTGAAACAGTGCCCCGTCCTGCGACTCCTTACTGCTGTGGTCTCGCCTCGGCCTCCGTCGCTGATGTTCCACAATCCGCAGTCAGGCCGCGTGCTCCCACATCCGGTCTCTTTCTCCTCCGACAGTGATACCCTTAAATGAGTTTTGAAAAGACAGTCTTTAGAGATATTGCAGAAGAAGGTAATTACATAAATCTATTTCTCTCCCAACACCAAGCAACTGGGGTAAGCACTCGCTACATTTGAGATTTTTGCGGCTAACGTATAAACAATTGATGATGGGTTTGCTGGATTCCTTACAACTTCCTTTTGTTGGCTAATTCTTTGGCGCTTTGATGATTATTACGTTCATTTGTAATAGGTACGAGGCCTGGTACTCATTTATTGCATACGTCTATTATAGTAGATGTCAGTTCTTCTGGTAGAGACCCATTTCCCTAGTACGAGTCTTGCAAGGCTAGGCTGGTCTTCAGGGCCTTGTATTTTACAAAAAAAGTGCAACGTGCTATTCACCACAGTCTGATAGGCATCCTTCTGAGGGGTGAACATAGGTTAAACAAGTCTTCATTACATAAAAACATCTTATTTTCAATAAGGCTTACTGCAACAAGTTTTTTCAATTTTCGATCTAATTTTTTTACTTTGCACCCATCTTTCTAACTTTCTATATAAATCCTCGCAACCTGGTTACTACAAAAAAACTCGGGGGGTGGTTTGCGATAATTACTAAACTTATCCTCGGGGAAGGAGGGATCTTATGGAAAACAATTAGGAACACAGTGAATTAGAGCAGGGGGCGTTTTTCAGGCTCTCGTTCAGGGCAGCTGACACCAAACTGGGGGGCATTTTGGGAAGACGGGGGTGTCTCGATCATTTCTTACTGTTTGGGGTATGGGGACAATTTGGAATGGGGATGGTCGCATTACCACAGACATATGTTATCATAGAAGCCACTGACAAATAGTTCCCTGGTTGTGGGTCAAATTTGGAGAACCTTAGTTGTCTTACCTGTCCTTTTCCTTTCGGTCAATTTAAATTTCATCCATATTTTAGTAGAAAAGGAGAGGTAGTAACGTGGTACCGATACAATTTTATTTTGGACGAATTTGTGCAAATACTTATGGTATTTGGGGCCAATCAGGAGGTGCACCAGGTCCGTCAATTAGGTGCCAGTCACTAGGGAGAGGGAAAGTGTGGAGGGGTGAAAGAGTGAGAGAGAGAGAGAGAGAAAGAGAGAGAGAGAGAGAGAGAGAGAGAGAGAGAGAGAGAGAGAGAGAGAGAGAGAGACAGACAATAGGCCAAACAGTACACGTGGGACATGGAGAATGACCGTGTATTGTTTGGGCTATTCAGTGCGTTACCCAACGTTAGACGTTTCGGGTCTGTGTTAGGATGTAGAAAGCATGCAGTTTTGGGACAGAAGAGCATTAGATCAGGTACAAAAAGGTCGTGCATTGGGTAGGGCGTCTTTTTGTGTCGTCTTGCAGCGTTAGTCCGTTTTCATGCATCGGGCGTGACGTGGCTCCAGATCCCTTACGATACTCTAATCGGGATTCTAATGTAACCTGCAGAGGGAAAAAAGGAGGGAAAGGGGGAGGTGGGGGGACAACATTCGAACACATCAAATGTACAGGCACGAAAGTCCTTTACTTACCGCATACTCGTACTTATCTCTTCGGGATATAATCCTTAGGGTCTTGGTCTCCGAAGTCAAGGGGGCGGGCAATGTGATAGGTGGTTCATGGGGAGGTTCGAGGATGGCATTAAGGATCGTGTGTAGAGAAACGCTTAAAAAGGAATCAGAGGTGCCTAGCATGAGGTACCCGGTTTTGTAGATGTATCCGGCCTTCGGGATCCTTAAATCATTCCCAAAGCTGTGAGGTTCTAAGGCATATCAGTTCTTCGTTTAACCCGGTATCTTAGTACCTTCGACCACCATATCTTAACAACATTTTATCAATCACCCCGCTTTACTTTACCCATTCTCAGAAGTCGAGGTCCTTCTTCATACGTTAGTTCCTGAGCTTAGTCGCATATTTTGGAGGCAACGTATCATACCTGGGATCCGATCATCAATCCGGGGCCGAACAACCATTTCTCGGATAACCTTAAAAGAAGAGCAGAACGGTTGCGCACAGAAAAACCCTCCCTCCGATACCCGTATTTACAAAAGTATGCGATGCCTATTCATAGTTTTCAAGACCTTTATTTGTATAATCATTCAGTACGTAAAATGTGAGAGCACAATCATAATTTGGCCTGACATGTCGTCGATGGAAGCACATACAGTAGGGGGTTATTTTGTAGCACAAGAACATGTAAAAAGGCCTAATTTATTATTTGCAAGTAACTAAAAACATTTCATTGCGTGACGAGGGAATCAGGGGCATTTTAGTTCATAAATGGAAACACAGTCAAGCTCATCGGAATCACATTTCCTAGATGTAAACCGTGGGTGTGCATCATAAGCGACGTTATGTACCAGTTACAATAAATATCAAAAATAAATCGTTCATTGAAATCAACATTTTTACGGAACCCCTCTCAAACGTTCGCCAAGTGAACCCTCCTCCCTTTCCCATCGAGTGTACAATGGTTCGTATATATATCTTAGTACATCAAGTTTCATTAGTTAAGGAACACCACGAGGCGTCCGTTAGTTTCCATTGATACCGGCGCCATTTTGGGCGAGGCCGGTTTAGTCCGGAAGTAGCACCAGAGGAAAAAAATATCCCCGACGATTGGCGGTTGGACCAGGGTCCCTTTCGGCAGTTCAAAAGAAAACTGTGCTAACAGAGGGGCTGGTGGTGTGGACCGTCAATCAAGAGAGGGAGGGGGTAGAGTCTTTCTTACCGGGTCATGTTGATGTTCAGCCGGAACTTACTCGAGTTCGTTAGCCCATAATGTTCCTGGGTGGTTCAGACGGAAGCTGATGCAGACACGAGAGCACCGCCATCTTGTTGCTGTGCCGTGGTTATTTCATTTGAGATCAATGCAGCTGTTCCTCACCGGAAGCCTGAAGGGGCCGAGGGCTCTTAGGACTTTGGTAGAATCTTCAAAGTCGAGGGGATGTTTGTCGATGGTGGGGGCTTGCGCCCAGGTGGGCAAGTGCCTGAGTTGCAATTTCGGACAAAGTTACTCCAGCGGCCTAGACCCGCCTTCCGAGGGCCCAGACGCCATTTTGAGACCCTGCGGTAGCCACCCTTCGCCGTACCCATCAGGAGTGGAAGAAACTTCTTTGTGATGGCGAAAGACAGAGCATCATGCTGCTGGAGCAGGACATTTTGGTTCGGGGCGCCAGGGTGCAGCAGTGGAGCCTTCGTCCGGGGAGGTGAGGGAGGCTCGTCCGTGCCGCCTTCCTCTCCCGGTGCATCCTACGCCGTCCCTTTTGAATCAGGGGTGCACATGATGACCACCCTACACCCCTGATTCCGACTCTTGGGGGACCATTGTACATCCGGTGCTCCGTAAATATGCCCGTCGGACATTGTATGTCCTGTACTATGCAAGTATACCAGTCGGGCATTGTATGTCCTGTGTTGCGGAAATATACCAGTCGGGCATTATATTTCCTGTGCAGCGTAGGTATATGGCCGTCGCCCGGCTGGAGGACATCGGTGCCGGACCAGGGCAGGGAAGCCTCCTACCTGTGGAGGTGGAAGAGGCTCGTCCGCGTCGCCTCTTCCTCCCTGCCCACCTTGCATCCGTTCGATGGAGGAATTCGTGATGGCCGGACCAGGAGATACGAGGGAGGGGGTCATTTGCAGCCGTCCCCTCCCTACTCGCGGCCCGGGGGACGCCATCCCTGGAAGGGTAGTATGGGAAGACCATTTCATTGCCTGCTTTGTGGAGCCTCCAGTACCTTCTCGCCAGCGATCTCTTTTTGGCCCATGGTTGCTGGCAGGCCCCGCCCCACACGTGCTATGTGTTTCGGATGGGCGGGACCATCGAACTGTTACATTTCGAGGACTTCCGGAGTGAGCATAATACGTTTTATATTTCTCCTATTAGTACAGTTTGTTTTAGAGAGTGTTCTACTAGTTATTCTATTTGCCGTTGGTTGTGTGTTTTCTTTACCGTAATTAAATCCTAAGTTATATAATAGACGCTTGGCTTCCTTGAGTCCTTTCTCTAACGGGGGTTGTTTACACTGGTCTGTAATTGTGTTTGGTTTTCAGAGTGGGGGGAGCAACAGAGAGCAATCAGTCCCAGAACTCTAACATGTCGTTAAAATTGGTCTGACGAAATCTGTGCCATCGAGCATAATCAAACGGGGTGGTTCTGTCTGTCCTGTCTGCACTAGTCTGATTGGTTTTTATCTCGCGCCTTTTCCCTTTTTGTCGGCCTGTCCTTTCTGTCGACCCTCCGTTCTTACCTATGCTCTGCAGAGTCGGGCATTGGGCTTTCCAGTGCCCGAGGCATTTACAGAAAGCACATTGGTTCTGTTTTAAATCTATTCGTCCTGTGCGCAGTGTCGGGGGATTACCTTCGGGTCGTTGTGTCCCGGGGTTGACTTGTCGGCACATCCCTTTACACCGTTCTCTTTTCATGTCTACTCCTCGGGACTGTGCCATCGCTGGCCCTTCCCTTTGCCTACTAGACGTTTGGAGGGTTGTCCGTCGTGTCCCTTCACCCTTTCTAAATTCGTCGCCTTCCCTTCGTCGTGTGGCTTCTTTGCGCCACATACCGAGACTATCGAGCATAATAGGTGTTGTTTCATTCCTACGAAGGGCTATTTCTACCGTTTCTATTTTGTCAAGATCAAAGGATCCTCTCAGTGGCCACTGACTTTCTCGATCCTTTTTCGTATATTTATGCCACAGCTCACTATAGGCTATAGCGATCAATCCATGCTTCATGAACATGTCCTTATTAGGGGTGCCTTCCAGTGGAGCCGGATGGTTCATCTCTAATAAGCGGTCCGGGCTAAACAGGCTACTAACCAGTGGGGAGAAGACAGGCATGACGGATCACAATGGGATAATAGTCAGCACTACCTATCTTATCGCTGCGTGCAAAGACTAGACAGAATATTTCTATTCTACGTTGTTTGCACGTAGTGAATACCTCATGAACCAATCTTGAGCAATCAATGTTAGGTCAAAAATAAAAAATCAATATGGTCAATGGGGAGAATAAGTAGGCTCGCAAAGGTTCGCGTCACCTACCCTTTCACTATCTGTAAAGAGGGGACCTATTCTTCCCTGTTTGCAGACAGAGAATCTCCAGAAAACAATCTATAACAGTTAATCAATGTGGGGGGGGGGCAATTGTTCAGTGGGGGAGAAAGATAGGTCCGACGGGTGCGTACCTATCCTTCGCTGTTTATAAAGGGAGAGCCTGTTGTTTCTCCGTTTGCAGACAGTGAATCTCCAATAAATTAACAAAAAGTAATACTAGTATTTTCTCATCAATTATCAATCACTTTCAATTATCAATCACTTTCGCAATTAGTCGTGTTTACACGACCTTACCCGGACCGCATGGACAGTTTCTTGTCTTCCGAATCCAGCGCCCGATCGTCCTCTTCTCTTCGTACTTCTCGTGGCACTCCTGATGGTTCCCAGTCAGGACCGCAGATCACTCGAGAGAGGTCTGTTCGGAACCAGTGAAGTTCGGATGATCGGCTGTCAGACGAGGGTCTATCGGACAGGGTACCTTCCGATCGTTGCAGTCGTTCACTCTGTCGTCAGGACCTCTCCCACTGGATCCACGAGTCGCTGATGGGCCCCACGTTTGGGACGCCAATTGTTAAAAAGGGTTTCCAAAGACAACCAGTAACCAAAGACCCTTTTATGTTGCCCGGCGGTATCGCCTCTATGACCCACCAATGTTAATCAATGAAGAAGCAGGCGCTGGAGACTGGAAGGCAGGAAACGAGGATTTTATTCTCTCCGGAGGAGAACACATCAATTCAGACAGCAAGTATCGTCACGAGGTGCTCTAACCACATCTCTGAGGCCTGGCCTCTTATACTAGGGTTTATGACCTTTATTGCACATAACACATTCTCGCAACACGTTGATAGTTGAAAGAACATCCTCGGAATCTCCCCTTCAGGCTCGTTCCCACATACATTTACAGTTGGATTCCCCACCCCGGTCACAACAGGTGATGGTTGCCGCACAGCAGGGCATTCCGCCGATTCACGGAATGCATGGGGTTGATCGGATCTCATAGGGTGGGGGCTTTGATCGGTTCGAGGGTCTTTTGATGGGGAGGGGAAGTTTCCTACTGTACGGGGTAATAAACAGTATCCGCAGGGCCAGGTGGCGGCCTGGGAACAAGGAAGACAAACGGGGACACAGGAAAAAGGGGGTTTGCATCAAAAGGATCTGAGGCCATGAAAGGAATGAGGGGAGGTGTCGCGCTGGGAACAGGATGGGATTCTGTGGTGAAGCTGCGCTGAAGGGGGGTTTATGACCCAAGGCATGAGAGAGCGGGGGGGGTTGTCAGTGTGCGGGGGGTGCTTGCGAGGTTAAGGGAGAGAGAGAGACGCGCTGGCTATCAGCGAGGGGCAGGGAGGCCATGGTGCTCAAAATGGCTGCCGCTTACGCGCACGAATGGGCTCGAAAAGGGGCAAGATGGCGCCGATAATGTTCACCAAGTTTGTATTTATTTTCCACACACCGAGTATAATCACAGATTCTGGAAACATAGGGCCTCATTTATGAGAAATGACGCATCGCTGCGTGAAAGCAGCGATGCATCACTTCTCAGTCCGCACTCCTTGCGACATACCTGATGCGTCATATTTAATGTATGACGCATCATGTCGCAAGGAGTTACAGATACGTCAGTATTTCTGATGTATCTGTAAGCGCAAAAGTGACGCATTGCTGCGGTGTGTCACAAAAGTGACGCAACTCCAGCAATGCGTCCTTTCACATGGGGCAAGCCCCATGTGAAAGGGCTTGCGTCAGTCTTACGCCTGCTGTGAGGCAGGCGTAATATTTTGACGCATTCGACTCCGAGAAATGGCGCAGTGAAATCTGGTAGATTTCACTGCGTCACTTCTATGACCCTTTCTTGCGTGGGAACACCCCTTGCATACATTATACTTGGCGCAGGTATAATGTAGCGCAGGGGTTTACAAAGTGACGCATCTAACAAGATGCATCACTTTGTAGATGTGGCGCAAAAAGTGACGCACCAGTGGTGCAAAAGTGACGCAAGGGCTCATAAATGAGCCCCATAGACCTATGTGTAAAAAAAAAAAAAAAATCTCCACAGGCAGAAAACATATTTTCTCTGTGGAGAAACCCCCTCACCTATACCTACACAAAGTTTGGAGGGGGTTGACTGTTACATTGCCTTTCTTCCTCTCGAAGGGCAGATGCTTCAACCATTGACCAAAGTAAATCTCTCTCAGAGTTTGAAATGGCCAGAAAGGAGCTTGTGAATGAACAAACTCACAAGTTTGAGAGCATTCACAGACTCTAAAGACAAACTATGCGTGCTCACTTGCAACCTCTTGGGTTGGGTTTACCACTGTGAAATTTTAGTCGCGGCTTACACATATACAGCAGTAAGACCATTTATGCTTGGCAGGAATATTTTGTTGATAGCTGTTAGGTGAAAATTGATCTATTTTTGTCCATGCAATCAGTTTTACAGGTACATATGGCATTGTGAACCAGGTCTTGTATGAACAAAATGTCACATGGTGGAATGGGTCAACTGGCTGCTCAAAGAGCCGCTTTTTACCAATACCAAGTAGTAACGAGGTCCTCATTGGGTGTGTATTTGAGTTGAGTACAGCTTTGCTGGCGGCACACAAGAAGAGATATAAAACTTCATGCCTGCGCCTCCCTGCACACAGCTCTCTGGCACAAGAGGCAGGACACCCACCCCTGTGACAGTTTTCCTGTGTTCGGGGCACAGTTTCCAGCCCTGAGGCTGTACATCTTCTTTTCGTATGGGGTGGGGGGCTGAAGATCATTTAATGCGCTTCTTGTTCTATCCTTTTTATCTCTTAATTCGAAACAAATGGATTAAACTGACCTTTCCAAAATAAACTCAATTTGTCCTCTGAAGACATGCAGTATTACCGTTTTTCCTGGCTCATTCCCAAGCTAACAAAGTGTTTGATGTGGTGACTTGCTTCACCTTAAAAAAAATACTAGAACAGACTGACTAATGGCACATTTTCTTGCCTACAGCCACATAGACTGACTAATGGCACATTTTCTTGCCTACAGCCCAATAGAGAAATCTGTGTCTACTAGTTTTACGGTGGGGATGCCTTTTAATGCACAATTTTGCAAGCGCTTCTTAACTCTTTTGTGGTGAGGTTGGGTCCATGATTCTAGTCCATGGCCCAGGTATAGCATAATGGTTAGCCTGGTACTTGCTTTTCCAAGAGGGCGCTTCAGGGGGCCTTACAGTGGGATGAAGTGCATTATAGCGAACAACAGGGCAGCCAGGAGCGGCACGTGCAGGTAAGAACTGTGGAGCCGGGATGGGGGTGGGGGTTCGACAGACGACCCGCAAGGGAAAATTAAATAAATAAATAATCTTCCCTCCTTGTCTGTCAAAATCCCTCCCACCCGGCCCCACCGCTCTTACCTGCGCGGGTGGCGGCTGAGGGCAGCCCATAGTAAACGTATCACTGCTCTCTACCACTATCATTATTGGGACTTCTAGTGCAATATAACAACAGCTACATCCTGTAGTGGAAAATCCTGCTTTAATAGGACAAGTCTGTGAGTGAACATGAGTACAATAGTACAATACATAATACAAACACCCCAGCCTCACTAACATAAAACCTCAAACTATCAGCCCCACCCTTACAGATCCCTGGGGCCCTCTAAATACTGAACCAATTATCGTTTCAAAATAATTTGATCCATCAGCACGCCATATAGATTCAGGGCCCCTTGCCATCTATTTATTCCTTGGCCATCTTTTCCTCACGTGCAAATAATGGACTATCCTATCTTTCATCAGTGCCTACCACCCCACTCCCCACCCTCTGTATCCAGACTTACCTACAGAGTCAAACATAGGAGACATACACCAGCGACAAACCTGTCCCTTGAAGAAAATGCAACCAGATAAAAAACTCCATAGCCACCTGCTGCCGATATCTTTCCTGTTGTTCCCAAAGGTAAGCTTCTCACAAACAGATTTGACGAGTGGGCATGAAAAACGTATCAAGGCGTCCCAGGGTGCGGTGACACAGCGAAGAGGCCCTCCACAACCCCAGTAACACCTCTTGACTACAGATAAGATCCTCCTACCACCCTATCCCTACCCTGACAAAGGACCCCCCCCCCCCACCCCCAGCCCTCGTGGACTGCTCCACAGACCAAAAAACAAGGGACGGGGGGATACATTGTACTGCTTCCTCTCCAACCAGTCGCCTCATTAAGCGTTCTGGATGTTAAACTATTTCACTGAAAAATGACTTTTATTTAGCTGGGGCATAAGAAACTTAGCTCAGAAAATCAGAAAAACAATACATTTATATTATTTTTGCATTTTCTCCGCTTATGAAACGTGTTAGATGGGATTATGTTTGAAGTAAAATATTTTTGTCCTGTTTTTCGACACCTGGGAACGACAAAACGTTCTAATAAAGAGTGACACATTTTTTCAAAAAGTCGGAGGCGTTTCTCTATCCACGCCTCTGTTACAAATTTCAAATTATGTATAGGAAGTCCATGTTACATAGGGTTTCACAATCAGTTTCATCCATATTTCCCCTTCAGCAAAAATCTTTAAGTTATATTCCACAGTTAAAAGTCAATTAATACGAACAGTAAACAGGGTGCCCTGTTTTATTGTACTGATGTAAAGTATTTGTGGGCTGGTACACAAAGTAGAAGGCTGCTTCGATCCATCAGTTTATTAACTGCCTCTATAAGAGTCACTAGCATTCAGTGACTGACAATAAAGCACGTAGTGATGTTGACAATCTAGCATGCACTCAGAGTGTCACGCATATTGATCGTGATTGTCTAGCATTGATGCGTGACAGGCTAGCATGTATTGAAATTCAGAGTGGCAGGTATTGCGAGTGGCAGTCTAGTACGGATTGCGAAAGAGAATTTATCACAGTTTCCCAGACTCAGGCGACAGGTCTTCTTTCTGAGTTTTATATGAGGATCACAGGCACAAATATGGTGACAATCACATAGAGATGCTGCAACATGCACCTCCAGACAACAAATGGCATCAGATTTCACTCGAAACATACAGACCAGGTCAGTCTTGGGTAACAAGACTTATTATAGTATCACAAACAAACACCGTAATTTATGGCATCAGTTTGTGGAGAAATCCATCAACCTCTTGAGGCTCTCAAGTTTTTTATGTTTGAGTATTCAGTTATGTCTGGTGCAAGCGTGCTTAATTTGAGCTGGGGGTTTATGGTGCTGGTACTGGCACTTAATTGTCAACACCAGTGCTTATGGCAGTTTACCACATGGTGGCGCTGTATGTCTGATTTAGAGATGATCACAACAAATTTTGTTTATTAATTCAATATTCATACAACATTTTAACACATGCAATGCAAGCTATTCTTACAACTTTGGGGGCCTGGAATAGTGTGAAATGTCACACTTGTAGGAGTGTGGCTGTTAGTTGTGTTGATACTGTCATTGGCAGTGCTGACAAGAGCGAGCAATGGGTGTGAGCCAGCTGTAGTGACCTCCTGATGATGGCCCTGGCACTTATTTAATTACAAAGTAAGTACTGGGTGCAGGTCTACTGGTTTTATAGTTACAACAAAAGGGTAGCACGGAGTCAAAAGAAACTAAGTAAAACCCTAATGGTGCCTCAAAGAAACAACAAACATGAACTGCTAATGTATGGAAAGAAAACAACAATGGGACCACTCAGCTCTTTAGGAGAAAATTCCCATCAGTCACCATTCGATACCGCCCTTCATCATCTGGGAGTTATCACCATCAGAGACCAAAGGTACTCTCAGTGGACTGGTCAGATGTTAAGACCTAATCTCACCTGTATCATACTATGATGAGGGGGGAAAAGACTCAAAGAAAAGTAGTGTGGTGACTGAAAGCAGTGCTAGAACTAGTGAAGTGCAGTGTGCAGGGGTGAAATGTGAAATGTAAAATTAGGTAGGGAAGTGAAAAAGGATTATTTATCAGAGAATCACTTCGCTCCTAAAAATAAAAACACGAGTGCGTAGGTGGTCTAAACAAATAACCACTGATGGAAAAAAGAGGTCGACATGTTTCTGCAGACTAACAAGATCAATCTAGTATCCAGCTGCTTCTTCAGGACCAAGAACGCTACTGCTTAAAAGACATACAAAAAACATATATAATAGGAAGAAAACAGATATCACCTGCGATCCAGTGATTCTATCCTTCTCCTGGCTTGGATGTTAATTGCCATGACAGGTTGACCAAGAGGCACACAACAAGGGAACACTTTGGGTCCTTTCCTGACTTATGACAGTGAATTGTGTTAGTTATATACGTTTTTCAACACAGCACTTTGTCCATAATAATTTGTTTTCTGCACTTTGTTTTTCCCTTGTTGTGTGCCTCTTGGTCAACCTGTCATGGCAATTAACATCCAAGCCAGGAGAAGGATAGAATCACTGGATCGCAGGTGATATCTGTTTTCTTCCTATGATATATGTTTTTTGTATGTCTTTTAAGCAGTAGCGTTCTTGGTCCTGAAGAAGCAGCTGGATACTAAATTGATCTTGTTAGTCTGCAGAAACATGTCAACCTCTTTTTTCCATCAGTGGTTATTTGTTTAGACCACCTACGCTCTCGTGTTTTTATTTTTAGGAGCGAAGTGATTCTCTAATAAATAATCCTTTTTCACTTCCCTACCTAATTTTACATTTCACATTTCACCCCTGCACACTGCACTTCACTAGTTCTAGCACTGCTTTCAGTCACCACACTACTTTTCTTTGAGTCTTTTCCCCCCTCATCATAGTATGATACAGGTGAGATTAGGTCTTAACATCTGACCAGTCCACTGAGAATACCTTTGGTCTCTGATTGTGATAACTCCCAGATGATGAAGGGCGATATCGAATGGTGACTGATGGGAATTTTCTCCTAAAGAGCTGAGTGGTCCCATTGTTGTTTTATTTCCATACATTAGCAGTTCATGTTTGTTGTTTCTTTGAGGCACCATTAGGGTTTTACTTAGTTTCTTTTGACTCCGTGCTACCCTTTTGTTGTAACTGTTCTAAGGGACAGTAGCATCTTGGGGTCATTAAACTGTCCCTGAAGACCCTCCCCCGTGTTTCTTTTTGCTACTGGTTTTATAGACATTTCTGATTAGGCAGAGCTCTCACAGGGTGATGATGTCAGATGTCCAATATAAAGAATGTCAGCATAATAAATCAATAATAAATCAAATCAAATCAAACCCATGTGATGTAGGCCTTGCATCCAGCTTTATATTAGCCCACTTTAGGAGCCTATGTTTGCATGTTGCTGCTATTAAGTTGTAAGTGGTATGAACCCACCAAAAATAATGATTTTCGGCCATTACCGACCAGTATTTGGATACTGAGATGTAGGGCATCTTAAAATACAGATTCAGTAATTTTACTGATTCGGTAATTTTACCGATTCTGTTATTTTACTGATTTGGTAAAATTACCGATTCGGTAAAATTACTGAATCTGTATTTTAAGATGCAGGTGGCACTGTAAACAGTGCCACAGGGCTTTAAGGGTTTGTTATTTACCACCAACTATTAGTTGGTGGTAAATAACGAATACCTGTGTATATGCAAATGTATCCATAAGAATGAATGGCAATTACTGAATCGGTAAATACCGATTTAGTAATTAACAAATCTTACCGATTCTGTAAAAAATATCGAACATTTACCTACATCAGATTTACCGATTCTAAAATACCAAATCAGTAAATTTCGGTATTTTAGAATCGGTAAAATTATTTACCTACATCTAGCCCTTAGTACTCAGGTCAGCTTTGAAAATATTGACTCTACTACACAATCATGTGGTAAGAGTGGCCCTTTATTTCCTACAAGAGATGTTCAGCGGAATCAAAAATGGAATAACCCCCATATGTTCCACAAACCTTAGGTTCAAACCCACTAAGTATTTCGATTAATATTACTAGAATAATTGGAACTAAAAATCAGATACTACAACCATTCTTTTAATGTATAAATATCTTGCTTAATTACACATATTTCCTTTATTATTTTCCCTTCATGAATTCACTCCAATTAATCTATGCTTATTCACAACACAAGAGTGTTTTGCATACGATCTCTAGAGCACAACATGTACAAATGTAACATAGCTAATCCTATTAGGAAAAGCTAGCACATATTACTAACTAGCTATCTATGTTCATTTAACATTGGATTTCAAAGTAGCGTGTTATGTGCCACAAAGCACTTCAACACCTCATCAGTTACAGTAAGCGCAACATAAATACAATTTACAATTAGAGTTCCTCCTTTAAAAGAATTACACTGTCTTGAACTTCACTTATAGGACACAATTTACAAAAAGGTATTTTTTAAGTATGCAAAGTGGTACTCCAATAGCACTACTTCACGTTCTCCAAAATGCAATTCCCAAACCTACGGCAAAATATAACTACCTCAGGCTCCCCTATCTTTTCTGTGTAGAGGTCTCAACCCTTTGGTAGAGATCCTCACACATGTAAGTATAGGATTTAGTAGTAAATGTAGGATGGACAAGAGGGAGTGGTGGAAAATGTGGAATAATTACTACAAAATATACAGGGTTATGGTAAAGAGAAGAAGTTTAGGGACGGACATGCTAATTCAAACATTCACCCATATAAGAGTAAGATAATTTCCATTCACAAAATACACTTTTAATTCTGCTGCATCCATATTTATGACAAAACCTGCTTAAATGTACTCTAACCATGTCTTGGTGCAAGTCAAGCACGACACATGGCCAACCACAGGTTCTGCAACACACTTTCATTGAAAACAATGGAGGCGTCCTTTAACATTACATGGGAAATAAAGTAAAATGCATTAAATGCGTCTATCTCTCTAATTGCGAGAATATTTTTATTAAGCTCTGTGAGCTTCCCGTGCCATATTAACAAATATTTAAAGTTTATACCCTTCAGTTCTGCATCACAGATGAGAAGGAGCTGCTAAAGCGTGCATGGACATGTGTTTGAATAAAAGCCTTATGGTGGATGAAGGGGTGATTACATTAGCATAGTGATAAGGCAGTTATTGATAAATAATTCAGGTTTTATTTTTTTTGCAAATCCAGCCTAAATCAAGATCACCATCGTAATTGCTATTAAATGCAAATCGAAATTGCAATCTTTATTGATCATATATCAAGTGTACCATTTTAACTGCTAATCTGCATATAACCCTTTGCACGCCTGCCTGTGTTTGTAGATTTTTTAAAAGTTAGAAGTAAACGTTCTTGGAAGCTAAATGTTAATTTGAGCCACACAGTTATATGGTCTGGTGGGCCAGATTTTTATTGTTGATAACTCTGATATTACCACAATCATTGCCTGCTTCAAGGAGCAAGCAGAAATGAATGCAGTCTCCCATACCGTGCAAACCACTTATATAGTGTGCATTTACATGTTCAAAACTGCCTCGATTTTCAAATGTGGGCCACTTTTTATAGCGATCTGATTTGCAAATAGCTAGCCACTTTTATTTTGCGGCCTATTTTGTGTCCAAGTCCGATCTTGAGGTAGGTTAGAAAATGTTTGGCTTTGGCTGTGGGTGCCCATTGTCACGAATATGCCCTCCTTTCGCCTCCTCTCGCCCCCCACTATTATTTTTCGAAATATTTTATTTTTATATGAAAGTTCATACACTGTTAGATCTCGTGCATGCTACTGGCAATAATAAATAAAAGTACAAAATGGCATGTCAGAACCGCACTGTACGATTGTTCAGGGTGGTGTCTTCCTTGGAAACAGACCATGCTTAAAGCACTTTCAAGAATAAAACTCTTCTTCACGGGAGTTCATTCCTTAAGGTCCCAAAGCACTGGAAGGAACGACCTCCCACTCCAACTTTGCATTCTTGACAGCCACTTGGCATTTAGGAAAACCCTCAAATTCTTTCTATTCTGCCAAACAGCTTAGTTTAATCCAAGGCATCCTTTTCTATTGTTTTAGCCGCGATTGCTACAATTCTTAGTCACTTTTTTTTAGCATCTAGGCGCCGAGTGTATTTGGTGCTTTTGAATGTGACACTCTAAATATTAAATCCACATAAAAAAGCGCTTCAACGCCTCGTAATAGGTAGTAAGAGCAATAAAAATACAATTACACTAAGTCAATCAGATCCGTCATTGGACACTCGGGAGCATTGATGATGCATCCATAAACAGAGGTAGCATGGAACTCGCCGACCACTGAGCTACTGCACAATGTGCAACAGATGCTTAAAGGGGTTTGCCGTGTTGATTTTAGGCATCCCTAACTTAAACAAGCATTTACAATGCAATGGCCTCGGCTTTATTAAAGTTAGAGCTATTGGCGTTGCAAATGGCATTTTTTTCATTTTTTTAAACATAATTAAATGGTATTGTCATTTACAATGGCAATAGGTGAGCATTATAGAGTAGTAGACAGTATTAGCGGACACAGAGCCACACAGCCACACACACACACAGACAGAGCCACACACAGACAGAGCCACACACACACAGACAGAGCCACACACACACAGACAGAGCCACACACACACAGAAGTCAGAAAAATGATCATGTAAATCAATAGGTATCCGTTGGCTGTGCAAAGAAATCCTACCAATCCATTACCTGTATCAGCGCTATCGCATTAGCACAAGTGGTAGATTTAAATTCGAAGCACTTACAGAAATAATTTGAAAATGTAATGCAACATCATCAGTGCACAGTACACAATTCACAGAGTTACTGAATTACACCACATTTAATGAGTGCACTCACTCAAGGAGCACAGCAAATTCATTGTGTTACTAAAACGTTTCGAAATATTTTACTGCAAGTGCTGGTAGATTTGGCTGTGCACATTTAAAAATGCCATTGCGTGATGTTTTCAAAACAAAAAGATCTGCAGTTATCTAAACTGGTCTTACCCCTTTGCCACCTGTTTCAGGCATGTCTTGAGCTAATCACAGCACAACGCAATGCCATTGGGCAATGAAAGCACTCCATTCCCATTGGTTGGAAGGAAGGCCACCAGTCTGACAGCAGGTTGTGGCTCGAAAAAAAAGGAAGAGAGTCGATCCACACCGGCCACCATGCGCAGGAGTGGGTTCAGGTGAGGAGGGTGGTTGCCAGACCACGATGGAGAGAGTTAGTTCAAGTTGGCTGGGGAAAGTGGAAGGACCGGAGAGGGGTTTGAGTGTGTAAGGAGGGTGATGGCCCAATCAAGCTGGGTGAATGAGGACAGCAAGTTCAAATAGGTGGGGGTGGCAGTGCTAAATATTCACCAGTAACTGGAGAACGCCAGAGTAGCTAACAGGGCAGAAGAATGAAAAAAAAACAAGCACAAGCAACGAGGGGGCAGGACAGCAAGCACAAGCAACGAGGGGGGGGGGCAGGAGAGCAAGCACAAGTAACGGGGGCAGTACAGCAAGCACAAGCAACAAGGGGGCAAGACAGCAAGCACAAGCAATGAGGGGGCAGGACAGCAAGCACAAGCAAGGAGGGGGGCTGGAGAGCAAGCACAAGCAACGAGGGGGCAGGACAGCAAGCACAAGCAACGAGGGTGCAAGACAGCAAGCACAAACAACAAGGGGGCAGGACAGCAAGCACAAGCAACGAGGGGGGGGCAGGACAGCTAGCACGAGCAATGAGGGGGGCAGGCCAGGGAGCACAACAACGAGGGGGAGGGGCAGGACAGCAAGCACAAGCAACGAGGGGGGTAGGAGAGCAAGCATGAGCAACGAGGGTTCAGGACAGCAAGCACAAGCAACGAGGGGGCAAGACAGCAAGCACAAGCAATGAGGAGGGGCAGGACAGCAAGCACGAACAACGAGGGGGCAGGACAGCAAGCACAAGCAACGAGGGGGGGCAGACAGCAAGCACGAGCAACGAGGGGGGGCAGGACAGCAAGCACGAGCAACGAGGGGGGCACTCACCGGAGGACTCGGCAGCTTCTCCACTTCTTGCGATGCATATTTCTCTAATCCAGCAGAGCTGCAATTGTATTGAACCTTTTTTTGATCCTACTTCGCCGCATCAACCAGAACCAATGACACAGCCCCGTTTGCCAGAGGGCCCGGTCCACCCGGTTTGAAGATGGCAGCTGCCCACCATATGGTGTATTAAAAGGACACGAGGCGGCTGCATCTGGAGCCACGTGTGGATTCCAGAATCATGTGTGCCTGCCCCTCGGTTAACTCCCAAAACGAAGTGATATGCTTCTCAGCGGATAGGGTGGCGTTCAGCTGCGATGTATTTCTGTATTCAGGGCGAGCTGTGATATATACAACTGGTCCGGTAAGCCCACCGGGGCCGCAATGGAAGGGGGAAGACGGGACCTCGCAGTCTGGGTCGCAGCCGCAGCTATGCACTGTCAGGGATCCCTGCGCCGGGCCAGCTGCTTCTTGCTCAGCTCAGCTGTGTGATCACATCCACAACCGGCCGTAGTGTTTGTTTATTTTTCCATGGGGCTCTAACAGCTCCACGCAGCACTCATCCTCACGGTCCTGTAGGTCACGCCGCGGAAGCCCAGGAGCGCCGTCGCGTGAGACAGAGTGTCTCCAGCAGGTACCACAACAGCGGTCATCCACGCCAGCTGCGAGCCGCTTCGCCCAGGAAATCAAGATGCCTGCCTGCGGCACGCACCCCACAGTCCAGCGACGCAGCACACCTTTTATAGGCCTCAACGGGTTTGGATATCGTAGACGGTGTCGCCTCCATCTACGATTGTTGTGACGCATCCACAGAACACCTCACGATATTGTTGAGTCTTAGGGGTATTTTTAGGAGCACTGATGCCCCTCCATGTTGCAGAATTATAGAGGATTAATTTCTCAGCCGGCAGAGCTCGCTCTTCAAGCGGCCATCTTGCAACGCACCCATTGCTCAACATAAACAGTGTTAGTTTATTTTTCCCTGGGGCTCTAACAGCTGTGCGCAGTACTCATCCTCGCGGTCCTGTAGGTCGCGCCGCAGAAGCCCAGGAGCACCATCGCATGAGACGGAGTGTCTCCGGCTGGTTTGGAAGAAGGGTGTTACTATGCCCCGATTATGTGTGTTCCAGAAAGCGGGACGGAGGAGGACTGCAGGCAGAAGGAAGGGGGGAGGCGAGAGCGGGACGGAGGAGGGCTGCGGGCAGAGGGAAGGGGGGAGGTGAGCGGAGCCGAGCAGCTCCAGAAAGAGTCGAAGTACGGTGGGGGGAAGACTGGGGGCAACAACACGAGGACAAAGAGCATAAGTTACCTGCTGATCGTTAAATGAAGAAAGAATGCCTCGGAGAAACCAGCGTCATTTCCGGATTCGGGGCGTGGTTTTCTTTCTCTCCTCTTCCCATTGGCTGGAAGGTAAAATTCCAACCAATGGGAAGAGGAGGCAAAGAAAACAAGAAAGAAGCGAAAAAACACGCCCCCGAATCTAAAAAAGACGGGGCTTGAACGGAGTGACGCCCCTCTCCTCCAATGGCCGGCCTCTGTTTAGGAAGCCAGCCAATGGAGAAGAGGGGCGGGTTCAAGACCCACTCTAGGAGACATTAAATCTCTGAGCGAGACTGCGCAAGCGCAGCCTACGGTCCGAGACCTAAAAAGGTGATATAAAATAATAATACATTTTACACATCAGTGCCTTCAAACATTGTGATATTAAAAACAGTTGAATGTTCTGACCTTAATGTCCAAGTCATTATCTGAACTTTGACAAAATACACAGAAGTGAATTCAATATTCTAAATCTAAAGTTGCCCTACTGCATCTTAACACTCAACAAGTAATTTGTGATGTGTTTTCCATCATGGTGCAAGGAACCCTACATCACAGTTACTCTTAGGGGGTCCCTCTTTTAACAATAAGAAGTCGGCTTGGTGTATAATGATGCTATAACATGTTGCAGCATGCAACTCCTCAAAGTTTCATTCACTCCACTGTTGGGTCTATTAAAGGAAACTTCCAAGTTTATGCTGTAAATAGGAGGCAGGCAGCATACCTGGTCAGCCATCTTTGTTGCTTGTCGCTTGGAGGATGAGTTTGGCAGATTAAGTTCTGCACCACTGCAGTGACTTCACCCTTATTGTGTTGTGAGCGGCAGGGATTCCTGCTGATGGAGGCCGGCCACAACCAGCTGACATCAGAGAGTAGAGAACCTCACAACTGGCATTGTGTATATCTCTTCAAACTAAGATATGGCATGAGGAAGAATTAAAGTCCCAAGTTCCTGTAAAGCCCTGACCCAAGACAATTTCCTCTCCGGCCTCCAGGGATTCACAGGGAACTCACATATACCAAAAATGTGGGTAGACTATAGGAAATGAGTGGTATGCCAATGTTTATGGCAAACCTTTTTGCCCATGACAAAGGAGGTTGAAAAGGGTTAACCATCGGCCCTTGGCTACAGAAAATGTGAAGGAGCCAAAGGCCACAAGAGTCTAGACTTTCTGGGGACTTCCTTGGAAAATGGGGCATGCACCAGCAGCCCTTATACAATATTGATGAAGACAGTATTCTGCTTGCCCACAGTTCACCCAGAAAAGGAAGCCAGGCCACGGTGGCTTTCTTTGTAGTCTACAGACAGTTTAAGGCTCAGGCTCAAAAAACTGGTGTAGAGCTGTCCAGACCTCATTACGAACAAGGGGGAATATTTACAAGGGCATTGCGCCACCGGAGCGTTACTTTTTTCAACGCTCCGGGGCGGAATGCCCTGCTCCATATTTACAAACAGCGCTGAGCCACTTTGCTTGGCTTTACATCGCCTTTGAAAATATGGGCCTCCTTGCCACAGTTTTGTGCAGCAAAGGGGCATGTATTGGGTGGTGCTGTGGGTATACCAAAGCAACATATGCAAAATAACACTCCCAGGCATACACCTAACGTAGTGGCACAATAGACTAAGCAAACAAACTAGTTCGGTTTAGAAAATATACATTTTTAATTTGATTAAAAAGGAATAATAAAAATCAGTGCATTGATCCAAATTGATAAAATGACATTATATTGATACATGTGTATTCACAAAAGAAGTTAAAAAGAGATTAGATGGTATCCGGTCGACGCGTTTCGACATAAAGACTATGCCTTCATCAGGACTTTTACCATCGAGTTTCTGTAAAAGAGATCGTAAAATATTTTACTTCTTTAGTTTCCTACCGTGAGACAATGTAACAGAACTAGTTTATTATTTGCTACAACATTCTATTGCCAATTAATTATCAGATTCATGATATACCGCTTTTTATATAGAGAACTAATGTCAGAACTAATGTCAGACACCTATGTATATAATAACTCAAAAAACTGATACAAATAAGAACATACCAATCTGTGTTTTACATTTACAGGCAACAAGATAAAGTGCAATAAAATTATTTTTGTTACCAAAATACAACATGGGTTTTCCCCATGTTGTATTTTGGTAACAAAAAGAATTTTATTGCACTGTATCTTGTTGCCTGTAAATGTAAAACACAGATTGGTATGTTCTTATTTGTATCAGTTTTTTATATACATAGGTGTCTGACATTAGTTCTCTATATAAAAAGCGGTATATCATGAATCTGATAATTAATTGGCAATAGAATGTTGTAGCAAATAATAAACTAGTTCTGTTACATTGTCTCACGGTAGGAAACTAAAGAAGTAAAATATTTTACGATCTCTTTTACAGAAACTCGATGGTAAAAGTCCTGATGAAGGCATAGCCTTTATGTCGAAACGCGTCGACCGGATACCATCTAATCTCTTTTTAACTTCTTTTGTGAATACACATGTATCAATATAATGTCATTTTATCAATTTTGATCAATGCACTGATTTTTATTATTCCTTTTTAATCAAATTAAAAATGTATATTTTCTAAACCGAACTAGTTTGTTTGCTTAGTCTATTGTGCCACTATGTTAGGTGTATGCCTGGGAGTGTTATTTTGCATATATTGTTTACCCTGTCCCAGGATATCGATCCATATCAGGGGGTCCTTGTTGTTAACACAGGTATACCAACGCAACAGTCATTGCTTTTGACACTGCCCCAGATTTACAAGGTTCTGTAAATCTGAGCCAGCGCACAGAACTAGTGCCTTTAAAAAGAAAGCGTTAGAATGATGCAACGAGGAGAAATACTTTTATTTCTCTTCGTTTTTTCCTTTATGTGTGCAGCATCCTGCAGCACACAGAGGAGCAAAACGCAATTAATGATTGCTTTGGGGCAGGAAGGTGTCAAATCCTGCACAAACAAAAATATCCCTGCAATGCAGGCACTCTTGCACCATTGTGCAAGGGTGCCTGCTCTGGCGCTCGTCTGCTTTTATAGCACAAGGGAAAACACAGCGGTGTGCCGTATTCTTGTCCATATAGTGCATTCCTGCATTTTTGAAGTGACACAGCACAGCACTTCTAAATAGCTTGCGGTACCGCGCTGTGCCATTTAGTTGTAAATATGCCTCCAGGTCTTATATATTCATCAGGAAATGTAATGATCATAGAGTTACCTCACCAGGAAAAAGAGAATGTTCTTTGTGGAAAGATGCACGCAGGACATATCAAGAGAGAAAGGATGGAGGGAGACAGTGTCGTGTGGATCTCTTTGAGCACCTGAAGAAGGCATACCGGAACCAACAGGCCTTCAGCTGGTGCGATACGCGTCCATCTTTCTACACATTCTCCTGCCTGAAGACACCAAAAAGAGGTGTTAGCCTGTGTCTGCATAACTGGGTACCAGTGAATTCACTACAGTCAGCTTCAAAAGTTTAAGGCTTTGTTTGTACTTTGCTGTTCCTGGTAGAGGCCTCATCCACTACGGTGAAAGCCTTAAGAAAAGGTTACTTCTTAGAAGCGGTCATCTTCTACTCTCAGACTGCATTAATAAAAGGTGAGAAATCTGAACCCACTATTATTTCTAGCGACTGATCATCCCACTCATTCACATTCTGTGCCTTTGTTACTACAGATAAAGACTGATCACTGACTGTTTATGGAATTAGAAAAAACAATCTGGCAGGTGTGAGATTCCTCCCGGGAAAATTGGATTGTTAACTGTAGCAAAAGTCCTTAATTCCTTAATGTGAAGATCTGCGAGTTTAAGGTTCAAAGTAAGGCACTTTGTCATCAGTTGCCCAAACACCTTCAGTTGGCACTCAAAGGGTTGGTGTTTCCTAGGAATCTGAGATCCATGCCATCGCCTGAAATGCATGGCATTGGACTCCAGACATTTTATATATGGTTGACATGTTTATTTGATGGTCTTCGTGTTCTTCGCATTGAAAATTCAGGTGTACGAAAACTAAACTGAAAACAAAAAAAATTGAACCGGATGGGATAATCACACTTCTTTTGAGAAATTTTGGGAGCACTACAATTACCATTGTCTTCTATTGTCATTCAATCTCTGAAAAATTGAAGCGTGTTCTTTTGTGGAAATAGCAACGAGGGAAGCCCGCCGGAGGTTCTATTACAACTTTGACCTTAATGAGCTCTATTGGAAAATAGAAGAAGGAAAATACCATACTAAGGGACTCATTTAGATTTTGGTAGGGTGGGAGAGCTACAGTAAATTGGCAGTTTTACCTCTCTGTCAAACTTGCAGAACCCCGCCTCATTTGAGTCGAGGGAACTGCTGGTTGGCTGCCTGCGGAGCCTCAGTCAAAAGTAGAGACCCATCTGCTACATAGCTGCCACCCTTCGTGCTAAGGAGCTTTGCCCTCTTTCATTCAATTGAGCTTTGCCCTCATAAGGGCAGGTCTCCTGAGGCATATATTGCATGCCTCACATGTCCTGGGGAATCAAAAGTAGCCTCTAGATATGAACGCAAACTTGCACCAGGGCAAATATATTTCATTTTTAGAAGCAAGTGGGGGCGGGGGGGGGGGGGAGCGGATGGTGCGTGCGTGCGTGTGTGTGTATGAAATGAAATGAAATGCCGATTTATATAGCGCGAAACAATCACCCTCTAGGGGGTCAAGGCGCATCCGATGACCAGCAAACAGCTTCCTCTGCGGTAGGCAGGGATCTATCAATGGTCCTCTGTCAGGAGGAGGCTGTGGTTGATCGGGGTAAAGCCCACCAGGGTCTAAATGACCATCTGCAGCCTACAAACGAATTGGGAGGAAGGCCCTTAACATGCTTCATGCTGCAAAGACTACGCTAGTAATATAACTAGAAAGCAGAGCGAGTGGCTACAAGTCTCCAACTCATGCATTAAAATACTGGAAAGACTGACTCAGCCTGTCATCCTTCCAAGGAATAATAAATGAGTACCACTGTGCAAAATCGTATTAACGTTTATTATTTAGGCGCCGGAGTCACTAGTATGTCACTTTATGGTTTGCTGAGATCATTTTTCCACTTCAATTACACATCAGAATGATTTGAGTAGTACATTATAAAATTGGCCTTTTTATATTACTATAGCACAGGTACAGCGCCATTCACAATATTCCCACAGCCCAGTGTGAGTGGATGACAAGTTGATAGTGTGTAAAAGGACGCTTACCTGGTTTCTCATGTCAATGTTCACAATATCTGATCTTTCAAGCTGCCACATGTTAAGGGCCAGAGGCGCAGCAAGTCGTGTCTTTTATGCAGTTTGCATTCTTTCATTTCAAGTCCTGCTACAGGAGCCCGAAAAGAATAACTAGCACTTATTAATGGTAACCTCATCAAAGAGACACCATATATCACATCAGGCGAGAAGGTGACACAATCAAAGCGAGAGAAAGAGGTATTGTAAATTGTAGAAGAAAAAGAGAGGGAAGTTGCAGTCGTTTCATATGCAAGGAGGTGGGTAGAGAAAAGTTTATTCTTATGGACGGCATGACCTGTGGTGATTTTTTTTAGGGGGAGGTGTTGTTTTCTCGGGGTGCTGTATCTCTTGGTAGCCGTCCCGCTCCTGTGAAAGTAGTCCAGACCTTAGACATCCAAATGAACAGGGTAAAGGGTTTGTGGAGTCTTTGGCAACATATATTTTGGGGGATCCTGCTTGGAACAAATTGAAATGTAAGAACCCTTTTTGGCTCATTTATGCCCTTTTGATGTCACACTATATTGAATTATATATAAAAACCTACAGAAACAGTGGCACGCAAATGCAGCTGAAAGCTCAAAGTACCTGATGTCCTTAGCCAAATAGTGCCAAAAGAAAGCTTGAAAAAGCATTGATCAAACCATTTCTTTTGAGTTTGAATCTAGATGTTTTTACATGCAGCAACGTTTTATATGGAATTCAGGGCTATATTTGCGTGAAAGGGTAGGAATGCACCATATTTACTGTTATACCTGTCAGCCTTAGGGTGGTCTTCCCCCAATATTTTAGATTTTTGCCACCACGTTTTGCTAAATCTTTTTGTTGGCCATAGGACTGTGAGCACTTTACCACTGTTAATCAGTGCTAAAGTGCATGTGCTTCTCCCCTAAACATTTATGTAATTGGTGAATACCCGATTGACCTATTTCATTTATTTGTAATGTTTTGTAAGGTGCTATACCATATACCCAGAGCCTGTACGTTAAATGCTACTCGTGGGCTGCAGCACTGATTGCCCCGCCCACACAAATTGTCTTTCAAACCAGTCTCAGACCTGCCACTGCAGTGCCTGTGTGTGCAGTTTATTGGCACGTCGACTTGACATTTAAAACTAATTGACAATACTTAAACTCCCTGTTTATTACATACAAGTCACTGCTAAAGTAGTTCCTAGGTAGCCCTAAGAGCAGGGTGATATTTAAGTAAAAGGTAGGACAAGTACATTTATGTTTTGCATGTCATGGTACTGACAAACAGCTTATTTCATTTTTCACTACTGTGAGGCCTACACATTTACAATTATACATCACATTCCTCTCCTTTCTTAGTGCTAGCGCACATTTGGCTGCCTAGCACCTACACAGGCACCCTTACTTTATGTTGCAAGGGTGCCTGCATTGCAGGCAGGGTTGTTTGGTGCAGGAAGGGACACCTTCCTGTACAAAACCAATAATCAGAGGCATTTTCCTCTTTCTAGGTGTCCTGTGGAATGCAGGACACTTAGAGAAAGAGGCAACAACGAGGGGAAATAAATGTATTTCTCCATGTGGCGCTCTGGTGGGGAGGCGTACAATTCTCATGCATTCCCAGGTCTACCATTGTTGGTAAATCTGGGAATGAGCCAGAATCGAATCACTGACAGAATATCGACCTACAAAATATCGACCTACAGAAATATCGACAAAGGAATATGGAAGGCAAGAATATTGACATCCTATCTACAACTTGGGGGTCGATTCCGATCCTGGAAAAAGTGCTCCGATTAGCCGTACGGAGCGTTTTTCCCATACCAACCGTACCCTGCAACGTTCCCCGTACGTACGACGAAGTATGATTGGTACCAGGAGCAGGACTCCGTATGAATCGTACAAAGACAGTACGACTCAATTCTCTGCACGAGTCTCCCTCGGAACCCACTGTACGCGATATCTGTACGGATCGCGGCTGCTTTTTCCGACGATTCATGTCGGGTACGCACCGTATGACCCTTTTCCTACGAGAGCTGAAAACAGCTGTAAAAGCAGAGTTCACCCCGAAACAGGTACGGAACGGCCTCCCCGGGTATGACGCGTATCCCCCATGATCGCAGGGGCACGGTTCGTACCCCTGCGATCATGGGGGGTAAGCGCCGTACCCCGCGATCTCGGGGTGTACGCACCGTACCCCATGTTCACTGGGTGTACGGTGTGTACACCCTGCGATCGCGGGGTATGGCGCGTATCCCCCATGATCACAGGGGTACGCACCGTACCCCTGTGATCATAGGGGGTACGCGCCGTACGGTGTGTATGTGATTGTGCGCGTTTCCGTATGAATCGCCCTTGCCTGACGTGGACCGTACGAATCGCTTCCTAATTCCCTGGTCCGGATCGTACACGTCAGGTCGTACAGCATGTGTACGAGTCGTACGGTTCACGGTTTCTGCCTTGCAATATGTACGGATCGCGACAATTCGGACGGATTCACGGAATGCAAATCGTACTACGCGACTCGGATGGACGGGTACGATTCGTACGGAGAGGGCTCCGGATACGAATCGTACGGACGTTTTTTTTCCAGGATCGGAATCGACCCCATGGTAAGTACTAAAATATCAATGTTAAAAATATCGCAGTTAAAAATATCGTTTTTTTCTGTTAAAAAAAATTAAAATAAATTAAATGATACTTATAAATAAAATAAACAAAGTTAAACATTTTGTATAATGTTTAACATGAATAAATAATACATATATAATAATAAAACATGAATTAAACATATACATAAAATATATAATATATACTTACTTAATAATACGTTTTAATATTTATTGTAATCATTTAGAAATTAATAAAAAATATTATAAATTACAAATACACCTACACACATAAATCAATAACATAACTAAAAAGTAAATAATTATGTTTAATAAATTTAAACATTTAAATATACTTTCAATATTTTTAAAACTAATTATATACTACATTATCTAAAATAATAAAAAAATATCAAATAGTTAAATAAATAAAACTACTATTCAAAGTCCCAAAAAACACGACAGTAATGAAAACGTTGGATAGCGTAGGACTTAAAATTACTATTCCCACTCCATAAAATGCAACAGTAGGGAAAGCTTTGGATAGCCTAAGGTAAAAATTACTATTTCCACTCCAGAGAGTGCAACAGTAGGGAAAGCATTGGATAGCGTAGGGGTAAAAATTACTATTCCAACTCCAGAGAGTGCAACACTAGGGAAAGCGTTGGATAGCGTAGGGGTAAAAATTACTATTCCCACTCCAGAGAGTGCAACAGTAGGGAAAGCGTTGGCTAGAGTAGGAGTAAAAATTACTATTCCCACTCCTGAGGGTGCAACAGTAGAGAAAGTGTTAGATAGCGTAAGGGTAAAAATTACTATTCCAACTTTAGAGAGTGCAACAGTAGGGAAAGAGTTGGATAGCGTAGGGGTAAAAATTACTATTCTAACTCCAGAGAGTGAAACAGTAGGGAAAACATTGGCTAGCGTAGGGGTAATAATTACTATCCCACTCCAGAAAGTGCAACAGTAGGGATAGCATTGGATAGCGTAGGGGTAAAAATTACTATTCAAACTCCAGAGAGTGCAACAGTAGGGAAAGCATTGGATAGCGTAGGAATAAAAACTACTATTTCCACTCCACAGAGTGCAAAAGTAGAGAAAGCGTTGGATAGCGTAGGGGTAAAAATTACTATTCCCACTCCAGAGAGTGCAACAGTAGGGAAAGCATTGGATAGCGTAGGGTCAAAAGATACTATTCCCACTCCAGTGAGTGTAACAGTAGGGAAAGCATTGGATAGCGTAGAATTAAATATATCATACATATAAATAATTTTAGTATTTAAAATAATTAATAATTTAATTTTGAAATCATTCTACATCATTCACAAATTCACATTAATCATTAACAATTATTAAAAACATAATTACAATTGAATAATTAATTACCTATAAATACCAATAAATATGAATTAATAAATATTCGTAACCTAATAATAAATATTGAATAATAAAATAGTTTTCATAACAAAAACATATTATTTGTTAAAAATTGATTAACAATTATAAAATATTAAACAATAAAAATGTTTTATACCCCAAAATACGTTTTATTAAACATTAATTACCAATTAATAAAAAAATAATAACCAATTAATAAAATGTAATTACCACTTAAAATATTAATTACCAATTAAAACATTAATTACCAATTACAAACAATAATTACCAATTAAAACAATTAATTGCCAATTAAAATAATTACTTGCCAATTAAAATAATTAATTGCCAATTAGTAATTAATTAAAAATAAAATAATTATCAATACCAATAAATAAAAATAAATCATTACTTAATTACAATCAAATTACTTCCCACCCAATTCCCCTATAAACCCACAACCCGCTACATAACTTCAACGCAAAAATTAATTTAAATTAATTTACAATTCCTAAAAAATAATAATTCTTCTAGTATAATTAAATTACTTCCCACCCTATTCCCTTATAAACCCACAACCCGCTCCGGTACTAAAACATAAAATTGACTTAAAAATAACATTATTAATATATAAAAATAGTACACATATAATTTGAAACAAGTAAAATACTTAACAAAAACATATAACACATACATATTAAAACATATTAAAATACATTACAATAATACAAATATCGGTATTAGTAACATCGAGATTTGTAACATCGATATATTTGATATCGATATTACTAACTTCGATATTACTTACATTGATATAAAAAAAATCGATATTACTTACCTTTGAGTCGATATTCTGTCCAACGATATTCTTGACCTCGATATTCTGTACCTTCGATATTTCCAACTCGATATTACTGTAGTTCAATATTTAGTAAATCAATATTTAGACTGTGCACCGCCAGAATCCATGGGTGGATGAGTGCGAACACCCAGGCATCAGGGAGCCCGGGTGCTTCCTGGGTGCTCTGTTCCGGAGGCGACGATGGTGAGAGCGGCGAGACATGGTGAGTAGGTATATATTTTATTCGTTACTCCTTCTCCTGGTGCGCGCCCCCGATCTGTACCAGTTGCCGCTGCCCAAGAAACGTCTGACAAGATAAAAATCATACCAAAAGTGGTCAAGTTATCTTGTGTTTGTTTTCATTTCTTTATATATTCCACAAATTGCATGTGCTCTTGCTTCACTGCACAGTATATGGAATGCTGAAGAAGTTGACCAGGCATGGGATTGTGTACTGGAAGGGTGTGCCTCCAGTCCAATCCTATGCTAGATGGCACGCACAGACTTCTGCACCATGCTGCAAAGATTGCGCTTTGTGCTGGACAGCCTATTTGTCCATCAGTGCATCAGTGCAAGGAGAGTGAAATACAGCAGGCTTTTAATAAAATGTAATAATGCTCTGCGCTACCTTATTCTCCTTGGGCAAAGCAGCACACCAACATTAGTAGCTGCACCGTATTACCCTAAGAAAATACTAAAGCCCCTATTAGGATGATGGGTGGACTTTGCCCTCCCACCATCCCATCGGGGAAAGGGACCGCTCGCCATAAAGGCGGGGGTCCCGTGGGGGAATTAGGATGCGCCCGCCACAGTGGCGGGCGTATCGTGTATTTTTAACATTGCGGCGTGCGGTGCTGAATGCACCGCCCACCGCAATATTAAAAATACATCTTGCACATTTCAAAGCACAACGTGACAGGCACTGCGCGGTGCCTGCCATGTTGTCCTTTGAAATGCAGGGGGGTACCCCTCATGTGCACCCCCCCCCCCGGAGTCTTTGGGGGCCCGCAACGGGCCCATAAAGTAGATCCTGCATGCCTTGCCATGGAAAGGCATTGGTAAATGCCCATCCAAATATGGCTGACAGTGTCTGATAGACACCGCCACCATATAAACCCTTTTCCGCCCCGTCGCAAGGCGACCGGGGCAAAAAAAGCAGCTGACGGTCTTTCCGTCTGCCGCAGACCCCCCTGCCATGCTAATATGGCGGGGGGTCATTCCGGCACACATGGCGGGCGGATCGCCCCGCCAGGCCGGCGGTGGTTACCGCTGGCCTGGCGGGGGCGATCCGCCTGCCATCCTAATGGGGGCCCTAATATTCCCCTTAGTGCGCATGCTTGCCCCATCCAGCCTTAACCTCTGCACTATCAGGCAGTTGATAGCACATATTTTCGAAAATAATCTTTCTGTTTCATTTCTCTTACCTTAATTCACCTCCCCTCATCTACCATAACTCTCTTTCTCTTTCTCACTCTACTACTCTGTGTTCCTTCCTTCTCTCTCACTATTGTGTACCTCACATCTGCCTTTCAATGTACCCAAGTACCTCTCTCAAATTCATCCCTTCCTACCCCTATCTCATGACCTTACCCTTCTCTCTGTCCCTGTGTGCCTCTGTCTATATCTATCCCTCTCAATACCCTTTCTCTACCTCACCTCTCTCTGCCTCATCCCTCTGTCTGTACCTCTCTGCTCTTTTCCGATCTGACTTCCTTGCATTTCTCCTTTATTTCTCATACAACCTGATCTCCATCTCACCTTTCTATCTTTCTTGCCATGCTTCTACTATCTTACCTGTCTACCTCTCTCTGAGCACTTTCTCTACATCGCAACTCTCTGTTACCTCTCTATCTCATTCCCCACACTACCTTACCTCTCTATACTGCACCACTCTCTCTCCCACTGCTCGATCATTCAATATACCAAACTATCAGTTCACTACTTCACCTCTCCACCTCCCTTTCTCATGTTCTACCCCTTTCCCTTTCCTTCACTAACCTAAATATCTTACTCCTTTCGGTCTACCTCTATTTCTTTACCTCTACCCTTTTCTCTATCATTATCTCCTCCCTCATTTCTCTCTGTCTCTCTCCCTCACACACATGCATATCTTTCTCTGGACCTCCTTCTTCTTCTCAACTCACCCCCACCACCTCAACTTTCCCGCTCAACAGCTTTCTTTATAGATCTGTCCATCTCACCAATTTTTCCTTACACAACTCTCTGCCATGGTATAAACCACACCTCTTTCTCTATTTCCTGTATCTCTCAACTTTCTCTTTTCATTCTACACCACATTTATCATTTTGCCCCTCACACCTCTGACTACCTTTCTCTGCTCTCTACTACTGTCCATATCTGACACATTTCCAGAGCCGCCACTGTCTAGGGACTTGAGAACTATGATATGGTTGAAAAAACAAGAGCTAAAACAGTGCGGACAAGTGACATATCACATGTTTAACAAGCTCTGGCATTTAATGTGAACAACAGATTACCTACCGGGGGCCTCATTTATGAGGCTGTGCGTCACTTTTACACCGCCAGTGTGTCACTTTTTGTGACGCACCAGTAGCGTAAAAAATGCGCCTCATTGCGCCATATTTACAAAGTGACGCCTCTAGGTAGATGCGTCACTTTGTAAACCCCTGCCCCACATTATACCTGCATGCAAGGGAGGCGTATTGACGCAAGGAAGGGTCGTAGAAGTGATGCAATGAAATCTATGAGATTTCACTGCATCACTTTTAGGACGCCGTTGCGTCAAAATTTTGACGCAGGCCCTTTCACATGGGGCTTGCCCCATGTGAAAGGACGCATTGCTGGAGTTGCGTCACTTTTGTGACACACTCCAGCAATGCGTCACTCTGCGCTTACAGATACGTCAGAAATACTGACATATCTGTAACTCCTTGCGACATGATGCGTCATACATTAAATATGACGCATCAGGAATGTCGCAAGCAGTGCGCACTGAGAAGTGACGCATCGCTGCTTTCACGCAGCGATGCGTCATTTCTCATAAAAGAGGCCACGGGAAATTTTGGGGGCTCGTTTTTTTTTCATTATATATATGGTGATGGAAGACTGCCATTTAGGCAACATCGCATTGCATGTTGACTCTGGAGTTTTTTTTTTTCGTTTTTTTTAAATCATCCCCAAAAATTTAAATGGCAACAGCTATAAAGAGCTTGTAGGTGTTATGGCATTCGGTCACTTGGGACTTTAAGGCGAACTGGGTGTGTATCCAAAGGCTTCAAATGAAACTGAGAAGTCTACATGAATGAGACCATTACATCAGATGAGCGCAGTCCTAGACAGGATTCCATTTGTCATGCGGTCTCCTTATTCATCCCTTAATTGTTCAACAGGGTAATAAGGGAAAAATATATAGTTTAACGTGTTATATTGCTAGTTAGGGAAAAGAGGGCTGCTCAGCTACTGGAAAATACACTATGAACTGCGTGCCTGTAGCTTTTCTCAACATGGGGCGCACGCTGTGAAAGTTAATGGTGCATGGAGGTTTCTATGAAATATGCTCTACTCTTGAGACACTTTTTCTGTACTTTCCTGCAAATTTTCACCCGACTGCTGAGAAAAGTCTTGTAAATCACATCCATGAATCACACTGGCAGCCTGAGTCTGGAACAGGCATTACTCGTGGTGAACAAGAGTGCGCTGACCCCACCAGGCTTGGAGGATACTGTATATTTTTTCAGGGAGAGCCACGGGATGCGGTGTCATCGGTCCGAATCTGCAGGGAAAAAAAATGAGAAAAATCGATGAAAATGTTATTTCTAAATACGCAGAAACAATGCTGTAAATGAACAATAATCGTCCTAAATTAAAAGCAAAAATTGTAACAAAAGCTTCACTCGTTGGCATAGAAAACTTAGGAGAAGAAGAAAAACCACCACTGGGTCTGGGCTCCCAACAGCACAGCTTGCCACAAGCTATTAATGAACAAAAAGAAGTGCACGTGCCACTACTTCGTTATCAAACCTAGTTCTCGCAAAACATCTGAAATGAAACGCTATGTTTTGTGATCTGAGTTCTCGTTTTTTTAGTATTTATTTTTGTCAATTATTCAAACTTTATCTATTTGGTATATACATTTTTCAAAATTAGTATTTTTAAGACCTCATGCACAAAAAAGAAGAAAACAAAACACAATCACATTCCTATTTACAAACCACATTAGTAATACATTTCAAGATTCCTCATTCAAACAATCAATCATACCTCTTTCATACCATTTCAGAACATAAAACAGACAGTGCAAAAAATATATAAATTATTCAGTAAATATTCACAACAAAGCCAAAAGCATTTCTTATTCTCAACAGAACACCTATTTTTGAATTTCTGTAACTTTTTCTCTATTTCAGGCTTTTTAGAAACAGTGTACGCGTTTCGAACTCATATCAGTTTTGAGTTCTCATCAGGACCATAGTCTGTAATAAAGGAAAAATATTCTTAATTTAGAATATGAATTCTTGTTAAAAACAAGCCGCCTCAGCCATTACTGCTAGCTTCCTTATCTTACCTCTCGCTCAATAGAGACCAGAGGAAGGTGGATTATCCCCGTTGTCAGCACACATCTGATGTAAAAAAAGGGAACATGGTCAATACCCACTTTCTATTTTGTACATACAACATGTCAACAACCAGCTTTTATGCGCCTCACTTACTTTAGTATGTCTGTCGGAATCCCAATTTTTGTTATATATGGACGGCCTGGCTCTCACATCTCTGAAGGAACAGATAAGGACTAATGAATACGCTTTTTTTTAAAAAAACAACGAGGATTTTGTATGTTTAGAGATACTGTGTCAAGGTTCTTACCTTGAGGAGGAGCTTAGGCGACTTGCAACACGGATCCTGTGCCTTCGCCTGGGAAACCTGAAACGGCATCAGGCGGCGGTAAGTTATAATGATGCACAAGCTCGTAGTTAGAAGACTAGATGCTTACTTAGTTTTGTTGGAGTTATCGATGCGTGTCCTTACCTTCAACAAGCGGGGAACGGTGCAATACAGGGAGGTCTTCTTCAGTGTTGTGAACGCGTTGTGTCAGTCGCGTTTGCTTCCGGGTCCGCAAAGGACCATGGAACGTGTAGTTTGCTCGATGTTGGAGCTTTTTATGCATAGTCTTACGCCGTCTCGAAGCGGGGTCTGAAACGTGGTCAAGTGGCAAATCACATATATATGATCACTAAGCATGGGCGGAAAATCCGTTCCGCTCGAGGATTTTGCGGATTTTCGGTAAATTTGCAATCCGCGAACTCTCGCGAATGTACCAAAAATCCGCAAATTCGCACGCAGCGGATTTTTTTTCTTGGTGATACAATATTGCGGCATGCAGCGTTCACTTACCGTCGTTCAGCGTTTGCCGAGTTGTTTTTCTCTATATTTTGCGAGCGCTGCGCCATTTTGGATCTTGCTGCGGGATCCCGCGGGGGTTTGGCGACGCATCGCGAGAGTTTGCAATTGCGAACATGTAGGTGCGGCGGGCAGCAACAATCTCGCACTCGCGAAATTACAAAATTTGCAATTCTGCACAAGAAATCCACTAGCAAGCATCATAGACCTTCTGAAAATGATAATTTTTATCAGGATAACTCCTCAGGTTGACATTTGCCTGCACTTTTTTTGAATTTGAGGCCTTTTGACTTTCTTTGGATCACTTTTGGATTAGAAATCAACTTTCACAAGTAAGTTTGTTTGGGGCATTACAGTTGCTGTTCTGCAGAAAAACGAGTTTTGCTAAGTTGAAAGCACTCAGCAGGTGCAAAAGTTCACTCATCATGAGTAACCATTCCCTGTAGTACTTCCTGAGGGGCCCCTCCAGAGTTCAGTTGCCTATGTTTGTTTGGGGCATTACAGTTGCTGTTCTGCAGAAAAACGAGTTTTGCAAAACTGAAAGCACTCAGCAGGTGCAAAAGTTCAAACTCATCATTAGTAACCATTCCCTGTAGTGCTTCCTGACTGGGGCCCCTCCAGAGTTCAGTTGCTAGTTGCAACAATTCTATGACCCTGCTCTGACCCTCATAGCAGGCTCATAGAATAGCTACAAGTAGGCCACAAAGGTCCTGGGAAAAAAAATTGCACTGCAACAGAAAGCAAATTACAGATAAGGAAGCAGGTGCCAGACTGGAATTTTAAAACAGTGACACATTAATAAATCAACCCCAAATTAATTCATGTCAGTTGAAGCAGGGCAGGTGTTCTTGCTTTCCCCCCCCATAATCTACAGTGATGAACCAGAGGGTGGCATTGATGTACCAGAGGGTGGCATGGGTAAAACAGGGTGGCAGTGGTGAAACAGATGGTGCTGTGAACCTGTGATGATGAACCAGACTAGAAACAACATAGTTGCGACCGTTGCGAGCCGACAAGTAAGTTCGCAATTGCGAACTGGTACAAAACCCTCGCGAACTGGCAGAAACCCTTGCGAACACAAAAAAAATCCGCAAATTTGCGAGAATTCGCGGATTTTGCGGATTGCGAGTTGGCAAATACGCAAATTCGCGAACGACAGATTTGCAAAATTTGCCAATGATCACTGGTATATTCCTCTTATTAACAATGGTGGTATTTCCCACAAGCAATTGGATTATTGTGTATTGTATCATCATGAGTTTTTCGATGGTGCAATTTCCCACTGTGTTTATGCCGGTAATCTGATGTTGGTGGGCTTAAGTTTCACCTACAGAGTGTCTCATTGTTGGTTCTTATCTGATTTG
The DNA here is from genome assembly GCF_964263255.1 of Lissotriton vulgaris. Taxonomy (NCBI): domain Eukaryota; kingdom Metazoa; phylum Chordata; class Amphibia; order Caudata; family Salamandridae; genus Lissotriton; species Lissotriton vulgaris. Next base: position 1,467,636,180 of record NC_141695.1, read on the forward strand.
GTGGATTTTTTCGATTTCTTTGGTTGCCAAGGCACTTGGGAACTGTAGTTTCAACATGTGTGTAGGAACTTTCAGAATTGTTACAGAACTTATTCCCACAATGTGGACGTACATCACTGTTACTTTGAGCATATATTTGATCCTCGGAGCATATTATACAATTAGTTGGTCGTTTGTTCTTTCTGGGTTTTAGACAATGGCTTTTGGTGGCTGAAGGTCCGATTGCGAAGTCATCTATTTCAGTCTCTGGATGGGGATTTCATAATGGAACCATCAACTGGTGTAGTTCAGTTTTCTGTGAATTCACTGCGTCATAGTTTAAACATTTCTGACATCTCATTTAATCCTAGTATTGCCGTGTTGAATTTGACTATTAATATTGCTTCCATTTTTGTCAATTTTGCCTCAAGACTTCCGCCTCTTGAATCATTTTCCACTTTCGCTATTACTGTCCAAACTAGATCAGTGTCTTTGTGCTTTTTTTCTTGTCAATGGTTGACTAGGGGTGCTGTTGTTACATTGTTTCGGATTCTGGATTTATGTTGTTGTATCCGAAGACGTATTTCTTGGTTTGTTTTACCAATGTAAACAAAGTTACATGGACATCGAATTCCATAGACAACATATTTAGATTTGCATTTAGAGAAAGTCTCATGTTTCCAGCTTATCCGATTGTGTGTGAATACTGTTCCTTCTTTCGTTGCGTCGCAGCATGAGCATGTTCCGCATCTATGATGTACCTGAATCGGGGGTAGGCCTAACATGGTGCACAGATTGGAACTCTTTTCTTGTGGTAAAGCAGCTCTCACCAACTGGTTGGCAACGCTGCAATTCTTTTTAAATGCAAAAAGTGGTTCATTCTTGAAGGCTCGATCCAAGTTTCTTAAGAGGTGCCAGTTTTGTCTTACTACCTTTTTCAAGGCGTTTGAATTTGGACAAAACGTGGATACAAAGACAATCCTGTCAGTTTCTTTTTTTATTCTTCTCTCCAAAAGGGTGTCCCGTGGTGTCCACCACGCTCTTTCAAGGGATTCTTTCAATAATTTTTTGGGGTATCCACGTTGTTGTAGGTTTGCTATTAGATTTTCCGCTTGTCTAAGGTATTCTTCTTTATATTGACAATTGCGTTGGATTCTTAAATATTGTCCGTATGGGAGGTTGTCTTTTAGGCTACAGGGGGGGTTGCTTCTAAAATGGAGGGCCTTGTTTCGATCTGTGGATTTTTTGTAGAGTGTTGTTACTAGACCTCCTTCTGAAGGGTGAACCTCTACGTCTAAAAACTGCTTTTTTTCTCTAGAATGCTCCAGACTAAATTTGATTGTAGGTTCTCTATTATTGATCCAATCATGGAACCTCTTCAATTCCTCCTCTGAGCCTGACCAGACGAAAAATATATCGGCGATAAAACAATGCCATGTGAAATCCATTGGGGAAAAAGGGTTGTTTTGATAGACAAAGGTCTCCTCATATTTGGACATAAACAGCACAGCCAATTCAGGGTCGAATGGACATCCCATCGCCACGCCCCCTACTTGGAAGAAGAACTCTCCATTAAAGTTGATGTAGTTCTTTTTTAATGCGAACTCAGCAAGTTTTAGGATAAATCCTGTTGGTATTCTGTGTGGTCTCTCTCTCTCTTCTAGGTATGTTTCCAAGACATAGACCCTTCATCCTGCGGGATTTGAGTGTATAAAGACATAGGGCTCCATTACGATGTCGGGTGGATCGCCACCGCCATGGTGGCGGTGGCGATCCGCCCGACAGAAATGCCCGCCCGCCACCCTTTTCCCCCCGCTACATTACAATGGCGGGGGGTACCGCAACGGAGGGAAACACCTCCAGCCACTTTTCCGCCCCGGCCGCTTCGGCGGAAAAGGAATGATATGGTGGTGGTGTCTAATAGACACCTCCAGACATATTATGATGTGTGGTGTGCAGTGCCTTTCCCCGGCAGCGATGCCGCCACGGAAAGGCATGCGGTCTTCCCTCTGGGGCCCCCTGCAGGCCCCCAGAGTGAAGTACAGGTGGGGGGTGCACGTGGGGGGTACCTGTGGTACCCCCCTTCATTGTCATTTGCAAAGCGGCAGGCACCGCGCGGTGCCTGCCGCTTTGCAAATGACAATGTTAAAGTGCATTTTCAGCATTGTGGCGGGCGGTGAGGAGAGCATATAGAAAATACAGGATGTGCCCGCCACTGGGGCGGGCACATCCTAATGGCACCCCCGGGACCCCCGCCCTTATGGCGGGCGGTCCCGATTTACGATGGGATGATGGGCGGGCAAAGTCCGCCCGTCATCCTAATGGCCCCCATAATGTCCATTGTACCATCAGGTGAATGTTCTTGTCAAATTTAATTGTAGTCAGCTTGTTAATAAAATCGGTCGTATCTTGTACATACGATTTTACATGTGATAAAAACGGCTTCAGAAAAAAATCAACAAACTTGGAAATTGGTTCAAGTAAGGATTCGCAACCCTGGGGGTGTTTTTTCATTTTTATGTAGTTTTGGCAATACATAAAATAATGGTATACTGGGGTGTTTAATTTTTAGGTATTCCGTTTCTTTTTTTCCAAGAAAACCCTGGTCAAATCCTTCATAGATTATATTATGTAATTCATTTTTTAAGTCAAATGTCGGGTCCTTGTTGATTTTCTGATAACAAGTTTCATCAATAAATTGTCTTTTGACTTCCTCGATATATAATTCCTTGTCCCAAATGACAATAGAGCCACCTTTATCGGCCTGCTTTATAATAACCGAGGTGTCTGATTTGAGGTTTGCTTGTGACTCCACCTTGGATAGATTGTGTTTAATCCACTTTTTTTTAGTTTCCATTTCTGTCCATGTAACTTAGTTTACATTGGTAAAAAAAAACAAGAAATACGTCTTCGGATACAACAACATAAATCCAGAATCAGAAACAATGTAACAACAGCACCCCTAGTCAACCATTGGCGAGAAAAAAAGCACAAAGACACTGATCTAGTTTGGACAGTAATTGCGAAAGTGGAAAATGATTCAAGAGGCGGAAATCTTGAGGCAAAATTGACAAAAATGGAAGCAATGTTAATAGTCAAATTCAGCACGGCAATACTAGGATTAAATGAGATGTCAGAAATGTTTAAACTATGACGCAGTGATCTCACAAAAAATGAACCACACCAGTTGATGGTTCCATTATGAAATCCCCATCCAGAGACTGAAATAGATGACTTCGCAATCGGACCTTCAGCCACCAAAAGCCATTGTTTAAAATCCAGAAAGAACAAACGACCAACTAATTGCATAATATGCTCCGATAATCAAATATATGCTCAAAGTAACAGTGATGTACATCCACATTGTGGGAATAAGTTCTGTAACAATTCTGATAGTTCCTACACACATGTTGAAATGACAGTTACCAAGTGCCTTGGCAACCAAAGAAATCGAAAAAATCCACCAAATCAGATAAGGACCAGCAACGAGACACTCTGTAGGTGAATTTTAAGCCCACCAACATCAGATTACCGGCATAAACACAGTGTGAAAATTGCACCATCGAAAAACTCATGATGATACAATACACGATAATCCAATTGCTTGTGGGAAATACCACCATCATTAATAAGAGGAATATACCAGTGATCATATATATGTGATTTGCCACTTGACCACGTTTCATACCCCCTCCGAGACGGCGTACGACTATGCATAAAAAGCTCCAACATCGAGCAAACTACACGTTCCATGATCCTTTGCGGACCCGGAAGCAAACGCGACTGACACGCCGCATTTACAGCACCGAAGAAGACCTCCCTGTATTGCACCGTGCCCCGCTTGTTGAAGGTAAGGACACGCATCGATTACTCCAACAAAACTAAGTAAGCATCTAGTCTTCTAACTACGAGCTTGTGCATCATTATAACCATTCCCAATGCCTGATGTCGTTTCAGGTTTCCCAGGCGGAGGCACAGGATCCGTGTTGCAAGTCGCCTAAGCTCCTCCTCAAGGTAAGAACCTTGACACTGTATCTCTAAACATACAAAATCCTCGTTGTTTTTAAAAAAAAGCGTATTCATTAGTCCTTATCTGTTCCCTCAGAGATGTGAGAGCCAGGCAGTTCATATATAAAAAAATTGGGATACCGACAGACATACTAAAGTAAGTGAGGCGCATAAAAGCTGGTTGTTGACACGTTGTATGTACAAAATAGAAAGTGGGTTGTGACCATGGTCCTTTTTTTTACATCAGATGTGTGCTGACGACGGGGATAATCCACCTTCCTCTGGTCTCTATTGAGCGAGAGGTAAGATAAGGAAGTTAGCAGTAATGGCTGAGGCAGCTTGTTTTTAACAAGAATTCATATTCTAAATCAAGAATATTTTTCCTTTATTACAGACTATGGACCTGATGAGAACTCAAAACTGATATGAGTTCGAAACGCGTAGACTGTTTCTAAAAAGCCTGAAATAGAGAAAAAGTTACAGAAATGTTTTTGGCTTTGTTGTGAATATTTGTATTCCAACATTTAATGAATTATTTATATATTTTTTGCACTGTCTGTTTTATGTTTTGCAATGGTATGAAAGAGGTATGATTGATAATTTGTATGAGGAATCTTGAAATGTATTACTAATGTGGTTTGTAAATAGGAATGTGATTGTGTTTTGTTTTCTTCTTTTTTGTACATGAGGTCTTAAAAAATACTAATTTTGAAAAATGTATACACCAAATAGATAAAGTTTGAATAATTGACAAAAGTAAATAATAAAAAAACGAGAACTCAGATCACAAAACATAGCGTTTCATTTCAGATGTTTTGTGAGAACTAGGTTTGATAGAAAACGTAGGGGCATATTACCAACCCTTAGCGATATTTATCGCTAAATAGGCTTAGCGATGATTTTTTTATCGCTGCCTATCGCTGAATATGTTAGCGGAGAAAACATGCTTTTAGCAACGTTTTTCTCCATTTTGCTAAAATATCCAGCGATAGAGGCGAAATGCGTGAGTATCGCTGAGAATACAGCGATATTCACGCATTAGCGACAAAATGCTCTTAGCCATGTTATCCACCTCCCATTGAATAACATGGGTAAGAACTGGTCTGGGCAGGTGTTAGTATTTGGACATATTCACGCTTAGTGTGAATATTTCCAACGCTACGCCTGCCTTCCTAATAGGCGATAGCGACGTTAGCGACTGCTTTCATTCGCTAACTGGTTGGGTACGCCCACTTTGCATGTCATTAGCCATAAACATCGCTGACATGCAAAGCGGGCCCCAAACCGCTCGCTATCGCCTAAAAGCTGTCGCTAACATCAGTTAGCGACAGCTTGCTAATAGAGCGATAGAATTATCGCCGCTTAGCGGCCGAAAACGGCCACTAAATCGGCGATAATTGCCTATCGCCCCCCTTGGTAATATGCCCTTTAGTTAATATGAATGTTGCCAAAAAATGAAAAGCAAGCTATTTAAATAGTTAGGCCTGCTTTACAAGTTGGATCTGATTACAGGACATTCAGTCCAGATTGATATTATGAGACCTACGGGAATACTGCAGATGACACTACCTAGGATGGCACATCTACCAGGCCAAAGTTGTAATTTTTGACTAACGATTTTTGCATGTAATTCCCGATTCCACAAGGATCCATATGGTATTATAATTGATGCCATGGCAATACTTTATTCCAGAGTTCTGGAAACCTGCAGTATAGGTAATGCTGGCTTAAGTACCACCCCACTGCAATTGTCAATATAATTGGAATGTGGGCCTTTGCCTCTTTCACTCAGGCTTTACTGACATCTCTCTGTGCACCTCTTTTCTCCTCTTATTACGATCATGGTGGTTTTGAGATTGGGAGATACCATGCCTGGCATTAAACATTTCCACCAGTGTCTCCCCATCAAGGTTCGGCCATAAGTATTTGTCCCCACAATGGGGAATAACCGTATGGACCCTGAAATAACACTTCTTTTTTTCTGATCTTTATCTATCAGTTCTGAGGACATGTGCTGCCATTTACAGTCATCTTTGAGCAGATGGTGAAGGTCAGCAGGACAGCCATAGTGGGAGGTGTAGGTGGTCAGGATAGTGTTGGAGGCAAATCACGGTATGAACTAGTTGAAAGGAGCCTTCATCTCACTCCAAGGTATAGGAGGAGGTTGGATGCAGGCCTTACTGCAGCCCCAGTGTGAACATCCCCGTGGTTCTAGCAGATGTGGACACACATCCAGTCAAACTAGAATGGTATTCCCTCACCCAGTAATTCCAAATGTGGGAACACCAGGACCCATGTGAGCTGGGGCAGCAGTAACCCACTGCACCCCAACTGTATCAAGGGACAGCACTCCCCCACAATCGTAACAAGGGCCTTTGTCTTTCCTGAAAAAAGATCTCTGAACTCAATTTATATTTAAGAAAAGGTGATTTTTGAGCTTGTGAATGAATTTTTCCTATGGAGAGGTTTCATGTGAGTAAATCTCCTGCTTAAGTTTGGAGTGGGCTTTCCAATGTGGGGATGCCCTATAAAAATCTATATTTAGAACTTTCAGAACTCTTTCCTGACCCATGGCAAACTTCAGATGGTTAGAGATTTACTCCAGTCAAGGTTCAGAGTAAGTCTGTTTCCCATGCGGGGAGTAGAAGAAAACACCCTCCATAATTAGTTGGGGTGTAGTTAAAGGGGCTTCCGCAATGGGAAAAATATTTCCCAGTGTAATCAAAAAATCTGAAATGCATGTACATTTGCACTGGTTTTTTTTGGTATTCAAGAATATATGGCTATATGTGCTTGCATGGGAAAACTGAATTCACAAAACGTTTCTATGATTATGCTTGGAGATTGCAATTGGTGTATTTTTCCAGGTGCACTGGAAGAGTTTGTTGAAGTCCTCAAATGAGTAAATCAATATGCATGTGATGTTAAAAATATCCAAGTCCAGAATTGCTAATTTTTTAAGAATGAGACCCAGAATGCAAGTGGGCTGACCAGCAATAAAGTAAATGAATACCTTAGTCATGGCCAGGGGTGCTGTTAAACTGTCTTGGAGGCTGACAGTGCACATCATCTCCTTTTCTCCAGTCACTCCTCGTACACGTATGATGCTTCTGCACAATTTCTCTATGCCTAAAAGAGCAAGCAAAAAGTGAAATGAAAATGTCTAAAGTCAAAGCAAAATATAAACAAGTCACTTTCAGTCTATCCAAAATATAGTCATAAGGTATTAAAATTTAGCTCATTAAAAATCTGTTTGCTCCAGAAAGATCTTTGCGTGATTGTTTTTCGGACTGCTGCTCGTTGGATGGTTGCAGCAAACAAATGATGGATGAAATACTGACAATGCAACCATTCTCCCCCAGTCAAAAGTTCTGGGTTAAATCCATCGTTCTTTTACCCACTACGCCACCCCAGTTTGGACCCAGCCATATGAAAATCAGTCTTGACCCTGTGCCCCATAGGAACAGTCCACACCGAACTACCAGGCCAGGTCCTCCCGTGACCAGAAACAAGCATCCTGGGAACGGTTTCAGGGAATGTCACCCTTATTCAGCCAGGCTAGCTTGAATCCAGTGGCACAGTGAGCAGGGGACCCACGTCTTGGCATACCCATCCCACGTAGGGTGAAAAGTGTTACAGCAAACAAACGTCGGACGGAATGCAGACAATGTAAACATTCTCCTCCAGTCGAAAGATCTGGGTTAAATCCATTGTTCTTTTGCCCACTATGTCACCTCAGTTTGGACCCAGCCATATGCAAATTAGTCTTGACCCTGTGCCCCATGGGAACAGTCCAGACCGAACTGCCAGGCCATGTCCTCCCTGGACTGGAAACAAGCATCCTGAGACCGGCTTCAGGGTATGTCACCTTTCTTCAACAAATGATGGACGGAATGCTAACAATGCAAACATTCTCCCCCAGTCAAAAGATCTGGGTTAAATCCATTGTTCTTTTGCCCACTAGGCCACCCCAGTTTGGACCCAGCTAGTTGGATGGTTGTCATGCAACTGAATACTATTACTAGGTTTCAGGCTTTGGATTTCTTTTCACCAACCTTTTTTACATGGTATTTTACCTGTAGGGTTAATTGATGACAGTGAAGATGTTGGCACACACGATACTCCATTAAAATACTGGGTATTATACAATACATAATATATCAGAAGTTGGGTAGAATGAACAAGTAAGATGCAGAAGAGAGTGATGCTTCTCTTTTCCTCGTAAATTGCTCCAATCATTAATACATAGCATTCTACCAACATATATAAATGCACACATGCAAATATATATTGTTTCCTCAAAAACCAAGCCCCATAAATCCTTTATAAACAACCTCATGCTAAATGGAGAGAGTCAATACCTTTGACTACCTTGGCATTTGACTCACAGACAAAATGCTGTGGAGGCCCCATTTAGCCAAGATGTTCATGAGCCACAAACGTGTGGTCGGAGCACTAGGTCAAGAACATCGCTCCTCGCACAGCAGGCCAGTTGCCCCAGCCCTCACGGTTTATGATGCCAAGGCGGTCAGCTCAGCCCTTTATGGAGCAGAGCTATGGGGGTTTGACAATGTAGACAACATCTGCAGATCTGAGCACAAGTTTTCGAGGGACCTGGTGATGCTCCCCGCAATGTCCCACTAACACCTTTAATGTATGACATGGGTAGGCTGTCGTTCAGAGACATTGTCAAACTGCGCCCATTGCTTTTCTAGGCCCGCTTAAGGTGCACTCCTGAACTCACTAAATATGCGACAGCACTAACTGAGGTGATGAGCCTAGATGCTGATCACAGAGTTAACTGGATAGCAAACGTCAGGAAAACCATTACAGTTCTGGGTAAACCCCCCTAACAAGGCAGGGCTTTAACGTGCATAATGGGATTGGATAGATAGCCAGGAACTTAGCAAGCCAAATGTGGGGAGGCTTATGGAGGAGTTTTACAACCACAAGCAGAGCAGAAGCCTTGAGTCATATCTGGACATAATCCAGGTACCACGGGATAGGGCATTGTATATCCATTTTAGGCTCGCTCACTTTCTGTCCATGCATTAACAACAAAATGGCGTCCCCCCAAACAATCTGAAGACAAATAACACCCTCGACCATCAGGTTGCTCTGCATGTTCTGAAGTTTGAAGCAAGAGTTTTCTTTGCTTGTGGGGTGGCTAAGTTTCTAAGCCATGCTTGGATAGTCAGGCAAAAAGCCTTGCATGGGGTGGCCCAACTCTACATTCTAGGTCACATGGAGAAATCACCCCAACCCAAGATAGCCTCCTCACTATGAAAACTGCACTCTATGCACTGGCACTTTACGTAAGCCCTATTGGATTGGATTGTTACGACTGTACTTTTTAACTGTTCTTATCTAAACTATCCATGATTTTGCCAATGAACGTTTGGAAATTTTTATTGTATTGTTGATAACTATTTTATGCCTTGCGGTGCAAAAACATGTTCATATGTCCCGACTGAGCACATTTTTCTGATCATCCATGTATTACATGATAATTTGTATTATCTTCATTTTTTACCTTTTTATAAATGGTGCTCAATGCTTTTATAATACTAGTTATCGAAATAAATCAATTGATTGATTGATATATTGTTTCATGCTGGGATTTCCCACCTTCATAAACATTAAAAACTCACATGTGTACAAAAGGAACTTACCCACAGTATGGGAATGCATGAGCAACCTGAGAAACAGAAGTAATTAGGCTACTTACAAGAACCTGATGGTCCAGGGAACACTTCTCTACTTAAGGGTACTCCGTCAAAACATGGTGGATATTCAGGCCAGCCTATTACTAGCGAGTGAAAGAAACAGGAGTATAACCCATAGACCAAAATGGGACTGGGTACGTTAATTGTAAAAAGAAACAATGTCCCACTAGGTATCATTGATGAAGGCAGTTCAAAATTATGTATACAGTACGTATTACAAGAAAGGAACACCAGGGAGTCTCAGTACATTTTGTGATAGGGTTATTAATCACCAATTGCATCAAACATGGGAAGCACAGTTAAAGGCAGCACTGTACATGAAAAAACATCATGAAGCAACCCAAAGAACACTTGGTGAAAATGTGATGACGCAGTGATAGTGACGACGCAAGTGAAAGTGAGAAAAACAGCGTGGTCGGCGCAAAGTGATAAAAACAATCAATTAAAGGCTTTCACATTGGATATATACAATTAGACAAGTTGAATTTGAGATAGTGATAAGCCTATTGGTAGTGCGCCGTGAAATTGCGCTGTTGTAGTCGACGGCGTTTCGATCCTCTGTAAATCGGGATCCTCTTCAGGACAGGGTTGGCGTTGAATTAAGGTGCTGGTAGATGGGTACATTAACTGGATCCAGAGGTATATTGTGGGTCCAGGACCTAGTACACATTTAAAGTGTATAATGATTGCAGCGCCTGAATCGCTGGAGGCAGAGCGTTGCCGGTTAGGAATCAGGCGATAACGCTGGGCGATTAAAAACTCTTTTCGGTCTGCAGTGCCTGGGTGAGTCAGGCAGCGGTTGCCGATTTGATCAAGGCAGTGTCGTCCCGTGCAGAGTAGCCGCTACTCTGCACGGGACGACACTGCCTTGATCAAATCGGCAACCGCTGCCTGACTCACCCAGGCACTGCAGACCGAAAAGAGTTTTTAATCGCCCAGCGTTATCGCCTGATTCCTAACCGGCAACGCTCTGCCTCCAGCGATTCAGGCGCTGCAATCATTATACACTTTAAATGTGTACTAGGTCCTGGACCCACAATATACCTCTGGATCCAGTTAATGTACCCATCTACCAGCACCTTAATTCAACGCCAACCCTGTCCTGAAGAGGATCCCGATTTACAGAGGATCGAAACGCCGTCGACTACAACAGCGCAATTTCACGGCGCACTACCAATAGGCTTATCACTATCTCAAATTCAACTTGTCTAATTGTATATATCCAATGTGAAAGCCTTTAATTGATTGTTTTTATCACTTTGCGCCGACCACGCTGTTTTTCTCACTTTCACTTGCGTCGTCACTATCACTGCGTCATCACATTTTCACCAAGTGTTCTTTGGGTTGCTTCATGATGTTTTTTCATGTACAGTGCTGCCTTTAACTGTGCTTCCCATGTTTGATGCAATTGGTGATTAATAACCCTATCACAAAATGTACTGAGACTCCCTGGTGTTCCTTTCTTGTAATACGTACTGTATACATAATTTTGAACTGCCTTCATCAATGATACCTAGTGGGACATTGTTTCTTTTTACAGCCTATTACTAGCATCATAGACATCAATACACATGTAATATGGCGGATGGGACATCTGCCTTATTTGTGACAGAGTATCCAGCCCATCAAGCTCTAAATAAGGCCCTATAACTCCCAGAATATATTGGTGGAACAAAAACATAGCTGTGGAAACATGATGAGCCTGATTCACAAGAAATTAGGTAAAGGAAGGGCCGATATCTCCACACATGCCTCTAGGTATTTGTCCTACCTTTTTGTCAGTGGCGTAACAAAACGTGAAGGAACCCCCTGCAAGGTACTTAGAGGGGCCCCTGCTCAGTATTTAATAAGCCACTCTCGGGCTAGAGTACTGTGCTGAGGGGGGCCCTTACTACTCGGGCCCCCCACCCCACAGGGGCTGCGGGGGCCTGTGTAACACCACTGCTTTTTGTATTCACAGTCATTCTCAGGAGCACGCCTGAAAACCTGCACCGGAAATTTCCTTGCAGGCTCCTATTTTGGTTGCACAGTTTTTCATGCAGAAAATTCCACAAAATTCTGCACAGTGGAAATAGAATTCCCTGTGCAAAAGCATGTTTTTTCTCCAAAAGCAAAGTATTTTTCCAATACTTCTCCAGGAAATCTAGAAATTATGTGTTCCGCTTCCTACCATGGCATAGGAGCTATGTCGGTCCTTGTCTGGAGTATATTTAAGAGCCTTGGCTTACTTCCCTCTATAACATTCATAGGCCTTGATTCTGAGTGGCTTCTGGGAAGATGCAATTTATCACATCCAATTAAATCAGACCATCTGGTTTTCTGAATTTAACTGGTGAGATTAATTGTACATATTCTGAGTTTTTGGCGAACTCGTGAATTTTGGTGTTTAATATACAAAATCTGCATGTCAAAGTAAATTACATACTCTTTTTGCCTTTTAAATTCCGACAGCTTTGACCAGCTGAAATTTAAGGGAAGGTGAGGGCTTTATTGTATCTGGTAACTATAGGGTGCTGTAAATTTCATAAACTCTGAATTCCAACTCCTCCTCAAACAGGGATTTTGCGGGGGTAAAAACTCCAACCAATTCAGAATTAGGGCCATGGACTTTTCTTAAAACTTCAGTCTTCAGTGACAGCTCTTCCGCTATGGAGGACCAGCCTTGCCCCACTGCTTTTAAGCAGTGCAAAGTAAAGGAACCATAAATTGATAACAACTTTCAGCTATTATCATTTTATGTTTTAGTGCTGCTTAGTTTGTGGGAGGGCGGGTGGGCGGGGCTGCTTTGCTCTTGGTGCAGGGCAGGGGAGGAGTGGTTTGCCCACTCCTAAATGCACATGGCTGTTTGGCTAGCACTCTCGGGCTGCCCAAACCAGTCATGCGCACTTTCCCCGTTCTCCATGCAGGCTGCATTACAGCAGTGGCGGCTGGTTCCATTTGAGAGTGGTAGGGCGTAAAACAATAGCCGTACCGCAATGTTGCAAGCGAGCGTAGTGAGCAAGCCTGAACCACCTATGGGGGCTCGGGAGGGGGGGTTCTCCTCGAAAAAAAATTGAAAAAAGAGTGGGCAAATGGTGCGTTTTCAAGCAAATTTGAGATAGCAGGAAGGTTAATAAAGCAATTGTGAATCTGTTCTAACAAAGACAGTGACTGGCAACACTGGCAACACTGTCTAATTGGATGCATATCAGAGGCCATCCTACCACATGCACTGTCCATCTGTGCCACTGTGTGCTATTTTTTCACAAGTGATGGTTTGTCCTAAAGGTCACGGTCCCATATTTATAGATGTTATTCGTTGAATTAGTTAATTCATACACATTTTATATAAATTATACAGCGTGGGGCTCAGTATGCTTGACTCTTTCAGCTGGTCTTGGGTTTTTTAGCCATTAGAACTTTGCATATTGGATTTTTTGAGCCCACAATTAAAATGTTCAAAATTAAACTACAAAACACGGAATTAAGGGTCCCAGGGCTAAAATGCAAGGCTAGCTCCACTGTGCCCCCTGCCACGGGGAGACTTGTGGAGGCCGGGGTGCACGCATGACTCAGATCTCTGCCACGTCATTGTGCTCTCGGCCACAGACAGGCTTTTGCGGGTCCAATGATGTCTCTGAAACAGGCCCTGGTCACACAAGGTGGAAACCTCAGAACAGCTGGAAGGTCCTGGCAGACTGTGCACTATACGCACGCAAGAACAACATAAGAATATTGCTCACCGCACACGAGAGGCTTATGCAGGGCCACTGGCTTCCAGAATCCAGACCCTGGCTCTGTGTACCACAACAGAGCCCCGAATATACCACTGAGAGCCATGTGCAGGTCAAGGAGCACGTCTGTCTGCAGGCCTCAACTACAAAACAGAGACCCGCCCTCCCAAAATTAAGCGGCCTCAGTCATACAGTGGGAGGACCTGCGCACCTGTGCAGGCCTACCGGCATCTCTGCAATAGGCCTCTGTCACACAATCGTGCCCGCTGTCATGGGTAAATTATTACTGTATTTGGTGCATGCAGCACAGGTGGCGATACTTTTTCCATTGTTAAACCAGGTTTCACTCGTCAACTTGTGAGTATGGAATAAAATAACCCAGCTGTACAACAGGAAGATGGTTGAAGCCTTTGTGCTGGCGCTGCTTGAAGCAACACAAAAACAATAAAATTAAAAAGTGAAGACAGCCTGATGCTTGGGAAACTGCAGCCCAGTATACACAAACATTACCAGGTAAAATAATAATAACTTATCTTTCATAGTGCACTAAATAAAGTAACAAAGCTAAATCAGTTGTCACTATTTCTCTAACGAAAGGTATGCAGTGTATCAACTTTAGAAGAATGAAAGATGAGTTGATTCTGCCAGCATTTGAACCTATGTTACAGATTTCGCACGTCTCCCATCGAGGAACGCATCAACTCTTTCAGACACCTCTCCAACAAAAGAAAATTTTAAAATATAACTTGGTACATTCATTTCTGTGTGTGTGATTTTCTTGCTTTCAATCTGTTAATTTTCAAAGGTTCTAAAGCTATAGCGCCTACATGCGATTCCATGGACGAAACTCCAGAAGCGGGTGGCATGACGAGTGGGTGGGGGTATCGTGTTGGGGGGTTGTGCGTGGTGGGGGTAGGTTGGGAGGCGGGAGGATTAAAAAATAATATAAAACTTACCCTCACTTCACCCGGGTTCTGCGATTTCCTGCTGCCGCAGCTCTCCGACTCTTCAGGAAGCTGCCACCCACAGGCAGCCTCCCTCCCTCCCCTCCGCCAATCACAGCACTGCAATGGCAGCATTGTGATTGGTGAGGCACAGCGGAGAGCGCCCCAGCCAGGAGCCTAATCGGAGGCCCTTTTCTCTTTGTAGACTGCATGCAGCCTACTTATAGAAAACTGAGAGTGCACATGACTACTTTGGCTGGCCCCAGGCCGACCAAAGAAGTCAGGCCCAAAGCATTGGGCTAGCCACTCCCCCCGCCCTTGAGCAGGACCGCCCTCCCGCTGGCCCACAACCAGGCACTCCAGGCACTTCTGCTTTCTCGCAGTGCGAGAAGCAGAAACATAAAATTGTAGTTTTACCATGTTATGTTTCTGCTTCTCACAATGCGAGAAAGCAGTGGGGCGACACAGGGGCGGCCTTAGGCATGTGCAAGCTGTGCACCTGCACCGGACCGCCAAACCCCAGGGGCCGCCACGCCAATATATATCCTTACTATAATAATCCAGTGAGGATGGATACATATTTGCGTGGCGGCCCCCGGCAGGGATTTGGCGTCCTCCTGCTCTGTTCCACTTCACAACACCCTGACCCGGTCCCCCCCTCTTCACTGGCCTGCGCACCTGCATTCCTCCTGGTTCCCGCCCGGACCCCATCTTCGGGGGCCCCCTACCTACGCTCCCTGCCCAGGGCCGCCATGAGCCTAGAGCCGCCCCTGGGCGACTCCCCTATAAAGGAGCCGCCACTGCATTACACCCTGCATGGAGAGCATGCCCAGGTCCCCATTACCTGGCTGAGCGTCGAACCAGGAAGCTCCGACCAATCACAATGCTGCATTGCAGCGTTGTGATTGGTCAGGGGAGCCTGGCTGTGCTTCATGTTTCTCGAGTCAAGACGAGGAGAGCAGGGACGCGGGACCCAGCAGCAAGGTAATTGTTTTTTTAAAAAATATTTCCCCATAACTGCCCCCCGTTCACCCTCTATCGCCCCTCCCCCCCACACCCGCCTCACAACCCGCGAGCCATGCCGGCCGCCACTGTCTGTCTCCCTTTGCATGACATTGGTTGTATCAGTGCTGGATCACCTATGGCTAAGTGTCATGACCTGCACATGTTGAAACTCATAATGGACCTAGGAGCAAACATATGACCAAGGATATCTTAATTAAACAGTGAGAAGTTACTCTGAGAAAATCATGTAGTGATCAAGTTTTTGGTGCTTCGCTGGCACGTCCTTAACATTATTACCCATACATCTATGTAAACCTACAGACCATAGGTGCATCTACATTTCAGCTCGGCTGCTAAAAGTCTTCAGAAGCTGTGGGTATGGCCACATAGTTCGACCATTCGATGTCAGTATTTTGCAACTGCAAACAGTGCACACTATTTCCACAGAGCTAGAAGTACATTTCGCTCACTTAACTGTAGAGCTCAGCGCGTTCATTAATTTTTTCACATTTATGCACATTCATATTTTAAAAATATGTTCGCTGTCTCTAGTCACGCAAAGATTGCGTGCTTGTCATTGCCAGAGTCTAGTATGCCTTCTGCACCTGACTGAATTCCTCCCTCTACAAGAAACGGGGTCAGAGGTGAGGGGCCAAAGGGCTTGTCAACAGCAGGGTGTTTTCATCAATTTAATGACGCAAGGAGTTGTGACAGGAGTTAGCCCTGTTTTAGGAGCTTGGCAGGGAGAGAGGGCGAGTCCTAAAGGGAATCTTCCAAACAAATATGCTGCACAGCTGTTAGGCGCTGATAGGGTGGGACTGGGGGGTGGGGGTGAGGGTGGGTGCCTCCACGGACAGATACAAGCTAATGGCACTGGGCAGCATAGAGTTACAGAGGAATGGCAGGGGGAGCATCTGCCTCTGACAGTTCGGAGGAATGATGACCTTTAGACATGGCGTCATGCGCGTGAGACAGGTTCATGCTGTGTAGTTTGAACTGACAACCTGTTCCCCCCAGGGGATTCGAGCAAGGGCGGAAGCACACACTCTACCATACCAGTCGAAAGGGCCCACCCAGTAAAGACAGACCATAAAACCCAGCAATTCCTTCTGCCACATCTAAATATCCCATTTTTGATAACAGCTCCACAGCTTTCCTCTGATGGAGAGTTTCATATTTAAACAAGCATTTGCAATGCAATAGGTCTCGCATTAGGAAAGTTTGAGCTATTGATCTTGTAAATGACAATTTTTTAATTTATGTGTTGTTTTTGAAAATAGCAAAATTAATCGCTTTGTCATTTACAATGCCAATAGGTATAACTTTCGCAAATGTGACACCTATAGCATTTGTAATGCAACATGTTTTGTATTTACGTGACTTAGATGTATTGATATTACAAATAATAATGGCTTTTAATTTTTTTAAATAATTAATACTTAAATAAAAGTGATTGTAATTTATAATGCCAATAGCTTAAACTTTTGTAAATAACTTTTGTGAAGATTATGTTCAGTGTATTTTATTGTGAAGAAAATCTAGGAACAGAATGAAATATTAACATCTTTTTTGTGACATTTGTAATAAAGCTTGAAACATTGAGAGAACATATTTGAACCAGTGATGCAGTGGTGGTGCTGAATGATGCTGTTGTTGGGTTGAGTGATGCTGTTGTTACGCTGAGTGATGCTGTTGTTGCGCTGAGCGATGCTGTGGTTGCGCTGAGTGATGCTGTGGTTGTGCTGAGTGATGCTGTGGTTGTGCTGAGTGGTGCTGTGGTTGCGCTGAGTGGTGCTGTGGTTGCGCTGAGTGGGGCTGTGGTTGTGCTGAGTGGTGCTGTGGTTGCGCTGAGTGGTGCTGTGGTTCTGCTCTGTGGTGCTGTGGTTGTGCTGAGTGGTGCTGTGGTTACGCTGAGTGGTGCTGTGGTGGTGCTGAGTGGTGTGGTTGTGCTGAGTGGTGCTGTGGTGGTGCTGAGTGATAATGAGGTGGTGCTGAGTGGTGCTGTGGTGGTGCTGAATGATGCTGTGGTGGTGTCTAATGATGCTGTGGTGGTGCAGAGTGGTGCTGTGGTGATGGTACTGAGTGATAATGTGATGTTGCTGAGTGATAATGTGGTGGTGCTAAGTAGTGCTGTGGTGGTGCTGTGGTGGTGCTGTGATGGTGCTGAGTGGTGCTGCGGAGTGATGTTGCGGTGGAGCTGAGTGGTGCTGTGGTGGTGGTGCTGAGTGTGGCTGTGGTGGTGGTGCTGAATGGTGGTGTGGGGATATATGATGTTAGCACGCATACATTTACCACACATACCATTACCACACATGCAGGACCCTTTACAACGAATGGCTTTACAACGCATTACACTACAACGCAGATACTATTACAACGCATACCATTACAACGTAAGTATAGGTAAGTATATAATATTTTAAAATAATGTAACTAATAATTATTTAAATATTTTAATTAATTATATTAATTTTTTTAAAGAATTTGTAAATACATGTTAAAAATACCCCTGTACCCCAAATCCCAAACCTAGCCCTGAACCCTAAAAGTACCCCATAACCCAAACCCAGCCCTGAACCCTAAAAATACCCCTGTACCCCATAACCCAGACCTAGCCCTGAACCCTAAAAATACCCCTGTACCCCATAACCCAAACCCAGCCCTGAACCCTAAAAATAGCCCTGTACCCCATAACCCAAACCCAGCCCTGAACCCTAAAAATACCCCTGCACCCCATAACCCAAACCAAGCCCTGAACCCTAAAAATACCCCTGTACCCCATAACCCAAACCTAGCCCTGAACCCTAAAAATAGCCCTGTACCCCATAACCCAAACCTAGCCCTGAACCCTAAAAATACCCCTGTACCCCATAACCCAAACACAGACCTGAACTCTAAAAATACCCCTGTACCCCATAACCCAAACCTAGCCCTGATCCCTAAAATACCCCTGTACCCCATAACCCAAACCTAGCCCTGAACCCTAAAATACCCCTGTACTCCATAACCCAATACCCCTAATAAATGTTTTTAGAAAAAGATAAACTTACCTATACTTACGTTGTAATGGTATGCGTTGTAATAGTATCTGCGTTGTAGTGTAATGCGTTGTAGTGTAATGCGTTGTAAATACATGCGTTGTAAATACACTTGTGTTGTAATAGTTTCATTGTAACAGTATTCCGTGGTAAAAGATGTGTGGTAACGGTTGTATACCTGGTGTGGTGGTGGTGTGGTGGTGGTGCTGTGGTGGTGGTGCTGAGTGGTGCTGTGGTGGTGCGGAGTGATAATGTGGTGGTGCTGAGTGGTGGTGAGTGATAATGTGGTGGGGCTGAGTGATAATGTGGTGGTGTTGAGTGATGCTGGGGTAGCGCTGAGTGATGATGTGATGATGTAGTGGGCAGAAAGGCACAAAAAACGAGTCTAACAGAGGGCAGAAAGGCAGACAAATCTAGTCTAACAGAGGGCACAAATGCACAAAAAACAGTCTGACAGTGGGAATAAGGGCAGAAAGAAAGGGAAAAACTAGTCTAACAGAGGGCAGAAAGGCACAAAAAACGAGTCTAACAGAGGGAAGAAAAGCACCCAAAACGAGTCTTAAAATACATCGACCCAGGGAAGACACATCCATAAAATAAGCTACTTGACCTCCCAACAGCAACCTGACCCTCCATCACTGAACTGCTGTATCTTGTACTACTTTTGCCAAGACATGAGTAAACGTACCCCCTAGGCAAGGGCATTGCAAATATCGGCTCTCATGGCATCATGTTATAGCAAATTCCCAGCAGTGCTTTTATCTCTAGTTTTCTGCTAACACGTAGGGGGCTAGGAGTCACAGAGGGTGAATGAACACAATGTGTGTATCCTGGAAACAACTGAAGAGATAGCGAAAGTAGAAAAGTGTGTTTTTCCCTTATTCAGTTATTAACACGATGACTTAAGAGGAACAACTAAAACTCCTTAGTCGAGAATTACTGTTGCATCGTTAAACGTAATAGTTGTTTTAAATTGAATATTTTCTACCATCTGTAGATCTTCCCCTCATTCGTTAAGTAGCAACTAAATCCAAAATCCATATAGCCCAAAAACCACATACAGCAGAAATCACCTGGTCAACCGGAACACCGGGCAGGGCCTTAAAAGCAAACGTAATCATCCGACTTTTAAAAAGCTAGCGTGGAAACCACACGCACAAACTTGTTTCCAGTAAACTAAGCGCCTAGAAAGAACCTGTGGCCACTCGCCCTGCAGGCACACAAAGTGGGCGGGGACGCCCCAGGCGCCGAACAGGTCAGGGAACTATGTTCCGGTAAAAAATAACACCGCACTGAGATGCAACTGTGGGGTGTCAGCTGCCCTAAGTGATTAAAAAGGGAGAGGGGGACTGGTCTATCCCCCATAGAATGAATACTGAGAGCAGACTGAAGGAAGCTGACATCATCCAGCCGAATCCTACGCAGCCGCCATCTTGCCCAGCTCGTGCACCGCAGGGACCGCCGTAGCAGCACTGGAGCCCCTGGCCGAGTCGCCCCCGCCCGCCGTAGCAGCACTGGAGCCCCTGGCCGCGTCGCCCCCACCCGCCCGCCCGCCTGCCGTAGCAGGCAGCTGCCCTAAGTGATTAAAAAGGGAGAGGGGGACCGGTCTATCCCCATAGAATGAATACTGAGGACAGACTGAAGGAAGCTGACTTCATCCAGCCGAATCCTGTGCAGCCGCCGTCTTGCCCAGCTCGTGCACCGCAGGGACCGCTGTAGCAGCACTGGAGCCCCTGGCCGACTCGTCCCTGCCCGCCCGCCGTAGCAGCACTGGAGCCCCTGGCCGCGTCGTCCCACTCTAGCCCCTAATATTTCATTTTGCAGGCCAGGGTCAGGTAACTGTATCAGGTATGGGAAGACTATGTACTGGCCTAGAATAGAAATCGAGAAACCGGTAGATGTTCTTTCTTACTCAAATAGGTCAGGTCATTAGTCTCAGTCACCAATACTGCAGACTCTTTCACTGCTTCTTTGCCTGGGAAGAGGGGCCAGGATGTAATTGTGCCACTATCTAAATGGAGGTTAAAATATCTTAGGGTCCAAGCAAAGGCCAGCAATCTCCAGGAGACCAGATGGAACTCTCTCCTTATGGCCTGAACCACAGTGCCTGGAGGGAGTGATTGAAGCCTTCTAAAAACTTCTACTTCTAATTGGTCCCATTCATAGGCAGGATCGAGGGATACAATCTCTCCTCCGAACAGACCCGGTATCCTCCCTTCATAAGCCCTTAGTAGAGTAATATGGGATAACCCCCCACCCAAATTTACAGTTAAATCTAGACAGACAACTGACCTGCAATAGTGTCCTCTGCTTAGTGCAGGATCCAATGCGTGCCCCAGTTTAGATTTCTCCTAAAAGTCAAGTCCAGGCAAGTATTTATATTGGTCAACTTGCTCCACCTCCAATGTATCTAGATACCTGGTAAACCTTTTTTACTTGTTTACCAAAAACAGAATCTTGGTCTTCTCCAGATTAATTTGAAGCTGGTTCTGCTTATTATCCGTTGCTATGGAGTTTAATTTCCTCTGCCAACCAATTGGAGCGCAGTCCAATAATACCAAATCGTCTGCATAGAGCAGACAATCAATGTGCTGTTTCCCAACATTTTGGGAGAAAGACTTGGATTAAGATATAAAGGAGGGGAGGTCGTCTAGAAATAGACTGAAGAGCAATGTGGCTAAGACACACACTTGCCGAAGGCCATTTCCCATGGGGATTCTGATGTAAATATATAATTTACCGTCGAAATTTCTATGCAGGTAAGTACTTAATCAATAATAACTCAAGTCGGAAAGAAAGAACCAGAGTCCGTGGTGTTAGAGTTCTTAGGGGTTTTATTCCTCAAAAAGGAATGGTCAAGACCAAGATATCATGTTCTTCCCACCACAGGGGTGGAAGAAGGGATAGAGCGCTACATTTTATTGACAGTACATAGCTTATATACTTAATTCATGTCATAGAAAGCAATACAGTAGGCGTAACAGCTGAGAGAAGACAAGATAACAGTATCCACGTGTTACTAGTACGTAATCAGAGGGCGTGGACTAGGCGTGAACTGGAGGTGTGTGCTAGAAACGTCACAGGTAGGTGTCACAAAAGGGGTGGCACTAACAGAAATGTTGCAATGTCAGCAGAAATCGGAAGCTTGGATGCGCGCGCAGCTGCATGACGTGTGATTGACGTGAAACTGGAGGGTGCAGGGGACTTGACATTTACACTGACGGAAAGAGACAGAAGTCTGGCATGTCAGATCAACTTGTACTTCTATCATATCTGATATCTGATGTTTGGGAACCATATTATCTGGACGGAAAGGTCTCTGGGGCAGAAGCTATTCTATACTGACTGTGAGTGCGTGTATAAGCGCCTAAGTGTCTGCATGAGAAGCGTGGGGCATGGGACCTTCCATGGGAGCATGGTAACAGGGGCTATGAATTACTTGCACTGAGACAGGTCGGCCCTTAGGCTCTGTAGCTGAGGGGGATGTTTACTAAAGCTAGTAGGCAGGAATGTATTTTCGAGGAGCGGAACAGATAACTCGAAGGTTATAGTCAGTCTTGGCAGGCAGCAGGCTGAACTGAGCGCGGTGGGCCGCGCTGGAAGTAAGTCAGAGTTCACGGGTACAGAGGCAGCCTGGGCTGAGGCTTTCAGAGTCAGAAGCCAGAAAAAAAGCTCGATGGCAGAAATTCAGGGCCTACTTTGCCAGAGCAGAAAAACGTGTAAGGTACATTACAAAAAGACGTTGGCATAGCATACTTAGGAACGGACTAATTAACCCATTCAGGGTGGGTCTGAAAGAGGACATGTTAATGTTGGACGCAAATGTATTTGCCTCTTCATAGCTGGCACAGGAGGGAAGTTACATGTACTTTAAGCTGGTACATGGAGACGGTGGGGTACGCGCTAGGGAACACAACTTGACCATAAAATTTATATTTCCTCATTCCCTCCTTGTTCCCTACGGACCCTTCATGATATATCGATCCTCATGAATCGATCAGTTTGTTCTTGTAACATCATTTGCTCTTCTTTCTTTCTTTTGCGTTTTGAAAGGAAACTGGAATGTTCAATGCATGACGTGGCACACAGTCCACAAATCGCTGGCCCACACTGCAGGCACAGGCAGCAACTGAATACTAGGACTAGGCCAATGCCTAGGAAGGATAGGATCTTCCATCCCCAAGCGGTTAACGTTGTCCAGAACCAACCAGACCAAGTCCAGGTGCCTGGATTCTGATGTATCTGATTTGCAATTTTATGGAGACGTGTAATAGCTTGATATACAGATGGTGCGTTTTGTGGAATGAAAACACAGCAACTTGACCCGATGACCTTACAGGCTCCACCTCTATCTGCCAAGATGACGTCAATAACAAGACGATTCTGAAGGACAACAACCCGCATGGCGGACTGCTCTTCTGTTAAGTTACCTAGGGCGGAGGCAGTTTCATTCACTACTGCTTCAAGTGTTCTAGTTAATCTGCGTATTAGTTTACTATTTTGAACAGGTCCTAAAAAGAAAAAGAATCCTTTATTAAAATCGGTGTACTGTTCCCATGCCGTTTTCGTGTAGTCGACAAGTGGGGTATCTCTTCTGAGTCTATTCTTTACTAGATTTGTATTTCTGTGGTAATCAGGAGGAGCTAGAAAGACAGGTGGCAGAAGGAATGCAATATAACAGGTACCATCCCAGTCGGGAGGTAGGCGTATGTATGCGGTATGACCACAAACAAAATAGGAATGACGGATAGCTTTAAAGGACGATTTACCATGATCACTGAATTCGACCACAGTACTACATTTACTATGACCTAAGTGTACTGAACCTTTCTTCCTGACACATAATTCACCAGTGACTGGTAGTACTGACATAACGGGCAGAACTGGTGCAGCTTCGGATTCAACAGTAAGAATCATAAGGTTAATTGTGTAATTACCTAATCCATACACTTCATTTTCTAGATCAGTTCCTATTCGAGTGGGGAGTCCCTCTTTATCAGGGTAACAGACGTCGAGCAGGACCAAGTTCAAGTTTCCCCAAACCCAGCCCCCATCGAAAACAGCAATATCAGGATCTAAGGAATTAATTATTTTAAACCATGCACCACAGGAGCCATTGTGAGTGAACGGGTACGGAAAGAGGGGCAGAGCTCCCTTGTAATTCTGGTAGGGAGGGAGTCGGCCACATATCCAGCAGTCTGTAGCATTGTTAGTCTGATGGGAATGATGTAGCATACTAATGAATGTGTTGTTGCGCAGCGCAAGTCTGTAGGAGAGTTCATGTGGAGGTAACTCGCTAAAAGTGTGTTCAGCAGAGACATTGTAAGCAGATTGTTCACGCTTGAAAATAGGGTAATAGATAGGGAGAAGTATACTTGAACTATTATCAGAAGACTTAGAAAAAACATTATTAACAATGTCACTATACAGTGACTACGCAGTGATTTGCAGTATGTACGTTTCTTGACTTGTCTCTCTCTCTCTCTATCTCGATCTAGGGGATACATGTCAGAAACTATTTAACCGATTCACCTAGGGGAGGACTTAAACAATTAAACTGTCTGACTTGCTAGATCGAAGCTTGAGTCTGTACTCCTCTTGGGGAGTTTTCTCTCGTTCGGAAATTTTAAAGTCACTGGGCTCGATACAGTCTTTGGAAGGGGTGGATGAGCCTGGGTCGGATTTCAGTTCATTGCACAGTTTAACATGGCTCATGTGGATCCACCCCTTCCTGCCCTCTACTTTCACCGCTGTCCTTGTAGTAAGTAGAACGGTCTTCGGCGATTTCCAGCGGGGCTCCAGCGGACTTTTCCTGTCAAAGTTTCTTATGAGAATCAGATCGCCTGGACGGACATCATGCGGCTTTACATCAGTGTTGTCAGGGAAGGCTGCGGCAACCTGTGAACGACATGATTGGAGTGCAGACATCAAGGAGGCAAGGTAATCTGTCAACACATTGCAATCAACATCAGTAATTTTCTTAGGAATGGGCGTCCCCCACATATTCGGTGGTCTGCCAAAGACCACTTCGTACGGGGATAGTCCTGATCTCGAGTGGGCAACCATCCTCATATAGAACAGTGCCACTGGCAGGGCGACTATCCAGTCGACCCCTTTCTCTTTACATATTTTTGCAAGACGGGTCTTTAATGTCTGATTATGCCTCTCTACAAGGCCTGCAGCTTCGGGATGTCGGACACAATGGAATTTCCATTGATATCCTAGCAGCAAGGAAACCTGCTTCATTAATTCGGATGAGAATGGCTGACCGTTATCTGAATACACGACACGAGGCATGCCGTACCGTGGGAAGAATTCACGAACCAACTGCCTGGCAGTGGTCGGGGCAGTATAATCTGGGACTGGATACGCTTCGGTCCAACGGGACAGAGCACAAACAATTACGAGGACATATTTGAATCCTCGACAACGGTCCATCTGGATATAATCCATCTGGAGGACTTCAAAAGGGTGATCGGGAGGATGAAATCCACCTTGCTCTACAGGGACGCTTTTACCTGGATTGAACTGACATCAGATCATGCAAGTACGCACTTTCTGTTTTGCTGCTGCCCGTAAGTGTTTATTGCTCCAGAGATTCTGTAAACTGTCTAACATCGCTTTTTCTCCTAGATGTGCTGGACTATGTGCTGTATTAATCATGACTTGAACCATAGAATCATGGAGAAACCATGTACATTTTCCCTTCGTCATCCAACCTTGATCTGTCTGGATCCCTCCTAGTTCAATCCATTTCTTTATTTCTTTTGGGGTAGCATGTGTCTGAATATCGATAACATCTAGTGTGGGATCCCTGACTGTCATACAATTTGTCGGTCCTATTGTCTTTGTCATGTCAGTTGTCTGAGTGTGAGTCAATGCTGTATGTTTTGCTGTCTGGTCTGCCAGGTCGTTACCCTGGGAAACAGAATCTGTAACTTTAGTATGTGCTTTACACTTCATGACGGATATGCCTGAAGGCAGATGTATTGCTTCTAACAGTGCTTGAATGAGGGGACCGTGTTGGATCTTGGCACCATGAGAGGTCAGAAAACCTCGTTCTTGCCATAACATGCCGAAGTCGTGTACAACTCCGAACGCATAACGGGAATCAGTGTATATGTTGACATTTCTGTTCTTGGCTAGAATACAGGCTCGGGTCAGAGCAATAAGCTCTGCTGCTTGAGCAGACAGTGTGTCAATACGATGTGTTTCTTTTACTTCGGTTTCAGTGGTCACGGCATATGCGGCCACTAATTCTCCTGTACTTGTTCGCATACATGAACCATCCACATAAAGTGTCAGGTCTGGATTCGTTAATGGGACATCTGTTAAGTCTCGTCGGGGCTTTGTTACTGCATTAATGATCTCTATGCAATCATGCGGGGCTGGATCTGTCATAATTGTAGGTAACAGTGTTGCGGGGTTCAGAATGCTGCAGCGTCTGATTGCTATGTGTGGCTGGAATAGCGTCAATTCGTAACCTGTCAGTCGTGCTATAGTCAAGTGTTGAGTCTGGGTTCTGTTTAACAGAACCTCTACATAGTGTGGAACTTGTACTGTTAACTGATGTCCTAAAACAATTGAATCGCTCTGTCTTATTGCTAACGCTGTTGCTGCTACTGACTTTAAGCACGCAGGGAGTGCCTGGGCTACTGAATCCAATGTACTTGAAAAATAAGCGCAAGGCTTATGTGAACCTGCTTGATCTTGAGTGAGGACAGACAATGCTGTACCATCACGTTCTGTAACAAAAAGTGTAAACGGTTTGCTGTAGCATGGTGTCGCTAAAACTGGTGCTTGACATAATGCTTTCTTTAATTCCTCAAAGGCTTGTGTATGTTCCTGAGTCCAAGGGAGGACAGTCGAAGTCGCTGCCTCCTGCGTCGTTAACTGGATGAGTGGTTTAGCTAGAAATGCATATTGAGGAATCCATTGTCTGCAGTACGAGGTGAGGCCTATGAAGGCCCGCACTTCCTTTTGTGTCTGGGGTCGTGGCATATTTACAATTAACTGATTGCAATCGGGAGTGAGCTGTCTCCCCACTTTGGACAGCAAGTGACCCAAGTATACAACTTGCTGAACACAGAATTGAAGCTTCGAAGGAGACACCTTGTGTCCCTTGTCGGCCAGAAAATGTAAAACTGTCAGTGATGCTTGTTCACATTCAGGCTCACTTCGTGCGGTGATCAATAGATCATCGACGTATTGCAGTAAAGCGGTGTTAACTGGCATTTGAATACAATCTAGTTGTCTTTTCAGTGCTTGACTATAGATGCTGGGGCTTTCTGTGAATCCTTGAGGTGCGCGGGAAAATTTGAAGCTTCGTCCATTTAAACTGAATCCGAAGAGATATTGGCTCTCCGGATCAATAGGTACACTGAAGAAAGCGTTCTTGAGATCAATTACAGTAAAGAACGTTGCTTCTGAATCAATAGCAGTCAATAGGGAAGAGATATCGGGGACCACAGGGTACTGTGGTACAATACATTTATTCAGCTCTCGAAGATCAATCACCAGCCGATATACTGGCGGTGCATTGGGGTCAGTACGTTTAAGAATTGGAATGATGGGTGAATTACAGATATTGGAGTCGGTCTCTACGACCACTCCTTGGGCAATAAGCTCTTCAATGATTTCCAGTAAAGCCACTACAGCATCGGGTGGTAACTTGTATTGTCTGATTCGTGGTAGAACAACTCCTGTCTTGAGTGTAACACGGTATGGTGTGATATGCATACAACCTACATCAGTTGGGCCTTTTGCCCACAGGTGATCTGGTACATTTTTCAATCTGACATCGAATTCTCACAAAACATAATGACCCTTGAAATCCCGTAGAAAGAGTCTAACTCCCTTCGGGGAACAGCAGATTATAGCTCCTAGAGCCTTCAATGTTTTAATTCCTAACAGATTTTCTGGGCATGATTTCGTAAGTAACAAGTCTGTAACTCGTGACAATGGACCCACAGCCAAGGGTACTGGTTCTGATACTTCATTTACAATGGGCTGTCCTGAAAAACCAAGGGAAACATTCTGTGAGCCTGAGAGGGGTGCCCCTGGGACTTCATTATGACTGATCGTTGTGCGGCTTGCCCCTGTGTCAATTAAAAACTTTCTATCTTTTCCCAATACTTGACTGTGTACATAAGGACCTTCTTGATCTACAGGAATTTCAATAAGAGGCAAGCCAAACTCCCTCTCTAGGCTGTTTCATGTGTATCGTTGATACTCAGGGTAAGCAGATTGGGCATACTGGTACATCTGTTGGGAAACTTGTTGAGTCGAGGCAATGGGCTGTGGTACCGCTACTGTCTGTGCTGTATGAGATGTAGCATGCATAGGCTGTGTGTTCTGCATGGGCTGTACGTTCTGTGAAGTCTGTTGCTGGACCTGATCTTGTCTAGGTGGATGCGGTCTCTCTTTAGTTTTACCTGTTGCTATGTTATGTTTCAGAACTGGACATTCATGTACGTAGTGACCTGGCTGCTTGCAATAATTGCATGTCCCTTTAACGGGACCTGCGACGTGACCTGTCTGGTTCGTACCCTTTCTGTTTCCGTCGGTATGGACCGACTGGGCTACTAACATTTTCATTTTCGTGTCTTTCATACGTTTCTGTTCTTGATCCTGTTCTTCTCTAATTCTATTCTGATGGTATTGTAACATTTGTAACATCTGGGATGGCGTATTTGCTTGCCATGTACTCTTAACCTTGTAGACACGATTTTTGACTGCTAACAGGGAATTCTCAACTAACTTGGATACAAAAAGATGCGGGTACGATTCGCTACTTGGTTTAAGACCACTATTAATAATAAAACATTTCTCGAATCTTGAATAAAAGTCACTAGTATCTTCGTCGGGTTTCTGTTTACATGCTGAGATTGCATCCCAGTCTTCTTTTCTAGTTGTCAGTAATCTTGGCAGAACCTGTACTATTAAACCTGGTAATGCTTTAGTTTTGTCCCCAAGGCCTACCCCTGGGACACGTTTGTTCTCTTCGTCTTCTATTTCTGCCCATACAATCTTTTTCTCTCCCACCTCCCATTCCTTTTCCTTCAGTTTCTCGTAGATGCCCGTGGGCAGCAGTACCTTTAACATTTTCATGATATCTTCATAGGTGTAATCCCCCATCAGTAACATGTCTTTAAGCTCTCTGTGAAAACCTGCAGGGTCTTTATCATGGCTCGGGACTAGTTTCTTCATTTCTAACAGTTCTAACTTAGTCAGTGGCGTGTGTACATATACACGTTTCAAGAGATGATCCTCACCCATAACTGGGTGAACTTCTCGTAAGGGGTTCTGACTTTCAATGCCACTCAGGCGTTGCATGTGATACGTTTTCCTTTCTGGGGGCGGAGCGGGAACATATTCAGAGCTTATGAAAGTGTTATATCTATGTCGTTGTTCTAGAATTATTTGTATTAACTTGGTACTGAGACCTCTCCATCTATCCATGAGTAGTGCTTCTAATGTTTCATGTAAGGGACCTGGATCAGAATGTTGGTTTCTGTATTTCGTGAGGAGGTGCTGAATCATGTATACACCTGCTAATTTCTGCTCGTCTGGGGAGAGGTTCAGAAATGTCTGTGCTACTGTGTCATCATTATACATTTCCGGATTTTCAGCCCATAATATGGCTGACCGGGCTAGTTCTTGTTCATCCATCGAATTGAGTATGTGGTACCCCACTCGGTCTCGGAGTCTTTTATCAGTCTCCTGGAACTGATGTTCAGAAGAATTCGGGTTTGTTAAGGCAGAGAGGAAAACTCTCTTGCTTTCCGGACGGATACCTTTCCTAAGGTAAGTTCCCTTACCTACATACGCTATAGTATCTGTAGTCTTTTCTGGTTCTTCAAGTTCTTCTTCCTCCTCGGAGGAAGCCTTTTCTTTCTCTTTTTGGTGTATTTCTATCACTGTTTTTCTAATTTTCTTGTACATACTGGCTATGCAAGTCCCCTTATCATGTTTTCCTTCAGCTATATTTTGACCCCACTTGTTTAGTGCATCTAATTCACTCTGATCTGTCCCAGGCCTGTCTCGTTCTCTTATTAGGCAATTTATGAAAAAACGTAGTATCTGTGCTTGAACGTCAACTTTCTGACGCTCCATGGCCTCCTGAATGCTGTCAGGGTCTTTCCCCGTCCGAACAAACTCATATATTCTATCTAGGCGCTCCTTCATTCCTGCATAGCACAGCAGGAAATCAGTAGCAGATCTTAACCGTAGTGATGCCATCATCATTATATTGTCTTTACCGGGTACTGGATCATATCTGCAAACTGAAAGGTTTTCCTTGAATATGTCAAGGCGGGGTGACTTGAACGTAAAAGGAGCCCGCAAATCCCCGAGCTGTAACCTGCGTGTTAACGGCGGTGTTTGAAAACCCCCGGCCGCACCCCCTGAGGCGGAAGCTTGAGCATTATCTCTCGGCGGAGTCTGTATCTGAACTTGAATTTGTCTTTTAGTAGGATCAGGTAGAAGTGGTTTCGGTAGATCAATTTTAGGTGCGGGAAGTGGTGGAGGTGGTGGAACAGGAGCATTCTGTTGTGGTACTGGCGGAATATGGTCTTGGGGCGGGTTACCACCCCCGTCCCTGGCGTTAGGCAGGGAGCGGACAGGCAGATTGGTGTAAGCGGGTGCTACATCCTCTAGATAGGAATTCAGGAATATGTCTTTAGTAGTCTTATGCATTACTTTAGTTGGAACCAATGGTGGCGGCAGATTTTTTGGTATTTCAATAATGGCCTCAGGCGAACCCTCGGCCGCGAGATACATACCGTTTACGAGGTTATTTCGTGCGCGGTCTACTTGCTCTGTTTTTACTCGAATCCCCTCGGTAACTAACTTGTTTTCTTGGGCCTTGTCTGATTCTTTAAGTCTGTCTTCTCTACGTAGTGCTTTTTCAGTACGCTTATGTGATTCTTTACGCCAAAACTCTATGGCGTCTTTCTGAGATTGTCTGGCTTTCTTTTTCCATAGTACTTCCTCTACCTTCATGATGCACTCGGCATCCCATGTTCCGGTAACAGGCCATCTGTGTCTTTCGTCTAGATGCTTAGTATAGTCGGCCCATAACTCTAGATATAGTATGGCATCTATGCCATGCTTGTGGTACATGAAGTTTCCTGGAGTGTCCCTAGGGGGGATAGGAATTGCTTCCTCTAGTATCCCTTTCCTAGTTCCTATCTGCTTTAATTTGTCGAAAAACGGCATCTTGCTAACTTAATACTGAGTGCTCAATCCTTACTACTTAATACTGAATATAGCTGGTTATACAAGAACACAATAATGCACAAAAACAGTCACACTCATACCACGACATTTATCACAAAAAACATTTCAGACATATATGACTACCCCCTATACTGGATGTACTGCTAAACAGTACAGATACACTGGAAAACAGTGCAGAACTTCAGAATACTAGATATACTGCTAAACAGTACAGATACACTGTCTAAAAACAGTGCAGACCGGACTTGTGTACCCAAACCCGTCTTGATACGTCCCAGCAATGGTACTCACCGGGAAGCACGGAAACAGAAGGCCTCGGAAAACTCGACTGGACTCGACTCGACACTTCGGAAAACTTCGGAAAACTTCGGAAAACTGGTGGGCCTCTTGACACCTCGGACCTTGCTTCTTTCGGCTAGGCTCTGGTCGGGATCCTCCGCACTCCTCACCGCCTCGTCTGGGTACTGATCGCAGTCTTCGTCACCTCCGTGGGCCAGAGGGAGATGCAGGAAATCCTGCCGGTACGCGTAGTTTCCGTCTAACTGATGGCAGGGGACAGAGCTTGCAACGCACCAACCGGCGCGTGAGGTGGGGGAGGGGTCCCTGTTCGGGCGCCAAAATGATGTAAATATATAATTTACCGTCGAAATTTCTATGCAGGTAAGTACTTAATCAATAATAACTCAAGTCGGAAAGAAAGAACCAGAGTCCGTGGTGTTAGAGTTCTTAGGGGTTTTATTCCTCAAAAAGGAATGGTCAAGACCAAGATATCATGTTCTTCCCACCACAGGGGTGGAAGAAGGGATAGAGCGCTACATTTTATTGACAGTACATAGCTTATATACTTAATTCATGTCATAGAAAGCAATACAGTAGGCGTAACAGCTGAGAGAAGACAAGATAACAGTATCCACGTGTTACTAGTACGTAATCAGAGGGCGTGGACTAGGCGTGAACTGGAGGTGTGTGCTAGAAACGTCACAGGTAGGTGTCACAAAAGGGGTGGCACTAACAGAAATGTTGCAATGTCAGCAGAAATCGGAAGCTTGGATGCGCGCGCAGCTGCATGACGTGTGATTGACGTGAAACTGGAGGGTGCAGGGGACTTGACATTTACACTGACGGAAAGAGACAGAAGTCTGGCATGTCAGATCAACTTGTACTTCTATCATATCTGATATCTGATGTTTGGGAACAATATTATCTGGACGGAAAGGTCTCTGGGGCAGAAGCTATTCTATACTGACTGTGAGTGCGTGTATAAGCGCCTAAGTGTCTGCATGAGAAGCGTGGGGCATGGGACCTTCCATGGGAGCATGGTAACAGGGGCTATGAATTACTTGCACTGAGACAGGTCGGCCCTTAGGCTCTGTAGCTGAGGGGGATGTCTACTGAAGCTAGTAGGCAGGAATGTATTTTCGAGGAGCGGAACAGATAACTCGAAGGTTATAGTCAGTCTTGGCAGGCAGCAGGCTGAACTGAGCGTGGTGGGCCGCGCTGGAAGTAAGTCAGAGTTCACGGGTACAGAGGCAGCCTGGGCTGAGGCTTTCAGAGTCAGAAGCCAGAAAAAAAGCTCGATGGCAGAAATTCAGGGCCTACTTTGCCAGAGCAGAAAAACGTGTAAGGTACATTACAAAAAGACGTTGGCATAGCATACTTAGGAACGGACTAATTAACCCATTCAGGGTGGGTCTGAAAGAGGACATGTTAATGTTGGACGCAAATGTATTTGCGTCTTCATAGCTGGCACAGGAGGGAAGTTACATGTACTTTAAGCTGGTACATGGAGACGGTTGGGTACGCGCTAGGGAACACAACTTGACCATAAAATTTATATTTCCTCAATTCTTTGAGATAATCGGGATAATTTATCTAACTCCACCTGAGCAAATGTTTGTCAGCATGCAAGGGTTGAAATACACTATGGAGGATTGAGGGGAGCTCCCTGGTGGCAAGTTGTCCCCATGAGATGTCCTTATCCACTGAATCAGAGGATGTCCTGAAGTCAAAATAACAGCATCAGAGTCCTTGATTTACTTCCAGGGCCTTCTGGATAATGGCCCATAACTCAAAGCAGTGATCTGTAGTGGAGCTGCCTTCCCAAAAGCCCCCTTGCTTTATTGGGATTCTCTTAGATTCAGTAGCTCAGCCTGCCAACTTAGAAAAAATACTTTTTGAAAAGACCTTTAGCGAGATATCCTGGAGGCTAATAAGCCTACAATGGTTAGGGTCTGAGCCGCTTCCTTTTTAAAAAATCGGTTTTACTATGAACCCTTTCTATGATGGAGGGTGAAGGCTGAATGAAGCAATCCAACTGAACAAAGATGAGAAAACCGTTGCCCACCAAATGCTGTTTGTTTTAAATATTACTGCTGGAATGTTATCGGGGCAAGTGGCTAGGGAGAGCTTTATTTTCTCAATGACTGCTCTTACCTCCTTTATTGAAAATCAAGTGCGGGTGAGTTTTTGTCCATTAATTCCCTGAGATCTAGCTGGAACACAAGGTATCCTATATAATTTTACCAATAAATAGCCCACTGATCATCTAGAATCATGCATACTAGGGTACCCCTATTAAGATCACAGTATTTAATGACCTTCGCCCAAAACGTTTGCTGATCCTTAGAGAGGATAATTTCCTGCATCTCATCCCCCTTACTGTTGTAGATGGAGTCTTTTTCGCCTTCACTAGGGATTTACACTGTAGTTTAGGCTTAGCCAGCTCCTGGAAGGCTACTGTACCTGGATGTCGCCTGTCGTTTCTGGCTCTCCATCTCACCAGTCACTTCAGCTCTTGGAAAGCGGAGTCAAACCAGCCCACCCTCCGTAATACGGGAGTCTGCTCATGTTCCCTTCTCTCTTACATTTACGGTTGTACAGCGCAGAACTTGATGTACAATTTCATTGTACCACACAATAATATTCTCAAAACTAATGTTGGCGATGTCGATATTCTCACTTAATTGAAAAGTGGCAAGATGTTGAAGGTGAATGGGATCTTGGCGTGTTGAAAGCCTCCGCGGATAGGACATCCCTAGTGGCAATACCCTCTCATGGGTCACCGGCTTGCACAGGCTAAGAACGTTCAAGGTTGCCAAATGGTCACTACCCTCATATTTTGCCACTTCAAAGTCTATGGAGAGATTAAAGTGCCAAAGGGATGTGAATATATAGTCAACAGTCACTTTTATATTGGCCGTTTAAATAGATCAAACCATTATTCACTAGCCATTGGCTCAGCACTTTAGCCTCCTTTTTAATGATGGCTGGAGGAAATTGTGCTGGAGGAATGTTATAAATATTCCAACAGAGAGTCCATCTGTACAAGAAAAAGACGAACATAAACAGATGTGTGGACAGCTGACTGCCTTGCCATAAACTTACGGGCCTTATGAGTGGTTTGTAAGGTATAAATCGTTTCCACTGGGTGGCAGATAATCCACCATGGAAATTTAAAACAGCAGGAGGAGTAGGGCCCAGCTGAGAAACTGGTGTGGCGGGGGTCCTTTTGGGAGGGCAGGAGCTCGCAGGCCTGCCCTAGTTAGATCTTCCTCCATCTTAAGCACTAGCTGCGCAGTAAAGGTCAAAATAGTGGAACTCTGGAAACTTCCCTGCCATGTTCGCCAGGCTGAAATCCAACTGAAAATAAATCCAATGAGAATATATTTGAGAGGGAGGGGTTTTTCTCAAATATGTGGAGAATTTTTTTTTTTAAATCTTTTTATTATCATTTTTACATTTATTTTTTACAAGCAAAGCAGGATTAAATCAATAATAATAAGCTTTCAGATCGAAAATTTATATACATACAATTGCAGAAAACACTGACAGGCAAGAGGGAAAAAAGGAAAAAAGCCCAGTCTACCATCAGTAAACACAGAATAAAGCCTATTCGAATATATCAGATAGAAAATGCAGTAACAGATTATAATTATCAGATCAGCTCCCCCTGAATCCATTGCCGAACTGGGTCCCAGATCTTCGTTCCCAGCGATCTTTTCTTTTTACCCTTTGTACTATATATAGCTTCCTCTATATTATACGCAGCTAATAGACGTGCTCTCCATGCTTCGAATGGAGGGGGGAGGAACTAATCCATTATTGAGTAATACAAGCTCTCAATATAGCCATAGATATAAATATGAATCCTTTATGCCCCTCTAGTAGGACTTCAGAGGTTACTCCAATTAAGACATGTTCACCCGTTAAATTGAGGGGATAACCTAGCACTGTAGTCAAAAAGGTCTGAATTGCCTCTATAAAGGGAGCTAGTAGTGGACATGCAAAAAACATATGCAGTGAATCAGCAGCATGACACCCACACCTATTACAGGTTAAACCCACCGTCGCACCCCATTTTGAAACTTTTACAGGTGTGTAATCAAGATCAAATAAAGCCATGTAGTGCTGTGTACGAGCTCTGCCAGTGACCAACACAGTGTTAGCTAGTGTGATTGATTCCTCTAGACAAATAATTTCCACCCCTAACTTCTCAGCCCATTCTACGGCATGAGTCTCTAAGTCGTCAGAACATAAGGTCTGAAGAGCTCTATAATAATGTCCAATCCTTTTTTTAGTAAACAGGTCATCAATCAATGAAATCCTAGTAATACCTGAAACTTCCACAGGTGACAAAGAATTAAAAAAGCTATGTATCTGTAAATATTTAAAATAATCCTGATTTGAAAAATTATATCTGGTTGTAAGCTCCCGGAAAGTAAGTAATAGATTATTCTGCCATAGATCATTCACCCCTTGTATTCCTTTGTTTCGCCACCGAGCCATTGCTAGATCTTGAAACACAGATGGAAATATTTTATGGGCAGTAAAGGGTGTATATATCGAGAGTTTCCTAATTCCCAGAAGTTGCCTGACTATCTTCCAAACTCTAAAGGCTGCTTTCAATGTCTTAAATTTAGTTTTCTTATAGTAACTTGCCTCTATATTTTTCAGGAAGCATCCGCGACAATCTTCGCCCAATATAAGTTCGTAGATGGAGGGAGATTGACTCTGTGGGATCCTTACTTTTTCACCAATAATCAAGGGGGAAATGAACTGTAAGACAGACGCAACATAATAATACAAAAAGTACGGGATACCCCATCCCCCCTAGATTTAGGTAAAACCATCTTTTTATAGGATCTTCGTGGTTTTTTATAGCTCCATATAAACCTAGATGTCATCCTTTCCAATTGCTTAAAGAACATCAGGGGAAACTCAAGTGGAATAGAGCGAAACATATAAAGGAACTTAGGAAGTATTATCATTTTCAATACATTATTTCGGCCAAATAAGGATAAATGAAATTGATCAATCCGTTCAAGTGTAGCATTTGCTTTTTGAAAAATTGGGTGAAAATTCATAGCTGGGATATATGATATAGGAAAGGTAATTTTGATACCCAAATACGTCGCTACTGGAACCAATGGGATCGATGAGGGAGGTGTCTGACCTACAAATAAATTTTGAGTCTTGGCTATAGTCAACTTATAACCGGAAAAGGCGCCAAAACGAGTAGCGAGATCTTCTATTACCGGCAGAGCTTCCTGAACACTGGTTGTAAGCACCACTATGTCGTCAGCGTATGCGAGCGCTCTATAATTCAAATTTGCTACTGAGACAGGTGGGATTCCCGATGCTGAGTTCAATTTATTTAAAAATATGTCAAAATACAGGGCAAACAGGAGTGGAGAAGCAGGGCAACCCTGACAAGTGCCTCTAGAAATGGAAAAAGAATCCGATTTTTTTGAGCCAAGTTTTATGCAGGATGTGGGTGATGCATATAGCGCTTTTATGGCCGAAATGATACGAGGACCAAAACCTTTAATTACTAACATCTCCCACAGATATGGCCAGGCTACCCTGTCGAATGCCTTCTCGGCATCCAACAGGGTAATAACAAGGTCACTGCTCGTCGCCTCAGCTCTGTCCATTAAGGTGATTACACGCCTAACGTGATCTGAAGTGTCCCGACCAGGAATGAAACCATGCTGAACCGGCGAGACTATTTTAGAGATTACCCCCGATATGCGAGAGGCTATAATCTTCGAAAATATCTTGCTATCCGCATTTATAAGCAATATCGGTCTAAATGATGAGGGAAGAAGAGGTGGTTTGTCTTTCATTAAAAATGCCATAATTGTAGAAGGGCTCCATGAGGAAGGTGCTACCCCAATTTGCGCTTCTACACATGTTTGCAGTAGATCTTGTTTCAGGAGAGCTCTAAAAACTCTGTAAAACTCTAAGGGTATGCCATCTGGCCCCGTAGCTTTCCCGGTGGCCAGGGAAAGAATAGCCGTTTCTATTTCCTCCCATGAAATTACAGCCTCTAAAGCTATGGCTTGAGTATCAGTTAGTTTTGAGATATTGTCCTCCATACAAAAATTTAGCAATGTCTCTGAAGAATATGATGTATCTTCCTCCGTGTAGAGTTTACTATAAAATAAACGAAAGATCTCCAGAATATCCTCAGGTTGGCTATATATCTGACCCAAATCAACCTGGATCTCCTTTACATTATTAAATGTTTCCTGCTGCCTAAGTCTCTTAGCCGATATCCTCCCTGTCATTTCCCCCATCTCATAAATTTGTGACCGGGATACTGCCGCCTGCTCAGCAAGTTTCTTTGCAAAAACCTCATAATTTTTGAATGATTTAAAGGCCGTAGTTTCTTTGCTTTTTACCTCCGGCGGTTAATATCCAGCAAGGGCTCTTAAGATCGGAATTTAAGGCTAGCTTGAGATTCGAGACCAGAGCAGGGATCTTCACTGAGTTTATGAGGATTCGGGGGCTTTGACACCTTGCTACTAGCTGATATTTGGGCTTTATTATTTGCGGTGGGTTGGCTACTTAAGGGTAAGGAGATGGGAACTGAGCTTGTTTTAATGCTGGGCTTTGATTAGATCTCCTTATAGGTGGGTGTGTCTACAGACCTACCACAAAGCGGCTTTGAGGGCCTCAAATATTGCTCTAGGGGGGTAACAGATCCTTCCATTAGAACTCTAATCCTTCTTTTTACCTTACACCAGTGACATGGTAAGGGAGCGTAAAATTCTATTCCGAGGACTGACCCTCTGTAAGCAGTGAAACCTTGAGGAAAATGTAAAAGAATTAAAGAGATGGCGCTTTTCCACACAAGCATTGAGCATTTGGAAATGTAGACTGAGCCTTCCATGTTGAATAGACCCTCACATTTTCCTGTATAGAGACTTGAACCCCTCCCCAAAGTTCTAGATTTGGAACTGCAACAGGGAGCTTGATGCCAATAGTAAAGTCTACATTTGAAGCTTCGCTTGTGAGATGATGGTTTGGTTCTCCCGCCAAGGGCTTCTTGTAAGGTGATGAGATGGTTGCATTTGGGGGGTCTACTCTGCAAGCCATCTGCAAGAGTTCAGGATCTTCTGAACGAGAGGATGATGAAAAAATATCTAAGCGGGCTGAAGAAGACAGTCTTGGAACCGTGCTTGGACTCTCACTTCTAGTCTACAGAGGAGATTCTGGAAAGTTAACTATTTGTGCAACATCCATTACTGAGCACAGTACATCGGATACTGAGTCAGAAACCCTGGGTAACTTATCGGGTATGTTGCTCTCCCCTTCAGGTGACGGAGGAGCTCCCATGTTAAAATGTTTGAGAACAAAGGGGCAGATTTACAAGAACTGACGCATCTCTGCATATTAGCAGAGATGCATCAGTTCATTTGTGGCACGCAAAAAAAAAAGCTTGCCCCACCAGGGATGCGTTGCATTTGCAATCCGACACACCGTGGCGCAAAGATTGACAGATGCATGACACATCTGTTGGATTAAGAAAACACATTGCTGGATTCGTGTCGCAAGCACACCGCAACTCCAGCAATGCTCAGGAATGCCTATTCCTATTATGCTGTGTCACTTCTTACGTAAGGTTTTGACGCAGTGGCGTCATAGAAGTGATGCAGTGAAATCTATAAGATTCTTATAGATTTCACTGCATCACTTTTTTGCGAGGCTTTCTTGCATCAGAGCACCCACCCTGCATACATTATACCTGACGCAGGTATAATGTAGCGCAGGGCTTTTGAATGTGACGCATGCCCCTAGATGCGTCAGATAAATGTTTTGCAGCATGACGCATTGGTCTCAAGGTGCTTGTAAATCTGCCCCAAAATTTGTTATTAAGGTGACAAGAGGTGAGAGTGGTCCTATCCCATTTGATAGAGAACTTGAGTCTGATTTGGCTTTCTCTTTCTTCCCTGTGGTTTTTGTTCTTTTGCAGACTCTCCTCTTGATTCTTCCTTTTGGAGCACTGGGAGGAAGTCTCTTGCAGTGGAGAGGAGGTACGTAAAGAGGTATTTATTGCTGGCAAACCAAGGAAAAGGTGGGGATTCAAGCAAAAGAAGAAATAAAGGTTATACGTGCCTCCTTCTCGGACATGCCACCAACTTAGCACTGCCGCCACCGCCTCATCTGCCTGTCAGAAAGTCTCTAGGTGCTCCTTTAAAGACCTTTTTAAAACCCTTGACTTCCACTTGAGTGGAGGAGTAACCGCCTTGGGGGTGCGGGCCTTAAATGACCAGAGTTGTGTGGATGGTTACTTCTCTTGTTCCAGGACTCCTTGGGCTCTACGGGACTCCCTGGGCTCTGAACGGTAAGTTGACTACCAGCTAACAGGCAACAAGGACCCTCCTCCCACCCTGCCACACATCCAAACCACTGACTCCCCGAGGGGGTAGGGCCCAGTCGGGAAATGGGCCTTTGGTAGCTAGCAGCCAACAACTACCTCCAGATGCATGCCCTGATCCCCTCTTAATGTCTTTTGGCAGCAATCACCCACAAGTCTCCTGAGGTGACTCCACCGAGTACCACACTTGGACCCGCAAGCTTGCAACCATAGGCGTGTGTCTGCATCAGTGTTTATGCCTGTGCCGGCAGTGTGGAGTTCCTTGCCGCAGCAGTACAATGTTGCCCAGTGGTGCAGAACAGTGTGGTACGATGCGGTCTGACTTCTGGAGTAACCTAAGCTGGGTGCGGGATTCCTTGCCGACTGGGATCATCCAATGCAGTACTGTAATCCAATGTTACAGTATCAGGGCTGGACCGGCCATAGCAGACACCGGACAATCCCCCGGTGTGCCGCAAGGGTGGGGGCCTGTTTTGGGCCCCTGGGGGCAATTTTTGTTACAGGGCCGTTTTTGCAAAGTCGGCCCTGTACCAACATCGGCCGAAAACCGGTCCGGCAAATAACTCGGCGGCACCTCCAACGCCCCCCAGTGGGGAGGGGGGGGGGGCAGCCAAGCACTTTGCTAGGGCCGGTTGTGGTTCCCAGTCCGGCCCTGTGCAGTATTGTGGTGCAGTGGTGCAGAGAGCTGTAATTAACAATGTCTGGAATAGCCTGGACCGGCCTGAACCAGAAGCAGAAGGTCAGTGCAGCGGAAAGGGAAGCATAAGTGCACGATTGGGAGGTCCGATGTGCGGAGCAGCAGCGTGGCGATCAAGAAGGAGAACCTCGGTACAGATGGGAAAAACCCTTTTCAGGTCTCGTCTAAAAGGAGAGCATGTGCTGTTTCTGCAAGTAGAATTGTATATAGTAAGGGTCTTGGAGCATGCCCATTACTTACCATTTGTTGCCTACCTCCAAATTGGCCAGCATAGACCTCACATCACTTTTATTTTTCCAGAGCAGGGACCAACTACCAATTGATTCAGTTTAACATGAGCCCTTCCGCTAATTGTACTGTGATTCAGGGTACTGTGGGAACTTATTTTCCCAATTTTTTCTGACTAACAATTTTTTTGCTACCTTTGACTTTGTTCTACATGACTGATTTTTTGTTCGGCGCGTCCTTTGATGCTCGCGCTGTGATTCAGGGTACTTTTTTTTTACAATAATTTTTAACCAGCATTTTTTTCCTGCCTTTGACTTTGCTTTACGTGATTTTTTTTGTCAGCTGCTTTCTTTTACCAACACCTCTGGGTTACTTAATTTCTTTTGCAATTGGGAGCTTTCTTTCACAGGAACAAATAAATGGATCAGACTATTAAAGCTAATGTGTGACTGCTTCTGTGCCATGGACTCTTGAAGCAGCTACCCAACGCCACTCCAGTCTACGCTCCTCCACTGCAATCTACCCCAATCTACCCCACTCCACTCCACTCCAATCTGCCCCACTCCACTCCATTGTACCCCGATCTACTTCACTTTACCCCACTGCAATCTACCCTACTCCACTCCACCCCACTTCATCTCAATCTACTACAATCTACACCACTATACCCTAACTAACCCACTCAACTCCAACCTGCTCCACTCTACCCCACTCAAATGTACCCCACTCCACTCAACTTCAATCTATCCCTCACCAATCTACCCCACTACTCTGATATACCCAACTCCACTCCTTTTCACCCCAATCTACCTCACTCCATTCTACCTGATTTCACTCCACTCCAATCTACCCACTATAACCAAAACTAGGCCCACTCAAATACAATCTACCCCACTCTATGCAACTCCAATCTACCCACTCTACCCCACTCCAATTTACCTCACTCCACTCCACAACAATCTACCCCAGTCTAGCCCACTGCAATCTACCTCACTCTACCCCAATCTACACAATTCCACTCCAACTATAGCCCAGACTTCCCCACTAAACTCCAATCTACCCCACTCCAATCAACCCCACATGACCCCATTCCAATCTACCCCACTCCACTTCAATCTACCCCAACCTACTCCACTCCAATCAACCCCAATCTACTCCACTCCAATCAACCCCAATCTACTCCACTCCAATCTACAACACTCCAATCTACCCCACTGTAATCTACTTTCTTAATTGACCCCAGACTACCCCACTTCACTCCAGTCTACCCCTCTCCATTCCAGTTTATCCCACTCCCCTCCATTCTACCACAATCTACCCCAATCGACTCCAATCTACCCCACCCAATCCCCCTCCACCTCAATTTACCCCAATTCTGCCCACTCTAATCTATTCCATTCCCCCTCCAATCTACCCCAATCCACTCCTCCCCAATGTACCCCACTCTACTCCACTCCAATCTATCTCACTCTACCACACTCCACTCAACCCAATCTACCCCCTCCACTGTACCACAATCTACCTGACTCCACTCTACGCCAATCTAACCCACCCCAATCTACCCCACACCACTCTACCCAATCTACCCCACTCGACAAGCACTATATAAATGAAAACCTTTTTCCCTCTTCTATCCCTCCACTACCCTTCTCAATCCAAATATAACTGACTAACATATCCACCACTCAATGATTTTCATATTTCACTATAGTAATTCACCACTTATCCTTTCTGGGTTCTGGAGTAGAGTGTTACTCGCCAAAAACAACAGCTTCACAGCTTCAAAACCCCATCAGGGGTAACAAGCACAATATAAATGCAATTACAATACACCCCAATGTACCCCATTCTACCCTACTCCACCCAAATACAGTATGCCCCCAATCTCCCCCTTCTCCACCCTATTTCACTAAATCACAATTCACCCCACTCCACTCTACTCCAATCTTCCCCACTCCACTCTACCACCATATACCCCACCTAATCTTCCCCACTCCACTCAAATCTAGCCCAATCTACCCCACATAATTTTATTCCAATCTTTCCCACTCTACCCTACTCCACCCCACTCCAATCCACCGCAATCTACCCAGCTCTACTCTACCCTAATCTACCCCACTCCAATCTACTCCACTCCAATCTACACCAATCTACTCCTCCACAATCTACCCAATCCATCTAACTCCAATCTACCCACTTTACCCAACTCTAGTCTACCCACTCTAATCTACCCCATTCCACTCTACCTCAATCTACCCCACCGCAATGTATGCCTCTCTAACCCACTCTACCGCAATCCATCCTATCACAATATACCCCACTACACTGTACCCCAAATGTACCCTACTCTACTGTATACCATTTTATCCCACTACAATGTACCCCAATCTACCCCACTCTGAGCTACCACACTGCATTCAACTACATTCAAACCTAATCTACCTCACTCCAAACTAAACAACTCAACCCCAATCTACCGTACTCCAATCAACCCTACTCTACCTCACTCCACTCTACCCCAATCTACCCCACCCTAATCTACCCCATTCCAATCTACCCTACTCCAAACTACCCCACTCCAATCTACCCCACTCCAATCTCCCCCACTCTACCCCAAATCTACCCACTCCAATCCACCCCATTCTACCCCGCTCCAATCTACCCTGACCTACCTTTTCCACACTACCCCAAACTACCCATCTCATACACTTAACTCCATTACAATTACATTAATCCACCCCCCTCCAATCTACACAACTCTACCTCCAGTATACCCCACTCTACTGCATTCTACCCCACTCTACCTCAATCTACCCAATACCAATCTGCGCCCACTCTGCCCCACTCCACGCTATCCCAATCTACCCTACTTCACTCTACCATAATCTACTCCATATCACTCTATTCCAATCTACCCCAATCTTTCCCACTCCAATCTACTCCCTCAACCCAACTCAGTCTACCCCACTTTAATCTACCCCACTCCACTCTACCCCAATCTACCCCACCCCAGTCTACACCACTCTACCCTACTACATCCCACTCCATTCTATCACATTCTACCCCACTCAACTAAACTCCAATATACCCCATTCCACTCTATCCCATTCTACCTCACTACATTGTACCCCAATCTACTCCACTCCAAGCGACCGCATTCTACTCACCTACATTCTACCCCAATCTACTCCACTCCAATTTACCCTACTCTATGTCAAGCTACCCTATTACAAACTACCCCACTTCACTCTACCCCAATCTACTCCACTCTAATCTACTCTATTCCAATCTGCCTCACTCCAAACTACCCCAATCCAATCTACCCTACTCTACCCAAATCTACCCACTCAATTCCACCCCACTCTATCCTACTACATTCTACCACATCTTCCCTACTCCACTTTAACCCAATCTACCCCTCGTATCTACTTCACTCCATTCCAATCTACATCCATCCACACCACTCCAATCTAACTCATTCTACCCCAATCTATCAAACTCCAGTATACCCCACTCTACCCCACTATACCTCATTCCAATCTACCCCACGCCAATCTAAACCCATTCCACCCCACTCCAGCCCACTCCAATCTATCCCAATCTTGCCTCACTCCATTCTAACAGAATCAACCCTACTCCACTCCAATCTCCCCAATGTACACACTTTTCCACACCCCAATCTTCTCCACTCTACCCCACGCTTCTCCACTGCACTCTATCGCAATGCTCGTTGTGATGGCTTTGCAAATGATGCAGGTTGTTTTGAAGATGGTGCGGACTATCAAGGGGAGCAAAGGGAGTTCCATTAGGATGGGGGAAATGTGATCATATTTCATCAATTCCGGATGAGAAATGCTGTAGTGTATGCAAGAATTAGTTTCACTTTCTTTGGAAGAGACAGCTGATATCAGGATTTTTTGGGGGGCAATATTTTCCTTGAGGATGAGTTTGGCGTCCAGGGTGAATTTAAGTGACTTGACATTGGAAGAAAGTTAGACTTCAAAGCTGGCAAGGTTCACTTTATAGAGACAGGTTTGTATTGTTCTTGTCTGTTCTTCTTGGAAAATAACTGGAATTATTATGTTCTGGTTGGGATTGTGCATTAGGTAGGTTCAGGAAGTCCTGGTCTTAATGATGTTCAGGCAGTATTTGCGGTGTTTGATGTCCGAAGCAGAGAAGACTTTCAGGTAGAGTTTTGTGTCATTGGCATATTGGTGAACCATTATACTAACATCTGTTAGAAGAAGCAGGTCCTTATAGAATTTGAAGATAACAGGAGAAATTAAGGAATCCGGGGGGACTCTGCAGGTGATAGTGATCTTTTGGGACCTGGAGGTGCCTATGTGAACAAACACTTGAACTAAGGTGTCATTAGGGACAAAGAAAAAATAAGATAGTATCATATGGTGTTGGGTGAATGGTAAAAGAGCACCTGGAGCACTGAGGGAATGGATAGTTGATGTCAATTAAAGGGACCAAAGGCATATGATCTGATTTACAGAATGGGTAGCAGCTTAGGTGGCACCTGGCGA
Source organism: Lissotriton vulgaris (assembly GCF_964263255.1). Classification (NCBI taxonomy): domain Eukaryota; kingdom Metazoa; phylum Chordata; class Amphibia; order Caudata; family Salamandridae; genus Lissotriton; species Lissotriton vulgaris. Next base: position 1,467,680,952 of record NC_141695.1, read on the forward strand.
AGGCATTTTATGAGCTGGCCTGGAGAAGGACTAAAAGTGACTTGGAGTGAGGGGCATATGTGAAGTGTGTGTTAAACCCTGCTCCGCATGGGAACAGTCTAGCCGAACGAGGTGAAGCCACTGGATTAAAGCTAGCCTGGCTGATAAAGGATGATACCCCAAAATCCGGTCCCAGGATGCTTGAATTCAGGTCCAGGAAGGACCTGGCCTAGCAGCTCCGAGTGGAGCTGGGTCAAGACTGAATTGCAAATGGGTGGGTCCAAACTCGGGTGGCCTGGTGTGCAAAAAAACAATGGATTTAACTCAGATCTATGACTGGGGTGAATGTTTGACAATGTTCAGCATTCTATCCATCATCGTTTTGTGTTGCTATAGTTGCCTTAAGTGGGCAGGGTATGCCCAAACGTGGGCCCTGTGCTCGCTATGCCACTATATTCAAGCTAGCCTGATGATAACCCAGAACTGGTCCTAGGATGCTTGTTTCCGATCCAGGGAAGACCTGGCTTGGCAGTTCAGACTGGACTGTTCTTAATGCGAGGAGGGTCAAGACTGATTTGCATATGGTTGGGTCCAAACTGGGGTGGCATGCTGAGAAAAACAACAATGAATTTAACCCAGATCTGTGACTGGGGGTGAATGTTTGACAGTGCTTAGCATTCCGTTCATTCATTTTCCATCACCTAAAACATGCCATCAAAAGTGCAACACTCTGGACTGAACCCCGGCAGGCTAGACAACTTGTACAAACTGCTGTGGACTTTTATTGCTACAGGTGTGGTCGTCAAGGAAGGACAGTAATAAAATTAAATCTTGAGTCCACAGCAAGTCAATGGGTACGTCATTCGCAGAGATTACCCAGACAGTTTAAGCAGATAGTACAGAAAGCAGTTAAAAAGCTTCTAATGTTTCACAAACAAAATACAAATCTTTAAATGGATTCTCAACAAGAGAAAAAAACAAAAAGGCGAACACTTATGAGAGCCAGGCTATCATTACAGAGGTAAAAACCAGAGGACCATTTACTGTAAAAGGAAAAGTATAGAATGTGCTTCCTGTCACCCGATCCATCTGTATTAGTGAACAGATTATTTTACTCATATGCTAATACTTCCCTTTCTGTCCCTGCTATTTTTATCCATTAAGTACTAATGTTTCAACCATCCTTGTTACTTCCATTTTAAAAACATTCACTTTTTGTCCTTACAGCATTATAGACTGTGTTTGTTCAACTCACTTCCGTTGATATCAGTGCAGATAGTATTCACAGGCAAGGCAATCGAGGAAAGACAAAAGGTGAAGTAAAGGCAGTGAGGAGAACGTGTGGGGGAAAAACAGGTTAATATCAGAGTGTCCGATGGAAAGACAAGGTTACAGAAATGAGAGCGTTGAAACCAGGGCTGCCGACTTTGGAATTGGGGGAAACAGGTACCATTTTCGGCCTCGGTCTCCCTGTGAGTCAGGGAAAATCACTTCATCTCCCTGCATCTAAAAAACCAATACGAATATGACCTTGTCTTATGTAACTGGTGCTCATGTAAATTGTTCCAATTCCCCCTGGTCAAGTTTGTGCGATATAAAACAGCAAAAAGAAACAAGCATTGGCAAAATCAACAGGTCTCGCCTATTATTGGTTTTGCCAGTATGTTTTAGTAATGTTGTTTAACAGAGTAGCTGCTGTACAGCATGGCTAAACGTTATTGGAATAAATGAGAGTGGTGTGGAGGGGAGTGTTCTAAAGTGGAGTAGAGGGAAGTGCTCTGGAGTGGCATAGAGCAGTGTAGAGTGGCAGACAGTAGAGCTGAGTGGTGTGAAGAGGAGAGAAGTGAAGTGGTGTGCCGTGGAGTCGCGTACAGTGTCGTGAAGGAGGTAGAGTGTCATAGAGTGAAAGGGCGTAGAGTTGAGTGGCGTACAGTGGAGTGCAGAGTCAGAGTTGAGCCAAGTGTCGTAGAGAGGAGTGGCATAGTGGCATCTCATGGAGTGGTGTAGAGCAGAGTGGAGTGGCATAGAGCGTGGTGGGTAAAGTGGAGTAGAGTGTTGTAGAGTTGAGTGGAATTGAGCAGAGTGACACAGATTGTCAGAGAGAAATGGCATAGAGTGTAGTAGAGTGGAGTAGTGTGTCATAGAATAAAATGGCGTATAGTAGCATGGAGAGGCATACGGGGAGTTGCGTGTAGAGTCATTGAGTGAAGTAGAGTCCTAGATGGCATAGAGTGGAGTACAGTGCTGCAGAGTAGAATGGCATAGAGTGGAGAGGAATGTAGTGGTGCAGAGTTTAATGGAGTACAGCATCATGGCGTAAAGTATTGTGGAGTGGAGTGTCGTAGAATTGAGCGTAATGGAGTGGAGTAGAGTGGCCTAGAGTGAAGTGCCATCAAGTACAGTGGTGCAGAGTAGATTTGCATAGATTGCAGTGGTATAGAGTGCATCGGTTTTGAGTAAAGAGGTGTAGAGTGCATTAGCATAGAGTGCAGTGACACAGAGTGCAGTGGCATAGAGTACAGCAGTACAGAGTAGATTGCAGTGCTGTAGAGTGTAATGGTATTGAGTAGAGGAGTGCAGAGTGGAGTAGAGTTGCGTAGAGTAGAGTGGAGTGCAGGGTAGAGTGCAGAGGTGTAGAGTAAAGTGGCGTAGAGTAGAGTGGCACAAAGTGCAGTTGTGTAGAGTAGAGTGGTGCAGAGTAGAGTACAGCTGCATAGAGTGCAGAGGCGAAGAGTGCAGGGGCCTAAAGTGCAGGGGTATAAAGTGATGAAGAGTAGAGTACTGTAGAGAGCAGTGGTGCAGAGTACAGTGGTGCAGAATAAAAGAGTGGAGTATAGTGCAGTGATGTAGAGTGCAATGGTGTGGAGTGATGTAGAGTGCAGTGGCATAGAGTGCAGTGGCTTACACTAGAATGGTGTAGAGTGTAAATGCGTAAAGCACAGTGGTGCAAAGTAGTTGGAGTAGGTACGTGGCATAGGGTGCATTGTTTTTGAGAAAAGTGGGGTAGAGTGCATTGGCGGCATAGAGTTCAGTGGTTTAGTATACAGTGGCATAGTGTAAAATGCAGAGGCATGGAGTGGTACAGCGTAGAGTGCAGTGGCGTAGAGTACAATGGCATAGAGTGCAGTGGCGTAAATTAGATGTTTCATAGTAGAATGGAGTGGAGTGCTGGAGGGTAGAGTATAGTGGTGCAGGGTAGAATGCAGTTGCATAGAGTAGTGGCACAGAACGCTGTGGCGTAGAGTAGATTGGTGCAGTGTTGATTGCAGTGGAGTGACACAGAGTGGCATACAATGGCATTGAGTGCAGTGGCACAGAGTGCAGTGGTATACAGTAGGGTATTTCAGAGTAGAGTGAAGTGCTGTAGAGTTGAGTGGTGCAGGATAGAGTGGAGTGGGGCAGAGTACAGTGCAGTGGTATAGAGTAGAGATGTAGAGTGCATTGGCGTATAGTTCAGTGTTGCAGAGTGGAGTGGAGTGGCGTAGAGTGGAGTAGCGAGAGTGGAGTAGAGTGGTGTCAATTGCAGTGCTATAGAAAGTGCAGCGGCTTAGAGTATATTGATTCGGACGCGAGTGAAGTGGCATAGAGTGTAGTGGTGCAGGGCTGAGTGAATTTGTGCAGGGAAGAGTGGAGTGGTATAGATATGTGGCGTAGAGTGCATTTGGTTTAGAGTGCAGTGTTGCAGACTGGAGTTGTGCAGAGTGGTTTGGCGCAGAGTGGAGTGGCCTAGACTGGAGTGATGCAGAGTGCAGTGGCGAAAATTTCAGTGGTACATAGTAGAGTGGGGTAGAGTGCACAGGCATAGAGTAAAGTGGTGTAGAGTGGAAAGGTGTAGAGTTAAGTGGCAAAGAGGACAGTGTCAGGGATTGCAGAGGTGCACAGTAGATTAATGTGGCATAGAGTAGTGGTGTAGAGTGCCTTGACTTAGAGTGGTGTGAAGTGGTGCAGAGTAGAGTGCAGTGGCATAGAGTAAATTGACGCAGAGTAGAGTAGCATAGAGTAGAGTGGCATAGAGTTCAGTGGCAGAAATTGCAGTGCTGCAGAGCAGAGTGGCATAGAGTGCATTGGTGTAGAGTGCAGTGGTGTAAATTGCTGGAGAGTAAAATGACAAATTGCAATGGCGTAAAGTGGTGGAGTTTAAATGGCGTTAAGTGGTGGAGAGTAAAGTAATAAAGTACAATGGTATGGCACAGAGTAGTGTATCATAGCATACAGTGCAGTGGTGCAGAGTAGATTGGCATGGAGTGCAATGGCTTACAGTGTATTGGTTTTTAGTAAAGTGATGTAGAAAGCATTGGTGTAGAGAGCAGTGGTGTAGAGTGCAGTGTTGTAGAATAGAGTGGTATATTGTGGAGTGGGATAGAACGAAGTGGCACAGAGTGGAATAGGGCATAGTACACTGCATTGGCACATAGTAGATTGTTTCAGGGTACAGTGAAGTGGCATAGAGTGCAATGGTATAGAGGAGACTGTTGCAGAGTGCAGTATTGCAGGTTAGATTAGAGTGCTTAGCATGGGCTGACATAGAGTACAGTGGCGTAGAATGGAGTGGTGCAGAGTATAGTGGCATATAGCTCAGTGCTGGAGAGAGCAGTGTTGCGGAGTAGAGTGATGTAGACTGAAGTGGCATAGATTGGAGTTGTGCAGAGTAGACTGGATTGGTGCAGGGTAGAATGCAGTGGCATAGAGTGGGGTGATGCAGAGTAGCGTGGCGTAGAGTGCATTGGCGTAGAGTACAGTGATACAGAGTAGAGTACAGTTTTGTAGAGTGTTGTAGGGGGCATAGAGTTGAGTGGTGAAGAGTAGAGTGCAGTGGAATAGTGTAGTGTTATAGAGTGTAGTGTCGGACAGTGAAGTGGCATAGAATGCAGTGGCATTGAGTGCAATGGCATAAGGTGCAGTGGCATAAAGTGCACTGTCGTAGAGTGAACTATGGCCAAGTGCAGTGGCATAGAGTGTAGTAGTGTAGACTACACTGGTACATAGTGTTACAGAGTATAGTGGTACAAACAGCAGTAATGTAGAGTACAGTGGTGCAGAGTAGAATAGAGTGTCATAAAGTGCAGTGACATAGAGTGCAATGTTGTAGAGTGACGTAGAGTGCAGTGCTATAGAGTGGAGTGGCATAGAGTAAAATGTTGTAGAGTATAGTGGCGTAAAGTGCAGTGGTGTAAAGTAGTTGGGGTAGGTGCAGTGGAATAGGGTACATTGGTTTTCAGTAAAATAGTGTAGAGTGAATTGGAGTAGAGTGCAGTGGTTTAAAGTTGAGTGGTGTAGTGTTCAGTGCAGCGGCGTAGGGTGGCACAGCATAGAGTGCAGTGGAGTGGTGCAGTGTGGAGTGCAGTGGTGTAGAGTATATTGTTTCCATAGTAGAATAAAGTGGCATAGAGTGGAGTGGTGCAGGGTAGAGTGGACTGGTATAGAGTAGTGGTGTAGAGTGCATGGTATAGAGTGCTGTGTTGCAGAGTAGAATGGCATAGAGTCGGATGCTGAAGAGTGAAGTGGCCTAGACTGGAGTGGTGTAGAGCGCACTGGCGGAGAGTGCAGTGGTGCATAGTAGAGTAGGGTACTGCACTGACATATAGTGGAGTCCATCAGAGTAGGGTAGAGAGGCACAGAGGGAAGTGGCATAGAGTGCCAATTCGGAGTGCAGTGGTGCTCAACAGATTAGAGTGGTGTAGAGTGTAGTGGTGTAGAGTGCATTGGCTTAGAGTGCAGTAGAGTAGCATAGAGAGATACAGAGTAGAGTGCAGTGGCATAGAGTAAAGATACATATAGTCCAGTGGCATAGAGTTCAGTAGAAGAGAGTGCAGTGCTGCAGAGTAGTGTCGCAGAGTGCATTGGTGTAGAGTGCAGCGGTGTAGGGTGCTGCAGAGTAAAGTGGCATAGAGTGCAATGGTGTGGAGTAGAGTGACATAAAGTGCAGTGACATAGAGTAGAGTATATACACTGCAGTGGTCTAGAGTAAATTGGCATAGAGTGCAGTGGGGTAGAATGTATTGGTTTTGAGGGAAGTGGTGTAGTGTGCATTGGTGTGGAGTGCAGTGGCATAGAGTGTAGGGGTGTAGAATAGAGTGGCGTACTCTGGAGCGGTATAGAAGTGTGGCTCAGGGGTTAGGTGGAGAAGTGTGGCTCAGGGGTTAGAGGCGGCAGACCCGGAAGCTGAGATCGGCCCTGGACCAGGGTTCAATTCCCCGCCTCGGCGGGTCTTGGGCTCAAAAATTCCACGGACTCGATAATTCTCGCTCCGGTGCCTTCTCAACTCACGGGTTCACACTCTGTGACTCTGGGCAATAGATTGCTTAATCTCCACAACGGCCCCACGCGGCGGGATGCCTGGCTTTCACCTTGTGGATACCCTGCCGGGGTTATCTCACAGGGGAATACCAGGACGGGTTCCCTAAGCAAGCGCCGGGAAACCCTTTGTGGGTAGCTGTGCGCTATAAGCTCAAATACATACATACATAGACTGCAGTGGCATACAGTAGATTGTTTCAGAGTAGAGTGAAGTAGTGAAGAGTGGAGAGTTTTAGAATAGAGTGTTGTACAGTGTGTGTGCAGTTTAGATTAGAGTGACGTAGAGTGGATTGGCATAGAGTTTAGTGGCACAGAGTGGAGTGATACAGAGTAGAATGGCATAGAGTGCATTGGCATAAAGTAGAGTGGCAGAGAGTGCAGTGTAGCAGAGTATACTGTTGTAGAGTTCAGTGGTGTATAATAGAGTGTTGTGTAGTGCATTGGCGTAGAGTGCAGTGCCACAGATTAGAGTGGCATAGAGAGCAATGGCATAGAGTACAGTGGTGCATAATAGAGTAGTGTGGGGAAGAGTGCAATGGCATAGTGTAGAGTGGAGTGGTATAGAGTAGAGAAGCATAGAGTGGAATGGTACAGATAAGAGTGCAGTAATCAGAGCCTGATTCACAAAGGTAAACTTTGACGTTTGGTCTAAACTTAAACTAAACATCTAAATTTACAACTTTGGGAATTCATAAAGAGCATTTATGAGTACTATCTTTATGTCCACACTGGGGGCAGAGATCCGCCCCAGTGTGGACTTAAAGATAGTACTTGTAAATGCCCTTGTGAATTCCCAACGTTGCAAACTTTGACGTTTGGTCTAAGTTTAGACTAAACGTCTATATTTCTCTTTGCGAATCGGGTCCAGGGTGTAGAGTGGAGTGGCAAATTGTGGAGTGGTGCAGAGTAGAGTGCAGTGGCATAGAGTGGTGCAGAGTAGAGTGGAGTGGGGTAACAAGTAGTACGCATGGTATGGTAGCATACTGCCAATACAGACAGCCTCTTCAATTGAAATGACCATTACATTTGCACTCAAATACCGTTTTACTGATAAAAGTATACAGCACACAAACTATATTGTGTGGAAATGTCATCACCCAATGAATTGATTTGCTCATCAGCAGAGTTAATTTACATACACTTGCATTTTGTTGTGTGCTAAAACAAAGGGTAACGTCATTCAACATTCCTCAAGCAGATCCTCAGTAACAAGCATGATCATCATAACAATCCTCTCATTTAGAAGTCAGGGGAAGAAAAATAAACCTCAAACTCTCTGGAAGACACAGCCTTACATTGGATCTCTGTCTTCGAATGCACAGCAAAGGTGACAAGATAAGAACAAGATTTAAAGGCCTGTTTACCTAAAGCAAGTTTGTGGAAGAATACAGTAAACAAGTTTTGAGGAATGGGAGGGATGAGCTTGAGATGGACGACCTAATAAAATAAGGCTATTGAATAGTAAACCAGGGAATGTGAGTTACAAACCACAAAGCCAATAGTAAGCAATGGGTGGAATGCATTCCGGGGTCAGCTTTATGAATATCCCAAAGATGTCTTGTGCTGTCTGGTAGACTGCAACCTAAAACAAGCATTGGAAATGCAATAGGTCGTGCATTAGGAAAGTTTCAGCTATTGGTATTGTAAATGACATTTTTTTTTATTTATATGTTGGTTTTGAAAGTAGCAAAATTAATAGCTTTGTCAGTTACAATGTCAACAGTTTTAACCTTTGCAAATGTGACACCTATAGCATTTGTAATGCAATGTGTGTTGTATTTACGTGACTTAGATGTCTTGTTATTACAAATAACAATGGCTTTTAATTTTGTAAATAATTAATACTTAAATAAAAGTTATTGTAATTTATAATGGCAATAGCTTAAACGTTTGTAAATAACTTTTGCGAAGATTATGTTCCGTTGTTTTTTATTGTGACGAAAATCCAAGAACATTGCATTTGCACCTACACACACACACACACACACACACACACATATAGATGTGGTAGTGGTGAATCTGGGGGATATGGTGGTGGTGGATGTGGTGGTGGATGTGGTGGTGGTGGTGATGGTGGATGTGGTGGTGGATGTGGTGGTGGTGGTGGTGGAGGTGGTGGATGTGGTGGTGGATGTCATGGTGGATGTGGAGGTGATGGTGGGTGTGATGGTAGATGTGGTGCTGGATGTGATGGTGGATGTGGTGGTGATGGTGGATGCTCTGAATGCGGTGGTGGTGGATGCAGTGGATGTGGTGGTGGATGTCATTGTGGATGTGGAGGTGATGGTGGATGTGGTGGTGGTGGATGTGGTGGTGATGGTGGATGTGGTGGTGGATGTAGGGGTGGTGGATGTGGCGGTGGTGGTGGTGGATGTGGCGGTGGATGTCATGGTGGATGTGGAGGTGATGGTGGATGTGATGGTGGATGTGGATGTGATGGTGGATGTGGTGGTGATGGTGGATGTGGTGGTGGATGCTGTGAATGCGTTGGTGGTGGATGCGGTGGATATAGTGGTGGTGGATGCGATGGTGGTGGTGGATGGGGTGGTGGTTGTGGTGGATGTCATGGTGGATGTGGAGGTGATGGTGGATGTGGTGGTGGTGGTGGATGTGATGGTGGATGTGGTGGTGATGGTGGATGTGGGGGTGGTGGATGTGGCAGTGGATGTCATGGTGGATGTGGAGGTGATGGTGGATATGGAGGTGATGGTGGATGTGGAGGTGGATGTGGTGGTGGTGGATGCGGTGGTGGTGGTAGTGGATATGGTGGTGGATGTAGTGGTGGTGGGTGTGGTGATGGTGGTGGATGCGGTGGTTGTGGATGTGGTGGTGGTGGATGTGGTGGTGGATGTGGCAGTGGATGTGGCAGTGCATGTCATGGTGGATGTGGAGGTGGTGGATGTGGCGGTGGATGTGGTGGTGGTGGTGGATGTGGTGGTGATGGTGGATGTGGTGGTGGATGCGGTGGATGGGGTGGTGGTGGATGTGGTGATGGTGGATGCGGTGGTGGTGGTGGATGCGGTGGTGGTGGTGGATGCGGTGGTGGTGGTAGTGGTGAATGGGGTGGTAGTTGTAGTGGATGTGGTGGTGGGTGTGGTGGTGGTGGTGTGGTGGTGGTGGATGCGGTGGTGGTGGATGTGGCGGTGGATGTCATGGTGGATGTGGAGGTGATGGTGGATGTGGTTGTGGATGTGGTGGTGGTGGTGGATGTGATGGTGGATGTGATGGTGATGGTGGATGTGGTGGTGGTGGATGCGGTGGTGGTGGTAGTGGTAGTGGTGGTTGTAGTGGATGTGGTGGTGGATGCAGTGGTGGTGGATGTGGTGGATGTGGTGGTGGTGGATGTGGTGGATGTGGTGGTGGTGGATGTGGCGGTGGATGTCATGGTGGATGTGGAGGTGATGGTGGATGTGGTGGTGGATGTGATGGTGATGGTGGTGGATGTGGTGGTGGTGGTGGATGCGGTGGTAGTGGTAGTGGTAGTGGTGGTTGTAGTGGATGTAGTGGTGGTGGGTGTGGTGATGGTGGTGGATGCGGTGGTGGTGGATGTGGCGGTGGATGTCATAGTGGATGTGGAGGTGATGGTGGATGTGGCGGTGGATGTGGTGGTGATGGTGGATGTGGAGGTGATGGTGGATGTGGCGGTGGATGTGATGGTGGATGTGGTGGTGGTGGATGTGGTGGTGATGGTGGATGTGGTGGTGGATGTGGTGTTGGATGCGGTGGATGTGGTGGTGGTGGATGTGGTGATGGTGGATGCGGTGGTGGTGGTGGATGCGGTGGTGGTGGTAGTGGTGGATGGGGTGGTGGTTGTAGTGGATGTGGTGGTGGATGTAGTGGTGGTGGGTGTGGTGGTGGTGGTGGATGCGGTGGTGGTTGTAGTGGATGTGGTGGTGGATGTAGTGGTGGCGGGTGTGGTGGTGGTGGTGGATGCAGTGTTGGTGAATGTGGTGGATGTGGTGGTGGTGGATGTGGTGGTGGATGTGGTGGTGGATGTCATGGTGGATGTGGAGGTGATGGTGGATGTGGTGGTGGATGTGATGGAGGATGTGATGGTGATGGTGGATGTGGTGGTGGATGCGGTGGATGTGGTGGTGGTGGATGCGGTGGTGGTGGCAGTGGTAGTGGTGGTTGTAGTGGATGTGGTGGTGGATGTAGTGGTGGTGGGTGTGGTGATAGTGGTGGATGCGGTGGTGGTGGATGCGGATGCGGTGGTGGTGGATGCGGCGGTGGATGTCATGGTGGATGTGGAAGTGATGGTGGATGTGGCGGAGGATGTGGTGGTGGTGGATGTGGTGGTGGATGTGGTGTTGGATGCGGTGATGGTGGATGCGGTGGTGGTGGTGGATGCAGTGATGGTGGTAGTGGTGGATGGGGTGGTGGTTGTAGTGGATGTGGTGGTGGATGTAGTGGTGGTGGGTGTGGTGGTGGTGGTGGATGCGGTGGTGGTGGATGTGGTGGATGTGGTGGTGGATGTGGTGGATGTGGTGGTGGTGGATGTCATGGTGGATGTGGAGGTGATGGTGGATGTGATGGTGGATGTGATGGTGATGGTGGATGTGGTGGTGGATGCGGTGGATGTGGTGGTGGTGGTGGATGTGGTGGTTGTAGTGGATGTGGTGGTGGTGGTGTGGTGGTGGTGGTGGATGCGGTGGTGGTGGATGTGGTGGTGGATGTCATGGTGGATGTGGAGGTGATGGTGGATGTGGTTGTGGATGTGGTGGTGGTGGTGGATGTGATGGTGGATGTGATGGTGATGGTGGATGTGGTGGTGGTGGATGCGGTGGTGGTGGTAGTGGTAGTGGTGGTTGTAGTGGATGTGGTGGTGGATGCAGTGGTGGTGGATGTGGTGGATGTGGTGGTGGTGGATGTGGTGGTGGATGTGGCGGTGGATGTGGCGGTGGATGTCATGGTGGATGTGGAGGTGATGGTGGATGTGGTGGTGGATGTGATGGTGATGGTGGTGGATGTGGTGGTGGTGGTGGATGCGGTGGTAGTGGTAGTGGTAGTGGTGGTTGTAGTGGATGTAGTGGTGGTAGGTGTGGTGATGGTGGTGGATGCGGTGGTGGTGGATGTGGCGGTGGATGTCATAGTGGATGTGGAGGTGATGGTGGATGTGGCGGTGGATGTGGTGGTGATGGTGGATGTGGAGGTGATGGTGGATGTGGCGGTGGATGTGGTGGTGGATGTGGGGGTGGTGGATGTGGTGGTGATGGTGGATGTGGTGGTGGATGTGGTGTTGGATGTGGTGGATGTGGTGGTGGTGGATGTGGTGATGGTGGATGCGGTGGTGGTGGTGGATGCGGTGGTGGTGGTAGTGGTGGATGGGGTGGTGGTTGTAGTGGATGTGGTGGTGGATGTAGTGGTGGTGGGTGTGGTGGTGGTGGTGGATGCGGTGGTGGTTGTAGTGGATGTGGTGGTGGATGTAGTGGTGGCGGGTGTGGTGGTGGTGGTGGATGCAGTGTTGGTGAATGTGGTGGATGTGGTGGTGGTGGATGTGGTGGTGGATGTGGTGGTGGATGTCATGGTGGATGTGGAGGTGATGGTGGATGTGGTGGTGGATGTGATGGAGGATGTGATGGTGATGGTGGATGTGGTGGTGGATGCGGTGGATGTGGTGGTGGTGGATGCGGTGGTGGTGGCAGTGGTAGTGGTGGTTGTAGTGGATGTGGTGGTGGATGTAGTGGTGGTGGGTGTGGTGATAGTGGTGAATGCGGTGGTGGTGGATGCGGATGCGGTGGTGGTGGATGCGGCGGTGGATGTCATGGTGGATGTGGAAGTGATGGTGGATGTGGCGGAGGATGTGGTGGTGGTGGATGTGGTGGTGATGGTGGATGTGGTGGTGGATGTGGTGTTGGATGCGGTGATGGTGGATGCGGTGGTGGTGGTGGATGCAGTGATGGTGGTAGTGGTGGATGGGGTGGTGGTTGTAGTGGATGTGGTGGTGGATGTAGTGGTGGTGGGTGTGGTGGTGGTGTTGGATGCGGTGGTGGTGGATGTGGTGGATGTGGTGGTGGATGTGGTGGATGTGGTGGTGGTGGATGTCATGGTGGATGTGGAGGTGATGGTGGATGTGATGGTGGATGTGATGGTGATGGTGGATGTGGTGGTGGATGCGGTGGATGTGGTGGTGGTGGTGGATGTGGTGGTTGTAGTGGATGTGGTGGTGGATGTAGTGGTGGTGGGTGTGGTGCTGGTGGTGGATGCGGTGGATGCGGTGGTGGTGGATGTGGTGGTGGTGGATGTGGCGGTGGATCTCATGGTGGATATGGAGGTGATGGTGGATGTGGCGGTGGATGTGGTGGTGATGGTGGATGTGGTGGTGAATGCGGTGGATGTGGTTATGGTGGATGCGGTGGTGGTGGTGGATGCGCTGGTGGTGGTAGTGGTGGATGGGGTGGTGGTTGTAGTGGATGTGGTGGTGGTGGTTGCGGTGGTGGTGGATGTGGTGGATGCGGTGGTGGATGTGGTGGTGGATGTCATGGTGGATGTGGAGGTGATGGTGGATGTGGTGGTGGTGGTGGATGTGATGGTGGATGTGATGGTGGATGTGGTGGTGGATCCGTTTTAGCGTGAAACAGGGGAACTCGAGCATTACTGACTAAAAAAAATGTGAAAAACAAAAGTACCCTATTTTTAGGTGCATACCTCGAGCCTGAGCTGTTGATCTGAAGCAAACATCTCCTTTTATTTTCTTATATTTATTATGTAGCGCTGCACAAAGCGCTCGTGTTGTCGTTGCGCTGTACAGCGTTTTACAGATGCACACTCAGATGGATGCATGCCTGCAACGCCATCATTCACCCGGATAACTGCGCAGCCGAGTGCATCTTTCAAACATTGTTTACCTTTCAACATCGAACATTTTCTTGGCTGGACGGTATCCAGAGTCAAACTGGCGGACTCCTGGGCAACCCAGACACATTCGTTCAAACATACATTAATATTTATTATTTTCAAGAAGCCATAGCGTCGAATAAAAGCTTGAGATTCGCACTGTGCTTAAATGACTGTAGCATCCGCCAGACTGTGTTTTTCGCAGCTAACTGTAAGTAGTAGGGGCCTTCTTGATGAAGATTACGTTTGACAGCCCAAGTGGAAAATCCACCTGCTTCAGTGTAAGGCTGGTGACAGTGTGTAAACACGGGCATGCGAAGCCGCTGTGCCACTCGGGTAGAATAACTCTCACAAAATCAGTGGTGGCAGCTGAACATGTGCACACACACGCACAATTATTTACAAACGACTGAGAAAGATAGTGTGAACAGTTTGGAGAAAATGCGGTCTAAGATTAGGGAAAAAGAAACAGGGCTAAAGGGCATAGGATAAAAGGAAGTCCATAAAACGCAGGCAGGGGAGGGGGCCGAGTGACGGAGGGAAGGCAGAGAAGGGGGGGAGGAGAAATGCGACACGGCGGGCAGGGGAGGGGGCGGAGCGGGGAGAGGGTGTGAAAGCAGCAGGGGCCTTTGAAGTGAAGCTAAGCTTCACTTTAAAGGTGTTGGAGGAGTGCGGCTGAGGGAACAGACGGCGATTTGGTGATGTGCACGCGCATTTTAGGTCAATTCGCTTGCGCATTGACCTAAAAGCCACGGGCACAGTACCAAATCGCCCAGTTAGGTAAAGTCGGTTTAAGACGCTATAGTCTCGCCTCTTCAATACGCTTGCGCATTGAGAGGTGAGACCTAAAAAGAGACAGACAGATGGGCCAGAATAAGTGAATGTAAAACACCCATGCCCCGATTTACTAAAACTTTACACAGGGTTTACATTACTTTTCTAATGCAAACCTGATGCAAAGTGTTATGCTGAAATGTACTTACGTTCCAATGCTGCTTTGTGCTACTCTACGTCAAGAGGGTGTTCCATGGGTGTTGCATGGGCATTCCCATGCAACCACTCATGAGTTGTGATGTAAGTCACAATCTACATACATTTATATAACAGGGATTTGTACCAAAATCTTATGCCTCCTCAAGCATGAGTAAGAAGAGAAATGTTGTCATTTCTTCACATTTTTCCTGTGTTCCATGTGTGCTGCATTGTACAGCACATATAAAAGCAGGAAATGTGTAAAAGGATAATTGTGGTACTGGAAGGATCCCTATCCAGAACAAAAACTGTTTCTTACAGAATGCACACACACTTGCACTATGGCACAAGGGTGTGTGCCTTGGCGCACTGCAGCCTAAAGTGCCCTAGAACAGGTAGAGAGTAAACAAGTGCAATGGCTTTGTAGACATGGCACCGTTCTGCACTTTCTCATTCATGCAGTGCTGGCAACCAACTTTAGTTGCTGCACTGCGTTTCGTTATTTGTTCATAAATCTGAGCCTTAGGCCCTCATTACAAATTTGAAAATTTCACTCAGAGTGGTAACTTCGGATGTACTTGTGTCACCCCCAACTATAAGTGCTATGGGGTCCAAGATTATCAAATCAGCATGCTTCAGACCTGATAATTTTGGGATTAGAGGCAAAGGATCTCACTTTGCTAATTTAGAGGATGTGTGCTGCGGGCATCAGCAACGCATGGCCACCACTTGACGCCCACTCATGGCAGACAGGAAATGCCACTGGTTTTCACCAAAGAATGGGGGGAAATGCACAATATAGAACATAGTATATTCGGTCTGTGCAGTACTTCCCCATTCTAGAGACAAAACTTGAGACAGCTGAAATTTAGTGCACTCGTCCTGGCACCAAATTCTGGTCAATGCATTATGAGAGTGTAAGTTGAGGGACAAAGATGTAATTAGTAGCAAATGATTGACACATTCAAAAGGAGAAGAAGGAAGGGGCAGGGGAGAGAAAATGAAGTAGAGTGAAGATTCAGATAAGAGAATAATGCATACATTGAAATTGAATTTAGGATAAGGGGTTGCTGAGACATTGTTAGAGCTAGAGAGAATGAGTGAGTGATAACAGGAGAAAATGAATTAGAAGAAAAACAGAGGTAGAAGAAAATGGGGCAGGAAAAGTAGAAGTGGGAAATAGAAGGGAATTGTAGCAACAAACTGAACATTAATAAAAGTAAAAAAAAGTCTAGGAATGGAATCCATGGGCATTCAAAGAGAATTAAGATTAGTAAATAGTAAACCAGATATTTTGGAAAAGTTAAATAAAATATGAAACTCTAGCAAAAAAAAGGGTGAATGAAAATGGAGTTCCACTTCAAATGTAGTTATAAAACACTATTAAAGCAAGAATAATAGCTATGAATATTTCATTCAATTGTCCATTTTCATATATTACACCTTCTTTTTTCATCTGGCAGATGTTTTGTGTCCAAAAACTACTGTGTTGAAGTGGTTGTTAGCTGTAACAGTGGAAAGTTGAACCGAGAAGGTCAAGGCGTTCCCATAACTGACCTCAGCACGGGAATGATGCCTCCATTTGCAGTTAAATGCCTTGATGCTCCATTTTCCCCGAGCAACACTCATGAACTACTGTTAAAATTAGATTGTACAATGAGATAATATTTTATACATCTGGTCTTTGAGGTTTCAGAGGAACCCAAGTTCTGTGACATAATAAAAAAATATTGATTTTGTCTGAAGCTATTGTAGTATTTCCCCTTTTGGGCCTACTTTGGTTCTCCCTTGGTTACACTTCTTAGCAGCTTTAGGCTGCCTTTGCTTTGCGCAGTCACACAAAATATATTTGTTTTTGTGACATGCTATTATGATAGCACGCTATGCATATTAATTGTTATTCAGTGATTCTCTTGGGATTTAGTTTGAACATTTAGTACTAGTTTGTCAGCAACATCTTCTAACATTTCTAGACATAACTCTGTAGCACAGATGCAAGTTGTCTAACACAACCGTTTCTACAATATAATCTGAGTCTTGACCCCTTGAAGGTTAGATGGGAGAATTCCAGCAGAGGGACAGGTCTTGGAACGGAGGCAGAAGCCTTGCATAAACTGAGTTTACACCTACGATGCGGACGACCTAACTACACACACCATGTATGGGGTTCGGTGCTAATCCCAGGTATCACTAATATATCCCTGTGCTAAAGAGCAGCCACTTGCACAGGAAATGCATCATTGTCGTTACTACAGCCATACAAGAGCAAGCGTCTCTAATGCTAAAGACCTCCATCCTAGATGGACACAGTGGGCAACATCCTTGATAGGTGTTGATGTAAACTTCGTCTTTACAGATGCAAAGTTCTGCACTATGAGCATGTTTATCTTGCAACCAGTAATATTTTACTTGTTGATCAGTATAAGTACATTGTTTATACTGATGCTTCAGACCAACATGCTAGATGTACCAAGCACCAATATTCAGGGGCATTCACCACTGTTCTTGGTGTAATGTTGGAAGGAAAATTCCAGCCAAAAAAACTTGTTCACAATCCTTAGGGGATTGCACTGCGCAGTTGGCTGAGCTGCAAGCATTGTTAGTCGCACTGGAGCATATCGATCCAGAATTCCCCACTCGTATAGTGCGTGATTTGTAGTACTCTGTCCAGTCTTTAAACAACAATTTGCATTATTGACGCAAAAATGGATTCAAATACTCTAAAGGCAACACAACAACATCTGTGCTCCCGCCGATGGTCTGCACAGCATTGAATCCCGGTCTTCCATGGGTGCCTAGCATGGGAGGTCAGGCAGGTCAGGCAGATCAGGTGCTGGGAGTGCCTGTGGAGCCTCCGGTGCCGCCGGTGTGATCGTGCTGCATTGCTGGAAGGCGGTGTCAGCAGGGACTGGGCCGCAGCTGAGCTTGGGCCTGCGGACCGATGAGAGAGGCGGCAGGAGCTGGCTGCGAGTGAGCGCCGGATTTGCGCTGATCCGGGAGCAAAGAGGTGCACCAGTGTGCTGGCCCCGACGTTGTGGGCGAAGGGAGTCGGAGCCGCTCCGCGACAGTTGCGGAGGCCAGAGGAGGGCGGCTGGGAGAGCGCCGGCCGCCATTTTGGGTCCGGAGGCGGGCGAGCCGGGGGAAGCAGGAGTGAAGTGCTAGGAGGGGCCTGCCCGCCGATATCCTGAAGATCTGTGCGAGACGCCCTGTGCCCCGAGGGAGCCTTCAGCTGGCCGGAGAGACCTGGAGAACGGTTAGCGGCTGGGTGGTCCATTGTCACGGCCCGTGGGTGAAGCAGCAGCCAAGCCAGGGAGGGGGGTGTCGGTCCCGTTGGGGGGGCTAGTGAGGCGAGGAACAGCGCGGCAATGCAGTGGCTGGACTGACCTGTGGGCCCGGAGTGGTGCATAGACATTTGGGCACTGAGAGGCCTGGTCATCCCTGAGCCTGGGGGCGCTGGAGCTGGGATGCTGAGGGCCAGGGGGATCCCAAGTGAGCAGCGGTCTGTGGAGCAGTGGACTGGCTGGCCTCTGGACGCTGGAGCAGTCGTGCTATTGGGGGCCGGACAGTTCCCAGTGAAGGTCGGCTGCGAAGAGAACGACATCATGCCATACAGGAGGCCTAGACCCATAGTTTCCTGAGGCCTGTCGAGGGCTTGGAAGCCTGGCGGGCTGGAGCGGGAGCTTTAGGAGTTGCTCGGGGCAAGATTCCTGGCAGGAGTGGTGCTATTGGTGGCGTGGAACTATCTACACCAGGCAGGCTGGCAGTGAGGAGCACCTGGTGATTTGCCCTGCTGTGGTTCGGGGCTGGCGACCACAATCCTCCCATTGATTGATTGGGGCTTGCGCTGCCCGTAGGATTGGCGGTCTAGTGGGGAGCTTGGCCCGGCCATACCCAAGGACGTATAGCTGTGAGCGGCGGAGCGGTGCCAGCGGACGGCACTGGAATTAGTGGCGGGCGATATCCACTACCAGAGGCCGCAAGGAGAAAACGGTGAAAGAGCTCTTTGCGAAGGCGCAAGCGGCCCATCAGCGCAACACTATGGCATCGGCTTCGACACAGATCGCCCCGAAGGTGGAGGCCCTTTTCACGACACTGCGGGAAGACATCCATACCTTGAAAACGGAGTTTGCCAGCAAAATCAGGGAGGTGCGACGGGATGTGGATGGGATTGGTGAGCGGGTGGCTGATCTGGAGAGCAAGAGTGACAATAAAGACACTGCGCTTGCAGCCCTGCAACAAGAAATTCTGCACCTCCATGATCAGCAAGTGGACCTCCAATTGCACATGGAGGATTTGGAGAACCGCTCAAGTAGGCATAATATCCGCATCAGAAATGTTGCGCTGACAGATTCAACCAAGGATTTGTTTCTGTTTGCACGGGAGCTCTTCAACCACGTCCTGGGGGGCCCACTGGATTCCGAGCTCCGATTGGACAGGGCGCACCGCTCGAAACCTCCGAGGGCATCGCCGGCACCCCCGCCGGACATCCTGGTCTGCGTTCAAGATTACCGTACAAAGGAGGAGATATTGCAGAAGGCTCGACAGATGCATTCAATTTCATTCCAAGGGCATTCGCCGCTGCTGTTCCAGGACCTCGCGGCCCTTACCTTGTACAAACGTCGTCTCTTTAAGCCTGTCACGGCCCACCTGCAGCAGCAGAACATACCCTACAGTTGGGGACATCCCTTCTGCCTGGTCTTCAAACTAGATAACAAGCTGTACCAGCTTCGTTCGGTCATGGAGGCCTGCCGCTTGCTGGGCATTGACCCGCCCGCCAAGCCAAGATGGTGTCAGCAGGGTAGGCGACGGAGAGTGAAGAAGCCGCCAGCGACGGACATAGGAGAAGGCCAGAGGGCTGCTGTGGAGGCGGTCGCTTTGGATGGCGGTGCGGCCCACACTGGTTGACGTTACTGGTTAATGTTTGGGCAATGACTCTCTGTATTGATCGCCTGGCCGTTGGCGGGGGGGGCCACTGGAAGGTTCGTTGGACTACCCGTTCCACATTTTCCCTATCGTCTGCAGATGATTGACTCATTGGGTGTGTGTTTTGTGGGGGGTTTTGGGGGTTGGGTGAGGGGGGGGTTGGTCCATGGTCCACCGAGGGTTTAGGTCTGTGTTTAGTCTCTCCTCCTGGGCCCGTTGGGTGTGGGCTAGTGTAAGAGAAGGGACACCCGGTGCTTCTAGAGCACTTCCATTGCTAGCTCAGTGTTCCCCTGGTTAAATGCCGGTCACTGACCTTACAATACTCACACTTAATGTACGGGGTTGAAAAATCAAGTCAAGCGTAAGGCAGTCCTGCTATGTTTAGAGCAATCACAGGCCAACATTTGCCTCCTTCAGGAGACACATCTTCTACCTAAAGATTGTCATCGCCTTCGCTCCCGTCATTTTCCCTTGCAATTTTTCTTCTCGAACCCTACTAAAACGGCCGGAGTCTAGGTTTTGGTGGCCCATAAGTTTAGGGGCAAGGTCCTACATAAATCTGCGGCTAGGGGGAGGTTCTTGTTTTACAGGTTTTCTATGGGGGACACCAGGTTCACGGTGGTCACTGTGTATGGCCCCAATGAGGGCCAAGAAAAGTTCTTTCATAGGGCTCTCACAGAGATTACGACCACAGCAGACCGCTATATTTTGCTGGGGGGCGACTTGAATCTAGTCTTCGATAAAGTCCTGGACAGGTCGTGCCAGCTCACTTCACAAACGGACGCTCTTTCTCCGGAGGGCCTTGCCCGCCTGGCTGACCTCGGATTCCAGGATCTTTGGCGTAGCTTCCACCCGGGTGTAAGAGACTATTCATACTACTCTAACGCTCACAAGACATATGCACGCCTGGACTGCTTGCTTGTATCCACACCTACTTGGGCGCTCGTTACCAAGGTGGATATAGGGGTGGCCTCACTTTCCGATCATGCTCCAGTGACAATGGTCCTCTCCCTGCCTGCAATACAGCAATCACGTAGGGTTTCGCGACTACGGGAAACGTTGCTACACCGTGAAGAGGTTGTCTCCAAGATACAGGGCGCAATTGCAGATTACCTTTTACATAATAATAATACTGACACTACTCTCGCCACACAGTGGGCTGCGCTAAAGGCGGTTCTTAGGGGGAGTCTATTGCCATCTCGGCAGCGGAGAATGTAGAGCATCAGGGTAAGAGGGACGAACTTACACAGAAGACTAGGGAGCTGGAGCATATACATCCGAGGACGGGGGCCCCGAGAATCTGGAGGCAGTTGAAGGCGGCGAGGCAGCAGCAAGCGGCGCTAGACTTAGATCGTGCGGAATTTGCAGCTCTACGATTGCGCCATGTGTACTACACTGGGGGAGACAGGTGTTGGCGCCTATTTGCGCACAAGCTGCATGAAGTGACGCAGCAGCGAGCGGTTCAGGAGATCCTTAGGGGTGATGGCACACGGGTCACAGAGGACCATGATATCGCCAGTTCCTTCAGTGACTTCTATGCAGATCTTTACTCCGCTGACCCCCCGGCTGACCAGGATGAGGCTGAC
This sequence comes from Lissotriton vulgaris, assembly GCF_964263255.1. NCBI lineage: Eukaryota > Metazoa > Chordata > Amphibia > Caudata > Salamandridae > Lissotriton > Lissotriton vulgaris. The sequence continues at coordinate 1,467,701,546 of NC_141695.1, forward strand.
TTTCTGGTCTCTCTCCCCCTTCCGGCCCTCTTTTGGGATCAGGCAGAACAGTTGGAGGGTGATATCCGACCGGAGGAGGTCATTTCGTCCATCTCCCGCCTCAAAATAGTGAAATCTCCGGGCCCGGATGGCTTCCCGGCGAGTTTTTATAAAACATTTTGTGCCCAGGTTGCTCCATTGCTCGCGCGCCTTTTTACTTCCTTCTCGGAGCCGGGAGCGATCCCCAGGGAACTTTTGGAGGCATCCATTGCCGTTATACCCAAACCTGGTAAGGACCGTATGCAATGCGGGGCTTATAGGCCTATCTCCCTACTCAACGTAGACCTCAAACTTTATACCGGGATTTTAGCTTCACTCCTGGCTCCGTATATGGGTTACCTGGTAGATCCGGATCAGTCCGGGTTCATACCGGAGCGCCAGACCTCTGACAATACTAAGCGGGCCTTCACCTTCTTGAAAAGACCGCTCGCACAGAAGGGGAATACATGATGTTGGCTATCGACGCCGAGAAGGCGTTTGATAGGGTACACTGGCCCTATCTGGAGAAAGTCCTGAGGAAAGTGGGTCTGGGTCCGAGGTTTAGCGCCCGGTTGCTGAACTGCTACAAATTCCCGATGGCTACAGTCCGGGTAAATGGGTACACATCTCCCCGATTCGCCATAGAGAGTGGTACGAGGCAGGGGTGCCCTCTGTCGCCCCTGCTTTTTGCCCTCTCTATGGCGCCCCTTGCGCAGCTCATGAGATTGGACCCGAGAGTAACAGGGATTAAGTTTGGGGACGACGTTCACACAATCAACCTGTATGCGGATGATGTGCTGATCTCGCTTTCTAGTCCAAGAGAATCACTGCCGGCGTGTCTTGAGGATTTGGCGATCTTTGGTCGGGTATCAGGGTTCAAGGTAAATATTTATCTGTCCCTCGTGAAGCACACTCAAGCCCTCCTGCAGGACCGGTTTCCCATCCAGTGGGCGTTGGATGCGATGCCATAACTCGGGATAAAGCTTGCCCCTCTGTCGGAAACTGTAACCATCAACTACACCCGTTCGCAACAGAAAATAAGACGGAAGCTGGGGCAGTGGAGACATTACCCCCTATCATGGTTGGGTAAGGTGGCGGCAGTCAAAATGACGGTCCTTCCCCAGATTCTGTATCTTTTCCGCACAATACCCCTTCGACCCCCTCCAGGCTGGATAAAGCAGGTGCAATCTGAGCTGTCACAGTTTATATGGAATGGGAGGAAACTGCGCCTGAAGCTACGATTAGTGATGCTGCCCCCTGAACAGGGCCGGATCGGGGTCCCGGACCTGGCATTGTACTTTCAAGCTGCGCAACTACGCTTTTTGGTGGAGTGGAGCAGGTGGGAGTCTGGGAAGCATTTGTTATTTCAAGACCAAGCCATTGCTGGTAGAACCCTTCAGGAGATCCCATTCTTACATAGACAACACAGACCTCCTAATCTGTATGCTTCCTACGTTACGAGGGTCCCGCTGGAGGTCTGGGACCGAACGAACGTCAGCCACGAACTCACGACTCTCCCATCTCCCCTCACCCCCATTGTGGGGAATCCAGACTTTCAGCTAGGGCAGGACACAGTGGCTTTTGCAAGGTGGAAGCCCTCTGGTTGCCGGTTCCTTTATCACATGTATACCCCGGAGGGTATTATTCCATTTTCGCAGTTCCGCCAGGAGTTCGGGCTGTCGGAATCGGAGAGACTTCGTTATTTGCAGGTGAGGCACTGGGCTCTCAGTGACCAAGTACGCCCCTTGGCGGACAGACACCTTACGCCTTATGAACATTGCTTAATTACTCGTCAAACAGATAAGCAATCGATTTCAGATCTTTACAAGATGCTCCAGGGCAAACACACTCACACTTACAGCGCAGGTAGGGCGCGCTGGGAGCGGGAACTGGGTAGGACGCTTACTCAAAAAGAATGTGAGGGAATATATTATAGAGCGCGGCACTCAGCGTACCACATGGGGCTTACTGATACTCTCACTAAGGTAGCGACCTATTGGTACTACATTCCTGAGCACATACACGAGATGGATCACTCCAAAGACGCACTGTGTTGGCGCGGCTGTGGACAAGTGGGCACGTTGGTGCATTTGCTTTAGGACTGCAAGTTGCTTGAAGGGTACTGGAGGCAGATCCTTGATGATGTAGATACCCACTTTGACACGGAGATTCCACGCCTCCCTTCGCATGTCCTTCTGGGACTCCCAAACCCTTTGACATACCCACTGCGCTCCCGTAGAGGACGACTGATAGCCATTGCCCTGGGGTCAGTGATGCAGAACATTCTGGCACTCTGGCGCTCGACTCAAGTCCCAAAACACTGGGGTGGCTCCATCGCCTCTGGATGGTGCTTGGTATGGAAAAACTCTCGTTGTCCAGAGCAGGGGAGAGCTTCAGATACGCTTATCTGTGGCGGCCCTTCCTATCTCTGTTGGCCTCCGAATTCCAAGAGGTTACGTGCCCCAGATACCTACGGCTGTTGCGCCTTACAGACACGGGATAGGAGTTTATGGATGGGGAGGGTGGGAGTAGAAGGAGTATTGTTGGTTGGCTGAAAGTGCCCGGTGGACATGGACCAGGGGGGGGGCGGGGGGGAAAGGGGGTAGGGTAGGAGGGTAGATTGTTGTGTTTTTGCTGGGGGGGGTTCTTTGGTTTACCTTTCTTGTTGGCAATGTTCGATAAGATTGCAAGCCTAGCCTATGGTTGGTCAGAAGGGATCCAGTATGGGTGTCCTTTTACGTTGTGACCCGACTTGGGTGAGTGGCCCAGGGGGCAGTAAGGGGTATGTACTTAGAGGTTAGCTACACTGCACCCCTTGCCTTCCTTGAGGGGGCTTTGGGGTGGATTCGGACTGCTTAGTTGAGAGGTCACCTCTGTGGGGTGGGCCACAATTGTTGGCCTTTGGCTGCCTTATTGATAAGTGGGATAGCGAGCAGCCCTTTCCCCGCTTTTCGCCTTCCTTAAGACGCGGCCGGTCCTGTTGGGTTGTAGGCGGCTTGCTGTGTTTATTGTTTGATACCCCTTCATGGTTATTGACTTGCCTGTGCAACTGATCTTTCTACCGCCGGCCGCTGGGTTGTAGGCGACCTTGAATGTGGGTTTTTTCTTGCTCTGTATTTTGTCAATAAAATAAATGTAATACTAAAGGCAACACAACAAAGCATAAACTGCTTTGGGTTAAGGTGGCACACCTTAAAGACAGGTTGCCACAGGCTCATGTGATTCAATGGGAACACAGTGCTACTCCCTGGCACATGGAACACCAAACTCTGGCTCTATAACATATTTTTATTAGCATTTGGGTATACAATTAAGTTCTTTAATATTACATTTTCAACATGCAAGACTTCTATAAATGGTTATCAAGTTTATGTATTTCTCAGAGCAGGAGAATAACATCAATTTGCTTTCGATTCACAGACCTATGCATGGTTTTACCATCAATACAGTATACTAATGTATATCTCTAGTCAAAATCAGCTATTATGTTTTAGTAAAGAAGGGGATCTAGGCTCCAGCCTTATGTATGTCTGACATGTAAGTACAGTCTACTAGGGGAGAGGGTGCCACCGCGCCTAGAGATATTCTTCTCATGATGCATCTCAGAAAGGAAATATCAATGAAGGAGAATAAAACCAACAAAGGAATACAAAATTATTTAACAATAAACAAAGTAACTATGTAGGGTGGTGTGTCAGCTTGAGATCTTATCGTGAATACCTTGTGGGGACGGGGAGATCTAGTTCAGAAGTGGGCACAAAGTCTCAGATCTAGGCGTCCTTCTATAGGAGCCGCCTGGGTGACAAACTTGTCAGGCTGAGGTAGATTGGGGGAGGAGGGGCATTGCAACTCAGGGGTTTAACTTTCGAGCAATTCCTGCTCCTGCCCTACAAATTTGAGTGGCTCATGCCGTCTGAGTGAGACAGACAGACAGACAGCTTCTTCATCTATATGTTGATATCTATCATGATGTTCCCAATTTTCTAGGACATCCCTCCAGGGACCTGCCATAGGATGTTGTCTTAGCCATCAAGCATCTTCCCAAGCAGCCAAAACCCATTCCTCCGCTCTTGCCCAATGTGTCACATCTCTTCCCCACTCCGCTATGACAGGTCCTATTATTAATTTCCATGCTAATGCTATTCTCCTTTTAGCCAAAATTAAGGTCAAATCTATAAATCGGGTGCCTACCGTCCACTTGGGTGGTCTAGGGAAGACTCCCAGTATACAGGTCTCCATTGTGGGCTCTAGCGTGTGCCCTACTGTTGCTTTGTCCGATCTATTACTTCACTCTAAAATCCATTCCCTATCGTACAGCTCCAAATCATATGAGTAAAATCAACGTTGCTGTGGTTGCACTTTTGGCAATTGCATATTTCCCCGCCAAATGCGTCCCAAATCCTATGGGGCATTATGTACATCCTGTGTGTATGGTTAAACTGTATATATTTGAATCTGGTGTTTCGGGAGACCTTTTTGTGGTATGCCGATATCTTTTTCTATTCCCCGTCTGCTATTTCCTTATTCAGGGCAGTCACCCATTTATCTAGTAATTTTTTAAGGGGGGGAGGGGCGTGTAATAGCTGTTGCAGTGCATCAAAACACCATTTCCCTTGGTGACATGCCCCACTCAGAGAAAGTGTGGCACGCAATAGTCCATATTTATCAGCTTCCTCCCATCCGCAATTCCATATTATATGAAATGTGGGTATCAGGGTTTCATATAGAAATAACTGCCTGTGTCGCAGTCCAGAGCTCTCAACCAGGTCCCCCCTCTGAAGCAGCCCTGCATAGTAGTAGCAGTCCCTACAGTCTTCAACTCCACAGCAGTCCAATGGGACAGCTGGTCAGAGGTGAATTTCCTCATAGAGGTACCATGCAGCAGACCTATGTGGGGTAGGGCAGCGCATATAAGGGGGCCTCCACCCGTATGGCCATACTGCGTCTCCAAAATTGTAATGCTGTGGTTTGCAAAGATTAAACTGTTAAAGAGTTCTCCCAAATACAATTTGAGGTCCAGAGGAGGAAAAGAGAAAAACCAAAACTAAAGTACCTCTAGGCAGACCTATATAATTTTATCCAATGTTTATATCACTACATATTTCACAGAGGATGCAATATATATGAAAAAAACATTCATTTCATTTGGAACATATTATTTTTATTTTTTATTGTTTTTTCATTTATTCTCTTTTTCTCATATAAAGTTCATATTCATTTATTTGTACAAGAAGATTTTATCAACACATTTTATATAAACCAATTTAAATAGTTCATAGTTTGACAAGGAACTTTTTCAAAATGAAGAGCCCCATAAAAACATCATAAGTTCATACCATTCATTCCATCAGACATACTTCTTCATTCACTACCCATTCTATAGCAAACTAAACTGACATGTAATACATGAATCAATAGACATACAAAAATTGCTACTGTGAAACCCCTATGAATTTTTCTAAGTCAAATGTTCAAAGATTTTTCACTTTTTAATTTAGTACATTTTCAATTTTTTTCAATTCTCTTCTTCTTTTTTTTTTTCTATATATGGTGACTTTCTATGTAGGGGTTTCAGATGCGTACGGCCTACGTACGTTTCGGTGATTAGAGTTAATTGGTTCACCTTCTTCAGGGCAAAAGAAAAATTAAACAACAAACAAATATATATACAAAAAAAGATATTGAAAAGAACTCCATAAAGGAAGTACAGATTACAAATACGGATGAGATCTCTGATAACAGAATAGATATTGAGCAGGCCTTTTTCCATCATTTTGACAAAGTATATAGAGAAGATTTATTCCCTCAACATCAATCAATACATTCATGGCTTGACCAATACCAGGTTCAAGCCTTAGATGCTCAATCCTCTTGTAATCTTAATAGAGAGATTAGTTCCACTGAAATTGCAGCGGCGATAGACTGTTCCAAGAAAAGTAAGGCTCCAGGCCCAGATGAGTTACCATCAGAGATCTACAAGGCACTAGCTCCAGTAATTATACCCGTTTTGAAAAGGTTATTTTCAGGTATATTCGAGGAAGGCGGCAACATCCCTGTTTCCTGGAATGATGCCATAGTTGTTCTCATCCTAAAACCAATGAAGAGAGCACATCAATGTGATTCATTTAGGCCTATCTCCCTTCTCAACACTGATTATAAGCTTATGGCAAATATACTAGCGAAAAGACTGAACACCTGCGCACCTAGACTTCTACACCTCGATCAGAAGGGTTTTATCAAGGTCGCTCTATACAAGAGCTCATTCAAGCATTGGTGGGAGCTATAGATCTTGCCTCTCAAAACAAAATTCCATTAGCGGTCATTACTTTGGATGCTGCAAAGGCTTTAGACCGCGTTAATTGGGAATTCCTGGCCAAAGTATTAGCTAAGGTTAACCTGGGAAAAAACTTCTGTGGCACAATAGCAGCATTTTACCAAGCTACGATGGCTAGTTTACTAATAAATGGTAGCTTGTCCCCTCCTATAAAAATCCAAAGGGGGACAAGACAAGGGTGCCCGCTATCACCTTTATTATATGATTTATATATGGAATCATTCGCAGAAAAGATCAGACAAGATCAGGATATTCTACCCTTTAAATACAACAACTGGGTGAAGAAAGTTGCTCTATATGCGGACGATTTGATGTTATACACCACGGATCCTATCAAATCAATTCCGCTTATCTATAAAGCTGCAGAGCAATTCGGTGAAGTCTCTGGATATTTAATTAATCAAACTAAATCAAAGTGCATGTGTTGGAATATACCTCAGATTAATCATATCCCAATTCTGAAAAGTCAAATGAGATATCTGGGAATTCAAATTACACAGGATATAAATCAATTAGCAGAAAAAAACCTTGAAAAGATCGATAAAGAAATGGCGGAATCCCTAAAAAAATGGTCGCTTCTCCCCTTGACTTTAATCGGTAGGATCAATATAGTAAAAATGATGTTGCTACCCAAAATAATATATATACTTCAGAACATTCCACTTACCGTCAAAGAAGCTAGAATAACTAAAATACAAGCTAAATGGAATTCGTTTATCTGGGCCTCCAAAGGTGTAAGAATCTCTTGGAAAAAATTACGAAGGAAAAAAGGTAAAGGTGGGCTGTGTGCACCTGACCTGAGAGTGTATGCCTGGACCCTACTATTGAAAGCTGGAATCAGTTTATTTGATACCTTAGGGGGGACAGAAACAGACTTTATGTTTCAAAATATGCTATCTGAGATCCAGGGAGGGTCTCATGCATTCATGTTTAAGTTTGGTGATATGCGATTTTTCAAAAAAGTGCGTCTAAAAGTTCTTAGAGACATGGCATATGTGTGGGCCAGAGTCAGAAAAAAGCTGAACATTCCATATTACGCTGACCTAGCACCAATCTGGGACTCTCCTGGCTCTCTAGAATGGACTAAAGATTTATTATCCCTACCTCTCCGGAGCGCAAATATTAGATCATGGGGCCAGCTGATGCCTGAAGGTAATCTTTTGAGTTGGGAAAACATTTCAGCTCTCACAGATAAAAATCTATCCAAATTCAAGTACTTGCAAATAAAAAGCTGGGATCAGGCTTTTACAGAGGATAAAGGTGCCAAATCTATTTTGGATGAACTATTATTGAAGAAAGCAAGTCCGCTTAAAACATCAATTCTTTACTGGGCAATACTTGAAGGAGAGGATGGAGACTTCAGCCTTCCAGAGCATCTATGGAGTGAACAAATCTCGGATCTCGATTTGCAGAACTTATGGCAAGTATCCTTTGATCTTTTACACCTTACGGTCTCACCTGCCAATTTAAAGCGGAATCACCTGTTTTCTCTCCATAGGGTTTACTGGTCTCCCGCCAGGATTGCTAAAATTTCAAAGGGGCCTACGCCCTGCTGCCCAAAGTGCCATTTGGAAAAAGCAGACGATCTCCATATGTTTATGAATTGTCCCGCACTATCACAATTTTGGTTTGAAGTACAAGAAGGTATGAAAGCCCTCTTTGGGCATGAAATACAGGTTAGTACACAACAAGTATTTTTTGGACTTCCCTCCAATTATGAGGAAATATCTCAAGACAGTAATAAGTTATTTTTGTACTTAATTATTTTAGCTCGTAGGGAAATATGTAAATTATGGGTGAATACCAACGCACCAATATATCTAGACTGGGTCAGGGCAATCAGGCACACTCTTAGTTTAGACAAAGTGGTATGGAAGAGAAGGAAGCATTTTTGGACCCCATGTATTAACTGGCTTGAAGGGCTATAAACCAACTATGTCCAATGATTATGCCTTTTTGCGGAATGAATCACCCTAAGATCAGTCCAAGGGTCTGGTAAAGTGCAAGACTGAGCTGACTATTGACATTGTGGTACCGTAACTCGTATACTGGGTGTCTGCAAAAAGAGCTTCCATAAAGATTCTCTGTATAATCAATACCGTAAATATCTTTACTGGCGTATGAGGACAAAAAAAAAAAAACTAAAAAAAAAAAATATATATATATATACTCTGTGCTAAAAACGGGGGGTTCTTGAGTCTCTGTAAATTACTTCAGGGACGGATCTATTCACATCTTATTTGCGTACTGACAGGCCTGCCAATGATCAGTAAAGTTCTGTTTTAAAAGCGAGTCCTACATGGTACGGATACTCATTCTGTGGTAAAAGAGCCTGTTCCTTTTCTGTGCTTCGTGTCTATCAATTGCACCGTTTGTGTCGAACTTGTGGAGATGACCTGATTATTTATTCACGATCTCAAGAAGAGTAAATTTTGGGTGATGTCAAAAGCAGTATCTCGTCTAGTTTTCATTGCGTGCCGGGTCGATTTCTCGCATCGCGATCTGATATAGCATGCAGCTGTACATCTACAGGGAGTCGTCCGGTTTGTACACCGCCACAGACGCAAGTTCTGAGGTATCTCAGGGTATGTCCAAGGTTTCCCTCTCTCATATCCTTCGGAGAGTGGAAGATGTGAATCCCTAGATACTTAAAGGTGTGGGAAGCCCAGTTAATGTCTGTAGACAGGTCCGCTGGGTAAGGACCATCCGGCATCAGTGGGCACAGGTTGGTCTTACTTTTATTAACTCATAGTCCGGAGACCCACTCAGACTTATCTAGGATGTTCATTGCTGAAGTGGTGCCATGCACAGCATAGCTGAGGTATATCAGGAGATCATCCGCATATAGAGATATAATATGTGTGCGGCCACCAACTGTCACTCCTAGCCCATCACCTCCCTGGCGTAATAATGTCCCAGTGGCTCTATTGCCAAAGCAAACAGGAGGAGCGACAGTGGGCACACTTGCCGTGTTCCATGAAAAATATGGCATTGCGTAGGGACCACCCTTCCCATCCTGACCCTGGCAGTAGGCTGTTCAAAGAGCAGCTGGACCCAGCTTACCCACTCCTCACCAAGACCAATGTGCCACATGATATAAAAAAAAGGGTAGGGTGTTAAAATATCGATTACAAAAATATAGCTGACATAAATATCGTTGTAAAAATATCGTTTACAAAAATATCGACACCCTATACTTAAACAGGTAAGTACATAAATATCGACTCCAAAATATCGTTGTAATTTATATAGATGTAAAAAATATCGACTTTTTAAAATAATAAAAATTACATTAAATAATAAATAAATATAAGTACTATTAACAAAATACATTGCATTACTTTTATTTTTTAACTATTTAAAACAAATTTACTACACTTTTTAATTATAAACTTAATAAATGTGGACATATAAATTGATTTTACACATTACTTTATATAACAACAATAAAACATACATATAATTAAAATATACAATATATTACTAATTAAAACAATTGATAGCGTAGGAGCAAAAATTACTAATCCCACTCCAGAGGGTGCAACAGTAGGGAAAGCGTTGGATAGCGTAGGGGTAAAAATTACTATTCCCACTCCAGAGGGTGCAACAGTAGGGAAAGCGTTGGATAGCGTAGGGGTAAAAATTACTATTCCCACTCCAGGGGGTGCAAAAGTAGGGAAAGCGTTGGATAGCGTAGGGGTAAAAATTACTATTCCCACTCCAGGGGGTGCAACAGTAGGGAAAGCGTTGGATAGCGTAGGGGTAAAAATTACTATTCCCACTCCAGGGGGTGCAACAGTAGGGAAAGCGTTGGATAGCGTAGGGGTAAAAATTACTATTCCCACTCCAGGGGGTGCAACAGTAGGGAAAGCGTTGGATAGCGTAGGTGTAAAAATTACTATTCCCACTCCAGGGGGTGCAACAGTAGGGAAAGCGTTGGATAGCGTAGGGGTAAAAATAACTAAATGTATTTAATAATTTATAAAATAACAATAATTATTATTTTTTTGTAATCATTATTTAAATAATTAATCAATTAAATTGTAATTAATTTACTACATTTTCACTAAAAAAATCCTGTACACACACCTAAAATTAATTAAAAAATTAACATAATTAATTACATAATTATTATTCAATTAACTAATTGAAATTAATTAACTATTATTTATTACACTATTTATATTCATTTAAAACATTAATTAATCTATTATTTCATTATATTTAAATTACTTCCCACCCTACTCCCCTATAAACCCACAACCCGCTACGGAACTATTAATACTAAATTCTACTTAAAATACATTATTAACTAATAATATACTACTAAAAATACTACTTTGACTACAAATATTCATTAAAAACACTACATTACTTATAATTATTTAAAAAACGATATTATTGTAAACTATGTTTTTGTAAACGATATTTATTACAACTATATTAATGTTAACGATATTACTTACCTGTCTGTCGATATTCTGGTCAGACGATATTTTTGTCATCGATATTTCTTTTTGTAGATATTTCTGCGGCGATATTTAGGTTAGTAGATATTTTTGCGACGATATTCCCGTTCTGTACCAAAAAAAAGTCCCATCTAAACGTATTGAAGGCTTTTTCTAGGCCTATCGCTAGGAGTGCTGCATTAGGGAGATGCCGCATAGTAGGGTTGTTTAATATGTGATAAAGGCGACGTCAATTATAAGAAGTGCTTCTCATCGGGATAAAGCCATTTCGGTCTATGTGGGCCAGTGTGGACATGTATGGGAGCAGGCACTGGGCCAATAGCTTACTAAGGATTTTAAAATCCATATAAAGCATGGAGACGGGACGTAATCCTGAAACGGTGGGCCTTCTAGCTTGGCATTAGGAAGGGGGTCTGCCATTGCATCTCTGACAGACTCAGGGAGACGTCCTAACTGTTGTTATTCTGACTAGACAGCTGCCAGGCTCTGGACCATTGTGGGAGCGTACACGGTTAAAATGCTGCTGGCAGCCCATCTGGGCCAGGGGTTTTTCTTGTGGCTATGTTTTTAAAAGCCACTCGTATTTCGTGAAGTTCAATAGGGCCGCCCAAATCTGCCACAACCTGTTCGTCCAAACGCTTGAGCAGGGCCAGACATAAAAAGGTTTTCCATTCGTCCTGTGGCACATTATACAGTGCTTCATAGTAGTAGTGGAAAAGGGAAATAATGGCCTCTGGGTCATGAACAGATTGCTATAATTTGGCCCGGATGTGGGTGATAGGGGAGCCTCGAATTTTTGATTTGATCAACCAAGCTAAAACCCTTCCCGGCTTGCCCTCCTCCTCCTGCACACTAGCAAGGTAGCCCTTATAATCATAGCTCCTCAGTTTCTCGAGAGCTAGTTGATACAACTGTTGCATATCTCTCAAGCGTTGATGTTGTGGCGCGTCCTGCCCTTGTGCATTATCCATAGTTTACTAAAATGGGGTGACCATGTGTCCCTCAGAACCTGGGGATAAAAAAGTAGTAAACAAAGAATGGGTCTATCGGGTTTAAGTCAATTCCTTTTCAGCGCACTAATCCAACCCATGTATGTCCTCTAGTTGTCTGACTTCCTGGTGGAGCTTTCGTTGTGCTCCCACAGATTGCGCCAAGCAGAACCCTCTAGTCACCACCTTAAAGGCTTCCCACTCTATCAGCACCGTAGTCACCATGCGTGTGTTAATGTCAAAGTACTTGTCTATGGATGATCCCAAGGTCTCCCTAAGCAGGTGTCTTCCAACATATTTGTGTCAAGGCGCCACAGAGGGACTAGAGGGCATCATCCAGCTGGTTGTATAGTCAGTAATAAGGGGCTATGGTCTTACTGAGTGCGCCCAAGGTACTCTGTATGTGTAATCCTTGCCCCAGCTAATGTGTATGGAGGAACTTATCTATACATGTATGTAATTGATGAATAGGTGAAAAATATGAATAGTCCCTATCGTCCAGGTGTTGTGTCCTCCATATATCTGTCAACCCCCAGTGGGCAATCCAATCCCGAAACCCCGCTGCTATGCAGTGTGCCTGTGCCCTAGGCGTGGGAGGGTGTGAGCGATCCAAGTCAGTGTCTGCGACACAGTTATAATCACCGCCCATAATTAGATTCTCAGCTGCCATCGCAGCCATATGAGGAGAGAGAATGTGTAGGTAGGCCACCTGATCATGGTTAGGGCCGCATATACTGCCCAGCATGATCTGACACCCTAATAGTCTCCCTTTCAGAAGTACGTATCTGCCGTCCTTATCCATCAATGTAGGAATTGGCTCAAAAGGCACACCTGCTCAAATAACGCACCTCTAGCATAAGCAGAGTAGGATGTGGCATAAATTTGCCCACTCCAGCGTCTACGTAGCTTTTCTATCTCACTACCAATGAGATGTGTCTTCTGCAGGAAAGCGATCTGCACTCCCCTTCTGCGCAAATAGCGGTGTTTGTTGTGCCGTTTGGTTATAGTCCCCATCCCCGTATATTCCAAGACATGAAATTTAATGTATGAAGTGTGGGTAACATTTGTAAAGATGCCAACTCTGTCCCTTCCCTAAAACCCCTCCCGGATCTTTGCCAGTTCTGTAGGGTTCTACATCACCACACCTGCAAAGGGGTTAGACCCAACAATAAACAAAAACATAGCCCCAACAGCACCAAACTCTCTCTCCCCAGAGTAGCCTGGCAGCAGCCAGCCACCCAAACCGTAAAAAATAAATCATGCTCCACAGAAGGAAACAACCAGTTACTGGTGTGGACCTCTGTGCAGAGGGGGCTTTATCTGCCCACGCTGACCTAACGTGAAATATGCTCAGCTTGTGTTGATTCTAATAACTGCAAAGCGTTCAAATACTAATCAGGCGCATAGTACCCCATACACAAGAGCAGCAGAATCAAGGCTTCTGCCGCTTTGTGGGGTTATAACTGGCAACTGGATGCTCTCTGCATGGTAGGAGTCTGTGTCTGATCCCCCAGTCACCCTCCCAGAAGGCGAGCCATCCTCTGGTGCTGGCCTCCTGGGGTGCATGATATCAGCTACTGCATGTAGGGCAGCTTCTCTCTCTCTTTCAAGTCCTCCTTTTGGGGAGAACATTTTGGCTTTCATTCGGGTGGCTCGAGCTCGGGGGGGCTCCTGACTTATAGGCCTCAAGCCACTCCCATGCTCTCTCAGGGTCTTCACAAAAGGGATGTTTCCCCTCCAAAACCACTTAAAGTTTAGCAGGGAACATGAGAGAATATTGCAAGCCCTCCTCACGCAGGGCCCTCTTCATCTCCAGGAAGGAGGTCCTTAATCGCTGCACATCTGGGGTCTAACCCAGGAAGATAGACACCCTGATGTTAAAGGGTCTGTCTGCAGGTGCCTTCTTTAGTAGGGTATCCCTATCTCGAAAGTGCAGGAGCCGTGCCTCAATGGATCACGGGGGCAGCCGGGTGCAGGTTGTCGAGCAGGGACCCGGTGGGCTCTCTCCAAGGTGTAGAAGGTAGAGAGGCCCTCCATAGCCATAGTTTACGGAATGCCAGCATGTCAGTGCCCTCTATTCCCTCCGGCAGCCCAACTATACGAAAGTTATTTCAGCGGTTACGCCCTTCCGTGTCTTCTGCCCTACGTTCCAGTATATGCACTTGGTCTGCAAGCTCCACCACTGTTTTATTCAATGCTTGTTGTGCTGGTTGCAGTTGTGCAATGGAGGTTCCCGTTGCCCCCACTCTCTACACCAGTTTCCGATGTTCTGCCCGCAGCAGTCCCAGGCCAGCAAACACTATACTCATGTCTTGGTGAAGGATGGCCTTTATATTCGCTACGGTCTCCAGGTTTTGGCCAGCTGTTGTTGATCAGGTCTAATTCTGACTGGGGTCCCATTTGATGGGCAGCCACATCCTCTTCATGGTGGTTCTCACCCCGAGTTTGCCCATTGTTGCTCCCACTGACCTCCCATGTAACCTGGAGCTTGTCCGTGACCAGCGTGCGTTGGGGTAGCAGCCTGCTCTGGCAACTATGTTGCCTCTCTGGGTCTCTCTCCACTCTCAGTTCTCGATTTAGGCTTTCCCAGAACCAATGTCTCCTGCCCCGGTGTCCAAGATTCGCTCTGCCTTGGGGGAATCCCCCCTATCTTCAACGCCCAAGGGGGGGGGAGTTGTCTCAATGGTGCCCCTCCGCCACTTACCAATGCGGTTCCTGGGGTGTGCCACACGTGGTGCAACAGAAAGTAAGCAGGCCAGCTCGGGATCCTGGGCTTATGCTCTCACCCTCCTCGGTTCCTGGCTTCTCTGCAATAATCTTCACTTTGGCTTAATTACGGAGGTGCCCAGGGGGTCTCTCCACAATGTGGAGGAGTGCCCAAGAGTCAATAGCAGTCGCAAGGGGGACCGCCTCCGTTATCACCCCGGTGGCCCAATCATGGGCTGAATGGGTACTAACTGTCCTTAACTTGGGCCTCCTCCTCTTTAAACCCAGTAAGCACCCCCGCTCCAGGTGCAGCTCTCAACAACTGGGCCCAGGGCCCTTCATGCTATGGTACTGTTGCTTTGCGAAAATGGGGAACAAGGGGACCCTACTCACAGCGGAACCAGGGCAATGTGTTTATCCAAAGAACAATGGTTCCTGTGGCATAACAATTTGTACAATATATGATAATAAACAGCTTAAATAAGCAATATTAACTTGTAACAGACAAGGGTCTGGCAAGGAAAGAAGCAAACGTATGCAAATTTTATAAGAAAGACTTCTTATATTTCAACTCATGAAGGTATCCATATTTACAACAGCAACACATATGCAAAAAGTTGTATGTACAAGGAAGTGCAGTGTGTCCCAAGTGATTTCGTGAACAAAAACAGAACAAACACAAATAATAGGTGATCTGTACAGTTTTGCGGTATGGATATTTACAAAGGGAAAGACCAAGCATTATAATACAGTCATTGCTATCAGAGACTATCTACAATCATAGATCACTGTGCTTAGAGGGTTCTTTCCCTATGGCGTAGACGGCGTTTCGACCTGCTTGATGGAGGTCTCGTCAGGACTAAACAGTGCAGGACATCTCGTGGTGTCTCAACTCAACGCAACCCATGCGTGATGAAATAATTAAATTTGACTTACAGTGTACCCAGCCGGGCACACTATGAATATCGTGGTACTCGTGGTAATAGAGACGATTTTCACTCTAGTCGCAGCAGAGAAACAGGATACTACCTGCTCGTGGAACAGGGGTAGCACAATCGCAACTTCTCGGTCGTCGGGAACGAGACGAGACGACCGGGAAGTTGCGATTGTTCTACCCGTGTTCCACGAGCAGGTAGTATCCTGTTTCTCTGCTGCGACTAGAGTGAAAATCGTCTCTATTACCACGAGTACCACGATATTCATAGTGTGCCCGGCTGGGTACACTGTAAGTCAAATTTAATTATTTCATCACGCATGGGTTGCGTTGAGTGGAGACACCACGAGATGTCCCGCACTGTTTAGTCCTGACGAGACCTCCATCAAGCAGGTCGAAACGCCGTCGACGTCATAGGGAAAGAACCCTTTAAGCACAGTGATCTATGATTGTAGATAGTCACTGATAGCAATGACTGTATTATAATGCTTGGTCATTCCCTTTGTAAATATCCATAATGCAAAACTGTACAGATCACCTATTATTTGTGTTTGTTCTGTTTTTGTTCACGAAATCACTTGGGACACACTGCACTTCCTTGTACATACAACTTTTTGCATATGTGTTGCTGTTGTAAATATGGATACCTTCATGAGTTGAAATATAAGAAGTCTTTCTTATAAAATTTGCATACGTGTGCTTCTTTCCTTGCCAGACCCTTATCTGTTACAAGTTAATATTGCTTATTTAAGCTGTTTAATATCATATATTTTGTACAAATTGTTAGTCCACAGGAACCATTGTTCTTTGGATAAACTGTTGCTTCGCGGGCAGCACAGGTTTACCAACTGCTGCTCTCCAGGTCCAGCTGGCAGCCCAGGCTGCTGCCAGAGTGCCAGAGGAGCCCCTACTTCTGCAGAGCTCTGGGCGCAGCAGCCGTCGGGCACCGTTTTCCCGGCTCCTCCACTGTAAACCCAGCTCTTCAGGTCGGCGGGTACCTGTCTGCAGGATCCGCCCATTGTCTAGGCCCAGCAAGGGGGCTTCAGCTAGAGCACGAGGCCCCATCCCGTGCACATTGGAGCTGCCATCTTGATTCTGGGCCCGCTTTGTAATTAACGCTTGCGACCGCCGACTTTTGTGCACCGCCAGTTTCTCGGCTCTTGCTGTCAGGCACACCAGTTTTCCCATTGATTTAGGACCACGCTCCCAGAGTAATTTCTCGCAGATTAGGCTGCATAAGATCAGGATTAATTTTGGGTCGACACAGAGCATCTGCCTCATGTGTCCGCCATTGCAATCCACGCCCCTCGGAACTCTGGCTCTAATAGTATAGATGTGGTTTGCCTGGCTACTTCCTCAGCTTCGGCTGATAACGAGGATCATATCTGTTCTTTGGAACTCTTAATTGGGGTATTGTGGATTAATCATCTGCGGAGATAGAATTTATTCTGGATTCGTTAACCATTGATTTTGTGGAAGATGTCTTGAGTGCCCTGGCTCACCTTAATTTGGCCACGTTTTTCCAAAATGTCATGTTATGTTATGACCAGGAGCAGGACACTCCTGGTCAGTGGCCTACTCTCACCCCAGCAACTCCGCTGGTGTGCCGCTTCTGCTGGGACTGACTCTGCCCTGATCAGCTGGGTTTGAGTAAGCTCTCCTCTGATCCTCGCAGGTATCGTTCCATGAGCCCTGCATTGTGCCGTATTTGTGCCTGTGTCTGCTTTTTTTCATGTGCCCTTGTACTGTGTATTTTTTCTTTTTTGCCTGGTTCTCCTGTGTCCCTGTATTTTGCTTTCTTCTATGCCCAATCCGCCACTGTTTCCTGCCACTGCTGCCCCCGCAGCCCCTCCCCCCTTGCCTTTTCCGGCTCCCACATCCCAGCCGCACTTTCCCTCCCCCTCCACCATTTAAAGGCGGCACTGCGCAGCCACACAGCGGACACAAGCAGCAGGCACACCACTGGTGTGCCAAAGTCAAGCCAGTCTGTGCCAGTCTGCGACCCGACCTCGTTCAGCGCCAGAACCCCTGGATCTCCTACCATTTACTGCTTCAACACAGCCGCCCTCCTCAACCTCAACCCCGAAAGAAACAGTAACAACTGCCAGCAGTCCACTCCGACAATAACCCACGACCAATTCTCCTGATGCCACTGCCGCCGAACCTTCCCCACCATCCGCATCACCACGGCAGGGATGTATGTCAGTACAACGCGATCTTTTAGATCGCGGTACTTGACAACGCTGCTACAACAACTTGCGTTGGAGGGCGCGGATTGTGCAATATTATAATTTTATATTCCAACACCAGTCCACGTAACAGTAGGGAAGGTGTTGGAATATAAAATTACAATGGCAGCGTTGTTAAGGTAGTGCGGTGTAAACACTGCGTTGTAAATGATGTTCCCCCAACGGCAGCCACCCCCACATCCGACACCACCAAAGCCCTGAAGTGCATCCTCCTCAGCATGTGCTCCCTGAACAGACACACTGTCGAGATCTGGAACCTCCTTGACACCCTCTCACCAGACGTCGCCTTCTTTACAGAAACCTGGACCAATGCATCCTCCGCCCCTGACATCGCTATTGTCATCCTGGATGGATACAAGATCCAGAGGAAGGACCGCCCGACCACCAAGGAGGAGGACTTGCCATTGCACACAAAAACTCCCTCTCCATCTCAATCTCGAGTGATGCCTTCTCCGTTGCCAAACAGCTGCACTTCCAGGTCCAGACTAGCCCCAACGTGGCATACTCGCCTACAGATCCCCCTGGCCCTCGTGCCCCCTTCGCCTCCACCATCACTGACCTCATTGCACCCCACACCACCGCCTCCCTGGACTACATACTAATCAAAGACCTGAACTTCCACCTCGACAACCCCAGCGACCACAACTCCACCACCCTTGTTGACAATCTCATCAACATCAGACTGAAACAACTTGTCACCACACCCACCCACAAGGCAGGACACACCCTCGACCCCATCTTCACAGGGGGAATCAGAACCCACTTCAGCCACACCACACAACCTCCATGAATAGAACACCCCTGCGTACACTTCTTTGTCAACAAACCCAAGCCACCCAGACCAGCTCGATGCCCTCTGCAAAGAAACTGGAGCAGAGTCAATGAGGAGCAGCTCAACTCCACTCTCAAACACAACCCTCCACTGCCACAACCAACACCAACCCGCAACCAGGGAACTTCGCGCTTGGATCTCCAGCAGCGCAGACAAGCCTGCCCCACTACGCAACTCCGACAGACAGCGCCAGACGAAAGCCACCTGGTTCACCACGGACCTCCAAGATTCCAGATGCACCTGCTGACGCCTCGAGAAGAAATGGCAAAGCACAAGACGCCCGAAAACCACACCACCTACAAAAACGCCATGACGGAATACCACCAACATATCAGAATCACCAAAAGAACCTTCATCCACAACAAAATCCTTCCCAACACCAGCAACTCCAATGAGCTCTTCAGCATCATTCAGGAATTCACCAAACCCACCAGCGAAACCACATCATCACCCCCTCCCAGGACCTCTGCGACAAACTCAGAACGTATTTCCACCTGAAAATCAAGAACCTTTATGACAATTTCAACTACCAAACACCTGACCCCACAACCACCGCACCCTCCAGCAACACCAGCCAGCCCACCATTGCCTCCTGGACACCAGTCACGAGCGAAGAGAACACCTCGACCATTAAAAGTATCCACTCGGGCCCCCACAGACCCCTGCCCACCTCACATCTACCACAGAGCTGCCAACACCATCGCACCTGAATTACGACACCCTATCAATGCCACCTTTAATACCCGGCTCCTTCCCCAACAACTGGTAGCGTGCAGAAGTTAGACCCCTGCTCAAGAAACCCTCAGCAGATCCCACAGACCTCAAGAACTTCCGGCCCATCTCTCTCTTCCCCTTCACGGCAAAAGTCGCTGAGAAGACCGTCAATGCACAGCTGACAAAGTTCATCTAAGACAACTTTATCCTCGACCCCTCCCAATCCGGATTCCGCAGCAACCACAGCACAGAGACAGCCTAATACTGCCACGGACGATATCCACACCCTCCTCGACCAAGGACACACCGCAGCCCTAATACTACTTGACCTGTCAACAGCATTCGACACCCTCTCCAATGCACACTTGCCGCCAGACTACACGAAGCTAGCATACAAGAAACCACCCTCGACTGGATCTGCTCATTCCTCACCGGCAGAAGCCAAAGAATCAGACTGCCACCCTTCCCCTCCGAACCCATGGAAATCAACTACGGAGTACCCCAGGAATCATCACTTAGCCCAACCCTCTTCAACATCTACATGGCCCCCTCGCTGCCATCGTCAAACAGGACGGCCTCAGCATAGTATCCTACACTGACAACACCCAGCTCATCCTCTCCCTCACCAAGGACCCCACCCCCACCAGACTCAACTTCCAGTAAGGCAAACAGGATGCTGCAGCCTGGATGAGCAACAGCTTACTGAAGCTCAACTCGGAGAAGACAGAAGTCCTCGTACTCGGAACCACCCATCAGCATGAAATAACACCTGATGGCCCACTGCACTCAGCAGCCCTCTGACCCCCATGGACCATGCCAGAAACCTTGGCATCGTACTCAACTCCTCCCTCTCCATGAACAAGCAAGTTAACGCTGTCGCATCCAGCTGCTTCAACACCCTCTGCATCCTCCGAAAGACTTCAAAATGGAACCCATCCGAGTCAAGTAAGACAGTCACCCAGATACTCATAACCAGCATATTGGACTGCGGAAACGCCCTCTACGCTGGCATCAACAAGTCTCTACTCTGCAAGCTCCAGACAAAACAAAACACAGCAGCCAGACTCGTCCTCTGAATCCCCCGAAAAGAGCACATCAGTCAACACCTACGGTGCCTCCACTGGTTCCCCATTGAGAAGAGAGTCACTTTCAAGATACTCACCGACGCCTACAAATGCCTCCACAACACAGGGCCCCAATACCTTATCAAGAGAATCACCTTCCACGTACCCAAAAGAAACCTCTGCGCCACCAACCCCGCCCTCGCTGAAACCACGCGCATCCGCAGTGCCAGAATAGGCAGGCGAGCCTTCTCCCACATCGCGGCCAAGATCTGGAACGAGCTCCCTATTGACATCAGACCCACCCCCTCCGTGGACACCATCAGGAAGACCCTCAAGACCGGGCACTTCGACTGAACAGAACTGCTGTCCCCCCGCCACCAGCTCCTTGAGACCCTCATGTGTGAGTAGTGCGCTTAAAACCCCCTGATTGATTGATTGATCGATTATTATGATTATAATATTTTTTCTTTTTGAATAACAAATTGCATTTAATCTGCTTAGCTTGTGCTTGTTTATTTTTTGGTTTTTTTGTTAGTCGCATAGGAGGGGGTGTAATATTTACCCTTCTGGGCCTTCTTTGGTTCGTCCTTAGGTACATGTTTTAGCTGCTTTATGATGCCTTTGCTTTGCGCAGTCACCAATAATACGTTTGTTTTTGTGACATGATATTATTTTATCACGCTGTGCATCTTATTTGTTATTCAGTGATTTTCTTGGGATTTAGTCTGAACATTTTGTACAAGGTCGAACAATATAAAGTACTTTTTTTCTGGTACTCGGGCAGTAACATAATTTAACGTTTCTAGACATAACACAATAGCACAGCTTGCAGGTTTTCTAACACAACAGTGTCTTTAAAATAAACTGTGTCTCGACCCGCCGGAGGTTAGAGGGGAGAATTGCAGCATAGGGACAGGCGTTGGATCTGAGGCAGCCTCTATGTACACTGAGTTTACACCTATGATGCAGACCACCTAACTACACATATCAGGTATGGGTTTAGCCCTAATCCCAGAGATCACTAATCTAGCCCTGTGCTCACATAGTGAGGGTAGACTAAGATAGATATATTAGGGGCCATGGTCAGGCTGTTCATAGTGTACAGTCTGTTAGTAATATTTATTACTTTTTGTTGTTGTATTTGTTTACTAATCACAGCAAACCTGTTTTAAACTAGACTTAAAAAGGTGTCAATAAATATATGTAAACTTCCTTCGTGTTTTTCTTCTGTTTACTATGGACATGCATGAGTGAGAACATGAAGTTTTGATCTGTTTCCAGAGTTCACTTGGGAACTAGAGGTTCATGCTCTAGGCGTGCCAAAATCACCTGTTACTCTGGAAGGTTAGGAGTGCAGGTGAGGTACCGTGAGCTGGTCAGATTTTGGGCCTACAGGTACTGCTGTGGTAGTGATACTTAGTGCCTACATCTTGTTCTCCCAATGTTCAGTTCTGTTTCCAAACAGAATCCCTGCAACACAATTATACAAAAAATTGTAACTCAATACAGGCTATAAAATAGTCCTTTTTTTGCTGAATCAATAGGGTGAGAAGGAACTTGCATACCTCAAAATTACAAGGAAATAACAAGCATACATCAGTATTATGAGTAGACTGAGTCTGTTTCTTTAAACAAAAGATTATATGTGACATGAAGGTGTTCCTAATGGTGAGCTTTAATGGTACAGTGCTCGTGAAGGTGAAAATGACATAGGATAATTGACAATCAGGGAAAACTAACAAAGCTTGCTATACAATGATGCAAACACAATGTACATTGGCAAACAGTCGGCTCGATGTTTATGTCCATTCGCCATTGCAATTAATCAAGCATTAAAGTATGAAGCCATCAATGTTTCATCAGGACAGAAGAAAGAAATGTCCTAATATGCTTGGTAAATAGAGCATAGCACGTCATATTAAAAAGGGAACAACATATCCTGTATGACAGCGATCCAAGCAATGTTGTCCAACCAATAGGTAAATATCTAGGTTCATCAACCTCCACGATAATGTTGTGTCTGTCTGAACAAGAATGAAAAGGAAAGGCTGCAGGCTCAGAGACAGTCAGCCTCTTAATGACATCAAGCCTACGTTTTACACATATTTAAAAGCAAGACCATCACTTTAATTAATATATTAAGATTCAAATTGTGATGCCCATGCTCTCCCCAAGAGTAACACGCAACAGGTGCGTTAGATACAGATGGGTATTACCCATAAATCCTTCTATTTTATATGTACCCTACTTGGAAATCCCTAGCAAGAGACCAATCTTTTTGAAAAGGAAGCCTCACCCATATCATGTAGCATGCTTCATCATAGGCAACCTCTCCCCACCCCGGTAGGATGGTACCGCCAGGGCAGACTCAACCTCAAAATAAGAAGCGGAAGGGAGTTCTTAGATAAAGTGCTACTGCACAGTGAGGGATCAAGACATCTAAAAATATCAACAGGTACCCAGGTTATCGCCTTTTTTAATTGGAAACTCTGGTGCATTTAAAACCTGATAACCAGATTGAATGTATGCACAATCCATCCACATTATGCCAACGTGTTTCTGCCCTCATCAATTGCCTATTCAGGTCATGGCCAAGGATACTAATGGTCTGACCTATTCACCATTATCATTTTGAAATACAGTGTGCAAGTTTTAAGAACAAGCTGAGTCCTACCTTCTTTGCTATTAGCTGCCCTAACTTTAGAGGATACCATCCACCCGGTCTGGGAGGAGAGAATGTCCTGTGTGGTCACACATTCATCAAGAGGCCCATTGTGCCTTAAAATTATTCACACTCCTCTCTCAGCCGCTGATACCCTAGTCAGAGCTCTATGATAGAACGATGGAGGATCTATACACGTGGAAGACTTTTCCTTGGGGATCGTTGTCTGACCACAACAGAAACTTGTAAATGTCTGTCTGAGGTTACGAAAATCTCTAAAACGTCACCTTTTCACAAACATTTTGGGTTAACTAACCTTACCTGTAAGGCATTTGAGGCTTGCCTTTTGTTTACATGAACCCCAACACTATATTCAGGCTCCCAGCTAGTCAGATGCCTAGAGACGATTGATGCAACATCTAAGAGCAACTTGTGATTTCCCCCTTCCTCCTTGTAACTTCTCTCTGAGTGTCATGAGACAGCACAAATCGTTCAAAAACTACAATAAATATAAAATAGCGCAGTTTACACATGTTCGAGCATCACTTAAAATGATCTTGTCCGGCTTTGAGTGGAAAAAAGTTTGGTTCTTAAACAATGAATTAAAATGTCTTCTATTAGAATGTGTTTATTTTTACACAAAATCTTAATACACGATAATTTGAGGTACGTGTTGCAGAATTGTTTCAGCAACAAATAAAGCTTCAACCAGATTTAGGTCTGGCATAGGGACACTTTTGTATGGTTCACCAGCCTCATGCTTTTGGTTAACACTCTTGATCCATTGGTTAGTTGAAATGTCATTAAAATGGTACTTCCACTCATTGCGACATTCAGCATTACGAAATCGCTCAGCCCACTTCAGCCACTCTCTTTCTTCTCTGGGACTGACAGCATGTTCTCTGTGCCCATCCACCTAAAAAGTAGTTAACTTCTATGACATGGCTTTGGGCAATGTCTGAGCTCAGTTCACATTTTCAGAAAACTGTGTCATTTTTCGTTTTTATTATTCTGAAACATGTCATGCTATTAGCATATGTTTGTAAAAAGTATTTTTTTTGACTTGCAGGCATGTCAAGAACAGACCTATTTTGCCAGTGCTTTTTTGGAATAGTGAGGAGTACCAATATATCTGTGATATTCTGAAGGTATTTCCCCGAGATTTTCACCAGATACCTGCAGATGATTAGGGCCTGATCTGAGTAATTGATTGATTGATTCATTCATTTTATCATTTATAGAGCACAACATTTATCATTGGTGGCATCTTAGAACTGATACACAATCCACAGATACAAACAAAAACAGACACTGACAGCCTCAATAAGAGAGAAACGTTTTCAAGGCTTTCCTACAGGTCAGATTTTGATCAATTTAGAGCTGGAAGTGAAATGAGAATACTTTGCTATCCAACAGCGAATTTCTCTTGAGATTAATCATGTCTGCCACAAATTGGAGGAATTGTATGTAACACCCAACTCAAAATCACTCCTTTAACACCCAGCTAGACTCACTCACTCACTCCCTCGCTCACTAATGCACTCCCTCAGTTATTAATAAAGTATATCTCACTTTCTGCATTTGTGATAATAACCAATGCTTAATGTGTAAAAATAAAAATAAGTTCAGAGGGCCGAATAATTACTTAGCAGCCACGGATGCCAGTCACAGCTGGTGTAGGGGCAAAGTGGCGGGGCAGAGGGAGATGGAGGGTCAACAATAACAACACCAACAAAAAAAAAGAACTTACCTGAATGCCGCTGTTCTTCTGCCTCTACTGCAACACAGGCTCCCAGACCCCCCTGTTGCCAATCCTTGCGCTGCTCTCATGCTGCCGGCAGCATGAGAGCAGCATCAGGATTGACTGAGCGCACACGATTTGTGCTCCCAGAGAGACTGGGAGACTATGCCTGCTTTCTCCAACCCAAAGGCAAAAACCACAGTTGATGGACAGAATGCAGCACAATGTCATACATTCACCCCAGTACAGAGATCTGGGCCTAAATCCATCGTTTTTTGCACTCCACACCACCCCAGTTCAGACATGGCCATATGCAAATCAGTCTGACCCTGTGCCTTATGGGAACAGTCCAGCCCGAACTGCCATGCCATGCCTTCCCTGGACCGGAAACAAGCTTCCGAGGACCTGTTTCTGGCATTCCAGCCGTCTTCAGCCCGGCTTGCTTGAATCCAGTGGTGTGGAGTGCATGGGACTCACGTCTGAGCATACCCATCCCACTCGGGGTGACAAATGCAAAAACCCATGTTGATGGACAGAATGCAGCACAATGTCATACATTCACCCCAGTACAGAGATCTGGGCCTAAATCCATCGTTTTTTGCACTCCACACCACCCCAGTTCAGACATGGCCATATGCAAATCAGTCTGACCCTGTGCCTTATGGGAACAGTCCAGCCCGAACTGCCATGCCATGCCTTCCCTGGACCGGAAACAAGCTTCCGAGGACCTGTTTCTGGCATTCCAGCCGTCTTCAGCCCGGCTTGCTTGAATCCAGTGGTGTGGAGTGCATGGGACTCACGTCTGAGCATACCCATCCCACTCGGGGTGACAAATGCAAAAACCCATGTTGATGGACAGAATGCAGATCAATGTCATACATTCACCCCAGTACAGGGATCTGGGCCTAAATCCATCGTTTTTTTGCACTCCACACCACCCCAGTTCAGACATGGCCATATGCAAATCAGTCTGACCCTGTGCCTCATGGGAACAGTCCAGCCCGAACTGCCAAGCCATGCCTTCATTGGACCGGAAACAAACTTCCGAGGACCGGTTTCTGGCATTCCAGCCATCTTCAGCCCGGCTTGCTTGAATCCAGTGGTGTGGAGTGCATGGGACTCACTTCTGAGCATACCCATCCCACTCAGGGTGACAAATGCAAAAACCACAGTTGATGGACAGAATGCAGAACAATGTCATACATTCACCCCAGTACAGAGATCTGGGCCTAAATCCATCGTTTTTTTGCACTCTACACCACCCCAGTTCAGACATGGCCATATGCAAATCAGTCTGACCCTGTGCCTCATGGGAACAGTCCAGCCCGAACTGCCAAGCCATGCCTTCCCAGGACCGGAAACAAGCTTCCGAGGACCGGTTTCTGGCTTTCCAGCCGTCTTCAGCCCGGCTTGCTTGAATCCAGTGGTGTGGAATGCATGGGACTCACGTCTGAGCATACCCATCCCACTCGGGGTGACAAATGCAAAAACCAGAGTTGATGGACAGAATGCAGAACAATGTCATACATTCACCCCAGTACAGAGATCTGGGCTTAAATCCATCGTTTTTTTGCACTCCACACCACCCCAGTTCAGACATGGCCATATGCAAATCAGTCTGACCCTGTGCCTCATGGGAGCAGTCCAGCCCGAACTGCCAAGCCATGCCTTCCCTGGACCGGAAACAAGCTTCCGAGGACCGGTTTCTGGCATTCCAGCCGTCTTCAGCCCGGCTTGCTTGAATCCAGTGGTGTGGAATGCATGGGACTCACGTCTGAGCATACCCATCCCACTCAGGGTGACAAATGCAAAAACCACAGTTGATGGACAGAATGCAGAACAATGTCATGCATTCACCCCAGTACAGAGATCTGGGCCTAAATCCATCGCTTTTTTGCACTCCACACCACCCCAGTTCAGACATGGCCATATGCAAATCAGTCTGACCCTGTGCCTCATGGGAACAGTCCAGCCCGAACTGCCAAGCCATGCCTTCCCTGGACCGGAAACAAGCTTCCAAGGACCGGTTTCTGGCATTCCAGCCGTTTTCAGCCCGGCTTGCTTGAATCCAGTGGTGTGGAGTGCATGGGACTCATGTCTGAGCATACCCATCCCACTCGGGGTGACAAAAGCAAAAACCACAGTTGATGAACAGAATGCAGAACAATGTCATACATTCACCCCAGTACAGAGATCTGGGCCTAAATCTATCGTTTTTTTGCACTTCACACCACCCCAGTTCAGACATGGCCATATGCAAATCAGTCTGACCCTGTGCCTCATGGGAACAGTCCAGCCCGAACTGCCAAGCCATGCCTTCCCTGGACCGGAAACAAGCTTCCGAGGACCGGTTTCTGGCATTCCAGCCGTCTTCAGCCCGGCTTGCTTGAATCCAGTGGTGTGGAGTGCATGGGACTCACGTCTGAGCATACCCATCCCACTCGGGGTGACAAATGCAAAAACCACAGTTGATGGACGGAATGCTGAACAATGTCATACATTCACCCCAGTACAGAGATCTGGGCCTAAATCCATCATTTTTTTGCCCTCCACACCACCCCAGTTCAGACATGGCCATATGCAAATCAGTCTGACCCTGTGCCTCATGGGAACAGTCTAGCCCGAACTGCCAAGCCATGCCTTCCCTGGACCGGAAATAAGCTTCCGAGTCCCGTTTTCTGGCATTCCAGCCGTCTTCAGCCCGGTTTGCTTGAACCCAGTGGTGTGGAGTGCATGGGACTCACGTCTGAGCATACCCATCCTACTCGGAGTGACAAATGAAAAAACCACACTTGATGGACAGAATGCAGAACAATGTCATACATTCACCCCATTACAGAGATCTGGGCCTAAATCCATCATTTATTTGCACGCCACACCACCCCAGTCCAGACATGGCCATATGCAAATCAGTCTGACCCTGTGCCTCATGGGAACAGTCCAGCCCGAACTGCCAAGCCATGCCTTCCCTGGACCGGAAACAAGCTTCCGAGGACCGGTTTCTGGCATTCCAGCCGTCTTCAGCCTGCCTTGCTTGAATCCAGTGGTGTGGAGTGCATGGGACTCACGTGTGAGCATACCCATCCCACTCGGGGTTTCAAATGCAAAAACCACAGTTGATGGACAGAATGCAGAACAATGTCATACATTCACCCCAGTACAGAGATCTGGGCCTAAATCCATCGTTTTTTGCACTCCACACCACCCCAGTTCAGACATGGCCATATGCAAATCAGTCTGACCCTGTGCCTCATGGGAATGGTCCAGCCCGAACTGCCAAGCCATGCCTTCCCTGGACCGGAAACAAACTTCCTAGGACCGGTTTCTGGCATTCCAGCCGTCTTCAGCCCGGCTTGCTTGAATCCAGTGGTGTGGAGTGCATGGGACTCACGTCTGAGCATACCCATCCCACTCGGGGTGACAAATGCAACAAGCACTGGCGTTGCCAATAGGTCTCGCAGTAGGAAAGTTGGAGCTATTACAATTGCAAATAACAATGCCTTTTTATTTTTGTTTTCATTTTAAAAACATAAAGGGCTTTGTCATTTACAAAAGCAATAGCTCCAACTTTCCTACTGCGAGACCTATTGGAAACGATTATCGCTTCACATACAATACTAGCGGGCAGGTGTGTGCAGCAGTTGGTTGCTAAAGGCTTTCCACTACACTTTTGCTGACGTTTTGTAAAACGTTCTGTGTCTCAAATATTATTCAATAAAACGCACATCGAATTGGGGTCATTTGAAAACCAGGTTTGTATTACAACAAGCAAAATCGAGCTACTACACTTTGATGAAATCTCCATTTTGATGTTTACTTTTCCCACTGTTGACGATGCAAATACAAACCTAAAACTTCTTACTACTGTAACTCACCTTACTGAGGTTGTATCTTTTCCTGATAACTAATTGATGCCAACCTCAACATTTTCTTGTTGCCTCTTATGTGTCATGAAACTCTATGGTGCTGCGGCCAGAGGTCTGTACAAAAGCCATGATCACTGAAAGGAGACTGTTACACTGTAGAGTAACATGTACAAAGTGAGCCAGGTGTGCTAGTTCTCTATGGCTATCCTGCATCAGACCATGACGACTATATTTACATCAGTGGGCCTGATACTCTGATGTCTTGAGCTTATATCTGCCGAGACACCTAAAACCCCGGTACTGAGCTCTCAGCTGTTGTCAAGGAACGTGCTGGGGCGGGAGAGAGAGAAAGAGAGTGGGAGAGACAGAGAGAGAGAAAGCAAGAGGAGAGAGAAAGCAAGAGGAGAGAGAGAGAGAGAGAGCGAACATGTAAAAAGATCCGTTCTACCTCCTATGTTGTGTTACCGGCTAATATTTTCACAAGAGAAAAAGATGACCAGACATTAAACTGTAAATGCTTAGAAAAACACACATTTCTACCTACTGTATTATTTTTCGTCAAACTGCTCACATCATTCTTACGTTATATAATTTTATAGTATGTTACTAAGTCTCAAAACAAGTTATTTACAGCTGTGCTTAATCTGGCCACAAATAGGAAAAACAATGCATTAAAATCGGGAATTAAAACCAGTCCTGTAGACAAAAGGCCACCTCAAGCTATCCACTAAAACTGAATTGTTAATGCCAAAACTGGCATTCAAAATGAAGTTATGCTCCGCATACTAGAACAGGCTAATGTAACTGCTGTTTACGCAAGCAAACTAGCACTTTCAAACAAGCAGAATTATAAATTGCGGTACCTACCAACCTGAAATATGCACGAGTTATATCTGCGAGGTTTAGAAATGCTCGGACACAAGAATGTTTTGCAGGGGAGGGAACACGGCCTGGGGGAAGCTGGCTGGGGAGGGGGAGGAGAAATCCAAGGAAGGCTGTTAAAACCAGTCCTGTAGGCAAAAGGCCACCTCAAGCTATCCACTAAAACTGAATTGTTGCCGGGACGTCGAAGGCTGGAAGAAGTTGCCGATCTCCCTGATGGGTAGAGCCGCACTTTTTAAGATGATGGCGTTGCCTCGCTTCTTGTATGCCCTGCAGAATACACAGGATCCCGTACCGGCAAAATACTTTACGGATATCGAATCACTACAGCGGGCGTTGCTGTGGGATGGCAGGCCGAGAATCTCGTTGGCTAAGTTGACTATACCAAGTTATGATGGGGGCATTGCCCTGCCTGACGTGAGGCGCTACTATTGGGCGTCCCAGCTGGCGGCAATTAATCATGGCCTCTACGGCCCGGCGGTCAACCCGGGCTACGCTATGGATCGGTGGCTAGTGGGAGATGGGAATTACTACAGAGTGTTGTACTCCGGATCTCTGGATCGGAAACTGACAGGTCCCACTATGACGATGGTGCGTATGTGGCGCACAATTACTAAAACTCTGGGCTGGCATAATAAGGTTACTATGGCCACTCCGCTGTTTGATTCGGATATACTGGGGAAGCTGTGGCATACTAAGGGCTTCGACAGGTGGGATACCATTGGGATTTCCAAGGTTGGGGACATGGTAGCCAGAGGACGGGTCAAGTCGTTTGAGGTGCTGCAGTCTGAATACCAACTGGCGGCGACGGAATACTTCCGACACGCCCAGCTTAGTCATGCCCTCTCTCCCTATGTAGCGGAAGGGGAGTCTATCCCTGAATCATCCCCCCTGGAAGATCGGGTGCTGGACGGCCATATGCCGGACAGCGCTATCTCTCTAACGTATAAAAAACTCATTAATGTAAGAGTGGATTTGCTGGTGCGACTGAGAGAGCTGTGGGTGCATGACGGTATAGAGGTGGATGACGAAGAGTGGCAATCGGCGATCTCCTCCCCTAGGGAGGTGGCCATATTGGCACGGCTCCGCCTGGTGCAACTGAAGATACTGCACAGAGTGTATGTCACCGGCCCCAGACTTTTACGTATTGGGCTTTCTGTGGATGGCGTGTGCCGGCGGGGGTGTGGTATGCTTGGGACCTTCCTGCACATCATATGGGAGTGTCCGGATGTGGCCCGCTATTGGAAGCGTGTGCATGAGGTTATGGAAGAAGTGACTGGTGTGGCCCTACCGGCAGAGGCCCGGAGATGCCTCCTCAACATCTGGGGCCCGACCGATTACAATGTGGCACAGACCCGTTGGATCACCCTGGGCAATATGGTGGCTAAGAGAGACATCGCCCAGAAATGGGGTGCGCCTGCTCCTCCCTCGCTCAGCCTATGGGAAACTAATATGGACTGGTGCATGCTGCGTGAAAAGACGGTGTATGTAGCCAGGGGTAAACCTAAAATGTGGAGATCTGTTTGGGGTGCATGGAACTCTCATAGAGGTGATATTTGCGACCCCCCCGTTGAACTTGATCCCGAGATCCAGCTTTCCCAGTAGTGCCCCCTACCTGTGGTTCCAGATTGTCTATCCTGCGGCACTACTTCCCACATGCCTCATTGTTGCCATTGTCAGTGTGTTACCTTGGGTGTGCAGCCCCCGACCTCCTACCGCCACGCAAGTCCGCTGTATCTGTATTGTCCTCAGCCTACCCTCTCTTCCCCTCTTTTTCTCCTGTGCTTATTGCACACTTCTTTTTCTTGGCCTTCTGGGCCCTTTTACCTTATGGTTTACTTGTTTCAGATTTTGATGTTATTTAAAAATTAAACCTGATTGCTCCTGCTTCTGGTATGGTACATGACCTATCCTGTTGCCTTAATGCTGCCTGGCCTCCGGGATGTATGGCTGAATAGCGGTGTACTTTTTCCTATAAATAAAGGTTTTCCCAAAAAAAAAAAAAAAAACTGAATTGTTAACTGGCGTCCTGGAGGTGTCATCCGTCGTGCACGAGCAGGGTGATGCGTGTGCGTGCTCCTAGGGACTGAAGTGTTTCAGGTTTGGAGTTCTTCCCTGGTTTAAAATGGCTAAAATGGGCAGATAATTTAAAAAAGTATATATAGAAATAATTTTAAAAAGCATATATAAAAATACGTGTAAAGCTATTGCTCCACATTTCATTGCAGTCGTGCTACAGGAAAGCTCTAGGCATCGGGAAATGAAGCAATTTAAATCAGCATTTCCTAAAGTCTATTTTATTAATACATATATTTTAAAGGCTAGTGTTGTCCCCCTCTTTAATAATTCTATAGCACACCCCCAGCCCTTAGCCGAAGCGGTGGGGGCAGACTCTATTAAAGAAATGAAAGGGGGTTGGAGTGTGGCGGTGAGGGTGGGGAGTAGAAATGGTATTATAGTTTTGCAGAAGGTTTCCATTGGGCCTGGGGGCATTTTCCGCCTCCTTGTGTCTGTGTATCTAAATTGTTGTGTTCATTTATTGCACTGATTTGAAAGTCGTGGGAGGGTTCACTCGCCTCCGTCGGGGGACGCAGACCTTCCACTGGCCCATTAAACAGCAGAGCCCTCATTCCATTGCATCTAAAAGATACCAGCTGCGGATTTTATCTTTTTTGTGTGTGTTTGTTTTCGGCATGCCGCAGTCTCACGCGGAAGTCCAACGCCGCCGCCGTGGTTAACCCCAACCGCCAGCGCTTCCTGTCTCTGCTTCCAAATAACGCACTTGGGGTTTTAAGCGAAAACACAGCAGATGCTGTCAAAATACATTCAAGGAGAGCGGAAGTATCATCATTTTTATTAATGCAGCTCTTCCCAATGCCTCTGGACCTTATAGCCATGAAGTGCGCTGGTAAGTTTAAACAGCATAGGGAAAATAACGTGAACGCCATGAAGTGCGCTGGTAAGTTTAAACAGCGTAGGGAAAATAACGTGAACGCCATGAAGTGCGCTGGTAAGTTTAAACAGCGTGAGGAAAATAACGTGAACGCCATGAAGTGCGCTGGTAAGTTTAAACAGTGTAGCGACCAAGTATCCTAGTCGCATGACGGAAATGAGTACACGAAGGAGACAGCAACACATGGCAGAGAAGATGAGCGGCGCACGGAGACAAAGTGAAACAAAATGCGTCACCAACACGTACCTGATAATGCAGGGCGGGCGGGAAACTGAAAGTATGGCCGGCCTGCGGCCGGCCATGAATAATTAGGGGAGGAGAAGCCCTTTGATGTGCTTTGCAGCCGGGAATGCGCGTGCTTGTTTGGTCACGTGATTCACGTGAACTCAAACAAAACCGCAGGAATGAAACCCTTGGCTTCACAAGCATTTTGACCACTTGCATTCTCGCTCCGCTCAATGCGCTTGCGCGCATTGATAGGTCGCGAGACCTAAAATCCACAGTTGATGGACAGAATGCAGAATAATGTCATACATTCACCCCAGTACAGAGATCTGGGCCTAAATCCATCGTTTTTTTGCACTCCACACCACCCCAGTTCAGACATGGCCATATGCAAATCAGTCTGACCCTGTGCCTCATGGGAACAGTCCAGCCCGAACTGCCAAGCCATGCCTTCCCTGGACCGGAAACAAGCTTCCGAGGACCGGTTTCTGGCATTCCAGCCGTCTTCAGCCTGCCTTGCTTGAATCCAGTGGTGTGGAGTGCATGGGACTCACGTGTGAGCATACCCATCCCACTCGGGGTTTCAAATGCAAAAACCACAGTTGATGGACAGAATGCAGAACAATGTCATACATTCACCCCAGTACAGAGATCTGGGCCTAAATCCATGTTTTTTTGCACTCCACACCACCCCAGTTCAGACATGGCCATATGCAAATCAGTCTGACCCTGTGCCTCATGGGAATGGTCCAGCCCGAACTGCCAAGCCATGCCTTCCCTGGACCGGAAACAAACTTCCTAGGACCGGTTTCTGGCATTCCAGCCGTCTTCAGCCCGGCTTGCTTGAATCCAGTGGTGTGGAGTGCATGGGACTCAAGTGTGAGCATACCCATCCCACTCGGGGTGACAAATGCAACAAGCACTGGCGTTGCCAATAGGTCTCGCAGTAGGAAAGTTGGAGCTATTACAATTGCAAATAACAATGCCTTTTTATTTTTGTTTTCATTTTAAAAACATAAAGGGCTTTGTCATTTACAAAAGCAATAGCTCCAACTTTCCTACTGCGAGACCTATTGGAAACGATTATCGCTTCACATACAATACTAGCGGGCAGGTGTGTGCAGCAGTTGGTTGCTAAAGGCTTTCCGCTACACTTTTGCTGACGTTTTGTAAAACGTTCTGTGTCTCAAATATTATTCAATAAAACGCACATCGAATTGGGGTCATTTGAAAACCAGGTTTCTATTACAAGCAAAATCGAGCTACTACACTTTGATGAAATCTCCATTTTGATGTTTACTTTTCCCACTGTTGACGATGCAAATACAAACCTAAAACTTCTTACTACTGTAACTCACCTTACTGAGGTTGTATCTTTTCCTGATAACTAATTGATGCCAACCTCAACATTTTCTTGTTGCCTCTTATGTGTCATGAAACTCTATGGTGCTGCGGCCAGAGGTCTGTACAAAAGCCATGATCACTGAAAGGAGACTGTTACACTGTAGAGTAACATGTACAAAGTGAGCCAGGTGTGCTAGTTCTCTATGGCTATCCTGCATCAGACCATGACGACTATATTTACATCAGTGGGCCCGATACTCTGATGTCTTGAGCTTATATCTGCCGAGACACCTAAAGCCCCGGTACTGAGCTCTCAGCTGTTGTCAAGGATCGTGCTGGGGCGGGAGAGAGAGAAAGAGAGTGGGAGAGACAAAGAGAGAGAAGCAAGAGGAGAGAGAAAGCAAGAGAAGAGAGAGAGAGAGAGAGAGCGAACATGTAAAAAGATCCGTTCTACCTCCTATGTTGTGTTACCGACTAATATTTTCACAAGAGAAAAAGATGACCAGACATTAAACTGTAAATGCTTAGAAAAACACACATTTCTACCTACTGTATTATTTTTCGTCAAACTGCTCACATCATTCTTACGTTATATAATTTTATAGTATGTTACTAAGTCTCAAAACAAGTTATTTGCAGCTGTGCTTAATCTGGCCACAAATAGGAAAAACAATGCATTAAAATCGGGAATTAAAACCAGTCCTGTAGGCAAAAGGCCACCTCAAGCTATCCACTAAAACTGAATTGTTAATGCCAAAACTGGCATTCAAAATGACGTTATGCTCCGCATACTAGAACAGGCTAATGTAACTGCTGTTTACGCAAGCAAACTAGCACTTTCAAACAAGCAGAATTATAAATTGCGGTACCTACCAACCTGAAATATGCACGAGTTATATCTGCGAGGTTTAGAAATGCTCGGACACAAGAATGTTTTGCAGGGGAGGGAACACGGCCTGGGGGAAGCTGGCTGGGGAGGGGGAGGAGAAATCCAAGGAAGGCTGTTAAAACCAGTCCTGTAGGCAAAAGGCCACCTCAAGCTATCCACTAAAACTGAATTGTTAACTGGCGTCCTGGAGGTGTCATCCGTCGTGCACGGGCAGGGTGATGCGTGTGCGTGCTCCTAGGGACTGAAGTGTTTCAGGTTTGGAGTTCTTCCCTGGTTTAAAATGGCTAAAATGGGCAGATAATTTAAAAAAGTATATAGAAATAATTTTAAAAAGCATATATAAAAATACGTGTAAAGCTATTGCTCCACATTTCTTTGCAGTCGTGCTACAGGAAAGCTCTAGGCATCGGGAAATGAAGCAATTTAAATCAGCATTTCCTAAAGTCTATTTTATTAATACATATATTTTAAAGGCTAGTGTTGTCCCCCTCTTTAATAATTCTATAGCACACCCCCAGCCCTTAGCCGAAGCGGTGGGGGCAGACTCTATTAAAGAAATGAAAGGGGGTGGGGTGTGGCGGTGAGGGTTGGGAGTAGAAATGGTATTATAGTTTTGCATAAGGTTTTCATTGGGCCTGGGGGCATTTTCCGCCTCCTTGTGTCTGTGCATCTAAATTGTTGTGTTCGTTTATTGCACTGATTTGAAAGTCGTGGGAGGGTTCACGAGCCTCCGTCGGGGGACGCAGACCTTCCACTGGCCCATTAAACAGCAGAGCCCTCATTCCATTGCATCTAAAAGATACCAGCTACGGATTTTATCTTTTTTATATGTGTTTGTTTTCGGCATGCCGCAGTCTCACGCGGAAGTCCAACGCCGCCGCCGTGGTTAACCCCAACCGCCAGCGCTTCCTGTCTCTGCTTCCAAATAACGCACTTGGGGTTTTAAGCGAAAACACAGCAGATGCTGTCAAAATACATTCAAGGAGAGCGGAAGTATCATCATTTTTATTAATGCAGCTCTTCCCAATGCCTCTGGACCTCATAGCCATGAAGTGCGCTGGTAAGTTTAAACAGCATAGGGAAAATAACGTGAACGCCATGAAGTGCGCTGGTAAGTTTAAACAGCGTAGGGAAAATAACGTGAACGCCATGAAGTGCGCTGGTAAGTTTAAACAGCGTAGGGAAAATAACGTGAACGCCAAGAAGTGCGCTGGTAAGTTTAAACAGTGTAGCGACCAAGTATCCTAGTCATCCAAATAACACACTTGGGGTTTTAAGTGAAAACACAGCAGATGCTGTCAAAATACATTCAAGGAGAGCGGAAGTATCATCATTTTTATTAATGCAGCTCTTCCCAATGCCTCTGGACCTCATAGCCATGAAGTGCGCTGGGAAGTTTAAACAGCGTAGGGAAAATAACGTGAACGCCATGAAGTGCGCTGGTAAGTTTAAACAGCGTAAGGAAAATAACGTGAACGCCATGAAGTGCGCTGGTAAGTTTAAACAGTGTAGCGACCAAGTATCCTAGTCGCATGACGGAAATGAGTACACGAAGGAGACAGCAACACATGGCAGAGAAGATGAGCGGCGCACGGAGACAAAGTGAAACAAAATGCGTCACCAACACGTACCTGATAATGCAGGGCGGGCGGGAAACTGAAAGTATGGCCGGCCTGCGGCCGGCCATGAATAATTAGGGGAGGAGAAGCCCTTTGATGTGCTTTGCAGCCGGGAATGCGCATGCTTGTTTGGTCACGTGATTCACGTGAACTCAAACAAAACCGCAGGAATGAAACCCTTGGTTTCACAAGCATTTTGACCACTTGCATTCTCGCTCCGCTCAATGCGCTTGCGCGCATTGATAGGTCGCGAGACCTAAAATCCACAGTTGATGGACAGAATGCAGAATAATGTCATACATTCACCCCAGTACAGAGATCTGGGCCTAAATCCATCGTTTTTTTGCACTCCACACCACCCCAGTTCAGACATGGCCATATGCAAATCAGTCTGACCCTGTGCCTCATGGGAACAGTCCAGCCCGAACTGCCAAG
Source organism: Lissotriton vulgaris (assembly GCF_964263255.1). Lineage (NCBI taxonomy): Eukaryota > Metazoa > Chordata > Amphibia > Caudata > Salamandridae > Lissotriton > Lissotriton vulgaris. Next base: position 1,467,738,471 of record NC_141695.1, read on the forward strand.
CCAAGCCTTCCCTGGACCGGAAACAAGCTTCCGAGGACCGGTTTCTGGCATTCCAGCCGTCTTCAGCCCGGCTTGCTTGAATCCAGTGGTGTGGAGAGCATGGGACTCACGTCTGAGCATACCCATCCAACTCGGGGTGACAAATGCAAAAACCACAGTTGATGGACAGAATGCAGAACAATGTCATACATTCACCCCATTACAGAGATCTGGGCCTAAATCCACCGTTTTTTGCACTCCACACCACCCCAGTTCAGACATGGCCATATGCAAATCAGTCTGACCCTGTGCCTCATGGGAACAGTCCATCCCGAACTGCCAAGCCATGCCTTCCCTGGACCGGAAACAAGCTTCCGAGGACCGGTTTCTGGCATTCCAGCCGTCTTCAGCCCGGCTTGCTTGAATCCAGTGGTGTGGAGTGCATGGGACTCACGTCTGAGCATACCCATCCCACTCGGGGTGACAAATGCAAAAACCACAGTTGATGGACAGAATGCAGAACAATGTCATACATTCATCCCAGTACAGAGATCTGGGCCTAAATCCATAGTTTGTTAGCACTCAACACCACCCCAGTTCAGACATGGCCATATGCAAATCAGTCTGACCCTGTGCCTCATGGGAACAGTCCAGCCCGAACTGCCAAGCCATGCCTTCCCTGGACCGGAAACAAGAATCCGAGGACCGGTTTCTGGCATTCCAGCCGTCTTCAGCCCGGCTTGCTTGAATCCAGTGGTGTGGAGTGCATGGGACTCACGTCTGAGCATACCCATCCCACTCGGGGTGACAAATGCAAAAAACACAGTTGATGGACAGAATGCAGAACAATGTCATACATTCACCCCAGTACAGAGATCTGGGCATAAATCCATCGTTTTTTTGCACTCCACACCAACCCAGTTCAGACATGGCCATATGCAAATCAGTCTGACCCTGTGCCTCATGGGAACAGTCCAGCCCAAACTGCCAAGCCATGCCTTCCCTGGACCGGAAACAAGCTTCCGAGGACCGGTTTCTGGCATTCCAGCCGTCTTCAGCCCGGCTTGCTTGAATCCAGTGGTGTTGAGTGCATGGGACTCACGTCTGAGCATACCCATCCCACTCGGGGTCACAAATGCAAAAACCACAGTTGATGGACAGAATGCAGAACAATGTCATACATTCACCCCAGCACACAGATCTGGGCCTAAATTCATCGCTTTTTTGCACTCCTTTTGGCCGCCATAAGTGTGGCAGGGTATGCTCAGACATGAGTCCCTTGCTCACTTTGCCACTGGATTCAAGCAAGCCGGGCTGAAGACGGCTGGAATGCCAGAAACCGGTCCTCGGATACTTGTTTCCGGTCCAGGGAAGACATGGCTTGGCAGTTCGGGCTGGACTGTTCCCATGAGGCACAGGGTCAGACTGATTTGCATATAGCCATGTCTGAACTGGGGTGGCAGAGTGGGCTAAAGAATGTTGATGGATTAAACCCAGATCTTTTGACTGGGTGTGAGTGTTTGATTGATTTAGATGCTCCGTCCATCACCACCCCCTTTTGTACCGCTTTTGGCCACCATAAGTGTGGCTGGATATGCTCAGACGTGAGTCCCTTGCTCACTTTGCCACTGGATTCAAGCAAGCCGGGTTGAAGACGGCTGGAATGCCAGAAACCGGTCCTCGGATGCTTGTTTCCAATCCAGGGAAGACATGGCTTGGCAGTTCGGGCTGGACTGTTCCCATGAGGCACAGGGTCAGACTGATTTGCATATAGCCATGTCTGAACTAGGGTGGCAGAGTGGGCTAAAGAACGTTGATGGATTAAACCCAGATCTTTTGACTGGGTGTGAGTGTTTGATTGATTCAGATGCTCCGTCCATCAACACCCCTTTTTGTACCGCATTTGGCCGCCATAAGTGTGGCAGGGTATGCTCAGACGTGAGTTCCTTGCTCACTTTGCCACTGAATTCAAGCAAGCCGGGCTGAAGATGGCTGGAATGCCAGAAACAGGTCCTCGGATGCTTGTTTCCGGTCCAGGGAAGACATGGCTTGGCAGTTCGGGCTGGACTGCTTCCATGAGGCACAGGGTCAGACTGATTTGCATATAGCCATGTCTGAACTGGGGTGGCAGAGTGGGCTAAAGAACGTTGATGGATTAAACCCAGATCTTTTGACTGGGTGTGAGTGTTTGATTGATTCAGATGCTCCATCCATCACCACCCCCTTTTGTACCGCTTTTGGCCGCCATAAGTGTGGCAGGGTATGCTCAGACATGAGTCCCTTGCTCACTTTGCCACTGGATTCAAGCAAGCCAGGCTGAAGACGGCTGGAATGCCAGAAAACGGTCCTCGGATGCTTGTTTCCGGTCCAGGGAAGACATGGCTTGGCAGTTCGGGCTGGACTGTTCCCATGAGGCACAGGGTCAGACTGATTTGCATATAGCCATGTCTGAACTGGGGTGGCAGAGTGGGCTAAAGAACGTTTATGGATTAAACCCAGATCTTTTGACTGGGTGTGATTGTTTGATTGATTCAGATGCTCCGTCTATCACCACCCCCTTTTGTACCGCTTTTGGCCGCCATAAGTGTGGCAGGGTATGCTCAGACGTGAGTCCCTTGCTCACTTTGCCACTGGATTCAAGCAAGCCGGGCTGAAGATGGCTGGAATGCCAGAAACCGGTCCTCGGATGCTTGTTTCCGGTCCAGGGAAGACATGGCTTGGCAGTTCGGGCTGGACTGTTCCCATGAGGCACAGGGTCAGACTGATTTGCATATAGCTATGTCTGAACTGGGGTGGCAGAGTGGGCTAAAGAACGTTGATGGATTAAACCCAGATCTTTTGACTGGGTGTGAGTGTTTGATTGATTCAGATGCTCCGTCCATCACCACCCCCTTTTGTACTGCTTTCTCCAACCCGGCAACACAGCTCAGGTTGGATACAGCTCAGTGCACACGTCAGTTTGCCCATCCTTAGACAGCCAGCCAAATCCACATGCGCATTGATAGCAGTGCACCTACCACTCCTTCTCCATGATGCTCATGGATTAGGCCCTGCCACATGACTCAGCCAGGAAAGAAAAATAAAACCATAGTAAACCTGCTTTTTTATGGTTTTATTTTTCAAGTTTTGCAGCTGCTGCTGCTGTCAGGGGGGACAATGTGCCTCCGCCATAGCAGAGGAGCCGCCGCTGACCGATGCTACTGCATGCCATCAACACATCAGGGTCTCCTTCTCACTTCTTTTATTATTCTTGCAAGACCATTGAGACTGCTTTACTCAAGCCCAGCCTCACAACACACCTGCACTTACCTACTCAGCGCCTGGATACCCTCACTGGTGACAGGCAGCACTCTACAAATCCACCTTCCATTACATTATGTTACATTACATTACAATGCAAATACCAAACCAAAACCACCTGCTCTCGTTGCAACCTCTTGCTTCTTTCTTCTACCATCATCCACTTTATGTCCCTTTATCTCACTCCTACAGGTTCTTTTTCTTTCTTGTATTTCGCCTTTTGTAAATGTTTTCTCATCTTTCTCTTCTTCCTTCATTCTCTTCTCTCTCTTTCGCTATCTTGCTCTGGGTTCAAATCTGTTAATGGAGAATAAGTTCTGATCCCTAAAAATGAGTGCGGATACCTACCATCTGCTACCACTAACATGGCGGTGGCATTTTCTGGCTACAACCAGGCTCGATACGTTTTGATGGTGGGAAAGGTGAGGATGACTGGCCTACCTTTTCTTATATTTTGATTTGTGTATGCAAAGGAGGCAGGCCGTGCTGTATGCTTTTATCCACCAAGGTCAGGTAGGACAAACATCAAGGGCACAAAGACTGTATAAAAAGGCTTTTATGCTACTGTCAGGTCCTGGTATTGATTAGTGGTCTCCGAGCTTCACCAAGCTTAATAATGCCTTCTTTTGTTGAAATTAATTCTGACTCCCCCCACCCCCTGCTCCCTTCCTCTCCCGGTGAGTTCCTTTCTTCCTCCGCATCCCTGTTTTGCTTATTAGTGGACCACCGAGCACCTTCTCAACATTAATAACAAGGCTTACTGGCTCGGAGAGGACAGCTGACAAAAAAGACGCATGCACTTCAGCCAGTCTTTCTGGATTTCTGCCCGAGGAAGTCGTTGAAAAGTTTGTACCTTTTTTTTATTGTTTTATGTTTCGAAGAATTAGAATATTCATGAAAAGCTACAGTATCCATACATGTGCTCGAGTTTAAATTTGATGCTGGATTGAAACTTTTATTTGCGCAAATTATGAAATTATATTTACATTATGAGTGTATTCTGACACTATTTATTGTAAAATGGCATTTACTATGCTGTACTGTTATTCACATCTGGATGCTCCTTTCCTATGGTTGGTTCATAAAAAAAGGAACAGCACCATAGACTCTTCCTCTGGGTGCTCAACTGAGGGTGCTGCTGAAGGGTGTGAATGAAAGGACATCATATAACCCATACTCCGCTGAGCTTATTTCAGATGTTATTTTCCCCTTGTTTCATATTCATCTGTGATTTTGTTCTAGGCCCTTGCCCAAATTTTCATAAATTTTGATGCAGCTCAGACCACCCAAGAGCAAAGACAAGAAATTCCAGATGTTCAGAGTGTACAAAATGTTGTTCTCTGGGAGGTCATGAATACAGGAGACCCAGATAGCGCACGTGACTAACTCTATTGTATGCAGTGATTCGACCCAGCCGCTGTTTGTCGTACATCTGGGGAAGGGTGTCTCCCAGCATGCAATGCCTTTTCTAATTTACTCTTCCATGCTGATCCCTCCAAGACTACTTTTTGTTTTTTCAGCCAGCGGAAAGTGGTGTTTAATGATCAACAAATTTTGGCAATCTCCCCGGGGACCTAGAGCCCATCTTCGTCTTTATGTCTCTCCTATACTTCAATCAACATTTTCATTACATCACCTAATTTCCTTCAAGCTTATTCCCTCCATTTCTTACAAACATAAGTGACCTAAGAGAATAGAACAGAAAAAGCTGCATGCTTTGGAAGAGATACAGGGAATACCGGTACACCCAATCAGATCACCAATAGCTGTTGGTGGCTCAAGTGAGAGTCTGGCCATCACACCCAGCGGTGACTTATGATCTGCATAAACAAGGTCAGACACACACTCGATGACATGACCTGGCACTCGATCATGATCCTTGTGGCTGATGAACCAGAAAATCTTGATCTTTGATCTGACTCCTCTCCATCCTCATTCGCTTCTTGTTATATTTTCTTTGTTGAGCCTATCCTGCTCTCTGAATTCCTCGTCCTGCCTGATGGAAAGCCACGGTGGCTGACGAATGGGAGATGCAAGTTTCAAAGTGGATAAGTATTTGCTTGTGGTGGTTTGAGGGGAGCTATAGTATGTCTCAGGGGCCTGAAATATTAGCTGTAATGGGGACAGCTGCGGACCGTCCCCTGAAGCATTTTGCAATTCCATTAGCTTGAAGCTTTACCTGATTGATTTTCCAGGGGTGGAAGTTCATATGATTTGCAAAACTTTGTCAAAATCATGGCTGATGAACAGTGGGTCACTGTTTTATTTTACTATGTTGAGAAAATGTATCCAGTAATAGTATAGAGAGTATAGAGTAGAGAGGCATTTTCAAAGCAATGTGTATTGTCGCTAAGGAGCTAAATGGATCAGGACACAGACTCCTACAGGATAAATGTATCTACTATAAACCAGCAAGGAGATTGAGATGCTCTTCAGCTAACCTGGTGCAGGTGCCCAGGTTTAGGAAAACCAGGGTTGGAGGGGAAACCTTTCAAGTTAAGGCAGCTCAAGCCTGGAATATGCTACCCAGCTGCCTCAGATCAAACACAGACCTACTTAGTTTGAAGAAGAGTCTAAAAACCTGGCTCTATCTTAAATAAACCAGGAACTGATGTTTTCAGTCTTTCTGATCTTTTCAGATTAACTCTGATAGCGCCAAGATGCCTGCCAGGTGAATGTTGCGGTTTACAAATGTACAACAATAATAATAAGCATATCTCCCCACTACTTGGTAATGACACAAACCTGATGATCAGGAATCTAGAATAGTTTTGCATCATTATAATAATGTATATACATTGTGATTTGGGAGCCAAACATGTTCATAGCAACCAGCATTCAGAGATACTGCTTCTATGTGTCTTCAGCACATATGAGTGTCATTCGTACTTTATTGACCTGGTGCTTTCCATTGTCCTATGCATTTAAATTGCTTGACTGCCTTCTAAGTTTGTGTTTATATAGACATGGACATTCTCGCAATCCGGAGATGGGCATCTATTCATTCTCAAGATGCTTAGAGATGCACCAACGTTCAATATAAAGCTGTCTCTGTGCTTGCAAACCTGTGGAATGGTGGCAGAACGTTTCTTCCCCATCGAGTCATATACCATAAGCTAAGCAAAAGCACTAGAATTGTAGTTGATGGAATATGGCACCCTGCTTTATTGAATCAGGAAAGCCTATGATGAATGCATCAGGGACTTCTCTGGTCAGTATGTGCATTATCAATCACAATGGCAGAATTGTGTCCATGTGTCAGGGTTGGACTGCATTTGATTTTTAAGTTCATTGAACTCTTTGTAACTCAGATGAGAATTTGTCAGGTTGCTCTAGCGTTTGCCTATGGTTTGAATGTCTATACTTTTCGTTTCACGTTGCTTTGATAATTGCACTGCGATCAAATTGGGGAGTCCCCTTCCAAACATATTATAAGCAAGAAAAGTAGTTTTGCTATTTTTAGGTTTCCTCTATATAAATGAGACACATATAGTTGTTTGCAATACTGAATAATTATATTTCCCCTGAAGAAGGTGAGGATGAAGTCCACCCCAGTTTGAAACAACTGCCCTAGCATTCTGTCTAAGTATCCTGTCCTTTCTGATTACTACTTTGCTTGATGCATCAGACCCAGACTGTCTTTAGTTTGACTGGCAGCTCATGAGTGGATTTTATTTCCAAGAAGCTATCCTAGTCAAAACGTTTGCTGGCAATGAACAACCATTAAGGTGCTTCTTGAATTTTTAAATGTCCTTAATGTGATACTGAAAGAGCACAATTTACCTTCAAAAACATACTACAAAAAACACCAACAACAATTCCTTAACCACAGAAACTTTCCCCACAGAACCAAGATATCCTGCATATGACAACTTATAAAGAAGCACAATGTCAACCCAGCAGATATGGCCAGCTAGATGCAAATGTCAAATGACCCATTAATATCAAAACTGGTAAAGAAACAGCATCCTCAGCTTGGCAATATCCTTGAAGAAAACAAGCAAATGTCAGGCTAACAAACTTGGATTCAAGGGACAGCCACAGAACCCGCCCTAGCCTCCATCCAGGATTATATGAAAAAGAAACATGGATAGAAATGCTTTTGGAGCATTTCTTCTCCTGGCCAGTCAGATGCTTTCAACACAGTTCACTACCACTGCCGCTTTTCAACTATGACCAGTAGTTTAAAAGAGGTAGCCATTTTTAGTTTATGAATAACTAACAGCACCAATATTCTGAACCATGCAACTGACCGGACCTGTAGTGGAACTTAGTATATAAGACAGAGTTCCACTCCAGAAAATTGAAGACATACATTAAATTGGATATTCTTGGAATATTGCTTCTCCCTTAGTTTCTCAACATGGCCCTACTGCTATCACGTATAGGTGCGTGTGTCAAGAGACGATTTGTGAGTTATATTAAGGATTTATGTAGAAATTGCAGGTCTATGTCCAAGTCCAGAATACAGCCTAGTACTCTGCCCTAGATCAAGAGATAATTCTCTGACAGCACAACACCGATGTTGAGATATTCGATTCATGTTGGTTGAGTTTACACTCAGTTGTTTTTTGTTTGGTTCAAGTGAACTCAAACCTCCATCATCCAAAAGAGGGGCTACCTGTTAAACTAGAATCAGTGACCCTTGTGGCTGGCGCCCAGTAGACCGAAGCCACACAATTTCAAAGACCAGGGAGGTAGCTCCATGACCTTTGCAAATCTTTTGAAATGTTATACCATTTGTCTAACAAAGTAACAAGCTTGAAACTGAATTCATGTATCTAGTTAGATTTTGTGGTAGCTTTAAATCCTGGTGTACTAGTAGCAGTCACAGTATTGTTGAGGTATGATTGTGCGATCCTCGATTGATATATTTGTCCCAGAAAAACAGCACAAACAGTTGTATAATGTAGAACATAAAGGCCTAGGATCAGGCAGTAGATAGACTCTCATAAGAAGAGTCATAATGACCAGAGATAATGTGACTTGCTATAGTATGTTGTGAGTCATATAATGCCGGAGGATTTTAAGCACATTCTTATGGTTGAACAAACTAATGCAAATGGTTGAGTATTTGTTTTCAATACCTATAAGAATTCCATGATGGTTAATACTTATCTAAGCAATGGTCATCCATTCTAATGACCTTAGGTGAAGGACAAATAACTAAGGGCCACATGCATCAAGCGAAAAACCAGTCACAAACTAGCAGATTCGGAGAATCGACCCCTTTGCGACCAGTATTTTTGCATTCGGGATGCATCATCCCAAATGCAAAAATCGCAATTTGAGAAGTCGCAAAAATAGTGATTACTTAATTGCAATTGCAATTAGGGTATCGCACATTGCGATTTACTGCATGCAATGCATGATGAAAAGGCAAATAGAGATTTTGCAAACAGGGGTCGCAAACTACCATCAATTTGAACTTAATGGTAATTTGCAAAAACTTTGAAAAATGCACTAATTTGCAATTTGTCTTGTAAATGTATGCTGGACCTGTTTCTTTACTGCATGAAAGCAGTCTAAGTGCCTGATTACGGGTATAGGTGCTAATTATCTGACCTGATAAATAACCATACCCAGGGAACATTATTTATCAGGTGTAATAATTAGCACATATTATGAGTTTTTGGAGTATAACATGCAGATATTTGTATTTAATGCACCAAATCCACATGATACAGTAAATACTGTATGCTTTTCCCGGTTGAATTTAAGCAGGTTTGACCAGTCAAAATTTAACAAAGATTGAGGTATTTAACTCTCAACTCGTAATTCTGACCCGTGCGCAAAAAGGGGTTAACGCAGGGGTAGGTGTTAGAAATGGATGTCTCTAGATGGGAATGGTTTGCACCTTTGTCCAAGTAGGGACCCTTCTTCCCAGTCAGGGTAAGAGGGATACACTTCGAAAATAATCCCTGCTCACCCCCTTGGTAGCTTGGCATGAGCAGACATGCTTATCTCGGAGGCAGTGTATAAAGCATTTGTGCAAACATACAGTAACATAGTGAAAACACTACAAACGGACTCACACCAGTTCAGAAAAATAAGCAAACTTTATCTAAACCAAATAAGACCAAAATATAAAAAATCCACAATACAATAATCAAAATAAGATTTTTAAAAGGTACAAACAGTTCTGTCTATAGAAAATGATGGATGTGACACTTTTAACACAAAAGATCTTGGATGAGTCAAAACCACAAGGGAAAAGGGTTGCAGGGAAGCTGATGCGTCGGTTCCTTACACACAGGGAAGATGATGCGTTGGTTCCTTGCTCCAAGGGAGGGGATGTGTCAGTTCCTTACTGCTGCGCAGGGAAGGTGATGCGTTGGTTCCTTACCAGAGAGTAGGTGATGTGTCAGTCTCATACTACGTGGGGAGGGAGGTGATGTGTCGGTTTATTAATGCATCCCCCAGTGATGTGGCAGACCTGCCGCCGCGATATGTGACAATCCGAGATGATGCGATGCGTGAAGATCCTGGATGCGCTGCAATGATTACAGCCGCGTCCCCTCGATGTGTCGGTTGTTACACAGCAGGGCCTGCGCTAGAGTCAGTGCGGTGATCTCTGACGTTGGGGATCAGTGCACAGGACTCGTCACAAGGAAGACACTTCAGCAGGGTAAACAACGTTTACCACAAATCTTTTTCCTCGCAGAGAATCACAACGCGGACATTACAACGACCGCGTTGGGATTCCACACACCATTACTCCACCAGTCGGAACAACGACTTGCTGGGGGAGGAGGGGAAGGTGTTGGATTTAAAATCCAACACCTTTCGTATTGTCCGCACAGACTGGAGTTGGAATAGTAAATTATACTATTCCAACATCCAGGGTCCCCCTCCGGAAATCGTTGTTCTGACTTGCGGAGTAATGGTATGCGGAATCACAACACAGTCGTTGTAAGGACCATGTTGCGATTCCCTGTGGGGGGAAAAGCCTGCAGGATAACAACATACATACCTTCGGCAGCGGCAAGGTGCTGCGTCGGTACTTCAGCTGCAGCGATGCGTATGGAAATTTATCTCACACAGCTGCGATGCATCGATTTTCACAGCTCTTCAGTCTTTTGCAGTTCCTAGCCCCAGAAACAACCTCCAGAGGCCCAGAACACTGGCAGGCACCTCTTTTCGGGTCAGAACTCCCAGCAAATGAGTTCAGGAGGGACTGGGGGTGAAGTCTTTGTGTCCTTGAGACTTCAGAACAGGAGGCAAACTCTACTTCAAGACCTCAAGCACCGGACACAGCACACAGCAAAGTCCTTGTCCTTTCCTTGGCAGACATAACCACTCCAGGCCAACCCCAGACAGTGCACAGCAAAGGGGGAGTACTTCTCCTTCAGTTTCTCCAGCTTGTCTCCTTGGCAAAGATTCTTTCAATACTGAGGAAGAATTACAGGACGTATGCAACACGATGGGCGCAAACGGATGCTGTTTATAAATTGTGACAGGCTAACCGCCGTACTTCTGCCAGAAATAGATGACTGAAATTGGATCCTCGACCAATATGGATTTCAAAATTTGGATTAAAATAATCGTCTTGGGGCGAGTGATCTCTGGCTATATACAAGGCTGTCTTGGGTTGGAGTGACTTATTTCCAGTATTATATTGATGAAAATAGAAACAGATCCTTTGAAAATATACTGGCACGGAAGAAGTCCTTAGGGACAAAACACATTGGCTACAGTCGTTTCCTTTTAAAAGAAGATTTTTGAATGAAGAAAATTGATACAAGACCTGCTGAATGGATCTGAAATGTTGTTAAGTTTGACTTGGTTTTGTTATTGAGTGGAGTGCTGGGCCATTTTGTCTTGTCAAAAAGTTGTGGCGTTTCCCGTAGGAGGCTTAGGGGTATTGAGCCTCAGGTCCCTGGCACCCAGATAAGAATATTAATTATAACCCAACAAAATGGATAGGTGCGGTCATTAGTGCCCCATATCATGTGCTTTCTTTGTGTTAATATCCTCTTGATTTAGAAGTAATCTAAAGTTCTGGGGTATGGGCTCCAACACTTATACAATATTTTCCTTTGTTCTCTAGTGGCAGAGAGGCTCTGTGCAAAGTCAAAAGCAGTTCTGTACTCCCTGTACCATCTTCCCAGTAGGAGGTGAAGACAACATTGTGTAAGGCAGACCAGGCCCATTCAGGTGCAAGTAAATCTCCTCCCAGTACTCTAAATGCAGCCCAGGTCCATTCAGCCCAGCACTGACTAATTCAGGAAAGGCAGGACACACATCAACCCCACCAGTGGCTGTCTGAGAGAGTGCATATCCCCAGCCCCTGTCACTCAAAAGCCAGACAGTCAATCCACAAGCCGGTAAAGGCACACAGGATGGATTCCTGAAACATTAAGAGGAATCTTCGGAGCTGGGCATTGTTGGCGGTCATAAATAGATCTATTTGAGAAATGTCCCATCTCTGGCATATCTGTTGAAATAGTATTGGGCTCAAAATAAACTCCTGGGATCATGGAAAAACTCTACTGTTTTAGTCTGCATGCAAATTTAGGGTCCCTTTGATATGTACTGTCGTCAACTTTAACAGATTGGATTCACCTCATACACAAATCTGACAGACTATTCAATGAGGTAAAAAGAGCATGTTTTGCTTTGATGATTAAAGTAGGACATGGCAGCTCTGTTGCCTCATGTAAGTAGTGGACTGCTCTGCAAGAAGTGAGAGAAACCCTGAAATACACTCCAAGCCGTCATTAGTTCTCTCCAACTAAATGACCTCCCATTCTCTAGAATATCTAAACTACCCTGAATGGAGAGGTAGTCCAGGACTGTCTCCCAACCCTAAGCACTTGCAACTGTTGTTAGAACTACAAAAATCGGATAAGCAAACACCGAACCCTGAGTTGGAAAAACGGGTTAAAGCTACAACTCCATCAAGCTCTATATCGGTTGAGACACTGGAATCAAGTGTTTGTAATTGCTCTGCTGTGCCACCCAATATCAGAGAACATGAAGGGCCACATCCCCCAGATAGATGCGAGGGATAATTGCCAAGGCTGCTGCCTATAGAGAAAAAAAATTGAAAAAAAACAAGCCCAGATCAGATAGAAAAGGCTGTACCACCATCTGGAGAGACAGAGTAAAGGTAATGTGTACCATATCTCCCTTCATTTGCAGCCATTTACTTCAGATTTGGATAAAAGAGCTGTTAGATAATTCTGCAATCTCTCCCTTCTGTGTTCTGTCAGAAAGACACATCACACTGGGGTGTCGGAGAACACAGCTATGTACTCTAGTTTCTTGGCTAGAGTCAGAAGGGGTTTTAACTAGTTGATAAGGAATCCAAAATGCTGTAAAATCTGGACTATTATCTCTGCATGTTTGAAGGACTGACCCTCAGATAAAGCCTTATCAAAAAATTAGCCAAGTAGGGATGTATCATAATCCCTGATAGAGCAAGATTCCAGTGACAAGAGCTGGAAATTTAGTAAACACTCTAGGGAAGGTCTGAGGCTGAAATGTAAAACCTGAAACTGCCAATATTGGTTATGTATGGAGAAACTGAGGTAGATCTGATCAACTGTATATGCATATAGGCGTCCTGGAAATCTAATTAGGTGAGAAAGTCCCCATGCAAGATTAATGGAATGACCTGTTGTAATGTATTCAGCTTGAATCGGACCAGGGAAATAAAGGAGGTGAGTATCGATGATCATCCTGTAGTCCCCTGCCCATTTATCCACCAGAAGAATTAGACAGTAATAGCCTCTCCCTCTCTCCAGTGAAGGGACATAAATTGTGGTTCTCTTTTTGACTAGAAAGGAATTGCTGTCGCAAAGAGCCCACCTTTTTTCTGAGTCTCTCAGTCAGTTTGCGGATACAAAATGAGACTCCGGGAATAGAGGAGACTCATCTATTGCATATCAATGAGATATGATCTGTAAAACCAGATGTCTGAGACTGCCTCTCTCCACTGCTGATGGAACTGAAGGAGGAGACCTCCCACTGGACTCTAGATGTTAGGAGTCCACTCCTGCCACCTGACTGACGAGAGGATGAATTAGATTGAGCATTTCTAGGCTGAAATTTTGCTCTATTGCGAAAAAAAGTCAAATATTTTCTTCTCATAACCTTCATAACTCTTCCTCCTACTTATAGAAGATTTCTGCTTGTAGCAAAATGGTCGAGCTTGTTTTTGAGATTTAAGTGACTTCTGAAGAACCTCTAAGTCCTTCCCAAAGAGTCTATTTCCTGATTAAGATACTCTGAAAAGGCAACTCTTCAGCACAGCATCAACCTTACAACTACAAAGATGAAGATGTATTGCAGGTACTGTCCCTGCAGAAGCTATAGCTGAGTTCCTTAGGGTATCAAACATTAGATCAGACAGATATTTAGCCCGTATTGCCATTTTAGTAGAAGGTGAGAGAAGTCTTTGCCCCCTTTTTCAGTAGGAAACAAGGACTGAAAATCTTTGACAAGTGATTGAAAGTTAAAGACGGCAGAAACTTGAGATGTCACTGCTAAACTGAGACACGCTTCAAATCTTTCTAGAGCGCCATCAAACCTCTTGCCCACTGGATCAGAGAGATGCCTCTTTGGAAAGAAGAGTGGACTTTTCAGTTAGACTGGCCAGTAGAGAGTCTACGGTAAGTGTTTGGGGTAGATCAGTCTCTCCTTTGGGCAATGGATAAAGTCTACCCATGCATCTTGGGACAGCCATTTTTTCAGTATCTTTCCCTTCCCTCTTCAAGAAATGTATAACTGCAGGTATAATAGGAACCGTTGGAAGAAGAGATCTGTGAAACTGTCAGAACCAATCAGAGCTTGTATTAGGCTGCTCCACCTCCACTGGAAGCTGAAGGTTAGATGACAAATAGACAATTATTGATTTTATGTTCTTCTCCTGAATATACTTACCCTGTCTTCCTCTTCATCGTATTCCTGGGATGCAAAAGAAGGAACCGGAGTAGGAGAGGACACTGAAAAATATGATTCTGCAGAGTAACACAAAGAAAGGGAGGGAAGAAGCGTTCCCCCTCCGGTGGTTATAAGCCTCAGACAAACATTTCACTGTCTTTTGCTCTCTCTATCTGAAAATGCAGGGGATGTGGATCTTCTCAGTCTAGAATCCTCGTGTGAAGGTAGGTTTTCACAGTAAAATGAGAGGAGAGGAATGGTTCTGCCTCTCTCAGTGCTTCCCCATAGTAAAACACAGAGAGGACTGTAGAAGTAATACCAACACTCCTTTGGTTCACCCAACAGTCATCAGAGAGAAGACACTCCTCCTCCTTAAATAGAAAGAGAATCTTGAACTCAAGGTGGCTAAGAGAGAGCATGATTAAAAATCAGGTATTAGAGAACACAACTACTCTATTCCACTGCAAAAGATTGTAGGAAGAAACAATTCACACTGTATGGATCTGCTTTATTCATATAATAATACAACATAATAGAGAGAAAAAAACTCTAACTCCCCTTACCCTTAAACCAGGCAGCAATAGCCCTGGCAAAGCTTTGAAATATAACCCTGCCCAGAAACTGGAAAGTAAGAGGTGCACTGGCAGACTGAACCACAAGGTGGGTCTGGAAAATTTGCAATCCCTGTGCTGGGTGTGGGAACCTCACCCCAGGAAGGAACAAGGACAAGCGTGACACTGCACTGGTAAACTACTCTTGCTCGCTGGACCCCATCCCAGTCAGCAGACTGAGAAAAGCGGGCCACCGAACCTGCTCAGTTGGCTACGCTCGAGGGATCCCATCCCTGTGAGCAGAGTAGTTATTGCAGACCCCCGCTCATTGCAAAGTTCCTGCTTATTGGTCCTATAACCAACAAGCAGAGTAGTGAAAGAGGGCTGTTTCACCACTTAATATACTCTGCTCAAGAGAATCCAAAACCATGAGCTGAGAAGGAGAATTGGGGTAGAGGAGATAACGTGGTCCACTGGACTGCAGTGTTCCTGTTGCTTGTGGGAGCCCAACTCCTCCAAAAGACTGCAAACTGCACAATTGCTACTCACAGGACCTCCCACGGGCCACAGTAAAGCGCTGCTCATGGGAGCCCCTTCCCACAAGCAGAGTAGAAGATGGCGGGTCATAGCACTGACACAACCCACCAAAAGACATAAAAAGTATTTCTGAACACAAAGGATCATGCAGCTAATAGCACCACGAGAAGGCAAAGAAAGTGCCCGAGCAACCAATTCTAAAAGCCTAGAAGGGCAAAAAACACGAAGTGACTGGGGGTGAATGTTTTGCCATTGTGCAACATTCCTTCCATCATCTTGTGTGTTTTGCTGTTCACCCTATGTGGAGAGGGTATGCCCAAAACCACTGAAAGAGCTCCCTCTTGACCTATAGATACCTTTACCACGGGAGTTACCTCTCAAACACAGGGCATACACCAACAATGTCTACACAAAAAGTCTTTTTTTTGTATTATATCATATTTTTCAAATGCAACAATTATAAAAAATATACATTATTCAAAGGAACTCCAGGGGGAATTCTTTCAACACAATGGAGCTATAAATATATATCCGTAGTTATTCAAATTCATATAAAAAACAGAATCAATTAAATGTGCACAACCAGGTAAAGAGCCACACACACATATTCATACATACTACCTAAACATACATTCCATCACAAAGACAACCACAAAAGTATCCTATTACGTTGAATCTGTAGTCCAGTTAGTGACCAAAGTCATTAGATTTACAAGGAAGGGAATTGGTCGACGCATTTCGGTGGAAAAACAACAGTTAGGACCACCTTCATCAGGACCAGTCAGAGACAATGCGGTATAGGATCTCTAAATCTGGCTTGGAGGTTCCAGGAGGCTTGGGAGTGCTACCTTCTTTGGTCAGCCAATGATTTAAGGGTAAGACCCAACGTCATCACAGAGTGGGCTGGGGTCAGTGAGACTGCTGACCCCACCGCACTCTGTGATGAAGTGTCACTAATTGACACTTGAGCCTGGACACTTCAGGTCTTAAAACTGAAGTGCCCAGGTGCGAGGCAGTCTTTGACTTTACCCCTCGTCACTGAGAGGAGGGCCTCAGGGACATTTGCTGACCTGAGGACATCACGCCCACTGGATCTGTGACTTTCTCAGCACAGCAAAGTTCAGCTCAGGCAGGTAAGAGCCTGCGCATTTTGCGATGTCAGGCTCCTGGCTGCCTGACCTGAAATGAACAGTGTCTAACAGGCTGAACTTAGTTTAGCCTTACAGACACTGTTTGTGAGGAACAAACGGTGTAGGGGTGTGGCTCCTCAGCCCCAATGGACCGGCCGCGGCTGGCTTCCACCACCGTACACTGATGGTTCTCTTTATCTTAGTCTTGCAAGTTGTTTTTCATTCCTGCTTTTTCCTTTGACACTTTTAAGTCTTTCTCTTCCTCATTAGTTCTTCCTATTTTGTTACCTTTCTTCATAGGAGGTTCATCTTTGTATCAAATTGATGAACCATCGAAACTCCTCTATTTTTCTTATCACTCCTATTATGTGTAGACCTAATATCCTATTAGTCTTGTTTTACTTGATTAATCCTTTATTCCATTTCAATCCAACATGGTTGTGTGCACTGGATTGAAATGGATATCTTGTGCAGAAATCTTATGAATCATAGGCAAAGAAAAATTCTGCTTTCAAACTCACCTAAAAATGGTGCTACCAAGTTGTTGAAATTCCTGATTATGAGTATGGTGGATCCAATACCAATGTAATTGTGGTGGAGGTCCTACTGCTGCATTCTCTGTGATCTGACCCCCTGATTAGGACCATGGCGGTCAGACAGCCACAAGACCACCGGCAGCGCCAGGATCCAGGATCCTGCGGCAGTGGGGAAATGTGAGATCTGTGTCGGCGGTGCCAATGCTGGCACCACAGTGCAGATCAAGACCTTCCTTTCCACAGATGTTTTCATGGCAGTGATCCAGCCATGAAAAGGTTGGCCAAAAGGAAGGTAAATGGCCCCAAACAGAGCTCCAGGGAGATTCTGCCCAGTGTGGGTAGTGGCCAGGGCACATGTTGTGCCCCCTATGCTTCCACTGTTGTGCATGCACTGTGAGCCACGCACGACAGGGTGCATGACAGCAGTGCACCCATGGCAGTGCAGGTGCTGCAGTGTGGAGTCATTGACTTCAGGCTCTGTATACAAGTCAAAGTATGCTGTGGCAAGACAGCCACTGGCACACCGCCAGTCCAGGGGTAAAGTAAAAATCCGCCAGTCGGGATGTCGCCGGTTTGGAAGTGTTTTTTTGATCTCTGACGCTGCGGCCTGGTGGTTTGACCGACAAGGTTGAAATCAGGCCCTAAGATCAGTCTAGGGTCCTGTTGTAGTTAGAACCCAAAGCAGTATTCCAGGATTGCCATGTTCTCAATCCAAAAATATATTTTGCTCAACCAAACATTTATTAGAGGAAATTGGTGAGCAACAAGTGGACTGGCAAGGCTTCTGCTGCCATAACTTGAGTAAAGCTCTAAATTATCATGCCCTAAAAAGATCCTCTGAGCTGCTTGTACTATAACCGTGTGTTTGATGGAGCAAGGTGGAGAATCAAAATTCTGTGTACCCGTGCAAATTCATACTTCCATAATTATAATCTGAATTAACTGAGTGACGCATGAAACTAATCAACTTAGAATAAAAGTTGCAACTACACAAAGACACGTGGGAAATTAACATTGCTTATGTTGCAATCATAATTAACTAATCTTGTGATTTTGTCATGTCCTAAACTAATGAGCAGCTTTAAGATAATGGAATGCAGCATAAATGTGCTTTTGTTTATGTATTATTGTGGCAAAACGCGAGGATAAGTGAGTATATTACGCTTAAATGTGGCTATTTGCTAGGTAATTACTAATAGTAAAAACCTTAGAAAGAGGGGCGGTAAACAGAAGGGTAAAATTACTTAAAATTAATGTTCAGTTGTGTTTGTTTCTATGATAGTTCCCATTTTGACTCGTGAGGCCTAAAAGAAAATGGAGTCACTCGATTATTGTGGTTACAAAAGAAGTACGCATGAGCGAGCAAAGTCCGAGTCTGAATACGAGCTGCTTGTGCCTGGAGTGACTACGGTTCAAGGACAGAGAGGCCTGGAAGTATAGATGGCTGCCAAAATGATGAGCACAATGGTTCAGAAAGTGGGAATACATGACAAAGTTGCGAGTAAAGAACAGGACTAGCCCGGACTTGGGCCAAAACAAAGGACCCATTCGAAATTTGCGAACAGAAGAAAATGTAATAATATGATGATGAGATGATGCTCATCCACCCCAAAATTGTCCAATCAGAACTCGAATTTAGGCTGAAAGTTACACTTTTAGATAGATAGAGCTAGTGAAAAGGGTATAAAAAGTGCTGATTTTATTGAAGAAAAAACTTCTCTTCGATTTCCTCCAGAGATGCTGCTGGAATGCTGATTTTTCCTGAGATGTAAGACTCTGACTAATTTTTCTATTTCCTTTCACAGGGAGATGTACTTTAGCTGAGGGTTTATTTAGGGATGTTAGGAGAATAAATGATTATTTGGGAACTATCTGTTTTTTTGCTAATACTTGACTGATAAAATAAATGAAAATGTCGATTTCAGAGTTTTCTTAAATAAATGAATCTAACTGTCTAAAATTTAGAAATCCTTATTCTTTAAAATGTTGTTTTGAAATAAAGAAATGGATAAAATTTAGACATGCTGAGCGTGCTCTTAATAAAAATTAGATAAATGGAGAATTAAGCTGGTCTTGAGTTTTCCTACGCCTAATTTTTTACTAGCAGATCTGTCAACCTTAGTGGTGGCGTGTCTAATTAAATGTGTTATTAAATGAAACCATGGTAAGCTCATTTAAACTGCAGGTGTAAATAGTATAAATATCCAGTTTTAGTTTAGACACTCCATCATGATACAGCAGCTCTCCTTTGAAATTCACCCATCCATGAAGTAGGATGGGGGTGTTTTGTGAGTGACTCGCAGTGTCATGGGCCCCACTGTTGAGTATATGTATGATTTTATACTTCAGGGAAAGGTGATATGGTAATAGAAATTATTTAAATGTGAACCCCATGGCAGGAATGTTTTTTTCAGATCTCTATCAACACACTTATTCTGTTTATGTTTCTACAACGCTGGCAAATGGTATTCGGAGCCCTTGTTAGGTAGATAGCATTACGTGTTTTTAGACTGTTTGTTTACACTTGGGAAGAGCATTGTGATCATAAGTGAGGCACTGGCAAGGGAACAGGGGCATGCACATGAATTACCATTCGCTCACATGCCAGGCACAGCAACAGGTCATAAGATTGTATCCAAAGTAGCAAACCAATAAGCGTCAGGAAAAGTAGAGCAGTAGAAGGAGATCAACTAAAAAAAACGTGCAGTAGAGGAAAGAATCTGCTTTCAAAATCGACTAAAACAAGCATTGGTAAATCCAATAAGTTACCGGCCCCTTGGATTTGTACATTCTTTTTTTATTTATTTTTTATTTTTTTATTTGAACCTTTATTTGTAGTACATGCAGTTACGGGTATGGGCCTACAACCATCCCGGCCGGCCGCTAAACATAGCTGGAGTAAAGCAAGCCCGATACTTAATTATAGCAGTTCGAGACCCGGGATAAAAAAAATAACAGTGCGTAGCTTGTAATCATACACAACAGCTAAAAATCAGGATTGGAGAGGTTCATTTTTCAAATATGAAACTAAAGAAGTGTCGCACAATCGTACACAGTCCCACAATAATGTGTAAATCAGGATATCTGCAAACAATAGTGATATGAAGGAGTCCTCGGGGGGGCAAGATATACAAAGCAGGAGAAAGGTAGGCACAGCCCCATCGGATAGCAAGTCTAACCCCCGCTCCTCAACACCAAACATACCGCAAAGAGCATGAGTGACGACGACACTAAAAAGGAAGAAAGACTAAAGGGCCATAGAAACAAATAACAATCAAAACCCCACCCCACAACCCCCACCCTGCACACCCGCAGAAGGCCATGGCCTACCCCCCCAGCAGCGTGCCTGTCGCCCTAATAGAGACCCGAAATATAGAAAGACAGAGAAAGAAAGCAAAGAAAGTAAGCGGAGGAGGGCCCTCATCGTGCCGCCCGGCCCCGCCCTTCACCCCTACACAACTGAAATCCCAGGATGGAAGTAATACTGTACTGGAGAATAACAAACCCCGAGCATAAGCACAATGAAATATCGATCGAACATACCCGCTGCACCGTCTGTCAATAATATTACCAATAGACCATTAACACATCATCCCTGACCCTGTCTGGCAGTGGCACCGCCAGAAGTCCTCTCGTTAATCAATTTAGAGCACAATCCTAAGGGTCCAAACAGTATGAGCGAGTCCGGCTGGGGCGCAGCCATGGAAGAATACAACAATCCAAGCCCATCAAAGTATAAACAGCAAAGATCCGACAATATCAACGCCGGTCCCGGGAGTCCCCCGAAGCTCACAAACAACAACGCCATCAAGGAGAGGAAAGTCACACAGTCCCGCCACCACTGCGACACGACCAGGCCAGTCCAAGAGGAAAAACAGCACTCCACCCCCAGCCGCCAGCTGGACAAGTGTCCCAAGGAGACATCCAGATGAGCAATCAAGTCGGCCCGCTCGGGCACGGGAGCCCGATCCTCAAGCGGCCCCCGGTGCCCCTGCGGAGACGAAACTTCCTCCATGGGCTCAGCAGCTAGTTCACCAGCAGTCCTGTGGAATCGGGGCGTGGCCGCCAAGGACGGCGAAACAGCAATGGCGTCCATTCTTCCGCCCAAGTCTCGAGCATGGCAAAGCATAGTCTCGTGCAAAACTGTTAAGGCAGCTATCACGTCTCGGGAAATGAACTCCTTTGTGTGTTGCGAGCCTCCCGGCCCCATCCGTACATCAGCCATCCAACTTGGACTCGGGTCGTAGAGGAGGGCACCAGCCGCCATCTTGATCCAGCAGACCCCGTCCCTCTTCCACACTCAGGGACTAGGCCTCACCACGGGGGCGCCACGGGATGCGTCTCCAGGGCAAACAAACTGTGGGGCAGGCCCCAGAAAGGAGAGCCACCAAAAGGCTAAAGTCCCGGCCGGGCCCCGGGAGTCGCCCGCCAATATCGGGGGCAGACCTTGATTATGCCCAGGCAACAAAGTTTGGGGAGGGGGGCAGGAGTCAAGCGCCCCCTCCGATCCAGTGCCACCCCACTGCTCCTTAAGGGTCGCCGACAAGCGGACCGGGTCTTCACCGCCAGAAGTGGTCTTCCACGTCAACGGCACCCACCGGCAGGCCCCTTATCGTCAGCAACGGCCGTTGATGCTACCGCCGCGGCCGGAGGCCCCTCCGAGGCATCGCCCCGGTCCCAGCACCGCGTAGGCCGCGGAGCAGACGGGGACAGTTCTCAGGATCCGCTGCACACCGGAGCTCCGGGAACAAACGGTAGGTGTTCGCTTTCCTTCTCCTAGCAAAGTATGCCTTCACGGCTCAGGATAGACGTCAGGATAGAAGTGTGGGGCGAAAGGGCTTGCGGAGCCGAGCGACTATACGGCAATTTCGAATGCCTGCCAGGCACCTCCCAGATTTGTACATTCTTGATTTGCTATGTCATGGTTTTTCCAAAACTTCTGTGTGGGGAAGTTGTAGGGCTCTCACCAATCTAAAAATAAAAAACATAGGTTAAAAGCAAAATTACTTTTGGGTCACAGAGACACACTTTGCCATAGTCCCGGGCTCTTGAGGGGTCCACTTTGTGTGAGAATATGCTCCTCTTCTTGTGAAAAGGCAGAATGTGCCGTCATTCACAGTTTAGTTACCTAGGGCTTTAAGTGGGATGAAAAAAATGGGGGGACTCTCAAAGAGGAGTGGTAATGTAATTAAGGGTGTGGCTTAAAAACACATAAACTAATAATCTGTGCTTAGCATAGTGTGCCACCCAACTTGTATTTTTGCTTTTTCTGTCTTGCATCCAGATATATGATACAACAAGTAACAGCATACCTACAACAAGACAGGACTATTGGCTTAGTCAATGGTTGTTAGTTGCATAAGATAAATAAGCAGCAACTATGGCTTGTTGTATATAATACTGAAAAACCTTCCACTTAAAACCCTGCGGACACCACGACGATGTTGCTGATCCTGTTCAAGTTCAAGTTCAGGAATTTGTATAGCGCACTACTCAACCAGAGGGTCTCAAGGCGCTTGGGGAAAGGGGGTGCATTAGTTATCCAATAGCCAGGTTTTAAGTTCCTTCCTGAAGGAAATGTGGTTCTGGGTAAGGCGGAGGTGAGTGGGGAGAGAATTCCAGGTTTTGGCCGCCAAGTAGGAGAAGGATCTTCCTCCCATGGTGGATCTTTGGATGCGTGGAACTGCAGCGAGGGCTTGATTGGAGGATCTTAGTTGGCGGGTCGGTGTGTAGAAGGACAGTCGTGTGTTGAGGCATTCGGGTCCTAGTTTGTAGAGGGCCTTGTGTGCGTGGGTGAGGAGACGGAACGTTATTCTCTTGTTGACGGGAAGCCAGTGGAGGTCTTTCAGGTGACCGGTAATGTGAGCTTGGCGCGGGATGTCCAATATGAGTCTGGCTGATGCGTTTTGGATGCGTTGGAGTTTTTTCTGTAATTTGGAAGTGATTCCGGCGTAGAGGGTGTTTCCATAGTCCATTCGGCTAGTGACCAGAGCATGGGTGACAGTCTTTCTTGTTTCGGTGAGGATCCAACGAAAGATTTTTTTGAGCATACGGAGTACGTTAAAGCAGGAGGATGAGACGGCGTTGACTTGTCTGGTCATCGAGAGGGAGGAGTCTAGGATGAAGCCCAGGTTACGTGCGTGGTCTGTGGGTATGGGTGCGATGCCCAGGGCCGATGGCCACCATGAGTTGTCCCAGGCAGAGGGGGATGATCCTAGGATGAGGACTTCCGTTTTGTCTGAGTTAAGTTTTAGGCGGCTGTTTTTCATCCATTCGGCTACTTCTTTCATGCCTTCGTGAAGATTGGTTTTGGCGGTGTTGGGGTCTTTGGTAAGGGAAAGGATCAGTTGGGTGTCGTCAGCGTAGGAGATGATGTTGAGGTTGTGTTGTCGCGCGATGGATGCGAGGGGACTCATGTAAACGTTGAAGAGGGTGAGACTGAGTGATGATCCTTGTGGTACTACGCAGATGACTTCTGTGGCCTCTGATTTGAATGGGGGAGTCGGACTCTCTGGGTTCTCCCGGCGAGGAACGAGATGATCCAATCTAAGGCTTTTCCTTGTATGCCGATGTTGCTGAGGCGTTGTATGAGGGTGCTATGACAGACCGTGTCGAAGGCGGCGGAGAGGTCAAGTAAGATGAGGGCAACTGTTTCTCCATTGTCCTGTAGCGTTCGAATGTCATCTGTCGTTGCAATAAGGGCGGTTTCGGTGCTGTGTTTGGCTCGAAAGCTGGACTGTGAGGAGTCGAGGGAGTTGTTGGATTCAAGGAAGGCAGCGAGCTGTCTATTGACGGCTTTCTCGATGACTTTGGCAGTGAATGGGAGGAGGGAGATGGGGCGGTAGTTCTTGAGTTCAGAGGAGTCCGCTGTGGGTTTCTTCAAGAGGGCGCTGATTTCGGCGTGTTTCCAGCTTTCTGGGAAGGTAGCGGAGTTGAAGGAGCAGTTGATGACATCACGGAGATGGGGTGCAATGATGGAATCTGCTTTGTTGAAGATGTGGTGGGGACAGGGGTCGGTTTGTGAGCCTGAGTGGAGGGAGTTCATTAGGCGGATGGTGTCTTCAGTGGTGATTGGGTTCCAGGCGTTAAGGATGTTAGGGGGCGGTATGTGTTTGGAGGTGGGTGGAGTGGACTGTTCTTTGGAAATGTCCTCAAAGCTGTTATGTATGTCGGCGATTTTGTTATAGAAGAAAGAGGATAAGGAGTCGCAGAGTTCTTGGGAGGGAATAATGTCGTTTGAGGCTGTGGTGGGGTTGGTGAGTTCTTTGACGATGTAAAATAGTTCCTTGCTGTTTTGGGCATTGTTGTTGAGTCGATCCTTGAATGCTGACTTCTTGGTGGATCGGATCAGTTGGTGGTGTTTGCGGGTGGCTGTTTTGAAGGTGGTCAGGTTGTCAGTGGATGGGTTTTTTCTCCATGTTTTCTCGAGAGTACGGCAAAGTTTCTTGGATTTCTTAAGGTCTTCGTTAAACCAGGGGGCTTTTTTGCTACCCTGTTTGGTTTGGTGGTTTTTCAAGGGTGCTAGTTCGTCAGCGCTGCGAGTGATCCATTGTTTGAGTTTGGTGGCCGCTTGGTTTGGGTCCGATGAGAGGGCGGGAGGGTTTTGATTAAGCGATGTGAGTAGTTGGTTGGTGGTGATTTTGTTCCAGTTTCTTCGTGGAATAGGTTGTGGGGGGTTGTGGGTCGAGGTAGTTTTGTAGCTGAAGTGAACACAGCTGTGGTCCGTCCAGTGGAGAGCTGTGGTGTGATCGAAGAAGATGTGCTTGCTGGAGGTGAAGATTGGGTCTAGCGTATGTCCGGCTATATGGGTGGGGGTGTCAACAAGTTGCTTGAGACCAAGATTGGCCAGGTTGTCCAGAAGGGTGGTGGTGTTGCTGTCGTTTTTCTTTTCCAGGTGGAAGTTGAGGTCTCCCAGTAGCATGTAGTTCTCGGAGGCGACGGCATGTGGGCTGATGAAGTCAGTGATGTCTTCGCTGAATTGTTTACGGGTTCCTGGTGGTCTGTAAATGAGGGTGCCTCTAAGTGTGGTCCTGGGGTCGGTGTGGATCTGGAAGTGGAGGTGTTCGTTGGTTGCGAGGTTATCGTCGAAGCTGGTCGTGATTCTGATGGTGTTCTTATGGACGATGGCGATGCTTCCTCCTGTTTGGTTGGTGCGGTCTTTTCGGATGATCTTGTAGCCGTCAGGGATGGCTATGGCGATGTCGGGCGCTGAAGAGGCGTTCATCCAGGTTTCTGTAAGGAAGGCGATGTCCGGTGAAGCAGTGTCGAGTAGGTCCCAGAGTTCTGTGGCGTGCCTGTGGATCGAGCGGGTGTTTAGCAGGATGCACTTCAGGTGGTTAGGGTCGGATCTGTGTGTGGGGTTAGTGGATTTCGTCGGGGTCTTGGTGCAGGTGAACTTGCAGGAGTGGCAGGCGAAGGAGCCGTGGGTACGTCTTGGAGCAGCCTCGTAGCATTGTGATGCGCGTCCGGGGATAAGGGCTAGGAGGGTGGCGGTGTTGTACGTTATGCGGGAGGAGTGCGGTTTGCAGGGGACAGGGGGTCTGGAGCTTGGCGTGGTCCACATGCGGACAGGCGTAGACGGGCTTACCTTTGGCGCACCTTCGGCGCGCATGGGGCGCGACCGCTGCGCGACAATGCATCTATCATATGCGTATAGTGGAAGGGAGGGGCGAGGGAGGAGCAGCTGGGAGGCGGGATCCGGGGTGGAGAGCCGTGGAGGGAAGGCAAAACAACAACAAGCAAACAAAAATGGCAGTCAGCCAAAGGCGATGCAGGGTTGGGACACAAAGATGGTGAAACACTGAAATAATGATACAGTCAGGCACACAGTGACAATAAAGGCAGCGTACAATACAAGAGCGTTGCAGCGCGCTATGGGCGACTCTCGGTGATATGCTAATTAGTAATATGTAACAGAGCAGGTTTAAAGGCGATGTGACGCGCTCTGGCGTACGATGCTGATTATAATATAATTATTGCATCTACAATGCAGGCGGTGGGCTAGTAAAAACAATACCAGTCTGGAGTCAGGTCAGGGAGGCAGCGTGAGGAGGAAGCGACCGTGTCTGAGGGAATCAGGACGGTCACAGAGGACTCGTGGGAGAGCGGAGCCTGACGATCTGTGGGAGGGAGGAGCAGCTGGGAGGCGGGAGGCGGGGTGGAGAGCCGTGGAGGGAAGGCAAAACAACAACAAGCAAACAAAAATGGCAGTCAGCCAAAGGCGATGCAGGGTTGGGACACAAAGATGGTGAAACGCAGAAATAATGATACAGTCAGGCACACAGTGACAATAAAGGCAGCGTACAATACAAGAGCGTTGCAGCGCGCTATGGGCGACTCGCGGTGATATGCTAATTAGTAATATGTAACAGAGCAGGTTTAAAGGCGATGTGACGGGCTCTGGCGTACGATGCTGATTATAATATAATTATTGCGTCTACAATGCAGGCGGTGGGCTGGTAAAAACGATACCAGTCTGGAGTCAGGTCAGGGAGGCAGCGTGAGGAGGAAGCGACTGTGTCTGAGGGAATCAGGACGGTCACAGAGGACTCATGGGAGAGCGGAGCCTGACGATCTGTGGGAGGGAGGAGCAGCTGGGAGGCGGGAGGCGGGGTGGAGAGCCATGGAGGGAAGGCAAAACAACAACAAGCAAACAAAAATGGCAGTCAGCCAAAGGCGATGCAGGGTTGGGACACAAAGATGGTGAAACGCTGAAATAATGATACAGTCAGGCACACAGTGACAATAAAGGCCCCGTACAATACAAGAGCGTTGCAGCGAGCTATAGGCGACTCGCGGTGATATGCTAATTAGTAATATGTAACAGAGCAGGTTTAAAGGCGATGTGACGCGCTCTGGCGTACGATGCTGATTATAATATAATTATTGCGTCTACAATGCAGGCGGTGGGCTAGTAAAAATGATACCAGTCTGGAGTCAGGTCAGGGAGGCAGCGTGAGGAGGAAGCGACCGTGTCTGAGGGAATCAGGACGGTCACAGAGGACTCATGGGAGAGCGGAGCCTGATGATCTGTGGGAGGGAGGAGCAGCTGGGAGGCGGGAGGCGGGGTGGAGAGCCGTGGAGGGAAGGCAAAACAACAACAAGCACACAAAAATGGCAGTCAGCCAAAGGCGATGCAGGGTTGGGACAAAAAGATGGTGAAACGCTGAAATAATGATACAGTCAGGCACACAGTGACAATAAAGGCAGCGTACAATACAAGAGCGTTGCAGTGCGCTATGGGCGACTTGCGGTGATATGCTAATTAGTAATATGTAACAGAGCAGGTTTAAAGGTGATGTGACGCGCTCTGGCGTACGATGCTGATTATAATATAATTATTGCGTCTACAATGCAGGCGGTGGGCTAGTAAAAACGATACCAGTCTGGAGTCAGGTCAGGGAGGCAGCGTGAGGAGGAAGCGACCGTGTCTGAGGGAATCAGGACGGTCACAGAGTACTCGTGGGAGAGCGGAGCCTGACGATCTGTGGGAGGGAGGAGCAGCTGGGAGGCGGGAGGCGGGGTGGAGAGCCGTGGAGGGAAGGCAAAACAACAACAAGCAAACAAAAATGGCAGTCAGCCAAAGGCGATGCAGGGTTGGGACACAAAGATAGTGAAACGCTGAAATAATGATACAGTCAGGCACACAGTCACAATAAAGGCCGCGTACAATACAAGAGCATTGCAGCGCGCTATAGGCGACTCGCGGTGATATGCTAATTAGTAATATGTAACAGAGCAGGTTTAAAGGCGATGTGACGCGCTCTGGCGTACAATGCTGATTATAATATAATTATTGCGTCTACAATGCAGGCGGTGGGCTAGTAAAAACGATACCAGTATGGAGTCAGGTCAGGGAGGCAGCGTGAGGAGGAAGCGACCGTGTCTGAGGGAATCAGGACAGTCACAGAGGACTCGTGGGAGAGCGGAGCCTGATGATCTGTGGGAGGGAGGAGCAGCTGGGAGGCGGGGTGGAGAGCCGTGGAGGGAAGGCAAAACAACAACAAGCAAACAAAAATGGCAGTCAGCCAAAGGCGATGCAGGGTTGGGACACAAAGATGGTGAAACGCTGAAATAATGATACAGTCAGGCACACAGTGACAATAAAGGTAGCGTACAATACAAGAGCGATGCAGCGTGCTATGGGCGACTCGCGGTGATATGCTAATTAGTAATATGTACCAGAGCAGGTTTAAAGGCGATGTGACGCGCTCTGGCGTACGATGCTGATTATAATATAATTATTGCGTCTACAATGCAGGCGGTGGGCTAGTAAAAACGATACCAGTCTGGAGTCAGGTCAGGGAGGCAGGACTGGAAACAAGCATCCTAGGACCGGTTTCAGGGTTTCACCCCTATTCAACAGGACAGCTTTATTCCAGTGGTTTACTTGGCCGAACTTAAAGCATATCATGGAGCCGTTTGCAGGACTCGAGCGGCGTACTATGCTTCTGAGATTAAACTTAGCCCCAATCCTGCTAAATTCTTTTTTAAAGTTCTTAAAGATCTCAGTGCCTATTCCTACTTTGGAACTCCATTGTGAAGAACTAGCCTCCTTTTTCGTGGAGAAAATAAGTGCAATTTATTGATCCTTTCCTCCCATGACTACTTTTTGCCCACTTATTTCCACTAGACCAGACCTGGTCTCCAACTTGATGGTTCTCCGAGAGATCTCCTCTGAGGACCTTAGCAGGCGGACTGAAAATTAAATCCGGCTCTCCGGCCTACCCACTCAAGCATGCGCAGTTCAGAGAATCTTCCCTGCTTTGCATGACACCGTTACACCAGTTAATCCAAGCATCTTTCTCATCCGCCATTGTCCCGGCGAAATGGAAACAGATGTGGGTCTCTCCCATCCTTAGAAAACCCAGCTTAGACCCTATGAAGCCTGAGAATTTCAGGCCTATTTCTCTCCATCCCTGGGTAGCGAAGGTTGCGGAAGCACATGCTAACATCGTACTCACCAACTTCCTGCGTTCCAATAACAGTCTGGACGCAACGCATCACGGCTTCCGCGCCGGTCACAGTACCGAGACCGTACTCCTGACTATGACAGAACACCAGCGGACCACCCTCGACCATGGTCAAACGGCGGCACTGATCCTGTTGGATCTCAGTGCCGCCTTTGACACGGTTTCTCATAAGGTTTTGCTTCACCGTCTTTAGGAGGCAGGGATCACTGACCTGGCCCTTGCTTGGTTCAGATCTTTTCTGACCGAGAGGTCCTTCCGTGTCTCCACTCCTCCTTTCTTATCTTAGGCGCATCTTATTGAGCAGGGCATCCCCCAAGGCTCGGAATTAAGCCCCATATTGTTCAATCTTTATGTTCAGCCACTAGCTGCTGTCGTCAGGCAATAGGACCTCAATATTGTCTCATATGCGGACGACACGCAGCTAGTGGTTGCCTTAACCGAAGGCTCGACCCCGAATGTCTCCAGGTTTAAAAGCGGCCTCACAGCCGTGGCAGACTGGATGACATCTAACTGTTTGCAACTAAATGCAAACAAGACAGAATTTCTGCTGGTCGGTAAGAACACTGACTTATGGGGTGATCACTGGTGGCCTAATGCTCTGGGTAAAGCCCCAGAACCAAAGAGAGAAGTCAAGAACCTGGGGGTGTGGTTGGACTCTTAGTTTCTGTCTCCACACTAAAAAAGTTGCTGCTACTTGCTTTAGAATCTTACGAGGTCTTAAACCTATTTTAAAGTTCTTTGACTCATCTACTAGACAGCTGATAGTCTAGTCCACTGTTCTTTCTTGATTGGACTACGCTAGCTCCCTGCATTTGGGAGCTAATCAAGCCGAGATTACTCGGATGCAGCGCATCCAAAATGCGGCTGCCAGAGCCTTAGTTGGCCTTCCCCGATTCTATTCCATCACTGACACCATCCGGAGGCTCCACTGGCTCCCTATGGCTCAGCGAATTCAGTTTAAGACACTATGGCGTCGATTCCGATCCGGTAAAATGCGCTCCGAATCGTCGTACGGAGCAATTTTCCCCGTACGAATCGTACCCGTAAACGTCCCCAAACGTACGACCAAGTACGAATCGTACCAGGAGCCAAAGACCTTAGAGTCGTACATGAATCCGTACGACTAAAATATCCGTACGAGCCTCACTCGGAACCCGCTGTACGTGACATCGCTACGGTTCGCGGCTGGTTATTACGACCCAGCAAGTACGATTTGTGTCGGGTACGCTCCGTACGACCCTTTTTTTTACGGGAGCTGGAAACAGCCGTAAACGCATAGTTCTCGCCAAAACAAGTACGGAGCTCCCCCCCCCGGGGACGCCGCATACCCCCCATGATCGCAGGGGTACGTCACGTACCCCTGCGATCATGGGGGGTACGCGCCGTACACCCAGCGTACATGGGGTACGCACCGTACCCCATGTACGGTGGGTGTACGGCGCGTACCCCATGTACGCTGGGTGTACGGCGCGTACCCCCCATGATCGCAGGGGTACGTCACGTACCCCGGCGATCATGGGGGGTACGCGCCGTACGGTGTGTATGTGATTGTGCGCTTTTCCGTACGAATCGCCCTTACCTGACGCGGACCGTACGAATAGCGTCCTGATCACCCGGTCCGGATCGTACGCCCCGGGTCGTACGGTGTGTTTACGAGTCGTACGGAAAGGGCTACGAATACAAATCGTACGGGGGATTTTTTTTACCGGATCGGAATCGGCGCCTATGTCTTTCTTTTAAAATTTTAAAACTTACCACTCCCAAAATGCTCTGTAACCTTTTGACCTCGTATGTCCCTACCCATGCATTACGCTCTGCGGGACAACACTTGGTCAGGGTACCTCGTGTCAAACGCTGCGAGCGGGAGGACGCTCCTTCCGTTATCTGGCAGCAAAGCTGTGGAACTCTCTACCAGAACACATACGAGAACTGGAAGGTCTGCTGGATTTTAGGAAGGCAGTTAAAATTCACCTTTTTACCCTAAAATAAGCTTCTTGTACATTGTCTTGCTGAGTTCCATTGTAGTCAGTTGTTTGTTAGCTGCTAGAAGCGCCGGGACGCCCCTTTGCTGGGGCAGCTGAGCGCTATATAAGTTGTTTTAACATAACATGGAGGGTAGCTAGTCAAAATATCGAGGTTTTAATTTCGACTAGACATAACATCGATTTAAAAATATAGAATAGACATAATATCGACTAGATATAATATAGATTACAAAAATATCGACTAGAGAAAATGAATATCGACTAGAATAGCAAAACAATCAAATCAAAAATATAGAATGGACATAATATCGACTAGACAGAATATAGACAATAAAAATATCGATTTTAAAGTAAGTTAATATTAATACTTAATTTTTGTGTAATATAATTCTGTAGCGGGTTGTGGGTTTATAGGGGAATAGGGTGGGAAGTAATTTAAATATAATTAATTAAATATGTTATTTTATTTATTGGTATTTATTTAGAATTAATTGTTAAATTATTATTATTTGGTAATTGATTAAAATATAATTGCTAATTAATTTTAATTGATTAATTGATAAATATTTTATTTTTAGTAATTTATTTATTATAGCAAGTCGTGTGTTTATAGGGAATAGGGTGGGAAGTAATTTAATTATAATTAATTAAATATGTTATTTTATTTATTGGTATTTATTTAGAATTAATTGTTACATTATTATTAATTGGTAATTAATTAAAATATAATTGCTAATTAATTTTAATTGATTAATTGATAAATATTTTATTTTTAGTAATTTATTTTCTGTAGCGGGTTGTGGTTTTATAGGGGAATAGGGTGGGAAGTAATTTAATTATAATTAATTAAACATATAATTTAATTTTTGTTATTTATTCAGAATTAATTGTTAATTAATTATTAATTGGCAATTAATTGAAATATGATTGGTAATTAAATGTAATTGATTAATTGATAAATATGTTAATTTTAGTAATCTATTTTCTGTAGCGGGTTGTGGGTTTATAGGGGAATAGGGTGGGAAGTAATTTCATTATAATTAATTAAATGTGGTATTTTAATTATTGGTATTTATTTAGAATTAATTCTAAATTAATTATTAATTTGTAATTAAATAAAATATAATTTGTAATTTATTGTAATTGATAAATTGATAATTTTGTTACTTTTATTAAATTAATTTCTGCAGTTGGTTGTGTGTTTTTAGGGGAATAGCTTGTGAAGTAATTTAATTGTAAGTAATTGCATTTTTGAATAAAAAAGATATTGAGTTAATTTTTCAAAATATGTTAAATTGTTAATTATTTTATTATTATAAGGTAAATAATTAGTATTAGTATGTCATTTTTATTATTAAATAATTTTTATTTGTATTTTAAATTGATTATTTAATATATTTTACACAATTGTAAAATATTTTAATTACTTTGTAATTGATGTTACTATTTATATTATTTATATTTAAATAAGAAGTATTTACTTGCCCTACTGTTGCACTCACTGGAGTTGGAATAGTAATTTTTACCCCTACACTATCCAACGCTTTCCCTACTTTTGCACTCACTGGAGTGGGAATAGTAATTTCTACTCCTACGCTATCCAACGCTTTCCCTACTGTTGCACTCTCTGGAGCGGGAATAGTCATTTTAACCCTACGCTATCCAACACTTACCCTACTGTTGCACTCACTGGAGTTGGAATAGTAATTTAAACCCCTACGCTATCCAACGCTTTCCCTACTGTTGTACTCTCTGGAGTGGGAATAGTAATTTTTACCCCTACGCTATCCAACGCTTACCCTACTGTTACACTCACTGGAGTTGGAATAGTAATTTAAACCCCTAAGCTATCCAATGTTTTCCCTACTGTTGCACTCTCTGGAGTTGGAATAGTAATTTTTACCCCTACGCTAGCCAACGCTTACCCTACTGTTACACTCACTGGAGTTGGAATAGTAATTTTTACCCCTATGCTATCTAATGTTTTCCCTACTGTTGCACTCGCTGGAGTGGGAATAGTAATTTTTACCCCTACGCTCTCCAACGCTTTCCCTACTGTTGCACTCACTGGAGTTGGAACAGTAATTTTAACCCCTACGCTATCCAGCGTTTTCCCTACTGTTGCACTCTTTGGAGTAGGAATAGTAATTTTTACCCCTACGCTATCCAACGCTTTCCCTACTGTTGCACTCTCTGGAGTGGGAATAGGAATTTTTACCCCTTCACTATCCAACACTTTCCCTACTGTTGCACTCTCTGGAGAGGGAATACTAATTTTAACCCCTACGCTATCCAACGCTTTCCCTACTGTTGCACTCGCTGAAGTGGGAATAGTAATTTTCACCCCTACGCTATACAATGCTTTTTCTACTGTTGCACTCACTGGAGTCGTTACAGTAAATTTAACCCATTTGCTATCCTACGTTAAAAATATTTTATATGTATTGTAAATAATATGTATATGTATATATGTATTAAATATATATATCTTTTTTTAGTTTCATTAATTATTTCTCAATTTTTCGTATATTTAAGTATTTTAAATATGTTTACATTAATTTAATGTATTATTATATTACTTTTAATTTACTTTTAAGACATTTAAAAAATTTGATATTTTGACAGTCTATATTTTTTACACTCGATATTTTGGAGTCGATATTTTTGTACTTACCTGTTTGAAGATAGGAAGTCGATATTCTTGCAGTCGATATTTTTACCTCGATATTTTGTCCTCTCGATATTTTGACTGTCGATGTTCTTTCAGTGATCCAACGTGGAAAGCACAGACCCATGTCTGGGCATACCCGTCCCACTCGGGGTGAAAAATGCAAAAAGAACAGTTGATGGACAGAATGCAGAATAATGTCATACATTCAACGGAGTACAGAGACCTGGGCCTAAATCCATCGTTTTTTTGCTCACCATGCCATTCCAGTTTGGACCCATTCATATGCAAATCAGTCATGACCGTGTGCCTCATGGGAACAGTCCAGCCCGAGCTGCCAAGCCAGGTTCTTCCTGGACTGGAAACAAGTATCCTAGGACCGGTTTCGGGGTTTCACCCCTCTTCAACCAGGATAGCTTGATTCCAGTGGCATTGAGAGCACGAGACCCACGCCAGGTCCTCCCTGGACTGGAAACAAGCATCCTAGAACCGGTTTCAGGGCTTCACCCCTCTTCAGCAGAATAGCTTGATTCCGGTGACATGGAGAGCATGGGACCAACGCATGGGCATACCCGTCCCACTCAGGGTGACAAATGCAAAAAGAACAGTTGATGGACAGAATGCAGAACAATGTCATACATTCAATGCTCAAGTGGCCGGAAGAAAAATGTGAATGACACAACAGGCTAATGGATGAAGAAGGCTGTCTGAAAGCACATACAAGGAAGTAAATTATACATATATTTTTAGAAAAATCAAAAGGTCTTGGCTAACACCAGATCTACAAAGAATGATCAAAATGTTTGTAAAATAGGGAAATGCTACATGGCCCTTCTACCCTTGCACATCCTTTTTGGCAATGACCACTCATCTGTATCTGTACTTTTCTGGACACAATCCATTCCTGGACCGGTACTTGAGTCAGAGAGGCTATAGCTGAAGCCAGGGCCGGCTTTAGCGCTGGTGCGACAATAAATTTGGTGCCCCAACCCCCATGACCTCCTCCTCGGATTCTTTCACTACCACTGTCCAAAAGTGCCCCTCCTCTCTCCAGTCATAAGTTACTGCTAAACACAGCACACCCCTTGAGGTCAGCGCCCCCCTCCACAGGTTAGCGCCAGTGCAGCCGCACCAGTCGCACTGCCCTCAAGCCGGTCCTGGCTGAAGCACACAGAGCGCAGAGGTGGGAGTATCTAACTAAATGCTTCATCAAAACACGAGCCAGCCACTGCCATTTTGTAACAGCAGAGCGCCATATTCCATGTCTCAATCGAATTTCTAATTGCTAGCCAATGCCCAGGAAACCTTTTCCATGATGGAGAACGGGGATCACAAGTCAGAAAGCTCTGCAGGATAACGCGCCTGTTGAAGAAACTGTAATGCACCCTACAAACCACACGTTCACTCACATCCATTCAGTCAGCACAGCTTCCAACTATCTGAAGTGAATAAATATTATAGAAGTCACCAGGCAAGCACTATTATTTCACTCTTGAAGCCCTATTCCCATCAAACCCTCACAAAATGTAATTAATAGCCCGAGTATCGTGTATAATCTCACAGCGGGCATCTGCGCTAGCTTTTTTCCGAGCACTTCGAGGGGAGGGGGCATACCTATTCTCATACTCTGCCTCCCCTGGTTTGAAAGACCAGACTCAAATTAATTCCCGAAATCCTTTGTGAGGCATTAGGAATCTTTCCGAGGTTTTTGCGGAAGCTTTTCTCCTCGCCGTCTAGGCCTCTGTGAGACGCAGACAGGCCGGAGACGCCGTGGAGCCAGGCAAATGGGACTTGGGTGGTGGGAGCCGTGGGGGCTGACTCGGCCGGCGTGGTGGGGGCCGGGCTGCAGGGTGAACGCTGGGCTACGGAGAGACGCACTCTTTCCTGCTCGTGCTTCTGCGTGTGGTGTAAGAAAAGGAATGCACAGGCAGGGGAGGGGACGAGCGCGAGCCCAGCTAATTAAATCTGAAAGGGGGAGAGGTGCAGGTTTCATTAAATGTTTTGTTAAGGTGACCGCGCCGCCCCCTTCGCAGCAACTGCAAATTTAGTGGCTCCCCAGCATCGATATTGTTGCCATCTTTAAAACTCTCGACTTTCGGGCACCATTTTAAGCAAGGATGTGGCATTCATTGTTATAACATTGCAGGATGCGTTACTTGGCAATGTTAGCTGCGTCACAAGGCCAGGCATGTTATTAAAGCTCTGATGTCCGCCCCCCAGCCCCACTGAGGAATATAGCAAAGGAGCATAAACAAGCTTTACGGTTGGAAATATGTTGTTGTGTTGTCGAGGCAGGACAGGTCTCACAAACTCACAACCCCAGACCCACAGTAAACATCTGACGAATGCATTCACAGTATTACCTCCCTCAACTCTTAAAACACCTTAACCTACTCTTGTTTCTAACACCCACTCCCCTGCCCACTTGTCCATTGTA
Organism: Lissotriton vulgaris; assembly: GCF_964263255.1. Taxonomy (NCBI): domain Eukaryota; kingdom Metazoa; phylum Chordata; class Amphibia; order Caudata; family Salamandridae; genus Lissotriton; species Lissotriton vulgaris. Next base: position 1,467,774,453 of record NC_141695.1, read on the forward strand.
ATGGACTTTCTTCGTTTACTGAACCTCTCAGGCCGCTGCAAGCACTTCTCCATCATGACCTACAGAACTTCTCCTGAACCTTTGGCCATTCTGCCTGTTAAATAGACTGGGCCGTTTACTGGGCTACTGCCTTTTTCTCCCCATGACCTGATATTCCCTCCTGCGTCCCTGTCCATCACTGTGCACAAGACCACATCAGGGCTTATATGTCTCAATTAGAGCATTACGGGGAAGTGCACAAAAAAGTGATGGATGGACTGCTTGAATTAATCTCAGTGACTGGTAATTACTCTGGGTCGCATCCCAGTCTATTTTCACTTTCCACACCTCGCCACCTCAGTTTGAACCCAGCCATGTGCAAATCCGCCTGGACCTGTTCCAATAGGAACAGTCCAGCCCGAACAGCCAGATCAGGTCCCCCTGAAACAGAATACACTTCTTAGGGCTCATCAGTTGGGTATATGTGTTTTTATCTGGAGTTTTATGTATCGCAAACTTGACCCGAAGGTATCAAGTATCAGAGCGCTTTACATGAGCACCAGTTGCGTTACACAAGGAGACATTTTTTGTTAAGCAAATGTCACTTCCAGTAGCACAGTGCACACAGGACCAATCACCAGGACCGTACTGGGAACCGAAACCAGCCATGGCAAACTGCTGGGCCGGCCCCCTGGTGGGGGGTTGCTGCTGAGCTGTTTGCAAGGGCCGGGTTCGGCCAATTTTGTTAAAGGGGGCTGATATTGCCAGTCCCCAGTTACAAAAACGGCCCTCGCGGGCCCAAAACTGGCTCAGACCCTGGCAGCGCACCGGGGAAACACCTGGTGCCTCCTACAGCCAGTCCGGCCCTGCCAACAGCTGGGGTGAACTGTCACACCTAGGGCATCACACTGAAGTATACAAAATAGTGCTGGAACTGGCCCTCCTTGACTCAAATCATCTTTATGTGTTTCTGACCCTCAATGTGTAAGCTTAACCGTACTTTCCTTTCCCAGCAACTTAAGCATCTCCTTCCATGCCAACTGACCCAACTCAGGCTGAAGACTTCCAATTTTTTAAGCCAAAATGCTTTTATTTGAGCTATCTCCCACCTAAATGTGGCTGTGCTTTAATGTTATTCAACTGGGGAAATACATTACCCCCCTTTCTTTTTCATCGTCTCTCTCTTCGTTTTGAAATGTTGACAAGTATGCTCCTCACCACCCTTCCCCTCCTTCGAAAAACATAAAAGCACATAACTTCTTACACAGAATGCTTCACTGCCATATTTTGCCATTGCAAAGTGGCACTGTTATAATCAACCACATTAAAGGTATTGTGAAAACATAATCTTGTATTCCTATTTCTTTAACGTCAAACTCCCCTTGCACCTTTATATCACAATGTGCACTGAAATATTTTTTAATTTTGTATGGATGTCATTTTCATATTAATTTGAAGTGCCTTTTACCCTCAATATACTTGTGAACTGAAGTTTCATGATTGTTGTAGTCCTAGAAGCAATTTTATTCACAGTAGTGCATTTTACTGCATCTTGGAGTACAGCATAGTCTCGCTTTCGATATTGGCAACCAGAAGCGCTATGTTAAGGAATGAATGAAGTCAGCAGTGTGTTTATGTTTAGTAGCTCGGATTGAAGGATGTCTCGCATTTTCTTAGTGAGAAGAATCTACCACCAGCTCATTAGATAAGTGACACTGAAAGGAACCACTTTCTGTCATGTTTGTAGTCCATAGAGTTGTACAGAGGGAAAAATATATATGAACTGTTTAATTTTGCATGCATTTTAATATTAAATGCTCCAACAAGTCGTTTTGGACAAGAGCTCTGGTCGGTTGAAATGACAATTGTCTTAATTATTTGCTGCTGTGATCGTTGTTTTTGTATTAAACGAACTTTAGGCTTTTGATTTCTCAACGTGTTTTTTATTTTAAAAGTGTGGTGCAAAGGCAGTGCTTAATTTGAGCCAGTGTTTTTTTGGTGCTCAGCACAGGCACTTAATAGTCAACACTGTAGCTTTACATGAGCACAATTTAAGGATACATTCATTTGGGGGGAGATTAAGTGATTTGCCTAGAATCGCAGAATGTTGATCCGACGTCAAGACTCAAACTTGGTTTCGCAGCTCTGAAATCGGCAGCTCTGGACATTACGCCACACACTCTCCCCATTTTAATGGTTAATAGTTGGTTCTGTTTTAGGCGCAGCTAACAGGAGAAATGGACTGGTGCAAGCCGCCTCCTGACGAGAGTCCTAACACTTATTCTTTTATAAATTAACCACTACGTAGTGGTTTCGAGGGAGGAAATCACAATCTGTTTAAAGGAAAGAAGTAAGAAGGTTTTCCCTTAGAGAGTCTACCTGTGGCATTAGGTATTATTTTGCTTCATGTTTACATCCACATCACTAGTACACTCCCTTTTTGAAATTTCTATCTCTTTACTAACAAAAGCAGTTTCACATGGAAAGGAAGGTGTGTTAGAGTAACTCAAAATCAGAATTTATTCCGGAAGGCGGAGAGTTACAGCCAAGTGCAGCATATAGTTTAACAGGTAACCTCACCAGCACGTGATAAGGGTATTCAACACCCAGCACAACCTCAGAAGTCAAGGAAAAGAAAGAAACTAACAAGAAGCAGTGGTGGCTGCTCGCATTGCTGTGTGGGAGGGGGTGGGGTGAAGGGAACACAAAAAAATGGAATAAAAAAAAAAAATTGCACTCAGCTGCCGCTCCGACGACCACTACCTTGCTCCTTTCTCCCGATCCTCGACTCCAGCTGCACACTCCACAAGCTCCCAGATGCCAATCCAGGCGCTTCTCTCATGCTGGGAATAATATTCAATGCTGGGATTGGTCTGAGTGGCCTGGTTTGCCACTCAGAGAGTGCCTGGGAGCATGTGGCATTTCATTAACCCTGCTGTGCAGCACGGCTGGGTTATGAGAAACCTAAGTGTGAATGACTATTTGGCCGGCCTAAGACAAAACAGACATGCACACTTAGAAGTGCCCACCACTCCTCGCCCTGCCATGCTTGTCACTTGAGGGTTGTCTGGCCCCACCCCGCTGAAGACTCTTGCTGACAGCCAACGACGTGGGGCAGAAATAAAATTATAATAAAATGCCTTTATTATAATTGTATTTTTCATCTTTTAGCAGAGGGGTGGCACTCCTCCGCCATTATGGAAGAGCCACGCCTGACAGGAAGAGTAAACGCAATGGGTCTTTCACAATTAGAAAGCAACTTGGAAAGAAAGGTTCTGAAGGGTGACCTACCTTAAGTATCTATAAACTGATGTGCAACATTCTTGTTCCACATTTAACTAAGGAAGCCGATGGCTGATTAAATGCTACAGTTGTCAGCTAGCACACTCTTAGAAGCCCTCAAATAATCTAGCTGGGAGCAAATACATTATCTAAGAGTTTTTTCTGCTTCCTGCAAGGTAGTCAACCAATTGTGCTTACCACATTTAGGAAAGAGTAGTGTATGCGGCAAGAGGTAGGACTTGAGTCCTCACCCACTAATAAGTCGCACAGTTAATTATGATTGATGAGAGTGTGAGGCAGCAACTTTTGTGGAAGCTCAGGATCTGCAGGCAGGCCAGGAGAGAGGAGAGTGATTTTCCTTTCTCCTGAGCTCAAAGCAGCCAATGGAGGGTCATGTCACTCTCCATTGCACCTCTTATCGTGACAAATGAAAGCTGGGTGCCCCTTTCAGCACCAGTAGCATGTGGGGGATGTATGGAGAATGGAAGAAGCAGCATCATGAGCATATTGGTATCTCCAGTCTTTTGGTATCATATGGACATTGAACAACCATGACACATGGACAACTTTGGTACATAATACACAGGGTCATGCCTGGCACACAAAAGATCCTGGCACTTGGCAAAAGTTAGTGCACAGCATCCCTGTAAATTGAGGGAGCACTTTGTGGGTCTGAGCAGCACAGGGGCATTGAAGAGTCATGGAATATTTGAGTAGGCCAGATTGTAACCTGAGCAGGCTTAGCAAACACAAACAGCATTACTGGTGCCTAGACTGGGGAACCACCATTGGCATTACAACAAAATGTCATTACAAAGACACCATTACAACACAGGTACCATTAGAACGCATGTCATCATAAAGCATGCTATTACAACGCAGGTACCATTACAACGCATGCCTTTACAACGGATTTATGGTGAAAGTAAGTGTTCAGGTGAGTTTTAATGTTTTTATTAAATGTTTTATAAATAATAATTATGTAACAAAAGAATCAAATTAATTAATCAATTATTTTAGAAGTAGTGTATTATTGCTCAGGTATTACTTTTCATTTTTGAGGATTTATTCAAAATGGAATCATTAATACATTTATTTTAAGTATAATAATTTAAAAAAGGGTATATAATAATTACTTTTTAGATTTTAAATATTATAATTTCAAAACAAATGAATCGTAACATAGCCTCTTAGGTATGGGATGTGATGGAAGAAGGGGTATTGGGTGGGAAAATATATTTATGCTCAGGTATTAATTTAAATACATGAATATTATTTTAAAAAGAAAAAAGTAAATGTAATATTTAATTATTTTTGGAAACTACAAATGTTATTTAAAAAAGTATTAGAATAACCTTTTAGGCACAGGATGAGAGCGATTCAGTGGTAATGGATGGGGAAGTGTATTAATACTCAGGTATTATTTTTAATACCTGACTATCAATTAATAAAAAGTAAATAGTAAGTATATAATAAAAAAAAGAATTGTAGCATTACTCTTTAGGTACGGGATAGGGGGATTTAGGGTTCATGAGTAAAGAAGTGTATTAATACTCAGGTATGCGTTTATAAAGAATAATTTTTTAATTTGTAATATTTTAAAAACAGTAATAGTTGTCCTTTTTTCCTCTTTCCTTTCAGTCTTCATGTATCCAGTTGTGCGTCCGTTCCTACAGTCGGTGGAGCGTGTGAGGTAGTTAGTGTAAACCTCAATGTTATGTAGGTTTTAACCCATTTTTCATCCTATGCAGTTAGGTGGCATTGGCCTCGCCAGGCGATTGCTTTTATTTCAAGATACATTTAAGCAAGTATTTTTTAATACATAGTACAATGCTTTTTAAAACTTATTTCTAATGAATGCAATATTGTTTTTATTGATTTTGTGCAATGTGTTCTTTTAGTACTGGTTGGAGTTTAATCACGATACACGCCACGTCTCTTAAAGAAAGAAAAGGCTTACTGGGATCGGATGCCGGCTGTTCAAAACAGTGAAAAAGATTTTTAGTTTTTTTGTAACAGATTATTTTTGGATTACTTCTTTTTGGATCTTGGAGTACAAGGAGTATTCGGATAATGGAATTTCACTTTGGGATGAGGATTATAAGTATGGATTCGTTTTGCCATTTTTTGGGGAAAACCTATGCTTTTCGGATTTTCTTTATATTGTTTTGGGATTGTGTTTTTGAATTTGAACACAGATTTTTTAGCAACTAATACAACGTTGGCAATGGTGTTTACACCACTCTGTTATCTTCTTTTTAACGGGCAACTGGGAAATTCGTGGATTAATGGGTAAACCCTGTTGACCATTGGAGTACAGAAGACGTTTGGTGACTGGAGGATTTGAAACATCACCAAAAGATGAAGAAAGAAGACTTTCTCAGGTAAGATTTGCGACATTCCTATTAATAAAAAATAGAAAAAATTCCAATTAAATTGTAAAAAAAAAAAAACAGGCAAGTAAGTTAGAAGAAGGGGTTAGTTTGTAATAGAAATGTAGAATGCTTGCAATATTTTCCTGGTAGTCTGAAACCAATGACAACGCAAACTGTTGCATTTGTGCCAATAGTCGGCAGCAGAGTTTTTTCAGTTGCGCGGGTTCATCAACATCAAGTTGGCGAGCGCGTGTGAGGAAAATCCACCTCCCGGCGAGATTTTTCAAAGCCTGCGATCAGATTTCTCATTGCGAGTGGTCGCGTATGTTCGCAACCTCTCTCGTTGAGAAATCGTCTGTTTGTGTTGAGAAAGCTGCCGCTCGAGTTAAAATCTACTTGAGTGGCAGAAAGGAGTCAGCGCCTGCTTTTGCTGTGCATGGTCCCGTTTGCGATGATTGCACAGTGCGGACAAGCACCTGGCACTGAAAATCACCACAAATGGCATTTATCTAAAGAAATTCTGCCGCTTGCGGAGTTTCTTTAGACTTTTTTTTGCACTTTGCGGAGTTCCGACTAGTTGAACTACGCAAACTTCATCCAGGCTTAGTTCTGAGTGACTGACTATGAGGCTTCCAACCACTGTTCTGAAGTACTCCTATTGACTTCTATGGGGGTATGTGTTCTGACCAACAACACAGGTTCCTATGGGGAAAATGGGTGTCTGCGGAAAACCCTGCACCCTGTAATGGGCACCCCATGGTGCCTGCCTGACAATGCATGGTTTTACAGGAGGGTCCCTTTGGTACCCCCATGACCCCAAATTGGAGGACTCAGGATGAAGGGGGGCCTGCTAGGGGCCCCCAAAGTCAATTTACGACAGCTTTTTGGTGTCGGACAGACCGAGTCGGAAAAGCTGTTGGAATCGGACATCATAATCAGTCGGTCGGAAACACTGTCCATTGAGCTGTACGAATCGGCTCCGGCGACTCAGACTCTCCAAATGCTGGTTGGAACCAATTTGGAATGGACGATCGGTTCCCCCTCCGACCACAAGCATCATAATAGGTCGGTCAGAATTGTTTCTGACCGAGTCGGGCGGATTGGTTCTGAGAAGCTCTAGGGGAATCCGACTGTTGGTTGGAGGCTTTACGACCGACATCGTAATCTGGCCAAATGCCTTTGCTGTGGTTAGTTTTTACAAACTTCACTGACAGAGATACTTGTTTGTATTTTGTTTAGTGAGATTTGGTTAGGAGTGATTTTTTACATTTCCCTACTTATATTGCTGTAGATTTTAATACTTTAGAACATTAAAAAGTGTTTAGCATAACTTTTTTACCTTTTGAGCTCTTTTAATATTCTTAAGCACTTTGGATTGTTTGATTTCTGTTGTGCAGCTGTATTAGAACCTTTTATTTCTAAGGTAAAAATTGAAAGTCCTGATATAATAAGGTAAAATGAGAATTATTCATTGTTCATAATTTCTGTTTTATATTTAAGTACTGTTGTACACTTTCTTACATTACAGCACCCATAGAAGTACTTAAACCTTTCTGTGTTAAAAACTTGTCAGAGGCGATATCGTAATTTTGCCTCTCACCACTATTATACAGCACCTTCCCAGAGGCCAACACCTGTCAGATTAGGAATAGTATGTTTGTCCCCAACCACCGTCCAGCACCTTCCCTGAGGTCCCAACCACCGTTTAGCACCTTCCCTGAGGCAAACACTAGTCAGAGTAGGAATAGTAATTGTATCCCCACCACCATCTAGCACCTTCCCTGCGGCAAACACCTGTCAGTGTAGGAATAGCAATTTTACCCCTCAACCACCATCCAGCACCTTCCCTAAGATAAACAGCTGTCAGAGTAGGAATAGTAATTTTGCCCCCTACCTCGATCCAGTACCTGCCCTGAGGCAAACACCTGTTGGAGTAGGGATAGTAATTGTGCCCCTCACCACCATCCAGCACCATCCATGAGTCAAACACCTGTAGGAGTAGGAATAGTAATTTTACCTCCCCCCTCAAGCATCCAGCACCTTCCCTGAGGCAAACACTTTTCGGAGTTAAATTAGTAATTTTGCACCACAATTCAGTATTTCTTTGGAGGCAAACACCTGTAGGGCTATAAATAGTAATTTTGCCCCTACCACTATCCAGCACCATCTCTGAGGCAATAACCTGTTGGTGTTAGGCATAGTATTTTACCCTCAACTACCATACATCTATTCGTAATATTTAATACTGCCTCAGTAATTTAGTTTATGTAATTTGTTCTTAAAAATAAATGAAAAGGCCTTTTATAATGGCAATCAGTATTTATAAAATGGACTTACTTTTGAATGTGTGCTGTGAATTCTGCTATTTTCAAGATTGTAGCTAGTTCGGAAAAACTCTGTGGATTAAAAAAATATATATTAATATCAAATATTTAGGGGTTCTACTACAATATCTGTATGTGTGTTTGTGTGAACGTTTTACTTACTTGATCTGTAGGTGGCAGTGTTCTTAAGCAAACTGTCTCTTTCTTTTCCTCCTTACTCCGATGCATGTGGACACCAGGGAAGTAAGTGTTCCACTGAGCACAAAAGGGTGGACGGCTCAATTTAAACGTTTTGTGGGGTGAATTTTAGTTTAAAACTAAACATGTTTTTGAATGTATTTTTAACTTTGATTCTAATTCGGACAGAAACTATATTTATTACGAAATGTTAGAAACACGTTTTTTTCTTTCATGTTTAGAACGGCAGCCATTTTGGTAGGTAACAGAACAAAGACATATAGCAAAAATAGTGCAAGGACACCTGAAATGTTGAGTTATAATGCATCTGCTGCTTTTCAGATCAGCATTAATTTTTTTTATCGTTGATAAATACAGGAAATGATCATTATCAAATTCAAATTTCTACTGCCCTCTCAAAAAGTAGTGTTACAATAATTTTGTTATTGAGCATCCTGTGTAGAGATATACACATTTTGTAATTCCATATAACTTTTGTGTTTACTTTATATTAGTTGTTGTCTAGAATGTTGCATCAATCAATCAATCAGGGGTTTGTAAAGCGCAGCTACTCATCCATGAGGATCTCAAGGGGCTGGAGGTAGGGGGGTGGCTCCTTTGGGTGCTGGGGTCATCTGAAGAGGCAGGTTTTGAGGTCCTTAATGAACTGGAGAAGTGTAGGGCTAAGCTGGAGGCGGAGGTTGTTCCAGGTCTTGGCTGTGACGTAGAAGAAGGACTTTCCACCCGCTCTGGTCTTGTATGATAATCTTTAATGTCTTTATGGCTCGATGAAGAATCTAATAAGAATCTCTGTCCTGGCGTCTTCACTCGTATTCACAGACACTAGAGACGATCCCAATTGTTTGCTGGGTATCAAAGTAAATAGGCACATTTTAATGCTTTCTTTGGCTGACAGGCCCACAGGAAGAATTACAAGATCGAAAAAATGTTGTCCAGCAGTAAATATTTTTTTTCACAGACTCAATTGATTACTGTGAATCATTCTAATAGGGACTCCCCGTTATTATTATTTTTTAATCTATGTTTATGGGCATTTTCATGGTCAACAAATACATTGCAATTAAGTACAACGGATAATTGAAACTCATAGTAGCACTCATAGATGTACAGGACACTATAACAGTTTACATAACACAAAACATGGTAGAAAGTCATGAGCTAGGATATTCAGCAGAAGAACATCTTTACATGTCAACAGGTCAGGCCATTTAATGAGTGTCAACAGGAGTTCGGAGTCTTCTCAAGTGTTCCCCTCCCCTTGCGACCCTGTGGTTGCAAACCGGATCACACATATATCGAGAAGGACAGTGAAAATCAAAGCTAGCTCACCAAACAGGGGACATACAAAACTGGAGAACAATACAACCTGTCCAACTAATTGTCTCTAGGGAGCCACCTTGTGAGGCCATAAGTAGCTTTAGACTCAATGGTGGGAGAAGGGGGAGGACCCCAGACCCATGTCCAACAGGAGCCCAGTGAACAGGAGCTCACTTTCAGGCTGCCCACATACCCATACAGAGGGCGAGCCGAACTACAAGCGGCATGTAAATGGGGTTTAGGGGGGGTGTGAAGGGCAGGAAGGGGAGAAAGAGAGGCAAGGGCGGCCGGGGAAGAGTCATTGTCTATATGATAAGACCAGGCCACCCCCTCGAGGCCCCAACTCTGCATCCTTCTCCCTTAGCCATCATTTGTGCTCACTGTCGTCTGAGTGAGTCCCCTCCTCTGTTCCGAATTTCTCCTGTGGGCCGGTTTCTCCCAATTTTCCAAAATTTCAGACCACTAACCCACTTTGGGCCTTCTGCGCACCCCCGAGCCTCCTACCACTGCAGCACTCTCTCCTCCACCACCACTCAAATGGGCACATTTCTGGTCCACACCCCAACTGTTGGTCCCTCCTTAAACTTCCTAGCCATTGCAATCCTACGCTGAGCCCGCACGAGGCCAGGTCATGGAATCTGCTACACACTTTCTTGGTCTTGGGATGAGGGACCCCCCTTCAGCAGGCACACTTCCAGAGAACATGCCAGCACACGGCCAACAGAGCCATTCATTCTCTCCAACACCTTCCCCAATACAGCTGCAAGTTGGGACAGCCCCATGTAATGTGACGAAAGTCAGCGTTGAGCTGGGCATGCTGTGGGAAACCTCTAGGTTCCCCATGATAAATGTACTGGAGTCATCGCAGCGTAAGGTAAGGCATGTGCACATAATTGAACTTGTCATATTTCAAACACGTATTGTGGACACTTTATGTTGGTATTCTAGTATATGAGACCACTCTGCTTCCATGAACTCTCTGCTTGTCACCTCCTCCCACTTTCCCTTGAGTGTAGACATGGGCTGTCGTACCATCTCACTAAGAGCCTTATGAAGCCAGTTCATCAAGTGTTGAGCCAACCCCATCGTAACCAGGAGCTGAAGAACCCCATGCGTTGGGGGCTCGTCCTCACCTTCGTTCCAGAGGTTTTGAAACATTTGCACTAAAGCCTCATAAGACAGGAACTGAGCTGGATGCAGGTCACAACGCTGAGCCAGCTTCCCAAAAGACATCAACACTTCCAGTTGTTAACAGTCCTCCATCGTCACCATTCCACTCTCGGGCCAGTCGCACAGCAGTGCAACTGAGAAGTGTACGAGTGGGTCACAATGCGGAGGCCAACCAGGGTAGCGTGGGGGTGCATATCCCCCATCTACCAGTGAATCAGACACACTGCGGCCAGCAATGTAGTGCCACCACCAAGAAAGTCCAAGGTATCCGTTCCTTAATGGCTAGCTGGAGTGCTCGGGCCAACAGTGCCCCCTGATTGGCTTCTGTGCCTATACGACTAAGCTCCTCCTGACATGCGCCATCCAACCATTGAGCCACCCAATGAAGCTGAGCCACCAGAAAGTATAATTTAAAGTCCGGCACTCCCAGCCCGCTCATGCTCGTTAGGAGCTGGAGGGCTGACAGGGCCACCCTGTGGTGACCCCTATCCCAAACGAACTTCTGGAGCAGTGACCCCAGTTGTCTGAACAAAGGTCCTTGGAAACTAACCGGGAGGTTAGTGAAATAGTACAACAGTCATGAGAGCATCACCATTTTAGAAATGGCTATTTGGGCAATGATTGGGAGTTTCAGTGACCTCCAGAAGTGGACACAGGACCTCAGGGCTCTCATAGCTCCTCCAAGATTACTCCCCCGCAGATTTCCCAGACAGTGGTACATCTAGATTCCCAGATATTTAATTGTGTGTGACATTCATTCTAAGCCCATCTGGACCTCTAAAAGTTCCACACAATCCAGGGCAGCGGAAGCAGGCACGTTTTCCCTTGGTTGACCTTCAGGCCGGAGAAGGCACCAAACTCCTCCAGGAGCCACATCCATTGCCCAGCATCAGAGACCCTGTCCGCCAAGTATAGCAGTAGATCATCGGCATATGACAAGACTATGTGTCTGTGACTGCCCACTGTGTGGCCTCTGCCTTTGCACTCCAGTCTAATATTTTCTGCCAAAGGATGGATCGCCAAGGCAAATAGAAGGGGAGATAATGGGCACCCCTAGCGAGTGCCCCGATGGACATCATACTCACTGGATACAGTGGACCAGGTCCTCACTCTGGCTGTTAGGCTGGAATAGAGGAGGTGCACCTATCAAATCCAGGAAGTCCCAAGACCACCACATGACCTATTCCAGAAAGTTTATAGTTAGCAGATCCAAAACCTTGGTCTGTCTCCCTGGGCACTGTATGCTGAGTTCCCAGCTATGTAGTAAATAATTGAAGTACTTTGTATCTTTTTCGTCAATAATTCATTTTATTGGTTCTTGTTCTTCATCACAGATGTTGGATTCACATCTATCTTCACATTTAATTATCTTTTTTTCATGTTCATGTCGTGTTTAAACATTGACAAATATACCACTTCCCCGATGCATTTCGGCGCCTCGCGCCTTTATCAAGGGATCAATCTGTAGAAATAATAATATATATTTTAGACTGGTTGCTGTGCATACTATTGCCACCTAAAAATACATTTCTACGTGTTCCATCTCTCTACGCGATTTATAACGGTTAAATTAAACATTTCAATCACCTTTAGGTTCCTAAATGAACAGTGATACATGTTTCTTAAGTTGTATCCTAGCAGTTAATAGAACGATCTATCAATTCAACTGTGTTTGAATAAGAAATGTCACCTCTATCAGTTATATGTGGATTGCTTAACAAAATGAATCGCTACTGAATTAGTTACTATTATGTGTTTAACCAAAATGTACGATCATTAATTCTGGCTCTGAATGCCTGCCGCGTTAACTAGAAGCTTAGTTGGAGCCGTGCTTACCGTGGTAGCGTTTTCGATCCGTTACTCAGTTGCATCGCCTGGTGCATGCTGGGGTTCCAGCGAATGCGTCGGAAGACGCGAATCTTTGCGTTTGAATTCAAACTCGTGACCTCGAGTTTGTTTACTCTTAAAGTGAAACCGGCTCATTAATGTTAAAAGAAATTTTAAAAAACACTCGGGGTGAGATTTATCATGAATAGCTACTCTGCGCCTTCGTGTGATAGATCTAAATAGGTAATGAACTATGTTGTGAAAAATAAAAAATCTTATACTGAGGTGCCTGAATGCGTGTGGAAGCCCGATGGTTTACATTTAGTATGTACACGTGACATTGTGTTCGTGTTGACTTAAAGTGATCCATTCTGAACAATGCTAAAGGTGCTTGAGATATGTCTCAAGTGTGTCTAAATTAAGTTATGCTGCTTGGCTTACTTTACTCTACGTAGAGTAAAGTAAGCCAAGCAGCATAACTTAATTTAGACACACTTGAGACATATCTCAAGCACCTTTAGCATTGTTCATACTAAACGTAAACCATCGGGCTTACACATGCATTACATTAATGAGCCGACATTAGCAGGAACCCCAGCATGCACCAGGCGGTGCAACTGAGTAACGGATCGAAAACGCTACCACGGTAAGCAAGGCTCCAACTAAGCTTCTAGTTAACGCGGCAGGCATTCAGAGCCAGAAAATGATCGTACATTTTGGTTAAACACATAAAAGTAACTAATTCAGTAGCGATTCATTTTATTAAGCAATCCACATACAACTGATAGAGGTGACATTTCTTATTCAAACACAGTTGAATTGATAGATCGTTCTATTAACTGCTATGATACAACTTAAGAAACATGTATCACTGTTCAATTAGGAACCTAAAGGTGATTGAAATGTTTAATTTAACCGTTATAAATCGCGTAGAGAGATGGAACACGTAGAAATGTATTTTAGGTGGCAATAGTATGCACAGCAACCAGTCTAAAAAATATATTATTATTTCGACAGATTGATCCCTTGATAAAGGTGCGAGGCACCGAAATGCATCGGGAAAGTGGTATATTTGTCAATGTTTAAACACGACATGAACATGAAAAAAAGATAATTAAATGTGAAGATAGATGTGAATCCAACATCTATGATGAAGCACAAGAACCAATAAAATGAATTATTGACGAAAAAGATACAACGTACTTCAATTATTTACTACATAGCTGGGAACTCAGCATACACAGTGCCCAGGGAGACAGACCAAGGTTTTGGATATGCTAACTATAAACATTATTTCAACACTCCGGAGTGGGGAGTGATACCCAGGAGCACGTAAAACGCAAATTAACAGCCTCAAAGGAATCACGCAGTGCACGTCCATCACCCATTAAGCTATTCCAGAAAGTCCCATCGCACAGCATTGAACACTTTCTAAAGGTCGATGGACGTAATCACCGCCTCAGAGTTGGAAAGCATTTCAGGATGCTAGCACGTGGTACAACCTCCGGAGGTTAAGGGAACTGTTGCGTGTCGGGATGAACCCATTCTGGTCAGGGTATGTGAGCAATCGCATATTGGACAACAACCGGGATGCAAGGATTTTACTCAATAGTTTAAAGTCCGTGTTGAGCTTGGAAAGAGGTCTAATCTCTGCCGGTATCATATGTGGGTTTTTAACACCCTCTCCTCCTATGCCACAGCATAAAACTCCTTCAATTGTGAGGCTAGGAGCTAGACATGGGCTGCGTAAAACTCTGCAGGATGGCCACCGGGCTCCAGAGTCTTGCCAGTGGCCATATCTTTAATCACAGCTTTGATCTCCTGAGACCACCCCAAATCACCAATCACCTCCCTAGGCAAACTCTGGACTGAAAGCCGCTACAAGTATACCCTCATCAAGTCCATCGATACCAAAGCTGGGCACCTGTATAGTTCAAGGTGGCTCTACAGATTAACTCCCTCAATATGGAATTTTACTTAAGGGCAGTCAATGGGAGGTCCAAATCAGATCTGAAAGGGGCCCACACCTACAATAGGCCAAATCATACATCTAGAATAGATTATATTCATCTCGATGTATGTTTATGGGGCGCCCTAAGGGATATGGAGATCAAACCGACAATTGAGAGTGACCACAATCTCCTCTCTCTTGTCCTCTCCCCCCAGTGGCTTAAGGGTAGGGAGAAACCCCTCCCCATACGGCCCCCAACCCCCAGGCAGTTACTATTTCTAATTGTGGCCGACGGTTGAAGTGGGCTAAATTTACCTTATCCCCAGAGAAAGTGGCAGCCGTAGGGTCTCTCCTGCTTGCAGCTTCTAATAAATTAGATTTGTCTTCCCAAGTGTTTGAGGAGGTATCGTTGACCTTCTGTAACCTAACCAGGGAATTAAGTAATCTATTTATCCTCCCTGGTAGGTGTTCGGGAGCTAACATCAGGAAGAAACCACCTATCAAACAGGGATGGTACACAAAAAAATGCAGGGCCATGAAAAAAACCTTGGTGGGAGCAGTCAAATTTAAATCCCAAGTAGCTACCAGGCTTGCAAGGAAGGATTATTACCGGACCTTGAGGGCAGCGAAAAAGGAGTGGGAGGAGAAGTTCTGGGCGAACCTCTTGGCAGCTAGCATAGGAAGGGACGCCAGGGGTTTTTGGAGCCTGGTCAGGAACAGGGATAGGCCTGTTGCCACGCTGGTCACTTGTAATATTCCTGCTCAGAGTTGGTATAACCACTTTGAGGCCCTTTATTCCCTGCCTGATGGGGTCATCAGCGATTCCTTATCCCCGGTGGTCGAGGCAATGGTTGGTCCCCCACATGTCTTCACCGCCAAGGAGGTTGAACTGTAATGAAGACCCTGGTCCCACTAAAAGCTGCAGGACCAGATGGGATTCCTGGCGATCTGCTAGGAGCCTATCCCAAAGAATGGGGCCAGCTGGTTGCCTCCTTATTGAATGCAATTTTGGGGGGAGGTCCTGTACCCGATTCTTGGAAAGGGCCGGAGGTTGTCCCGATATTCAAAAAGGGATGTCTGGACAGCCCTGCCAACTATAGGCCCATAAGCCTTATTGACTCTTCCCAGAAGGTGGCAGGGAAGGCGATCCTGGGGAGGGTTCTCCAATGGGTGGATGACAATAAGATTCTGTCAGACCTCCAGGCGGGCTTCTGGTCGGGAACTGGAACTATCGAACAGGCCTTCAGACTAATGCTCCTGCACTGGAAGGTGGTGGTGCTGGGCAAGGGCAGTCTTTACTTGGCCTTTATAGACCTGAAGACTGCCTTTGACCTGGTACCTAGGGAGGAATTGTGGAGGGTCCTGCAGAACATGGGGTTGCCCCCCTATATTCTGTCGCTCCTAATTAAACTACACTCAGGGAATTATGCGCAGGTGCGGTGGGGTACGGAGGGGGGAAAGACCGATAGGATCCCGGTGTGCAGGGGTGTCCGCCAGGGATGTGTGCTAGCCCCCACCCTATTCTCTTTGTACGTGAATGGGGTGGTGGAGCACCTACAAAAAGAACCGGCCGATGCACCCTCCCTGGCGGGCATCCGGATCCCCACTCTGCTTTTTGCAGATGATACTCTCCTCATTTCAAAGACCCCCCAAGGCCTGCAAAAGCTCCTCGCCCGCTTCCAGGAGTTCTGTTCCCTGAGGGGACTGGTGATCAATATTGATAAGACCAAATATTTGGTCATGAATATCCCCCAGAAAACTAGGGCGTCCACCGGTCCTGAATGACTGTCCACTGGAGAAGGTAGCAGAGTTTGATTACCTGGGAATCCGGCTTAGTGACTCCATGAGTTGGACTCCGCATATTAATAAAATGCTTCTCAGCCATAAAAGGGTGGGCGGTGCGCTACTCAGGGAACACTGCTCTTCCCCCAAACATTGCATGGCCCCTGTTATTGATATCTATAAAGCTAGAGGGGTCCACGCTGCACTATATGGGGCAGAGTTATGGGGCACTTGTAATTTGGAGGTATTAGCCAAGGTGGAGAGCAAATTTTTGAAAGATCTGATGGCTCTCCCCTTGAGCACACCCACAGTTCCCGTACTACTGGACCTGGGATGCAGATCAATTGTGGATCAGGCACAACTACGGCCCCTGTTGTTGTGGGCTCGTTTGTGGAGGGTCCCCGAGCTTGCCTCATATGCTGAGGGCCTGTCCGAGGTGATGGCCATGGGGGGTTGGCACAGGGTAAAGTGGTTGAGGGATGTCAAAAGCCTCTTGGGGCAGCTGGGATTGGGCGAAGCATGGGTTACTCGATCTGCCCCACCTAAAGCCACCATGAAGAAACTGTACTGGGGCTGGGTCTCTTTCAAACTCATTAGCAACCCACGTCACTGCAATTCCACCTCAGCTTTTCCAAGAATCAAAGACGTGGTGGCCTACGAACCCTATCTTGATTTGGTTTCCATCGCATTTGATAGGGCATTGTACTTTAGGTTTAGGGTGGGCACCCTACAAGTAGGTAATTTCCTATCGAGATGGAAATCGACCTCCCAGCATTCCCCCTATTGTGCCCTATGTACCACGCGGGTGGAGACGGTTGCTCACATCCTTTTTGAATGTCCGGACTATTGTAACCCAAGGAAGCATTGGCTTAAACCAGTGTGCAGAACATTTGGCACCCGCCAATATTCAGTGGCCCTACGGATTCTATTAACAGACACTTCTGCCCTTGTAGTTTGTGGCATCTCAAAATTTTTAAAATGGTCTTGGTTGATCCGTTCAAATCGGCTTTCTGTATCAATTTAATTCTTTTTTAACTGTATTTATCTCAATGTTTTTATCGTCTTTTTTTTATCCCTTTGGTTGTTTTGTCATGTACAGTTGGAGAATGCTTTTTTAAATATTTGTTGTATGTACTGCTTTTAAGATATTTTTATGTATCGAAATAAAGCATATCAACCAACCAGTTCAAGGAAACAGTCCCGAAAGGCCCTGTTAATGGAATTAGGGGAGAACGTCACTGTACCATCTGAAGTCACTAAACAAGTAAAGGGGGTGCCCCTCAACTCCAGTTTGATGAACCAAGTATGTAGACTCCCAGCTTTCCCCTCCTCTTTGTGGGCCTTATGAACATACTCCCTATCTGGCAACACAGGTTCTCCGACGCCACCTTATACAGCTTGTTTGAAACCCTTAACCGTACATGCGAATCTGGGTTCCCGCTTAGGCTCTGGTCTAGTGGTTTCAGAGCCTCTTAGAGTGTACATAATTCTCTATCCAATTCCTTATGCAAACCCACCCACTGACTGCCCCAGGCAGTGTCCACGGACAACCACTTTGAAAGCCTCCCATTCAGTTAAGCAATCAGAAGCTGTACCTTGGTTCAGGTCATATTAACTAACTGTAGTGTCCCTATATGAGTCTCCATAGGGCTTCCACCAGGTCGGCCATGTTCAGCCCCCATGCAGGAATGGACATACGGTCTTCCTGCAGTTGAAAGTTCAGTAAGACCATGCTATAATTGGAGAAGGTGTTGCTGAGATACTCCATCTGTGGCATGTACCTGCTCAGTCAGGACTAGCAAACGAAACAAGCCACGTGTCTATGTAATTGATACATGTGTGAATAATAAGAGTAGGTCCTCTCTTCCCCATCTTAAGAGTCCCCCAGATATCCTCAAGCTCCCAATCCTGCAGCCAATCCCAGAATCCCTCCACCAACCTGTGGGCCTCTGCACCCAGCAAAGCCGGAGTCGAGCGATCAGTGTTGGTTTTAAGGACACAATTAAAATCCTCACCAAGAAGCAGTGCATATGCGTTTAGCTGCCCCAGGCAAGTGGACAACGAGTCAAGAAAAGCGATCTGATCTTGGTTGGGTGCGTTTATACTTCCCAATGTAACATTTTTACCATAGAGCCTCCCCGAGACCAATACAGAGCACGCCTCCTTATATATTATGGTGGTCAATACTTCAAACTGTATCCCTGCTTGCACCCACAAGCAGGCCCCTCTAGTATAGGCAGAATACTCTGTAGCAAATACCTGGTCCTGCACCGATGATGTCTCAGATAGCTGTGGATGCTGTGGCTCTTAGCTGCAGATCCCATTTCCCTTATATTCCACGTCAAGAGTTTGAGTCCTAGCCATGTGTCAGTCATTGGGAAAACATCCTAGCGGTCATCCCAAACCCACCCCCACAGCCCCGAATCCAGTGCACACTGCAAACCCTGAGACAAAAGGAAAACAAACCATCCCCAAACAACCCTTCCCATGGGCAATCCAGCAACGGCTGGCCCCCCAAACAGTAAGAATAACACCTATGGTGCAAGCTTGATTCCACTTAGCCCTCTACAGAAGCCCAAGAGAGAGGGGCTAGCGCTCAACTAAAAATCGGCAGTGCATCAGCAATGAGATGCCTGTACGCCAGCCCTCAGGACCCCCTTGCCATCCGAAGCAGTTCTCAGCCCTCACCATTGACAAAGGCTGTTAGTATCAGGGCCAGAGTAGCAGTACATATGAGGGGGGCAGGAAGGGGGCATTCTGACCATCAAAACCAGGAGAACCGTACCCAGCAGACAAGACAATGCTCCGTGTCATCTCAGGATCACCAAGGGGGTAGCAAGCCCTTGGGACAGCTCCCAGCAGACCGGTTCCACCACCAGAGCCCACCCACCAGCAAGTAACAACCACGGCCTCAGGAGGTGGAGGGGCCCACACTAGGACCGAAAAACCCGTTTTTTTCATGTTTCTGTGCAGTCCAGTTTCTGGAAGAGCCCGACCAGTCAATTTAGCTCCTCAGCGGTCTCCAATGTCATATCTGGCAGGTCTCTGCTGTACTGTGTCGAGTCATCTCAATCTGACTGACCAAAGCACTGACCAGAAGATTTGCTCCTGATTGGTGGAACATGTATATCCCATTTTCACCAAGGTACTGACAAGTTATTTTAAGATGGGCTCAGCACATCAACCTATACTGAGTAAAGCGTCTGGCAAATAGTGATGGAGCAGGCATAGACGGCGGCACACCACTGACTGGAAGCTGAGGTCTTGATGCTAATGAATTGTTCACCTTTGATGATTTGAGCAGTTTTTACACGTTATGCTTTTTTTACTCTAAGCTGACAGAATGGAACACTCTGTGTCCACATCTGCAGTGGCATAATGTGCAAAAAATAATGGGCTATAATGGACTTGACTGATTATCAGTAGCTGAGATGTTTGCAAATATTCCACCAATCACATTTGTTTTCGCTCTCAGAATGTTGGCAATAATTCTATTACAAAGATTTCAGGGATTGCCAGAAGTTTACCAGCAGTTATTACTGTGTCACAGTGTTGCCAGTGATCAGACTACAATTATGACAGGGTGTCCCTTTCCATCTTACTTCAGTCTTGGCAGAAGTCATCCAGGAGTGTCGCCAGTCGCTTTCGGCTTGTCTTAGTCGAATAGCCAGGTCTTTAGTCCCTTCCTGAAATCGGTCAGAGATGTTGCAGTGCGGAGGTAGATGTGGAGGGTGTTCCATGTTTTGGGGGGGAGATGAGAGAAGTAGCATCCTCTGGTGCGGCTGCATCAAATCTGCCAAATCTCTGCGAGGGCAAGGTATGCTCAGCGTAGGTTCCTTTGTGGCTGGTGAAAGTGTAAGCAGTGGTTCAGGTTGGCACATCCTTGGTTATGGAGGGCTTTGTAGGCTTGGGTCAGGAGTTTGAAACTGCTGAACAGGGAGCCAGTGGAATTCCTTCAGGTGTTGGGTAATGTGGGTTCGTTTGGGCAGGTTGAGGTAGGTGTACGCTTAGTCAGGAGCTGACACAGTGCCATGAAACAAAAAGATGGGGCAAACGCGTGTCCCCTGAGACACCCATATCCCACAGAAATATATAGGTAGCAGAATGGGCAAGATGGCGGCGACTGGCTAGATCGCCGTTAGCAGCTCCTGACCACCCCAGACGAGCATGCTGATTAATGGAGAAAACGGGAGGAAAAATGTCATAATGCCACTGCCGGTTGAACTTACAAAATTACTCACAGAATAAACCGCTTTGTGCCTCGGGTGAAAATCCAGCAAAGAATGGTCTAGGCGAGTCGGAACTGGGAGAATGTTGGCAGTGCGGACAGAGAAGCAAGCAGGCAGGTGCGGCCTGAGTGAAAACCCGGCTTGGAGAACGCAGCTCTCACTCCTAGCCTCACAGATCGGCTTCACGGTGATACGACTGTGGAGAGGTAACGGCCCATCCCCAGGTGCTCAGCTCTTTCGGCAGCAGGCGAGAAGCGCGGAGGACGGTGCTCACGCCAGCATTATGGCCCCGAAGAACCCAGCCGCTATTGCAGCCGTGGCAAAAACCAGAGCGGCTAAGCAAGCTCTCCGCGATCAAGAAATGATGAACAAACGCGGAGCAGCTGCACTCGGAGACACAGAAAGCAGTGCAGTGAGGGGATCAGCGGATGAAACGCCGACTCGAAAAACCACGGCAAAATCAACCATCCCTACCCCGTCTGTGATTGCAATGATGCAGCGCGTTCCCAGCCAGAAAGTTCCAAACACGCAATTAAATGCACAGCTAGACCAGACAAAGGTGCCTTTAGAATCTCGGAGTGGGGGCTCTCGGGCTGAAACACCAGCGTCGGCGGAGGACTGCACAGCGAGAGGCGCACCAGATATTCATCCTGTGTCTGTAGCAGAGTATCCGAGGATATCGGGACAGCTGAATCCCCTCGAGCAGCTAAGGAGTCAAGATACCTCTGCGACAGCAGCTCCCGGGATGTTAATTCCTACTATAACAGCAATGGACCTCCAGGAGCTACAAGCAGGAGAAGGTATGTCCCCCGGGGGTAATGGTTGCGCAGCGCCTTGTATGATTTCAAACTTAACTTCAAGTATTTCAGGGTTGCCTGCAATACCTACTCTGCCTTCTATTGCTGCTCCTACTGGCGTTGCTGGGGACAATGCCACTTGGTTGGTCATGGAAGTACCCATAACCGTACCCATATCCGTTTCTTTAACAGAAAACACCAGTGGGGAGAACGGAGAGAGTCTTAATATAATTGTACAGCCTGTTAGTAAAATCCATCAAGTACTCACCGAAGAGAAAGTATCGGATAAAGTAAACAAAATGGTTAATACACCTGGCAGTGCAACTGAAGCTATAGAGACTATTGAGACTATAGAGACTGAGATGGTTGAAATGACTGAGGCAGATAAAGACCTCGCAGATCCCACAGACTTTTATTCATTTTCAGAGGATATTAGCTGGTCAGGGGACACAGAGGGGGAGATTGATGAAGTGGAAGAAGATGTTGAATCAGTCATGAGTACGGAAAGTGATACAGATCTACGCACCAAGGGGTCGCGGGACAGGCGGAAGACAGTACTAAAAAAGAGAAAGGGAGGGCACCACGGGGCAAATGACTTGCCATGGGATTATACCCCAACAAACTACGGTCTGAACCAAAGCCACCCGCATCCTTCTCAAACATTTCAACCCCCAACTCAGGTATCCTCGGTGGACCAACCAGATCAGTCAGGGGCTACATTAACCCAAGTTATGGATACAGTCCTACATGCCATTGCATCTCACCGTGAAGAAACATCTAAGGATGGACGAAAGGCACGGGCTGCATTACAAAAAGTTCAAGGTGTTGTCCGCAAGCTTTCTAAAACCGTAGGGGCTTTCAATGACCGAATGACCGAGATGGAGGACCGAATAGTACTGAATGAAACAGAGGCAGCAACGACAAATGAGCGAGTGGAAGCTGACGAAGCTGAATTGCAGGATGTAAGATGGAAACTCGAGGATTGCGAAAATCGGCTACGTCGAAACAATCTACGCGTCCTTGGTATTCCCGAAAAAATCGAGGGGGAGGATTGTCGATTATTCATTATACAGCTTTTGCGTGACACCCTCCCCGAACTCTCCAGCTGGGATTGGAACTATGAGGTACAGCGGGCCCACAGAGTTCCACTTACATTAAAACCCACAGCAACAACAGGGAAATACCCACGAGCGGTCCTAGTTTATTTCGGTAATTTCTCACTCCGGCAGGCCATCTCGGATAAAGTTACACCTGACAAGCACCGTAGTAGAGAGGCGATCTCATACTTTGTGCGCCCAGACTTCTGCCACTTTACTGTGGAAAGGAGATGGCGCCTCAGACAGCTAATCAAGCCTTTTCAAGAGAAAAAAGCGGCGGTGTATTTGAACAATCCAGCCAAATAGAAGATTATATACGGTGGTCAAACAAAGTACTTTACTTCAGAAATCAAGGCAAAAGACTACTTAGAGAGCATAAAATAATATAATAGCTTTTGCTATTATTCCTTTTTTTTTCCTCCTGTTCCATTTTTCTTTTTCACTTTTAACGATGCATGTTTGTCTGGTGCTGGTCAGGCAGCGCTAATCCATCACCACAGACTCTTATAGAGTCTAGTTGCCTTTTTTTGGGATGTAAGGGGGGAGGGTTCCGTTGAGGAGGTGGGTGGGGGCGTGGGGGGGGAAAAAAGCAACAAAAAATGAGCAGGTTAAAGGATACAACCAATTCAGTAAACAGCATAATTGTCGTAGTAGTAAATGAGGTTCAATGCATGAAATCAAACAATTTTACATCTAGTCTGGCTTATGGAAGGATACTATGGGGAAGTTAAAATTAGGGTGTTGGAATGTAGCAGGACTTAACAACAGGGGGAAGAGGGCACAACTGTGTCAAACAATATATCAAAATTCATGGGATATCATATGCTTACAGGAGACCCACATTCCAATAGGCGAAATAGATCAGTTAAAAGTCCCTGGATTTAACATCCTGGTCTCAACCTTGCAGACCTCTAAGATTAGAGGCGTGACCATCTTAGCAAGGGCGAATTTGGGTAGACCAACGCGTAAAATGGCAGACCCCCACGGCAGGTGGACTATTATTCAGCTTGATATAGGCATCGCCATATGTTCGATCTACGGGTCAAATCTTGATGAGCCCACCTTGTTTAATGAGTTAGAACTTGAGCTGGCATCTTGGGCCGGCACGCTCATAATATGTGGGGACTTTAACATAACGATGGGCCATTCACAGAATAGACAAGCTCAGCATGCCTATGCAGGGCGCAAGCCCAAAGTATTTAGGGCACTACAGCAATTGATGGCCAGCCACAATTTAAGAGATATTTGGACTCTGAAGAATAAAGGAGACCCTGGATACACATATTTTTCATATCCCCATAACAAATACGTACGTATTGGTTATATATTGTCGACTGCTGACATTGCCCTAAATGCCGTTATAACTAAAGCCCCTAAGACGATATCAGACCATAACGCACTCTCTTTAGTATTTGAAGCTGCAAGGTACAAGAAAATATATTCTCAATGGTCATTCGATCGCAAGCTTCTTGCTAACCAGGAATATATAGCACATATAAGGCAATGGACTAAAGAGTTTTTTGACCTTAATCAATATAGCGCATCCAGGGTGATCGTTTGGAATTGCTATAAAACAGCTCTAAGGGGTGAAACTGCCTCTTTTGTAGCTATGCGTAAAAAAAGATTGTGACAGGCTGTCTGCACAATTAGACAATGAACTAATAAATTTAGAACAACTACATGCCACCCAGATCCATCTTGGGCAACAAGCGGAAGATACTCTCTGTAAGATTTTAGCTCTAAAAGCCGAGATTAATAGCGATCTTTCACAAAAAGACGCAGAAATTCTCCAGGTAAACCGGAATAAAATATATGAAACCGGAGAAAATGTGGGGAAACATCTGGCTCTTAGAACTCGCCAGAAGCAATCATACAATTCCATTCAAACCATTGACTATGGAGGACAGAAACACATTTCCCCTGAAGGTATAACAGCGTCATTCCAAGACGATTATCGGAAGCTATATCAAAAGGAAGATCGACAGTTAACACCTGATACTAAAGAGTTC
The DNA here is from genome assembly GCF_964263255.1 of Lissotriton vulgaris. NCBI lineage: Eukaryota > Metazoa > Chordata > Amphibia > Caudata > Salamandridae > Lissotriton > Lissotriton vulgaris. The sequence continues at coordinate 1,467,798,790 of NC_141695.1, forward strand.
CTGAATAATTGGCTTATAGAGACAAATCTTGGTAAAATTATAGATGAAACAACAAGAGAAGACCTCGAAAAAGAAGTTTCAAGAACGGAGGTAGAACTAGCCCTAACAGAATTAGCTACAGGAAAAGCAGCCGGGCCAGACAGAATACCCTTAGATCTGTATAAAATGCTTGGTAATTTAATCATCCCATTCCTTTATGATCTTTTTCTCGGGGTGCAATGGCATGGTAAACCCCCTGAATCCTGGAAAAACACTAACATAGCCATTTTTCCCAAAAAAGATAAATCACAGGAACAAACCTCTTCCCTCATCAACTCAGACTCAAAGATATATTCCAAAATCTTTGCCAACTGTCTCAGTAGGATTGTCGAACATCTGGTCTCCCCCTGGCAGCACGGCTTTATTCCTGGTAAGAGTACGATAGATCATACCCGTAGAGCCATCTCCCTTTTTGACATCATGGGAGTAGAGGGAGGCCAGATGTCGATGATCCTATTGGATGCGGAGAAGGCCTTTGACCGGATCTCATGGCAGTTCCTCTGGGAGGTACTAGCAGTAAACAACTTTGGCCCGGTCTTCATAAAATCTATTAAGGCCCTCTATGTTGATCCTAAGGCAAGAATTATGGTAGGGGGTAGCGAATCAGAGTTTAGTAACATCCAGAGGGGCGCGCGGCAAGGCTGCCCGTGCTCCCCGCTACTCTTCACCCTCTACATTAACCCACTTATCCTTAAGCTTATAACTTCACCAACAATTGAACCAGTTAAGGTAGGCTCGTATAGTACTAAAGTACTGGCCTACGCCGATGACGTGGCGGTATTAACACCGAACCACACAGAGGCGATTGTTCAGATTGAGGAAATTACACGGTCTTTTGGTTCCTATTCGGGATATTCCCTGAATAGGGATAAAACGATGGTCATTTGCACCGAGAATACGTCTTTTGTCAGCCAATACAGAGTCAACAACGCAAAATATCTGGGGGTGAATATATCTCGCCTAAAATTAGCGAAATTAACCAGCTAAACTATGACCCGCTTATTAAGAAAGTTAAAATAGACCTACTCAGAGTTAATAATCTCCATCTCTCTATAATAGGTAGGGGAAATTACATTAAAATGAGCGTATTCCCAAAAATATTATATCTGTTTCGGGCAATTCCCCTCTTAGATTCAGCTATCTCGAGATTTGTCTGGAATTATGGCAAAGTTAGGAGAGCACTCCCTAAACTAACACTACCATACTCTAGAGGCGGCTTAGCAATACCAAATTTAACATATTACTTATGGGCGACCCTCCTGCAACAAATGACCATCCTATTTATTGCTCGAGTTCCAGTAGACACCAATCGGGATCAGGCTATACCCTCAATATACAAATTATTATTAGGAATTAAGGCCAGAGGCCTGCTGCTAAAACAAGTCGAGCCATCCTACTTCAAAAAGATTAAATTCAAGATCTTTATAGATGCTTTTAAAATCTGGAAACGAACCACTAAATTACTGACAATATCAAGATATACCAAATACACACCTTTATGGCAGAGTTCAATAATCCTGCACCATCTTAATGACAGTACTTCTGGGAGGTGGGAGAGATTAGGCCTAGTAACAGTTGGAGATTTCCTAGGCAGAGAACGTAAACCTACTTTCGAAGAGCTTTGTGTAAAGTATCATATTCCCCGCACGGATTATTTGAAATTCATACAAATCTCTACCTCTCTTAGACAGTCGATATCAACCATAGACTTAAAAACAATACCGTTATTAAACCTCATAGGCAAACAGACAACTAGGATAGGCAACATTTACGATTTATTTATAAGGAATCATTCTGATGATCTCGAACAAACGGAAAGAAACTGGGCCAATAAACTGAATAATGTAAACATCGATATAGATATGTCCTTAATCTTATCATCTAAAGTACTGTTGGCCTCAAACCTAAAGGCTCAAACCTACAAAACAATATACGACCTATACTTTACCCCTGCTAAATTATTCACTTGGGGTAAAAGAGCACATGATCAATGCCCAAGATGCTCGCTAGGTCCAGCTAATCTTATTCACATGCTCGCTGAATGCCCAAAATTAGATGAGATTAAAAAAGGCATAGCTAAATACTGGGCCGAAATTTTCGGCCATGAATTAAGAACATCAACAACTCTTTTTGTCCTAGGCTATGACGACTTCCTCGGGCATAGTAATGAAGAAGCCATGGCTATTTTTGCAGGCACGGCTGTCTATAGAATTATTCTGGCAGCGCGGTGGAAGGACCCAGGCGCTCCCACTTTTCAGGGATGGTTGAGTAGATTATTAGGTATATACAAGCAAGAGGCAGCAATCTATAGAACCAGAGGCAAAAAATCGAGATCACTTGGTGAGCAGATATGGGCTCCAGTTGCCACCTGGTTTGAGAATCACAGAAACACATAGCCCTTCTAATAAAAAAGCATTGTATAAAAGTATTTTTGAGGGTCGCCCCCCCCATAAAGTCATTTTATTCCTACCTTCCCTCCATTGCTTGGATTACACTGGAGAATCTACATGAAGTGACTGTGAAATGAATCATGTATTGTTGTACTACTCATCCAGTTTAATATCTCTGTTTAGAATGAATAATGTATTGAATCTTCTTTTTCTTTTTTTTTCTTTTTCTCTATTCCTTTTTCTTTTTTTGACAGTCTTTTTGATGAACTTTTTTATACTTCTTTTTATACACATTGTACGTTACTAAGCTCTTTTTTTTGGTGTGTACCTTTTGAACCTGCTCAAATAAATAAAAAAAATAAAAAAAAAGAAAGATATAGGTATTAGTTTGAATGGGGACTCGCCTAAAGAGTGGTGGGCCCCCTGAAAAGTGGGAGACCCCTGAGCCACTGGGCTGCAGAGACCTGTTTTAGGCCCCTGGGCTGACAGACCAGAGGCTCAGCAAGGCGGTTTAGGGGCTTACGAGGATTGATAGAAACAGTGGGAAGAGGAGGGCGGCATTGAGGGCAAGGGTGTGCTTGGGTAGCAGTTGCTGTATTGCGCACTGTTTTCTTGCCAGATTGCACCTCCTCCTCTCAGCGGCTTACCCTCAAAAGCTTGGTCATTGATAAAAGGAGGGATGGTCCTGGGGGCTTGGCTGAGCATTGCATCAGGGTTCAGTATGAACCAAATATTTGCTCCCAGACCTAGTGTAACTGTCGATTTTATAAGTACTACACATTCAGGTCATTTAAACAATCAGTGATATGTCTTCACTAAATTCACAGTAACAAAAAGCGTTCCACAATATCTCATGGTTTAGAACTACTTTGGTGGTTGTGCTTAAGAGGAGTTAGTGTGGGCTTTATCGTGACTAGGTTGTGTGTTACTTGAAAGGGAATATGGCACCCTTTCCATTCTTTTAAAGCCAGGGGTAATGTTGAGTCTGAGTTGTTGGTAGAATTTGTTAGATGGAGGTTGGGCATTTTATGGAGGTTAGTCTGGGAAGGAAACTATTCTAGACGAGAAAAACCTATTCACTCCTATGGGGCTGTAGGACCTCTAGAGGAATCTTTAGATGTCAATGGGGTATGGGGGGGGGGGGGGGGGGCAAGCTGCGATTTTACTCCTGGGGGAAGTGGAGGAGATGGGTGGCCCCAGAAATGTGCTACCTATGGTAATAATGACCTAGCCCAGTATCTCACTTATTGATGTAAGTATGCCCCTGTCCTCCCTGGTAGGGGGAGGTATATTGGATCAGGTTCATGCTTACAGAAGGGCACATTAAATGGCTATGGGGGAGAGTAGTGGGCCCTACCTAATTTTAGATGATTACTATTAATGTTCACTATGGTATTTCCATTGTGGTAGGGGAGATATTTATAGGACTCTGAAGGTTTAGCTGCTTTTTTATTGTCATGCTTGGCGCTGGAAGAGTCAAGTCAAGTCAAGTCAGAGAATTTATATAGCGCACTACATACCCAGAGGGTCTCAAGGCGCTTAAGGAGGGGTGGGGAATTACTTGTCAAATATCCACGTTTTAAGTTGCTTTCTGAATGTTAGGTGGTTCTGGGTAAGGCGGAGGTAAGTGGGAAGTGAGTTCCAGGTTTTAGCTGCCAGGTAGGAGAAGGATCTACCTCCCATGGTGGTCTTGTTGATGCGAGGTACAGTGGCAAGGGCTTGGTTGGAAGATCGAAGCTGGCGGGAGGGGGTGTAGAAGGACAGTCGTGTGTTGAGGCATTCTGGTCCGATTTCGTAGAGTGCTTTGTGTGCGTGGGTTAGGAGCCGGAAAGTGATTCTCTTATTGACGGGAAGCCAGTGGAGGTTTTTCAGGTGGCCAGAGATATGTTCTTTACGCGGGATGTCCAATATGAGCCTGGCTGAGGCGTTTTGGATTCGTTGGAGTTTTTTCTGGAGTTTAGCGGTAGTCCCGGCGTAGAGAGTGTTTCCATAGTCCAGTCGGCTCGTGACCAGAGCGTGGGTGACCGTTTTCCTAGTTTCGGTGGGGATCCAACGAAATGTTTTTTTGAGCATGCGAAGAATGTTGAAGCAGGATGAGGAGACGGCGTTGACTTGTCTGTTCATTGAAAGTGAGGAGTCCAGGATGACGCCCAGGTTCTGTGCGTGGTCTGTCGGGATGGGTGCTTTTCCAAGGGCTTCTGGCCACCAAGAGTCGTCCCATGCGGAGGGGCAGGTACCCAAGATGAGGACTTCTGTTTTATCTGAGTTCAGTTTCAGACGGCTGTGTTTCATCCATTCGGCTACTTCTTTCATTCCTTCGTGTAGGTTAGTTTTGGCGGTGCTAGGGTCATTGGTGAGTGATAGGATCAGTTGAGTGTCATCCGCGTAGGAGATGATGTTGAGGTTGTGTTGGCGGGCGATGGCCGCGAGGGGGCTCATGTATACGTTGAAAAGGGTGGGGCTGAGTGAAGATCCTTGTGGTACGCCGCAGATTACTTCAGTGGACTCTGACTTGAATGGTGGAAGGCGGACTCTCTGGGTTCTTCCGGTAAGGAACGAGGTGATCCATTCCAGTGCTTTTCCTTGGATTCCGATGTTTCTGAGGCGTTGTAGAAGGGTGCTATGGCAGACTGTGTCGAAGGCTGCAGAGAGGTCAAGGAGGATGAGGGCGACTGTGTCTCCATTGTCCAGGAGAGTTCGAATGTCGTCTGTTGCTGCGATGAGGGCGGTCTCAGTGCTGTGTTTTGCTCGGAAGCCGGACTGTGAGGAGTCGAGGGATTTGTTGGCTTCGAGGAAGGTGGCGAGCTGGTTGTTGACAGCTTTCTCGATGACTTTGGCCGGGAATGGAAGGAGCGAGATGGGGCGGTAATTTTTGAGTTCGGTGGGGTCCGCTGTGGGTTTTTTCAGAAGGGCGCTGAGTTCAGCGTGTTTCCAGCTTTCCGGGAAGGTGGCGGATTTGAAGGAGCAGTTGATGACGTCTCGGAGGTGCGGTGCTATGATGGTGTCTGCTTTGTTGAAGATGTGGTGAGGGCATGGGTCTGTGGGGGATCCTGAGTGGACGGAGTTCATCAGGCGGATGGTGTCCTCAGTGGAGATTGGGTTCCAGTCATTAAGGATGTTCGAGTGGGGTGAAGATCCAGCAGATGGTTGGGTGGGTTGGTCTCCGGGTTGGTTGTCGAAGCTGTTGTGGATGTCTGCGATTTTGTTGTGGAAGAATGAGGATAGGGAGTCGCAGAGGGCTTGAGAGGGGGTGATGTCGTTAGAGTTGGCCGAGGGATTGGTAAATTCCTTGACGATGTTGAAAAGTTCCTTGCTGTTGTGGGCGTTGTTATTTAGTCGTTCCTTGAAGGCGGTTTTCTTGGCCTTTCGGATCAGTTGGTGGTGTATGCGGGTGGCGTTTTTGAAGGCGTCCTTGGTGCTGGTGGTTGGGTCTTTTTTCCAGGCCTTCTCAAGGGAGCGGCAGAGTTTCTTGGATTTCTTAAGATCATCGTTAAACCATGAGGCCTTCTTGCTGCCAAGTTTGCTTTGTCGTTTTTTCAGTGGTGCTAGGATGTCGGCGCTGTTGGATAGCCATAGGGTGAGGTTGGTGGCGGCTTGGTCGGGGTTTGAGGAGTGGGCTGGGGGGTTTAGAAGAAGCGATGAGGAGATCTGGTCGATGGTGATTTTGTTCCAGTTTCTTTGCAGAGTTGGTTGGGGTGGTTGTTGGGTTTGGGCTTGTTGTAGGTAAAGTGAACGCAGCTGTGGTCAGTGCAGAGGAGAGCCGTAGTGTGGCTGAAGGAGACATGATTGCTGGAGGTGAAGATAGGGTCGAGAGTGTGACCTGCGATGTGGGTGGGGGAAGTGACCAGTTGTTTAAGTCCGAGGTTGGCGAGGTTGTCCAGAAGGGTGGTGGAGTTGCGGTCGTTGTTCTTTTCAAGGTGAAAGTTGAGGTCTCCCAGCAGGATGTAGTCTTTGGAGGGGAGCGCGTGTGGAGTGATGAAGTCCGTGATGTCCTCACTAAATTGTGCGCGGGGTCCTGGTGGCCTGTAGAGGAGGGTGCCTCTGAGTGTGGTCTTGGGGTCGATGTGGATCTGGAAGTGAAGGTGTTCAGAGTTGGCGAGATTGACGTCAGAGCTGGTTGAGATGTGGATGGATTTCTTATGGACGATAGCGATTCCTCCTCCTGTGTGGCCGGTGCGGTCCTTGCGTATGATCTTATACTCTTCTGGGATGGCAATGGTGATGTCTGGGGCGGAGGAGGCGTTCATCCATGTTTCTGTAAGGAAGGCGACGTCCGGAGAGATGGTGTCTAGTAGATTCCATAGGTCAATGGCGTGCCTGTGGACCGATCGGGTGTTGAGCAAGATGCATTGTAGGTGGTTGGTGTCGGGAATCTGAGGTGTGATCGTAGAGGAGTTGTTGACGGTGCTGGTGAATTTGCAGGAGTAGCATGAGAAAGGGCCATGGGTGTGTCCAGGAGCGGCTTGGACGCAGTTGGGGGGACGGCCGGGGTTAAGGGCCAGGAGGGTGGTGGCATCGTAGGTAATGCGGGAGGGCTGGGCAATGCGAGGGCCAGGGGGTCCGGCGCTGGGCGCGGTCCAGGCGCGGACTTCGGCGTGTACGTAGCGCGTGGACGCTGCGCGTTGGGACATGTGCTTTAAAAGGATAGTGGAGGGGGCGGAGCGTGGGAGGGGCAGCAGGGAGGCGGGATCTGGGAGGGCTCACACAAGTAAACACTCCACAAAATGGTAGCCCCAAAGCTGAATCGAAACTCAGGCAAGTCCGGAGTGCGAGTCTGGGTACAGCAGAAGTCGGAAAGACTATTCAGGCAAGATAACTTCCCCACAGTGTAGAAAGTATGCGCAAATATAAATTACCTCAGGTGACTAATACCAGGCGCTGAATGCGTTCTACAGGGCAAGCAGGCAGCAGGCAAATGAAATAATGCAGGCGGCAGGTAAATAAAATAATGCACAACAATAATAATGCACAACGATACCAATAGCAGGCGCTGCGTGTGTTTCAAGTGCGCTCAGTTAGGGCAAGCAGGCAGCAAAGAGCAAGGCGTCTGATGGGAGGCAGAGAGCAGGGGGAACAATCGTTATGGACGGAGTCCAGACGGCCACAGATTGCAGGAGGACAGGGCGCGATAGTAGCACTCGTGGGTGGGAGGGGCAGCAGGGAGGCGTGATCTGGGAGGGCTCACACAAGTAAACACTCCACAAAATGGTAGCCCCGAAGCTGAATCGAAACTCAGGCAAGTCCGGAGTGCGAGTCTGGGTACAGCAGAAGTCGGAAAGACTATTCAGGCAAGATAACTTCCCCACAGTGTAGAAAGTATGCGCAAATATAAATTACCTCAGGTGACTGATACCAGGCGCTGAATGCGTTCTACAGGGCAAGCAGGCAGCAGGCAAATGAAATAATGCAGGCGGCAGGTAAATAAAATAATGCACAACAATAATAATGCACAACGATACCAATAGCAGGCGCTGCGTGTGTTTCAAGTGCGCTCAGTTAGGGCAAGCAGGCAGCATAGAGCAAGGCGTCTGATGGGAGGCAGAGAGCAGGGGGAGCGATCGTTATGGACGGAGTCCAGACGGCCACAGATTGCAGGAGGACAGGGCGCGATAGTAGCACTCGTGGGTGGGAGGGGCAGCAGGGAGGCGGGATCTGGGAGGGCTCACACAAGTAAACACTCCACAAAATGGTAGCCCCGAAGCTGAATCGAAACTCAGGCAAGTCCGGAGTGCGAGTCTGGGTACAGCAGAAGTCGGAAAGACTATTCAGGCAAGATAACTTCCCCACAGTGTAGAAAGTATGCGCAAATATAAATTACCTCAGGTGACTGATACCAGGCGCTGAATGCGTTCTACAGGGCAAGCAGGCAGCAGGCAAATGAAATAATGCAGGCGGCAGGTAAATAAAATAATGCACAACAATAATAATGCACAACGATACCAATAGCAGGCGCTGCGTGTGTTTCAAGTGCGCTCAGTTAGGGCAAGCAGGCAGCAAAGAGCAAGGCGTCTGATGGGAGGCAGAGAGCAGGGGGAGCGATCGTTATGGACGGAGTCCAGACGGCCACAGATTGCAGGAGGACAGGGCGCGATAGTAGCACTCGTGGGTGGGAGGGGCAGCAGGGAGGCACCAGTTTGTCAAGCTCCACCTCCTTCCTCCGGGGCTCACAAAGCAACACTGCAAACACTCTTAAGAGGGTCAATTAGTCATTTGCAGATGTTGAAATGGAAGTCCAATGTACTATGAAGACAAACTGTTTTGCCAGACAATAATATCTGGCCAGAAGGCCCTTAAAACCCATGTGTGAGTTTCACTAAAATAATCACACACTGCCTCAGGACCACACTTTGGAAGTTTATTTTCTAGCCTCTGAAGGACAAAGCATAACTATTTACCCCCTTAGCCCAATGGAAAGACAGGCATGACTCACAGATACTTGGAAATCAAATAATATAATGTGACAAACCTCACACACTCAGGACCTTGATTACTTTGTAAAAGATTAAGTACTGATGCTCAAAGTTTTTCTCTGAAGCCGTGATCTGCACTGCTGATTGTCCGGATTAGGGAGTACGAATGCTGTCTAGTCTTAAATCCACTACACCCACCACTATACTCTCTACCAGTTTACGTCACTCTTGCTGCTTCTTTAACATCCTTGCATTTTCTCATTGTTATTTCAAAGTCTGATGATGAAAAATAACTTCACATTCTCAAAAATGAATGCTGGTGAGCTCCGAAAAGCATTTTCCATTTGGCTCACACACTCAACCTGACCTAGTTACTGAATGCTGTAAGGTTTTTGCACAGTATGAGCCTGCTTGATGAATTGTACATTGAAATGTTGACATTTGTATTCTTTGTTTATGTTGTAAACCTAAGAAATGTAAACATCAATGCTTTTGCTTGTTCAGTAAGGTAAAGTTAATTCTCTTCTCTTCTGCACCTCCTCTTTCCCTAGAAGGACACCCAGAAAAGTGCTAAGCCTACTCATGGGTGATACCTGAATACCTGGTGAGGTGGGGCACTTAATACATGCAAACAGGTGTGAGGGAAGTTCCTATTAAGCTGCACCTGAGTCGGCATGTGATAGGCTATGCCCAGTACTCCTGTCAGTAAGATGAGGTTGTAATTCAAAGTCTATGCATAAGTAATAGCAGTATGCTTCGATCGCACCCATGTCATTTATCTTGCACACCTGGGCCGGTAGCTGATGGTGGTGACTTTGTGCATTTCATACAAATCGACTACTCTACTACTACTGCTACTACTACTACTACGATTACTACTACTACTACTACTACTACGACTACTACTACTACTACTACTACCACTACTACTATTACTACAACCACTTCTAATTCTACTACTGCTGCCCTAGGAACCAACAATTGTGCTCTGGGCCTCTCTGCACTTTGCGGGAACACACTGCCCAGCCTTTGTACCCCCAAAGTATCTGGTTCATCTGCCAGGTTAGGCGCCATTCTCCATAGCCACACTCATTTACTCACTCCCTCACACTCACACTCACTTCCACTTACTCATATTCATTTTACACTCTTCTTGAGTCACACTTTCACTCTCATTGACACCGTGAAACACACCCACAAACAGGCACTCCCTCACTTACACATGCATGAAGTAACATATTTTATGCGTGTCTTGCTTCCTTTGCTGTCACTTAGTGGCTAAATAGCTGTAGCAGGACAGATATCCAGCATCAGAACCAGCATGACATGATTCCCAATGAGGACCCAGTCAGAGCCGCAGAACAAGGATTAAAACGGGGAAGGAAGAGCCACCCCAATCCCTTTCCCAACTTCTTGATGGAACTGGAAGCACATCCCTGCTAGAAGTTAGGGCAGTTCCTGGGATCCTGCTACTGATGCTCTGCTTGATCCTTATTAGTCTCAAGGATACACTGATTTGGGGCCCGAGAGCCTCATTTTAGCAGGTGTATAGCATTGACTGTGGCATGTGCAGTATCTCTGCTAAAGGATATGGATTCTGTCTGTGTGAGGGGATGTAGTAAAAATATGACCCTCAGACAGGCATGATCCAGAAATCCAACTACAAAGTGCTGTGTTTTAAACAACGCTCTGTCGGAGCATTGTCCCCAAAATATTGCTTGTGAGCAACATGTTGTTATTGGCACTCTAAAATGATGCACACCAGTGGTTCATTCCTCTGTTTTATTTTACTAATTCTGTACAGCATAAAAAAAATTTTGTGAAGAAAGTCTTATTGAGCTTTTCAGATTCCATCCTTCCAGAGGCTTCTCTTATACCTGTTGCCTCGGTGCATGTTAATTGCAAAAAACACAGTTGATGGACAGAATGTAGAACAATGTCATACATTCACCCCAGTACAAGGATCTGGGCCTAAATCCATCATTTTTTTGCACTCCACACCACCCTGGGTTAGACACTGGCTATATGCAAATCAGCTCTGACCCTGTGCCTCATGGGAACAGTCCAGTCCGAACTACCAAGCCATGTCTTTCCCAGACCGGAATCAAGCATCCAAGGACCGGTTTCTGGCTATCAGCCTTCATCAGCCTGGATAGCTTGACTCCAGTGGTGTGGAGAGCCTGGGACTCACGTCTGAGTATACCCAGCACACTCGGGGTGAAAATTGCAAAAAACACAGTTGATGGACAGAATGCAGAACAATGTCATACATTCAGCCCAGTACAAGGATATGAGCCTAAATCCATCATTTTTTTTTACTCCACACCACCCTGGGTTAGACACTGGCTATATGCAAATCAGCTCCGACCCTGTGCCTCATGGGAACAGTCCAGTCCGAACTACCAAGCCATCTCTTTCCCAGACCGTAATCCAGCATCCAAGGACCGGTTTCTGGCTATCAGCCTTCATCAGCCTGGATAGCTTGACTCCAGTGGTGTGGAGAGCCTGGGACTCACGTCTGAGTATACCCAGCACACTCGGGGTGAAAATTTCAAAAAACACAGTTGATGGACAGAATGTAGAACAATGTCATACATTCACCCCAGTACAAGGATCTGGGCCTAAATCCATCATTTGTTTGCACTCCACACCACCCTGGGTTAGACACTGGCGATATGCAAATCAGCTCTGACCCTGTGCCTCATGGGAACAGTCGAGTCCGAACTACCAAGCCATGTCTTTCCCAGACCGGAATCAAGCATCCAAGGACCGGTTTCTGGCTATCAGCCTTCATCAGCCTGGATAGCTTGACTCCAGTGGTGTGGAGAGCCTGGGACTCACGTCTGAGTATACCCAGCACACTCGGGGTGAAAATTGCAAAGAACACAGTTGATGGACAGAATGTAGAACAATGTCATACATTCACCCCAGTACAAGGATCTGGGCCTAAATCCATCGTTTTTTTGCACTCCAAACCACCCTGGGTTAGACACTGGCTATATGCAAATCAGCTCTGACCCTGTGCCTCATGGGAACAGTCCAGTCCGAACTACCAAGCCATGTCTTTCCCAGACCGAATCAAGCATCCAAGGACCGGTTTCTGGCTATCAGCCTTCATCAACCTGGATAGCTTGACTCCAGTGGTGTGGAGAGCCTGGGACTCACGTCTGAGTATACCCAGCACACTCGGGGTGAAAATTGCAAAAAACACAGTTGATGGACAGAATGTAGAACAATGTCATACATTCACCCCAGTACAAGGATCTGGGCCTAAATCCATCGTTTTTTTGCACTCCACACCACCCTGGGTTAGACACTGGCTATATGCAATTCAGCTCTGACCCTGTGCCTCATGGGAACAGTCCAGTCCGAACTACCAAGCCATGTCTTTCCCAGACCGGAATCAAGCATCCAAGGACCGGTTTCTGGCTATCAGCCTTCATCAGCCTGGATAGCTTGACTCCAGTGGTGTGGAGAGCCTGGGACTCACATCTGAGTATACCCAGCACACTCGGGGTGAAAATTGCAAAAAACACAGTTGATGGACAGAATGTAGAACAATGTCATACATTCACCCTAGTACAAGGATCTGGGCCTAAATCCATCGTTTTTTTGCACTCCACACCACCCTGGGTTAGACACTGGCTATATGCAAATCAGTTCTGACCCTGTGCCTCATGGGAACAGTCCAGTCCGAACTACCAAGCCATGTCTTTCCCAGACCGGAATCAAGCATCCAAGGACCGGTTTCTGGCTATCAGCCTTCATCAGCCTGGATAGCTTGACTCCAGTGGTGTGGAGAGCCTGGGACTCACGTCTGAATATACCCAGCACACTCGGGGTGAAAATTGCAAAAAACACAGTTGATGGACAGCATGTAGAACAATGTCATACATTCACCCCAGTACAAGGATCTGGGCCTAAATCCATTGTTTTTTGCACTCCACACCACCCTGGGTTAGACACTGGCTACATGCAAATCAGCTCTGACCCTGTGCCTCATGGGAACAGTCCAGTCCGAACTACCAAGCCATGTCTTTCCCAGACCGGAATCAAGCATCCAAGGACCGGTTTCTGGCTATCAGCCTTCATCAGCCTGGATAGCTTGACTCCAGTGGTGTGGAGAGCCTGGGACTCACGTCTGAGTATACCCAGCACACTCGGGGTGAAAATTGCAAAAAACACAGTTGATGGACAGAATGTAGAACAATGTCATACATTCACCCCAGTACAAGGATCTGGGCCTAAATCTATCGTTTTTTTGCACTCCACACCACCCTGGGTTAGACACTGGCTATATGCAAATCAGCTCTGACCCTGTGCCTCATGGGAACAGTCGAGTCCGAACTACCAAGCCATGTCTTTCCCAGACTGGAATCAAGCATCCAAGGACCGGTTTCTGGCTATCAGCCTTCATCAGCCTGGATAGCTTGACTCCAGTGGTGTGGAGAGCCTGGGACTCACGTCTGAGTATACCCAGCACACTCGGGGTGAAAATTGCAAAGAACAAAGTTGATGGACAGAATGTAGAACAATGTCATACATTCACCCCAGTACAAGGATCTGGACCTAAATCCATCGTTTTCTTGCACTCCAGACCACCCTGGGTTAGACACTGGCTATATGCAAATCAGCTCTGACCCTGTGCCTCATGGGAACAGTCCAGTCCGATCTACCAAGCCATGTCTTTCCCAGACCGGAATCAAGCATCCAAGGACCGGTTTCTGGCTATCAGCCTTCATCAGCCTGGATAGCTTGACTCCAGTGGTGTGAAGAGCCTGGGACTCACATCTGAGTATACCCAGCACACTCGGGGTGAAAATTGCAAAAAACACAGTTGATGGACAGAATGTAGAACAATGTCATACATTCACTCCAGTACAAGGATCTGGGCCTAAATACTTCGTTTTATTGCACTCCACACCACCCTGGGTTAGACACTGGCTATATGCAAATCAGCTCTGACCCTGTGCCTCATGGGAACAGTCCAGTCCGAACTACCAAGCCATGTCTTTCCTAGACCAGAATCAAGCATCCAAGGACCGGTTTCTGGCTATCAGCCTTCATCAGCCTGGATAGCTTGACTCCAGTGGTGTGGAGAGCCTGGGACTCACGTCTGAGTATACCCAGCACACTCGGGGTGAAAATTGCAAAAAACACAGTTGATGGACAGAATGTAGAACAATGTCATACATTCACCCCAGTACAAGGATCTGGGCCTAAATCCATCGTTTTTTTGCACTCCACACCACCCTGGGTTAGACACTGGCTATATGCAAATCAGCTCTGACCCTGTGCCTCATGGGAACAGTCCAGTCCGAACTACCAAGCCATGTCTTTCCCAGACCGGAATCAAGCATCCAAGGACCGGTTTCTGGCTATCAGCCTTCATCAGCCTGGATAGCTTGACTCCAGTGGTGTGGAGAGCCTGGGACTCACGTCTGAGTATACCCAGCACACTCGGGGTGAAAATTGCTAAAAACACAGTTGATGGACAGAATGTAGAACAATGTCATACATTCACCCCAGTACAAGGATCTGGGCGCATGTTAAGGCAGGAACCATTTTTCCAGGATCCTGAGGCTGAAGAGAGTGTGGATGGACCTTAGTAATGGTGCATTATGATTGCTCAAAGGGAATCACAAGATTCCTGCTGAAGTCTCAGATGGAGTCATCAAGATCCATCAGGCAGAGACAATAACACTTTGCAACTCCCTTTAATTTTTCATAGTAAAACCAAGAATAAGTTATGATACAGCCAAGAAAGTACCACTGAGAGAGACTGATTGTATGTAAACTTCAAGGAGTAATATTTAATTTCCCTGTTGCTTTTTATTATATATGTGTGGCCCAGTAGAACATATGGTAATCCAGGATCTTACAGCCAGAGAAACATCATGCATTCTGCTATTGCATTCAAAGTTTTGAAATGTGTGCGTATTAGTGCCTTTATGAAATCAGCAAACTTTGACAGCTGACATATCATGGATCATGAAAATAAAGTAAATTAAGATAGGAGAGATTTGGATGACTGGAGGATTATAGAAATCTGAAATTATGGATAATGGTATAGTTGACTACCCAGGAAGTTCTTGAAACCATCCACATATACTTAACGGGGAATCATTCGAAACATGTAAAGTCTTACATGTGAAGATCCGATTGCAATGCAATACAATGAACTACCTGGGTGTGAGGGAATTTAGCAAGATTGCATTCTAGGAGCCTTATAAAAGCTTGAAAAAAAGAGTATGCTAACACATGCATCATGAAAATGAGTGCCTTGAAAGATGTACCCGAATTGGGGTTACAAGCAATTGAAAGTACTGGGTCTGTTTGATCAAGGGTGGGCTTATATATGCTTGAAACTTTAATGCACTGTCTCTATACAGGAAATATCATATATTTGCTACCTTTGAGACCTGTTGCCAATTTTTCTGCTCTACTGATCTGCTTCTCACCAAGTTGTTGCTTATACTTGTGATAACATATATAATGTTTGAAAAACATTTGTGTGTGCCGACCATTTGTGCTACACTAACCCCTCCTGGTCTTGTGTCTATGCTATTTGGAATAATGTTACCTAGTTTAAAATCCTGGATACAGTCCTTGATAGTAAAACTATGTGATACTAGTCAAATCACTTAATCTCCCTGTGCGCAAATTGGAAACATATGTGACGTATAATCCAATTAAAACTTGTGAGATGTAAGGTTGGTGTCAAATTCAAATACACCTAGAGGCATATACCATTTCTTCCCACAACGCAGCATTGCAACTTTCTGAGCTGGATTGAATGAAAGGGAGAGAGTAGATATACTCCATATTTACAAAGATAGTGGGCATTTCTGCTCTCTCCTTGTCCCGGCAAACTCTGTTGCACTATGGTGCAAGGGTGTCTGCATTACAGGCAGGATTATTTCTGTGCAGTATGGGATAACTTCCTGCACAAAAACAATCCTTAGAGGCATATTTATCAGTGTAATTAACAAGGAGAAATTAAGATATTACTCCTTGTTAAGCCTTTGTCGGGTAGTTTTTGTAAATCTGGGTTTGTGTCAAAATACATGGATGGATGCATGGGGTCACCCATGCTCCACCCATGTAATGCCTACCTGAATCAAAGCAATGCAAGGTAATGCATTGCGCTGCCTTGTGTTGCTTTGTATTTACTAAAACACACAAAATGGCTTTGAGTGGCTTAGTAAATCCTAATTAAGGACATGCAATGACGTGCGTCATGCAAGGACAGCACAAGTCTTTAGTAAATCTGCCCCTTTGTTTCTATCCAACTAATCTCACAACCTTAAAAATACCTGTAACAAACTACATTTGCATCCCATTAAGTGTTCACTGACTTGCTCCAAATGCATGCTAACTGTACCTAAAATGATAGTCCAAAACAGTTATTGGCAAAGAATCCCAAACAGTTCTTGTATAACATTATTTGGATCCTAAAAAGTTTCATCACTGTTAAAAAAAATGCCACTTAAATTTCCTAAATAAAGAATTGAGGGAGGCCACCACAAACTTCAGTGGCTATTAAAATCTTCAAATTGTTAAAAATATTACTGATGTAATAAGTGTACAAAAACTTGTCACACTAAATTCTTTGAGAGGAATGGCTCCAATCTTCAAACCTCTCAGATTTTGCCCCTTCTTCCTAGCCACGTGCCTTATAATTTAAAATGTGCTATTGTGTAACACCTCAGGAATAACCTCCAGCCCATTTCCAAAATAAAACCTATACATTTTCCAGTTAACTGAAACTTCCTTTACAATAACTGAGACACCTTCTGACAGTCATAGGGTAAGTTACACATTACCAAGTAATATACCAAACAATGAGTTACTATTATTTGCAGATGCAGTGCTAGTTTTAAAATCAAACTTAAACTCTTCCATTGTAAAATAAGCCACATAGCCAATAAAATGGTGTAATAATTGACCTTTGCAGAATTATTCTTTTTGACGATGCAGTGGTCTCTCGGTGCAAGCAATGGTGGTTTAAGTGATGACAAAAATACTACATCTCACAGGGGAGGTGCGTGGCAGCTAGGACACCATTAAAGCATAGTGTGGGAGTGACGACCAATCAAAAAGCTTCATTTTGGATTCAATCAATGACGAAATGGTAACCTCCTTCACTCCTACATCAGTACAGTTGAAGTTCCTGCCAATCAGTTTAAAGAACACCAGCTTTAAAATGGCTTTGCTTAAAAAAGAAATATGAATGTTTGTGGTACTTTTAGTTTCTGTAAAATGTTAATGACAGATTTGAGGAATAGTTCATCTGATTTTTTGCTCTTTTGTTTTTCTACAGTTTCATCAACTCTCGTGACTCTTTGCCTAACTAAGAGCAGAGCATCAAAGGCTCGCAAAGACACTGTCACCAAGTACTGAGACACCAGATCATTTTATACTGTCGCCAGAACTAATCTAAGTCGTACATTTTCTGTTCTTTTCATCTAAATTACTACTTTGCCTGCCACATCAGACCATGCTTATGCCAGACAAGCCTTTATTGTTTACTCAGGTACTTGTTTTTTTTTTTTTATAGCACATGCTGTTTAAGGTTGCATGACTAGCTCATGCCATTCCCTTATGGACTTAAAACGACAATTACGTTGTCCGCAGCAATTAAATAAAATGTTTATTTCAAGAACATGCCTATAAAACCCTCCATAAAAAAATAAGTCAAGACATCAGCTTAACATTAAATACATCACTGTGAAAGTTAATGTTTTTATCACTTCTAAGCTCTTCTAAAGAGAAGCTTAACAATAGTCCCAGCTCGTTTCCTCAAGGAAGATGCAGAGGACCACACTAAGCATATCTGTTCATTCCTAGACCTGCTTCTGCACACCCCTGGGTTTTGTTTTTTGGTGACAGCTCTTGGACGGAAATGCTGTGGTGAACCCTACTGGGTACAGTATAATTACCATTCTTGCAGGCTGCATCCTGGCCTGCTTCTCCTCCCCCTTCCACTGCTTGGGAACAATCCCGGTACTAACGTCCTAAATACCGGGAATCGGGTTGAAAAGTCAAGGATGTTCATCATAGTCTGGCAGAGGTCTTAGCGACTTTACAGTCAATCACAGGTTTGTAACGTTCTAGGACACACAACCGTCATCATTGATGCCAATTGGCCATATACAGGATAAAGTTATTTAACCAAACTTAAGGTGCCAGAGCTTACATGTGTGCAAAATGAATCTGAAGAAACCTTATGGCCATTAGGAGAGTTTTTTTCCTTGTGTTAAGTAAGTAATGCAGGCAATTTATGAGGCAGTAAAAAGTTTTCTCGTGTAATTTTCCTGTGTTTTGGTAATTAAATCGAATCTGACCTTTGCATTGTAGTAAAAATGTGTAAATGCGCGTTTATTCGCACATTTATTCTAAAGAACGTATTATTGGGGCACATTTATTATGACTCCCTTAGTAAAAAGGTAAATATAAATATATGTATATATATATGTATATATATATATTCACTGAAAAAAACCATAGGTTTCACACCAGTTATAGTTAGGAATTAGCATTTAAAAAACCTATTAAATTCACTGAAAAAACCATAGGTTTCACACCAGTTATAGTTAGCTGGAAATTTTACTGATATAAAACCATTGAAATTCCCACGTTATAGTTAGTCGGACTCACTATAACTTGCTCGTGCAATGCACTGCTGATGACATCACATATTACATCACTCATGACTTGGTCAGTGACATCACTCATGACATCACTGATGACACCATCCTTGTGACACAGTCACAGACCTCCTCTCAGTGTAAAGTAACCCTTGAGACACATATTCAAAAATAGAAACTGAAATTTTTAAAAAATGGACATACCTATATCAGTTACAACAAGCAATTCTGTACTTCCACTATCTATATACACATCCACTCATTCACCAACAGTTCTATATAGTCACTCATACATATACTCACTCATCATATGAAGAGATACACCTATACATCCTGTTACACACCAACATTCATCCAAAAGTTACTCACACACATATTCACACGTGCAAATAAACTATTGAACAACCATTTATTTGAATATAGAGTTATACACACACTTCCACCTTACTTCTACTGAAAATTACACATATTTATTCTCTTAAACAATCACTTATAGAAACACATACTTATTTAAACAGGAAATCTTACAATCTCTTACTCTCACATATACTCACTTATATACATCAATATTCATATATACTAGATTAAAACATATGTAGTTACTGATAAAGACACTAGTGAGCCAGTCATTCACTCACTAACAAACACATATAGACACTCATCCACCCATACAGTCCTGTACATATGCTGTCTTCAAAACACATACAAACAAAGAGTCAGTCACTCATGCATCTATGTGCTAAGTAATACCTCCACCAAACCACATAGACACTCATACTGATACTACTAAAAATATCAAATAACCCATATACATACGCATGTAGCTACTTATCAACACATGTAGCCACTTATACACAAAGTGAAACACTAATATATGTATTTAAATATTCAAACATAACTCACTAATATTTATTTTTCAGAAAGACACATATTCACTGGATGGTGTCATCAGTGATGTCATGAGTGATGTCACTGACCATGTCATGAGTGATGTAATATGTGATGTCATCAGCAGTGCATTGCACGCGCAAGTTATAGTGAGTCCGACTAACTATAACGTGGGAATTTCAATGGTTTTATATCAGTAAAATTTCCAGCTAACTATAACTGGTGTGAAACCTATGGTTTTTTCAGTGAATTTAATAGGTTTTTTAAATGCTAATTCCTAACTATAACTGGTGTGAAACCTATGGTTTTTTTCAGTGAATTTCAAAGGTTTTTTTAATGCTAATTCCTTACTATAAGTTTCCCTTTATAAATAAGACTGTTAGCACTCTAGTTGTTCTTTTTAACACTCTGGTACATTCTGTCATTGGGCTACAGTTGGGCTACATCTAGTTGAATTTTGGGCTACATTTACAATTTTTGATCTCTGGTGGCCATCTTTGGGCTACATTGGGCTACTTTGGGCTACATTTGGGCTACATTTTGGCTCTAACATATATTAAGCCCAATGTAGCACAATACATATTTTTATAAAGTTAATTTTTTTACAAACCACTTCAGAATAGGGCTACCTGTCTCTACAATTATCCCATTTTTTTTTTTTTAATTTTTGGGGGGAGCGCTCCCAGAGCGCGCCCCGGAGTGCGGCCCGAAAAGCGTATTTCTGAAAAGCGCCCCCGGGCGCGCTCCGGGGAGCGTCTCGTGAGCGCCAATATCGCAAACGAAAACATGATCGTGACGTATCGCGTAGCCGCGACCGCGTGATACGCACGGCGTAAGCGCACCCGGAAGTACTCGAGCGAATACGATCGCAAAACGTAAACTTCCGACGCGCTTACGCTGCGCGCCCCCGTGCGCGTAGCGTAAGCGCGTCGGGTCATGTGAGCAGAAAATAACACTTTTCATTGGTTCATAACAGTTTTAGTTTCATAATGATGAAGCCCCTGGTCTTGTGACCTGAAAATAACACTTCTCATTGGTTCAGGACAGTTTTTTTTTCTAAATGATGAAAGACCCCACCTTTTTTCCTTATTCTGACTTTGTCCTTTGACTGAGGAAGACCTGTTTGTTGCTCTCTCTACTTTTTTGCTCCAAATAATGGCTTCAGTAGTAGCATCAGCTGGTGCATCTGCCCCACCACCACCACCACCACCACCAAGAGGACCAGCTCCAAATTATATTGGTGGTCAAGAACAGGAGGAGGAGGAAGAGGAAGAGGAGGAGGGGAGAAGAAGATGGCTGCCAGAAGAAAATACACCTTACAAACCCAAACCACACATTGTTTGGCAGTTTTTTTCAATTCCAGAGGGGAAAAAAAAGGTGAATGCTCCCAAGGTGACTTGCCTCATCTGCAATGATGAACTTTCACGGGGCAACCCAAACAAGAAATATTCTTTTGGTAACTATACCATGATTCGGCACATGACAAGAAAACATCCAAACAACTACTCTCGTGCAGAGTTCCGGGAACTGGCCAGTAACCTCCCCCAGTCATCAAGGACCCCCTCCCAAAGAAACCAACCCACTTCCTCGCAACCAGAAACATCTGAGGTGATGCCTTGCATTCAGCCGAGATTTGCTGATTTTAAAATTACTTGTACTGCTTGTGGCAAGCTTATCTCCTATGGGGAACAAAGTATTAAGCTCATCGTCCTTGCAGGTGATAATCACAAGTGCCCCAAAAAGAAATAATTTTTTGGGTTTTTTGTTTTTTTGCTCCAGTTGAGCCAGTTTCAATTCCCTTTTTTTGTTTCTCCCCCTAAAAAATACAAAAAAAAATATAAAACTGTTTTGAAAAGCCAAAAAAAGTTCAAAAAGTTCCAAAAACACAAAAAAAAATATAAAACAACAAAAAGAAGAAAAAAAAAGTTCTTTTAAGAACTACCTCCAATTTCTAAATAAAAACTTCATTTTTTTAAAACTCTGTCATCTTTTTCCCTCATTTTACGCTCCCCGGTGCGCTACCTGGTGCGCGCACCGAGCGCTTCCCCCGCGCAAAACGAAAAAAAAAAATATATTTTAAATGCCCCGCGGGGCCCTTTTATAGCCCCCACATCAAACCTAGGGGGTCAAAGGGGTCTATCCCTGACGCCTTATGGTCAGTTCCCACTTTGTTTTAGCCACCTCTTATGTCTCGATTTTACCGAGACACAAGATGGCGACCGCTCTGGACTGTTTGGAATGTTTACAGACACCCGAGAGCCAATCAGCTTTCCATGCGCACCTCGCGTGTCGCGCCTGGAGCGCACTCCGGTGCGCGCACCGGTGCGCTGCTATAGATATATATATTTTTTTGAACCTAAATTACTCAAAATCCACTGGAGCACATATCTTGAGACATAGCAAAGGCACATCGGGCTACCAGTCCCTACAATTTTGCCAAGTTTGGTGTAAATCCATTCAGCCGTTCGGGCTAAAAGTGAAATCGACCGCCCTATGGAAATTAACATGGGGAAAACGCGTTTTGGGACCCCCCTTTTATCTCGGCCCCTGCTTATTGTATCCCCCCCAAACTTTCAGGGAAGGACCGGAGCTCGACGAGGCCATTTTCATGAAATTTTCAGGCAGATTCGTCAACCGGTGCCAAAGTTATTCCAAATAGAATTTTGAGATTTAACATTGAAAAAAATCCTAACTATAACTACCTACTGGCGACCGCCAGTAGGTAATATATATATATATATGTATATATATATATATATATATATATATATATATATATATATTGAACTCCAAAGGTGCACCGCAATCCCAAGGCACTCGTTTAGCGGGTGCAAGCTCCGCGCCGATACTCGCGGAAAATATTCCAGCTCAGAGAATCATTTCTTTCTAGAAATGTAAAAGCGCACTCCAGGGGTAAAGCAGCAAGGTTTATTTCTCAGCCCACAAACACTTGTGCAACAGACGCGTTTCGGACGCCAAGTCCTTCGTCAGTGTTTGCACATTCAACCGTCTGGCGGCAACATATAAAGTTTACCAACAAACTAGAAAACGGACATCACACAGTCGCGTAAATGCAGCGGCCATATTAAAGGGGTTAAATACCACAGTAAACATTTACAACAGTGCCAATCACATGTCATGGAAGCCTGAACATGGGCCATGGAGGCATTTACGCGACTGTGTGATCACAACCTACAGATGTACTCTCCGTTGGAGATTTGAATACAGCTAACATCTTGGATGAACTTGGAAATGAGGCGACATCTGTACCATCAACAGTGGGAGAATACAGAGGAATAGAGCAACACTCTCCCGTAACTGACTTTCGTGCCCCCTCCCAATTTAACCCACAAATGCCATAGGATGCCATCAACACTTTCTCAGAGGCAGTGATACAGGATCTCATGAAATTAAGGACCCTACCAGCAACGAAAAACAAGAGATCTAAGATGAAGAATAATTTAAACAGAGGACAATCGAGTGCACTTATGAATATGGCGAAAAGGGAAGGTACAATCATAAAACCCTCTGATAAAGGGGGCAATGTTGTCCTACTCACAAGGGAACACTATTGTGAAGAATCTTTCCGACAACTGGGAATGGAGGTGAACTATCGAAGGAGTGACAAAACAGAATACCAGCTCAGCATCCAAGCCTACAGTGATTTGTTAACTAAATGGCGCAATAAATTGATGCTGGATACAAATGAATTTTTATTCTTACGTAACACCGAACCTGTCACACCGACATTTTACCACCTTCCCAAGGTGCACAAAGATCTGGAAAGTCCGCCGGGGAGACCGATTGTGTCCTCGAAAGGAGGACTGACAGAGAATCTGTCGATTTATATTGACTCCTTTTTATCGAGTTTTGTCGTTGAACTTAAATCTTATGTTAGGGATACCAAACAATTTCTAGAACAACTTGAACTAATTGCTTGGGATACCACATATGTTCTAATCACTTTAGACATCACGAGTCTCTATACGAGTATCAGACACCAACAGGGTATAGAGGCTGTCAGTTATTTTTTGCGAAAGAGGTCCGCAAAATACATGGAGCATAATACCATGCTAATAGAATGTTTGGAGTTCTGTCTTACAAACAATATATTTCTGTTTGGCTCTGAACTGTTTAAACAAATCTCTGGGACTGCTATGGGAACCTGCTTCGCCCCCAGCTATGCAAATCTTTTTGTTGGCTGGTGGGAGGAGCAGGTGGCCCTGGCGGAGACCAACCAGAAGTGGGCAGACCACATAGTGTTATGGCGTTGATACATCGACGATCTCTTTCTTGTGTGGCGGGGCTCCACCACACAACCTGAAGCATTTGTTGAGAACCTGAATATGAACAATCTTAATTTAAGATTCACTGCTGACATCAGCACATCAGAGGTACACTATTTGGACCTAAGAGTCTTTGTAAGCAGAGATAAGTTAGAGACAACCCTATATAGGAAACCGACGGCAGGGAATAGTATACTGCACGCCACAAGCAGTCATCCTCCCAGTCTCATTCGAAGCATCCCCTATGGGGAGTTGCTGAGGTTGAGGCGGAATTGTTCACAGGACACGGATTTTAGAAAAGCAGCAGAGGAATGTGTTGCAAGGTTTCTTATAAGGGGTATGATCAGGCACAGTTGGATAAGATCTATAAAAAGGTAGTCAAGATTCCAAGAAAACATTTATTTGCGAATAAAGATAAGAAAGATCTTTCCCCCGATATGAAAAATACGTTTCGCCTGATAACTACTTTCTCTGACCGGCCAATGTACTTAGGGGGATAATTACTAAGAACTGGCACATCCTTCACACGGATCCTATAATAGGAAAGGATGTCCCAACTAAACCCCTCATAACATTCAGGAAACTGAGATCCATTAAAGATAAAATTGTCAATAGCCATCTTACACCAGTGAAACCCAAAGTGAGTGCAACCCTTAAAGACATGAAAGGCTTTTTCCCATGTGGGAAATGCCGTGCGTGTGAAAAGAGCAAACAAGTCTTATCATATAAAATACCAGGCTAAAACTGTAGTCAGTTTTAGCCTGCACTACTACGTTGCCCCCCTTGTCTGATTTTTTTTTTCACTATGCTGGGGTCATTTTTTAAGTTAAGCAAGGCTTTCCGTTGTTGATTATTTATGTTGCTCCAGCATTTTAATTTCCTATTAGAAATATGTTGTAGTTCTTTGCACATGCCCCGTTCAAACACATCTATAGCATCATTTTTCAGTTGGGGGAGAAAAGTTGACTTTGGCTTGAAGCCACTATTGGCACTCATATCTAAGGCTATGCTTTCAGTTCGAAATCTTTCATAAGGGCAACTTGCGTCCTCCACTTCCTCCGCTAGAATTCTTAGTGAGTGTTCTAATTCTGCCTCCGCTATACTCATGCTATTGGCTTTTTCTCTAGGTGCTATAGATTTATCTGTAACCTTGCAGGCAAACCACTTTCTTATTCTAAGTTTTCTCGTAAAGAAAAATAGGTCTATGCGGCTTTGCGTAAAGTTAAAGGTTCTAGATGGACAAAAACTTAACCCCAGAGATAAAAGTTCTACCTCGTAGTTGGTGAGATTCCTCTTCGAGAGATTCACGACAGTCTGTCTCTCCATTATTTCGCCTTCAGTTGGCCCCTTGTTCTTCGTCCCACTGGGCTTCCTAGATCTCCCATAGCTGAGGTATTCCTGTTTCTGCCTCTTCTGTTTCCTCTTCCTCTACTTTGAAAGGATTGGCCGTTGTTTGCCCCTCTTTCCTTCATGACCATATTGAACTCCGTTAAAACATCGGTTTTTACTCCTGAAAAACCTTGTATGCTGGATGCATCACTTCCACTCATTAGACTTCCTTCTGTTGATGTTTCGTTGTTGACTTGCAATCCGCTTTCCTCTGATTGTGTTGCCGTTGCTGAATTTGCGGCGCTTTTATCTTGCATTTCTCCTCTTATTTTATCATATTTTTTGGCGAATGTTATTATTTGACCTTTCTGATAGTCAACTAAGTCTCTTTGAAATTTACGTTGTTTCTTCAATTTTATGTCTTTTTCTATTTTATCAAGGCTGGTTTCCATTCTTTCCATCTCTTTTTTAAATTCATCTTCACTGCATAGATTTTTCAATTCAGTGCTTAGATCTTCAATCTCTTTGCTCAGCCTCTCCACATCCTTTGATGCATAACATACTAGCATTTTCAGCATGTTTGTTGAGCACTGGTGGTTATTTTCAGCCCATTTATTAATTAGCTCTGGATCTGGGTTGTGAAAGGTTGGCATAATGAAGATTCTTAACCCACGTGGGACTCGTGACACATCAATATATTTTTGTAACGTAGTGGCTTCCCACCACTTGTTCTGTTCGCTTTTTAGTGCTCTCCACAATTTGTCCCACAGCAGTCTTTTCTCGGACTTTCCACTTACTGGTGCCTCTTTGGTGGAAGTCGATGCCACCGTGTTTTCATTGTATTGCTCGAATATTTCATTCGCATCATGTATCCGTTTGTCTCTTCTCCCTGATGCCATTATTCCTGCCAAGTGTTTTTGCACTGATCGGTGCTTCGTTTCCTCAGTTGTGCCTTACGTTACGTTTTGGTTCACGACGTGTGCACTCCCTCTCCGGCTGTCAGCTGTTCTCCTCGGTTCTCATCGGAAGCTCGCGTTATAATATATATATATATATATATATATATATTCGGCATAGATCTCCCTCCAAAGAAAGAGCAGGAACCCAAGGGGACGGTTTAGAGAGACCTTATTAAACGAACAACTGCTCCGGTGGCGGCAAATGCATTTCGGTCCTTTGCCTTCCTCAGCGCCCAGAACCGTTACAATGCGGCATCAACATAGTCCTTTCTCGCTGCCTTAAGAATAGTGCAGGCTGGACCGCTCCTCCACCGCTGGTGAATGCATGCACCTGTTGTAGTCCGTCGTGATCCTTGGACTACAGCACCCATAGCGCCGTGTTGCAGCACTGCAGGTAGGTGGAAAATAGCGGGAGTAGGAAGGTGCTTTCTTATTGCGGTCCCCCGATGTAAGCAGGCTTGATGGCACAAAGTGCCGATTGTTCGCTCGTCAAGTCTCCCCTTGCGACCCCTGTACCGTCACAAGCCTCAGAGTCAGGTTTCCGATATGCAGGGACTGAATGCGGACGGCAATTAGCCCAGGAGAGGTAGGATACCTCAAACTGCTTCCTTCATCCTGACGCCAAAGCGTGAACAGACTCTGTCCATAACTGAACCAAAAGTGTTGCTGTGCGGCGTGCCAATATTGGTCTGAACCCAACAGGCGTGGCAGGGGATCCTTAAGTGCGCTACTGGCAAACGCAAATATGTTCAGCATAGATCTCCCTCCAAAGAAAGAGCAGGAACCCAAGGGGACGGTTTGGAGAGACTTTATTAAACGAACAACTGGTCCGGTGGCGGCGAATGCATTTCGGTCCTTTGCCTTCCTCAGCGTCCAGCACCGTTACAATGTGGCATCAACATAGTCCTTTCTCGCTGCCTTAAGAATAGTGCAGGCTGGACCGCTCCTCCCCCGCTGGTGAATGCATGCACCTGTTGTAGTCCGTCGTGATCCTTGGACTACAGCACCCATAGTGCTGTGTTGCAGCACTGCAGGTAGGTGGAAAATAGCGGGAGTAGGAAGGTGCTTTCTTATTGCGGTCCCCCGATGTAAGCAGGCTTGATGGCACAAAGTGCCGATTGTTCGCTCGTCAAGTCTCCCCTTGCGACTCCTGTATCGCCACTAGCCTCAGAGTCAGGTTTCCGATATGCAGGGACTGAATGCAGACAGCAATTAGCCCAGGAGAGGTAGGATACCTCAAACTGCTTCCTTCATCCTGACGCCAAAGCGGGAACAGACTCTCTCCATAACTAAACCAAAAGTGTTGCCGTGCGGCGTGCTAATAATGGTCTGAACCCAACAGGCGTGGCAGGGGATCCTTAAGTGCGCTACTGGCAAACGCAAATATGTTCGGCATAGATCTCCCTCCAAAGAAAGAGCAGGAACCCAAGGGGATTCTGGTAAGTAGAGTTCCTGAAAAAGAAAAGTCTTTATTTACTACGGCTGTTAATTCCACATTACACAGTTTAAAATGCCTCAGTAGGTTTCCATTGCAATCCGAGGTTGAGGCAGAATGCAATGTGCGGACACGCCCACTGGACGGGACTACAAAGAGTAGAGACGGTATTCTGCTTTTCCACATTTGCCAAACACCTGTGATCAAGGGCGCATGGCGCTCGAAACGCGTAAGGATTGAACATTTGGTAGATACATTTCAGGGCGGTTCTTGGTTTGAAGCAGAGCTGCCTTGCAGGAATAAAAGCAGCGAACAAGGTGTGTGGCTCTCTAAGTCTGGTGCTTTTGTTGTGGAATGCATGTATATATATTTATATATATATATATATATATATATATATATATATATATATATATATATATATATATATTCGCTGAAAAAAGCAATAGTTAAAGTAATGTTATAGGTGAAATATCCAGTAACAACATAAGTTTAAACTCTAAAAACCACTTAAATTCACCAGTTATAGTTATAGTCATCTCAAGTTACAATAACTTGTACCTGAGGCAACTATAACTTGCACAATCCTGCAATGCACATGTTTACCATCAATAATTGCATGCGAATGTTGTAGTGATATTATCAATGATGTCATAGAAGATGTCATGAGTGATGTAATATGTGGGGTAATTAGCAGTGCATGACAAGGGTGCGAGTTACAGTTTCCTCAGGGTATGATATAGAATCACTGTTTGACAAAACTTTCCAAAAAGTGCTCTTTTAACCTCAGCTCCTTCTTGAAAAGTTTCAAGGTGATCCATCAAGCAGGGGCCGCGAAAAGAGGGGTGTCCCAAAACGTGTTTTCCCCCATTTATTTTTCCATCGGACCATTGAAGAGTGATACTGAAAAAACTGCTAAATGGAATTACTCTAATTTTGCCAGAAAGCTAGATATTTGTCCATGAGTTTTCTGATTTGGTGTATCCATTCAGTTCTTTTTAAGAAATGAAAAATATAGATATTTCGCGCTGCGGTGGTTCTGCTGAACCACCAGCTCCTGAGATCAGATCTGACTGGCCACATAAATAGATATTCAGTCCAATGTCGTAACAAATATGAGCACCACCTGGATGAGGGAACAGAGCAAGTTTAGCTTTTTAGAATGATTTTTATTGCAGATACTCAGACATAATAAGGATTACATTGGCAATGTTATTCAGGCAAGACAGTTACATATTGAAATACAGTGCATGGAACCCCCAGTGCCGCATCGACGCATAGTCCAGAGGTCAGTCTGACCGTATCTTCGAGTCCTTCTCGGTGCACCACCGCCGAAACATAATTGGTGGCCACATTAGCCATCTGGGCATCTGCTTTTTAGGTTTTGTTGAACTACCCCCCCCCCCAACAAGCATTATTATGAATAGAAATTCAGTAAAACATCTTCTCAACCAAAACTTAACCTTACAGTCATGTTAAGAGCACATACAGTTCCCGCCAACCCCATCCCTCCTCCCCATACCTGGTAAACAAGTGGTACGAAGACATTCAAGCAAGCATTGCGTGACTGGCGCATCAGTGTCTATTCCTAACATGTCCCCTCATTCTCAACTCGCTCACCCTCCTATTACGGGGCCCACTCACGAGCCTCCCTCCCCAAGCCCACTATCCAACCCATGATATTGTCTCCACTTTGACCAGACCCTTTTAAACTTTTTCGGGCAACCTCTTGATTTATACGTCACTCGCTCTGCCGCCATGTAAAGGTCTAACCCCCTTCTCCATTCCTCCATAGTGGGTACGGTCACAGCCCCCCAATATTTTGCGACGTCACGTTTTGCTACTACTAGAGCTAATGTCAGGAACACCAGTAAGGGGCGGGGGAGGTCAACATCATTAGTCATTCCCAAGATGGCCAGTTTGGGCTCCTGATCGAGCGGCACAGACAGGACCTCCCGCAGTTCGGTGAAAATGAGCGTCCAGTAGGATTGTATTTTATCACAAGCCCATAATATGTGGAAGAAGTCCCCTCCCTCATGGTGGCATCTCAGGCACCTATCGTCTGGTGTCTTCCCCATTTTGAACAATCTCACTCTATCAAAGTACGTCCTGTGGAGCACGTTATATTGGACCAGGCAGAGCCGGGATTTGATAGCCACCTCCCTCGGGTGCATGAGGATTAGGTCCCAGTCAATATCTTCCAGTGTCCCTACTTCCTGTTCCCAAGTGGCCCTAAGCTTTGCCATGTCCCCCAGCATGTTGTTTGTGAGTGTTTTGTACGTGAGTGACACGGCGTTGTTTGGTATCTGCTCCTGTAGCAGTCTTCCTTCCTGAGGCGCATATTCTGGCAGTCCCTCTAGGGTCAAAGCCTGCGCCCTCCATGCATGGCGCAGTTGAATGTATTTAAAAAACTGCGAGCGATGGAGCCCATATTCCGCCCTCAAGGTTGCGAAGGATTTTAGTTCCCCCCTGGCGATGACATCTCCCACCGTGGAAATCCCAATGTCGTCCCATTGCTTAAATCCTGTGAGTTTGTGGAGCTCGGAAAGCCACGCGCAGTGCCAGAGTGGGGTCTGTCGGGTGGGCTTCCTATCCCATCCCGTGAGTCTCGTGGCCACTCTCCAAGCCCGGAGTGTAATATTCGTGGCTGGAAGTAGGGACCTCCTCGCCGCACCACCATATAAGTACGAAAGCAGATTACGTGGGGACAATTTGGTACGCTCCAGCGCAAACGTAGGGTGGTCCGCCGGGGCGTGAAGCCAGTCGTTAATGGGGGACAGGTGCTCCGCCCAATAGTACGCCTCAAGGTTTGGTAGCGAGATTCCCCCGCTGTACTGGTGGCGTTGGAGGGTGGTTAGCGCTATTCTCGGCTGCTTGCCCAACCATATAAAAGATCGGAGGTCGGCGTGTATTCTGCGGAGGAGGCCGTCCGGAATCGGATAATATTCATTCTGTAGGGCATATAAATATTTGGGCAAAATAATCATTTTATACATCGCCGCCCTACCTAGGAGCGTCAGAGGGAGCTGGCGCCACCGGGCCATATCAGCCGCGGAATTCACGAGTATTCTTTCAACATTTCTGAGATGCGACAGTTGCCTATCCAGCGTGATGAATACTCCCAGATATTGGAAGCCTTCCGCGGACACCACCAATCTATCCGGAAGGGCCCCCTCACTCGTGTCACCTCTGGGGTCGAAAAGGACGGACTTGTGCCAATTTATTGCGTATCCGGAGTAGCTGCCATAGCCGTCCAACTCCCGGAACAATTCAGGCACTGAGGTCTGCAGATTAGTGATATAGAGGAGTACATTGTCCGCGTAAAGGGACAGTTTCTCCTGTGGACCATCTGCGTCCGTAAGTCGGAAGCCGGAGATCCTCTGGTTTTGCCTAATCCTGGCCGCCAGTATCTCATTGGTCAATGTGAAGAGAAGCGGCGACAGGGGACATCCTTGTCTGGTGCCTCTTTGGATCGAGATTTCGCGGGAGAGCCTCCCGTTCACCCGCACCTTAGCCCTCGGGTTGGTGTAGAGCAAGTGTACCCAGGAGCGAAATTTGGGGCCGAGACCAAATTTTTCCAAGGCGGCCTCAAGGAACGGCCAGTGCACGGAGTCGAAGGCCTTTTCAGCATCCAGGGAAAGGAACCAATGGGACGGGTCCCTATCCCTCACCTCCTGCAGCCAGTTGTGCATGCGCCGGAGGTTGAATTTCGTGGCCCTATCCGGCAGGAAGCCAGTTTGGTCTAAGTGTATCAGGGCAGGTAGGACTGTTCTAAGGCGTCGCGCCAGGATTGTGGCAAGGAGTTTCACCTCCGTATTCAGAAGGGAGATGGGACGGTAGGATGCGCAGTCTCACCGCGGTTTGCCCTCCTTGTGGATAGGGACTATGGTCGCCAGGGTGTGGTCAGAGGGTAAACCTCCTTCCTTATATGCTTCAAGGAAGAGATTTTTCAGGTGTGGGGCCAGTATGTCGGCCGAAGTTGTAGCTTTGTAGATATTTTGTTGGGGAGGTGTTCTCTTCATGGCTCATAAAATCCCCGGTGACCACATCTCCCAGGGCCAAGAATGAAATTGTGGGGTGGGTCTTGTGGCCCACTTCTCCAAGCTACCCATTGGCCTGGGGACCCCATGCCCTGGAGCCCAATCGAAGCAATGCCCCGTAGACACCCTTCTCCATTGTCATTTTAAGTAAAGCAGACCGACCGGCTTTGTCATAGGTTCAAAACACCAAAATATAAAAATCGAGCCTATTGGCTTTATCAAGGGATCAGCACATCAACATATATAGATCAGACCTACTGACTTGGTCAAAATGTCTCAATAACTATAATCAAATGCATATTTTATAAATTCGCACATTGCAATGTTTCATAATAGTGATTCTCACAAAAGATTTTCAATAAAGGATTTTAAAAAAGAACATTAGACTTGTCTTTGAGTCTTTTTTAATCTTGTTCAGGCAAATTGTTCAGGGAGGGGGCAATGCACCCCATTTGAAAAAAAATTGTGCCCCCCACGCCATTGCCCACCCCACCACCAGGCCAAGCTCTAGCTTTCTACCAAATTTGGTGTACTTTCTTTCAGCCATTTTGGCTGTCGCTGCTGTGTCTAATTTAATTGGAAGGAGACGCTCCCACTTGATGGATCACCCTGACACTTTCAAAGAAGGACCTGAGGTGGATGAACTTTTTTGGGAAAGTTTCATGAAGATTCCTCAAAGGTGCAATGGCATAACGTTTCTCCTGCAGGATCAGTTTATAAAAATGGTGCCAATTTCAACTTTATTTAGATACCTGCGGAGTGGTCCAGGTCCTAGGGGTTGGTGCATATTCATTTTATATTGTGATTGCCCACTACACCCTGCTTGTGTATATGGTTGAGAAGTTGCGCCGACCTAAAAGCTCCCTGCTTGCCCTCAATAAGGGCAGGGTGTGCAGAGAAATTGTGTTTGGCTCCCACCGACAGGATCCAAGAGAAAAAGGTGCTCCAGTCCAGCCGAAGCAAAAACAAAATGTCATCACCCCACGTGACAGGGGCTTTGTGCAGCGGGCTGGCCTTGTGGGTTCCCCTGCGGTTCTCAACGAAAAAAAGAAGCTGAGGGACCCGAACACCAGCACCCCAAATAATAGAACCCAATATGAGGCTGGTAACATGAGTATTAATTGAGCAACCAAAGCTGCTCGTTTAATATACACTGCTCTCGAGAAGGAGCACAGAACTAAAACCTGCACTGGCTCATGTGGGCAACCGTTATATGCTCTGTGGCACCTCAATCTGGGCAGGGGCAACATTTATTAAGTGTTTTGGGTTGTTGAAGACCCCAAAAATAATTTGAAAAATTAACTCTTTGTTTCCTGGGGTCAAGAGAACATGACCCCTGGAAATTTTTAGGATATATATTTAAGAATTCCCAGAGCTGGAGCTTTTGATCTTTAGCTCCAGAATGCAGGGACTCATTGATGCTGGACTCACGGCTGTATTAGTGGTCTGAGTAGTGTAATACTTTGACACATTTCAAAATTGTTTTGAAAGCAAATGTTTCATATGCAATTTTAGTGGCAAATATTGTAGTGTTTGTTATTAATAATGAATGGCTTTCAATATGGTTATGCAATCTATTTATTCTAATGCTAAATCCTAAAATGTCATTATTATTTTATTACAGGAATGGCCTCATGACAAATCCAATGGGCTTGTCTTGTATATGGATGAAGTCACCCCTTGACAAGCCAAAGGGCCTGCCTTTTATTTATTGATGTGTTGACCCTTTTACAAAAAGGGGGTTGAGATCTGCTCCCTGTCAGAACGCCACAATGTGTGGTGCCCGTGGTTTATTGAGGGCCTGGGCCTACTGAATCAGCAGCTCCAATGGCCTCTTGCCAGGAGTTTCCTGCATTCCTCTCCTTCCCACTCACTCAGTCCCACCGCATTGATCTTACTCGTCTGTCCTTGCACAGACTCTCCAACCATTGGAATTGGTAGAGACAAATGTCACCTCAAACTGTTAGGGGTTTCCACCTATGCAACTTTTTTAAAATTATGGGCCATTTGGAATATACCGAAATAACTGTTCTACTGATGTCTGGAAGTGTTTTTCGTTTTGATACTGCCTTAGCCCAAAGATACAACTGGAGAGATAAGCCAATCCTCAAACCCATCTGTGGTTCTTTAAGTTATTTTTCCAACAAATAACTTCAGTGCTCTCTGACTGCTATTCCAGGTTTACATTTATTATCCCTCTTAGTTAGAGTGTTTGACTTGCTCCAGTTGGTCAACAGGAGTGGCCGGTCCAGGTAAGAGCAGTGGGGCGGGTGGGGGGACATACGACGACGAGGGAAAATAAATAATAATAATAATAATATCACTTATAAAGCGCCTGGTTACACCAAATGGTGAGTCCCCGCGCTGAGACTGCTCTTTGGAAAGGTTGAAAAGCCGGGACACGGAAAACAGGGGAGAGTGGGCACAAAAACCTCAGAGCTGGAAAAGCAAGGGCCTCATTACGATGGCGGGCAGACTTGAGTCCACCTGCCATTGTAGCGGGGACTGCCTATGATATACCGGTTTTGTACAGTTTTCACAGACAACCTGGGATGGTTGAGGAGTAAAAGCGAGCATTTTGGGGTTAGGTATTTTGTTGGTAGATGAGCAGCACATACGCAAGAGAGCCAGAAAACATGGAACTGTCATGGAGTGCTGAGCAAAAAACTATAAAAATTGTTCTCAGAATGTGAGCAGTGGAAGGTTACAAGTCATCCAATCACTATGGCTATAAAGGTGGTATGCTCAGTGAGAGGCACAAGAAGAGAAAGGTTAGCCAATGAATAAGTAAGCAAAAATAATATCAAGGAACCAATTACTGGTATGAAATGGGCGGGCTCTTATCCCACTCTAACTAGATTTAGGCATGGTGAGATTCCGGCAATTCTGAACCCTTGGGTTCTATTTTGTGCATGGCAGCCATTTTGTGGTTGCCCTCACATAGGCCGATGACTTTAGCTGACTTCTGGATGACCTGAGTGAACTGACCTGTTGCCTGAAGCTGACCTTCTTAGACCAGTTCCTTGCCCAGTAGCTGATCAAGATTAAGGATCAGAGCACAGGAGATTGTAAAGTTTGGTATACACATACACACCCCTTATCCTACTTCTCATCTGTTTCTGTTCCCTCTTTTATGGCTTGTTTACGATATGGGTTGTGGTCTTTTATTATGGGTTTGTCCGGCTTGTGTAAGAAGGAATGTTGGGCTTTTTGCATGCTTGCAAAAGCTAGGACTGCCCCTTACTTTTGTGCTGAGTTTTGTAACCCTAAGCATATAAAAGGCCTCTGTTCTCTGTATTCCTCAGACTACCTCATTCAGTTGCTACAGCTTCTGTGTGACGTGGCCTCACTTATTAAATTTAATAAAGATGTCTTTTCATATTTCAGCTTCTGTGCAAAGTCCTTTTTTTTCTATTAGTAAGTATTCCCTGAGAATGAAGATTTCAGTTCTTCAAATGGCGCGGCCAACGTGGGCTTCATCAGAGAAGTGACTTTCTGTGGGAGTGATCTTGTCAGAGGACTGAAATCTACTGAGGAGGACAGAACAGGATTCTACTAAGGAGGTACTCTGTGCACAGGGATTCTGGAGATTCTTTGTTTCTGCAGCCCATTATATTTCTGATCTTCCTGATTTTGATCCTCCACATGATGTCACTCCTGACTGAGAACCTTTTTGGCGTGAGTATTCTAAAAAAGACTGTTAGGTCATGTAGAACTTGGCAGTTAGAATTTAGATAACCTTTTGATTAGTAAGAATAGGAAGTACAAGTGGGTCGCTCTCACAACTTTGTTTGGTTTCTTGGTTTTGATTTGGTTGTTGCAATTACCAAAGCTGAGGGGTTGGTTTCTTGGTTTTTGATTTGGTTATTGCAATTACCTTAGCAGAGGAGCTCGTATATTTGCGAGTGTATTGGTAGAGATAACCCCTTGAAGTTTGAAGCTAGATTAGTGAGCTATAAGATGCCTGATCTTAGCAAATTTGGAAATGTAGCTTTGGAACTTAGGAATTTGTGTTGGCCAACTTTTGGTTTGTATAGGTTTGGATATGCGAATTGCAATTTGTGTAGACAGGTAATGAGGAGAATTTTCTCTATTTGGTCCTTAGGAACGGTGCAAGTACGAAAAGTACCTTAAGCACTACTTTGATTTTAATACTTGCGTATTCCGCAGTATTTTTGTCATGCTTGTTTTAAGCTCACATGGAAAAATGTGTTGCTTTTTTGAAAGGTAAAATAGTATGATGTGAAGTAAATTAGCCAGCTTACCCTAAAGGGAATATCTAAATAGCTTTAGATTTAAAAACATATTTCTTCCTTGGTGATTTTGTATCCCAGGGAATTAAAATATGACATAATACAAAACAAGGATCCTTTGTTCTGCGCAGTTTTATGAACGAAGATATGCAGAACGATTTTGTTTGGTGTTCTGCCAGCCAAAGCTAGTGAATTGAGTGTATTTTCACTTCTTGACATACATCAGTTTGTTGGGCTGTTTTTGCAGTCTTTTGGAACACTATTGAGAAGCGTTTCTTGTAAATATGACTTACAACTAGTATTTGCAAATGGGTATTGATTTGTGGGTCAAATATGTGTTTAAATGTCTATGTGGTTTTCCCATTGGTGCAACTTCTGCAAGTGAATAGCGATGGCGCTATTCACGAAATGCATGGCGCGCCGTATTGTGTGTCCTGAGTGTTTGACCCTTTTCTGTTTATGTCTGAAATGAGCTCAAATGTGTGTTCGTGTTTTTTTTATGTTTTCAGTCTATTAAGCAAAATATCTAAATGTTTAAAATAATAAAATTAAAAATTCACATACACTAGGAATAAAGAAGCCTCAAAAACGAAAATGGTGTGTTTTGTAGGAAAACAAGCTTATAGTATTTTTTGCTGACAAATATTGCATCAGATATTAACAGGCAAACACTCTTCAGCTGAAGTAAAGTCTTGCTGAACTCAGAAGTATATTATAGAACATGCATTTATGTTTTCATTTGAAAAAGACTGCCATTTGTACTCATGTTACAATGCTGAGAGACAAGCTAAATAAACAGGAGTATTTACTTAGCCAGGATTTTGCCTTTAGTTAAACACGGGTGAATACTTGCATTTCAGAATGTTGTTTTCAAAAGGTTCCAAAACTAAGGTTCATTATTTTGTATTACAGAAAGGCATTTCAATTAAGGGTTTTCTCTCTTTAAGCATTTTTGTAAGCATATTCGTGGCTCTGTTGCTAAATAAAATTGTCCTTTTTAGAAAAAAAAAAGTGGTGCAAATATTTTGTCATGTTTCAAGTTAGGCTTCTGTGCTTGGGCTTATAAATAAATGCGTCAAAAATGATAGGCAAGGGATGCAGCTTGCTTTTATATGTGGTATCAAAAATGATTGGCTTTATTAAAAATAATTATTTAATTATGAAAAATAATTATTAAAAATAAGTGCTACAAAATTCGTTTTTTACTATTCATGAAGCTTAATGCTCATACTGTGACCTCCTAGCATTATAATTTAAATTAAGTTGTGCTATCCTGCATAATGAGGACATTACCATATGGAATTTTTACTTAGCGCGTAGCGCAGGCGTTAAAAACTCATTTTTCAAAGGAATTACAAGGGATATGTCTAATGTCCAATCTCTGCAAATTGTAAAGAACATTCTGAGGATGATTAATATGTAACACAATTATAGGAGAAGTGTGGCTCAATGGTTAGAGCGGCAGACCCTGATGCAGAGGTCTAGCCTGGGACCAGGGTTCAATTCCCCGCCTCAGTGGGTCTTGGGCTCAAAATTCCACGGACCTGATAATTCTCGCCTCGGTGCCTATTCCAATCATGGAGTCCCACTCTGCAACTCTGGGCAATAGTTTGCTTAATCTCCACAACGACCCCCACAATGCTATGGATGCCTGTCCTCCACCTTGGGGGTGCCCAGGAGTGGACGCTTCACAGGGAAAGCCAGGACGGGTTCCACAGCGGTATTCGTACAAGCGCCTTGAGACCCTTGAGGGTGAGTAGTGCGCTATAAAAGTATCAAATTTACATTTACATAGGATATTTATTTTTAAGTGCCCCTAATATCAAAGTCGAATTTGGGTAAAATAGACCATTTAAAACAGCATTCTTGCCATTTTTAATAGCTTTAAAGTGCTTTAGGCTTCAGTAAATGCACACATTTAGGTACAATACAAATTTGCAGGTTGTCCCCATTTGGGTTTACTTTTAAATGGCCCAGTGAGATCTAATTAAGGTTACTGAAATGAGTACCATTGCAACAAGCATTTGTTCTAAAAACTGGTATGTGTATTAGGTTTTGTGAATTATTCACAGTAAATGTAGGTTAATAATCTCGGAATAGAGATAAGTTTTTTTAGCGCCTAAAAAGGAGAAATTATTTTTCAAAATAGAGTAAATTATTGCAGGTTAGGAGGAATCAGGAAGGCCTTCTGTCTTTGTCAGCCTCACAGTGAGCAGAAGCTGGGGGCTAGGAAAGCTGCAGAGGCTCAAGTTGAGCTGAGATGCTATCTTTAGTTTCCCTGTAAACAATGGAAGAGGCTGTCATGTTGACATATGTGACCTTTTAAATTAGGGCCTTGTCTCTGTGGAATGCAGAATAACCTTGCTAAACGGGCCTCTAAAAGGTGGGGTTTCTGGTTTCTCCATAACAACATCTGTAAAATTTAAGAACTTAATTCCAAAGGGAAAATATAAAAAAGGTTTCTTTGGAAGTCCCAACATCATGTTAAATGCTCTGCAGAACTGATACATTTGTGTCTCTGCTCTGAAAAAAAAATAATGTCTGATAGTTACTTTTATTTGACAGAAAACGAAGTGTTGCATTAAGTCTTAGACAGAAAATAAGATGCAGCCCTTTACTAAAATTTTGAAGGCTACATGCTTAAGTGAGAACAATTTGCCAATTAAGAATTATTCTTCACAGTGGAAATTGTAGGTGCCAAATTAATATGGAGTGTCAGTGTAACAATTTTACTTTTAGAAAGGCAAAACTAAGGTGGCTTGATGTTGCAAGCTGACTGACAAGATGGTAACAGTTAAGTAATGGAAATTTATTTTTGTGTTTGTTAATGTGTATCAGGTTTTGTCTTCTGATTAAAAGTTATAATTGATATTTGTTTGTTATGAGAAATGTCTCTCTTTTGTGTGTTGTGTATATATATATATTTTTTTTGCTTCTGCCTACAGATCATTCATGGATTGTTCTGGGTGATTTTAAGGAAGTCAAGACACGTGAGTTTGGTTGGTTGAAAGGAGATGTGTTTTTGCGTAACTCCTTTGGAAAGAAATGTTCATGTGTTTTTTATGTTTGTGTATTTGGTCCTATCATGAATTGTTCTTGCTGGTCCTGTATGTTAGAAAGTTGTATTTGACAGCAGATATCCACTAACTGGTGATCTACTGTCAAAAGGAGGGTAAGGATTTTAAACCTGACAAATTAAGGAGGCCCGAATTTCACAGTAACAAAAAGTACATGACATGGTGTTGTGTGTCACCGCTCATTCACATATGTTATTGTTTTGTCTATGCTTTTTGTGCTTGATATACTGCAAGTATATCTGTCATTCACATATGTTATTGTTTTGTCTATGCTTTTTGTGCTTGATATACAGCAAGTATATCTGATGGCTTGATGTTTTGTGTGTTTTTTTATTACAAGTTTACCTGTGTTGTGAAGGGATATACATGACGATGTGTATCGCTGCACAACAGTTGGGTTGATTTGCTAAAATTCACAGATAATGATATTTTCATACTGTGCACGACACAGACAACACTTCACCAGTGTATGTCAATTTGGCTATGAATAGTATTCAAGAAAAATAAAAAAGATATACAGGATCAAAATGTGTCACAGTCACTTACTGCCTCTTCCCTTAAAGGAACAGGCAGCCCTAAATTTATGTATCCTGATTGTACGTAAGGATAAATTATAGATTTGTGACTCTTGTGCATGGTGACCTAATTTCTATATTGCATTAGTCAGTTTTGTTCTGCTTCCTAAGTAGTGTATGGCTTTGTACCATAAAGGAAACCACGTTTCATTTTTTTCCCTGAAGAAGGAACTGGAACATTAGCTGAGGTTACCGTATATGGTGTAGCGGCCAAAAGCGGTAGAGTTAAATCTTTTCCATATTTCTTTCACTAGTCAGGTTTTATTATTGTTGATGTATTGTTCAGGTTCACACTTCCAGATTGCAGTAATGTACCAGAGACCCCCATATTATTTATAATTCCCTTTTGTATGACCAGACTGTTTTTTTGTAAAGAATTTTCTTTAGGCCTACTTTGATGTTTCCCAGTCTGACTGTCAGGGTAGTGATGGACTGGTTAACTGACTCAATACTCTCTTTTGAGATGTTTGAGATAAGGAATTTAGGAGCACCTATACGTAATCATTGAGAGAAAAATGTGTTTACCCCATTAGACAATGCCACCATGTGTGAGGACATCTATTCAGATAGAATTCCCATGGCGTATAGCCACTCCTTTGAAGATTGCAGGCCACCTGTTTGCAGTCCCTTTGTTAAATGAACTGTTTTTGTATTTAGTTGAAGGAAACTAACAACTGTGTCACATCTCCTACGTCACTAGGTTCTGCAGGATTAAGTCATAATAACTTGCGGAACTCACCCACAATCCCTTTAGTGACAGCTAACAGATGAAAAGTCCCAGCACCCAGACAGCGATCGCCAGCGTGCCATCAATGGTATCTCCAGAGTGTTGTGCTTGCTTCATCAGAAGGCGTTGAACATCAGAAAAGAAAGAGGAGCTGGTTTTGCCACAGAACCAGAGTTTCAGTGCAAAAGAGCAAAGGAATTGAAGCTTCAGTTTTCCACCTGTCATGTGCTAGTAACCTCTGACAGTGTGCAGTCCCTTGTGCCCCTTGGCCTGAGTTTTGGCCACACACCCCCTTTTCCTTTGCTCCAACGGAAGTGCAGTGCACCGGAGGATTCAAGATTGACAAAAGGCATTACATTATGGTGCCCATGAAAGAGCAGCCTGAGCGTTCTCTGACACTGAGTAATGAGTGTTGGAGCCTGAGAATGTAACCCGGATCTGCATAAAATGATCTGTGCCCTTGATCAATGGAGAGCACACTACCTGTAGTGCCTGCCGCAGAGGAGAGATATTGGTGCACTGCCTTGACACTTTCGAATGAGCAATGAGTGTTTGCCAGGAGGGCACTCCAACGGATACTGAGAAGCACCATTTACATGAAAGGCCTGAATGAAGAGGCCCATGCGGAAGAAAACAACAAAAGTAGATTTGATGGACAATAGAAGCCTGCCAGAGAGGCTTGGACGGACTCTGGGTATTTCCTGTGTGATTAGAATGGGTGTTAGGAGACTGATTCTTATTTTGCTGGCATTGTTTTAAAGTACTATTCTATTTAGTAAAAGCAGAATAAAGTCCATTCTCTGTGGAAGAGTATCCCCTTTTCACCTCAGAGCATTGATGAGGGTCACCACTGTTTCACCTGAACATATAATAAATTACTAAAATACATAGGAGCCCTAAAAATTTTACTAGATAATTTTAGGA
This sequence comes from Lissotriton vulgaris, assembly GCF_964263255.1. Classification (NCBI taxonomy): domain Eukaryota; kingdom Metazoa; phylum Chordata; class Amphibia; order Caudata; family Salamandridae; genus Lissotriton; species Lissotriton vulgaris. The sequence goes on from NC_141695.1 coordinate 1,467,839,772, forward strand.
TTTGTTTTTTGCTTAGGGTTGTGAAAAATTATAATTTCGTTTGTAATAGTGGTCACTACTTTCTCCTGTTGTCTATATGTTCTTAATAACGTGTTTTCTAGTGTTTTTTTAAACATGACGTTGTCATTTATGAGTGGGATTGTTTTTTCTACTCAATTGACTTCTGCACCCACTTCCCAACCTATGTCTTTTCCTACTACTGCTTCTTTGCATTCTTTTCACCCTTTTCCTGAACATGAGCAGGTTAGAAGATCAGAACTCGTAAACAATTCTTTTGTACAGCCTCTGCATCAACAACAGTTAGTAGTGAACATCACTAATTGTTGGGTGTGTGGTCTTATGCCACATACTACAGATAGAGGTATTCCCTATTTGGTCCTGCCGTATGTGGCCTTTGTGCTACTACGTGTGTAAGGAGACCTGTCCCGAGAGAGTTGCTAAGTAATAGGATTATGCTCCAGCAACATCTTGATGATCTGATGAATATAGACCTTGATTCAGATTGACGTGAGTTTAGGTTATTGCCTATGTAAGGGTAAAAGGAGGGTCTGAGGTTCCGTGAATTCTGAACCCTTGGGTTCCATTTTGTGCATGGCAGCCATTTTGTGGTTGCCCTCACATAAGCCGATGACTTTAGCTGACTTCTGGATGACCTGAGTGAACTGACCCTGTTGCCTGAAGCTGACCTTGTTAGACCAGTTCCTTGCCCAGTAGCTGATCAAGATTAAGGATCAGAGCACAGGAGATGCTAAAGTTTGGTATACACATACACACCCCTTGTCCTACTTCTCATCTGTTTCTGTTCCCTCTTTTATGGCTTGTTTACGATATGGGTTGTGGTCTTTTAATATGGGTTTGACCGGCTTGTGTAAGACGGAATGTTGGGCTTTTTGCATGCTTGCAAAAGCTAGGACTGCCCCTTACTTTTGTGCTGAGTTTTGTAACCCTAAGCATATATTCCTCAGACTACCTCATTCAGTTGCTACGGCTTCTGTGTGACGTGGCCTCACTTATTACATTTAATAAAGATGTCTTTTCATATTTCAGCTTCTGTGCCAAGTCCTTTTTTTTCTATTAGTAAGTATTCCCTGAGAATGAAGATTTCAGTTCTTCAAAGGTCCACAAAATGTCTTTCAAAATCACACAGCTAAAAACTGTGTCTGCAAGACTTTAAAACTGTTGCTTTTTCTTGATGTATAAGACTTCTTATTCTCCCAAAAGGCCATCTTAAAATGAATTTGCCTATTACTAACATCATGCATAACATCCAACATGTCTGACCGTTCAATACATGTATTGTAAGTTACCTGTCTAAGCAGGACTCCATGTGCAGCTGAATCAATTCAGAATCAGAGTGGTTTGTAGAATACATTTGGAATTCAAATCTCCATTGTCTTCTTTAAAGGTGAATGCTAATTTACCTTGGACCATCCACCTCTGTTGAATATTGGAAAAATGGCTGCTTCTAATGCATATGGCCTTATGCAACCTCTCCATTTAAAACCTGTAAATTAATTTGAGATTTCGGCTCTTCAAGTGCATGGCCTCTAATACTTATACAAATGTACATATAAATGGTATTAGTCAGGTATTGCAATAGGGGGCAATTTCCTCTGAACTACTGCAAATGTTGGCATTGCACTTCACAACATCAATTAGTAATACATGGTTTGTGACTGGTATTCTGGTGCCCAGTTGCCTGTTTTGAAGCTTTATCAACTTGCAATAGGTATCTTTGAGAAGTAAAACCAAAGATAGGTCAAAATACTGTACACACCAATAGGGATGACTGACATTCTTTTTTCCCATCCACTGCAAGCAAAAGCGAATCTGGGGCCTTCACCAGCCATTTCCACATATTTACCTGCCAGGAGAATCACTTTTGGTGTGGCGATTTTGCCAACAGCATGTTTATGGAATGCAGAAGATGGTCATTTTTAGCCTTTCACACATTTTTCCTAGTTCCTCATGCCCTTCCCACCCCCATACTTTACACTTGCATCCTTTCATGCTGCAGCTCTTCACGTTTCTCTGAATCCTCTGGCTTTGTCATCATTTCAATGCTCCTTCACTCCATCCAAAATCAATCATTCCTTACTGGTTGCCTAAGGCATCTGATACTCCTTGGACAGCATCACTGCTTCCAGTATCAGAAGCAGGACCATCAGCAACAGCACCACCAGCAACCGTGCCATGGGCTGCATACACAGAAGCAACAACATTACAACTACAGTAAGCTCCAATATCTTGGACCTTGCAGCAAGCCAACTGCTAGAGGGAGAGGTGCTAAGGACTTCACCAGTTGTTATCTGCTGGCTCTGTGGGCACCAGGTGATCAGGTGGCACCCACAATCCACGTTTTCACAGGGTACCTTTGCACTCTTTCCCCCCCCTGGGTTCCCACTGCATTCTCACCCAGCCTGCAGGATGGACCATCACCAACACCCTAATCATGGCCAACACCCCTCCTGTTGCTTCGACAAGCAACACCGCAGAACCACCAGCATCACCTTCTTCAGAACCACCCATGCCTCTCCATCAGAGCACCAGTGCATCTTCAAGTTCCATGGCCAACGCGTATTCCAGCACCATGGAGCGACCTCTTCTTGGCCTGCAGCTGATCATGACAACCAACTATGTGTGCCAGCAGACTTCAACCCCATTCCTGGCCCTTGACCCACCGGAAAGCAATTCTGCAGTACCATCACCTATAGCCAATGAGCCCTTCTTGGCATTTGGTGCAATATCCTGCCTTGTTTGTGGGCTTATCCTTTCATGTGAGGAAGTGCTTACTTTGGCCATGGTGGAGACACTGCCAAAGCATGCAAAGTTGTGCACCCTAGTGCAACTCCTGCTAGTCTGGGATCCAGAACTAGGGCAGGACAAGCCATAATTATTGACATGAACCACAGAGCGCTCTGGTACAGCTGTTTGTCCCTGTCTTCTTCATTTCTTTACTTTTTATCAGTCCCCTGTTTTTTGCTTTTTCTCTCTTCTCTTCCACAGTATCTCTGTTTTCACATCTTCTTTCACTTCCATATTCGTACATTCCCTGCCTTTGCCTCTCTTTCCATCTCAACCAGCTTTTGTCTCCCTTTCTTTCTCTCTTTCACCTTCCGTTTCTACATCAATCTACTTTGCTTTCTTTTCCCCTCTTTGCCTCTCTGTCTTTCACCTCTCCTTCTTCCCACACTCTCTTTCATGCTGTTTCCCCTATTGTCTTCATGTCTTCTTGTCTCATCCACTACTGTTTTGTTATTCCCTATGCCCCTTTACCTTCTAATGGTGTTTTTTCTCCACCCAGCCACGCAGGGAACCAGCCACCACTGGAAGCGAGTGTAATGTAGGGTGCACTTATATAGCGCGGCTGTCACCCCAAGGGTATCCTGGTGCTTAGATTACCGAGCAGCGAGTATCAAGGCTGAGAAAGGCACGGTCTACTCTCTAGGGATGGGCTGAAGCCTGAAGGCCTGGGGCCCACTTGGAGAAACCTGGAGGACCACCTCTCTTTTGTTGTGTTTGGAGATGGGCCCGGTGATGGTCATGGTGAAGGTGTAGACCATGGAGCGAGGACAAGTCCCTGCTGTATGTCAATATGACTCCTAAATCTGTCCTTCATTTCTCCTCAATGTGCCACTGTGTGGCATGTAATACTGTTGGTGTACCCTGTATGGCTCTAGGAAACATGTACCTCTGCCTCAGTTTCACTCTTGCAAGCTGTAGTTTTTTGACGCATGTCTCATCACACATTTTAAGCATATGTGTGCACAGGAGATACATTTGCGAAATGAATTAAACCCCAGAGTGGGCTCTCTGGTCAGCATTAGGCCACTCTGTGCATTCTCTTTGCCAAGGGTGACTACTGTCGGCTCAATAGACCAACAGTGCTGGTAGTGATACTGTTCATTGTGCACAGCCTTCTTGCCCATATTTTTCAGGGAGGATCACCTAGTCTATTCTAAAAATCAGGACAGCAAGAGAAGCCCGCCCAGTGGCAGTCTCCCTAGTTTACACACAAAAAGGCAACTGAGCAAAAAAATAAGAAAAAGGAAAGAAAATGGAGGTAGAAGGGTATGGTCCAGAAAGGATACTACTTTTTGGGTCTGCCTTGATAGTCAAAGATATTGGAAAAAAGATGCCTCACTCACTTTATTGTGATATGCTTCATCATTGGCGCCTATCCATGCCTTGTTTGATGGTGCCACCAGAGCAGACTCAACCAGAGAGATGGGAGTTCTTAGATTAATTCTTGCTGGATAAGCAGGGTTCCAGATGAAATTAGAGAATCTAAAAATACCTCTAGGTGTACCCAAAGAATTTCTTTATTGGTAGGGTACCTGGGGTGTAGGTTAAAAATGTGTGCTTGGTTTTTTTTTCATTAACTTTGTTCAAATAATCCTAGTATATTGAAGCCAACATGTTTCAGCCCACTCTGAGAGCCCGTCTGGGGCATTCATCATGATTGGCTATGGGTGCTTCCTTCCTACAACCGGCGGAGACAGGAAGAAGAGGACATAGAAGAGGCAGTGGCCAGCTGGTCCAGGTAAGTGTTTTTATTTTTTCTGTTCCGTCCCGCTCCTGCCCCCGCCCCACAACTCCCAATCGGTAGCAGCCGCTACTCATCAATCGTGTGTAAATCAGTGTATAGGAAATGTTACATAAGACATGTCATCCTTACTGGTAGGCATTTTTTCAGAGTGCTTGGTCTTGGGAAGCACACACTTAGGATTCAGAATGTAAAACAGTGGTTAGGGTTGACTTTACTAATAAGAATTTCTTTCTACCCAAACAAACCCTATTTAGTAAAATTAGGATAATGAAAGGCTGGGAAAAAACATAAATTTCTAACCTAGATTACGAATGTAACATATGAACTGCACAGTAACAAAAGGATCTCTATGACAAAGCAGTGGACCACAGATATATGTACATAAAATACTGTTCTGTGATCTATATAGTGCATGCTGTTTGCAGCAGGTATAGTAACCCTCTGCGCTACCTTAGAGGAGTCACACTGCCACTAGACAAATCTTCAATTGGTCTCCAGCAGGCACATTAATCACCGGAGTTATCTTGGCACTTTTTGTTGCCTGAGAACTGTTGGATATACAAGGAACTCTGCAGTGCTTTTAAAACTGCTGCACTGCTACAAAACCAGGCCCCAGTAACAAAAGCCCCACGCTTCCAGCCTCCCTACCAACACCTGATGCCTGGTACTTCCAGTCACGACTTGATCCCTGACATAGCAGGTCACCACCCCCAGAAACTCTCAGGCACAGGCAAAATTCCATGGGTGCCCCCAAATTTAACGGGAGATTGTGACACAACGATACGATTTCAGTTTGTTCCATGGAAGTAGGTTCTCTGTTCTTAAAGTGGCATTTAGTGTTAAAAGAAAAAACTAATCCTGATTCAGTGAATCTAAAATTAGAAATATCAATACTAAATCTAAATTTGTATGGCCATACATTGTGAGCATAAACCGAAGTGGTGAATGAAGAAATGAAGAGTAACACAAAACGTGATCTTTGTGACAGTGAAAGTAATCAATGATTATTTTTGAGAGGCCTTGTTCAGCAAACTCTGGTCCACTCCATTACAGAAATAACTGAACCCTGCCAATATAAAAGAAAATACATGCCGCATCCGATTGCAAACAGCAAGACAACTTCTCATATTCTCTCTAAAACTTCAGTATCGTTTGTGAAATAAGCTTGAATTGTTTCTACAAAAAAGTGATATTCCTTCCCTCTAGCTGCACTACCTTATCTGTTTCATGACTACATTTCTGTTGGTCTTCTTGAGAGTTTCAAGTTGGAAAGCATGTTACACTCAAATAACACAAGTATTTGTAAAGCCATGTTCTTCCTTGGGGCTTAATAATAACTGTAGTGTTACCCAACAGTACTCAAGTTATCAACATCAGAAGGATGATAGGCTTAGTGGCCATAAAGTCTCCAAACCCAGCCTTAATTATTTCCCAGTGTAGAAAAACACTACCACCCTGTGACTGAACCAGAAACAATATGAAAATGTAAATAAAGATGCATGCACAATCACCCCATTCATGCATGATTCTTCTCCTTCATATCTGGCATGTGCCTCACCATTTAATTAGGGCACCATTCATTCAGATGAGCAACAGAACAAAGTTATAGAAAAGGGGGAGGGAGGAATCTAGGTGAAGGGAGATCTTGCACTCCCCCATCATCTCTTACACAACACCACTTTGACACTCTATCCCCTTGGAGCTATATGCAGCAGCGGCTTCTGCGCTAAGTCAGAGGAGCACCGCCCCACTGCTTTTTGAACAGTGGAAAAAGGAAACATAAAATGATAATAACACTAACTTATTATTATTGTATTTTTCCATGGTCAGGTAGGTTTACGGGGTGGGCTTAGCTGCCGTTACAGCCAGCAGGGGAACGATAGAAGGATAGATGGTGTGGCACCCAAGAGGGACGCCCAAACCGTAATGCACATTTTGCATGTTCTCCATCGGCTGCATTGTACAGCCTGGCTAGAGAACATGCACAGGCTCCTATTTCCTGTCTGAGTGCCTATCCTCGGTGCTCAGACCAATTAGGACATTGCTGTCATGGTGATAGCAGTGTCGTGATTGGCTTTGGGGAGCTTGGGTGATCTTCCTGCTTCCGGCAGGAACAGAAGAGGATGGAGGTGAGGCGAGGTGGCGGCCAGCGGCAAGGTAAGTAACTGTAAAAAAAACATTCTATCCTACCTGCCCCCCCCGTACTACTCTGTGGCAGACGCCACAGGCTACATGGTTCTTAGTATTTGGTAATTATATATTTGACACCACCTCAAACATGGCGTTTTCTTTCAGATTTGTACATTTTGAGATAGTTTCTTTTCATAGCAGACCTGAAGTCTGTGATTTATTTTATTTTATTTTTATTTATTTAAAAAGTTGAATATAGTGCTAGCTTGACCTGAGTGTATCAGAGCGCTTTACATACACACAGTAAAGACAGAAGAACATTGCATTACATAGTAGGAAGGTGGTAAGGAAGCAAACAGAGATAAAAATACAACATGAAAAATAGGTAAACAGTGCAGAGGAGGGAGAGAAAACAAACAAAGGTGGCTAACACAGGCCGGTCACTAACTATCCTTGAATGTCAAGAGAGAGAGGAGTCAACTCGGATATTGAAGTCTATGTTCGTTGATGTTGGATGAGGAAGTGTATGTTGAGGAGATGGAGTTTCAGGTCCCTTTTGAAACAGAAGGAGAGGTTGCATCTGAGGACTCTAGGGAGAGCGTTCCACATCCTGGGAGCATTGCCAGAATATGAACGGTACTGAGTGGTTTTATTTTTCAGTTTCAGAGGGATAAGAAGGAGTGAGTTGGAGCTTCTCAGAGTTCTGGATTTTCTTGCTTTTACCAATTTGTTGTTTAGGTAGTTGGGGGACAGAGAGTGAAGGGTTTTGTGTGTGAAGCAGGCCAACTTGTAAATACACCTTCCTTCCATGGGAAGCCAGTTGAGGGAGAGGAGAGCTGGTGTGATGTGTTCAAATCGTTTCACCCCAGATATGAGTCACAGCTATTACTTGTCTACCGGTTTGTGCCCCGTCACCCTCCCCCTCCTCTTTCATGCTGTGTCTCTCATCCTCCCCCTCCTCTTTCCATCCTTCCTTCTCGGTCTACTTCCCCCGCTCCTACCCCTCCTCCTCTGAATGTCTCCACTTGCCTGCTTTTTCCCTTACGTATATGTCCTTATTGTTTGTCTCGACCTATCATGCAACTATGTAGCTATGCTCTAATAACTGTGTAACCTTTGTAACGATGTAACCTGCAACTATGGTCTGATACTCATGTAAAGCGCTCTGATACCTCCGGGTCTAGCCAGCGCTATATAAAACCTTTGAAATAAATCGAGCGGCCATGTTCATCACTGCCCTTAGTGGGGCTAGGTGAGCTTTTGGAGTCCCTGTTAGGATAGCGTTCCCATAGCCGATTTTAGAGAGAACTGGGGATTGAACTATTTTCTTGAGGTCATCATGGGGTAGCAAAGGATTCAATTTCTTGAGGTGTTTAAGTGAGAAAAGCACACCTTTTGCAGAGTTTTTGATGTGGGCCTCCATTGATAAGTTCTTGTCAATGGTAATGCCTAGAGACTTAACTGAGTCAGATAGGACGAGGGGGCAGGTTAGGGCATCAAGATTCTTGAGCCACTCTTGGATTGGACGGTGGTTACTTTTTGGAGAGAATATAATTAATTCCATTGTATCTGGGTTGAGCTTTAAGTGGTTTGCGTTGAACCAAGTTTGGATCTCGGTTAGAGTGACGTTGAGGTGTTGGATGTCACTGGGTGATTTGATTTTGTAATAGATTTGGGTGTCATCTGCGTAAAGGTGGTAGTTCACTCCTACTGTTTTCAAGATGATTGTTAGGGGCTCCATGAAGAGATAGAAGTGGGAAGGGGAGCGGATCGAGCATTGCGGGACCTCAAGTGTGACTTCTGTTGGCTTCGAGAGACAGGAGTTGATTTTAATTTGTTGTGAGCTGTGCTGAAGAAAGGAGGTGAACCATTTTAGTACTGTGCCATTAATGCCGGAGCGCTTCCTCAAGGTCTCCAGAAGAGCTGGATGATTTACTGTGTCAAGTGCTGCAGATAGGTCAGTAAGGATGAGTAGGCAGGCATCACCTTCATTGAAAGCCCTGTGAGATGTTGAGCATAGCTGTTTCAGTACTACAGCCTTTCCTGAATCAGGATTGAAAGGTGCTGAGGAGGTTGAACTCATCAATGTGTTTGTTGAGTTGGTGGAGAACGCATTTCTCCAATGTTTTCGCAAGAAACGGGAGGTTGGAAATAGGTCTGAGGTTGTTGAGATCGTTAGGGTTGGCTGCTGGTTTCTTGAGTATGGGTGTGATTTGTCCTAGTTGAAGGGAGTCTGGGACATAGCCTGAAATGTGGGAGGAGCTGATGATTTTTGTGCAGAAAGGGGAAATGGTGTGGTTGAGTTCTTTTATAATTATGGATGGGAGGGGGTCCATAGTGTGGTAAGAAGGTTTTAGGCTTGCAATTATACTGAAGACCTTATTTTCCGACATTAGTTCGAAGTCGGACCAATGCGCATTATATTTTAGCTTGAGGCAGATCTGATTGTCCTTGGTAAGAATTCTTTCTGATTGGTCAAGGGTGAGTAAAGGGGGCAGGATAAGAGGGAAGGAGGATTTGAGGTTTGGATGAAGGATTGATCAATTTTTTAGACTTTATTAGAGAAGAAGGTGGCAATTTCTTCACATCGCTCTTTGGGGGCTTTGATTTTGTGAGAGGGAGTGCAGTTTGTTTGGCTTTTGACAATGTTGAAGAGTTGTCTCTGTCTGTTTTTCACCAGATCTAGTTGGCTGCGGAAGAAAGACGCCTTGTTTCTAAAAATGTATTTTTTGTATGCCAGCCGAGCAGATCTCAGTTGCGCTAGATGTAAGGTTGAAGGGTTTAGTCTCCAAGACCTTTCTGTTTGTCAGAGTTGATGGCTTTTGTTATTAAGCTCCAAGTTGAACCTGGGTTTAGATTTGATTCGCCTCATTTGGTTGAGTTTGAGTGGTGCTACTTGGTCTAAAACCTCTGTCATTGTTGAATTAAAGTGTGTAGTGAGGTCATCGGCCATCCAGGTTGAGGGTTGGAGTTGTAGATGATTCAGAAAAGGGGGTGGTGATGAACAGAGTGTCTGAATTAAGCAGACCACTCTTACCCAGTCCAAAGATCAGGGCTTGATCCATCACCGTTATTTATCTCACTGCACCATCCCAGCTCAGAATATGGCTATATGCAAATCAGTCTGTCCCTGGCCCAGTGCATCATGGGAACAGGGCAGACTAAACTACCAAGCCAATTCTTTACCAGAAAGGAGACAAGCTACCGGACCGCCCGGCTAGCTTGAATCCTGATGGTGCAGTGAGAAAGGGACTCATGTCTGAGCATACCCTGCCACACCTATAGTGGCCAAAGACGATTAAGAAAAGGGGGTGGTGATGAACAGAGTGTCTGAATTAAGCAGACCACTCTTACCCAGTCCAAAGATCAGGGCTTGATCCATCACTGTTATTTATCTCACTGCACCATCCCTGCTCAGAACCTGGCTATATGCAAATCAGTCTGTCCCTGGCCCCAGTGCATCATGGGAACAGGGCAGACTAAACTACCAAGCCAATTCTTTACCAGAAAGGAGACAAGCTACCGGGCGGCCCGGCTTGCTTGAATCCTGATGGTGCAGTGAGAAAGGGACTCATGTCTGAGTATACCCTGCCACACCTACAGTGGCCAAAAACGATTCAGAAAAGGGGGTGGTGATGAACAGAGTGTCTGAATTAAGCAGACCACTCTTACCCAGTCCAAAGATCAGGGCTTGATCCATCACCGTTATTTATCTCACTGCACCATCCCAGCTCAGAACCTGGCTATATACAAATCAGTCTGTTCCTGGCCCAGTGCATCATGGGAACAGGGCAGACGAAACTACCAAGCCAATTCTTTACCGGAAAGGAGACAAGCTACCGGGCGGCCCGGCTTGCTTGAATCCTGATGGTGCAGTGAGAAAGGGACTCATGTCTGAGTATACCCTGCCACACCTATAGTGGCCAAAAACAATTCAGAAAAGGGGGTGGTGATGAACAGAGTGTCTGAATTAAGCAGACCACTCTTACCCAGTCCAAAGATCAGGGCTTGATCCATCACCGTTATTTATCTCACTGCACCATCCCAGCTCAGAACCTGGCTATATGCAAATCAGTCTGTCCTTGGCCCAGTGCCTCATGGGAACAGGGCAGACTAAACTACCAAGCCAATTCTTTATCAGAAAGGAGACAAGCTACCGGGCGGCCCGGCTTCCTTGAATCCTGATGGTGCAGTGAGAAAGGGACTCATGTCTGAGTATACCCTGCCACACCTATAGTGGCCAAAAACGATTCAGAAAAGGGGGTGGTGATGAACAGAGTGTCTGAATTAAGCAGACCACTCTTACCCAGTCCAAAGATCAGGGCTTGATCCATCACCGTTATTTATCTCACTGCACCATCCCAGCTCAGAACCTGGCTATATGCAAATATGTCTGTCCCTGGCCCAGTGCATCATGGGAACAGGGCAGACTAAACAACCAAGCCAATTCTTTACCAGAAAGGAGACAAGCTACCGGGTGGCCCGGCTTGCTTGAATCCTGATGGTGCAGTGAGAAAGGGACTCATGTCTGAGTATACCCTGCCACACCTATAGTGGCCAAAAACGATTCAGAAAAGGGGAAGCTTTTTTCCTTCCCAGTATAAGAATTGGCTTGGTAGTTTGGTCTGCCCTGTTCCCATGATGCACTGGGCCAGGGACAGACTAATTTGCATGTAGCCAGGTTCTGAGCTGGGATGGTGCAGTGAGCTAAAAAACGGTGATGGATCAAGCCCTGATCTGTTGACTGGGTACGAGTGTTCTGTTTAATTCAGATACTCTGTCCATCACCACTCCCTTTTCTGAATCGTTTTGTCCACCATAAGCGTGGAAGGGTATACTCAGATGTGAGTCCCTTGCTCATTGCACCATCAGGATTCAAGCAAGCCGGGCCGAAGACGGCTGTAATGCCAGAAACCGGTCCTCGGAAGCTTGTTTCCTTCCCAGTATAAGAATTGGCTTGGTAGTTTGGTCTGCCCTGTTCCCATGATGCACTGGGCCAGGGACATACTAATTTGCATGTAGCCAGGTTCTGAGCTGGGATGGTGCAGTGAGCTAAAAAACGGTGATGGATCAAGCCCTGATCTGTTGACTGGGTACGAGTGTTCTGTTTAATTCAGATACTCTGTCCATCACCACCCCCTTTTCTGAATCGTTTTGTCCACCATAAGCGTGGAAGGGTATACTCAGATGTGAGTCCCTTGCTCATTGCACCATCAGGATTCAAGCAAGCCGGGCCGAAGACGGCTGTAATGCCAGAAACCGGTCCCCGGAAGCTTGTTTCCTTCCCAGTATAAGAATTGGCTTGGTAGTTTGGTCTGCCCTGTTCCCATGATGCACTGGGCCAGGGACAGACTAATTTGCATGTAGCCAGGTTCTGAGCTGGGATGGTGCAGTGAGCTAAAAAACGGTGATGGATCAAGCCCTGATCCATTGACTGGGTACGAGTGTTCTGTTTAATTCAGATACTCTGTCCATCACCACCCCCTTTTCTGAATCGTTTTGTCCACCATAAGTGTGGAAGGGTATACTCAGATGTGAGTCCCTTGCTCATTGCACCATCAGGATTCAAGCAAGCCGGGCCGAAGACGGCTGTAATGCCAGAAACCAGTCCACGGAAGCTTGTTTCCTTCCCAGTATAAGAATTGGCTTGGTAGTTTGGTCTGCCCTGTTCCCATGATGCACTGGGCCAGGGACAGACTAATTTGCATGTAGCCAGGTTCTGAGCTGGGATGGTGCAGTGAGCTAAAAAACGGTGATGGATCAAGCCCTGATCTGTTGACTGGGTACGAGTGTTCTGTTTAATTCAGATACTCTGTCCATCACCACCCCCTTTTCTGAATCGTTTTGTCCACCATAAGCGTGGAAGGGTATACTCAGATGTGAGTCCCTTGCTCATTGCACCATCAGGATTCAAGCAAGCCGGGCCGAAGACGGCTGTAATGCCAGAAACCGGTCCCCGGAAGCTTGTTTCCTTCCCAGTATAAGAATTGACTTGGTAGTTTGGTCTGCCCTGTTCCCATGATACACTGGGCCAGGGACAGACTAATTTGCATGTAGCCAGGTTCTGAGCTGGGATGGTGCAGTGAGCTAAAAAACGGTGATGGATCAAGCCCTGATCTTTTGACTGGGTACGAGTGTTCTGTTTAATTCAGATACTCTGTCCAATGAGCTAATATGAATTTTTATGGTCAATTGTGTCCCCTAACGTAGACCACAACGGCTCCATGTACGTGCTTCAAGTACATGTATGTTCCCTCCAAAACCAGCTATGAAGACGCAAATACATTTGCGTCCAACGTTAACATGTCCTCTTACAGTTCCACCATGAATGGGTCGAATATTCAGTTCCTAAGTATGCAGTGCCACCGTCTTTACATGGTGCACTTTCACGTTTTTCTGGCTCTGGCGAGCTAGGCCCTGATTTCTGCCATTGAGCCCTTTCTGCCTCTGAAAGCTGCAGCCTGGATCCGCATCCATGACCCTTGCCTTACTCCCTGCGCGGTGAGCGGTGCCTGGCTCGGCCTGCTTGCCTGCCAAGACAGTATTCAACCTTCAAGTTATCTGCTCCGCTCCTCGAAAATACATTCCTGTCTAGTGTTTTAGGAAAACATCTCCACAGCTGCAGAGCAAAGGGCTCGGCCTTTCTGTCTCCGTGCAAGTAATTCATTGCTCCCGTTACCATGGTAGGCCCATGGCCCCCTCACATTACACGTAGACACGTAGTCACATATGCACGCACTAGCAGTCAGTATAGGATAGCCTCTGCCCGAGAGACCTTTCCTTCTAGATAATACAGTTCCTCAAACACAAGATACCAGATATGATTTGGGTTTAGGTTGCTCTGACATGTCAGACTTCTGTCTCCCTGCATAGCGTAAATGTCAAGTCCCCTTCACCCTCCAGTTCCACGTCAATCACACGTCATGCTGCTGCGCGCGCATCTCTGCTACATATTTCTGCTGACACTGCAGGATTCCTCTATGGATCCACCCACCTGTGACACCTTCATATGACGTTGTCTAGCACACACCTCCGTGTACGCCCTCGTGCACGCCTTCTGTTACGCACATGTGTTCTTATCTCTTTTCTCTCAGCTGTTACGCCTTCTGTATCCATCACCATTAAATGCATTTACTATGTATAATGTATTCTGTTAATAAAGCATTGTCTATCCCTTCCTGAACCCTCGTGGTGATGGAACACGATACCTGGTTCGAACCAATTCCATTTTATGGAATAAAACCCTAATAAACTCAGATGCCACGGACTCTGCCTCTCATTTTTGATTGAGTTATTCTTATTGAACTTTACCGCATAGAAATTCAGTATAGGTAATTTTTATTTACCACATAATTGGCGCCCGAATAGGGACCCCTCCCCCACCTTACGCGCCGGCGGTGCGTTGCAGGCCTGGTCCCCTGCCACAGCCGTGACGGACGTTTACGCGTACCTGCAGGATTTCCTGTATCTCCCTCAGGCCAACGGAGGTGACTGAGGCTGCGATCGACACCCAGACGAGGCGGTGAGGAGTGCGGAGGATCCCGACCAGAGCCCAGCCGAGAGAGCAAGGTCCGAGGTGTTCAGAGGCCCACCAAGTTCCGAAGTACCTACGTCACGAGTCGAGTCGAGTCGAGTCCGGTCCAGTCCAGTGTCGAGTCCAGTCCAGTGTCGAGTTTCCGAGGCCTTCCGTTCCGTGCTTCCCGGTGAGTACCGTTGCTGGGGACGCATCTAGACGGGTGCATTAATTTGTGTCCGGTCAAGACGGGTTTGGGTACACAGACCCGGTCTGCACTGTTTAGCAGTGTATCTGTACTGTTTAGCAGTATATCAAGTACTCAGCTATCAAGTTATTGTTCGTTTTCCGAAATGTTTTAATGTATTTTTATGTCGTGGTATGAGTGATTGTTTGATTTTCATTACTGTGTTTATTGTATTAGTTGTGTCCAAATCCGAGTAAGTATCAAGTATCAAGTATCACGGCTCAAAATGCCGCTGTTTTCTAAATTGAAACAGATAGGAACTAGAAAAGGGATACTCGAGGAAGCTGTTCCCATCCCACCCAGGGACACTCCAGGATATTTTATGTACCACAAACACGGCTTAGACGCTGTATTGTATCTCGATTTGTGGGTGGATTACACCAAGGATTTAGCAGAGAATCAGAGATGGCCCGCTACAGGGACATGGGATGCCGAGTGCATCATGAGAGTAGAGGAAGCGTTATGGAAAAAGAAAGCCAGACAGTCACAGAAAGATGCCATTGAACTATGGCGTAAAGAATCACACAGACGGACAGAGAAAGCACTCAGAAAAGCAGAGAAGAGTAGAGAGGATTCTGATAAGGCCAAAGAGAAAGAACTACTAGAAGAAGGAGAACGAGTTAGAATGGAACAACACGATAGACGGAGTAATGCCATTATAACAGGATTGTATCCAGTCCTGGCCGAAAGCCTGCCCAAGGCGACCCCGGAAGTACCGAAAAATCTGCCCCCTCCATTGGTTCCGACTAAACTACGTCACAAGACTGCAGCAGATATTTTTCTTTCTTCCTATTTAGACGAGGTAGCTCCCGAATATACCAATGTTCCACCTGCACCTGTACGACGCACTGATCGCCTTCCCCAACGACAGACCACTCCTCCACCACTTCCTGCACCCCCTACTAATCCTTTTGGAATTCCGTTACAGCCACCACCGACCCTACAGACAGATCATGCTCGAACCTCCGCCTCAGGAGGCGCATCAGGAGGTTACAATACCCCGCCACCAGTACGCCGATTAACTATTAGAGAACTAGCAATGGAACGTACCCCGAAACCAGTCACAATTGAAAAGCTTAAAGAGCTTCTTACAGACTGTAGATATGACCCAGTACCAGGCAAAGACGGTTGCATGATATTAGCCTCAATACGCATAAGACGTGCTGCAAATTTTTTGGTTCTATTTCCAGGAATGCAAGATTATCTAGACAGGATATATCATTTTGTTCAGACTGGGGAGGGTCAGGAATGTATTCACGAGGCCATGGCACATCAGAAAGTAGACACTCAAGGTGTATTATTAAGGTTTCTCATAAACTGTTTCATAAGAGAACGAGACCGGCCTGGTGTAAATAAAGAAGAGATGGAGGTACTAACTACATGGGGTCAGAATATAGCAGACGGAAAACATGATAAAAAGGCATGTATAGAGGCCATGTACAGGAAAATACGTAAAGAAATAACAGTATTCCATGCAAAAGAGAAAGCTGAAAGGGAAGCAGAATCAGACGCGAATAAATCCTCAAAGGAGGAAGAGCCAGAAGATAGAGGAACGATAGCATATGTAGGAAAGGGTAGACCCTTTAATAAACCGATACGTCCAGAAAGCAAGAGACTTTTTCACTCCGCTATGTCAAACCCGAAGACTCCTGAACATCTATTTCAGGCTACCGATAAAATACTTCAAGAACGAATGGGGTACCATGTACTCAATTCCATGGATAATATGAATATTGTAAATCTCTCCGTAGTCACTGCATAGTGACATTATTGATTATGTTTTTTCGGAGTCTTTTGATTATTGCTGCAAGTATACTGTTACACATATATTTTCCTATTTTCAAACGTGCACATGTTTCTTCAAATGTCACTACCGAACATACTTTCAGTGAACTGCCCCCGCACGAGTTATCTTACTGACTTGCGCTGCGCAACAATACATTCATTAGTATGTTACATCATTCCCATCAGACCAGCAATGCTACCAATTGTTGGATATGTGGCCGACTCCCTCCCTATCAGAAGTACAAGGGAGTTCTGCCCCTCTTTCCGTACCCGTTCACACACAATGGTTCCTGTGGTGCATGGTTTAGTTTAATGAACTCTTTAGATTCTGATTCCGTAGTTTACCAGGGCAACTGGGTATGGGGAAATCTGAATAAAGTATGTTTCCCTGACAAGGAGGGTCTTCCCCAAAGGACAGGGACCGATCTAGAAAATGAAGTATATGGATTAGGTAACTTTACACTTAACCGCATGATTCTGAATGTCCAGTCTGAAGCCGAATCAGTCTTGCCCGCAATGTCAGTATTACCAGTCAAAGGTGAATTATGTGTCAGAAAGAATGGTTCAGTACACCTGGGTCATAGTAGATGAATTTAGTGATAAAGGCAAGTCTACATTTAAAGCTTCCCGTCATTCCTATTTCATTTGTGATCATACAGCATATATACGCTTACCTCTAGATTGGGATGGTACTTGTTACATTGCATTCCTTCTGCCACCTGTTTTCCTAGCCCCTCCTGATTATCATAGGGACTCCCATCTAGTACTCATTAGACCCAAGAGAGATCTCCCGATTGTCGACTACACTGAAACGGCATGGGAGCAGTATACAGACTTCAATAAAGGTTTCTTTCCCTATTTAGGTGCTGTTTTTAATAGTAAACTGATACGTAAATTAACCAGAACCCTCGAAGAGGTAGTGAATGAAACTATTTCCGCCCTAGGCAACTTAACAGAGGAGCAGTCTGCTATGCGGATTGTTGTTCTTCAAAATCGTCTTGTCCTTGACGTCATCCTGGCCGATAGGGGCGGAGCCTGTGGAGTCATCGGATCGAGTTGCTGTGTTTTCATTCCAGAAAACGCACCATCAGTGTATAGAGCCATAACCCGTCTTCACAAAATTGCAAGTCAGATACACCAGAATCCAGGCACCTGGACTTGGTCCGGTTGGTTTTGGAGCGTACTATCAGCCTGGGGATAGAAAGTCCTATCCTTCCTCGGAATAGCCCTTCTCATAGTATTCAGTTGTTGTCTATGTCTGCAATGTGGGCCAGCGATTTGCGGCTTGTGCGCCACATCATGTATTCCCCATTCAAGTCCACGTTCAAAATCCCGCCAGAAAAAAGAAGAACAAATGATGTTATATGAACAAATTGATAGACTAATGAAGATCGATATATCATGAAGGGTCCGTAGGGGACAAGGAGGGAATGAGGTAATATGAATTTTTATGGTCAATTGTGTCCCCTAACGTAGACCCCAATGGCTCCATGTACGTGCTTCAAGTACATGTATGTTCCCTCCACAACCAGCTATGAAGACGCAAATACATTTGCGTCCAACGTTAACATGTCCTCTTACAGTTCCACCATGAATGGGTCGAATATTCAGTTCCTAAGTATGCTGTGCCACCGTCTTTACATGGTGCACTTTCACGTTTTTCTGGCTCTGGCGAGCTAGGCCCTGATTTCTGCCATCGAGCCCTTTCTGCCTCTGAAAGCTGCAGCCTGGATCCGCATCCATGACCCTTGCCTTACTCCCTGCGCGGTGAGCGGTGCCTGGCTCGGCCTGCTTGCCTGCCAAGACAGTATTCAGCCTTCAAGTTATCTGCTCCGCTCCTCGAAAATACATTCCTGTCTAGTGTTTTAAGAAAACATCTCCACAGCTGCAGAGCAAAGGGCTCAGCCTTTCTGTCTCCGTGCAAGTAATTCATTGCTCCCGTTACCATGGTAGGCCCATGGCCCCCTCACATTACACGTAGACACGTAGTCACATATGCACGCACTAGCAGTCAGTATAGGATAGCCTCTGCCCGAGAGACCTTTCCTTCTAGATAATACAGTTCCTCAAACACAAGATACCAGATATGATTTGGGTTTAGGTTGCTCTGACATGTCAGACTTCTGTCTCCCTGCATAGCGTAAATGTCAAGTCCCCTTCACCCTCCAGTTCAACGTCAATCACACGTCATGCTGCTGCGCGCGCATCTCTGCTACATATTTCTGCTGACACTGCAGGATTCCTCTATGGATCCACCCACCTGTGACACCTTCATATGACGTTGTCTAGCACACACCTCCGTGTACGCCCTCGTGCACGCCTTCTGTTACGCACATGTGTTCTTATCTCTTTTCTCTCAGCTGTTACGCCTTCTGTATCCATCACCATTAAATGCATTTACTATATATAATGTATTCTGTTAATAAAGCATTGTCTATCCCTTCCTGAACCCTCGTGGTGATGGAACACGATACCTGGTTCGAACCAATTCCATTTTATGGAATAAAACCCTTATAAACTCAGATGCCACGGACTCTGCCTCTCATTTTTGATTGAGTTATTCTTATTGAACTTTACCGCATAGAAATTCAGTATAGGTAATTTTTATTTACCACACCATCACCACCCCCTTTTCTGAATTGGAGTTGTAGATGGGCATGAATCAGGGATTCAAGTTCGGTTAAAGGGACTTCTTTGATGTTTCTGGTCCAGTGCTTAGGTTTGTCATCACAAATAGGTTGGTGTCTGAAAGTGCGTCAAACTTGAATAGAATGAGGTGGTGGTCGGACCAGGCAATGGGAGAAATCGCTCTCAGAGAGACCAGTTAATTTTTGGTAATGATCGCATCTAGCTTTGCACCTTTGATGTGACTTGGTTCATTGCAGAGTTGTTTGAGGTTGCATATTTCAAGTAGGTTGAATAGGTTCTGGACAGAGGAGTCTTCTGGGTTGTTCCAGTGGATATCGAGGTCACCCTGGAACATGTCTTTTGTGTCTGTCAGGAAGAAACGTGTTATTAGGTCTGTTAGTTCTTCGGTGAAGAGGGCCCGCTCTCTAAGAGGATGGTAGATGGTGTGAAATTTGATGGGTTAGGTGCCCTTGGCAGTGAGTTTGACACCCAGGTATTCAAACGATAGGTATTCTGCAGGTTTAAGTTTTTTAATCTGTATTCCAGCTTTGTGAATGATGGCTAGTCCCCCACCAGTTTTGATCGGCCTGTCTTGTCTGATGATTTTGTACACTGGGGGAGTGAAAATGTCAAGAATGGGGGTGGAGAGGACATTGAGCCAGGATTCTGTGAGGAAAGTGATGTCTATTTCTTCAGCGAGTAGAGTTTCAGCAATGTCTGTGGCGTGTTGTACTGCTTATTTGCAGTTTAGGAACATGCAAGAGAGAGGGTGGGGAGCCTCGATGATGGGGGGAGCTGAGTGAATAGAGGTGTATTGATCAGGAGGTCTAGGCGAGTGAACAGTTTTAGGAATTTTGTTAGTACCAACAATAACAAGGATGGTGAAAGGGGCAGTATTCGGACTCAAAGCGAGGTAAGAGTCGTTGATCTCATCAGGTTTCGGTACCAAAAAGGGGTGACGATCCCAGTTGGGTCGAAGAGCCTGACTCGCCGATGGAACGAAATGTCAAGGAGTGCCCTGTGGGGCCATGGGAGAGGTATTGATGGGGGTGGGAGCAAATCTACCCGGGGATAGGGATTATGGTGGCTTGATCCTCTTGAGAAGGTCTTCTTGTAAGTATAGGAAATCGGCAGCAAGGTAGTTAATTTTCCACTTCATTCTGTTCAGTTGCTGTGTTATTGAACTGAAAAAGCTTATGTATTTGGCAGGGGCCGAGAATGACTTGGGTCTGTGGAGGGAGAGAGAACAGGGGTCGGGGATTGGACGGAATCGGTAGGATTAGGAGAGGGGAGAGGTTGGACGCGGAGAGCCTGGTTAGTAATGCTCCCATTCAAGGTGTTGGGAGGAGGAGTAGTGAGTGTAATGTCCAAGTGAGGAGGGAGAAAACGTTTAGGTAGGAAGTCAGAGTGTAGTAAGGGCTGTGGAAAAGGGTCTGTGTTGGAGGAAGGGGTAGTTTGTGAGGGAGTGTTCAGAATATATGGGGTCGAGAGGGGAGTGCCTGTGGTGATATCAGTCATGGGAGGGCTGTGGTTAGTGTCCGAGCTTTCTAGATCGAGATCAGCCTTGTGGTGTTTGTTAATTGTGAGTTTGCTGTTCCTGGTGTGATCAGTTGATTTACTAATGGTTGGTGTTTGGCGATTTAGAGTAATGATAGGGGTAGTGTGATGGTAGTGAGTGATGGTGGATATCCATGAGTTGAAGAGTGGGTGTTCAGGGCATGGGAGTTTAGATCTGTTCCACATTATTAGTGAGGGTGGAGGGGGATAGGGGAGATAGGGTTTGATGGCTCAGTTGAGTTGACAAGGAGAGTAGTGTGGGGAAGTGGCGGTCAAAAGTGGTGAGGTGCGGGTTGGTGGCCTGTAAGAGAATGGTTCCAGTTCTGTAGATAGAAATGGTGAGTTCCCCTTTGAAGGTCGGAGTGATGGTTGTGGAGAATTTTTCACCATAGGGAATGACTACTGACTTTGCGACTTGAAGGTGAAGAAAGAAGGTGTTTTTCCATTTAGTTGGGGGATTAGTGTATAAGATGAAGTTAGTTTTGTGTTGCAGTTGGTCACTGTGTGGTAGTTATCTATTATGAGTGTTTCCGGGTGTTGTTTTAGAGTAATGTGCTTGAAGTTCTTTTTAGCATTACTGGTCATTTTGTCTGGGTAGTTAATGGACCAGAAGTTGGGTCCATAATGCATGAGATTAGAGTTCCGGGTGGGGTGAGGCGGGCGCTTGGTTGCTGTAAGAGAGATCGAAATAAGAGTTGAAGGGAGGAGAGCTTCCTTCCTTGAAGTTCAAACCGATTAGCAGTCAGGAGCAGTCAATTATGGACAATCATAGACTCTGAGCACTGCCAGGAGGGTAGGGGGTTATCAAGACGAAAACTGTGTCCACCCGCCCACCCTACATGCATAAGGGTTGGAGTAGGGATAATATTACAGCGTAGTTGCCAATTTTGTACAGGTTACAGGGCATAAGCAGTATCTTGGTGGGTGGTGAGTCACACGCGGGGGGAGAACGGTGTACAGATAACAAAAGAAGGTGTGTGGTACTTCGTCAAGCTAGAAAAGAGTTTCAGTGGAGGGTGTTTGGTAGGAAAATGAAGGAAAGTTTGGATATATGGGAAGAGCTCAGCGAGTGGAACAGGGAAGTATGAAACAAGGTATGTGGGCTTGGGGGTGAAAGTTGGTGTGAGGAGTGAGTGGTTACTGGAGGTGTGGGAGTAGTATCATATTTACAAAGTTTGATGTTATTTTTTTATATGTTGATTAAAATTCAACTTAAGTGTTTGCAACTGTGTCCTAATAAATGGCCTTTTACCTTGAATCATGACATGGATTGTTTTTTATTGACGAATCTCGGTATCTTACAGGTGAATGTATGCAGTAAGATGAGGACTTAGAAACGTTTGCTAACAATACAGTCACAGTATTAAATGTTACATAAAAGCTGAATATTCGTAAATGTGCAGAGGAGCAAAACCATAGATATTCTGGTATGATCAGGTTTCTTGGGTTCAGAAATTAAGATCCTGCTGCTGGAGATGGCAGGCAGTGGTGCATGGGTCCACAAACCCCTCACCCACCATCGCCCCTACGCTGTGGAGATTACCAATAAATCACTGTTAAATACTTAGCGAGAGCAGTTCAGAGTGTGAAAAAAACAAAGGAACATGGTGATTAACCCCTTCATGTCCTGCCACGACGGGTCACAAGCTATTTTCGGATTCGCTGCCAATGTAAACAAGTTTGTTTTGAACTCCCCCTAACTGCTTTCTAAGCGAGAGCAGATGTCCGGGCTCTGTGTCGCTGCATGGCGGGGCTTCACACCCTGCCTCCCCCTCACTCGTGTAGCAGTTAGTAAGATTTAGCAGCTGGGTGTCAGGGGCCTTCCTAGCTAGAGAGGTCGTGTCCAGATTTTACCAGTAGGGAGTGAAACCATCCTTCATGGTCTGATAATTGAAATCCTGGGACGAGGGTGTGTGGGAGGAGAGGGCGGGAAGGAAGGTGGTGGAGAGAGCCGGAGAGCTCGCGCGTCAGAGCATGAGGAGACATGCAGTGCAAGAGGAAGAGAAATGTGTTTAAACATTCACCACCGGCCATAGGCGCCTTGCCAAAGCTGTGGCGCTTGCTGTTCGAGGAGGAGACCGCGGTGGCAGGCTGGCCGACATATTGGAACTGGAACGTTCTGTGACAGCATCAGGCCTCTGAAAGGCGGGTTGCGGCCATGAAGGGTTGGCGTAGGCTTAGATGTAAAACTTCCGGCTTTATTTTTTGAATATATTTCAAAATATAATTTATTCTATTTCTTTTTTTAAATGTTATGAAGACAGAATCTTGTCAGATGCGTGTCTCGCCCACACGGGTCACTGTTTTCCCATCTTGCTCGACCCCCTATCTAATTCCCCTTTCTGCCTTTCTCCTTCTTGCTTTGGGTCAAAGTCCAGTGATAATGAATAAGTCTGAGTCCCCATAATTGATTGCCACTGCCCACCACCTGGAAACACTGGCACAAATTAAGCTCTGCTGACGGCTAAACACCTGTTGAATACTTTGTATATTAACAAGAAAACATGAAGTCCATGTTTGTGAAAAGAGAAAAGATATGGATTAGCAAAGTAGAGGAAATGGAAACAGCTACAGGTAGAGAAGATCCAAAAATAGAAGATTATGGAGAGAAGGACCCAACCCAGCAGCCTTCAGCCAGCATTAGCAAACCAGGTTTGATTCTATAATTTAAGGAAATGGGCAAAGTCAAGAATCTGAAGCAGGCAGTGCTGTCTCTATCAATAATAGCACAGCAGGTGCGCTAGCACAGGGGTCCAGGGTTTTGGGTGTACCAGTGCACCTCACTTACGGCTGTCTTTTGCTCCACAACTGGTGACCTATTTTATTTGCTTGCATAAGGGCCTCCACACCCTTGTTATGCCAATGGTGATTGGGGAGAGGATGTAGCCTTACAGCTAGAGTTGCCGACTGTGGAGGTGGGGTACCAGGTTCAAGCCTCAACGTCGGCTCAACATCGTATGATTCTGGGCAAATCACTTAATCTCCCCATGTCTACCAAAAATTCAATATGTCTTTGTGTAACGTATCTGGTGCTCATGTAAAGCGCTCCAATACCTTTGGGTCGAGTTTGCGCTATATAAATCTGCAACATCAAAAAAATTGTACTATAGAGCAGCGTTCCAACACTCACTGCTCGGAACAGTCTCAGACATGAACCCAGGCATGCATTGTTCATGCACAAGTTCAAGGGCGGGTTAAACTGTACATGGGGATCCTAGGTGCTTGTTTTAGCCCCTTAGATTTTGATGCAATATTTTGGCTGTGTATTTATGCAAACAGAGTAAAAGTAAGCGGGTGTACAGACATCTGGGGTCTGGTGTGAAGAATTTTGCAGCTTATAAACATTGGAAACATTGTCACTGATTGTTGTGATGGTATATACTTTGTACATCCACCTGGTTATTAGTGTCCGGAACCCTATAGACATGTCCATGTAGGACCAACATTAGTTGGCTGGGTGCTATATTGTTTAGTTTATTTGTACAGTATGAGTTCCCCTGAGAATGCAGTGCTTATCTACTTTTCCCATATACAAGGGCACACCCATCCGGAATAGTTGTATCAACAAAGAAGTCACTTGCTAATAAAGGGGCATTATCAATGTCAATCATACTGGCTATTAAGGCATACTATTCACGGGAGGTACCATTAAGGGAATGGTGCAGCTGCATGCTTCTGGCTGTAGCCTAGAAGTGTCATACACTTGGTCTGGAATGGCAGACAGCAGTGTGGGAACATGGGATTTATGAGGTGCATTTCTCCTAAGTTCCCTAGGGCTTTATGTGTTATCGGGTCATACTGTGAGTCTTGTGCCAGGAACTAGTGTGTGTCTAGCTGAGGGATAAGACTCGAGTTGGACTCTCTCCAATCCGCAAGGGTTGAGGTTCCTCCTTCCATGGTACACCCTCTGGGACTGAAATCCCTCTCAGAGGCGACCTGCAGCAATGCCAAACTTTCCTCTCCTTGGGTCCTCTAGGATCTGTCTGTCCCTAGGAATGCCGCATCCCACTTTAGGGTCCCTCCAAAGGGAACTCATGTTTTCTTTCTACCTCCACTTAGGTCCTGGATTGTCAGAGACCAGATTTGAAAGATAACCATTCAAATTAATTAATTTTCATGATTTCCTTATCCATAGACTATTTTAGAGGTGGGCATGGTTAGTGGGGGTGGGCGGAAGTTATCCACTTCTCCTCATTGAACCAAGTGAATTCAGAAAATCAAACCTGATTCGACAAGGCTGAAGTTTACAGATTTCACTTCACTTCACAAGTGTAGTAATGAGCAGCAGCGGCCACTTCATGTGGCTGGAGGAGCAACACCCCCACCCACCCTTTTCTAGACAAGAAGTGTGTTTGTCAGGCTAAGCAAAAGTCAGCCTGACAGAAACTCTTCTTGTTCCCTGTCAGGCTGCTAAGAGTTAGACTTGCTAAAGGCACAGGCACCTGGCTACCTGAGATGAACTGTGTCAGGCTGAGGAGGATTTCACAGCCCTGTGGGCATGACCACAGCCTGGCAAAAGTGCCTCAAGGCCCTCGCCCTCATGATGAGGGAGAGTATCACTGATAGCCTAGAACCTGGGCAGTTCACTTTTAAGCCCTAAAGTTCCCAGGACTGAGTGTCAATCACCTTTTCACAGATTTGGGTGGGCTCAGTAGTCTCACTGACCACATCGCTCTCTTTGACAAGTGAGGGACTGCTACCTTTTCCCATTGACTGACCCAAGCTCAACCAATGAGAGAAGGCAGCAGACCCAGCCCACCTAGGACCTCCTAGACTTCCCTCCTGGACAGCCTCAGTTTGATGTTTGATGTTTTTTGATGTTTGATTCATGTGTCCATGTATGTATGAATGTATATATGTATGTGTGGTGAGTGTTGTAAATAGGTATGTGTGTGTCTATTTGTGAATGCATGGATTTGAGTGAGTGTGAATATGTGTGTGTGACCCCCGCTCCTCTCCCTGCTACAATTTCCGGCTGCCGCTGATAATGAGTGTCACTTACTCCTATCACAGACCCGAGAAAACAAATGTTAATGCTGGATGGCACTATAATGTCATCTCTGCTCCCTCCTCTGCTCCCTGTGGCTATATGCAGACTTGCAGGAAAGCAGCAGAGCTCTTCTGTGTCAATATCTTGTTATTACATATATATTAAGGGTAAGGAAGAGTAAGTGCAAGAGGGAGTAGGTGAAGACGGCAAGACATCATGTATATTTATAAATACATAAGAAGGATATGGGGTCGTGTAGTCTAAGAGGAGGTTGGGGAAGGTAGAAAGAATACATAGTTGGTGGCAAGAATGTTTTGTTTAAATAAAATAGAAGGTTAAACGAGAGCGAGCCATGGAGAGGTAGAAAGAATGTACACTGTCTTTTAGTGAACATTTCAAGAGAATGATGATGGGAAGCTGTGTGGAAGGTCTTGAAAATCTTGGTTCGCAAGTGACACCACAGCCAACTCCAAATTTGGTTCTGGTTTACAAAATGTCACTTGGAATCACTTTGTATGAAAAAACCTTGTTATTGATACGAGTGTTTGATTAGGACAAAGGCTCAAAACGTTTCTTAGGAGCAAACTGTCAGCATCATTGAATTTCAAGGTTGCAGAAGGGCTGCCAACTCTTGATTATTCGTTGTACCTCTTTCTTCCACCACACTAGAGTTCCTGCCTTTCTATCTATGGGGTCGAATATGATAGCGGATAATCCGCATCCTCCGGGCCGGCGGAAGCCACCGCCGGCCCGGAGGATGCGGATTATCCGCTGCGGACTGAGAAGAGACCCCCGCCAGATTAGGATGGCTGGGGCATCTTTTTTCAGTCTGCCGCTTTTCCGCCGCGGTCGCCTTCCGACCGCGGCGGAAAAGCTCTAACCTGACTGGCGGTGTCTATCAGACACCGCCAGCCATATTAGGATGGGGGCGCTCCTATGCCTTTCCACGGCGGCATTTCCGCCGTGGAAAGACATACAGTGTTTTCTTTGGGGGCCCGTTGAGGGCCCCCAGGTGTGAAGGGGGGGTTGGGGTGCACATGGGGGGTGCCTATGGTACCCCCCTGCCTTGCTATGCACGAAGCGGCAGGCACCACGCAGTGCCTGCAGCTTTGTGCATGCAAAGTTAAACATGCATTTTTTAACATTGCAGCACCCGCCACAATGTTAAAAATACAGGATGTGACCACCAGGGTGACGGTCACATCCTAATTAGCATGGAGGGACCGCCGATGCCCCTGCGGACGGTCCCTCCTCCTCTGGGGTGGTGGACAGACGCAGGTCCGTCCGCCATCCTAATAGGCCCCTTAGTCTGTGCTTTATCCCCCATTTCACCATTTTCCTACCTAATCGTTTTCTATCTTCTTTCTTCTTCTCCTTTCTCCTTCTCTCTCTTGCTCTGTGCCAAAACATGTGGATAAATGAAAAAAGTCTAGTCCCATCAGGTACAAGCATTGGCACAAGTTACACATTGAGCACTACATGAGTTTGCTGTGTCATCTGTTGAGGATCTGAACATATAATCTTAGGGCATGATTTGCTCTGTGTCTCCTACAGACAGAAACAGAATAATACTCATGCAAACACTAATCACAAAAATACAATTCTAAGAATAATAAAAGAGGGAACGACCACAGCTCCCACTAGTGGGAACCATAAACACAGCACATGTGTGCTGAAAAGTCAAATGAAAGGGAGAGGTGGGCAGAGACAAATTGTTGAACTATTTCCCAAGGGGAAGATGTGGGAGAAAGCCAACATACTAGTGATACTGACTCGAACTTAAAATAGGACACATAAGGCCTGTAGAGTCCATTAAAGTAGTTTCCAGTCAAACATAATGGCCTCCCAGCAGAGTGGGTGGCTGCATTGCTCTGTGCAGGAGAGGAATTCAGAACTGACCTATCAGGAATGGAGAAACTATTCTGTGGGTTTAGCCAAGAATAAAGGACACGTTCTTCTGGGCAAAAGATATTGGCCTTTGTTTCCAGGGAGTATTTAGTATTTTCCAGAAATAAAAAAAAGAAGTGAAACATCAGTG
This sequence comes from Lissotriton vulgaris, assembly GCF_964263255.1. NCBI lineage: Eukaryota > Metazoa > Chordata > Amphibia > Caudata > Salamandridae > Lissotriton > Lissotriton vulgaris. Next base: position 1,467,867,209 of record NC_141695.1, read on the forward strand.
CTTCTTAGAAAGAGATAAACTTATCTGACAAATGTTTGACCACGACTGTTTTTCAAGTTTGAAAAATGGGGCGCTCATATTGCGATTTAGTCTACATGTTTGCTGAAAATGCTTACGTTTATGGAAAGATGTGCTTTTCTAATTCAGAAACAGTCTTTAAATGTCTGCAGTGTGCCTATAGCTTGAAAGTTAGGCAATGTATGCCAAATTTGAGACGCAAGGTACAGAACTGAAAGTTGTAATCACAGAAAGGGAGAAATCGAAGCAATTTGCAATATTCTAGGTACCAAAACTATGCGCAAAAAACATTCATCAATATTTTTTTACACGATTTCTGTCTCAAATGAATTCGATTCAGTATATATGTTATGTTACATTATGTTATGTCACACTATTGTAGTGTGCCACCGCCACTAGTGTGGAATTGTGGCTGAACTCTTGAGAACAAGATATAACATTAGTGCATCTGTAATCAGAGTCGAAATTGGTTTGAGTGACATTGCAGCAAACCTGTTGAGTGGCCTGCCAATTACTCTGTCACATGGGTGTTTGTCTTGTATATATCTTGTGTTCAATCAAGAGATAGGCAGGACCAATACCTACCGTGATGCTTCGTAAACATATACTATGATGGGCAGATGCTGCCAGAGGGGTCACAATTAAAACTGACAGTGTTACTTTTTTTGGCTGTATGACGGTACAGCGCGTACCGTTACAACGTGTACCTTTACGATGCAGGTTTAACAACGCAAGTTGCTACAACGACTTGCGTTGGGGGGCGCTGGATAGTGAATAGTTTAATTTACTATCCCAACTCCAGTCCCCGTGGATAGTAGGGAAGGTGTTGGATAGTAAATTAAACTGTCCCCTATCCTAGAGCGTCCTCCAGCGAAAATCGTTGTAACAACTTTACTTGTAAATCCTGCGTTGTAACGGTACCGCCTTGTAACGGTTCTGTTGTAAAGGATGTTTCTCACATTTTTTTATTTAATTTTAACTTTAAAAGGACTCTCCTAGTCGCCCCAGTACTTGTCAAGTTAAAAAAAGCAAGAATGGTCAACAGTGACACTCTCCTGTCTCATTCCAAACACTCTGCAGAGATAGTGCAAATTAGTGCTATTGCACAAAGGGGAAGGTGGAATAATGCAACTGGGTATGTCGCAATTGTGTCATAGTAAGACTCGTACAAATTTGCCACACTCATATTTTTTGAATAAGCACATTGTATTAATTTAAACAGTCATCAGTAGCATCCAACAACAAACAAGGAACATCACCATCATCGTGACCGAGCACAGGGCGGAATGTCAACGTCTATAAACAACAATAGTGTCCCATCAATAATCCATGATGTGCCCACCACTCTTCCAGTATTTTATCATGTTTTTGAGGGCAGCTCCTTGCTTCATAAATTGGCTTTTTCGTGGCGCGCACACCATTCTACCTCCTTTCTCCAGATTGCCAACAAAGAGGGTTCTGGCAGTTTCCAGGCGCGGACGATGTCCTGTTTGGCCACCAAAGAGGCTAAACCTATGAAAGTCTTTTCGGATCTAGGGGGCATATTACCAAGGGCCTTATTGCCTTTTTAGCTGGAATTTTTCCCGCTAAAGCAGCGATAATTCTTTCGCCCTATTACCTAGCTGTCGCTAACACCAGTTACCGACAGCTAGTAGGAGATAGCGATCATCTTGGGGCCCACTTTGCATGTCAGCAATAATTATCGCTAATGACATGCAGAGTGGGAGTGCCAAGATGAGAGCGACTGGAAACAGTCGCTAACATCGCTATCTTCTATTACCTACTTTTGGAAATATTCGCGCTAAGCGCGAATATCTCCAAAAGCTAACGCCTGCTCTGAGCAGTTCTTAGCCATGTTATCCAATGGTAGGTGGATAACATGGCTAAGAGCATTAGCTCGGTAATGCATGAATATCGCTGGCTTTTCAGCGATATTCATGCATTTCGTCCGATTTTTACCGCTTTTGAGATAAACCTTGATAACAGCAAGGTTTATCTGCGATAAAAATTGGCGGAGCTCATCGATAATAATATTGCCGCTAAGCCAACATAGCGATAATTATTGCTAGTTGTTGGTAATATGCTCCTTAGTCCCCCAGCTTCCTACGCTACATTCATATTTTACACATACCATGAGCACATTAGTATGGGGTGTCCCCAATGTCCAATGTTCTCATTTCTTTTTCAGGGGACATTATATAATCTGTACATTATAACATATTCATTTGTGTGTTAAATAATGGCGCACAAATTGTTTAATAGTCCATTGCTCACTTTGCCACTGGATTCAAGATAGCCTGGCTGATGAGGGCTGTGAGCCCGAAACCGGTCCCAGGATGCTTGTTTCCAGTCCAGGAAGACATGGCTTGGCAGTTTGGGCTGGACTGTTCCCATGAGGTACAGGGTCAGACTGATTTGCATATAGCCATGTCTGAACTGGGGTGGCAGAGTGAGCTAAAGAATGATGATAGATTAAACCCAGATCAGTTGACTGGGGGTGAGTGCTTGCAAGGTTCATCACTCTGTCCATCATCCCCTTTGGTTTTGCACAAACTGTTTAAGCCTGGGGCTAGTGAAAAGTACCTTCTACTATGTGCTGATAACTAACTCAGCACCGGAACACATGGAAATTTACTTCCCTCAGTGTTCAGTTGCCACTTTCCAGGGACGTATACAGACATTTACTGAAGAAAATCCAGGAAGATGAGGTGTTTTCATACCATTTACCAAATGTGCTTTTTGACATGTATTTGTACATTCCTTTGACTATAAACAGAAGCACTTAATCTGGTAGAAAGGGCTGAGATGGTAAGACCATTACCAGTAGCAATTTCTGCAGTGGCGGCACCTCTGCTAAGGCTGCGGAGCATCGCCCCATTGCTTTGAAACAGTGAAAGAAAGGAAAACTAAAATGATAATAGCAAGATACTCACCTACGCCTATAAATACCTCAACATCACCAGACCCCCAATACCTCACGAAAGAATCTCCTTCCATGCACCCAAGAGAAACCTCCGATCCGCCGACCCTGCCCGCTCCAAATCCAAGCGCATCCGCAGAGCCAGAACTGGTGGAAGAGCCATCTCCTATATCGCGGCAAAGACCTCAAACGAGCTCCCGGTCGACATCAGACATGCCCCTACTCTGCACATCTTCAGGAAGATCCTCAAGACCCGGCTCTTCGACTAAATGGAGCTGCCCCCCCAGCGGGCGAGTAGCACGCTTCACAATCCCCTGATTGATTGATTGATAGCTTGATGTTATTATCATTTATTGATGTCCTGCTGGGGCAGCTTGGCAGATGGTGCGGGCTGCTCTTCTAACAGAGCACGGCAGGGGGAGGAGTGGTGGTCACACTAAAGTATGCATGACGCTTTGGCTGGCCCTCTCATCATGCACAATTAGCATGTTCCCCACACAGGCTACATTATACCCTGGGTGGAGACCATGCCTAGGTCCGCAGTTCCCATCTGAGCGCCGAACTACAGCGCTCAGACCTATCATAAAGCTGCATTGCAGCGCTGTGATTGGCTCCGGGGAGCCTGGATGTGCTTCCTATTCTGTGACTTTGGCCCAACGTGCAGGGGAGATGACGCGGGAGAGACGCAGCAGGAGGTACATGTATTTTTCTGTATTATCTTTTTTTAGATCTCCTTACTCCCCCACAAAAACCCCGCCCGCCCCGCCACCCGGGATCCATGCCCGCCGCTACTAAATCTCTGCCATACTTAGATGTTGGTCCAAGAGGAGTACCAACCTTTGGAAAAAGTGAAGAGTTTCCACTGAAGTTTGTCTCATAACAGCTCTTGCATAAAAAGTTGCTGGAGACAATTCCAGTATTACTCCTATATGAAAGTGTTACTGGATCATCTGCCAGTCTTCTACCAATACTACCACACCATCTCCAGGTAATACTGAACTTGTTCCCTAATGTTTTTTTCAGAGAAATAACCAGTGATCCAGTTACTGACATTTTAACTTCGAGCATCCTCATTTCCTGTGGCCTCTTAATTCTGATGGGGCCAGTGACACCAGTTATTGGCCCCAGCGTAATTATAAGACATGCAGTGTTCCAACGGATCTGTTTTTTTTATTTCCTCACCCCCTATGTATTCAATACACTTGTTATCAGTAGCAGTGGGGATGGGGAAAATATAGGCCACTCGTAATGAGAGCGTGAGCCATTTCCACCCACTTCTAAATGATGGCAAATTGTTTTGTTAAACATAGCACAAAAAGACTTTTACACAACCAGTACAAAAACAATTGCTGTGTTTTGTTCTGAGGCCCAGGGACCTGTGGAATATCAATCTCTTACAGTTAAATGAATATGTTTGTGTAGGAGCACTATTTCATAGATATTTTTAACATAAGTGCAATGGACATACAATATTTATATTATCTTTTAAATAGCACATATAACAGTCCAAATAGTCTTTTCAAACTTTCAACATTACATAACGAAAATCATCATCCCCTTAATTTTTACAACTCTCTTTGAAAATATATTTGCTTACTAATTGGCTATCTGCCTTCCTTCCATAAATATATATAGATCAGGGATTCTCATCCTTATATCGAAATAAGGGGCATATTACCAAGCAATAGCGATAATTATCGCTATTGCTTGGTTAGAGACAAAAATTTACAGCTGAGCTGCGGCGATTTTTATCGCAGATAAACCTTGGTATTACCACGGTTTATCGCAAATGCGATAAAAATCGGCCGCAATGCATGAATATCGCTGAAAAGTCAGCGATATTCATGCATTACCGAGCTAATGCTCTTAGCCATGTTATCCACCTACCATTGGATAACATGGCTAAGAACTGCTCAGGGGCAGGTGTTAGCTTTTGGAGATATTCGCGCTTAGCGCGAATATCTCCAAAAGTTGGTAATAGGAGATAGCGATGTTAGCGACTGTTTCCAGTCGCTAACATCTTGGCACACCCACTTTGCATGTCATTAGTGATAAATATCACTGACATGCAAAGCGGGGCCCAAGATGGTCGCTATCTCCTACTAGCTGCCACTAACTGGTGTTAGCCACAGCTAGGTAATAGGGAGATAATTTTATCTCCGCTTTCTTAGCTTTTAAAGCCAAAAAAGCGGAGATAAACTCCCTTGATAATATGCCCCTTAATTCCACTTGACCCGGTTGTTAATTTGCATATTGTAGCACGAGAGCTGTGCAATTGCTATATTTAATAATATTGATCTTGCCAACTGTTGGGAAGGGTGAAATGAGTCGATGCATTGGAAAATAACTCATTCAATCAAAGTTTTCTAAACATTTATAGCTTTTTTCTAGAAGAAACAGTAATTAATACTCGTCACAGTAGATCTCACAGTTCAGCTTACTGTTATAAAGGCTCAACATTCTATTACATTAGGTCTATTGTCATCAGTTAAAGCCTTCAACAGAAGAAGAAACAAGCAACAAGCAAACCGAGCAATGGATTAGAGAAGGATCAGTGTTTCATTGCATTGAATTTTTCAATTTATATAGCACTTAAAAGTCCCAATGAAGAATGAGATGCTGTTTATACACACTCTGCCTGAACTCCATCACTACAAAAGCAGGGTTTCCCCTAAAAGCAAACAATTAATCTCATTGGGCGTATTTAGCTCATCTTTGGTGCTTATGTCTCATTTCACAATAATAGTAAAGTCAGAAGAAATAAGGACTTTCAATGGTTGTTGTTGAAATTCCTGAGAATTTGGAAAGGGTGACTCAAATCTGTGGCAGGAGCTGATGGGCCACAGCCCGGTCATGTGCACACAATCGGAATCCTCTGACTTTCACTTGTTTAGGTTCTGAAGAAAGTTCAGGCTTGATGATCTGAACCAAAGTGCTGAAAGTCAAGTTAGGTTGAGATGGGTGTTGCTATTCGAACCAGCAGTTTGAGCCATAAGCTTGCAGCGAGCAAGGTTTCAGGGCCCCAGAAAGCATATTGACCCTGCTGTTGTTCATAGTGATGTGTGTGGAGCTCCTGTGCAGAGGCTAGACTTGAGGAAGGAGCTTCAGAAGAGTTCTCACATTTGTGGTGGTCTTCAGGTGACGTTCTACAGACTCTTGACAACATGGCAGGCTTCAGTGCTTCACCTCCGAAATAAGACTGCTACGCTTTCTACAACACCCAAAGGCAGAAGTCATCTCACAGGACAAAGCAATTCCTAGTTTATCTTGTATTCCACTTCAGCATCGACTGCAGAATATTGCATTCCCAGAATATTGTGGACAAAATATTGAGGACCAAAATAATGAGAAAAGACGAATATATAGGTAGGCATCATCCTGGCACCTATGTGGGCCATGATGATGCCACTGGATTCAAGATAGCCAGGCTGATGAGGGGTGAAACCCCGAAACCGGTCCCAGGATGCTTGCTTCTGGTCCTGGTAGGACCTGGCTTGGCAGTTCGGTCTAGACTGTTCCCATGAGGCACAGGGTCAAGACTGATTTGAATATGGCTGGGTCTAAACTGAGGTGGCAGTTTGAGCAAAAGAAGGATGGATTTAACCCACATCTATTGGCTTGGGGAGAATGTTGGATTTGTTCTGCATTCTGTCCATCATCTGTGTGTCAGGCAGGTTAGGTGCAGGCATCCTCGGGAGCCCTGGGCTTGGTGCCATGTCCCCCTAACTAGGGGAGCTCTTTGTTTAGTGTTCGTAAATACATCTGCAAGTAATTAGGGGAAGGAGGCTACTCCCCTAAAGTCTTGCATAGGTTTTTTCGGGCTTGTAAACTGGACACACAACTATGCCGAAGATCACACAATGTGCCCGGTGCCTTGTGCACACGTCCTATGATCCCGTCTTCCAATTCCTTTCCTTCTGCTTGGGTGAAAACCCTAGACCCTGTATACTACTCCACTTCAGATTCCTCTTGTCTAGAAGTTCTAACACTTTACTAGGATCTGAGAAGGAAATTGTCTTGTCTCTGTTGCCATTATCTTTATAATTGTTAGTTCAAAAATTAAATACTTTATCTTTGTTTGTCTGCACTTGGACCTGAAACCCAAAATTGTTTTTACAGGTGATTGTCTGTTTGGCATAAACCTCTATGAGTGCAATTATTTCTCTATTGCATAGCATCTGTATTAATCCTTTTGTTGCCTACAGAACTATGTGTTGATATCGATACAGGATAACCATACCATGAGGATTGTTTCTATTTGCCAGTGGCACGACCATTAGTGTCAAATTTTCAAGAAAATCCAGTTTAAGAAGGTAGGAACCTAGCTCTCTAGAAATGTTTATATATATATATATATATATATATGTGTAAAACTTTATTCGGTTATTACAACCATCAAAGTTTCAACCAACAGCCCAAACATTAAAATAACAATAAAACAATAAAAATACACAAATCTCCCAAGTGAACGCAAGACCATTTCCGTTCTTGCACATTGTCCATATGTACCGGTTATGAGTCTTTTTCTATTCCTTTTCCTTTCTCTTCTATCTTTTCCTTTCTTTCTTTCTTTTCTTTTCTTTTTCCTATTCTTCCACTTTTCTCCTCTTTCTCCTCTCCACCTAAAGTTTACATTTATTACATGCCATTTGTTTTATTCCATTTTTCTTTTACTCCCCACTTTGTATTGTATGGCCTTCCGATTGTATTGTATTTGAAAAAACTTGAATAAAAACTTTCTTAAACAAAAAAAAAGCAGAATGCTTCAGAATCAGATACAATAATAGCAGCAATGTATAAAATCTACTCTCATCAGTGAAAAGACCCTGGTGTAAAGTGCTGAGTGCTTTTTATCGCTATTTTGTAGTGCAAACATGGCCTTGATGCATTTTGAGCTAAGATATAGCACTAAATGAGAGCAAGCAACCACTCATGCTTGCTAAATGTTCTCTTGGGGTAGGGTTTGCCCCAATGTATTACTCACATTTAGCGCTATTTACTTAGTTCAAAATGCAGACCAGTGTCCAAAATTAACTCGGGGATACATTTTGCACTAGGAAACAGCACTAAATGCAGTAGAACACAATAGGTTGATTGATAGACAGACAGACAGACTGACAGACAGACAGACAGATAGATAGATGGACAGGTAGATAGATAGATAGATAGATAGATAGATAGATAGATAGATAGATAGATAGATAGATAGATAGATAGATAGATAGATAGATAGATAGATAGATAGATAGATCATTTTCAATCAGAAAAAATTTCCCCTTTTCTCTTTCTTTAAAGAGAAAGAGAGAATATATATGAGGGACTATGGCCCTTTCTGCTAAAGGCTGGCAATGGGATTGCTTACAGAACAGCCAGAAATCCGAATAGTGAATGCTGTTGGCAGGCTTCATAAAAACTGTCATCCTGAATAAAACAACAATGTAAACAATGAGGATACGTGGCAAGCCAGCTCATTTATCCAGAGTTGAGCACTGAATTAATATTTCATTTATTGACAAATGTTCATGTTGTGCATTGACTAGAAGTTTGTGTAATGTTACATTTATAGTCTCACTTGCCAATATTAAACTTTTAATCCATTGAATTAGCTTATACTATTAACCCATAAATTAAAAGTAACATCAAGCGCATCAATCAAGCACTCTGTTGTGTCTTGGAGTTGTCAGCATTATGTTAAACACAATAAATAAATATATGCTTTCATTCATACATACATACCTACATACTTACATACATGCATGCATACATAATACATACTGACATAGGTTGTCAGAACTACTTCACAGGATCACAGGGAAAGTAGGAGCTACTGGGTCTAAAAGGTGGTTGAGGACGTTTTTACTCCAGATGTCCTGGGGCCCGGCCTGATGTGGGCTTTGAGCAACTAGTACCACTTCAGGTAGTGCTGGTCAAGACTTCTTTGGGAGGAGGAAGGTGTAAGATAAGCACAGACTCACAACTACAACTCAAAATATGCCCAGTAACACCAATAAATGATTTTCCAGTCAAATTCTTGCTTTTATGTAAAAAGGAGTATTTATCTACTAACACAAAGTGCAATGTTACACACTGCAAATAATATACACAGTCTTCTTAAGGCAGACCCCCTAGCGTTACCTGGGTTAGCTCCTGTCACTCTTTCTTGCCTATGAATGATGCTTATTTCCCTTTCAGATGTGGACACATCCCGGCTAGACAACGCCAATGAGTTCAAGTCTTAGAAGTTCTACTAGGGCTTTTACAAAAGTCCATGTATAAAGTCCATGCATATGGACACATCAGTCAAAGCAAAGACCCCAAGGGCCTGACGGCAAGGTGACAGTGTTATCACACTAGCTGAGATAGTGGTCCAGAGTCTCTGGGTGGGAATTCCCATCCTGGTAGCAAGCAAGGTTCTGGAATCTGCAGATCCAATGGCAAGGCTTCTTCTCTCATCTGAGAGCAGGTCTTGGGTGCTCTTGGATTCAGCTGGTGAAACTTGGTTCTAACGGCACAGGTCACTGTCCACTAGCGATTGTGACTGCACTCTGCCCTAGGGTGATGGCTGCCCTCATGGACATCTCCAGGACGACAGCCCTTATTAATATCCGTGATCTCCTCCTGGCATCTGTGGACGGCATAGCAGTGTCGACAAGGTGACGACCCTCTTCAGGTCCTAGCACTACCAAGAGCAACAGTCCTCCATTCCTGGAAGTATGGCACCAGAGCGGTGACCCTTTCTCTCAGCAGCGGCCTCCGCCTGGCACACGGGTAGATGACACGATTTGTGCAGCTTTCCAGTCTTTTCTGCAGCCCCCAAATGGCATACAGGCGTCACACAGCACACTCGATCAGAGCACTGGATTGACATTCTGTTCTCAATGGACCAGAATCTTATACTCCATTCCCTGAATCCTGTTGGTATGACCCCCACTGGACCTCACTCCCTACAGCCAATCTACTTTTCCTTACAGGGCCTACTGTTCTTGGGCCAGGCAGAACCTGGTGATCCAGGTTCCAGAAGAGTGTTCTTGATTCTACTGGGCGATGTTCCCTCACCCAGTATGGGAGACTGTCAGACCGGCAGTCTCCAGTCCTGGTCACATCCAGCAGAAGTTTTGCTGAGCTTCTACGTTCTGATGTACAGTTCCAGTTTGACTAACATGGCTCACAGGCTCACGTATAGCCCTGTGCATTTATGCAACCACAAACGCTATTTCGTGATGCCCAGTTCGTGTGCAGGACACATGTATCCCAATGCACACACACAACCACACACACTATTTTCTGATGCACTGTACCTTCTTGAAGGTGCACACATGCATCCCAACATGCAAAAGCAAACCTGTGTGCTATTTTCTGATGCATTATACCTTTCCAGATACATCCCAGCACTGCACACAATCCAATGCAGACCAAAGGTGAGTTAAGCGCACAGCAGCAAAACTTTACCAGAGTGGGTGTGGACACACCATTCTGGTGACACAGGTGACAAAGACCTGTTCACTCTACTTATCACTAAAAACTAAAAACACACTGTATGCTGTCACCACCGAACTCATGCTACTTAACTTCTGGTGATGGCAGATCACTTCCACCACTTGAAGGTAGTGCTTTGTGTTCTCTTCCAGTCTAAACAGAACTCGCTTCATGAGACAGGCCTAGGTCATGGTGCACACACATGATATGTGTTTGCTCATGGCTGAAGATTGTTACCAAGGATCCATATATCACTACAGTTGGGGCCCTCAGGGCAGAGGTACACATCTACACATCTATCGCCATGCGGATGACTTTTCTATCCCAACATACATAGTTCAATAATAGAAAATACTAGGCTCAGGCTTAATTTTAATTACGCAGAGTAATTGGAGAAATTTCAGTATTAATACATTACCTTAGACATGGAATTACTGATAATTATGCAATTACTCCTGCTCGCATAATTATAGGTAATTTGGAGTGAATACTACAGCAAGTGCACTTCTAATGAGTGCGAGTGGCAGCTCGAGGTCGTTATCCCAATTCTACTGAATTTAGTGCTATTTATTAGCACAAAATACATCCTCACGTCCATTTTGGACACAAAGATGCATTTATTTCTAAGAAAATACGGCTAAGTGCTGGGAGTAACCTGGGGGAAAATCTTTTTGCAAGAGCACATTTAGCACGTGCGAGTGGCTGCTCACTATTTGTGTTTTGTTTAATTTCACACTATTTCTTAGCTCAACATGCATTCTTGCATCCATTTTGGACTGTTATGTGACGTTACAACGCATGCCATTATCCTGCATGCCATTGCAACGCCATACTTTACCCCGACTTGCTGTCGGGGGAGCGCTGGAAGATGGAATAGATACACACATTTTTTGTTCCAACTCCAGTGTGTGCAACAGTAGGGCAGGTGTTGGAGTTAAATCCAACACCTGCCCTACTGTTACTACTGATAAACATCTATGTATTCCCCTAGGCCATGCTCTGAGTAGGAACCTGTTTTTTGATGCCAAAAGGTGATCTTTTGTTGCATTTGCTGGGGAACTTCAAAGGTTAAAATAGAAGCAAGAAGGTTATTCAATTAATAAATAATGAACAAAGGGTTTCATCCTGTAAGCCTTTGGCTTAAGGTTCATATTTCATAACCAATGCATGACTAGTAGACTTGTGTTCCTACATAGATAATGGATCCAGGATGGTAGATTTTCCTTTGGAAAGTAAGCCCACATTATCTATGTATGTACAACAAAGATAGGAAGGTAGTTCCCAAGTTTAGGTGAAGAGCTGCTCCGGTTTATGGAGAGCTTCTACAACACCAGAAACACTCTGAATCCGCTCACATCAAATATCTCTTTTTGTAGTATATAATCACAGGATTAGCCCGATGATATCCATGCTGAACTGGAAAAGCGAAAAGCATTTTTGCCATATTTGCTGCAATCTAGTTAAGCATAGGATTAGCTAACGCTATCCATGCCGAGTTTCCAAGCACTGCAGTACAGCGATGGATTAGTAAAATGCCCTCCCAAACAACCTGGAGTACACAAAAGCATCTCCTGACACGTGTTTCATTCTTATTAGTGCCATCTTCATTAGGGCATGGCCAGCAAAACAGGAGTGCCTTGATATTTCAGTTTTACATGTGAGTGCATAGCTTGCTTAGCTTTTTTTCACGAGTAGTCGGAAATTGTGTCAAGCTGTTAACTTGCAAACATTTTGTATGCAGAGGCATTTGTTGTTTAGCACAACACAAACAACACATACATGTCACGGAAATCCTGAAATGGACATGGAAGTACACCTTGTGCCATCCTACAAATACTTAATGTGTGTTGAGTAGTTTTTGAAATAATTATTTGTTCTTCATGAGGCAACAAACTACCAGCGATCAAAGGCGAACCAAAGAACCCTAAGAGAGAAATGCTCACCTGTGTGGATGGACTGTGGGGCATTCCTAATAGTCCAGCTTCTCTCATTGCCCTTTAGGGGCCCTTGTCTTATAACACTATTCCAAAATGCAATCAGCAGTTCCCCGAGATGTTGATATTAACACTTCAGCAAAGGTAAATGTATCTAAACATTATTTATAGGCAATGTTAAGCAGAATCTATATATGGTTTTGGTCGAGAAAAAAATTATTGAAAATCTTCATATCTGCGTAGAACTGTGAATAGCAGCACTTTCCAGTGGAAACATAATTGACAGACGTGGTCCTAAAACACACTATGAGATTTGATGGATTTAGAAGGTCGGGATGGATAAGAAGCACACTGAAGCTTTAGCTCTTGGCAGAAAATTCAATTCTTGACATGAATGTGCCATACAAAAACAAAAATGCTGTGATCTAAAACTATGTATAAAACGTTGTCTTCAGTTTAAAGAAATTGCTGCATTCTCCCTGAGTGTCTAGAATGATCATTGGAGACATATTTACCTAACTTTAAAAAAAGTAATGTACACATTTTTGGCATATTTTCTGGGGTGGGCATGACCCATGTAATTCAGTGTAGCTTAATCACACAGACTTATCCGAGAGTTCTGTGACATTACGCTTGATTACATTATGAGTAGTTATGCGTTTAGTGCAAAAATGCAGTGGGTAGAAGGTGTTGGATTTGTGTTGGTTTTTATTAATGTAGCATTTAAGTAACTTTAGGCATCGTTGCAAGGCAAACACGTTCCTGCCTAACAGTACCAAGTTGTCTGCCTAGAACTGAAAACAAACTTGCTTGCATTCAACCTTGAATGGAGTCTGACAAACCCTTCTTCATTTTGCATGTACCATATTGTTCTATTGACTGTTTAGTATAGGAAAAAGGGCCTTCTTTGTGCTGTATAAAGTCAACTAACAACACGTTTCGTCCTGAGGGGGACTTTATCAGGGTTCAGAAAAAGTTTCTACTCGCATGTAGACTTTCTGTGTCGGTACCACAGTTGCAACTTGGTGTTACTCTGCGGAGCCATCTTGGGGAGTGATTGTACACAATTGATTTACTTATTTTGGTCCTTCATTTATACAGAAATACCGCACAAAATGCTCTGAACGCTGATGAAGTCCTCGGGACAAAATGTTTTGGCTGGGCTGGAGTGCGATGTTTGATGAACTTAAATAAAACTATTTTGGATATGGTATTATGCTCCCACTTCATACTGGACTGTTAATAAGAAACATTTGTTTGTTCATCCAGTTATGATGAATATTTTTAATTTATTGAACTTTCTATTGATTTCCTAAACAGATTGAGCGTTCCCTCTTTTGTATCGCTTTTTCATAATGTTTGGTGTTTTCCCATCAGTGGGATCACAAGAGGTTGAGCACTAGCTCTCTATACCGAAGTACTGACACCAGTGCGACCATCCTAGGCCAACAGTGCTCTTCTTTGTGTGAATAATGTCTCACTATTTTCCACTTATAGCAACAAGTACCACACTTCACATATTTCTGCAGATTTACAGGACTGCCTGTTAACACTTACGCTATGTTTATTAAATTCTGTATAAGGGTGTTTTTGTTGTTGTTTATTATATTTTTATTTGACATATATAGCCATAAAAAGAAAATGCTGCAATACATACAATTAAAATCTGATTTGTACAGACTCTGTAATCGTAAAAACAGTATAAAACACAATAAAATCCTGATAAAATTGACAAAAGGAACTCGACCAAACCATCAGGAGTATCTAGTTCATCATTGGCAAGGGGAAGGAGTCACCTGTACATTAGGTATTCATTTGTACATCCACCCTAAAAAACAAGGGCCAGGGGAATCTCCAAATATTGGTGACATCACATTTCTGTCCCACCCCTTTTAAATGATATAACCGATTCCTTCAATGACTCCTGTATAGCAATAAAAAATCTGCCCATTGCACATGTCACATTTAAAAATCTCATATTTATCAGCAAGCTAAGCGCTTGATCCCTACTAAAGATTTCATAGACAATAAAAAGGGGTTTCAAAAATATTTTCTGCTTTTCTAAGAACTACAAGCAGTCTAACAGAATATGTGGGCCTTTGCATTTCACTTGTAATCCACATGTGCAAAAGCCTTGTTCATTCATCATAGCGGATTTTATCTTCCAATCTGTGTTGCATGGGTTCAGGCCCACTCTAAATTTCAAGATTATATTTCTAAGTTTTGGGTTAGGCGTGGCCTCGATATAGGGAAATATTTGATCGTTGGTCCACCCGTTTATCAAGAACCTAGAGGACGATTTACTCCTCAAATAACCCAAATCTTCCTCTCGGGCCTTCGAATTAAAAATAGCACGCAACACAGACTTGGGAATCTGCTGCCCCAGCCTCCATTGGTCTGGGTTCTAGGGATAATTTTACACACAACTTATCTAGCCAAATTCTAGCTTGGGAAACCCAATTTAGTTCGCTAGCCTCTATTTCTTTTTTACAGAGTTTTGCTATTTTACCGGGCCCCTCTCCATTTATTCTCTGCCACAAATTCAATACTGCTTGCATACCCCGAAAATTCCAGGCTGTAAGGTGACATTCCACTCGAACAGCCTGTATCATTGTTGACGGGGGAGTGCAAGGAGCTGTTTAACACATTTACCCTCTTCTAAGTTCCAATCTGATTTACCTCCCATATATAATACCTCAACACCATATTGGAACTATGGGCGTACCAATGCATTAAAAGTCAATAGAATTGGCCGCAGAGAGGGACCTCCATACTTTTGCTTGAAGTGTTTGAGGCACCTCACTGAGGAGAGCGCCTTTGATTTGAGTGACTGTATGTGATCCCTCCGATTTAACTTATTATCGAACCTCATACCAAGTATTTGTATCTATCCACTTCTTCCACTCTAACCTCTCCCAATTTCCAGTACAGGGAGCTCTTCTTTTTTCCCAATACCATTATTTTGGTCTTTTCTAAGTTGACCGTGAGGCATTTTTTTTGCAATATTTATGAAAGATATCCAGGTTTTTTTTTTGCAAGCCAAGCTCTGTCATATCCATTATCACTAAGTCATCTGCATATAACAGACAAGACATATGGGTGCCTCCTATCTTTGGACTTACCCCACCTGCCCTACTCAATATATTGGGTAAATCGGATAAGAATAAGGAGAATACAATGGGGCAAGAACACAGTCCTGCAGCAAACCATTCATTATCTGGATTTTGTTAGATAGGGTTCCCTGGGTATCCAAGATAACCCTACCCCAATTGCTTGAGTGCATTTCCTGGATTAAAGCAAGTACTGCCTTGTTGATTCCGAACTCTGCCAGCATGATCCACAGGAGGTTACGATCTACTGAATCAAAGGCAGTTCGGAAATGCACAAAGAGCACAACAGGTTATCTCGCACTTCGATTGCCATTTTTGCCATTGCCCCTAGACTGAGACAATGGTCAATGGTTGAATAGCCTTCCTGGAACCCACCTTGCTCTGTTGGTATTAGGTTATTCTGCCCAGCCCAGGATTTTACTACGCCTAGTAGTATTTTAGAAAACATTTTCTCCCCTACATCCAGCAAACGTATTAAGCTGTAATTCTGAGGTAGTGTGGCATCCTCCTTATGATAAATTGCCTCACTATAGTCCCCTTCCAACTTTCTGGGAAGATGCCCGAAGTTGTAATATGTTGAAAGGTCTCATTTAGAAACCTTGCCCACCAATCTGTACTATTTTTTAATATGATTGAAGGTAGATTATCTGGCCGTGCTGCTTTAGTTAGCTTTAGGGATTGAATAGTTTCTTTTGAGTTTTGGATAGAGAAGTACAGCCCTTGCAGGTCTGACTCCTCGTACGTTATTGCTAGGGTCTTTTCCTTATTTGAACCATTGTGCAGTTTACTCAAATAGCTAGCCCAAACGTCTTCCCCCACTAAACACCGCATTTCATCCTGTACGCCTCACTCTTTTACCAGGCACCAGAATGATCTTATATTATTTGTATTTATCAAATCTAACATTGTATCCCAAATTTTGGACGTATATTCCAATTTGCTGTCTGTCTCTCAACTTATTTTTGTATTCCTGTTTTGCCCCTCGAAGGCTCTCCGGAGTTCCTTTGTCTGGCCTTTTTCTCAACTGTCTTTCCCATTTTCGTACCCTCAATTTTAACTTTGTACACTCATAATTAAACCACCCATTTGTTCTCACTTTTTTCTTAAGGGCGGGCCTTGCTTTTACCTGAATAATTTGACAATTTACAACCTGCTCTATTATATGCTCATACAGGGTTAAAATGATATCACCTTGCACCGCTTCATCCACAGCCCTGTAATCAATTATTACATTATTGACGAATTTCAGGCTGTCCTCTGTTATGCGCGTATTTATTCGTCTAGTGTATTCAATCTGTAAGGGAACCACTTTTTCTCTTTCCATCTCTTGTTCCATCTTTATTAGTAATTGTAAAGGCCAGTGGTCACTACCTTCACACTGCAGTATTTCAAATCGTTCTACTTCCTTGAAATACCATGCATTTATAAAGGCGTAGTCAATTGGGTAATTCTGATTCCCTATGCGGAAAGTCTTCCTTGCAGAGCGGTCGGTGTTAAACTATCCATTGGCACTAAATAATCCTATGGATCCTAGAAATCTTACTAGATGTTTATCTCGTGCAGAATTGCCAGCGTCAGCAAAACTTGCTTCCGGTACTTGTGCAGTGGTTAAAAGATTCTTAAAAAGTTTGTCGTAATGGGAAGGATCTAGTTTATGGTTAAAATCTCCTAAGATCATTATCAGATATGATGCTTTTGTTGTACTAATATCCTCTAGATCCTTCTCTAGCAGATCTAGTTGCTTTTCATAATCTATTATTGCACCTGGCTGAATATATACATTGATCACGACTATTTGTTCCCTTGCTCGCATACCCCTATACAGTTCTACCTGGCAGGCTAATAGCCACCTACATTTCACTTTTAGATTAGTTATTGTATTGGCTCTTTTGGAAGATACCAACGTGATGAACCCACCTGAGGGGTGCCCTAGATTCATTCGTACTGCCTCTTTCGTGAGCATAAAAAAGCTGTCTATAGGTTCGGGTATTTCACACAGCCAGGACTACTGAAGACACAAAATATCATGGCTACCCAGCATATCTCTAAATGTGTCTTGGGATAGCTGCATTCTATACCCCCCTATATTCCATGAAAGTGTCCGTAGGCTGTGTGAAGACCCTAATTCCTAATCCAGCTCACTCAACTCTTCGTCCATACTATTCCCCTAGTTTATTGCAGATTCGGACAATAGATCAAATCGATTGCTCAAGGTACGGCCCTTTGTGCTATTTGTTATTGTTACTTTTAGCCCTCTTTGATTTTTATCAGTGCGTATTCTTCTATATTGGGCACCTAGTATACCATACTATATTCTCTCCGGGCGTAAACCTGCGTGATAGGTGAGGGTCCCAGTCTCCCCTAAATTACCCTCATCTATACCAAAATGGCAATATACACAAGACTTATTCCTTCCTTTTCCAAGTCTCCTTCTGCCCTTATCACCATCTGCTTTACAATTTCTGAATAAAAATGCACCTTTGTTACCTCATTTCCACCAGGCTTAGTTATAAAACCTATTTGTCTGATATCATCAGAAGTGACCCCACCAATGTGGGGCATTTGGCCAGTATTTGTAATAGGTTGGAGCAATTTAAGGGGTTTAATTTCTTTCACCGCTTTCTCCCTCCCCTTTGCCCTCATGGTTCTATATGCACCCACAGGTGCTTGCTATTATCATACTTCCTGGTGTTCCCACTGCTCCTCCCGACTACTATTGCAGACTCTGACTTTGCGCAGGCTCTTATCGCGGTTTGATCTAGAGAGGACTCTCCCCTTATTCTCCTGTTGGTTAGATTGCCCTCCACTCTATGCCCTGTTCTCCTCTGGCTCTGCAGACCTTGGGGTTGCAAACTGCCACAGAGGGTGTTCGTCCTCGTCACTGTCCTTATTGCTTTTCTATTTCGGTTCCCTCCTGCACTCGTTTTATTCCTAACTTCACCTCTTGATGACTTTTTTTGAACCTGTATTGTCAAACCTTGTTTATTACTCTCCCATGACTGTAAACCCCTGGTCCTTTTCATCTTTGTCTGAGGCTTCACTCTGTTCATATGCTCATTTCTATACCTCTTAAATCACCCATACTCTTTCCTTGTAATTACTAACATAGGGCATTTTGAGATATATTCTGTCGGGGGATTTTCGATCTGTGTAACATCATCCTCTCTCGCACATAATGATACACATAACTCTTGATCCCTCTTCTCCTCTATTGGGCGGACTACAGTCGGCATGCAGTTATTAATTTGTTTTAACTCCTCTGCTATCTGTTGTAGTTGGGTTTTATGGGTTTTCCCTTGCCCATTATTCTCGACTAAAGCGTCTAATATTGCCTGCAGATAAGGGTGGAGTAAGGCCACACTGCATACCCTATTGGGTATTTGACTTTCATGGCACTGTTGCACTTTTTGTGCAGCTGTACTGTGAACGTACCTAAAGGCCAAGTATGCTAAATTGTTATTGCTAATCAGTCACTGTGTTCTGGAAACAGATTACATGCTGTGTACTCTACTTCCAAACCATGTCTCTTTAAACAGATGCCCAACGATTTCAACAAATTACGTTCATAAAATGAAAAAGACTTTGGGTGAACATTTGTAAAATGGGATTTTTCTACAACTGTTTGATTTGCCTTTCCTTGGCGTATTTGTTTGCATTCCCATAATATAGTCAAGTCTGCCCCAAAATGCAGTCCTCCATTGTGTCACCACACTCAGTTAGAGACTCTTGCCACATATTAAACTCGGTTTTTGTATGAGCGCCCGCTCTATATTGATTGCCCCCCATATATATATCTACACTCATATTCATTTATACAGTATGACAGTTCTATATCTCTGTCTGAATTGTTCAGATTTACAAGGCCCAAGCTATTGTAACCTAGCTTAAGACTCATACGGGCATATTTACAATGAAGTGGCGGAGCATGGCGTTAGCCTCCATGGCTTAACACCACGATCTGCCACTTCAGAAACGCAGGGCTGCACCATATTTACAGGAATATGGTGCCACCCTGCGTTTCCCCCTGCACTGGAGCTAAATTTAGCAGCCTAGCGTCTGCTTTGGAGTTTTGCTCTTTCTATGTGTGCTGCACAATGCAAAAACGGGGAGAAATAAAGCATTTCAACTCATTTCGCCTGTTTAAGACCAGGTTTTCCCTGGTCTTAATTTTATTGATGCCTCCTATTTACGCCACCCTTGTAAATAGCAGGCAGTGTCAAAATCAATTGGTGTTGCGGTGGAACGCCCACCGAAACACCCATTGTCCTCCTCTTTCACACTAAGTACAGTGTGAAAGGGTGCCTTATTTACAAGGCAATGTTAAGTGGCTCAACGCTGCCCTATAAATAAGGCGAAGACCCTAAAAGGGACATTGTGGTGGCCATAGGGGCTTGCAAATATACCCCATAGACATAGAGTGAGACAGGAACCCACCAGCACAGCAAAGGTGACTTGTATGATAGTTACCAGATGCAGTGTAGAAGGATGTCAAGCAAAAGACCGCAAGTACGACCTCTGACTGATGACGCTCATTTGAAAGATGATATTCTCACGAAACTGATTGCCTGAAATGTGTTGAGTATTCTAATCTATTTCATTTTCATTTGCAAACAAAGAAGTGTAAAAACATGGAAGCTCTGCTCTGTCTGTGAAATTGAAGGTGGCAGGTGGGGTGTGCTCCTTACATCTTATGTGCACGTTCTACCTATACTATTGGTCTAACCGCAGCTGCTTGCTGGAGCCAGTGCTTTAAAATGGCGGTTACTGTCAGGTACTGAGTACATGGACTTCTCAGCGGAGGTCCAGTACTTTCAGAGTGAGGCTACGGGAACTTCTAAGTCGCATGCAGGTACTGTGAGTACTTCTTCTTTCAAATATTTTCATTTCACCAGCTGTAGTCTAATCCCTGATGTACAGATTCCAGGCGTGCTGTCTCTGTTTAACTACGCAACATTGAATTAAAATTAGTACCTTTTTAAACCGGCCCTGTTTACATACAGCCGATAAGTGCACGTTTTTTCCCAGTCGCCTAAATGCAGTGGAATTCCCCTTATTTCCTTAGCCACGCCCCTTCGCAAAAATCCCCCAAATGCTCCGTTTGCACAATCAGTGAGAGAAAACCTCAAAGGCGAGACAGATATTTTATTAAAACCAGAAGTTTTTCTTTGAGAACATTTCTGAAATCCGGAGTTTATTTTCCTTCGAACTTCGCTGTAGAGACCGAAGAGGGATTGGGGGCCCTGCCCCCTCCCCCTGGTGTTTGTGTGCCCACTTATGAAAGACACATGTGTGACCCCCGGTTCCCCGTGTAGGTGCAAAGACGCGGGAAAAGGGAGTAGCCGCGCCCAGAGCCCGGTTTCTCTGCCCGGGGTCTCTTTTGAACAGCTGTGAGAAAAAAAAGACGGCAATTTAACTACCAAAATCCAGATGCGCTCTGAATATACACCTCGAACAGCTTTCGGTTGGTTTGTGTTTTTTCGTTTTCTGGAACCATTTTTCACCGGCCTGTTTTCTCAGCTGGGAAACTTCTGGTGTAATGTTTTCAAAAAAATA
Source organism: Lissotriton vulgaris (assembly GCF_964263255.1). NCBI lineage: Eukaryota > Metazoa > Chordata > Amphibia > Caudata > Salamandridae > Lissotriton > Lissotriton vulgaris. The sequence continues at coordinate 1,467,888,220 of NC_141695.1, forward strand.
TTACATTTGGCATTACAAGAAAACAGAGCCTTTAAGACATTAAAAGAACAATATCCCTGTTTAACTTGGCCCAGAGAAGCAGGACTGCAGGAATTCTACATTTCAGTACCACCCAAAGAAAAGGTAAGGTAAATGTTCCACTCTTAAACCCAGTTTACATGGTAAGCTGAGAGCTTAATTTAGATGGGAAAAATGTCTCTCTCTGGTCTCTGAATGAAAGTGATATATCCAAGTAAGCGAAGCCTCATTATCCAATAATGGAGGAGAGTGTTTAAGTCTCCCAGGTGAGTGAGCATACATATAAGAAATAAAGTAGCTATAAGGGCTGGTGATTACTGGGACGAGTTAGGTCTCCTAAATGGTGGTTACAGAAGCCATACAAGATGTACAAGACACTGGGAACCAGAGACATATACCAAAGTCAAACCTCCACGCTATGGCCTACTTTATAAGCGGGGCCACTGGACTTATATGATTGTGCATCTGCAGTTTTTTCCGCATAATTATGGATTTGCCGCATTTTCCACATAATCTATCATCTATTGCATATTCTGCACTTTTTTTTTTAAAAGCGCTTTTCTAGCTCAAATGGTTCAAAAGTTACAGAAAACGCAGTAACCAATGTTGGTTTGCAGTGGAAGGACCACCTTTCTGTTGTTTATTGCTATGTTTGGGTGTCAATCCAATACTAATGAGGTGCAATCTATGCCCTGTGCCAACAACTGTAAAAATGAGAATAATGAAGTACCACTATCACAGAATGTGCCGCATTACACCATATAATTAGCATTTTCTTGCCACATGGTTTAGCCCTGTTTATTAGTTTTAGGGGTGTGCAAAATTAAATTTCCGTTCCAGCTGTTGTGAGAAGGTGGCAAGTCCTCCACGTTTTGTTAAAGTTTCATCAACTTTAAATTATGGAATTTGGCAAAGTTTTAGGAAATACTGTGAAAACTAATTTTCATAAATTTCACAAACGCCAAGTCGGCAACATACAGTAACAGTATTTCGAGTTACTGTGAAGTTATCCAAAGTGTGATTTTGCTCCACTCTAATGAAGTAAAGAAGTATGGCAGCGGTAATTCCCACCTTAGAATTTTCTCCAGACGGAAATACCACAACTGAACTTTTAACACTTCCTCCACAAATTGAACGATTCACTGTTATCACCCAGCCCTAAACCAGGCCATAAGAATTTTGGGGATTCTGAGTGTTTTCTCCCCACTACTTTCACATAGTGTATATTTTTCACAGTTTAGGTTTGCTTTACACCTTCGGCCTCCTGTTACAGAGTAGCCCTCTGAAATAGCAGTTCATGTGAAGTGTTCTTTTCACATCTCCCAAAAGATACCAAATTCTGCTGAACCTTCACTAGTTTTCTTTGGCATTTTCTAGTTTGAGCAATGCCTTGCAAATGTTCAGCTCCACGTTTTTATGGCATGGGGTTCCAGGTGCACCAGAGCAACTTGGGGCCCTCCCTGATGTTTATAACCTTTAAGTCCAAATGGTATTACTGTCCGAAAACCTCAAAATCTTTTTATAGTAATGAAACAGAACCAGATACATGTATTCATAGCATTTCATGTCCAGCCTGTCTCCTCAGCTTTAGATCTGAGTGAAATTGAGATTTCAAGGAGGAAGTGCACCAGATTGGATGTGGATCATATGATCGATTTCATTGTTCAGTTTTACCATGTTTGGTCCATAATCTAAATTGCTGAGATTATCCTGGCCTAACCCAAACATAGATTCCCAAAGGACTAATCTAGGCTCTGTATTCAGGGACACTTTTTTAGGTCGAGCCTGGGCAGCGCATGCGCTGCTTGGCGGCATGCTGTACTGAGGTACGGCATACAAGCTCCGTCCATTTCCCCGACCATCTTTTTAATTGGCTCATGTTACTGTCCTTGCTAAATGGTTGCTTTTCATTTGTGAATAGGTTTGTTAGTCCCTCCTTGGTACCACCTTGTCTGCATTGGTTACACCGACTGAACCATTAATGGTGTTGTTCCATGGTCTGCTTAATAAGTCTGTGAGCACACTATTTTCTTTAATGCTCTACCCGTATTCCACCAACGACATTGCAACACCCGCCCCCATTTATTTTAATAGTAATGTATTTATTCAAATTACAGCACAGTCCGCTTTAACTACAGCGGCCACGCTTATTTAATTATTTATTAAACGGCACAGTCCGCTTTCACTTTAGGTGCTGCGCATATTTTTTAAAAATTAAAAGTGCGGCCACTTTCAGTTCAGCGGCCGCACTACAGAACCATAAGATTAATATTTTTTTTCACTTTTGGTGAATGCGAGATAGCTCTTTCACTTTAATGTTGGCCGTGCCCCTTTGTTTCGACGGTACTCACTGTAACCTGAATATGAAAGCAGCATCTAAAAAAAGGCCACCATTAAAGTGGTCTCGCAGTTTGAGCTATTAGCATTAAAAATAACAATTCCTTTTATATGTGTTGCTTTTAAAAACTCGTAAATAAAACGCATTGTCATTTACAATGCCAATAGCTTAAACGCTTGCAAATGCAAGACCTATTGTATTGAAAATGCTTGTTTTACTATAGAAATAATGAAACAAAATTACATACGATTGTTGCCTGACCACTATTCCTTTTTTAGGTCTCGCCTGTCGATGCGCATGCGCATCGAGCAAGCGAGACTATGGGGGCTCATCTACTCTTTATCCAACTTGCAAGGAATCGTGGCGATTCCTTGCAGTGCCCGTGACTTTTAAGCTCAATGCGCATGCGCATTGAGCTTAAAAGCGCGTGCACATGGCCCCAGCCGCCTGCCTTGCCTACTCTCCCGCCCCCTCACTTCTTGATTGCACGGCCGCTAGGCCGTGCCTCCCCTACTCCTCCTCCTACTCTCCTCCCCTCCCGTCTGTTCCCGCACTCCTCCCGCACTCCTCCCACACCCCCGCTCCGCGCCCTCCCCTTCCCGCCGTGTCGCATTTCTCCTCCCCCCTCCCCTCTCCTCCGTCCGTCCTGTTTATTTTTATTTTTTATTTTTTTAATTGATCATTGTTTTCAGAAATGGAAAGATGCGCCCAGTATTCCTTCGCATACAAAGCTTGTCGCAGCTTCAGGGTCTCCCTGTGACACTGGAGGTATCTGACAGGGTCTGTGCGCCCGGAGGCACGCGCCATACTGTAAGGCCCTTGTTCGATCGACTGCTCAGAGGTATTGAAAAGATCACCCGCATGTTTGCGCCACGTCCCCACCACATTCCACTGCTTTACAAATATTGTGTTAATCTCCTATTGATTTGGTTCAAAATCAATTGGCGCTCCAATCTTATTAGTGATCTGGTCAATATTCCTCGGTGTTGTGCCTCGTTTTATTAACCAGCGTGCGTTAGAGGGGTGTTTCAGTCTGCCGTGACAGCTGGTGTTGTGTGTTTTCAGTGTCTATGGGTGCGCCTTGTTTTTCACGCGCCATTTGACCCGCGCAGTCTCTCTGGTCAATGGTTCCTAGAAGGGCTTCAACACGCAGTCGTCCGCGAGCCAGTCGCGGCCTGGCCTCTATGGCCGTAGCACCCTAAGAGATATTACTGTGCACAGTCGCCGCATCTGCAATAGTCAACGTAGAATGTTTGGTGGTGTGGGCGCCCATCTTGGACGGTGCAAAGCCCAGGGCTACCCCTCGAGGCTGCGGCCTTGACCTCCGCAATGGAAAAGGCCTACTGTCTGTCACTCAGCTGCTTTCTAGTCTTTTACCATCTGGACCAAGTTCCGCACAGCTGCACGGATTTCTTGTGTGATAGAACATTTTTTTCCATTCAGTGCTAAATGTTCCTTCCTATGAAACGCACAGACGCGCTTAATTTAGTCTGCGAGAAGAAATGCTCATGCAAAAGCACAAAAGGTGCCTTAATCTCTGCAAGCTGTTTGTTTTTCTACCCCAGGCTTGTCTATTTGGGTTTGAAAAGTCGTGTTTATTGAGGAGATGTTTCTGGGGTGTGACATTAAAATAATACACGGCTTCTCATGCTGGCTGCGGATTTTTTCAGTTAATCTGCAGGGATAGGTTTTATAGCTGTCAAAGCATGGCTGGTCCAGAATTTTTTTGCACTAATTAAAAATATATTGTTTACAGTGCTTTATCCTGTACCTTAGGATATCTAATTATGTTCAGTTCTCTGCTACCACATTATTTACTTTTGTTAATCATTTCTGCATATATATATGGTTGGAAGTTATTAGTTCACGTCATCCTGCTTTTGATTTTCATGATGGTAATTCTTTTTTTGGATGCTGGCTAAATGTTCTGCTTATTAAGCGTTAAAATACCAGGTGCACCAAACATGTTTCATGTAAATTGGGAGGTTGTTTAGTGTATCAAATTGCACATTGTTACACGTATACATGTGCATTTAGAAATAACTTCACGTTTCGAAGGTACTCGGTACTTAAAGATTGTAATATTTTATTATGTACAGTGTATATCTGCCAGTGTTTTCACAAATATCTATTTTATACAAACTGTGTCCTGCTATGCTATGGGCTTCAATGTGGGTGTGCAAGTGTATGTACTTTTAACTGATTCCAAAGTCATGTATGTTAGGATGTTTGTGTGTGCGTGTAACTATTTTCGTGTGTGTTGGAGAATGTGTGTATGAATAGAGGTCTAAGACTGCCGTGTGGCTTAAATGTGTTTGTTGGGATAGAAACATATACATTGGTCTGGCCCTGTCCTACCAAACTGTGACTTTGGACATATATTAGGGTGTTATCAGGGTCAATAGTACTTACTATCGACAGTGGTTGTAATTTAAACAGTCTATAAGCAGTCCTCTGAAGTCATTAGATGTAGCTCACTCACCCTCACCCTCACTCACCCTCACCCACACTCACCCTCACTCACCCTCACTCACCCTCAACCCCTCACTCACCCTCACCCTCACTCACCCTCACTCACCCTCCCTCACCCTCATTCACCCTCAACCCCTCACCCTCACTCACCCTCACCCTCACTCACCCTCAACCCCTCACTCACCCTCACTCACCCTCAACCCCTCACCTACCCTCACCCTCACTCACCCTCAACCCCTCACCCTCACCCTCACTCACCCTCAACACCTCACCCTCACTCACCCTCAACACCTCACCCTCACTCACCCTCAACCCCTCACCCTCACTCACCCTCAACCCCTCACCCTCAACCCCTCACTCACCCTCACTCTCACTCATCCTCACTCACCCTCAACCCCTCACCCTCACTCACCCTCACTCACCCTCAACCCCTCACCCTCACTCACCCTCACCCTCACCTTCACTCACCCTCAACCCCTCACCCTCACTCACCCTCAACGCCTCACCCTCAATCACCCTCAACCCCTCACCCTCACCCACCTTCACTCACCCTCACCCTCACTCACCCTCACTCACCCTCACTCACCCTCACTCACACTCACCCTCACTCACCCTCACCCACCCTCAACCCCTCATCCTCACTCACCCTCAACCCCTCACCCTCACTCACCCTCAACCCCTCACCCTCACTCACCCCCACTCACCCTCAACCCCTCACCCTCAACCCCTCACCCTCACTCACCCTCACTCACCCTCAACCCCTCACCCACCCTCAACCCCTCACCCTCAATCCCTCACCCTCACTCACCCACACTCACCCACACTCACCCACACTCACCCTCACTCACACTCACCCACCCTCACTCACCCTCACCCTCACTCACCTTCACCCTCACTCACCTTCACCCTCACTCACCCTCAACCCCTCACCCTCACTCACCCCCACTCACCCTCAACCCCTCACCCTCAACCCCTCACCCTCCCTCACCCTCATTCACCCTCAACCCCTCACCCTCACTCACCCTCAACCCCTCACCCTCACTCACCCTCAACCCCTCACCCTCAATCCCTCACCCTCACCCACACTCACCCACACTCACCCACACTCACCCCCACTCACCCTCACTCACACTCACACTCACCCACCCTCACTCACCCTCACTCACCCTCACTCACCCTCACCCTCACTCACCCTCACTCACCCTCAACCTCATGCTAAAGATTTACAAAAAAACCCATTAACAATTCTAAAAGCACTAACTCTAATGCTGCGAGACCTATTGCATTTCTAATGCTTGTTTCACTATACTGCTAGAATTCCATGCCTTTATTTCACTATGTGAATGTCTAGCTACACAATTCAATATAGCGAGTTAAGCTACATGTTGTTAGCATCGGAAAGCCTTCTTTCTACGAGTCTATGTAGATCTGCTGATACCTTTATGATGCTGTCTATTTCAATGAAATAATTTTGACTTCCCTTACTGTTTCCCATTGTATGTTTCAGTGTGAGTGCAGGGTGACTGTGAGCATTCTCCAGACTGTCAGGGGCAGCTCCCCCTCTAAGGCAGAGGGGCGTCACCCCTCAGGAAAAATAAAAGGATAATAATACTGTGATAGTATCATTTGATTTTCCCGTACTGGCGCTGTTTAGGTGCGGAGCGGGGCTGCCCAGAGTGCAGGGGGAAGAGTGGTGGTCACTTTCTAAGTGCTTATTACAGTTTGGCCGACCTTCATGGGCTAGCCAAACAGTCATGCACACTTAGAATTTCTCCACCCGGCTGTATTGCACAGCTGGGTGGAGAACATGCCCAGACTCCCACTCACTTTCTGAGCACCGAACCAGGCTGCTCAGACCAATCATGACGCTGCTGCCATGCTGGTGACAGCAGCATTGTGATTGGTTTAGGGTAATCTGGGTGCCTGTGTGCTTCCTGTTTACTGCATCGACCAAAGAGGATGGAAGAGAGGCGGAGGCCGGCAGGTAAGTGGATTTTTCTTTTTTTAACCCCCGCCACTACTGCCCCGTAGCAGCCGCTACTGCTGACTCTTGATATTTTATTATTTCAGCAAGTTTTTTCCCTTCACCTCCACCCACTATGCCCTGCTTGCCATCTCCTGTTTACCTTCCTCTTTGCTGCTTGTTACATTTGCACTTTCCACCCTTCCTTTCCTCTACAACCCAGAAGTACTCTGCTCCATTTCTATACTGACCCCTCAAACACTTTTACCCTTAAAACTCAAGAAAAATTTCCTTAAGTTACAGCAAGGCCTGATAGCACAGTTCCTTCATGTGCTTCTTCCAGTCCCCCTAAAGTAGTACCATGCTATTAATCAAGACTTCTCAGTGCGCTCAAACTACCAAACTAGCAATGCGAAGATTTACAGACCTGTTGAAAACTACTACATCATGCATACTCAAAGAACCTCACAGACACTCACCGACCACTCTGAAATATAAACATAAACACCTGAAGGTAATACAATGAGCCTGCTAACAACAATGTCCTAAGTGGTGGTAATAGATGCGTCCACCTCTTTAATTGACCCGTATGTGGCAACTGAAGAAGACTAGGTTTGGGCAACATTTTTAATATTCTGTAGTAATTTCAGAAATTTTGGTTTTACTCTTTTGTTTACAATTCATCAAAGAAACAGAATTACATTCTTTACACTCCTTGCAATCTTACATAATTTTGCTGTATTTTTGTGCCATTATGGTACATAAAAGTACACAAATTCCTCTAGCGAAGACATGTGCAATTATCACATTAACATCTAGCCAAGTGTATGAGCTTTCAAAGTAACCAGAGAGCCCAAGATAAAGAAAACACCATTATTTAATCTGCTCTCTACTGTTATGATTGGGTTTAGACATGACTGAAATAAAATAGTATATTGACGTGTATTCCAGTTCTGTCTCTGTTTATTAACTCAACACGGATATCATTGGTTATCTACCGATCAAAAAAACATTTTTTAACTTAATTTCCTACATGGGTTTCGATCTTAACAAATATGGGGTTGTTGAATTTGATTGTATATTCAAAGCCTGCAATTGCTTCAGGTTAAACTATCATCCACTGATTGAAAAACTGCCACAGTGCTTTTTATACATTTTTAGAGGGCTTCCCACTTCATCGAGCCCTTCATGTCAGGTGGTTTAGCATGAGAAGACTCTGGGTGAAGAACTCTTGCTGTAAGTTTCCCCTCTCCTCACCTGCCTGAATCGTTCAGTAACCTCACACACACCTTATCTCCTGCACAAATAGGAATCTCTATAGTGAATCACAATAGATACCATTTTACCAGTATGTATATATATATGTATATATATATATATATATATATATATATATATATATATATATATATATATATATATATTCACAGAAAAAACCATAGGTTATAGACCATATATAGTTAGGAATTTGCATTTACAAAACCTTGAACATTCACTGAAAAAACCATAGGTTATAGACCATATATAGTTAGGGATTAGCATTTAAAAAACCTTATTTTATTTGCACAAAACCATTGAAATTCCATATATAGTTAGTTGCACTAACTATATATCGCGGACCCGCAATCCATGGCTAATGATGTCACATATTACATCATTCATGACATGGTCAGTGACATCACTGATGACATCACTGATGACATCTCAAATGACATCACTGATGACATCACTGATGACATCACTGATGACAACACCCAGTGACTGTATGTTTCTGTAAAGTTAAAATATGTCTTACATATTGAAGAATGAGTGGATGTATAAGTGTCTGGATGAAGGATTTAGTAGGTGCATGACTGACTGTATGAGAGAATGATTAAATGTGTCTCACTGAGTGTATGGGTTAGTGATTAAAGTGTCTTAATTTGGCAATCATTATTTATGTTGTTCTGTAAACTGCTGCATGTTTAAATCAGTAGCTATATCAGTAACTATATGGGTTATTGAATGGTTGCCCAAGTATTTGTATGGGAGACTGAGTATGTGTGTGGGTGGCTGGGAGGTGTATAACTCTGTGCATAGATGTGTGAGCAGTTGATTCCCTAGGTGTATGGGTTCAAAAGTGCATGTAGAAACAGCTGTATGGACAGTTGACTGTGTGCATGAGTATATTGGTGAGTGAATGGATATCTCAGTGCTACATGTCAAAGTAAGTACATATGTAAAACACACTCCATGTGAGAGTTGACATATATAAATAACTGAACATAAGAGCCAGTGAATGTGTGAGTGGCTGTATGAATCATTGTGAACTTGTATCAAGGATTGTATAAGAGAGTAAATATGTGTTACTATATGTTTGAATAAGTAAGGTGTGTATAACTGTATAGTTGAGGAAATGGAGATGTGATTGATTCTTTGCATGACTGACTAGGTGTGTGAGTAACTCCATGGATGTGTGACAGTCTGTGAGTGCCTGTTTACACTGAGTGTATCTAAGGTTATATTAGAGTCTGAAGATGTATTATCACATAAATGATATCATCAGTGATGTAATCAGTAATGTCAAATGAGATGTCAGTGATGTCATCAGTGATGTCATTTGAGATGTCATCAGTGATGTCATCAGTGATGTCATTTGAGATGTCATCAGTGATGTCATCAGTGATGTCACTGACCATGTCATGAATGATGTAATATGTGACATCATTAGCAGTGGATTGCGGGTCCGCGATATATAGTTAGTGCAACTAACTATATATGGAATTTCAATGGTTTTGTGCAAATAAAATAAGGTTTTTTAAATGCTAATCCCTAACTATATATGGTCTATAACCTATGGTTTTTTCAGTGAATTTTCAAGGTTTTGTAAATGCAAATTCCTAACTATATATGGTCTATAACCTATGTTTTTTTCTGTGAATTTCATTGGTTTTTTAAAAGCTAATATCTATAGCTGTAAAATATATTCTTTATTAAGTGACGTATCACGTAGCCCGTGAGACGCCTCATGATGCATCGCATAACCGTGACGTATCGTCTCTGCAGCGCAAACCAAACCCAAAACGTAAGCGCGCCAGAACACGCTTAAAGATATATATATATTTTTTTAACCTTAATTAGACAAAATCCACACGTGCACATATCACAAACGTTCAAAAAACACAATATGTCGGACTCCCGTTACGCTGCCGGTTAGCTGCCCGGTTAACGTACCAGGAAGCACCTTTACCGCGAAAAATCGCAATTTTTTCTTTTCTTTTGCCCCGCAGGGAACTTTAATAGCCCCCTCATCACTCCTAGGGGTTCAGGAGGGGTCTGCCTTACCCCTTTCATTCATTTACACCTTTTTTTTTTCCACCTCTTGTCTCTCGATCCTACCGAGAGACAAGATGGCGGCCGCTCCGGACTGTTTACAATGTTGACAGCCAATCAGCTACTCCTCAGACTCCCGTTACACTGCCAGTTAGCTTCCCGGTTAGCTGTCCGGTTAGCTGCCCGGTTCGCGTACCAAGACGCGTCTCTACGGCGAAAAAATCGGATTTTTTTTTTGTTTTTTTTTTTGCCCCGCGTGGCTCTATAATATCCCCCTCATCAATCCTATGGGGTCAGAAGGGGTCTACCTTGCCCTCTTTCCTTCATTTCCCCCTTTGTTTTGGTCTCCTCTTGTCTCTCGATCCTACCGAGAGACAAGATGGCGGCAGCTCCGGACTGTTTACAATGTTGACAGCCAATCAGCTACTCCTCAGACTCCCGTTACACTGCCGGTTAGCTTCCCGGTTAGCTGCCCGGTTAGCTGCCCGGTTCGCTTACCAAGACGCGTCTCTACGGCGAAAAAAATCGGATTTTTTTTTTTTTGGGGCCCCGCGTGGCTCTATAATATCCCCCTCATCAATCCTAGGGTGTCAGAAGGGGTCTACCTTGCCCCCTTTCCTTCATTTCCCCCTTTGTTTTGGCCTCCTCTTGTCTCTCGATCCTACCGAGAGACAAGATGGCGGCCGCTCCGGACTGTTTAGAATGTTGACAGACACCGGAGAGCCAATCAGCTTCGCTTCGCAAAGTTCCGATACGCGAAAAGTTCGCTAACCGGAGCGCTACCCGGAGCGCTGTTACAGATATATATCTTGTTTTAAACGTTAATTTCTCAAAATCCACTGAAGCGCATATATTGAGACCTAGCAAAGGCACATCGGGCTAACAGTCCCTACAATTTTGCCAAGTTTCGTGGAAATCCATTCAGCCGTTCGGGCTAAAAGTGAGGCCAACCGCCCTATGGAAATTAACATGGGAAAACGCGTTTTGGGACCCCCCCCAAATTTCCAGGAGCTGCTCAGAAACAAAATGTGCCATTTTCCTGAAAATTTCAGCCAATTCCGTCCACAAACGCCAAAGTTATTAGGCATAGAATTTTCAAAAGTTCCATAGAGAAAAAATCCTAACTATATATACCTACTGGCTATCGCCAGTAGGTAATATATATATATATATATATATATATATATATATATATATATATATATATATATATATATATATATATATATATATATATATATATATATATATATATATATATATATATATATATTATATATATATATATATTTATATATCTCCCTCCAATCCCGCCTCCTCCGCGAAGAAACGGGTACGACACATGCACTGGGGCCAATCCAGGTAAGTTTATTGACACCACCAAGAGGACACAATTTAAATATATATATATATATGAATACATACATACAGACACTCACACATTACACGAGCACACGTGCACACACACAGACACACACACATCTATATATTCACTAAAAAACACAGGTTTCAAGAACGTTATAGTAAGAAAATAGCATTTAAAAAACCTTGAAAATTCACGAAAAAAACAAAGGTAACAGGGACGTTATAGTTATGCTGACATTTTCCTCGTACACAACCAGAGAAATGTATCCGTAATAGTTAGCTGGCTAACTATAATTTGCGCCGCACTGTTTATGACCTCACATATTACGTCACTCATGACATGGTCAGTGACATCACTGATGACATCTCTGATGACATCTCAAATGACATCACTGTTGATATCTGTGATGACATCATACACAGAATCTCTGATGCATCCACTCATACCCCTAATGAATCTTTTACACACCCACTGCCACAGAACCATTCACAATCCCATTCACAGAGCCATACCAATACTTACACACTCACTCACTGATTCATTGATCTACACACACATCCACTCGCTCACCCATCCTGCCACTCATAGACCCACCCACTAATACAGCCATTGACATATCCACTCATACAGCTATACAGGTGTTCACACACTGAGTGAGTCATCTATAGAACTACTCACACACCTAGGCACTCACCAATACAGTCAATCATAGAGCCACTGACTCACCCAAACAGTTACACAGCCACCCGCTTACTTACTCATACAAATAGTAACACATACTCCCATATATATGACCACATCCTCTGTTAAAAAAAATAAAATGAGTAGGGGGCCTGCACGGCCCCCCTACCTGGGCCATTTTCGTCCCCGGGGCAAGGCCATGACTTTGGGGCCCACGGAGGGAGCCTCAAGGCCCGGCAGTCCCTGCTGGCTTCCTGCCTCCTGCAGTAGCCTGCATTGCTTTTGGGCAGAAGAAGTTGCTGACATGCATCTCCCTCTGTACAAAAGCAATTCTGCTTCGTTTCATGGAAGCGAGAGCATTTCCAATGCTCTCGCTTCCATGAAGCGAAGCAAAGTCTGCTATGGCATGGCGGGATCAATGCTCCCACCATACCATGGCAAACTGCATTGTCCCAGAGGTGGGCACCCCAGGGCCATTTCTGACTCCTTCCTCTAATTTGCAAAGTAGACCTGGGGCGGTGGTGGTCCCTGGACTGAGTGGGGGGCAGGAGCTCCACCACACTAATCATGTAAATAGCCCTGGGGAGGTGGCGGTCCCCGGGGCTCTGTGGGGGGGTAAGCCCCACCACAATTTATTTTTCAATATAGCCCCGGGGAGGTGGCGGTCCCCTGGGCTCTGTGGGGGGGGCAGTAGCCAACCCACGCATCTTTTCAATTTAGCCCAGGGGAGCTAGAGGAACTAGCGCTGCAGGGGGGCATGTGGCCCCCCACATTTAACATAATGAGCCCTGGGAAGGTAGTGCTCCACAGGGGTCCTTGGGGGGCAGGAATCCCCCCACACAATTATTTTACAAATAAATCCCAGGGAGGTGGTAGTCCCCGGGTTGCGGGGGCCCATCTATATTAATGATTGCTCCCAGGACCTGGCCCACACGGAGCTTAAAGAAAATGAAGTATGGTAGCATGCGCTTCATTTTCTAACAAAAATTTCATCTTGACCTGCGTTTCCAACGCAAATCCTGCCGAAATCTTTTAAAAATATACTTTTTTGAGCCCTGGAGGTACCAGTGGGACACCCTGAGTAGGCCTAGGGGGTAAGGGTGTTTCTACCCTTCCCCCTTTTCTTGATTTTAAACCTTTTTTTACCTTTTTTCTTATGACTTGGTTCAACAAGATGGCTGCCAGCACTTCCTGGTTTGAAATGCTAGCAGTCAATCTGATTGCAGGCTCGAGATCAGGACGATTCTTGGATCCTCTGCGCCCATATTTAGATATCTGAGAAATATTTCCATTTCTCAGAAACTACTGAACAGATTTTCACTATTTAACAAAATTTGCGCTTTCTGAACCAAGAGCTACCTTTTTGCCAAATTTGGTGTAGTGGGGCTAAGGTTTCCTATGGAAATGAACATGGAGAAAACGCGTTTTGGGCCCCCCTATTTTCTTGGCCCCCACTTGATGAATCAACCCAAAACCTTCAACACAGCAGCTGACCTGACCGTCCCATTAGTTTTGAAAATTCTGTGAAGATTTGTCGAACTGCGCCAAAGATATTGGCAAAAGAAAAAACGCTTTTTGAATAGGAACGAGGTGTCCTAACTATAACTATCTACTGGCGGTCGCCAGTAGGTTTTATATATATATATATATATATATTACCTACTGGCGGTCGCCAGTAGGTAGTTATAGTTAGGATTTTTTTTAATGCAAAATCTCAAAATTCTATTTGGAATAACTTTGGCGCCGGTTGACGAATCTGCCTGAAAATTTCCTCAAATTTGCCTCGTGGAGCTCCGGGCCTTCCTTGAAAGTTTGGGGCTGGATTCGTCAAGCGGGGGCTGAGATAAAAGGGGGGTTCCAAAACGTGTTTTCCCCATGTTAATTTCCATAGGGCGGTCGAACTCACTTTTAGCCCGAATGGCTGAATAGATTTCCACCAAACTTGGCAAAATTGTAGGGACTGGTAGCCCGATGTGCCTTTGCTATGTCTCAAGATATGTGCTCCAGTGGATTTTGAGTAATTTAGGTTCAAAAAAATATATATATCTATGGCCGCGCCCCGGTACGTGCACCGGGGAGCGCACGGAAAGCTGATTGGCTCTCGGGTGTCTGTAAACATTCGAAACAGTCCAGACCGGCCGCCATCTTGTGTCTCGGTAAGATAGAGACACAAGAGGTGAAAAAAAAGGGGGAAATGACCATAAGGGGGCAGAGTAGACACCCCTGACCCCCTAGGTTTGATGTGAGGGCTATAAAAGGGCCCCGCGGTGCAAAATATATATATATATTTTTTTTGATTTGCGCGGGGGGAGCGCCCGGTACGCGCACCGGGGAGCGGACCGGGGAGCGGCCCATGGGGAAAGAAGAATGACAGAGCCATTAAAAAATGTAGCCTTTTTTTATAAATTGGAGGTAGTTCTAAAAAGAACTGTTTTTTTTCTTCTTTTTGTTGGTTTATATTTTTTTGTGTTTTTGGAACATTTTGTACTTTTTTTGGCTTTTATGAACTATTTTATTTGTTTTTTGGTATTTTTATGGGGATAAACGAAAAAACAGGGAATTGAAAATGGCTCAACTGGAGCAGAAAAAAAAATAAGAAAAAATTAGGGTTTTTTGGGGCATTTGTGGTTGTCCCCAGCAAAGACGATGAGCTTTATACTCAGTTCACCATAGGAGATGGTCTTACCACAATGTATACATGTTATACGGAAATCCCCAAACCATGGCTGAATGCAAGGGATCGTCTCCCTTGCCTCTGGTCCCGTTGGAGTGGGTTGATTTCTTTGGGAGGTGGAGCTTGAAGATTGGGGAAGGTTACTGGCCAGTTCCCTCATCTCTGCAGCAGAATAGTTGATTGGATGCCTGCGCTGCATGTGGCGAATCATGGTGTTGTTTCCAAAAGAGTATTTCTTATTAGGGTTTCTCCTGGAAAGTTCCATGCCACAGATTAGGCAACTCACCTTGGCCGTATTGACTTTTTTCTTGCCCTCTGGGATCAAAAAATACTCCCATAGAATGTGTGGTTTTGGCTGGTATGGGGTATTGTGTTCTTGCAGCCATCTTCTCCTCTCCTCCTCCTCCTCCTCCTCCTCCTCCTCCTCCTCCTCCTCCTCCTCCTCCTCCTCCTCTTGTTGACCACCAATGTAATCTTGTGGTGGTCCTCTTGGTGGTTGTGGTGGTGGTGGTGGTGCAGATGCTCCAGCTGCTGCTGCTATTGAAGCCATTTCAAAGTACAAAATATACCTTAAAGATTGCAAAACAGGTCTTCCTAAGTCAAAGGACAAAGTCAGAATAAGGAAAAAAGGTGGGGTCCTTCATCATTTGGAAAAAAAAAGGCCTGAACCAATGAGAAGTGTTATTTTCAGGTCACAAGACCAGGGATGTCATCATTATGAAACCAAAACTGTTCTGCACCAATAAAAAGTGTTATTTTCAGGTCACATGACCGACGTGCTTACGCGTCGTGCCCCCGGGCGCGTCGCGTAAGCGCGTAACATGTTTACGTTGCGCGATCGTATTCGCTCGAGTGCTTCCGGGTGCGCTTACGCCGTGCGTATCACGTGGACGCGGCTACGCGATACGTCACGATGATGTTTTCGTTCGTGGAAATAGCGCTAACGGGACGCTTTCCGGAGCGCACCCTGGGGCGCTTCAAAAGACTACGCTTTCCGGGGCGCTCACCGGGGCGCGCCCCGGGAGCGCTCCAGGGTAAAAAAAAAAAATATATATATATATATACATTAAAAAATTGTTTTAAATACAAATAAAATATAGGATTCATTCTTTTTCTAAAATATTACATTTTATAGCTATAGACATTTGCTATTAACAACATTTTGAAATTTAAAGAAAAAAATATAGGTTTGGGGCCTTATATATAGTTAGGAATTAGCATTTAAAAAACCTATGAAATTCACTCAAAAAACCATAGGTTTCACACCAGTTATAGTTAGGAATTAGCATTTAAAAAACCTATGAAATTCACTGAAAAAACCATAGGTTTCACTTCCGTTATAGTTAGGAATTAGCATTTAAAAAAACCTATTAAATGCACTGAAAAATCCATAGGTTTCACACCAGTTATAGTTAGCTGGAAATTTTACTGACATAAAACCATTGAAATTCCATGTCACTGACCATGTCATGAGTGATGTAATATGTGACGTCATCAGCAGTGCATTGCACACGCAAGTTATAGTGAGTCCAACTAACTATAACAGGGGAATTTCAATGGTTTTATGCGAGTAAAATTTCCACCTAACTATAACTGGTGTGAAACCTATGGTTTTTTCAGTGAATATATATATATAATATAAATAGTCTTTTAATGTATTGTACAGCAATATATATTAATTCCCATGCATTGGTGATCATTATGATGAAATTGACATCAGAGGCATTATTATTATAGGCTCAACATTTAAATCTTTTTATAATGCCATTATATATGTATATACTTGATTGTTCCATTTGTTTGATTTCAACTGATCAAGTTATGAATTATGCATTTAAGCATATCATTTAAGATTCAGTCTATGGACAAGTTTCATGCATTTGTGCAGTAAAGATAAATAGTCTTTTAATGTATTTGTACAGCAATATATATTAATTCCCATGCATTGGTGATCATTATGATGAAATTGACATCAGAGGCATTATTTTTGCTATTTGAATTTAAATGCATTTTATGCGATTGTATCCAACATCTGCGATGCTAAATGTATACACAGCAACGTACTGTTGCTTTAAATTGTTGAATCCAGGCCGTAGGCTGGACCATGTGATGCGCGTGTGGTAGGTGTGGCCCATAGGTGGGGTCAGGACCAACAATATAAAAGAAAATTCCAAATAAGAATGTGGTGTGTGAACAAGAGTATGCTAGTACTCGAAACGTTACATTTTGAAGGCTCGTGAATAAAGACAACTTGCCTGGATATCGTGGGGTCCGCCTCTTCTTTCGCCGCTTGTGTGGAGGTTTGAAGATTTCTCTCTCTATATATATATATATATATATATATATATATGAAACAATCCCTGCTGCCTCTCGCCCGGAGCCCAGTACTGGAAACCGCTGCGCAGGAAGAAGAGAGGAGACCTCAGGTGCAGTGAGCAATACTTCTTTATTGTTCCCTCGAGGAAGCGGCACACCACAGCATGACGTTTCGGCCTACACAGAGGCCTTGATCACATGACGCACGCTGGGGAAGAGGCAATTTTTAAAGTGCTAGTGCTCAGTGAAAATACATTCTGATAGGTAGGTTATGGCCACGTGTTGCGCTACATCATAGACATGGACAAAAGATTTTGAGCAACAAACATCATGGGATAATCCCTGAATTAGCGCCTTATTGCAACAATCCACTCGATAATATGAAAGTGCAGATGCAATTGCATATATGTAAACAATACAAGACAAAGATCACTGGATAAATCCAATGCTGGATAATGCAGAATCAATACCCTTGTGCAAAGTGCAATTTGTGTCATGAAGATCATACTCAATATATACACTATATACAATACACTTCATGTACAAAATCATGTATAACAACGAATTTTTGAACGAATATATAAAAATATAGATTCATAAATAACGTATTATAAATATATAAATATATATGTTAAAACCATGACTGTACAAGTATATTGACAATAAATATACATATGAACACAACACCATTGGTACGGGATGAGATCTATAGTGAACATGAATAATATCATATATATATATATATATATATATATATATATATATATATATATATATATATATATATCCAAGTAAGCGCAGCAGCCGCCGCACTCCGCTATGGCCCCTCCTCTTACAACAGCGGTCCGTACCGGGCAGCGAGCCCAATCAATTCAGAACGTTCACACTCACGTCTTTTGGTCAAACGACAGTGCAAAGTACGGACACCAATTCGCGTGTTCTTCAGTTTGTTTATTCAGCCATGACAAAACAGAAACAATGTCTCTCGACGCGTTTCGGGGCTCCTCCCCTTAGTCACGAGTGGTTGGAAAGGTGATTCCTGCAAGCAGTTATAGTGTCAATCACATGGTGTACAAAAATAAACATAAAGAAAATACTGTCGCGTTCACAGACGCGAAAATAATAATAACAGCTACTAGGAGCGGCATAATTAATCATGCTAAATATACTCGTGGAAGAAAAATACCTAGTACATAATTTATGGAGAATGCAATAAAATTTCAGAACATGATATCAATTGTGCTTGCAAACTACCTTAGGTCATAAAAATAAATGACAGACTTTAAACTCTGTATGAGTGAGAGAATATTCAGAACACTAGCCGTAGCATTTCCATGATAGTACGCATTTTCGGTAACAGTTTCCGCCCAAGTGGGCAAATCACTCCTTGGAGCACACTGTCAGTCAATACTGATAAGATTATAAATTAATCACAAACTCAAATCATTGCCCCTGTGGGGTTGTGTGCAAGTTGACTCTACGTGTAGAGTTAACAATTCAGCCCTTGTGGGCTATTTCAACCATACGTGCTATCCAATATCTGAATTATACAGTTCCAACATTCATCATTATTTAAGGTGGATCTCCCAGTCACTCAAAAAAGTATTGACACTATAACTGCTTGCATGAATCACCTTTCCAACCACTCGTGACTAAGGGGAGGAGCCCCAAAACACGTTGAGAGACATTGTTTCTGTTTTGTCATGGCTGAATAAACAAACTGAAGAACACGCGAATTGGTGTCCGTACTTTGCACTGTCGTTTGACCAAAAGACGTGAGTGTGAACGTTCTGAAATATATATATATATATATATACCCACAGCTCGTTGTTCGTGAAAAATGCCCGAGCCTCTTTCGTCGGTGGGCTGCGGCGGGGTCACAAACCCCTAATCTCCAATCTCAATCGTATTCAAACTCCTCATAGGAAAAACATGATGCCACAGCCTTGGAATATTCAAATAGCGTGTTTAATTAAATGACCAAAATCACTCTACTTGTGGTTCAGCTGCACTATCCAATGAAAAGGCATTTCTTGATTTGTCTGCATAGTTCCACCAATTTGAGAGATTTGCAGCAAATTTGTCTATCACTTGGCATAAACAGATGAGGTCCAGCAATCAGAAGAACTGTGGAGGGAAAAAAATTGAGGGGTTTGAAAAATATAGTGTTTTGATTACCACCTTTTCCTGTAAACTATCTATCTATCTATCTATCTATCTATCTATCTATCTATCTATCTATCTATCTATCTATCTATCTATCTATCTATCTATCTATCTATCTATCTATCTATCTATCTATCTATCTATCTATCTATCTATCTATCTATCTATCTATCTATCTATCTATCTGTCTGTCTATCTGTCTATCTATCTGTCTATCTATCTATCTATCTATCTATCTATCTATCTATCTATCTATCTATCTATCTATCTATCTATCTATCTATCTATCTATCTATCTATCTATCTATCTATCTATCTATCTATCTATCTATCTATCTATCTATCTACCTACCTACCTACCTACCTACCTACCTATCTATCTATCTATCTATCTATCTATCTATCTATCTATCTATCTATCTATCTATCTATCTATCTATCTATCTATCTATCTATCTATCTATCTATCTATCTATTCACCTAAAAAGCCACAGTTAAATTGCAGGTATGGTTACAAAATAAAACAAAAAAGCGACAGCTTTCAACTGTGTCCAGCACATGGCTGAGAGCACGGCTGGCTTGTGGGCAGTCCTCTGTCCAACCCTTAATAGGAGGACAAATCTCTGCGGGCAGGCAGCCCTTGCTGCACAGACCTCTGGCCATGCACAGCAGAGTTGCGGACAGGCCCTTGTCCTCTGCACCCATCCCACTATAGGGTTGCAACCCCTGCTTCGCATAGCCTTTGACTATGTGTGAAGGGTAGGCTGGCGGTGTTGGAACTTAACCTTGTTTGGTTGAATTAAGTTTCAAGACTCAGAGATTCTGAACCAGAGGAAAGAAGACATTTCAAGAAGTAATAACAGCAGTAAAAGAAGTGGTATGCTAAGGGGATTGGTGTAAGGAGGGGAAAGTGGAAGGTGGGTGAAGAGGTTTAAGGGGAAAAATCTAGATTAATAAAGAAGACCATGCATGATGGGTCCTTTCAGTGTGACTGAAGTAAAGAACGATGTGTTAGTGGTTGATACTAGGGTATGGAGCTTGTCCAGGCTTGTAAGGAGAGTGAGAACAGAAGTTGGTGAAGATGGTTTGAAGGACATTCCCCAGGCATTCTGCAGCAGGGGCACAGCAATGGGGGAGAGTCTCAGAAAAGCTAAAGGAAGATGAAAAGACTGTGATGGTGGAAAGACGTTGAACCTTAATAACTTTTTGTACAGCTTTCTGGTCTCGTTCTGTAGGCATCAGTACTCCATTCATCCTACTGAATGTTGCCTGCATACCAGGCATTCCTTCTTCCGTTGTCAGTAATTATCATTCTTTGACCTTATTTCAGCGGGTCAGATGTGTTGCTTTGTATTTGATATTTTTTCCTTTCTGTTCATTTATGGATAGAGGTCTAATGGTCCTTCTTTTTGTGCTGTAATAAAATATTTTTTTTTAAGTAAAAGCATACAACAGGACTTCAATGCGCTAAAGGCAGTAGTGAACAGCATTGAATAGCACAGTAAGAAATAAATGGGGGAGTGGGGGAAGGGAAGAAGGGTGGGATCAGGAGGGAGTGGCAGGACTGCCAGAGGGAGGGCAAAGGTCACTAGCGGAGACAGAGTAGCCAACCTTTCGCTCTATCGCTGTGTGCCGGGCCCCGGGTGAAGGCCGCAGTGTAGTGGGCATAGGCATTTCTTCCATTACAATCAGCATTAAGGACCCTGTGCCGTGATGCCTCTAGAGGTGTGGGGGAGGTTAAAAGAGTGAGTGACCCGGGGTCTCGGCGCTGGGGAGGGGAAAGCCCGCCGTCTATGCCACAAGGTGGGTTGGACCTCGGGTCAGGAACCATGAAGAATATACCACAACGGGGAGAGAGGTAGCGGTGCTCAGGGGGTCCTGGGAGCAGACTGTGGGAGGGGACCTGGGCCACCGGTTTGTTGGTGTATGCAGTGTTCTTGAAAAAGGGGGGAGCACATGAGGGCATGGATGTACAATGTCAGGGATCCCTGTCGAGGGGGAGGATCCATATGTCAGTGTGCCCAGCAAGGGGGGAGAGAAGGGGAAGGCAGAGGGATAGGGATAACTATTTTCTCTACTGATGAGGGAAGTCATCCCGAAACCCAAGCCATGTCTAGGGCGATATCCAAAAACCTGGGACATGTATCGGGTCTAGAGATCATCAGTTCAACAAGTACCTACTTGCACCCACTGGGGTGAACCACTCAAGAACTCCATGTACCGGAGTCCCTAGCGGCGATCCGTAGGAGGGGCTAGCGGTGTGCGGTCCATTGAGATTGTTTCTACAAATTGGCTCCCTTGAGCTTTGAGCTGACGAGCTCCTGGACGATGCACCTGCGTGCCGGTTCGGGCATCGAGGCCTTTGACGGTTGCTTGGCGGCCTTCTCTTCCACCCCTAACTATTTTCTCTACTGATGAGGGAAGTCATCCAGAAACATGAGCCATGTCTCGGGCGATATCCAAAAACCCGGAACATGTATCGGGTCTAGAGATCATCAGTTCAACAAGTACCTACTTGCACCCACTGGGGTGAACCACTCAAGAACTCCATGTACTAGAGTCCCTAGGGGCGATCCGGAGGAGGGGCTAGCGGTGTGCGGTCCATTGTGATTGTTTCTACAAATTGGCTCCCTTGAGCTTTGAGCTGACGAGCTCCTGGATGAAGCACCTGCGTGCCGGTTCGGGCATCGAGGCCTTTGACGGTTGCTTGGCGGCCTTCTCTTCCACCCCTAACTATTTTCTCTACTGATGAGGGAAGTCATCTCGAAACCCGAGCCATGTCTCGGGCGATATCCAAAAACCCGGAACATGTATCGGGTCTAGAGATCATCAGTTCAACAAGTACCTACTTGCACCAACTGGGGAACCACTCAAGAACTCCATGTACCAGAGTCCCTAGGGGCGATCCGGGGGAAGGGCTAGCGGTGTGCGGTCCATTGTGATTGTTTCTAGGGTTAGAGGAGGTGACACTGAGATGGAGAGAGTGGGAGGGAAGGGAAAAAGGCCCAGGGTGGTAAAAAGGGGAGAGTAAGAGAGAGAGGCTGGAGCAGGTGTGGGGTCCAGGATCCCAACCAGGGGAGGAAGGGAGGAGCCTATAACATTGCGTTGGGGGTCAGGTTGCCTCTCCGCCTGTCGGGAATGGGAGGGGGGAGGCAGTGTCGGTGCGATCAACCTAAGGGAGCATCTTGGAGGAAGGGCACCGATGCCTGATTGAACACCTCAGCCTGGCTTTGAATAACATAGATGACACATTCATGGGACACCGTCTGTATCATTCATTGCCACTGAAGAACCGTTTATGCCCACTTACTGGGTCTCGGCGGCGGGGTAAGCGCTCAAGTCTTCCATACCTCATTATATAGAAAAAGGAGACACAGGACCTTTGTCTGCAGGAGGAACCAAGTTTTATTCGAATAGCCTGGGCTATGGAACAGAGTCCCAAGCTCGCCGGAGACAAGATAGAGGAGGCTGCTGCTTCACTCTGCAGCGTACAGGCCTTATATACACATTTCCCACCTTAAGAAACCAGTTTGGGTGGGGGGCTGGCACCCCGAGTCAAAATGCAGTTACACCGTTATTTGTTCAGGAAGGACGGGAGCTGCAACAGATGGTACACAGATTACGGACAGGTCTTGCAAAACAGGATATGTACGTAAGAGAATAGACAGATCTTGAACAACAGGATATGTGAAAGAAACAAGTTCTGGGACGGTGGCGTGACCAAGTCTTGCGAAACAGGATGGATTTGTGCAGGAGGTCAGTCCGAGGGTGGTGAGGCCAATTCTTTGTTCTCTTTTTCGAAATTGGCTCAACCACAAGGAGCAGGAAGGGCAGGGTGGTCGTGACAGTTAGAATTTCATCAGACATCAGCAGAAACGACCAGGAGGGTCGTGCAGAGGTGTTTGACACGAAATGGCAATGCAAATATAATGGAGTTCTGACACAAAATAAATGCAGACAAGAAGGACACTTTTCCTCAGACCCTCCTTTTGCCATTGAGTGGCAAATACTCTAGGTAACGTTGATATTCATGAGATCATCTGTTTCTTGTTGGAGCATCATCTTCATATTGGTGCCATGAATGTTAAAGGGTTGAGGCTTGAGAGCCTGAACACACGTTGCACAGAGCATTGGCAGGCACTGAATGCAAAAACAGCAGGAGACTAGGGCAGCCACTCCCAAGGCAAGGAAGATGAGGACCCTCCATCCCCACTGGGAAAGGAGGCCCCAGATCCAGCCTTTGAGGAAACAGTTGCCTTCATCCTGATGAATTTCAGAGGAAAGGTGATGCAGACGTCGGATGGCATCATATACTGTGGGTGCGTGATCTGGAATATACACACAGCAGCTGGAGCCAATCAATTTACACACACCACCACGATCAGCGAGGATAATGTCAAGGACCATTCGATTTCGAAGTTTTACAAGGGGGTTTGCCTGCAGCTCTGCAGTGTTGTTGAAGAGGGCACCAGCTGTTTCTGTGATGGTGGCCTCAAGAACCCTGGTCAGTCCTCGTATAGCCCGACTGCTTGTCATGGGGCCCCAGAATGGGAGGAACCCCTTAAAGAAGTCCCCGGCTTCCTGGTCTCCTGTATCCTCAGCCGATATGACACCCCTAGGTGAGTGGCGCAAAGTGCCCTTCATCAACAGGTAGTAATCGCCATGTGTAGAATACGTTGGTGGAAGGAGGAAGGCCAGAAGGCAGGTACCAGACCAGTTACAGGGGAGCCAAGTGTAGGCTGCTGTGCCACAGAAAAAAAAAAAAAAAAAATAATAATAAAGTTTATAAAGCGCCTGGTTACACTTAAATCAGTGTGTCCCCACGCTGTGGATACAGACCATAAAAGAGTTTCAATAACTGTCCAGCTGGGAGCACAAGAAGGGGCCCACCGGATATTGGACCTGAACTACTTGGGAAATAGGTGAGTCTTCAGTTTCTGACGAAACCTCACCTCAGATGGTTTCATACGGAGCTCAATCGGAAGTGTGTTCCATTGTTTACTGGCAAGGTATCTAAAAGAGTGACCGCCCTTCCATGATCTGTAAATACGCGGGACCTGGAATAGCATACTACCTAGGGATCTCAGTAGCCGCTTAGGACGATACATGGTCAGCATTTTTTTAAAGTATATAGGTCCCTTTCCCTGCGCAATGCGCTGTGCCATACACATAGTTTTGAACACAATACATTCCTGGATGGGAAGCCAATGCAAGGTGGCTAAAGCACGGCTCCCAGACGACTTCCGGGGGAGATTCAATGCCAACCTAGCAGCCGCATTCTGAACGCATTGAAGTTGATGCAGTCCTTTCTTACTCAAGCCGATATACAATGAGTTCCCATAGTCCAGATGGGAGGTGACAAGGGTATGTATTAACGTTTTCCTCCCAGTAACAGGGAGTAGGTCCAAGGTTTCATGAAGACTTTTTAAAATGCCATAGCACTTGCCTGCAACCCCTCTGATATGATGTTCAATGGAGAGATTGACGTCCAGTCGTACACCCAGGTTTTTCACCTGCTCAGAGGAGTTGTGAGTTGGCCCTAGTTCGGGTGGCCACCATGCTGAAGACCAAATTGATGGTGTTTTCCCCATCACTAGAAGCTCGGTTTTGCTCCCATTGAGGCGGAGGTAGTTGTTATTCATCCAACCTGCTAATTCCGCTAGACAGGCGGAGAAGTTAGCCGCCACATCTTCCAGGAGTTGAGATAGGGTCACCACCAGCTGAGTGTCGTCAGCGTAGGACACAATCTCAACTCTGTGGTTTTACACAATCTTCGCCAGGTGTTCCATGAAAATATTGAATAAAATAGGGTTCAGAATACGTGTTGGGGGACGCCACCAACTTTGGAGGAGACGTAGAGTTTAAAGTTTTAATGATGTCATAGATACTAGTACCAACTTTCTTAGTTCCCAAGCCATGGATGCAGACACGGCCCACACATTTATAACATTCAGGGTGTTTCGTACATCAGGTAGTAGCCTTCTGGCGCGAAATTTGGTAAATGTTTGTCGAGAAGTTGAGTTAAATACCACCATCTCACCAAGTTCATCCGTTGATAATAGCAATGTTGATGAGCCGGTCGGGCAAAAATGGGTGTTAGTATTGCCAGACCTGTTTCGCCAGAAGTCATCTCGAAATGTTCCAAGGACGGAATTGGCAGTACCATTGATAGTATATTCCTCCTGCATCAACATCCACCATGCAAGACAGGACCCAGAAATGGAAAAAGGATAAGGAAAGAATGGGACAGGTTGTGTCATAGCATGCGGCATCAGTCCAAATACCCAACAGTTGAAAGTATTTATGATCAGCTGATGATGATGTAACATCTGGACGAAGGTGTTATGGAAAAATTCTGCACGGCGGGGTAATGTGTGGGCTGGTAACGTGAAATACTGATGCTCTGCAGGAGTCGGGGTAGGAGTTGGTGGGGTAACAGGATAGTAGATCAGTAACATCCAACCGATGATAGACAAGATGATTGAGACAAACAGCGTCACCATGGGGGCCACGAAAAACTTGCCATGTTGGAGACTGACATATCGTTTCTAGACATGGGTGTATTGGACGGCTACCATTGTACTAAGCCAGGGACCTGTAGCGGCTGTCTGTGATTGGTGGTTGATTCACTGGATGCAGGTGCCAAGAGCCCTAGGGGCGTACCTTAGTCTGACATACCAGCACCGGTCTTAACCGGGAGATCACAGCCCTACAGCCTATAGGTCCCTGAGCGAAGTCAAGGGCAAGCCTTCCTTCTGGAACGCAAGTTATATTGGGTAGAAGTAGGATCAGTGTGGTCAGGGAATAATTGTTCCTGATGCTGAGCAGAGTGAGGGGAGTGTTACACCTTTCCCTTTAGTATACTGTCACTCTCTGCTTCCGTAGATGTGAAATGTATTCTTGCGTCCCTAAATGGAGCAAATGTTGGGACTATTTCTGTCTCTGAGTCTCCTCGTCCTTCTCTCATCCACTGATCATAGGAGAGAGGCAGAGGCACTCGTCTGCAGTGCGTCGCATGGATCCAGTTCTTCCGACCTTCAACTTTCACGGAAGTGCTGGTGGTCAGTAACACCTGACGGGGCTGTGTCCAGCGAGGCTCGAGGCTCTTAGTACATTGAAAGTTGCGGATCAGAACCCAATCGCCAGGTTGGATAACGTGTCCTGGGCCCTCGCTTTTATCAGGTATGGCCACATGTTCCTGGTGGTAAAGAGTATGAAAGCTGTTAGTCAAACTGTACAGATAATCAGTCAACACAGGGTATTCAACATCAGACAGTTTTTGGGGCCGTGGATTACCCCACACATAGGCAGGCCTCTCGAACACAATTTCATGGGGAGATAGTCTTATCCTGGTATGGGCCGTTGTCCTGACAGACAGCAGAGCCAGGGACAGAGCATCAACCCAAGTGACACCTGTCTCTGCTACAATCTTGGCCATTTTAGTCTTTAGGATGCCATTGTACACCTCCACTAGACCTGTTGACTGGGGGTGGTTAGCTGCATAAAATCTTTGTTTCATACCCAGTGCTGAACAGACATACTCCATTATTTGAGCCGTAAAGTGTGTCCCGTTGTCACTCCAGACCAAACGGGGCAAATCAAATCGTGGGAAGTATTCTTTCAATAGTATTTTGACGGTAGTGATAGCGGTGCAGTCTTTGACAGGGTAGGCCTCCACCCATCGGCTGAAGGTACAGACCACCACCAGGACGTATTTTAAATTGTTACATCTGTCCATCTGGATATAATCCATCTGGAGGGCTTTGAAAGGAAAGGTGGGGGTGAGAATCCTCCTCCAGGGGTCACTGTATCTTTTCCTGGGTTGTACATAAGGCAAATCATGTATGTTTTGACCATCCTCTCAGCATATGTTGGTATCTTTGAGTTATACCAAGTAGGTACCAGCAACTTACATATCCCTTTCGCACTAATGTGAGCATGGCCATGGGCCATCGTTACTACCGGTAGCACATGACTGTCGGGCAACATCCATTGTCTCTCCATAGTAATATGGGCCCAACAACCATCTATTTCCTTTACTGCTAAATGCTCCGTCCGCATCCTCTGCTCCTCAGGGGTAGCATGGGACTGAATATCGATCACACTCTGTACTGTATCTTCAACCATGCCCCACTCTGCCACCCACCTGGCGGGACCTCCCACATACATTCCTTCCTTTTCTTAAGAGCTGTCTGTCTGGCTGTCTGGTCAGCCAGGGCATTGCCTTTTCCAACATCATCCGTCACTTTCTTATGCGCTTTACATTTCATAATAGCCACCTTTCTGGGAAATGTCGCCAACCTCGGACTTAAACAACTGGTCACTTCCCCCACCCACATCGCAGGTCACACTCTCGACCCCATCTTCACCTCCAGCAATCATGTCTCCTTCAGCCACACTACGGATCTCCTCTGGACTGACCACAGCTGCGTTCACTTCACCTACAACAAGCCAAAACCCATCAACCACCTCCAACCAACTCTGCAAAGAAACTGGAACAAAATCACCACCGACCAGATCTCCTCATCGCTCCTTCTAAACACCCCAGCCCACTCTTCTAACCCAGACCAAGTCGCCGCCAACTTCACCCTATGGTTATCCAACACCGCCGACACCTTAGCACCACTGAAAAAATGCCAAAACAAATCTGGCAACAAGAAGGCCTCATGGTTCAACGATGACCTTAAGAAGTCCAAGAAACTCTGCCGCTCCCTGGAAAAGGCCTGGAAAAAAGACCCAGCCACTAGCACCAGGGACGCCTTCAAAAACGCCACCCGCACTCACCACCAACTAATCCGAAAGGCCAAGAAAACAGCATTCAAGGATCGACTTGACAACAACGCCCACAACAGCAAGAAACTTTTCAACATCGTCAAGGAATTTTCCAATCCCTCGGCCAACTCCAACGACATCACCCCCTCTCAAGCCCTCTGCGACTCCCTAGCCTCATTCTTCCACAACAAGATTGCAGACATCCACAACAGCTTCGACAACCAACCCGGAGACCAACCCACCCAACCTTATGCTGAACACTCTTCCCCCGTGAACACCCTTAACGACTGGATCCCAATCTCCACTGAGGACACCATCCGCCTAATGAACTCCATCCACTCAGGATCCCCCACAGACCCATGCCCTCACCACATCTTCAACAAAGCAGACTCCGTCATAGCACCGCACCTCCGAGACGTCATCAATTGCTCCTTCATCTCCGCCACCTTCCCGGAAAACTGGAAACACGCTGAACTCACCGCCCTTCTGAAAAAACCCACAGCGGACCCCACCGAACTCAAAAATTACCGCCCCATTTCGCTCCTTCCATTCCCGGCCAAAGTAATCGAGAAAGCTGTCAACAACCAACTCGCCGCTTTCCTCGAAGCCAACAAATCCCTCGACCCCTCACAATCTGGCTTCCGAGCAAAACACAGCACTGAGACCACCCTCATCGCAGCAACAGACGACATTCGAACTCTACTGGACAATGGAGACACAGTCGCCCTCATCCTCCTCGACCTCTCTGCAGCATTCGACACAGTCTGCCACAGCACCCTTTTACAACGCCTCAGTAACATCGGAATACAAGGAAAAGCACTTGAATGGATCACCTCGTTCCTCACCGGAAGAACCCAGAGAGTCCGCCTTCCACCATTCAAGTCCGAGGCCACTGAAGTCATCTGTGGCGTACCACAAGGATCCTCACTCAGCCCCACCCTCTTCAACGTATACATGAGCCCCCTCGCGGCCATCGCCCGCCAACACAACCTCAACATCATCTCTTACGCGGATGACACTCAACTAATCCTTTCTCTCACCAATGACCCCAGCACCGCCAAAACTAACCTACACGAAGGAATGAAAGAAGTTGCCGAATGGATGAAACACAGCCGTCTGAAACTGAACTCAGATAAAACAGAAGTCCTCATCCTAGGTACATCCCCCTCTGCATGGGATGACTCCTGGTGGCCGGAAGCCCTTGGAAAAGCACCCATCCCGACAGACCACGCACGGAACCTAGGCGTCATCCTGGATTCTTCACTCTCTATGAATAGACAAGTCAGCGCCGTATCCTCATCCTGCTTCAACATTCTTCGCATGCTCAAAAAAACATTTCGCTGGATCCCCACATAAACCAGGAAAACTGTCACCCATGCTCTGGTCACGAGCCGACTGGACTACGGAAACACCCTCTACGCAGGTACCACCGCTAAACTCCAGAAGAAACTCCAACGAATCCAAAACGCCTCAGCCAGGATCATATTAGACATCCCACGCAACGAACACATCTCTGGTCACCTGAAAGACCTCCACTGGCTACCCGTCAATAAGAGAATCACTTTCCGACTGCTAACCCACGCACACAAATCACTCTACGACATCGGACCAGAATGTCTCAAATCACGACTGTCCTTCTACACCCCCTCCCGACAACTACGTTCTTCCAGCCAAGCCCTCGCCACTGTACCTCGCATCAACAAGACCACCATGGGAGGCAGATCCTTCTCATACCTGGCTGCTAGAACATGGAACTCACTCCCCACTTACCTTCGCCTCACCCAGAACCACCTAGCATTCAGAAAGCAACTTAAAACATGGATATTTGACAAGTAATCCTCCTCCCCTTCCTAAGCGCCTTGAGACCCTCTGGGTATGTAGTGCGCTATATAAATCCTTTGACTTGACTTGACTTGAGTCTAATAATCGGGGAATTAGGGGGCCATGTTGAATTTCCGTCCCATGTGAAGTAAGGAAATTCCTTTCTTTCCACAATCTCCCAAAGTTGTGAGCCACCCCAAAGGCATACTGACTGTCAGTGTAGATGTTAACCGTTATTCCTTTGCCTCACTCACAGGTTCTAGTGAGGGCCACTAATTCTGCAGCCTGAGCAGAACACTGCGGAATCTGAGCTGTTTCTACTACTTGCTCCAATGTCGTGAGGGCGTAGGCAGCTGATGTGTTACCATCTGGCCCTCTGAAACATGATCCGTCCGCATACAGTGTACCTTCTGGGTCTACTATCGGGGTATCCTGTAAGTCAACCCGTCCCTTCGTCTCCTCCTCTGTCCTCAATATACAGTCATGTGGATCTAAACAAGCATCCTGAGTGTCCAGTGGGAGTGAAGTGGCGGGATTCAGTACAGTGCATCTCTTGATGTTAATGTGGCTGGAAAAGTGTGTCAATTCATATCCTGTGAGTTGTGTGCTAATGAGGTACTGTGTCTTGGTGTTATTAAGGAATGTATCCACAGAATGGGGAACCATCAGAGTCAAGGGGGAGCTCATGATGATCCCCGCACTCTGAAGGACCATGAGTGCGGCCATAGCTGTCGTCCGTAGGCATCCTGGGAGAGCCCTCGCAACAGGATCTAAGGTGGCTGAAAAATAGGCACGTGGCCGATGGTGACCTCCGAATATCTGGGGCAACACAGTGCATGCACAGTGATCTGTCTCATGTACAAAAAGATTTTCTTTTTGTTATAATCAGGAGTACCGAGGACTGGAGCAGTATACAGAGCTCATTTTAAATCCTGGAAAGCCTGCGTATGCTCTCTAGTCCATGGAAAGAAATAGTCTGATATGTCTTTAGTGGTGAGGGCAAGAAGAGGTTTGACTATGGCCGAAAAATTGGAAATCTACTGTCTGCAGTATGAGATTGGACCTATGAAGGTTCACATCTGCTTTTGTGTCCGTGGGGCCGCCATAGTACTGATAGCGGCTACACGATCAGTAGTGAGCTGCCTTCCCTCCTTCGAGAGGAGATGACCTAAATAGGTCACCTTCTCTTGACAAAATTGAAGCTTTTTTAAAGAGACCTTGTGGTTATGGAGGGCAAGGTGGCCTAAAAAATAAGGGTGGGCGGCCAGCTACGCTCCGTGCATGGAGTGCGCGTAGTGCCGTCTCCTACGCATTTTGCGTAGCGGACATAGCCAGGCGGCACTACGCGCGCTCCACAGACGGTGCGTAGCCGGCCGCCCCCCGCCTCCCTCCCGCCCTCCCTAAATACTTAAATAAAAGGATAGAAAGCTTTTAAAAACACTTACCTTGTCCGCCGCGTCCCCGGGGCTCCCTCTCGCCGTCCCTGGATTCGCGCCGTCATTTCGGATACTAATGCGCATGTGCGGGCGGCCCCGCATGCGCATTTCTCACGAGAAATGCGCATGCGCGGGCATGTCGGCAGAATTTGCAGTAATGAGGAGGTCATCAACATACTACAGCAGTGTGGAATTATCATGGAGTTCCAAGGAATCTAGTTGACGTTTGAGAGCTTGACTATAGATACTGGAGCTCTCGGTGAAGCCTTGAGGGGCGTGGCAAAATCTAAAGCTCTGCCCGCCAAGGGAGAAACCAAAAAAATGTCTGCTGTCAGGATGTATAGGAATTCTGAAAAAGGCATTCTTCAGGTCTATGACAGAAAAGTGCGTGGCGTCAGATGGGACCATCGTCAAGAGGGCAGTAATGTCGGGGACAACAGGGTATTGGGAGATCGTTAATTTGTTAAGGGCTCTCAGGTCAATCATGAATCTGTATATTTTAGGGGATAGAGCATCCCCATTGGTCTTTTTAAGAACTGGAATAATGGGACTGTTACAGCCTCGAGGATAGTTGATTCTACCCTCAACACTTGCAACTGTTACAGATATTACCATATGTCTCCTCCACTTTGCCCTTGTCCATCAATTCAGATATTATTGTTAAAAGGGCCGCTTCTCCTTCCGCGGGCAGTTGATACTGTCAAAGACGGGGAAGGATGACGCTGGGCTGAATACGCACCACATGAGGGGGTATATTGAGACAGCCGACATCAGTGTCTGATGATGCCCAGAGGGAGGAAAGTAAAGACTGCAACTCTGGTGGGAGGGGAAAAGACAGATACATATAGGAGGCTGTGGTGGGGGAAATTGTTAGGGATACACCTTAGGGACTACATGATATGGTCGCATACAGAGCTTTCAGTAAATCCAGGCTTAATAAGTTTTCACTGCAACCTGTAGTGAGGACCAAGGGAGCGTCAACATGTGCGGGGCCAATATCGAGAGGGAGGGGTTCAGAGACAGGGCTGGTCACAGGTGTTCCTGCAAAACCCACAGAGACATTCATGTTGCCAGAAAGGGGTGCCTCCGGGACTGACAGACGTGCAATAGAAGACCTGGTGGCCCCAGTATCCAGAAAAAAATTCTGATCATTCCCCACGACTGATATTTGAACATACGGGCTCCTTTGGTCCACTGGAATTTGCACTATAGTAATACCCCTTTCCTGTGCTATGCTTGATAGAACCCTGTCTCATCAACTTAATCATAATCATCATTGTAATAAGTGCGTGTTGCTTCGTATCCATCAAACCTTTTGGCCGGGCGTTGCCGGACAGGGGCGTCATCCCTGGATCTATGCTCTTTGTCATGTGGACGGGGCGGGCCATGGTCCCGTGTTGGCCTCCCCTCCCTAGGAGCACGAGGCTGTTCGGATGTTTTCAGCTAATACAGGACACTCATCTATCCAATGGCCGTACCCTTTACAATAAGCACACTGATCTGTTTGGAGGGCTCCCGTGCGTTGAGGGCCTGAGGGGGTAGACTGGCGAGCCCTCGGAGGGGTTGTGGCTGTGGTCTGAAATTCCCGCGGGCATCGGGACCCCGGGGAGGGTAAGCCTGCCCCTATCCCTCTTACTTTCCTTTTCTCTATCTTAATTCTCCCTATTCTCTTGATACTGTGCCATAGCCAAGATACCAGTCATAGTCTGGGCAGACCATGTACTCTCAACCTTCTTGAGCCTGGCGTAAATCTCAGGAAGCAAGTTGCTGACAAACTTATCGACAAATACTGGGCTAGAGCCTGGGATCCGGGGGTCCAAGCCACTATGTCCCTTGTATTCTGTTTCAAAACGGGTAAAGAAGTCAGCCACACTTTCATCTTTTCATTGCCTACAGGCATTTATCTTATCGCAGTTAATGACTGTTTCTGGCAAAAATGTTTGCATAAGTGTTATTATTTTACCGGGCAAAGTCAGGATGGCGGCTTTTGGCTTAGTCCCCCCCTGCCCTTGCATCTTCCATAGCTTCCAGATTAGCCCATTTACCTCCCAGCTCTAATTCATGGTCAGTATGTTGAATTTTATTCAAAATTTCAGTAGGAACGACTGTACCAAAGAGCAAGTCGATGTCTTCAAGAATAAGTGTACCAGCAGATATTATCTGGCCTAATTCTTTGTAAAAGGCAGACAGATTTTTTCGAGGATCTGGTAACTGCCTCTTCAACTGTATTACCTCTGACCTTTTCCAATGGGACATGAACCCATAGCCTATGCCAGTGGGCTTCAACAGGCCCTCGGCCATTATTTTGGGCATCTGTGAGTGCGTTAACAAAGACAGGGGCCACCTCTCTCATTGGCATAGCTGTCTCTAGAGGGGGTTTGGGGAAGGTGGTCATATCACGGTAAGCTATCAAAACAAACATAGCGCCAAACATCCCCTCTCCCTGCACATCGCCTATTTTTATTTGTGACCTGAGGTCCACTAAACCGATGGGTAGCTGCATAAATTAATTCTCTATTCTCTGCATAACCAAGGTACACATGTATTCAGCCCAGGTGGTCTGTTCCATAATTGTCCACTGGGAAAAGGTGGACCATGTTTCTTTAAATGGATAAATATTCCCGCTATTTATCCAATATTCACACTGTTGCTTTTGCAGGTCATCCTCTCGAAGGGACAAAACGCTGACTGCAGAGTGCAAGGAAGCCAGTCGGGGGGAATTCAATAATCTATATAAATCCTGCTTAACTGTAGACCACGGGGAAGAAGGGAAGGGGCGGACAGGGGTAAAGCCGCAGGGATTGGGCGGATGGGGACTCGTTGTCATTCCCGTGGCGAGGACGGGGCAGTGTGCGCAGTCGGTGTCATAGGCGGAAAATAGGGGGGGGTCGTTGTGACGGGGGAAACAGTAGGAGGGACAGTGGGAGCAGGAGTGTACAGCACAGCTGGTGCAGCTGCATGCGGGCAGGGGTGTCAACGCAGGGTACATGGGGGCATAAGCAGGAGGACTCTCCAACATGCCTTTTCCTTTCTCTTCAAGGGCCGGGAAGCATTTCTGCACCCGCGCCCTATGTTCCCTATCAGTTATCTCTACAGATTTTTCCATTTGGTCCTGTAAGTGCTCCCTAGCATGGTCAGCCATTGACATCCACTCCCGCTTCCTTTCTAGTGCCTTTTCCCTCTTTGCTCTCTGCTCAATTTCCTTCCTCCACAATCTGACAGACTCAAACATTGAGGGACGAATCTTCCGTTTTAATAGCTGTTCCTCTAGATTTGCCAGAACTTGCGGGTCAAAAGACCCATAAGGCGGCCATTGTAATTCTGAGTTACTTCGTTTAGTGTATTTGGTCCAAAAAGGGGAAACATTATAGCAGAAGGACCATCTTTAGTATACATGGTGTGACCAGGGGTCCCCTCTGGAGGAAGCGGACAGGCCGCCTCCAGCTGGCAGTCCTGCACACACATACAACATAATTTCTTAAACTTACTACTGGCCAGCATGCTTGTAAACAGTGGATATTTAAAAACTCACCTCGCTGGCTTGGATTTTGCAAAAGTCAATAACAGCAGAATCATACAGACTCGTGGGTGATCAGTCCACCCTCACCTGACAGGGGTAGTTCTCTTCTGCAGACGAAGGGCTGTGTCCTGTTCCAGATATCACTTTGTTAGGGGACTCCAGGAGGCCACGCACTCTCTCGTGCTATACTAAGCCGCGGCTTAGTATAGCACGAGGTAACGACGGAGAGTGCGTGGTCTCCTTTATCCTGAGCCGTTGCCAGGTGAGGTGAGGCTCCAAATCCCAAAAACTTGGGAGATGATACATCACTTTTAAGAATGTCTGTAGTCTATCTTTCACAGCATAAAAAGTAAGTGTTGCAGTAGTGATTACTAGGTCCTGACGAAAGCCTATAAAGGCTGAAACATGTTGACCACATAACATCTATGGTAAATAGCAATTTGTTTTCCTGCTATTATCACTCTGCTTTTAACAATGCCATCTTGATGGGCAAACCTAATAAAGTTTTCTTATTGACATCAAGATAGGTATTTTTAATCACTTGGATCATCATTTTTCCTTTCTGTTATATTCATTTTTCCACAACTTTTTTGAGCACTGCAACTAAGCACTGTCAGCCTTAAACTCAGTCATCCTTTCTGGTTGAAGGTTCAACCATTGGGTCCACAGCTAGCCTCAAGATCTCTTTGGGGAAGGGCTGTTTGGACACCACTTTTCAAACACGAAATCCCAGATGACGAAGTTCCACTATTGAGTGGGCTGATGGGTACTTTTTCAATGGGTTCTGACTTTTGAACTGTATCTACAACTTCTATCTCCTGTGTCTCTCCAAGTACTATAGTAACCTTTTGGTTCTAGCTACGCATGCTGAATACTGTGATGGTTCGGCATGATAATTGAATAAAACAAAGACCTTTGGCATCTCTCGTGTGTTTAACTGTATAGTTGGGGGACAAGATACCATTAGGTCTATAAATAATTTCTCCCCTTGGGCCCCCTTCCAACCGTCTATGTTTTTGTGAGGCATGGATGCCCCCAAGGGGTCCCCTACATAAGCCCATAAGAACTGGATTGAAGGGCAATTGCATAGGGGATGGGTGATATCGCATTGGGTTGTCGAGCACCTCCAGCTGTTCGAGTGGGGTAGGAGGCCAGACCGTTGCAGCATTTGCAGAGTCCAATACCACTCATGGAGCATCTTGAACAAGCAGAGTTTCAATCTGGCTTCCTGGGCGCCTCTGTCCAGGGATTCCAGAACTTTATTCCAGACCTCTTCCTCAACAGTTATCTGAAGGCAGTCATGCAACTTGATGTGAAGGCTGCGGGAGAGGGGTTGTGAGAAGAGGTGGTTCGTGAGTGTGCTGTAAAGCCCCAACATCATGCCTGATGCTGGCCCTACGTGAACAAACATTCCACCACCAGCGAGGGTTGAACAGAACCATGGGCGGGGACTCAGGCAGAGTTGCAGTTGTAGGTACTGCCAGGCCAGTCTTGGGTGGAGGCCAAATTACTCCTTCAAGTGGTTGAAAGGTTTCAGGTCTCCGTCAGGTTGTACCTGGTCTAAGATGTGTATGCCTGCTTCCACATACCGCGGCCAGAGAAGGGTCCGGCCGTCAATGCAGAGGCTGTCATTGCCCCACAGCGGCGCCCTGTTATGTAGTCTGTGATCCACTCCGAAGAGGCGGGGGGCACGAGCCAAGCTTTGGACATGGCATGCAACACAGGGGGTGGATGGGATGGTTGGAGGGCATAGACCCCATAGAGAGAGCTGTGTTCATCCTCGCGAGTGGGGAGCGATCATCTAGTGTGAATCTATTGTAGAGGATCTGGGATGCCCGGTATAATAAGATGAGTTGGGAAAGATGTAGGGCCAGAGCGTAATGTTCCACTGACGGTAAGCCCACGGCACCACAGGAGTGAGGCGCCATAAGCTTGACTGTAGCTAGCTGGGGTTGTGTGATCCCCACACAAAGGCTCAGATCCGGAAGTCTATGAGACAGAGCATGGCCAGGGACACCGTAACAGGGAGCATGCCAAGCGTGTCGGTAAAGTGACACAGCAGGGATCATTTGTCAAAGTCTCGTTTTATTTGCGTTATGAGGGGAGTCAGGTTGTCCATGACCATCTCGATTAGGCCACTGTTGACCAAGATCCCCAGGTACTGGAGCAGAGAGGCTTTCGAGGGGAAGCAGTATCAGTGGATTGCCACCTTTGTGGTGCAGGCACACAGCTGGAGGGTCTCACTTTTGTACCAGTTTACCTTGAAACCGGACAGTGCTGCAGAGTCCTCTATGACTTCTAGTAATGCTGGAAGGGAGTTGTGAATATCCAGCAGTGGGGGCAGGATATTATCAGCATAGAGATATACTTTGGAGAGGCCTCCTGCAATGCGGATGCCGGCTATGAGTGGTAAGTAGCGAATGATGGAGGCCAAGGGTTCCATTGCCAGTAGGAATAAGAGTGGAGAGAGTGGGCAGCCTTGGCGTGTGCCCCTACATTTCTAGAAGGGGTCAGAGAGAAACTCTCCGCAGTTGCCCTAGGCCGTCGGGCAGCCATATAGCAGCCGTACCTTACAGATGAACTGGTACCCGAGTTTGAACTGTTTCACGGTTGTGAAAAGGTAATCCCACTCAATGTGGTTGAATACCTTCTTGGCATCTAGGGAGAGAGCCACAGCTCCCTCTGGGAGGTTTCTGACAGTCCAGAGAGTATGTGCTAAGGTGGGTAGATGATTCCTGTAGGACCGGCCCGGTATAAAAACAACTTGCGAGTTATGAATAAGGGAGGGTAGGACCGTTTTTAAGTGTGACACAAGAATGATTGCGTGGATCTTAATGCCACCTTTTAGGATAGATATTGTCCGATAGCTACCACACAGCAACGTATCCCTTCTCGGTTTGGGTACAGCCGCGATCACTGGCCTATTAGAAAGGAATCCCAAAGAGGCCGTCCGCTCTGCCTCTTGGAAGGCCCCATAAAGGAAGTCGATCACCTCTTCCCTTGACCATCAGTAGAATTCAGCCAGGAAGCCCACCTCTCCCAGGGCTTCGTGATAAGGGATCTTGGAGATGGCCGCTGCAATATCGTCTTTACTAATGTACACTGCTAGGAGCTCTCGGCCCTTGTCCATTAAGCACAGGAGGTCGACCGTCTCAAGGAATGCTGTGTTTCGATCCGTAGTTGCCGGTACCTCCGGGGTGTAGCGTGCGCCATAAAATGATGCAAACTCATTAACAATGGCCTGTAGTTGGGTGAATGTCCCCCCACTGATAGTCGGAATGGCCATGATTCTCTTTTTGCCGCATCTGGGCTGCCAGCTGGTGGCCTACCTTCTCCATCTGTTCGTAGTGCCTCCCTTTCAGGCGCTGAAGGACATACTCTGCTTAGATGTATAAAGGCTATTGAGGGTCATACAGGTGATGGTGAATAGGCACACTGGGGCGGGAAGAATAGAGGCAGTTGAGGGTGGTGATCTTCGCCTCCAGCTCGGCACTATGAAGAGAAGCCTGTTTATTGGCTATGGCGGCGTCCCTTATTAGTTGGCCATGGATGGTTGCCTTTGCAACCAACCAGAGCACCCTGTGGGAGACTACGGAGTGCTTGTTGTATGCAGAGACATGGGCCCGTAGTTGATACTTGCCCTGCGGAAGCGGTATCTTTGTACGTTCAGGTGCCATGGTTTGCAGCCTGGGGAGGCCCACCCTCATCTAAAGACAATAGGAC
Source organism: Lissotriton vulgaris (assembly GCF_964263255.1). Taxonomy (NCBI): domain Eukaryota; kingdom Metazoa; phylum Chordata; class Amphibia; order Caudata; family Salamandridae; genus Lissotriton; species Lissotriton vulgaris. The sequence goes on from NC_141695.1 coordinate 1,467,926,798, forward strand.
CAGGGAGTGGTCGGACAAGGCAGCCTTGAGTACACAGGCTTCCCGAGTGCTTCTGCCGAGTGGGAGATGAGGAAGTAGTCTAGCCTGGATTGTGTGCCATTTACTGAGGACAGGAATGTATACTCCTTGTCCATTGGGTGGCAGAGACGCCAGTGATAAACGAGGCCTTGGTCAGAGGTGGTATCCCCAGTAAGGCTCTATCTGCATCGTTTCCCTCATCTAGGGTTCCTCTCCTATCTAGAACCATAATGTGAGTAAGGCTCCAGTCCCCACCAAAGATGTACTTAGCTGTACTGATCTCCACAAGGTGCCGGTTTAGCTGGAGGAGGAAATCATGTTTGGCCCCTGTTGGCGCATGCATCATACCAGCACACAGGGACTTATCCCCCACCCTCAGCTTGGCAAACGCATACCTGCCATCTGTATCTGACCATGTCTTCACGACAGTGACAGGCAATGATTTGCGAAGAAGTACCGCTGCTCCACATGTAGCTGTGGACTGTTTGCGGAAGTTGGACAGCGTCGAAGTGCTGCTGTGCACTACTGTACTCACCCAGCCGCAACACAGTTTGTCAGCTTCTAAGTCATCCATATTTACAACAAGGGGTGGTGAGGGACAGAGTCTCTGAATTAAGCAGAAAGCTCTCACCCAGTCAAGAGATCCGGGCTAGATCCAACACCGTTTTTTAGCTCACTGCACCATCCCAGTTTCAGAACCTGGCTGTATGCAAATTAGTCTGTTCCTGTCCCAGTGCATGATGGGAACAGGGCAAACCAAACTACAAAAGCCAATTCTTACACTGGGAAGGAAACAAGCTCCCGGGGACCGGTTTCTGGCATTACAGCCGTCTTCGGCCCGGTTTGCTTGAATCCTGATGGTGCAATGAGCAAGGGTCTCACATCTGAGAATACCCTTCCACGCTTAGGGTGGACAAAAATATTTACAACAAGGGGTGGTGAGGGACAGAGTCTCTGAATTAAGCAGAAAGCTCTCACCCAGTCAAGAGATCCGGGCTAGATCCAACACCGTTTTTTAGCTCACTGCACCATCCCAGTTTCAGAACCTGGCTGTATGCAAATTAGTCTGTTCCTGTCCCAGTGCATGATGGGAACAGGGCAAACCAAACTACAAAAGCCAATTCTTACACTGGGAAGGAAACAAGCTCCCGGGGACCGGTTTCTGGCATTACAGCCGTCTTCGGCCCGGTTTGCTTGAATCCTGATGGTGCAATGAGCAAGGGTCTCACATCTGAGAATACCCTTCCACGCTTAGGGTGGACAAAAATATTTACAACAAGGGGTGGTGAGGGACAGAGTCTCTGAATTAAGCAGAAAGCTCTCACCCAGTCGATTTTGGCCACTATAGGTGTGGCAGGGTATACTCAGACATGAGTCCCTTTCTCACTGCTCCATCAGGATTCAAGCAAGCCGGGCCGAAGAGGCTGAAATGCCAGAAACCGGTCCCCGGTAGCTTGTCTCCTTTCTGGTGAAGAATTGGCTTGGTAGTTTAGTCTGCCCTGTTCCCATGATGCACTGGGCCAGGGACAGACTGATTTGCATATAGCCAGGTTCTGAGCTGGGATGGGGCAGTGAGATAAATAACGGTGAGGGATCAAGCCCTGATCTTTTGACTGGGTAAGAGTGGTCTGCTCAATTCAGACACTCTGTTCATCACCACCCCCTTTTGTAAATCGATTTTGGCCACTATAGGTGTGGCAGGGTATACTCAGACATGAGTCCCTTTCTCACTGCTCCATCAGGATTCAAGCAAGCCGGGCCGAAGAGGCTGAAATGCCAGAAACCGGTCCCCGGTAGCTTGTCTCCTTTCTGGTGAAGAATTGGCTTGGTAGTTTAGTCTGCCCTGTTCCCATGATGCACTGGGCCAGGGACAGACTGATTTGCATATAGCCAGGTTCTGAGCTGGGATGGGGCAGTGAGATAAATAACGGTGAGGGATCAAGCCCTGATCTTTTGACTGGGTAAGAGTGGTCTGCTCAATTCAGACACTCTGTTCATCACCACCCCCTTTTGTAAATCGATTTTGGCCACTTTAGGTGTGGCAGGGTATACTCAGACATGAGTCCCTTTCTCACTGCTCCATCAGGATTCAAGCAAGCCGGGCCGAAGAGGCTGAAATGCCAGAAACCGGTCCCCGGTAGCTTGTCTCCTTTCTGGTGAAGAATTGGCTTGGTAGTTTAGTCTGCCCTGTTCCCATGATGCACTGGGCCAGGGACAGACTGATTTGCATATAGCCAGGTTCTGAGCTGGGATGGGGCAGTGAGATAAATAACGGTGAGGGATCAAGCCCTGATCTTTTGACTGGGTAAGAGTGGTCTGCTCAATTCAGACACTCTGTTCATCACCACCCCCTTTTGTAAATCGATTTTGGCCACTATAGGTGTGGCAGGGTATACTCAGACATGAGTCCCTTTCTCACTGCTCCATCAGGATTCAAGCAAGCCGGGCCGAAGAGGCTGAAATGCCAGAAACCGGTCCCCGGTAGCTTGTCTCCTTTCTGGTGAAGAATTGGCTTGGTAGTTTAGTCTGCCCTGTTCCCATGATGCACTGGGCCAGGGACAGACTGATTTGCATATAGCCAGGTTCTGAGCTGGGATGGGGCAGTGAGATAAATAACGGTGAGGGATCAAGCCCTGATCTTTTGACTGGGTAAGAGTGGTCTGCTCAATTCAGACACTCTGTTCATCACCACCCCCTTTTGTAAATCGATTTTGGCCACTATAGGTGTGGCAGGGTATACTCAGACATGAGTCCCTTTCTCACTGCTCCATCAGGATTCAAGCAAGCCGGGCCGAAGAGGCTGAAATGCCAGAAACCGGTCCCCGGTAGCTTGTCTCCTTTCTGGTGAAGAATTGGCTTGGTAGTTTAGTCTGCCCTGTTCCCATGATGCACTGGGCCAGGGACAGACTGATTTGCATATAGCCAGGTTCTGAGCTGGGATGGGGCAGTGAGATAAATAACGGTGAGGGATCAAGCCCTGATCTTTTGACTGGGTAAGAGTGGTCTGCTCAATTCAGACACTCTGTTCATCACCACCCCCTTTTGTAAATCGATTTTGGCCACTATAGGTGTGGCAGGGTATACTCAGACATGAGTCCCTTTCTCACTGCTCCATCAGGATTCAAGCAAGCCGGGCCGAAGAGGCTGAAATGCCAGAAACCGGTCCCCGGTAGCGTGTCTCCTTTCTGGTGAAGAATTGGCTTGGTAGTTTAGTCTGCCCTGTTCCCATGATGCACTGGGCCAGGGACAGACTGATTTGCATATAGCCAGGTTCTGAGCTGGGATGGGGCAGTGAGATAAATAACGGTGAGGGATCAAGCCCTGATCTTTTGACTGGGTAAGAGTGGTCTGCTCAATTCAGACACTCTGTTCATCACCACCCCCTTTTGTAAATCTAAGTCATCCAGGCATTTCTCCTGTAGGAGAGCCACAGTCTCTCTTTTGACCTGCAGGTATGAGAGCACCTTTATCTGTTTAATGTAGTGCGTGAGGCCATTGATGTTCCAGAAAACAACAGACGTTGAGGGACGTGTAGTGCAGGTGCAGTCATGTGGAGTCTGGGGTCCCGCGGGGGTGAAAGCGAATGTGCTGGGGCAACAGTGGGTGGCAAATGCCAGTCGGGGAGGGGGAGAGATTGACTTGCCGGGATGTGGGGGCAACACAGGTGCTAGAGGGCCATGAACCGTCAGAGAGCAGGGGTGGGGGAGGAGGGTAAAATGTGGGGATGGAGGGGTGGGCCAGACAGTGGTGGCAGTGGTCGAGAGAAGGATGGGGATAGGAGGCACAAGGTGAAGAAAGGGAGATGGAGAGGGCTGTGGTGGGGAGGAAAAAGTGAGCAAAGGAGGGGGCTCATATAGGAAGGAGAGGGAGCAGGTAGGCGGGCGAGCTGGGCATGCTACATGGGGACCTGCAGCCAGGCACCAGAAGGGGTGTAGTAGGAGGTCTTGTGACACTAGAATGCAACAGAAGAAGGGTCAGAGGGGGAAAAGAAGGGGGGACAAGAGGTGAACATGGGTCTGATGTCGCCTGGGCACCACTCGGGGCAATCGTTTGTTGCCTCCAGCGAAGGGCACGGTGCCGGGGGTGATGCCATAGGTGGGATGTGCAGTAGATGATCAGTATATGAGCATGCACCTACGAGCCCCCTGGGAAACTAGACGTGTGATGCGTGAGATACAGAGGCCACAGGTGTGAATAGGTGGGGAATAGCATGGGGCAACTGCATAGCACCCCCAGTTAATTGTTTAATGCATTGGTGCGCACATTGGGTAGGAGCAGGGGACTGCACACGAAGCACGCTACAGTGAAATACACGGCAAGCAAACAATGGCGTAAGAAAAGAATGAAAAAGAACAATAAGCAATGCATGAAACATCATGAGCAATCGGAAAGAAAAAGATAAACTACAGGAAGGCATGCTGGTACTCAGCCATCTGTCTTCTTCGGTTGTTAACACTCCAGATGCAGTTCCCCCTGGTTTTAGGGTCACTGCGGCTGTACAATCCTAAGGGCTTGATTTACTGGGCTGAGGCGGCCTTCAAGGTGGAGCGGGGCTTGTCCCTGTCCTGCTCATTCATGAGTGCAGCCACTGCCTAGAGCGCCTGGCTCCTGTTGCCCTGGGAGCAGGCCACTCTGTCGTGATCCCTGTCCCTGTGTCGTGAGCCCTCGGAGTTCCGCTAGAGGCTGCTGGGAGCGGCGGAGTGGGAGGATAATGATAAGCATGACCCACTACGCTACTCTGGAACCCATAAGGCATAGTGGTGAATTAGTATAGTGAAATATGAAAGTAATGTGAGTGGCAGATATTATGTTAGTTGGTAATTTGGATTGTGAAGGGTAGCAAAGGGATAGAAGAGGGACAGAGGTATGCTATATATACATATAGTGCTTTTTACCCCTGATGGGGTGTTGAAGCGCTATATGTGGCAGTGTCAATGTGTCCATATCCTGAGTGGAGAGGTCAGCAAAGAAGGGGTGGAGGTCCTCTGGGTCAAAGAATTCTTTCAAGTCTCAATCCTTGGTAACCCTCAAGTGAGCAGGCTCGAAGAGTCCATATATAATGTCCAGCTGTCAGAGCGTGGGGTTGAGGGTTAGGAAGGATTTGCGATTCTTGTTTGTCTCCCTGGAGAAGTCCACAGCCATCCGCACCTCACGTTCCTTGTATACATATGGGCCATGAGGTCAGGCTGCTGAAATCATCTGTCGTGCCTGTTTGTGGCACAGATGTGTGGATGCTCCCCGACTTGGCGGACCTATGTGATCAGCTGGCTGCATCTCCAAGGGATGGTCAAAGGTCAGGCTGGTGAGCATTGGAGGTGTATCTTTAAACAAGGTTTCAGCATCTGGCCCATCCACAAATTCTGGGAAGCCGAAAAAGCATACATTGTCCCACTGACTCCAGTCCTCCAAGTCGATTACCCTGCTGCGGAGGGTTGAAAGTTTCTGATCCTGCTCCAGCAGGATATTGATGCAGTCCTCCAGCATGGAAACTTATTGGGTCAGACCATCCACCCTGGTCTGGAAGCTTGTGATATCCGAGTGGATGGATTTAGACTCGGCTGTCGATGCAGAGATGTTCGCATCCATCCCCTCTTGGCGGATGCGCTCCATGGTGGCTTCCAGGGCACCAAATGCAGCAGAACAAGACAAGTCCAGTGCAGAGGGGGTAGCGCCCCAGGGGGGTGAGCAAAGTACGAGACACGTTGAGGACCTCTGAGAAGAACAGCTGTCGGGCAAGTTTGTCCGTTGTCTTTCCAGGATGGCCGGGGCTCCGGATGAGGCCACAGGTACTGGAGCGTCATCTGCACGTGGTCCCCCCAGTGATTTGCTGGCTTCGTGCTCAGGCTGCACAGGGGGTTGCCGGACACCCCAGTGTTGGTGATGCAGTATCCGTGGTGAGAGGGGCAGGCAAACAAAGGCCCTGGTCCAGGCCCAGGCCCAGCAGTCCAGAGTGTCAACGGCTACTCACCCCGCGTGCCAAGTAGCCTTCAGGTGGCCTCACAGATCGGGGCTGCACCCTATGTCATGCAGGATGCCTGTCACGTACAAAATGTAGGAGGTACAATGCACCTGGTTGCCTTCACCAGCCCTTGGTTCAGTAGAGAAGAAGAAGAGGGGGGCACAGTAACAGCAACCAGTAGGTCCCCCTCGTCACCTCACACCCCAGGGCCACTTACTGCCAACCAGGCTGTGGGGGTCTCCAGGTATGCCATTGAGCTTTCTGGCAGAGGCCCAATTGGTGGTGAGGCCCAACTGGTGAGAAGCGGCCCACCTAGCAGGCGTAATTGCTGTGGGCAGTGTCTCTTTGTGGGATCAAGCGGTAGCCACTCCTGGCAGAGACAAGAGGAAGATGTGGGACCCCACCTGGGGTAGGCCACAGGTCCGTGCAACCCACTCGCTGAGGAATGCTCAATAGTGCTGGCATCATCGGGGCTGGTGGATTTCGGGCGGTGCGTCAGGGTCCTGAGCATGTACACCATAGGCAAGGTGTGTGGCAGGTGCGGTGGGGGTATAGTTACTTAGGCCCCCACCACTCTGTGAGGGGGAGTGCCTGTTGCCATCTGATTCCGGTGAGGCAGCCTGCTGAGGATCGGTTCCGGGTCTCCTGCAATGCTGTGGGCCATGGCTCCTCCTCGCGGTGTAGGTCCAGTTCGCCTCAGGCTGAGCAGGAGGTCTGCAGGTTCCATGAAGCTGCCCGTCACCGCTGCAGTGCCAATGATGGTTGTTGCTTTTGTCAGGGGAGGCGGGGGGCAATTTGGATGAGCCTCCGCCTTGCAATAGACTCTGCAACCATTGTGGAGGGCCCATCTTCGCACGGAGCTCCTGATTCAAGCGGCCATCTCTGTTTGTGGCTAGACCATGCCCCGTGGCTCTTCTTCTTACTTATGGTCCCTTAGATTATTGTTGTTCCACTGGGAAAGATAATAGATTCTGGTGTTTTCAGAGTCAGTTGCTGGTGGACTTCTGACCGTCTGTATTTTGGTGACACTCCTTTTATAGTCCAGTACATCACTTCATTTACTCAAGATGTTCTGACTTCTCTTGTGGGATATTGGAGGAAACGAAACATAATTGCCCAGCATAAGGTTGATACTTAAATTGTTAAATAAATACTGTTGCGATCTGTTGTTAGTTATTCTCTTTGTAATTGAAGGCTCTATCTATGAGTTTGCCATATATTTCTAATCAATGGCGGCTCGCAGAGGGAGTGCTGCGGGGCAGTGGGTCGGGTGTGGGAGCAGCAGGGTAGGGGGTAGAGGAGCCTGACATATGACGGACAGGAGTAAGGTAAGTAATTAAATAAATAAAACTATTTACCTTGCGCTCGCTGCATCGCCAACTCGGCGCAGGGCTTATAAAGGGTTCTCAATTATGCCTCTTAGGCAACTGGCCCTCTAGAGGCCCACAACCTATTCACCCACTTAAAACACTTCACATAGTGTGCCAGGCATCAGTTTTCATGTGCATCAATCCTTGATCCATTCTCATGGCTCGACTTTCCTTTCCACGGGTTCTTTTTGTTGCTGAATGCAGTCCTCAGGCTTGTGAATCTTGTGAGAGATGTGAACATCATTAGGTTTATTGGCCAGCTGCATTTTAAAGTCACATCTGGTCACATAATGGGGACTTCACAGCCAGAACAAGAACAGCACGAGACGAAAGAGCATGTACTCTGAATTTGGCATTGACAACCAATTCTTGAAAATTTATGCTTGACAGTTGGGAACCCTGCTGTTTCCTGGAATCCCTCAGATGGATGATTCGATTTAGTTATCTTCTTTTCCATGTTGTACTTCACAACATTCTGCGAAAATGTCATTTTCTGTGGAAATCAGTCTTCTGCATGTTAAAATTATATAAAATATGACTCATGTAATGCACAATTGTGTTTAATTTCACAAATATTGCACAAGATTGAAATTTGTAAATGTAATGCCCACACAATTAAAAAAAATTCCCAGGCTGTGTATTTTTCACACAAAAATTCATGTTGTCTCCTTTGTGCCATGCGCAATTCAATCTCTGAAATTTTGGTTCTAATATAACCCATTTAAACAGATTTTGGATTGTTTATAATGTTCTCTGAATGACGTGGATGCTGGAAAGCATTTCTCTAGAATGTTACTTCCAGTTGTCATCTCGAGTCAGTATGACCTATTGTCCAAATAGTGTGGCAACCCTGCTTACCCCTTGATATGCAGTTATCAACGCCATCTTAGGAAGCACTGATCAGTGAACCTTGTGTTGACCTCCAAACTGAGTACCAGCTTCAAATCAATGCCAACCGGGCATCACTAAACTTGGGGATGTTGGTGTGCTAGACATTGAGTAGAGGAGAGAGAGAATGAGAGTCGTTCCTACTGCCTCCAGGGCTGGGCCAGTGACAAGGCTTCTATTGCCACCTCCTTGTCCGAACATCAGCATAGCACTTTTTCACCCACCTTAGTAAGTATTAGAACCTAAAGCAACTACATGCAAGTTATTGTCAACTGGAAAAAATATACTCTCCAACTTGGAATGTTATGTACCTTTTGATGCTGTATAGAATGCTGTACTGTGAACCCTCCAAAAGTAATGGTTCAGTGGGTTCAGCATTTGCAAATAGCACTGTGGAGGAAATGGGGTTGTGGTCAAAATGTACCGTTAGTGATAGATGTTGACAATCCCTACTCCCTAGCTGTATTTATTTATTTATTAATTCCATCATTTTTGTATTTCTGTCCCATCCAAGGAAATTTAAGAAATATGGCCAGACCTCTGCGGAGACAGAGATAATTTCAAACGTTCATCTCTTACAATCCTGTTCCTAAAGTGCCTTCTCACAAAATCTCTTGTGGGTTTTACAAATGGAGGTGCCTTAGAAGATTCTGCTTCAGCAATCATTTCTTTACTTGGGGCCCTAGGCCCCTCTAGTTTCCCTCTTTCTGTACTAGCTGCTAGGGCATTCTTAGACAGGAGTTGATGGATTTATTAAGCTGTCCTTTACCTGTTCTTGACCAGTGGACTACTACTGTTCTGCCAGTTTTTCCTAACTTACTTAGTGACATCCTTTTGATTTAATGTATTTACCCAGGAGATGTCTAGGGTGTGTATCTTCTTTCTCCCCTTTTCCAAGTTTGTCCACACCAAGCTCTTCGCCGAGATGCCAACTATACGTTTGTCTATACTCTCTCCAATCTGGGAAACTAGGACTCCATTAAAGCACCATCATTATCATTATAGATTTAATAAACTATCAACGCTGTTTTTTTATAACCCTATAACTGAGCTCTAGAGCATACTTGAGCACTCTGACATTAGAGGGCTCATGTCTTCAGCCACATCAGAGAACCTCTTTTTAGAATTTGCTTGAGTTTATTAGAGTTTACTAGAGTCCATAAACGATGCCCTAGAAATGCTGAGGTTTGGGTAGCACCAGGCAATAGTCTCGTGCAATTACTAGCCAAATTTGTTGCATCAATCTCAGGCTCCTGGGCAGAGTCAAATAGTTATTGCCACGCTTCAACAGATCACAGCACAATAGCCCATGCTTGCCTTCCTGTAACTCTGTAGCAGTATGTTCTCTCCACTGCAACTAGGGCCAGCGGGGGCCTCACTGCTGCACTGCCCCACGTCTAGCCCCACCCCAGCTCCCCGGAGCAGATTGACTTGGTTACCCCGGAACCCACTCTGCCCCTCACAAATTCTTCACCATGGGCCAATCTCTATATATACAGACGGGAAAAGCCCTGTTGTTGGTGTCTTCGAATCCTGAAATCCATACGAGGTGCTTGCAAAGGCATACAATTCACAGACTTGCAGGCACAAACATCAGCCTGAATGCGAGCATGAACTTGGTCGCCAATGGAATACTTGAATCTGCTGAGTCAAGCGATGGCGGAAGGCATCAGTCAGAGTTCTGTGGCAGGCACGAGTATGGCATGGTGGTATTCCTCGCACCTGATAAACTCTGACACAATGGCTTCATATTTTGTCAGGTGTGATAAATATCAGAGCAATTACCAAGCCACTTTAGCAATATGATTCAAAACAACAGTGAACACTACAGGCTGATCCAAAATATCCTATAATAAAAGAAAAGTATAGGTAAGAAAAGTGAAATGGCTAAACCTGAATTAAACTCTACCCACATGTGAAAAAATTACCAAACTGAAACCAGAAGCTGGTCCGATGGCTTAGTAGAATAATACATCCACTGATCAGAACTTTGTTTGACCCTATGGTCACAGGGGTGACTAGTATTTGATTTGCTTCTCTTTATGATCCTGATTTTGAGAAAATAAATATCTTTGAGTTAGATAACAAATCGATAGACATCTATCAGCAATAGAATCATGATACTTCTTGGGTCACAAGACTGTCCTACTAATATGCCTCTTATGTTATTAAAATCCTGTGTTAAATACAAACCCAAGCAAAAATCTGGAACATTTGAATGGTTGCATGATCATCTTGAAATATTTAGACTTGGAGTATCTTTCCATTAAACATATTGTAAAGTTAGACACTTGAGAATGTGAGTATATAATTGCTGAGTAATTTCCTAAGTACGTACTTTCTTTTCTGACAGGAATAAAACCTAAATATTGTTTTAGTGTTTATTTGTATGAAACATTTTAAGGGTTCTTTGTAACCTAAGATGAGCTGATAAAGAAATGGGACGATTTAGTAATTGAATCTCCCCAACATTCAAGACTGAGATGTCCCATTCTCACATACTCTTACATAAGGAACTTTTATGAGGAATGCTGTAATCATTGTTTATGTTGGACTCGGTTCATTTCATTTTTACAACTTAACTACCATGTGTCAGACGTTTGGTGATTTTATGAGAGACTTTATATTCTTTTTCAAAACCAGAGTATTGGCACAATGTTTCCAAGGAACATGTTCACCCATATGGGATATTTCTAATGTGGTTTGTCCGTGGACCCTCGTTACTAGTGAATTGACATGTTGTGAAGAGACAGCCAAGGGTTAGCCCAATCTCATCCTTTGACCAAGCAAGGGGACAGTGTCACAGTTCAGTGATACAATGTGCTGAAATGTGATCTCATTAAGGTACCAGAATATCAATGGCCGAATTTTATCTGACATACAAATTGTCCTTTAAATATAATTTAGAAAATGATATCCCCATTGGTGTTAATAATAGATAACCTACACCAGTGGAATTCGTTCTTTTCAATGATATTTAGAAAAAAATATTTATGCAAAAAATAGTTCTCCAGATGATAGTCTGACATACAAATATTACCTCATATAAACAGTGGAGGTTGTTTTGAAAGGCTGTGAAGATAGCTTTTGACATCCAACTATGAGAAGACTTCTAGAACTGCAGATAGTTAGATTAGCGTTTCAAACAGACATTGTACCAAGATAAAATGATACAAATTGGTCATGCCCAATGTTTAATTTTAAGTAAGGACATTGGGCTGGAAAAAAAACAGTCATATGCCATCATAATCCATTACGATTATGCTGTTTTTATAGATAACTCTGTCAATGCAGTTTTTAAATTACCAGTTCAAGCACAATATACATTTCTCACATCCCTAGCGAATATTTATTCTTCTATACTCTACAAAAACACCTCCGTGCTTCAGCCCTGTTCTTACCCTCAGCTTTGCAATCCTGAAACCTTTTGTACATACTTTCTTTTTGTGTTCTTCTCTTCTAATTCATGAAACGTCTACATGTATATTTCCGATTCACCTACATCTGGATCATGTTCATCTTTCTACCTTTTGCCACTCTCTACACTTACCACTATGAACAAATAAAAATAAGTAATTTGTCTTTCTATTATCTGTGCAACTCTCAATAGTAAGCTCAGAATTTCAGGAGAAATAACAGATGCTATGCGTAGGAAAGTGCCCCTTTTTGCATGGTTACCCCCTAACTTTTTGCCAGATACCTGATGCTAACTTGACTGAGTGTGCGCTGGAATGCTGCTAATCAGACCCCAGCACCTGTGTTCTTTCGTAAACTGTACCTTTGTTCCCACAATTTGCTCACCCCTGCCACATGTAAGTCCCTTGTAAGAGGTACCCTTTGTGCCTATGGGCCCTGTGACCAGAGAAGGCCTCTGAGAGCTGCAGCATGTATTAGGCCACCCTCAGAGACCTCTCACCTTGACACCCACACACTGCCAATGGAGGCTGTGTGTCTTGGTGCAGACCAAACTAAAGAGTCAAAATGGCACACATCCCTGTGTGCCATGACCCCCCAACACTGCCGGTGGCATGGGTAAGTCACCCCTCTTGAAGGCCTCACAGCCCTAAGCCAGGGTGCACCATACCACAGGTGGGGGCATTGCTGCATGAGCAATATGCCCCTTTGGTGTCCGTGCGATTCACAGACATTGTAAGTTCAGTGAAGCCATTTTGAGTACATGGGCTGGGAGTTTGTCAACGTGAACTCCACAGCTCTATGATGGCTTTGCTGAAGACTGCGGAATTTGTATCAAACTTCTCAGCATAATAAACCCACATTGATGCCAGTCTTGGATTTATTATAAAATGCACTCAGAGGACATCTTAGAGATGCCCTGGAAAAAGGACCGACATCCAGTGTATTGGCTGACTGGTCCTTGCCAGCCAGCCAGCCAGCCAGCCACCACCAGACAGGTTTCTGGCCTCTTGGGGAGAGCCTTTGGGCTCTCGGAGGTTAGAAACAAAGCCTGTTCTGGGTGAAGGTGCTTCACACCTCTCCCTAGCAGGAACTGCAACACTTGGTGGTGAGCCTCAAAGGCTCTCACCTAGTGATGTGCTGATTTGAGCAGCTCCAACTAGTGAAGATGCCCGCACCCTCTGTCCAGACCCCACTTTGGCAACAGGATAGGTGGGGAAATTAGTAAACAGAGTAGGAGTGTGCTCCCCAGCCTGGCCCTCCCCTAGGGTCAGGGATCACCCTTGTAACATATGGCAAAAGTGTTCTTCCAAGAAAAAAAGGTGTGACTCCTAAGTTCTGGGTAAGCACACAGCTTTGTTAAAATACCCCTCACCCACCAAAAGGACTTTTTGTGGCATGCTTCATCATCGGGTCTCCCCGCCCTGCTGCGGGACGGGCGTGCTGCAACCTATGACTACGCCGGAGCACTGATTGTGACAATACTATGTGTGTGTAGGAGTGCGAATGGAAGGGTCAGGAGTGACTAAGTGAAGTGATGAATTAATTAAAAGATACCTGGCTAGGCAGAAAAAACACTTTAATGTTCCCAAAAGCTGGTATCATTCAAATGGGGAATAAGTGAAGGTATTATAATGTGCAGTACTACCTTTGTTGACATGTTCAAAGCTCTCCCTTGGCTTCTCACCAGGACCTAGACAGATGCATTCTACACTCAAAATACTAATGATAACAAGTCGATTCTTTACAAGATAATCACTATGTGGTGCATACTCCAATCAATATGCACATTATACTGTACCCTAATAGGTATTTCTCTTGTATTGGGTCTGGAAGAACAAGAACACAATTAAAATATATTACACAGTCCCCCAACACCCTCTGTGGGAGTAACCTGTAAAAAAGGTGATATATTTTTGCAGGCGTATTATATTTTTCTTGTGCTTTTACGTGTTGTGAAAAGGTGCTGTGCTATGCCGGCGATGTCAACAATACATGACCAAGCAAACATATAACATAAACCATACACTCTATAGTTGGGGACCACGTTATTAGTGAGCCCGCAGTAAATGTATTCATGCAACTCTTCTTAGGTGCACTCTCTATGTGAAATATCAGTTGTGATTATGCTCTTTCACATACTTTTAATTAGCCCATCTAGTGGTCCATGAGCCTGTAGAAGGGGGAGGGGAGGAGCACCTGTAGTTAAACACTTTCATGAGAAAAAAAGTTTTCTGCTGTTGTGCGGCTATGCATATTTACGTCATCAAGTTCACTCACTCCCCTGGATACTACCTAACTGTGGCTCCATGGAACATTTAGCCTGCATTAGGAGTTCCGTTTTAAGCATTGCTAACTAGGAGTTTGAGGGTGGAAAACTTGATTGACACTAGTCCATTATAAATCAAGATGGCTCCTGTGAGGCGGAACACAGGAGGGAGGGATCTTACCACTCATTCCTGTTTCATCAAGTTCTAGTTGCTTAAATGGCTCGTACGTGTATGTAACAAAGATGGCCCCCAAGATAAGGTCCAATCCCAGAGGGAAAAGTAATACACTTCCTGTCTTATTGCAAAAAATTGTTGAAGGGTAATACCCAGAAACCGGTCCAAGGATGCTTGTTTCCGGTCCAAGGAGGACTTTGCTTGGCAGTTTGGTCTGGACTGTTCCCATGAGGCACAGGTTCAAGACTGATTTGCGTATGGCTGGGTCTAAACTGGGATGGCATGGTGAGCAAAAGAACAATGGATTTAACCCAGATCTCTTGACTGGGGGAGAATGTGTGATTTGTTCTGCATTCCGTCCATCATTTGTTTGCGTAGCACGTTTCTGATTAGCAAGCACAAAAGTATTTCAGAGACTGAAAAGTATTTCTACTCTATGTTGAAAGTGCTGCTTAAAAGCCTACTTACTAGTAACTGAGTTCAACTTGGTTCCTAGAAATAAACACAACTAAAGTAATATTTTCCAAAAACATTGGCCTGGAGTCCATCATTGAGTGTGAGTTCCTGCCTTGTATGAGTATGTACACCAAATGCATTCACACTACCCTCTGATAAGCCTAACTGCTCAGCCCAGTGACCACTAATTTGAGAGTAATGCTCTCTCTACTTTAACCTCTGCCATACCTTTGGAGTCTCACTGGACTCTGTGCACACTATACCTCTATTAGGTATAGTGTATATAGAGCCGGCTTCCTACACTATGTTTAGAATCTCATTATCAATTAAGCATTCTAACCCAATGCCAAGGGCAATAATGGTTGTTATAGGCCCAGAACCTGAGTAACAAGGATGAGGGCCTTTAACAAACATTATAGTCTGAGGAGGATGGTCAATAAGGTTATTAGAACATTCCACACACTGGAAGTACCATGTCCTAAATGAAGGATTCTGAACCTGTGGTCCTCAGATGCCTTGGTGTCCCCCACCACTATTAAGGTGGTGCTCAGTTGTTTAGAAAATTAAATATTAGAAGAATAATAAAGTATACATGCATAAGAAAAAAACATTGAAAATGCAAAAACAACATGTAAATGTAAGGATTTTAAATTGGATGCTAAAAACTCAGGGTCTCTTTGTGGTGCTTGCCAGTTGTACCGCTGACAGCCATTTTGGCAGTCGGAAGACCTCCCGCCATGCACGCGGCAGTCCGACCACCGCAATATGATCGGAGAGCAGGTCTGGCAGTCCGAAGTTGGAAGTACCATGGTGGGGGCATGCTGTGGCCATAGATGTATGCTTCAGCAGATGCCTCTGCCAGTGCACCGTACACCATGCACCATGTTGTGCATGGCATACGGTGCACACAAGACAGTGCAAATGTAGGGGGCGAATACATGTGCCACCAGGCTGCAGGCTCCAGCGCTTGGGGCCTTGTTGGGGGCCCTCTCATTGCTGTTTAGACAACCTATTCATGGTGTGGTGCCCGCCATGAAAAGGTTGTTGGAAAGAGAAATCGTAATACAGACAAAGGTGCCTAGCTTGGCACCCCCACCATTCTGGGACGCTATTTCAACAACCGCACCATCGGGATCTATGATACTGGTGGAGGCAGCAGTGTTGTGTCCAACAGCTGTCGGGTGTGACCTCCAGAATTGTGATACAGCATTTGGGCTGAAGGGCTGTCGGCGGTCAGACCACCACGACTGGCTGCAGGCTCCGACGTTTGGGGCCTTGTTGGGGGCCCTCTCATTGCAGTTTAGACAACCTATTCATGGTGTGGTGCCCGCCATGAAATGGTTGTTGGAAAGAGCAATCGTAATCCCGACGGTGGTGCCTGGCTTCATCGTCTGTCGGAATCTCCCACCCGGCCTCACCGCTCTTACCGAGAATACAAGAAATTGATACGGCGGAATGAATATGGAAGTCTCTTATTTTTGAAGGAAAGTTAAATTAATCCTTCACATGGAATTTTATGTCCAAACTATATTTCTTATTCAAGACTAACGCCAGAACATGATCCATAGTCATATTTATATATATGTTTGTTAAAAAGAATGATACACAAAACATATACACAAAATTCAATATATACAAACCATCACACATATTGGTTAAAAAAAAATCAATGATGGATTCTTGTTACCCTGTTTGCTGTTACAGATGCGAAAAAAGAGATTAATTAAACACAGCAATTATCGCTCGCAATCCGTATTAAAGAATATAACCCATACACACAAGCACAAAATGAGGGAAAATTAATAAGCCCTCTTTGAACATTATATAACATACATATAAATATGACTTTGGATCATGTTCTGGTATTGGTCTTGTAATAAAAAAAATCGTTTGGTCATAACTTTCCTTCAAAAATAAGAGATTTCAAGATTCATTCCGCCGCATCAATTTCTTGTATTTTCAGTGTTCTTTGCCCAGATGTGTGTGCAGAAGTATTAGGGCAAACCCCCTTTTTTCGAATAGTCCACTGCTCTTACCTGCATGGGTCACGGCTGCTTCATACATCTGGGCAGTTATTAACAAGAATCTTGTGTAAAGAAGCGAACGGGGATCCAGAAAATTGTAAGCAATTACATATTTTAATCAATACCTACATAAGCTATTCAATAATCAACATCTCACCCTAATTAGATGACATTTTTAATTCAAAGGCAAAAAGTGCCTATACAAAATTCTAAATAAAACTGTCCTAATAACCACAGACCCATATTATGATTCAGCTACCAAATCACAGTTAGTCCTGTGTTTTTGCACCCGGTTATCCCAGGTGTGGGAACATCAGATGCAATTTTGCTAGCTGGAAAAACTGTCAGGGAAAATCACTTTAGGCTTCGGCTGCAGTAGCAGCAGGCCTCGTCCCTCCACCCCGCCCGCCCGACCACCTTCTCTGGCAAGTGAGGAGCATTCATGCTCTCCAGCCAGAACACTTCATTTGCTTCCCTTCCTCACCCTCCCCAGCCCACCCCACCATCCTTACTCCAAACCCTCCCCACACTGCAGAAGCCCCTGTACAAGAGCTGGTGGTAAACTGGAGGGTGAAACCCCAAGGAACTGGTAATGCCGTGCGGTTTTATGCCTGCTAGTAAATCTAAGCTTACCTATGTTCATTTACCTTCTTACGTTTTTGAGGGAAAATATATATGTCGGCCCATACATCTCCCATTTGTCAAATTTTCTTGACCAGGGCTGCCAGGTGTGAAGTTAGTCTGAACCTTTCCTCTGGGAGTGTGGAAGATTAACAGGATCATCAGTTGATCAATGGATCCCTGGATAGAGGAAGATCTGTGGGGCATATTACCAAGCAATAGCGATAATTATCGCTATTGCTTGGTTAGAGACAAAAATTTACCACTGAGCTGCGGCGATTTTTATCGCAAATAAACCTTGGTATTACCAAGAATTATCGCAAATGCGATAAAAATCGGCCGCAATGCATGAATATCGCTGAAAAGTCAGCGATATTCATGCATTACCGAGCAAATGCACTTAGCCATGTTATCCACCTCCCATTGGATAACATGGCTAAGAACTGCTCAGGGCAGGTGTTAGCTTTTGGAGATATTCGCACTTAGCGTGAATATCTCCAAAAGTTGGTAATAGGAGATAGCGATGTTAGCGACTGCTTCCAGTCGCTAACATCTTGGCACGCCCACTTTGTATGTCATTAGTGATAAATATCACTGACATGCAAAGTGGGGCCCAAGATGGTCGCTATCTCCTACTAGCTGTCGCTAACTGGTGTTAGCGACAGCTAGGTAATAGGGAGATAATTTTATCTCCGCTTTCTTGGCTTTTAAAGCCAAAAAAGCAGAGATAAACCCCCTTGATAATATGCCCCTGTATTGTTTATTTTACACTACACAATCATACACACAAGGGATGAGCTGTATTGTTGTAACTATTTTGTGGATAATTCTGAAGCTTGGAGAGAAATAGCGATCATACCTAAGTGCCCCCGTTAAGCTTATTAAGTAGCATTTTCTTTCAACTGTATGTTCAGAGGTGTCCACAATGTGTTCGTTGGTTGAATGTATCCTTAGGACTTTCATTATGATGACGGGGTAAAATATAAGCTGATTGCTGCAGCTCTCTTTGTAAACCAGCATGACCATGCAGTGCTGGGTGGTCATGGAGAAGATGGGACTTACATGGCAGGGTCCACCGATGGCACATTGATGTATTCACGGCAAAGGTGTTGTGCATCCTATACAAGTAGGCTATCATTCCTAGCCTGTGTAAGAAATATTGTTGGTAGCAGGGATGAGAAGCTATCTCTCAAATCCAAAGTTGTTTTGGAGTGGTGATGGTAGTAGCCAAATGAGACTTATTTAAGTTGGTATCAATAAATATTGTTAAATAGGGGAGACTTTTCAGTCCTAGGCAGTGCTTCACGCAGGTCTTGGGTTTCCCTGGGCCTTATTCGAATGCAATTTTATCCAAGAGGTGTTTAGGGCTAACCCCGAAGCATGAATAGCACGCTAAACAGTGTTAAAAGTAGAACACAGCCATTAAAATTTGATTAACACACAAAACTTAGGTGTGCAGGCCCACTCTTACAAATAGTGTAGTAGACAAATGTTGCCAAATGTTGGCAGAATTTTGCCTTTTACACGACTGAAGTTGTAAAATAGGTATTTAAGGGCCCATATGATCCTATTGTTGTTCTGAATCTGAAAAGCACAGTTGGAGTAGATGTTTGGTTTGTTTTCTGTACGTGTTGGAGCTGGATGCTGGAAGAAGTTGAGGTCTTCATTGATATCACGTCTCTTCAGGATGGTGAACTGTTTTCCGGAACATTTATTCGCAAATTATGTGAATGTGAGTGATAAACAGGACGAATGTTTAAGATGTGTTAGAGTGTCTGCTGTGTATTCCTTTGATCTGGAGATTCTTCAAATCTTTTCATCATGGTGGGTATTTATCTTGTCTTTGCATTTGTGAATGTTGTGTGTGTACATTACTGAGATATAAAAGTGCAGCTGGTAATACGTTTTGCAGAAAAAGCATCCACAGCTCGACATGGTAGAACTGTCCAGCCATTAAGGTACAATGCAGATGAAAACGTTACAGGGGGGGGGGGGGGGTTGGGGGGGGGGCTTCCAAAAAGGCTTGTTGTTGGTCCAATAAATTAACCAATTGTATCCATTTGTTTAATACATTTTTTGTGAGTGACATGTTATGGTTGTGTTTTTTAAAAGTTTTTTTTCTGTAATCATTTCACATGTTTTTATTGACCATTGATTACATTTTTTTATTCATTTACAAAGACTGTTTGTCAGCATCCAGGAAACACGATCCATATCTAATTTTGAAGTTCAACTCGCGGCATCTTACTCAGACAGGAAAACAGAAGCACCTGCATTGAGCTAATTTTAGAATTTTAGAGACCAGCAACATTTTTCCCATACCTCTTGTGCAAAACTTGTCCTGTAAAGTTTTTATACGTACCACAGTGCCCTGTCTGTTGTTTAGCATTTCCTTACAGGAGGACTGGTCCTGCTGCTGCTTAATCACATTTTTCAGTTGGTTACAAGGGATTATAAACCTTTCACAGGAGACGATTTTAGGAGAAGTGAAGAAGATGAATGGTAAAAAGCAGATGCCCCATGCAGGGGATGAAAAAACTGTAGGGTCTCTCAAAGGGGCGCGGCCAATGTAAATAAGGGGGTGGCTTAAAACATGTAAGCTAAAAATCTGTGCTTAGCATAGTGTGCAGCCCGAATTATTGGCCATATTACCAATGTTTAGCAATATTTATCGCTAACGATGCTTAGCAATGAATTTTGTAACGCTAAGCATCGCCGGAAATTATCGCAGAGATAACTTGCTATTAGCAAAGTTTATCTCAGAAGTGATGAAAATCCTCGCGCTAACTGCCAATTGAGAGATTATCACTGGAAAACCAACGATAATCTCTTGAAGTTTGGCGTAGCTTGATGATAGGGGCTCACAAACTTAGCCATGATATCCACCTTCCATAGGATATCATGGCTAAGTCAGGAAAATACCAGGGGGCATATTACCATGGGCCATTATCGCCGCTTTAGCTGGACTTTTTCCCGCTAAAGCGGCGATAATTTTATCGCCCTATTACCAAGCTGTTGCTAACACCAGTTAGCGACAGCTTGTAGGCGATAGCGGGCATTTTGGGGCCCGCTTTGCATGTCAGCGATAATTATCGCTAATGACATGCAAAGTGGGCGTGCCAAAATGTCAGCGACTGAAAACAGTCGCTGCAATCGCTATCGCCTATGATCAACACAGGCGTAGTTTTGGAAATATTCGCAATAAGCGCGAATATCTCCAAAAGCTAACGCCTGCCCTGACCAGTTCTTAGCCATGTTATCCAATGAGAGGTGGATAACATGGCTAAGAGCATTGTCACGGTAATGCCTGAATATCGCTGTATTGACAGCAATATTCACGCATTTTGCCTGTTTTTTATCGCTTCTGAGATAAACCTTGCTAATAGCAAGGTATCTCAGTGATAAAATCAGGTGAAGGGCGGCGATACCAATATTCCCGCTAAGCCAACATAGCGATAATTATCGCTAGTTGTTGGTAATATGCCCCCAGGTGTAAAAAAAGCAGTGCTAACTGCAGTTAGCACTGCTTTTTTTATCACTAACAGGGTTAGCGAAATCCTTGATAATAGGAGAAATGTCGCTTAATAACATTTCTCCTATTATTTTTCTCTGGAACGCCCCCTTTGCATCTCATTAGAGATGCAAGGGGAAGCATAGAGAAAAAGGGTGCTAACATGCGAATTTGCGTGTTAGCACCCTGTTGCTGATAGGGAGATAATTTTATCGCCGCTTTCTTGGCTTTTAAAGCCAAAAAAGTGGAGATAAATCCCTTGATAATATGCCCCTATATTTTGCTGTTTCTGTCAAGGTCAAAGAGATTTATTGCATAATTAATTAAAATCATTACAATTTCCACATATTAATGTTATGGTACAAAAAATGCTTACTAAAAAGATTAGACTCTTCCTTTGTTAAAATGATGTAACACAGTTTTAAAAAAAAGGGTTTCTTCCGGGGAAACTCCCACCGGCGTTAGGAGGTCAGAATGTTATTACATATTTGTGCAAGGATTACCAGTCATTGCGATCAAGGCAGCGTTATTAGCCCGCTTCTTTCATCCTGTCCTTGTTCCACAAGACTCAGGCGTTTTTTCACTTCTGCCAGGAATTTTATTCCCCGGAATGCCAAAATAATTGAGCTCCCTCCCAACCAACAAGTTACCGCTTGCCTGCAGGTGCGGATTTTTAACTCGTTGCAGATCTGTTTTAGTAATCTACGACGTTGTACCAGGAGAGCCGGAAAGACGCACAAAAAGTGAGCTAGTGATTCTGTTTTGTAGCCGCAAAGTCTACAACTCTTGTTCTGGTGGTTACCTTTCCAGGATGGTACTAAGTCCTTCGAAATGTGCATACCCATCCTATAGGCTGTAAAGGCTCTTTTTATGTGCACGTTGAAGTGAGAGGTTAAGTATGCATGCGGTCGTCCAGCTTTGAAGGAGTTGATTATGGTCCAACCATGTCGCCGCTTGAGAAGTAACGCTTTGTCATCTTGGAAAGATTTCGTCCTTGCTGCCTTGTTGGCTAATCTGCTTATGGTTGCTTTGTCCGTCACAGACTCCCATGTTCCTTCCAGCCCCAGCTCTATTACACAGGTTTTCAAATGTTTTCCCCAAGGGCACAGGGTTCCCTTCACTCCTTCATTTTTTATGGCTTCCCAGTTTAACCAATCCATTGAATCCGGTTCTGCAGATCTTAACCTGTGACACAGTTTTATGAAGCCGCTCATGCTCCTATATTTCTGGTTTTGCAGACCGAATTCAAGCCTTACTTGCGGGGCTGAAGCTCTCTTTGGAAGGTTAAAAACTGCTTTATAGATTTTGATTTGGAGCTCATTTAGTAGGTCTATTTCCTTGCCACACCAGGTGACGAGACCGTAAGACAATGATGGTAAAATTTGTGCCGACATGACCTTCAAGAGGTGATTGTAGTTCGGGCAATTCATTTTTGTTTTTAGCAACTGGTAAGCAAAGATTAGACTTTGGGCTTTTGCGCGTGTTGCAGTTATATGCTCCGTTTGTTTTGCTCCTTGGGATATTGTTACTCCGAGGTATTTATACGAACATTGTTCGTTCACCTTCGTTCCGTTGAACGTCCATGTGTAACTAAGTTTTTTTGGGTCTACTAAACGGACCACTTTGGTTTTTTCTTTGTTTAAGTCCAGACCTTCTTGTCTTAAGTACACTGATAAGATGTTTAAAGCTCTTTGTAGACCAACTGGGGTTTTGCTCAGCAGGACTATGTCATTTGCCAATGAAGGAGGGTGCACTGCATCTGTGTCCAGCACTGTTGCGAGATCGGAAAGGAAAAGGTTAAAAAGGGTGGGCGCTAAAACACAGCCTTGTTTTAGGCCCTGGTATGTTGGTATGTTCCTTGTTGTGTACGCTCCATTTCCCAATTTAACCTTTGCCCATGTGTCTTCATGCAAAACTTTTATTGCCTGTATTAATTTTGTTGGCGTCCCCCAAAGCTGCAATTTGCCCTATAGACGCTCTCGGTTAACTCTGTCGAAGGCAGATTTGATGTCAACAAAACAGGCGTATAATCGTGCGCCCTTTACTGCTGTTCTGTCCATTAATAGTGACTATCATTGCATCCAGATATATGATCCAACAAGTAATATCATGCCTATTGGCTTTGTCAATGGTTGTTAGATGCATAAGAAAATAAGCAGCAACAATGGATTGTAATATATAATATTGAAAAAGCTTCCTGATGACACCACAACAATGTTCCTGGTCGTGAGTTGCAAAAAGAGAAGAGACATCCAGAGAGAAAAGGACTCTTTAAAAAATGTCCCTTCCCCTACAACGCTCCCCTGGCATGACAGAAGTGAGCAGTGTGAGCAGGCACACATCGATGTGCCTGCCATCACTGCAGTCCGGAAAAAAACTGACCACCTTTGCCAGGGCACAAAACAGAGCCTGATAGAGACCCGTTTCGAGGCCGCCTTTAAAAAACTGCTGGTGCTCAGCTCCAGTGAGACTCGGCCCACTTAAAGCCCTGGCCCCTTGTCAATACCTCGGCCACAGCTTGTGTCTGCCTATTATATATCTTGGAGGAGACCCGGCTATTACAAATATGCTCTTACGTTCAGCCAGTCCAACTACTGGCAAACCTCCGCACTCCATGCGTAAATCCTGGGTCTACCTGAACAAAGGGCAGATTTACAATTACTGGCGCATCCCTACAAATTAGCAGGGATGTGCAAGTAATTGTGTGACGCAGCTCCGCCACCCAAAATGCGGCGCACCAGGGGGCAAAAACGGCACAGATGCGTCACGCATCTGTGCCAAAAAGGCGGCGCATTGCTGGAGTTGCGTCGCAAGCGCGACGCAGCTCCAGCAATGCTCTGGGGGGCCTATTCTTCCAATGCTGCGTCAAGCCTTACGCCTGCTTCAAGCAGGCACAGGGTTTTGACGCAGCATTGGCCTAAAAGTGACTGAGTGAAATCTTGTAGATTTCACTCAGCCACTTTTAGGATGCTTTCCTGCCCGGAACGTCCCCCCCCTGCGCCGGAACGCCTCCTTATGGCGCAGGACTTTAAACGTGACGCATCTCAAAGATGCGTCACGTTGTAAATACCCCGCACCATGGTGCATCTTTTGCGCCGCCGCTGCGTCACAAAGTGACGCAACGGCGGTGTAAAAGAGGCGCAAGGGGCTTGTAATTTTTTTTTTTAAATACCCGTTTTTTGTCTTTTATTTATCTTGTTTCTAATCACTTATCCCCTGTTCTTAATTAGCCTGGCCTCGCATACCCCCACCTCTGTCACCATACTTGCACTATAATAGTGGAAATCACCGCTCTTTGTGGGTCCTCTGCCCCTGACTCGTGGCGGCCATCTTAGGTGAGTGGGTCCTAGCGCGTGTTGAAGTCCTCTCTCTACCTCGCTAGGAGAGTACTTAGGTAGCCATGTTGACGCGCAGCGGCCAGGCGCAGCGGGGACGCCGGACTGACGCCGGAGTTACGCCAGAGTTCAGCCCGTCTGTGCCCGTCCGGGCCCAGACGGGCTCAGGGCTGGTCCCCCTGCCTGTCTCACAGGAGCCACCCCCTACATGTATCAGGTATAGGAGGGATGAACTTTTGTCTTGGCGGTCCCCTATCGTATCTACTTGTAGCTATGCTCACGCGGACGGATACCCGTTCCTCCCCTGTGGGGCCTGCTATCCGGATCTAGATAACTCTGTGTTATCACTAGCTTTGTTGAACTGTCGCTCTTTACCCAACCACGCAACTGAAATTAACTCTCTCATTCTTGACCATAAATTGGATGTCTTGTTCCTAACGGAGACCTGGATTTCCTCATGCTCCGGCCCGGACATGGTTAGAGCACTTCCACCAGGCTTTCTCATATCTCATCTAGACAGACCTGTGGGGCGGGGTGGGGGAATTGCCATCCTTTACAGGGATACGTTAGTGTGTAAGGTTCAAGATGGAGGGTTGAGCGACTGCGAGAGCTGTCAGTTCTCCCTACGTCTGTCGCCTACGGCGTCCCTAGCTGGCCTTCTTATTTACCGCCCCCCTGGGACTATGGGCAATTTTATCAACTCCTTTCTCGAAACGGTCGCGCTCCTTGCCTCCTCTACTGCCAACTTTGTGGCATTAGGTGATTTCAACATTCACTTTGACGACCTCTCTTGCTCTCTGGGTGTAGATCTTCAGTTCGATCTCAAGGCGTTTGAGATCAGCCTGGCCAACTCGGGTGCAACGCATGCGAAGGGACACCTGCTTGATCCTATATTCTCAAACTCGGATCGCCTCAAAGTATTGCCCGCGCTGGCTCTGCCCTGGACAGACCATTTTATGGTCCCGGCCTGATGGCAGCTTGATGTCTCAGTGGCATCAACCCCCAGGGTATTTACGGTTGAAAGAGCCTGGTATAGGCTTCCAGTGGACATCTGGGCAACACACTTGGAGTCGTCCCGGCCCCTTTTCGGGTCTGATCCGCTGGTAGCCGATGTGAACCTTAGCACCTGGCTGACTAATTCGCTTGATGCCATTCTCCCGAAGAAAAGATTACCTACCAGGGGTAGAAGAGTGGGATCAGCCCCCTGGTATACACCAGAGCTGAGAACACTCAGGAAGGGCTGCAAGAGGATGGAGCAGATTTGGAGGAAGGACTGGAGTGAAAACAGCCGGACAGAATATCGGGTGGCTCTCGGTACCTATAAATCTGCCATCAAGGCAGCGAAAGCTGTGTTTTTCGAGGAGAGAATAGGTCTCTCTTCTAACTCCTCGAAGGAATCCTTCAGGGTTATCAGAGAACTCCTGCAAACTCCTGAACCCCCGGTTACTCACGATAACCCTCGTGAGAAATGTTCCGAACTTGCTTCTTTTTTTAAGACCAAAGTCGAAAACATCTTGGCATCTCTTCCTCGGCTAGCCCAGGAGACACACTCGGGTGGCAGCCCAGGGCCTCGACCCGGGCCGCGGTCAGTGAAGCTGGATTCCTTAGGTCTAGTCACTGTGGAGGAAGCTCTCTGGGTTCTGGCGACTGTGAAGAGTGGGTCCCCGAGGGACCCTGTTCCGATGAAATACCTGAAGCAGGTCGCCTCTACCATCGTCGGCCCTGTGACTGACCTTATAAATCTTTCTTTTTCCAAAGGAGTGGTGCCCCCCAGCTGGAAGGGGGCGGTTGTCAAGGCCCTCTTGAAGAAGCCTAGCCTGGACCCCGCCGACCTTGCTAATTTTAGGCCCATCTTTCTGCTCCCCGGCATTAGCAAGGTGGCGGAGAAACTCGTGAACAGGCGCTTATCGGGTTTTTTGGAATCCAATTCCCTCCTGGGTGATTCCCAAACGGGTTTTCGCCCTGGTCAGGGGACGGATGCTGCCCTGCTCGCAGTCGTGGAGAATGCCAGGAGCATTTTGGATTCAGGGGGATCGGTGGCAGTGATCCTCCTGGACCTTAGTGCGGCATTTGACACCGTAGACCACCAGGTGTTACTCCAACGGCTGGCGGGGGTGGGGGTCTCCGGGATGGCCCTGAAATGGTTTGCGTGATTTCTGGAAGGCCGGACGTTTGAGGTTTGGGAAGGCCAGGAGAAATCAACATCTGTCCCTCTCCAGTGTGGTGTGCCACAGGGCTCATTGTTGAGCCCTACATTGTTCAACATTTATATGGCCCCGCTGGAGAGTGTGGTGCTGCCACTGGGTATCAAGATCATCAGCTATGCTGCTGATACCCAGCTGGTGGTAGGGCTCCCCCAGTCGGCAAACCAACCCGACCGGCTGCACACCTGTTTATCTCAGATCTTTACGTGGATGTGCAGCTCAGCACTCAAACTTAACGGTTCGAAAACCGAATTGATGATGCTGGGGAACTCCCCTCCTCCCTCTCACCTAGTAGCTGGCCCAGCTGCCTGGGAGTGGCACCCACCCCCAAACAGGAGATTAAGAGCTTGGGGGTGTGGCTGGAGCAGGACCTTTCTTTTAGGACACACGCTAAAAAGACAGCAGGCGTGTGTTTTGGTCTGCTCCGGTCTGCCCGGAAGATCTTACCTCTTCTCCCGATGGCTTCGAGGAGGCTGCTAATCCAGGGACTCATCATCTCACGGCTGGATTTCAGCAACGCGCTGTTTCTGGGGCCCCCAGAAACAACCCTAAACAAACTGCAGCAAGTACAAAATGCTGCTGCTAGGCTCCTGACAGATCTTCCCAGGCGTCAATCTGCCCGCCCGGCGCTTAAGGCGCTTCACTGGCTTCCTATCAGAGAGAGGGTGAATTTTAAAGCACTCTGCATGGCCCACTGCATGGCCCACAAAATACTGCACCTATCCTACGGGAGATGGTTCAACCCTATAAGGCCCCTCGTACCTTGCGCTCGGATCACCAACATCTGCTGCAAGTTGCGAGAGTAAGGAAGGCCAGGACTGGCGGCAGAAGATTTTCCATAAACGTTGCAACTTTGTGGAATTCCCTTCCGTTATTCCTACGCTCTGAAACGAGTACTTTACGTTTTCGTAAACTTTTAAAGACCCACCTGTTCCCTGCCTAATGTCTCTGTCTTTTGTTATGGTGCCTCCTTCTGGAAGAGCGCGGGGATGCCCAAGGGTAACCAGGCGCGATATAAAACTCAGTAATAATAATAAATAATAATAATAATAAATCTGCCCCATAGTATCTAGCCCTGGAGGCGTCAGTTGGCTTCCGCAACTCTCACGGGGGTGCGTGCTCTGTTCTGAAGGGAGTGTTTAGGTAAGTAGCATACCCTTTTCTGAACAGTATCCATTAGCAGACTCTCATGGAGTGTTCAAGGCCAGTCCCTCTCTACCCATATAACCATGACATTCAAGGTGTGTCTAGGGTTACACATGACACTAAAGGGAACTACTTATTGCGTGGATGGGAAAGGGCAGAATGGTCTCACTCAAGATGACGTCAGTCAGAGGCTGAAATGGACTGACCCACTGCTCCATGCTGTATGCTGCAGAGGGTAGAAGAAACTTCTGAATGACACAATAGCACACCAATGTATAAAGCCGGCTGGTTGAAAGCCCCAATAGGTTAGTGTAGTGTACCTATAATTTTCGTAAAATTAGAATGTCTTGGCTAACTCCAGACCGAAAAAATCCTTGCTTTTAATAAAGCTATATTCTTTCCCCAAAACCCCCTCAGCTAGAAAATAATACCGCTAACTCAATATAAATCGGACAGTCCATTGAAACACTGCTGGTGGTTACAGCTATAATTACAATATTTTTCACAATTATATAACAAACTTTTTACAGAGAGGGCAGGGAAGCTTTCATAATGCAGTCTATAGTAGGAGAAAAAATCAGAGAGCATGCAGTTGTATAATTGTTCAGGTGTTTCTGACATTTCCAGGCACTGTCAGAGCAAGGCATTGCTGACTGTTACATACAGCATTGCTGGTGTGCGTTATTCTTCTCTGCTTCTCCGTGATATGCGAGCACGTGATCAGATGGCTCAAAAACATGCGCCCTCTGTTTAGTCAAGAGTTATCCCCTGTAAACATTCCCAATCACTAGTTGGCCATAGTGGAATTTATTATGACAGCAAGCAATGGACTGCGGTTTGCTTGTCCAACCCAGGGGTTTAGACTGGACTTTGCTATGAGGGGTTCTGGGAAAATGTACGTACTGTGACTGCGTCTCATGTTTACAGGCAGGCTTATGCCTGTCTCCCCTAACATTCCACGAATGACAAAGCTAAGATGTAAGATAGGGCAGTCTTACAAACCAAAGAGATGTTCTAAGTGGGAGAAAATATCTTCCAACATTTCCTCATTTAACAATAAATATATGATATTTTTGTTGGAATTAATGTACACTTTTGTTTCCTTTGCGCATGTTTCAAGCCTCTGGTTTGATAAAATAAGAAAGTAAAAAAAGGAAGTGTAACCAGAGCTGCCCAGAAGGGACCATAGACCACGATTATCAGTTGAGTTCAGCGGCATTCCCGTACGGTATTGAGCTCGGCTATCAGGGCTCGAGTCGGGGTACCACGCGGGTGGACGGCGTCCCACTACTTATTTTACCGGTAGCTCGATAGCTGGAGCAAATGGAGCCACACATTCACTGAGAGGCCAAAGAGTGAATGTGTGGCTCCATTTGCTAAGGGGTGAGTGAGGGGAGGCAATGAGTCAGATGGTGCAAGCCACCTTTCATGACGTCACTTCCTGTTGTGACGTCAGTGTCCCTCCACTTATTTTTTTTGGGACTTGTGCCCTGTCGGCAATCACGAGTGGCGTGTTGTTCATGCTCCTGGTTTTACCACGTGTGAGAATAATGGACCTGATTTTACCAGCTGGAAAATCCAACCAGAAAAATCACTTTGGGAACCGACTGTATTGCATTTCTGAACCGTTTTCCTTCCCTGTGCCATCCTCAGCCCGGGAGCAGACGAAACATTATCCTCCCTTGCCAAGTTACAGTCTACCCTGCCCTCTTCCACCCTCACAACATTCCTTCCACCATCTTCCCTCCTCTACCACTCTCGTTTGCTACCTGGTCAGGGTAGATGGTAAATTTAAGCAATAATCCCCGCAGAAAAGGGAATACCATGCATAATTCCACCCATCAAAATAGGGTCCTCAAGGTTATTCCCAATTCCAAAGGGACAAACTCGTAATTTGCTGATAAATGTGGGGTGTTACCACATGGTACTGGTTTTTACAGATGTGTATTTAGCACTCCACCAATCCATGAAACTTGGAATCAGGGCATATATTTGTACCTATCAAGGGTAATCAATTCAACCTAATATGTAGCAGCGTTAACAATTCCATTATTTCTCACCCAATTCTGATGGATTCTAATGTTTTCCAGAGGACAGAGATAGAAAAAGAAAGATTTCCTGGGAGGATTTACAATATGCTCAAAACGTAACATGTCCACTAAATGTTTAGTTCAAAGAAGGTGCATTAGTTAAAAGGGTGAATCTGGAGTTGGAACCAATTTTCAGAAACAATCTACAAATTGTTTCTATATCACGTATTGGCTTCCTGGCTCATCCACCTCACTATCTCCATTGGTGGAAAATGAACACCCCCAACGTCGAACACAGCAGCATCCTTTGCTGGGGTAGACAGATGTTACACAAAATGATGAAGTTGGGTTTGTGGGTGGTATGAAGTCTAATTAAGACTTCTTTTAAAGCATTAATGACCTGATGTACAAATAACTGGACGTAAATATGTTTAAATAATATGTTATTATTCTTGTGACCTGTAAAGGATTTTGGAAACTGACCATGTACTAATAGGTTCGTTCATAAAAGTCTGAATCATAATAGGTCAGAAACGGGCCTATCTCATGAATGTTAATGAGCAAGGTCGCACATTTCGACACACTATACATGGAGACCATCAGAGGGATGGTGGCTTACTAGGGTCAACGGACCATCATGTCTGTGATTGCTTTTAAATAACACAGACATGTTTTTTTAAATGCAGCTCGTTTTTCTTAATTAACATAGGATTGTGTTTAATAAGAAAAACATTTTTTTTGTTGTGAGCCCACTAAACTTATTTTTTTAATTCACTAAGTAAAGGTGTCCCAAAGGGACCCCCTCCCTTTTGTGGATGGGTTACCGTCTCCTTTGAGGTCTCAGTAACTTTTCAATATTTTGAGATTGGATTCCAGTTTCCGAACATTAATATATAGCATACTGATTTGGTATTTGGAAGGGACATCTACATCATGCCACTTCCAGATACTAAATCAGTGTCCATTGGCAATACCATTGTAAGAGTCAGAAAAACGTTACCAATTACAAAAACGGTATTAGTACACATGAAAAAGCAATTTTACTTCTGCAAATGCCGAATCGCAGCTTTTGCAATCATAAAAATATTTAACACATTTATGGCCAGATTCATGAAAGACCCGTTTAGCGAGTCTGAAATAGCGATTCATATGGAATCGCTATTACAGACTTGCAAAACGGGATTCATGTAGGAATCGCAAAATTAAATGCGATTCCTACAGATTCCTTAATTGCGATTAGCAAATAGATAATCGCAAATAAGGAATAACTCCCCATTCATTCCTATGGGCCAAAAGGCCCATAGGAATGAATGGGGAGTATTCCTTATTTGCGATTAGCAATTAGCTAATCGCAAATAAGATAGCGATTTTAAGGGTGCCAGCACCCCTTAAATGCAAATTTAAACAGGTGTTATGCACACACATGTCCAAAGGACATGGGTGTGTACAACATGCAACTTAGAAAAATGCTTTTAAAAGCATTTTTCTAAGTTTTCGCAATTTACCACGAGGTTTGACCTCGCGGTAAATAGTGGGCCGAAATTGCGAATTCGCAATTTTTAAATGGATGATGTATTGCATTTAAGGAATCTCAAATAGAGATTCCTTAACTGTAATTCCTCGCAAATTTGCGAATTCGCTATTACCGATTTTTGCATTTGGGATGGTGAATCCCAAATGCAAAAATAGCGCTGGCAAAAGGCCAGATTCTTAGAATCTGGCCCTTTGCGAGCCGAGTTCGGCTTCATGAATCAGGCTGTTAGCCTGCAATTCCACGACCCTCAACACTTCCAAAGAATAGAACCAAAATATGAGGACACATTTATTATAGCATTTAAAACCCATAGCAAAAGCTATGTGAAGCACAGGTGCAAAATGTGCACTATTGGGGCTTATTTACAAGGAGCTTGCACCACCATTGAGTCAACATTTTAGACGCATTGGCGTCGTAGTCAGTACTGCACATTTATAAGGTGATGCATCTAGGTTGATGTGTCACTTTTAGTTGTTTAGCGTCAAAATGTATCTGCTCCTGAACTGACTGCATCACATAAGTATTAAAGTATGTAAAGCAGGCATTCCAGTGTAATATCAACTGTAAAATTGACACATGGATATTTACAAGTTCATGGAAAAGTGACACACTGCCGAGAAGCATCGCACTGAAGGCCAAATGCGTCAAAATGTCTGCTCTTCGGAAACCCATGCGTAGGAAATTATGCATTTGCTTTGGTATATTAATAAAAGCTAGACAGAACAGTCTGGCAAGCATAACCACACCACAGAGCTCCTGGTTTTGTAGCTGGGATTTGCAAGGAGAAGACCACAACCACCAACAGCCAACCGCCCACACCTCCCCCTCTCACGATTGCAAAGGCAGCGCAGGAGAAGGGAGCGCATTTATCAGCAGTAGACTTTCCTCATTGATTTCAGGGAGGGTAAGGTCACCACCTTCTACCGACTCAGGAGGGAGACTATTGTTCAACTGCTACACCAGATAGCGACAAGGCACCAGCCGCCAACAGCCATGTCCACCAGCATCCCTCCGCAGCTCAAGCTCATGGCTATCCTCAAAATATTGGCATCTGTGTCATTCCAGACTACAACAGCCAGACTGGCAGGTATCTCCCAGCCATCCTTCTCGGCTTTCCTACCCTTTGTCTTGAATGCCATTATCCACCGAACACCGCAGTACCTCTTCTTCCCTAAAACAAAACAACCGCAGCTGGAGATCAAGCAGGCTTCTATGTTATTTCTAGTTTCCCACATGTGCTATATGTAATGAACTGCACACATGTGAAACTGGTTCCCCCTGCTGCTACATCCCATTTCTACAGGAACTGGAAGCACACGTAATCAATGAATGTCCAGGCCATCGGACATGTTCACCAACGTGCTGCCCAAATACCCCGGAAGTGTGCATGGTGCATACATTTTCAGGAACTCCATCATCAAGGAGCGCTTCCAGAATGATCTGGCAGTTCAGGCTGAACAGTTCCCATGGGGGGCAGGGTCAAGACTGATTTGCATATGCCTGTGTCCAAACTGGTGTGGCATGATGAGCAATCTGTGATTGGAGGTGAATGTCTGATTTGTTCAGCATTCCATTCATAATTTTTTCTTTATGATTTTGTTGCCCTAAATGGGAAGGGTATGTCCAGACGTAGGTCCTGTGCTCACTGTGCCACTGGATTCAAGCTAGCCTGGCTGATGAGGGGTGATACCCTGAAACAAGTCCCAGGATACTTGTTTCTGGTCCAAGGATGACCTGACCTGGCAGTTCGAGCTGAACTGTTCACATGAGGAGCAGGGTCAAGGCTGATTTGCATATATCTGTGACTGGGGGCGAACGTTTGATTTTTTCAGCATTCTATTCACCATTTGTTCTTTTTACCTATGGAGGACAAAAATAAACAATTCGTGATCAAAATACTGTCACTTACAGTGGCAATGGACCTACAAAACAACTATCACACCAAGTTACAGTCCAAATGTGGTTTTCCCATTGTGGCTCCCCCAAAAGTAGCGGGCCATGCACATGTTTCAATGTGACACAGAGAACAGGACTAGACATGTGGCTTAAATGTGATAACCTCAGTATAACCAATAGTGTAAAATTGTCATAGGAATGTGTACAAGTCATTCTGTACTTATAACGGACATGTACTTGAATGTGGATTGATCAATCACCATGAGCATTGAGTGACTTTTCTCCCTTTGTCTTTTCAGCTGACCAACGATGTGGTCTGCCGTCCTGGGTCATGATCCCCTATGCACATCCCCAGACAGAGGCAGAGTGCAGCTACAACCATTCACTGTGCAAGACCGGGGTATCGTGGAGTGTACTTTCGACCTACTAAAGTCTCAGTTTTGCTGCTTAGATATGATTGAGGGCCGAATGCTGTACTCCCACCTACTGGTTTCCCAAATCATAGCTGTATGTTGCATATTGCAGAACATATGTGTGGGGACGAATATCTCATGAGACCAGTGCTATGAAGACTAGGAAGCAGTGGTGGAGGATGAGGACAAAGATGAGGACAGAGGAGAAAATGTAGGGAGAATTGCTGGAAATCGGCGGAGGCACACCATTGTGCTGAACTTTTTCCCTGATGCTTGAAACACTTGGATAACCGTCAATCCTATTTTTGTAATTAGTGTTAATAAATGAATGAACACTTCCTTTGTGTAAGCACTTTCATTAGACAGTCATTGTAAACAGCAATCCTTTCTCTCCAATAGACAACATGACCCCTGATCAGGGAGAATCAGATTGGATTCCCTTGGAGAGGTACCGCCACATCAGGCGCATAGCCAAGGCCTACTGGCACATGGGGATCCTGTATAGGAAATTGAAGGCAGCAGGGACATGAAAGTCATAACCTCTGAGTCAGAAAGCCCTGGACAGGGCAAACACCAGTCTGTAAGTGGAGCTTTACCACAGTGGTGATCCAGGGTTAGTTCTAGGACCCTCCACAGCCCCGCTAGCAGTGGCACCACAGGTGGTCAGCGCTACACTAGCTTAGCTAACCGAGTTCGATAGGAGGTGTCTGAAGGATAATGCAGAGACAAAATTAAAGCTGGCAGGGCTAGAACAGCAGGTGGTGACACTCATGAAAATGGTGCATACCTTGCAACAATCTGCGGAAAGGATTGAGCAGCAACTTTCTGACCCTCCGCAGCTCATATTGATTGTTTTTAGTGAATATAGTTGTAACATAGCTCAAGATAGGTTTTAGCATAATGATAGGATAGGTTAGTTTTATTGTTTTTATAGCTTCTAAAATTTATCTGTTAGGTGGGGTTATGAGTGGGTAGGTTGTTAAGTGGGTGGGGGTTAATGTTTAGTATGTGTTAAAAAAAACTAAAACATAAAAAAAAATCAAAAATCTATATTTGTTTAGCTTTTAATGTTTAGGTACTTTGCGTATCGGTGTTGATTTTTGTCTCATGTGCAAAAGAGTATTAAGGGGATGGGGGGCCTGATGTTTAACCTGTCAGTTGAAGTATATGTGTCCAGTAGGATAAGTTAAGGTTAGGTACCTAACGTTAGTTTTAAGTTAAGATAGTTGAGGTCATTTAGAATAGGCTGGTTTAGGCATAGATTTGATAGAAATGGTCAGTGCAGATTATTGATATTTAGATGCTTATATTGCGAGGGTGTGTTAAATAAATATAATTTTGCACTTTAACAACTTCTTACTTACTAACTGCCTGACATTGTCACATCTGATTGCTTCAGTCTAACCGTTGACTAATTGTAGCACTTCATGAGACCTTGGGTAACTACTTGCCAGTTTAGCTGCACATAGGGGTCACATATCCTATTTTTCATGGCTTGTGCCTATGAAACACAATTCCCTTTAGATAGTTGCTAGTGTCTTTATGATCAGCACATCCACCATGGTCTACTTAGTCCAATCATGAACAGACACACAACACGGTGGTTCTGGTAAGTGATTTTATTGTCATGTAAACCAAGGAGCAAGTGGCAGTCCTTGCAGCAACAACCCCAACATAGTTTGTGAGGCACATTATGTCAAGTCAGAGTCCATGGGGGAATCCTTTCATGGAATGTGTGGAGTAGAGGAGTCTTACAGTGAGGAGGAGGACCAAATTGCCATTAGAGAAGATAGACCACATAGACAGTCCACAAATGGTTAAGCTAAGTAGGTGAGAAAGCAAATAGAGGACAGTGCCACTTGAGAAGTACACCAGCATGGCTATAAGCACAGGTCAATAGAGCAACTGGCCATGTGGCACAGAGAAATGCTACCGGCCTGTTTTTTTGTGAAAAGTGGTGAAGTCCACATCTTCATCGTCTGATGTTGGTGGTGCCTCCTGTGAGGGGGTGTTGTTGGTGCTGGATGCGACAAATGCACACATAGATCAGTGGATGAAGATGTGGATCCCCTGTCTCCAGCAGCATTTCTCTGCACCAACAAGTAAGGCAGTACAGCACTAAGAAGAGCCTGCTAGTTTGCCAGCACAGCAACAACGTTGCGGTGTAAGGCACCCCTCGTTCCTATGTACACCAGGATGTTGCAGATTATCCCCAGCTGGTTGGCAACCTCACTGGTGCCACTTCGACAGAGCAGCTATTCATGCCTCTGCATCATGACACCAGCAATCACAGCCAGGGACTGCTCAAAGCCATGGAGCGGAGGGTAGGTGCCTCTAGTGAATATGTGATGGTATTCCGCAAGCCAGAATCACTTTGTGCCTTCACAGTGCCGTCATTAGAATGAATGTGTCTTTAGTATGTATTCATTCCGCACGCAAGTCATTTTAATGACTTGCATGGGGGGGGCTAGATTTTGGAATAGTTTAATTCACTATTCCAACTCCAGGAGGAGCAACAGTAGGGAAGGTGTTGGGCTTTACATCCAACACCTTCCAATCAATGCGGCCCCCCTAAGGCAAGTCGTTATAATGAGTTGCGTGCGGAATAAATGTGTACTAGAGACGCGTTTGTTATTTTGCCGGAGCTGTAAAGGAACAAAGGGGTTCTGGGTTCGGTTTGAAGAATGTTTCCCGCTGCTTACAGCCTCCAAGATGTCCTTATTGGGACTGAGCCACCTATGGACTACCTCTAAGGTGCCTGCTATGGTCTTTGCCACCCTTACGCACTACATCTACCAGCTCACGGAGGGCTCCTACCCCATGACACTGGGACTCCTACTGTATGACATTGGAATCTATGTTGGTGACATGAGTAATCTGGAAGACATTCAGAATTCCTACTAATTCACTCTCAGGTCAACATTGATGGTTAGGACATATGTTACTCATAGGATTTGAGGCCACGCTGCACATGTGATATGAGGTTAGGTCCACCTCTGCCTTGGTGGTTTTCTTTGTTTTACATGATGCCTATATTGATTGTGCTATGACGTACTGACACCACTACTGTGCACATTGCACCTAGTCAGCAGTGCGCCTGCATTACCTGTGACCAGTACTCTACCCACATCTTCTGTGAAGGTGATGTGGGTTTGGTCATGAGTTATGACACTGCAGTCTACCTATCTTTCACACAGCACACCCTGGCACTCTACATTGTTGTGCTGTCTTGCGTGCACATTGTGCTTTCATGTGGGCAAGGGTTCTTTTTCACACATGTCCTGCACAGCTGTACACAGCTTCCAACCTTGCTACTCTGAATGAATGTGTGAGGACATCTACTTACCATGGGTTTCCTATTTGTGTATAGTAGTGATTCAATTGTGCATACAGTTGGCTCCATATTTGTGAACAGTGGGCACTGTGTAGAAACTCAGAGGGGATGGGCCCAGTCAGGCTAGGTTGATTGCTAGCACTGATGTTCAGCCCATTTCATCATTGCCAGAGTTTGTAACCTGTAGAGTTTCATACATCGCTTGACTCAGGGCCTCTTACTCGTACGTGTACATGCTTCCACTGGCAATCCTGATTTAAGACCAGGCACTCAACTTACTGCAATGCACTGATGCAACCCTGATGATACATTGACTCTCGTGTGCCTACAACACCAACAACATGCATGACCATATCAAATGCACTAACATGGTTGGCTGTTTTTGAGGGCTATGGGACACTCTGTTTCTCACATAAAAGTAGTGCTGGAATTGGTGACATGTACCTACCCAGGTTTGCCACACAGCTAGGCCTATCGACCTTAGCCTCCAACCATCCCTGGCTCCTGCAATTTGTGCTGGCAAAGTAGTTCATCCTTGACAGACCCCTGTTTCACATTCTCTCACTTTGACATATGTGGTATGGTGAGACAATTTGCTTTCTGACTCCCTCCTGTCATGTGCTACATCTTCACCCAGGGTCACATTACATGTAGGATGTAGCTCCGTAATGGTCTCTTCTCTGCCATCAATTCCCAGCTGCAATACAAGTGTGTTACTGTCAGACACAGCAGTTCAAGTTCAAGTTCAAGTTCAGAGATTTGTATAGCACACTACTCACCCAGTAGGTCTCAAGGCGCTTGAGGGAGGGGGGGTGCTTTTACTTGTCGAATATCCAAGTTTTTAGTTGCTTTCTGAAGGCGAGGTGGTTCTGTGTAAGACGGAGGTGGGTGGGGAGAGAATTCCAGGTTTTGGCCGCTAAGTAGGAGAAGGATCTTCCCCCCATGGTGGATTTATGGATGCGTGGAATAGCGGCGAGGGCTTGATTGGATGATCGTAGTTGCCGGGAGGGGGTGTAGAAGGACAGTCGCGTGTTGAGGCATTCAGGTCCTTGGTCGTAGAGGGCTTTGTGTGCGTGGGTGAGGAGGAGGAACGTTATTCTTTTGTTGATGGGGAGCCAATGGAGGTCTTTTAGGTGGTCAGAGATGTGAGCTTGCCGAGGGATGTCCAATATGAGTCTGACTGAGGCGTTTTGGATTCATTGGAGTTTTTTCTGTAGTTTGGCTGTGGTTCCGGCGTAGAGGGTGTTTCCGTAATCCAGATGACTGGTGACCAGTGCGTGGGTGACCGTCTTTCTTTTTTCGGTGGGGATCCAACGGAAGATTTTTTTGAGCATGCGGAGGATGTTGAAGCATGATGAAGAGATGGCGTTGACTTGTCTGGTCATCGAGAGGGAGGAGTCCAGGATGAAGCCGAGGTTACGTGCGTGATCCGTAGGTCTGGGTGCGGTTCCCAGGGTCGGTGGCCACCAAGAGTCGTCCCAGGCAGATGGGGATGATCCTAAAATGAGGACTTCCGTTTTGTCCGAGTTTAGTTTTAGACGGCTGTTCTTCATCCACTCGGCTACGTCTTTCATCCCTTCGTGTAGGTTTGTTTTGGCGGTGTTTGGGTCTTTGGTGAGGGATAGGATCAGTTGAGTATCGTCTGCGTAGGAGATAATGTTGAGGTTGTGTTGGCGTGCAATGGATGCGAGGGGACTCATGTAAACGTTGAAGAGGGTGGGACTGAGTGAAGATCCTTGTGGTACGCCGCAGATGACTTCAGTGGCTTTTGATCTGAAAGGGGGGAGGCGGACTCTCTGGGTTCTTCCGACGAGGAACGAGATGATTCAGTTCAATGCTTTCCCTTGTATTCCGATTTTGCTGAGGCGGTGTATGAGGGTGCTGTGACAGACTGTGTCGAAGGCTGCGGAGAGGTCGAGTAGGATGAGGGCAACTGTTTCTCCGTTGTCCAGTAAAGTTCGAATGTCGTCTGTTGCTGCGATGAGGGTGGTTTCGGTGCTGTGTTTGGCTCGGAAGCC
This sequence comes from Lissotriton vulgaris, assembly GCF_964263255.1. Taxonomy (NCBI): domain Eukaryota; kingdom Metazoa; phylum Chordata; class Amphibia; order Caudata; family Salamandridae; genus Lissotriton; species Lissotriton vulgaris. The sequence goes on from NC_141695.1 coordinate 1,467,965,413, forward strand.
GGACTGTGAGGGGTCGAGGGATTTGTTGGATTCAAGGAAGGCGGCAAGTTGATTATTGACGGCTTTCTCAATGACTTTGGCGGGGAATGGGAGGAGCGAGATGGGGCGGTAGTTCTTAAGTTCAGTGGGATCAGCTGTGGGTTTCTTCAGAAGGGCGCTGAGTTCGGCATGTTTCCAGCTTTCCGGGAAGGTAGCGGAGTTGAAGGAACAGTTGATGACATCGTGGAGATGGGGTGCGATGATGGAGTCTGCTTTGTTGAAAATGTAGTGGGGACATGGGTCGGTTGGCGATCCTGAGTGGATGGAGTTCATCAGGCGGATGGTGTCTTCGGTGGTGATTGGGTTCCAGACGCAAAGGTTGTTAGAGTGCGGTTTTGGTTCGGAGGTGGGTGGAGTGGGCTGGTGTTCGGACTGGATTTCAAAGCTGTTGTGTATGTCGGCGATTTTGTTGTAGAAGAGAGAGGATAGAGAGTCGCAGAGGTCTTGGGAGGGAGTAATGTCGTTGGTGCCGGCGGTAGGGTTGGTAAATTCTTTGACGATGTTGAATAGTTCCTTGCTGTTTTGGGCATTGTTGTCAAGTCGATCCTTGAATGCTGATTTCTTGGAGGATCGGATCAGTTGGTGGTGTTTTCGGGTGGCGTTCTTGAAGGTGACCAGGTTGTCAGTGGATGGGTTTTTTCTCCAGGCTTTCTCGAGAGTACGACAGATCTTCTTGGATTTCTTGAGGTCATTGTTGAACCATGGGGCGTTTTTGCTATTTTGCTTGAAAAGATGGTTCTTCAAGGGTGCTAGTTCGTCGGCGCTGAGGGTGATCCATTGTGTCAGGTTGGTGGCTGCTTGGTTTGGGTCCGATGATATGGCAGGGAGGTTTTGGTGGAGCGAGGTGAAGAGCTGGTCGGTGGTGATTTTGTTCCAATTTCTTTGAGGAATAGGATGTGGGGGGTTGTGGGTCGTGGTCTTGTTGTAGCTGAAGTGAACGCAGCTGTGGTCCGTCCAATGGAGAGCTGTGGTGTGGTCGAAGGAGATGTGTTTGCTGGAGGTGAAGATAGGGTTGAGCGTGTGTCCGGCAATGTGGGTGGGGGTGTCAACAAGTTGTTTGAGTCCAAGATTGTCAAGGTTGTTCAGAAGGGAGGTGGTGTTGCTGTCGTTTTTCTTTTCCAAATGGAAGTAGAGGTCTCCCAGTAGAATGTAGTTCTAGGAGGTGAGGGCATGTGGGCTGATGAAGTGAGTGATGTCTTCACTGAATTGTGTGCGGGGTCCTGGTGGTCTGTAGATGAGGGTGCCTCTGAGTGTGGTCTTGGGGTCGGTGTGGATCTGGAAGTGAAGGTGTTCGGCATTAGCGAGGTTATCGTCGGAGCTGGTTGTGATGCGGATGATGTTCTTATGGACGATGGCGATGCCTCCTCCTGTTTGGTTGGTGCGGTCTTTTCGGATGATTTTGTAGCCGTCCGGGATGGCTATGGCGATGTCGGGTGCTGATGAGGCGTTCATCCAGGTTTCTGTAAGGAAGGCGACGTCCGGTAAAGTAGTGTCGAGTAGGTTCCAGAGTTCAATGGAGTGTCTGTGGATAGAGCGGGTGTTCAGCAGGATGCACTTCAGGTGATTAGAGTTAGAATTATGTCTGGAGTTGGAGGATTTGGTGTGGGTCCTGATGTGGTCGAATTTGCAGGAGAGGCAGGAGAAAGGTCCATGGGTGTGACCTGGGGTGGCTTGATAGCACTGTGGTGTGCGGCCGGGGTTCAGGGCTGAGAGGGTAGCGGAATCGTACGTTATGCGGGAGGAGTGGACTTTGCGGGGGCCAGGGGGACGGGCGCTGGGCGCAGTCCAGGCGCGGACGGGCGTAGACGGGCTTACCTTTGGCGCACCTTCGGCGCGCATGGGGCGCGACTGCTGCGCGTAAACGCTGCGCGCAAAAGCATCTGACATATGTGGATGGTGGAGGGGAGGGGCGAGGGAGGAGCAGCTGGGAGGCGGGGACGGGGTGGAGAACCGGGCAGGGAGGCACGAAAACAAACAACAAAATGGATGGCTGCGAGCCAAAAGCGATTGAGGATTGGGGCACAAACAACCAAAACGCTAACAAATTGGCAATGGCGCTGGCACAATCAGGCACAATACATAAAACTAGGCAAAGGCAGCAGAGCACAGCACAATGGCATTGAAAGCGCACTCTCGCAGTATAGCGCTTATAATACAGATTTCATGAGCAGTCAAGCACTATTAATTGCGTCAGCAATGCGATCAAGCAGGTATTAATATGGCAGTCTAGCGCTATGATACCAATCAGCTGGGAGCAGCGTGAGGAGCGACCGCTTCTGAACAGATCAGGACGGTCACGGTGCATGTGTCTTAGTCAGGCTACCTTGCACTACACATTTCCCTTCTCATCTCCTTGCTATGCAGTGTCTCCCAATTTAGACACAGTGGCAGTTCAACATGCTCAGCCAGTGCCTACAATGCACTGCACAACCAAGGGCCCACCAGGGCCACACATTCTTTTGTTTCAACACACATGGGCCTCTGGTGTGAATCACTTCCATTCCCCCCCACCCCCACACCCATGTAGTTCATGACAGGTGTTCCTGCAGGTCCCGACCATGGCAGCTGACACCTGTGTGCTACCCCCCGGACGTCGCGACTGCTGCATGTTATCTAGTTTCATGCAGTTTAATAAACATGTGACTCTTGGTATATTCCTATGTGTTGATCCTTCACGCGCCCACTCCTACTCCCCCTCTCAGGTGCGCAGCTTCTCCTCTGACAATTTGATTCCATTTCATTCCATTACAGTTCAGATTTGTGTGCATGGGCCCAAGTTAGACACAGTGGCCTCATGGAGCAATGCAGCCTGCATTGTAACAGACAGGCTGGGCAGGGTTAATGTGTCCATGCATGATGTGTTGTTCTATTCCATGTTTTTAGCTTTGTATTCTGGGATTTGTAGTTTTGGTGAGTCAAGTTGTACATTCCACTACAAGTGCCAGTATACAAAGGTGAACCTGGATTGGTTCTACACTTCACACATGGAAAGGAGAAACGTGACGGAGCTGGACTGAGCTGTGCCACATGTAAGTGGGCAGTGTGACTTACACTTATGTCATGTTTAATGGTGCATAGCTCAGTCCTGACCTTCGCCCTGCACACAGTGCAGTGGAATACTGGGTCATAGGTAGCGGCACTGCACACCATGATTTGTTTGCCCACATTGGCCCTTGTTGCAACTTACCCTGTAGGTCTTGTTGTTCCTCGTGGACTGCACTGTTCTGTCCTGTCCCGAAACCCCGTGCCACCAACTCCTTTGGGATGACAGCTGCTACCCTTCCCATCCAAGGCTTCCAGCTCCTTCCGAGGTGCCTGGTTTCCTCCTCCGGTCTATATAGCTGCCTTCAGGTTGTTAGACAGTTTCTCCTACATCCTGCGATTATAGTCATGCCAGCTGTTTTGTTTACAGTCGATGACTGTCCTCTTGGCTTGTTCCATGCTGTTGATCTTGGCAGCTATGGACTGAAAAATGACCTCTTGCTTTCCTAATGCCAAGTTTGAGGTGACAAAGAGCTCATGTTGGTGCTCTGTCACAGCAGTAATCAAGATGTTTTTCTCCTACTTACTGAAGTTGCACTTCCTCTTCCCCTGGGGGCCTGTCTGGACATCCTGGCTGGTGCAGGAGTTTTTGGGGTTGTTGTCCTAGCTGCTTCTCTCTTCTCCTTGCTCCGTCGCTGCTGTCTGTGAAGTCTGCCCATTCATTTCTCCAAAGCATACTTTAAAAACTTTTTTTGATGCTTGACGCACTGAAAAGTAACGCTAGGGTAGTTAGCGTTGCCTTAAATGCAGCAAACCAGCTTTACGTCAGTTTGCTTCCAATGCGTCAGTTTCTGATGCGTCATAACACCCACATCATATTTTTTTAATGCAGCCTGTTCCTTATGCTATGGTGCACCACACTGTAAATTCGGTGCAGCCATGGCAACTAAAAATAATGTAGCAATTCGCAAGTAATTTTGATGCATCGCTGATGCAACTCAATAATACATCAATTCTTGTAAATGAGGTCCATTATCCTTCAATTTTTATCAATTGAAACATTAGTCACTGCCATTAAAACTCTAAAAGTATATATTTTGTTTGACTTCAAAGTATTTTATTCGTTTTAATCTGAGGGCAGACAGATTAGCATAAAGCTTGGCGATACAAATGCAAAGAGGACATTTGAGGTAATTGCATCAATCATATATCATGCATATTACATATTACATATCAAGTGTTGTTTTGCGGACATATATAAGAGGCAATGTCAGTCAAAAAGGGAAGCACAATAACAAGTGTAATGCCATTGACAGTCGTACAGTTCTAGATAAACTCAATTGCTTACCCTCTTAGACAAAAAACGTAAAGATGATGGTGTCCATCTGATGTTATTTTATGCTGAGAAATTCTCAAATGTATAGTACAAAGCAATGTGAATTAAAAAAGCAGTACCGCTGAGTGTGTACGATAAACAACAAGAGAAGACACTGGAGTAGAGGAAAAAGGGAAGAGAAGGGTGAGTGGGATATCAGAAGGCCGAGCATGAATGGGGGGTCTGGTTCAAGGCTACTGAATAGGATAGGTTAGCAACCCATTTGTGCCTAGTTCTATGCATCTATCTAAGGAACGCCATACATCTCTAGATATTATGTGGCCGAAATGGTATTTGGATTGGAGACTATGTGCCCCTCTAAGGTACGATACCTATGCCCATCATGTGTGATGAGAAAGGTCGCTAAATGATTTTCATTGGAAGAGAATGACCTTCACTGTAATGACAAGGCCATTTCATTGGTGTTGAGATTCAGGTTGGACACAGATGCCCAAGAAGCCAAAGCAGTCATAGGAAAGCTTAGAGTTCTGGGTGTGTTAAAATATACCCTAGCTGTGTTTGGATTTGACGCCAGAAGGGTTCTAGTAGCTGACAGTCAAAGAACATATGTTGAATTGAGCCCTGCTGTGTTTTGCAATTCCAGCATTTGTCACTTTCCCACAGATTCAATTTGTGCAGGCTAGCCAGGGTCCAATGTAAGAGGTTCATAGTAAAGAACTTAGATTGCATAAGAGAGAGGGCCGTTTTATTGCGAAATGCAAGTTTGCCAATTTTCCTCCAATTATCTTCGGTGATGTAGTCAAATACACCTACATCAAAATAGTTGACCCATTTTACACATAATGGCAGAGTTTGTGTAGGGAGTGGAACAGATACAAATTGGTATATTTTGCAGGTAATATGACCTGGATGTTGCCATATCAACAGTTGAGGTTGTAGAGATGAATGCTTGGTAAGATTAAGCTTTGAGAGTATTGCTTTAACCTTTAAGGAGCTGTAAAGGTTTAAGTTAGAAAGGTTGTATGTCTGGCCCAGGCTGAAAAGGGGAGCGGGTCATTACTGAGGTCTTATAGATCCTTAATCAGTCAAATGCCCTTTGAGATAGGACATGTGAGTGAGTTAGAAATAACATGTATGGAGTTATACAAGATTGAACATACATCTTTGCAAAATTTAACCTGAGTGTATTAATCATTTACTTGTGGAAAGCCAAGAGAGTGAACAGCCTGAACCAACACTATTGTGATGTTACTTTCTAAAGTGTGTTAAGTTGCAATATGGATAAACAACCAGATCACACACCCAAAAGATGGTTATGGCATTACAAGTATGTTGCCTGACCTGTTGTTGAATTCATTGCCACACGTTTAAATGAACAAACTATATTAACCTGAGCATATTAAGCACATATTAAACACACTTAAGTATATTAACCTGAGTATATTAAACATTCACTTGCAGAAGGTCAAAGGGGTGTGCAGTCCCAATCAACAGTGTAATGATATACAAAATCAGACAAACAAAATCAGAGCGAGAGCTGATGAAGGCATTGCAAGAATGTCACCCGACCTATTGTGAAGCTTGTTGTCACACAACCAAATGCCTACACTCCTCACTCAAAATATACGACAAAGATATGGAAGGGCGGGATCTTATTTCTAGAGTCAGTTTACTACTCTCCAGAATCCCGGACACAGGTCGACTAGATCTTTTTATGTGTCATAGAGTGAATTAGGAAATCTAGTTAAACAATGGTTAGAAGATTTCAACAAACTTCCCTTTGTGCCCCCAAAGAACCACTGACTAAGAACTAAGTTCAAAGATTTATTACAAAGCCAAAAACAACTGAATGTATAAACATCTCAGCAATAGATTCAAAAGATAAACAGGCACTAGTACAAACATAATCCTACGGAAGAATCTCGAACGACTCAGAAATAATACAAGAATCAGTTCAAGAATCATCAGGCTGACAAGAATTGCTATAACCTGAGTTTTAGTAAGCATTTATAAAAGTAATAAAATCCAGGTTAGTCTGTCCCTACACTATTCTAGGTGACATCCCTACTCAACAATGTCCTATTCAGAAAAAGGTGTCAGCAGTGGTGACTCTTAAGGAGTTCACTCACTTTCCTCTATCTCAATCCTCAGACTACTCAGTCATAGCTAAACTCTCTGCCTGATCAACCGCTCTCTCTGACTGCTCAGCCCATCTGCTCTACCTCCACCCTCGGGGTGCTGTCCCTAATACAAAACCCCACAATGCGAACGACACGCCTTCAGGTACGCCCCTCTAGAAGGTGTTGGTTTTCAGATTTTTCCATTATGGCACTTCTCCATCCTCGTCCGTTAAAACGTCCTTGGGTCCCAGGTTCTGCGCTCCCTCAGATATATGCCATCTATGTTTGAGTTCTATGTACTTTAGTAAGTTAGAAATGTGAGCATATAAACATCCCAAACAACAAACCAATTAAGACCAGCTCCTGTGACTGGAAGTAGTGAACATTCAACTTGTATCAAGGAACTTCTGAATAGTAGAGAGAAAATGATACATTGAGCCGTCAAGAGGAGCAGATTGCTTAGTGACGCATGCAGGTACCAGGAATGGTGACATTTAATAAATGGGGTCCACGTTACAGCAAAATAAGCGAGTTCTCTGAGCATCGATGAACCTACATACACATAAGTGCATCACTATGGGGCATATCTGCACGATATGGATACCCTCACAGGTCTGGTTCGTGCTCTATAAAACTCTAAATAAATAAATATGAACAATATGATGGTTTAAACAGGGATCTGCCACCAAGGTGGTGTTTAAGTGTTCATCGCAGCACCTATTTATGCTAAAGAAGGGGCGCCACTGACATAAGAGACTCATGTAACACGGTTTCTTTTTTAACAATGCTCATGATGGTATCGGATGCATAGAATTGTGATGTAATCATGTTTTTGTCCTGCATTTTATTTGGGTTGTTAGATTTTTTTGTAGACTTACTATCCCATGATGAAGGGCACGCAGCCCGAAATGCATTGGGATTTGTTTAATCATGGAAAGTTTAACCACGATATGGAAGTGAAAAGAAAATATTGAGAGAATAAAAGATATCAATAAGTCGGACGGTGTTCATGAGCTTTATTGATATACAGTTGATCGTTTGCCAAACGCAAATTGGTGATTAATTTGAATAAACAATGGTGGAACTTTGACTCAATTCCCTTGGAAAAATAATAGTGTGAATAGGGGATGCTGCGCCCGATACGGAACATCACAGACAGGTATTTGTTATTCTAGTGGCACAGTGGAGGGGACGAGAGCTGCAATCTGAACATAAATATAAATGCTGGACAAATGTAAAAAATGTAGCTCAGTGAACAAGACCAAGAGGCATATTAACAAGGGGCGGTGATAATATTATCGCGGCTTTAGAACCCGTTTTCAGGTGAAAAGCAGCGATAATATTATCGCATTATCAACTAGGACACGCTCGCGCGTGTATCCTTGCATTAGCGCCCTTTATCAGCACGCCTCCCATCGCATCGCTAATGAAATGCAAAGGAGGCGTGCCTGACAAGAATCCCTTGGGTAAATATCACTAACCCAGCTTCATCATATTAACAACGAGGGTTGTCGATATTTAAAATCACGTTAAGTATGCCTTAACGCAGGAATTTCATATCTGCTAAATTCCTGACTAAGGCATACCTATCATGGGGGGTGGATTGTGTGGCTAAGACCACACGCCCTATCACCAAGGATATCACCATTTTCCATGGAACATCGCTAGAAAACCAGCGACGTTCCATGGAAAACATCGCTATCACTGGAATAATTATCGCCATTGCGCTATGCGTTGTTAATACAGCGCTAGCATGGCGATAATTATCTGCGATAGCCGGCGATAAAAATCCTCACACTAAGAGCGGCCAGTGATAATTTTCGCTGCCCTTTGTTGATATGCCCCAAAGTACTGAAAGCCTCGTAGCTTAGTAATGGTGATAGCCCAACACAACGTCCAAAATTAATAAAACGACTATTTTCAGAAGTCTGGTTGGCAAAATAATTTTAATTGAATACAAACGTGAAAATATAATCTGAATGCCGCCAATATGTTTATCTTCAGAACAAGGTCTGTGCTCGGTTTTGTGCTAGTGACAGCCTAATCTTCACACATGACAATAAATATTACTGGTTTATGGGCGGTTTTCGTAATTGCAACACATCTCTCGTCTCGTTTGAGAAGAACAATTGGACGCATATGGTTATGCATGAGCTTGTGCAGTGCACTATTAAAGATAATATACTCACAGGAAGTACTTAATGTATAAAAGAGTAAGTGCAGCTGTACTTAATGCATAACAGAATGAGTCCAGTGGTCCACTGCCAGTGCTGCGGAGGGCCTAGGTTGACTAATACCAAAGCTGCCTAGTCTTGGTTCCACTACCTGCCTCTTTCTTCTACCACCCTACACTTTCTCACTCTTTATCTCACTTCTGTAGTTTTTTTCATACTTGTTTTCTACCCTTATCACTGATTTGATATAAGGTTTAAGTTAGAAAGGTTGTATATCTGGCCCAGGCTGAAAAGGGGAGCGGGTCATTACTGTGGTCGTATAGATCCTTAATCAGTCAAATGCCCTTTGAGATAGGACATGTGAGTGAGTTAGAAATACCATGTATGGAGTTATACAAGATTGAACATACATCTTTGCAAAATTTAACCTGAGTGTATTAATCATTTACTTGTGGAAAGCCAAGAGAGTGAACAGCCTGAACCAACACTATTGTGATATTACTTTCTAAAGTGTGTTAAGTTGCAATATGGATAAACAACCAGATCACACACCCAAAAGATGGTTATGGCATTACAAGTATGTTGCCTGACCTGTTGTTGAATTCATTGCCCACGTTTAAATGAACGAACTATATTAACCTGAGCATATTAAGCACATATTAAACACACTTAAATATATTAACCTGAGTATATTAAACATTCACTTGCAGAAGGTCAAAGGTGTGTGCAGTCCCAATCAACAGTGTAATGATATACAAAATCAGACAAACAATATCAGAGCGAGAGCTGATGAAGGCATTGCAAGAATGTCACCCCTATCCTCTTTATTTCTTCACTTCCTTCCCTACTCTCTCTCGCTTTGGATTAAATTCTGATTGTGAAAAAAGTTGCAGACCCCAAAAATGGGTGCTTTGACCATTCACCTGCAACCTCTCCACAAATTAAGTACTTCTGTCTGCGTTGTGCAATTGGTAGGTTAGGTTGTATGTGCAATCGGTTGGGTTGTATATAACTTTATTGGAGTCTAAAATATTCACCTACAATAATTTCACATCCACTACATTGACTTACCAATGGATTTTAAAGCATATGGGAGAAAGTACCCCCTGCCATATATTATAAGGATACTACCAGTCACCAAAGAGGTCCATGACCAGATGACTTGTAATATGACTTGCAATACACTTTTAATGTACAGCATAAGGTATACTATTCCTTATAATACATGGCCTTGCCATCACCCTTTCCACAAGCCACTTAAATCTTTGGTCTTCTCCTTTATATAAATGGGATTTCTAAATATCTATCTGAGGTAGAAAAGGACAACTCATGATTTGGTAGGAAACCCATCCAACTTTTGCTGTATATGGATGATGACGTGTTAATCGCCTGCAAAGCAAACAGCCTACAGATTTTATTGGACTCATTTTCCTCATATATACAAGAACTGGATCTAAAAGTCAACCATTCTAAATAATTTATAAGGACCTGTGGACCCAGTAGCACAAGATGGAAATACTTTATGATGGGGAAAACACTTCTTGAGAAGGTAAAATATTTTAACTATTTAGGGAACCTTTTTAGTACCTCTTTTAAATGGAATTTGCTGTTAACTGAAAGGGCACAACTACTCAGTAGGAACATAGAGGCAGTTATCAGATTTGCCCATATGCTGTGACAGAAACCTATCAGAGGGATGATCAATTTCTGCACAATTAATTGATTGTTTTTCCTTTGATGAGGTTGTTTGTATTCCATAGATTGTATAGCTAAAGAAATCTTTTGTGGTAATAGACCCGAAAGAACTGCTTGATAATCGTTATGTGATAACCTTAAAAAGTAAAGAGGAAGTTAAACATTTCCTCAAGCCTTGCCTGGATCCGAGGATATGGAGGGCTCAGTCGCTGGTGTCAGTTGTTTGATATGTTTTGGGATCACCCACTAATGATCTAGAACCTTACCTATTCTGGATTTCAAACCCTCACTCATTTAATTTTTTTCAGACTTAGTATAATACATTTAACGTTGCCTTTCCTCTACAATGTGTAAGGTCACATGATATACCCTCATGTTACTGTAGTTCTGCTGCCTAGCAAAGCACTTGTCACTCTATGCTGTTTTGTCCTCTATATGCAGAACCTAGGCGCACATTTATGATCCCTGTTTATGGAGAACAAATTGAGAGCACACTAGGAAGGCCTGTTGTTGCTACATAATCTAGGCACTTTAGAGATTTGCTTCGCAGATTAAATTGTATTAGAATGGTGTTAGCTATTAGTAAAAGCTATAAGTTACTCTTTTATGATTCCTTTACTGATTCTATTACCATGCTGCCTTGCTGTGTTATGAATTGTGCACTTTAAACTTTAACTGGGATGTATTACCTATTTATTTTTATGTATTTTATGACTTTTATGACTTTTGCCGAATAAAGATTTGTTTGTGGTTGTTGTTGACTTACCAACGCTTTTTAAAGCATATGGGATAAAGTACACCCTGCCATGTATTATAAGGATACTGCATGTCACCAAAGAAGTCTGTGACCAGGTGACTTGCAGTATGCTTTAAATGTACAGCATAGGGTATACTACTCCTTACAATACATGGCCACACCATCACCCTTTCCACAAACTGCTTAAATCTTTTGTGTCTTGCCCTGTCGTACGAATGAGATACCATGGCTGCAGAAGTGAAGCATGAAAGCAGAATCTGTAGAGTGAAATTAAACACACCAAAATACATTTAGTAATGTGTTTCAAAAAGACATTATCAGTTTAATGAATGTGATATTAAAGAAATGGTTAGATTCTACCTTTCCTGTAATAAGTTATATCATTCGAAACATAAACATGTTTCCATAAATATCTTCTTTTTTTCTGATTGTTTTTCGTTCTAAAAAAAAAATCAGAAGACGGAAAACCCAGTTCTCCTTTTCCTTGTTTAAACTGCATCTGTAGTTATGCTCTGTATCCTCACCTTCAGCTTGACTGCTACTCTGGCTGTACAACTTAAGATGACAGAATTCAAATGTAATAACATAATACAGCTGAGCAGCTATGTTATCTCATTTTACCAGGTGATTATAGATGTCACAGCTCGATTGTAATAGGGAAATACAGGTGGTCTTTTACAGGTAGTCCAGAACACGGCAGCTAGCTTAGTGACCAAAGCCCCACCTAGAACAGAGTCACTCCTCCTACTCCGTAAACTACATTGGCTACCCATACGCAAAAGACTCAAATTCGAGATTTGCTGCATGGTGTTCAAAGCCCTAATCTATATGGGGCCAAGATATAAGTCAGACAAGTTGGTCAGATACACTCCCTCTAGAACCTTCCGTTCAGGGTTCAAAGATCACCTTCTAGTACCCCGAATAAAACAAGCTAGATTAGGAGGCACATTTTTCACTCATTTAGCTCCTCAACTTTGGAACCAACTACCTCATCACATCCACCTCTGTACCAACTGCCTATCCTTCAGAAAAATGTTAAAAACTTCACTGTTCTGATCTACCTTTTCTGGCTGTTTATAGGCTGTCACAGCGCGGAGATACCCCGACTGGGGTGATTCATGCACTCTATAAATGTTATAAATAAATTTAAAAAAATGCAACTGCAAAAAAAGCATTTTGCAATGTACAAAGCATATTGCAATTCCGTCCCTTGTTATTTGAATGTGCGCTTCGGTATTTGTAAGGGGCATGTTTAGAACATCCCTTTCAAATAGTGAATTGCAGTGATATGTATTAATGTTTTTTGCAACCGAATTACATTCACAAACCATTACTTTTTTACCAACTACTGAAACACAGTGGTAACCATTCGCAAACGGGGGCCCCTCCCTCTTTGAGAATGTTGAGAAAAAATATGTTTCAAGAACAGCCTGTGGTCCCACGGACCATTGCCTACTCTTAACTTAAATATTTCATTTTTTGTTTTAAAAGTGTCCAGTTTTCCTTTAAGGAAAATGGGTGGTATTTTAAAAACAAAATATTGCTTTATTTTTAAAAAATCGCAGGCGTGGTGGTCTGCGGTCCCAAGCAGGCCACCTTCCCTGTGATCTTTATCATCCCCAATGGGTCGCACACTGCGACCGAATTCATTATTATTCATGAGGTAGGTCAATTAGCGACCCGCTAGAAATTGCTAAGTAAAGATTCTACGGTTTCTTACATTAGGAATTGCGATTTCCTATTCGGAAATCACAATTCCTATATTGTGTACATCTGGCCCTTAATTGCTATTCTAAATTCCACCTGTGGTTACCTTGGCAGGTAAGTGTTTGTGAAATTTAAATGAGTAAATATATACTGAGCCGACGCAGTCAAAACAATATAATTGTCATGCATATATCATATGCAATTTATTGACCTTCAATTTCCCCCACCCGGTTCACCATAGGATACCACTAATACAGGCCTTTAATTTCAAGAACCAAAGCTTTCGGATACAAAGTATAGTTTATTTTCCAGCTGAAACAATGGAAAATATGTGCGCAATACATAACTAATTAGGATGAAATACGAGGCTAGCAAAAGATAAGAACATTCTGATGAGGTTATGTATGATGTAGTCACCTACATGCCTCTCATATTGAACATGCAGTTTTTGGCATGATTGTAATTAGGTATTAACTTGTTTGAGGTATTGATTTAATGTGAATGATTTAAATATACTTAGCAGAGTCTCTCCATCATAAATTCTATACAGATGTTATATTAATGTGAAAACTTATGGAAGATATTAAGAGAAAAACGGTTTTTGGAAGAGTCGGTGAGAGTGAAGAATTACATGCTGCAATAGTATCAAACAATATGCAATGCAGTTCAAGGAGAGGTCATAATATATTCTGAGAAACTCACAATAGCCTTGGGAGTTGGTGAAAAGGAATATACTCCAAGTTAAAAGGACGCGTCATTTTGAGTGTTATTTTGTAAGAGCTTAGGGTGCTGGCAAATGTGTGGGGGTGTTCCAGTGTAAGGGAGGTAGGAGGAATTGGATACGCCTTGATGAGGCATGGGGTATTAAGAGTTGGTGAGTAAATGCTAGGTTTGTGGTTGAAAGGGATAGGTGGGTTGCCCATATAGGGATGGCCTGCCCAGCATTAAGCGAGAAGGCGACAGACATATAGGAACACTGGGGCATATTACCAACAACTAGCAATAAATATCGCTATGTTGGCTTAGCGGGAATATTCCTATCGCCGCCCTTCACCTGTTTTTATCGCTTAGATACCTTGCTATTATCAAGGTTTATCTCAGAAGCGATAAAAAATGGGCGAAATGCGTGGCATTACCATGACAATGCTCTTAGCCATGTTATCCACCTCTCATTGGATAACATGGCTAAGAACTGGTCAGGGCAGGCATTAGCTTTTGGAGATATTCGCACTTAGCGCGAATATTTCCAAAACTACGCCAGTGTTGATCATAGGCGATAGCGATTGCAGCGACTGTTTTCAGTCGCTGACATTTTGGCACACCCACTTTGCATGTCATTAGCGATAATTATAGGCCCCAAAATGCCCGCTATCACCTACAAGCTGTCGCTAACTGGTGTTAGCGACAGCTTGGTAATAGGGCGATAAAATTATCGCCGCTTTAGAGGGAAAAAGTCCAGCTAAAGCGGCGATAATGGCCCTTGGTAATATGCCCCACTATGTCTATGTGAAAATGTAGAGCTCATCAACATCAAACATATATATTGACTCCACAATATTAATTACCACCAACATATGAGTAGATTTACTTGTCCACCCAGAAATCTAAATACCTTTATAATATGTGGATCGTGATATTAAAATCTCAATATTGTAGTACTGCAGGTTCGCTATCACTAGGATGATGGGCAGGCATACTGGCCAATAACAACCTGTCTTCCCAACATCCTTGGTAAAGGTGGGGTATGATCTGGGTAGACTGAACAATAAGGGGGAAGTAACATACAATATTTCAAGTTGATGTAAATGTGGAGGAAGGAATGTAAGGAGGCATATTCAGTGGGAAGTGAGTGTGGGATGCTTTCAAAGGCCACTGGGATTCCAAACCAGAGTGGTGGGTAGCTGGTACGAAGGCTGATGAGATCCATATCTATAGCAATGCTGGAAACAGAGGTGTGGGAGAGTAAGTTGTATAATTGTAAACAATACCGCAGTCATTCGAATACTATGAAGAATCTTCTTACTTTAGATTTGTATTGTCAATGCAAATTTTAAAAATAGCTGTCTATCCTCACAGCATCATCATAGCAAGATGAAAATAAAGTCTCAGAAACAGCTTTGGTCTTTTTCCTTTAAGTTAGTGACAAGCAGTTGACCATCCCAGTCCACACCAGAGCGTTCCCTCAAAGAGGGCACAGGCAGGGCTTTAAGTGGACTGGGTCCTGCCAGTGCTCAGCGCTCACAGTTAAAAAAGAGCAGGTGCTGAGACAAGTCCCTATCGGGCCCTCCGTTTTTTGCCCTCACCATCAAGTAAAAAATAAAATCTTAACTCACAACAGGACCCCACTTCACTGCCTTTGATATAACTTCAAAGAGACTTGTAATGGCACTTCCACAGTCTCATCATTTCAGAATGGAAGCATTTTCAGTATTATATACAAGAAAGCCATAGATGCTGTTTATTTTTCTTATGCAATTAATAACCTTCGACAAAGCAAATAGTCCTGGCTTGTTGTAGGTATATTACTTGTTATATTATATATCTGGTTTCAATGACAGAAGCAGCAAACTACTAGTCGGGCAGCACACAGGCTCAGCGCAGATGTTTCGCTTATTTGTTTTTTGACCCATACTCTTAATTAAATCGGCCACGCCTCTTTGAGATCCCTCCCGGTCTTGTCATCCCGATTAAAACCCTGGGCACAGGTAAGTATGTGTGAGTGTCAAAATAATATTAGTAATAACCAAATAAAAGAGCCAAACAGCTTTGACTTTTCCTTTTGTCTACTCTTTTTTTTACTCTGTCTGACCTATCATGAATGAGAGAATTTGTCTCTTCTTTCATTCTTTCTAATTTTCCTTCTTTCTGTCCACTGGTATTTTCTTCTGCCCTTATTTTCTTTCCTTCTTGGAGTTTATTTTTTCTGTCTCACATTCACAGTTATTCTTAGTAGAGTTCTATTACTTTGCCCACACAAATACCTTTACTGTGTTTTTTCCTTATATATATTTATTTATATGGTTAGTGCCTTGAAATACTAACATATGTAGGGCTTTTTCGAAGAAAATTGTCAGAAATGTAAGTTTCAAAAAGAGATAAAGGAAAAGAAAATCACTAGACCCTTATGAATTCTCTCTGTCATAAGGGACAACTGGCATATTGTAAGGATATCAAACAAACAAACAATGGTTTGGAATTCTACCCTAGACGATTGCCAGTGGTTAGACAAATTGTAAGCATTCCTCCCATCATCTTTTGAGCATTTTATGTATTGCCCTAAGTGGCAAAGGTTTGCCTACACGTGAGTCTCGTTCTCACTGCATCACTGGAACCAAGCTACTTCTGACTGAAGGGTCCACATTAGAGCGAAACAAGTCTGGAAGGACTTGAGATGGTAGCTTGGGCTGTGCTGTTCGCATTAGAGCAGGGTCAATACTGATTTGAATATGGCAGGGTACAAACTGAGGTGGCACGGTGAGAAAAAAATTATGGCTTGGAATGCTACCAAGACTAATTGCCAGTGGTTATAAAAATTGCATGCATTTCTCCCCTCTCCTTTGGTGTGTTTTATGTATCACCCTAAGTGGTAAGGGTATGCCCAGATGTTTGATCCATGCTCACTGTGTTACTGTAACCAAGCTATTCCACCTGAAGAGCCCTAATCAAGGTGAAACTGGTTTTAGGTTACTTTCGTTCCAGTTCCAGCTGGACCTAGCCTGATGGTTCAGGCTGGGCTGTTCCTGTGCTCACTGTCCCACTGAATTCAATCTAGCCTGACTGATGAGCGTGATACCCCGAACCGGTTCCAGAATGCTTGTTTCTGGTCCAGGGAGGACCTGGCCTGGCAGCTGGTTGAATTGTTCCAATGCAGAGCAGGGTCAAGACTGATTTGTATTTGATCGGGTCCAAACTGAGGTGGCATGGTGTGCAAAAGAACAATGGGTTCGAATGCTACCATGAGCGATTGCCTGTGGTTAGACAAATTGCAAGCATTCCTCCCAACACCTTTTGGGTGTTTGATATTATAATGATATGCCAATCGTTCCTTACACAGCTCTTCAGTTCACCTTTGTTCTGCCTCTGCAGTCCCCTGTTCCAAGGCTTATCCTCTTGCCATGGAGGGGAATGCTTGCTTTTGCTGGTAGAGGCACCAGGGAACCACCAATTCTCTGGCCACTCCTCCTTAAGATAACATTCCTCCTGAAAGACCTTCTGAGTGATGCTGCTTCCCTGATTCTGACAGTGAGTTTCCATGTGCTATTCTGTTCAAGTATGCTCCTGGAGTGGCGCCCACTTACCCAATCTCCTTGGTTCCATGACTGCCCACCATTTATGTGTTTGTGTCCTGGTACTGCTTCCATGACGTCATCGCTATCTGGGGAAGAACACATCCTTCCTTATTGCCCCCTTTTATCCCAAATATAGTTATTGTTAATTTTGAATTGCCAGAAAATCAGGTATTGACATTTTTTTTACAATGCACTTAGAAAAGATATGGCCCAAATGTCCCGTTATCCAGGGGTACTGGTGGAGGGAGGAACGAATGTGATGTCAAGGGTCATGTCTGTACAGGTGCCCGTGGATGAAAAATGGTTGCTACTGGTTGCTACAGGTGGGGCAGTGGGTACACCAAGATTTGGCTATTTGGCTGACTTTTGGGGGCGGCCCTCTCTCCAACCATTGCTGAATAGAAGGCTGACCCAGACTGGTGCAAAAGGGCAGAGGAAGTAGTCTACTGAAAAACAGGTTGTCCCAGAAAGTGGGAAAGTGTGTGGGCCCTCTGAAGGGAACACCGGGGCACGACCTTGGGTGAAAGTCACTAGTACATAACCTAGGCCCGGCAATCACTACATTCGGGGATGGCATGTTAGAGACATTGCTCGTGGGCATAAAAGTGCTGGATTGCTACCAGGGTTGGATTGGGATTCAAAATCAGTCCGGGCACGCTAAAAAAAAAGTGGCCCACATTTGCATTTTGGCTTTCCGCAAAACAATGCTTCGGCAAAATTTTATTTAAAAAAAAGGGGGTAGTGTAAAAAAAAGTAATGCACAGATTAGTTTGCATTGGTGAAACACACCTGAAAAGTGAGGTCACTTACTTCTGCTCAGGCCAACTACCCCCGCTCAGTATGCATACATTAGTGGGCTGGCCCAGTGAGAGAAAGGGAGTGACACCTCTGCCCGTTGATAAAAGGGAGGTAAAGGACGCGCATCTGTCTCCAGAAAGACTGCTCAGGTACCTACTATATCCAAACAACGCAGAAACCACCCAAATCGGCCCCCGAATGCTACAAAAATCAGCCCACAGCTGGAACTGGACATTGGCCTCTCGGTCATTGCCCGAGTGCCCGCGTTACCAATCCGGGCCCTGATTGCTACCCACTGTGTGCTGTTGGGTGTTAGTTCCTCTTTGTTTGCCCGTTGTATTGTGCTCCGAGGCGGAAGTGGCTGCGTCCAGTATGCTGTCTGTTGGGCACAAGATATGCTCTAACAGCCAGTAGAATCTTGAAAACTGACACTTCCAATGTAGTAGTGACTGGGGTAGCCAAATACATTAGCTGGGCATGGATTATCCGGTGTAGGGTTGCCCGAGAATGTTCTCTTGGGCCCCGGGTAGAGAATAGTATTTCTCTCTAGCACCATTGTGTCATTATTTTTATCAACATATATTGTAAAGTCTTTTCTGGATTTAATACTTTTTTATCTATGTTTATATATCTATGAATTTTATTAATATGTACATTACTAGCATCGGATTTTATTAAATGGTTATTATGGTGATAATATAACTGGGATGTTTTTATTAATTAAATTGTATTAATTGTATACTAGTATGTCTTTTATGATGAAAATCGAATAAATACTTTTTTTTAATTGAATTGTTAGTCATTCAATGTTTCATATTCTGTAATGTACCATGCTCTCGTGCTCGCAATGTCTCTTCAGGTTCCGTATTGTTTGATGACCTTTGTTCAATAAAAAGAGTTTTAAAAAAAGAAGAAAAGATATAGTCCATTTCCACCATACCCAGAAAGCAGGTAGCAGCACTTTCCACATCGCTCCAGAAACAGATCGAGACAATTTCCACAGTTCCCCTACATTAAGATATTCATACTTTCCAAAATTACCATTAAGCAGATTTTCCAAATGGCAAAGGTGCCTAATAAGCAGATATGGGCTTTTGGGACCTGAATGCCCCCTGCATGGTAAATGGAATGCACCTCTGCCTGGGTTGCCTGACTGCATGTGAACTGATATCCTGACTGTTATTTTTGTCCCAGAGTCATACTAATCTAGTAGGTGTGCAGAGGCCTGTCCCTGGCAATATGAGATCCTTAACCTTCTCTGCGGCCCGTAAGGGGCACATGAAGAAATCCTTCATGCCAGGCAGTGGAATACAGTCCCTGCCATAGGTAATGTATACACATTGCTGGTGGCAGCTTACAGCAGATTGTGAATTTGTAAGATTACCAAACCTTTATCTCTGAGTCAGTGATAGCCCAATCTACTAAATCATCTAGATACTGAAGTGCAGACAGGTCTTTCTATACATATTCCTTGAAGTCCTTGCTAGCAAAAGGTGGCTGATTAGTTCTTCCTGAGTTCTTCCATTCGGTGGATAGTGGATGTGGGAATGAGACTGCAGTTTATGTTGTACATATTTCCTGGCATGTGTTGTACTTTTGTCTGTCTCTGATTACTGTTCCAGAAAGGCTGGTGGAAGCCAGGGGCAGAAAACGTAGACTTCGTTGTGTCCAGGCTTTGAGTGCACCTACTAGGAGCCAGTCATGTTGCTATATGCTGTGAGAAACATCACTTTGCACAAAGCCTGTGTCTGGAGAGCAGCTTGAAACAACATTTCAAAAAGAAGCAACACAACCTGGTTCTGGAAACTTAAACACAGCATCTAAATCCCCAAATCCCCTGTCTGAAAATGTGTTTAAGACACTACCACACCACTTTGCTCCAGTCCCTTGTTCTTCTTGAGCAAGGATGGGAGTGCACTACAAGGTACTCAAAGAGCTGCTGTATAACCAGGGCTGGTGTGTGCCGGAAAGCCATCCTGCCAGAGGCAAGCGGATATCACCTGAAGTCTGTGCTTTTTTGCTGGAAGAGCTGAGCATCTGTTTAAATCAGGGGTCTCCAAACCGGTCCTGGAGGGCCGGATCCATGCCAGATTTTTTGGATATCCCTATTGAGATACAAGTAGTTATTTTAAAAATCTGGCATGGATCCGGCCCTCCAGGATCGGTTTGGAGACCCCTGGTTTAAAGGGTGTAGTAGCCTGCCTGCCTCCTGAGAGAGGGAATGAATGTCCCTTGCCCTGGAGGTGGAGAGACTGTCCAGGACGAGAGGCCCAGCATGTTCCCAACATGTGGATCACAGAGAAAGCTGACGAGCCAAGAGTGACCCATGCTGCCAAGGAGTACCCCAATCTCTCTGCACAGTTGCATAATTAACTTCATAAGGATTGCATCTGAGTGAAGATTCCTGTCTTGCCCTGAAGTCTGCAGCTGGCTTGAGATATTGGTACTGCCTATACTGACAGAAAAATTTAAAGGTGCACCTCCAGCAAATAAGGAATTCAGCATCAGCCTGAAGGCAAAGATTCCATTGTAGATAAACTCCATTGGGATATCACAACTGCTACATCATCGCTCAGCAGCCAGTCACAAGGACAGATGCCAAAGATTGGTGTGATTGCACATACCTGCACAGCAAGTCTGTGAACCCTGACCCAAAGAAGAAGAAACAACCAGCACTATAAGGGTGGGAGCACATCTTGGGCCCAACAAAAATCCTTAAATACAAAGTTAACCAAGAACAGGTAAATTTGGACCTAAGCCTGCATACCGGGATAGAGACTGATGTGCGTGGGAAATACTGCTGCTGTGCTTAAGATTTGTTAACCCAGGATTAAAAATGCCATTCAACCAAGTTACTCCACAAACAAGTGAGACTGCTATGAGTTATCTGCATTTGTGGCTAATCCTTGCTGACTCCATAAAGCGTTGGGAACTGTAGTGGCAGAAACTCAACCCTAGCAGGAAGGTGGGAGGTGCTAGGTGAAGAGGTAGAGCTTCAATGTTAGATGCAACTGTTCACAACCCTTTATTACTCTCTCGTGTTGTGTAATATTTTGTTTTGCTATGATTAAAGTATTTTTTCCATAAAATCCAAGCACTGGAATGGATATTATGTTCTTGTGTCCGTTGGTTGCTTGTTGTGTTTTGAGCTGTTGACCCCACACTACCTCCCTGAGAAGTTTGAGGCTGCTCAATCTCACTACCCTGAGAATCATGTGTGGAAAGGGTTGTTCTTGGCCCAGTTGTCAGATCTATAGTATGATGAAACCCAGAACCCAGTGGCAAACAACCTCGCCACCATGGTTGGCCACCGTAGCCCCTGCCTGCACTGTAGACTCACAAATAACATCAGACACTATCAGATTTCATATTACCATATTAAGCAGATATTACAATTGGCCAAAGAACCAATATGTAGACTATATAATTTCTCACAATGTCACAATTTGTTTGTCAAGGGTTTACAGCAGCACATAGTGGCTGTGCTACCAATTTCAACAGTGTCCTAGTTCATCGTGATGGGCTGCTATCAGTAATCAGATAATAGTGATTTAAAAAATGTCCCAGGATGTGGTGGTTAAAGCAAGCTTCTGCAGTGCCTCAAGATAAATTTGATGCACATTTACACAGTTATCCATTTGCAGGTATTGCCTGTGGCCATAGAAGCAATTATTGCTACCATGTCATAAACCAATTTAAAATTCAAATTTATAAACTGGAAGTATCACCCTTTAAGCACTGAAGAGGTCAAAGTAATTTACAGCCCCCCTTTGCATAAGAAGGATTTTGGTCCAAGGGTGATGGACCTAGTGGCTCCAAACATCAATGGATTTGAATACTTTCAAGTCAAAGGGGATTATAATTTATATTTTGAAGACCTAGAGAATCTCACAACTATGAATTTAAAAGAGGAGTTTAAAGCCTCTGAAGTGACTTACTATGGGTCCAATTATGAAGTCGGGTGGAAAGCCATCTAAAAGCTAGTCAGGGGCTTTTTGCCCGACATCATTGGTTTCTCACTGGCTGGCGCATTACAATACCAGCGGCCGGAGGGAAATCCGAAGCGATTCTGCTGCACTTCCGACGGGCTCAAGGAGCCAGTGGGAGCATCGGAAGGATTGATAACTGCAAATGGCGGCAATGCCTCCTCAGGCACCACGTCGGGATTATGATGTCCGTTTCCCACAGCCTCTTCATGTGGCCCTTTCCAACATGGAAAGGCTGACAGAAAGTCACTTTGGGGGGCTATAACAGGGCCACTGTTCTCCCATGGCCTCAGCTATGAGACCTGGGGGTCACCTGTGGTGCCCCCTAAACATCTCTGCACTCTGCGGTGTGCACCACATGGTGCCTGCCACTCTGTGCAGGGATTTTTTAAAGTGTATATTTTCTATTGAGGCTGTGGCCGTGTGACGTTGGATTAGTTTCCACTGTCAAGGAGGTAAGAAACCCAGACAAAATCTGGACATCCTTATCACAAAACACCCTCAGCATGGAAGCTCAGATTCCTGCTTTATGTGGGCCCTGCTACGGGATACTACGTATACTCAGGAAAATATTCTGTTGGATCCCTACACTCTGCAGGAATATTAGCACACATGTCCTTATCACAAGTAATTAGACTATGGTGATAATGACTCACTTCTATCTCACCTTCAAATTACCACGAATACAGCAGTCCGATTGGTCTGTCGCCCTCCCCCAAGAACAGATTCTGTCTCTTTACTGAAATCTCTTCACTAGCTGGCAATCGGAAGTGGGTCAAATTTAAGTTTCTCTGTCATGTCTGTTGAACAACTTCTGGCCCCCTACCGAGTTATATTCAGTTGCTCACCATCTGAAAGTGCTTCATCTTTGAGCTTCTCTGTTATGTCTACAGAGCATACTCCAAAAATCTTCAACAATCATGGGGGGAGATGTATGTGCCTCCGTAACATGCATGCATGCACACAAACGAGACCATGCCCACCTACCCCTTTACCAGCAAAGCTGTTCGCTGGTGTCCGATGGTGAACCTGAAACGCAGATGGAACTCTCATATTTGTGTGATTGTGCCACAAGGGAGGCAGAGCTGCTAGTCTTCATTATCTTGGTCTGCCTTCTGCTTTGTTAGTTGTTACGGTCAGGTTGTGGATCTGATGCAGTCATTGCAGCAAATTAATAATTTCGCTTTGGACTGTATTTGTCCTACTATCATTGGTGGTAATGTTAATCGTTAGACGCTTTCCGAGCTAGACACCTCTAAATGGGCTAAAATACAGGCCAAACCAAGGACCTCAGAATTAATAGTAAACCTACATTCTCAGAATTAACAGTAAACCTACATTCTCAGAGTGGGTTAGTGAATGGGTTAGTGAATCCTTGGAGTGAACAATATCTGACTAACAGGACTTACACATGCTTTTCAGAGAGGTTCAAATCTGCTTCAAGAATTTACTTTTTTTTAATGTCACAAAATCTAGATATCAGGGAATTCTCAATAGTTGCCAACAGTTTTTCACTAATTTCTTTTCAGTTTATGGTTGACACTGATTCTCTTTTGAATCCCAGGTTTGTTTTTAAAAGGTTTTTTTATTGAAGGAAGGGTGGGTATCTACCACTCGGTGTTTCATTGATGATTTTTTTAAAGTAAATCAGAGTGTCACGCAACTTCCTATTGGTTGGGGAACCTTTAAGTCTGATTTTAGGGGTCAAGTTATTGCACACTTGGCTAAGCTTTCAAAGAAGAGGAGAGTTATATGTTTTATCCTTCAAAGAGCTGTTGAAAACACAACAAATAATCTACAGGTTTAATATTACACTTCAAATTAAAACTTGTTTTATCGGTCTAAACAAAAATTAGACTGTTCCAGGATGAATAAGAATATTGTATGTAAGATCTTTCATAAATAATCTAATTTGCTTACTTCAGAAAAAAGACTAATTCAGCAAGGTTTTGTTAAGCATTTTGCAGCTATTTATCAAAATCAATGGAGGGGCTCTGATGAGTGGCAGGAGGACATCCTGAGGCCAAGAAGATCGCAAAAATAAAATCTCAGTTTTGCCTCAATTGCATTTTAGTTGGCTAATGGACAACCAGTTGAACACCTCAGTAAGACAAGATTTAATAATTCCACCATCGAATTCTGCCCCATTTTCACAAAGAAAGAGAAGTTGAGTGTCGTTGGTGTACAATATTACATTAGCTCCCCATTGCCTCAGCAAGAATGGCTAGAGGAGTAACTAAGGCATTGAATAAAGTAGGACTCAATGCCGAGTCCTGAGGAACTCCCACTTTTAAGTCCCGCTGCGAGTGCAAATGGGAGATACATACTTCTTGCTTTCTGTTGTCCAAGAAGGAGGTCATCCACTTCAATTCAAAAACTCCAATCCCAATGGAATGTAGTCGAGCCAACAGTCTTCTGCGGGGGACGATGTTGGGTAATAAATCCATTAAGCTGGGTAATAAATCCTCCAACCCTCCTCCTCAGAGCGAAGACGAAGACGCAAAGCAAATAAACCACAGCTGCCTCCCAAAACACAGGAAATGTTCTTGCACCTTTGTCCGTTTATTGGCATGCCAAGGCAGAATGCAGACGCACTGTCACGTCTTGGAACAAGCTTCGTCTACCCTTTGTGAATAGTCACAGCAGAATATATAGGGCAGAAAGTGCAGTCATCAGTAAACTCATAAGATGTGGCCAAGGCCAAATACGGTTGTACATATACAAATAGAAGTGCCATGCAGGCTCAGAACATAGAGCAATATATAGGCACAAGGGACCAGAAAGCAAGTTTAAGCCAACCTGCAAGATTCAGAGGCTTTCCACAGCTGTTAACCCATGACGTGTCAATGAGGTCAATGTAGGGCTCGGGGTCAAGTTTTAATAGATCTGTAAGGGGAGGGGTGTTCAGGAGCACGGAGCAAGTAGCTTGGTCAGAGCGGTTAGCTCAGGAGGACTGAGACAGTGTGGAGGAGAATATGGGATTGAGATATATTTTTCCCCACAATATCCCTCCTTTTTGATAGCAATATCAAATACCATTGTAAGAAATATATGACTACATACATATGGTAGAAATATCGAAAAAGTACTTATCTTTGACTAGCATCACAGTCTTTAAATAACATGCATATATTGGCGTAGAACCATCCAAGAGGTATTCATTTTTCTACATAGATAAAATTATATACTAATACTTAATGCTTTTATATTATATCTCTATAGCCATTAATTGAAATGTTTCTTTGTGTGCTTTCTCTACATCCTGTTGTATTTGGAAATATTTGTAGGCTAGCTCCTGTTCTGTAGGAGGTAGAGTTTTAACTGCAGAAATTGAATGGATGCTTTTACTACACCATTGCTGTACCATGGAGCAGCAACACTGAAGACAACACAAAAATATCACTATTGTTAAAAAGATACCCAGAAGCGCTAAAAGTAAGTGCTTTAACCATCCTGTTGGTAGCCATGACCATAGCCAGGACCAGTCATCAGAATCTGTAATTTTTTCAGCTCCACGGAATATTTGAACTGCATTCTTAATTTGTGCCACATCCCTTGCTATGTTCCCACTTTTGTTTAAAAAATAACAGCAAGAGGAATTTAATAAAACGCACAGTCCTCCTTGTTGTAGTGTCAGGAGGTCAAGTGCAATTCGATGTTGAATAGTCATGGCAGCTACTGAGTTAATTTCCATCTGCAACTGTTGAAGTGCATCTCTTGTTGCATTGAATGCTACAGCTAGCTCAGCAGACATATTAACTAGAGCCAATTCTAAATCATATACCCCATATCCAGGAATAAATATACGCATTAGTTCAAAGAATAGACCTTGTCTAGTTTCCAGAATAGGTGCATGTATATCTCTTTTATATCTATGAGCAAAACTCCCCAAATTTAGTGGCTCATTGGCTGCAATGTGTGGCACGACTGAAATGTTTGGTATAAGGTAAGAAATAGCACACATGCCTTCCCAGTGGCGGGGAAGCACCTTGTATGCTTTAGTGCCACAAACAAAATACATTCCGCCCTGTAACTGTGTGTCTAATGTGTGATATTTACTAAGCGGAAGGCCTACCCCTTCAGGGAAAGTATTTTGGAATTGATCACACCATTTGTAATCAATCCATGAAGCATTTATAAGCGTAACATTTGCCCATGGTGCCATGTATGAGCAGCGAGCTGACCATAAGGGGTATTCTAATATTTTAGAAATCAGATTTGGTGCCCTAGCGCGCTTATTCGTTTGCTCAATAAATGGATCATATAGAAGACCATCAGGTGTTATTAATAGTGTCTCTCTATCTACAGTGATGTTCCAGTAATGCAAAGTATAGTTTACTTGTTTTCCCCGTACCTTAGCTGTCCAGTTCCTACTTACTAACTGTCTGTCTTTTATGTTCCAATTCCCTGTGATATTATCAAATTCTAATATGTTAGGACACTGGCTGCTTTTTAAATGTCCTAAGTATCGCGAAGCTGGGTTATATCCTGAAACATGATGCTTTAAACATACAGGAAATGCTTTTTCCTTGTCTTTGTATTCTACTGTAGGAGACACTTGATATTGGGCTTGAATATTTGGCAGTATGGTACAACGTGGGTACCATCCAATCCTTCCTTCTCCACAATCCCAGGTTACATTGGATATGAGGCATCCTATTCCTTGCGCATAATTTTGTATAGGCACAGGTGTTTCATAAAGGCCAATGGGGTCGCTTTGGTGTCTGGATAACTCTCTACAAATCCAGCAATTTTGAAGACCTAAAGCCTGGGCAACTTTCTCATGTACTGCAATGAGGGGATGGTCAGCAGGTTGTTGCAGTACAGGTAGCACACACATAATTAAGGTACTTAAAAATATTGTTCGCATAATGCAATGCATTTTCTGGACAGTGGTAAAAGTTCCTTTCAGAATTTAAAATGTTGTTAGGCAGTGCCTTTCTGTCTCAGTTCCAGGGTACTTTCTGTAAGTGTCAATAATGAAATTTCTTGTGGTGTGCTGTCATCTGCTTCTCCTCCTGGTCCGTAGTCGTCTTGTTCAGGGGCGGTTTCCCGGACCTGCCCTGCGTGCTTCACTCAACAGCATCAGTTGGTGTCACCGTTCCTGGGACACTTGATGAAGGACCCTCAGCGTTGTTGTTAGGAAAGGTCTGGTCTGTCTCCCCCTTGTCCTGTGTTCCGCGCTGCTCCACTTGTGGCCGTTGCTCATCTGTTAAAGGTGACTCTGCCTCAGGCGTTGTTGGTGCAGCTCTGCATCTTGTTCCCTGCAGCCACTCGGGACGTCCCTCCACCTTTAGTGATGTTCTGGTAACCAGGAGCACAATGTGGGGTCCAGTCCACCTAGAAGTAAGAGAAACATTTTTTATTTTTCTCACCATGACCATGTCGCCAGGTTTAAAAGGGTGTGTTTGTTCTACGGAAGGATGGGGCAAAGCTTCCTTCACCTGGAGATGGTGATGCCTCAATACCACTGATAATTGTACAGCATAGTCAGAAATCTGCTCATCCGTCCACAGCAGTGCTGCTTGGGATGCTGTGAGAGGCAACCTCAACCCCACCGACATAGGCCGCCCCATCAATACCTCATGGGGGGACAAGAGAGTTGTTCTAGATGGTGTTGCTCTTATGGCATGCAGCACTAAAGGCAGCGCCTCTGGCCATTTCAGGCCTGTTGCATCAGTTGTTTTGGCTAATTTATGTTTTATTGTGGAGTTCATTCTCTCCACCTGCCCTGAACTTTGTGGGTGGTAAGGGGCATGCAGTTTCCACTCTATTCCCAAACACTCACACATCTTTTCCACAATGGCAGCAACAAATTCACCCCCTCTGTCACTGTTTATGCTCTGGGGGACCCCAAATCGGGGTATTATATCATTCATCAAGCATCGCACAACAGTTGCTGCATCATTCTTCCTAGTGGCAAACGCCTCCACCCATTTTGAAAACTGGTCCACACATACCAGCAAATATTTGAATCCATTCACTGGGGGCATGTAGGCGAAGTCTATTTGAAGGTTGGTAAAGGGACCCTCTGGTACTGGCAAGTGATCATGAGTAGCGGGGGACCGACCTTTAGCATGTTGGGCACAGACAAGACATTGGGAGCAGAATTGTGCAGTGAAAGCTGTTATTCCTGGTGCAAACCATTCTTGTCTAATCAAAGCATTCATCCCTCCTTGAGCCATGTGAGTGGGTCCATGGGCAAGCCTTGTAAGGGGCAGGAACATACTGCGTGGGGCCACAGGCCTCCCATCCGGGTGTACCCACAATCCCTCATCATTTGGCTCACATCCAGCATCACTCCACGCTCTTTCTTCCTCTGGAGGTGCAGACCATTGTGCTTCTTTCACATCAGCTAGCAACAATTGTCTCTGAATCAGCTGTATTTTTGGAATACTTTTTGCCATTGAAGGCACCATCTGTACTGGCTGTAACATGCTCTTTTTTGCTGCTGTGTCAGCCATCGCGTTACCTCTTGCTATCTCAGTATTAGCTCCTGTATGTGCCTCACATTTTATTACTGCTACTCTGTTGGGCAGTAGTATTGCCTGTAGCAAATTCTTTACTAAGGGGCCATTTTGAATGGGGCGTCCTGCTGCTGTTATGAAACCACGATACTGCCACAGCTGGCCAAAATCGTGTACAACTCCAAAGGCATAACGAGAGTCAGTGTAAATATTAACATCTTTCCCCTCCGCTAGGATGCATGCTCTTGTTACAGCATACAGCTCGGCTTGCTGGGCAGATGTGCCAGGTGGGAGGGCTGCACTTTCAATTATGGTGTCTACTGTTGTTATAGCATACCCTGCTCTGTAATCAGTGTCTGTTAGTCTGCTGGAGGAACCGTCAGTGTACCACTCATAGTCAGTTTTTTCCAATGGTGTTTGCTGCAAATCTGGTCTGGGTGTGGTGCATGTCTCTACAACTTCAACACAGTCATGGTCAGGGATCTCATCTGAATCACCTAGTGGAGGTAATAATGTTGCAAAATTAACAGGTGGGCATCTTTTAATGGTGATATTGGTGTTAGACAACAGAGTGACCTCATAACCTGTTTGCCTGGCCGCCGAAAAATGTTGTGTTGCTGCAGATGACAACAACAACTGTACCGAATGTGGCACATAAACAATACAAGGGTAGTCCAACACAATGGGAGCCGTCCTCTCTACCATCACAGCTGCTGACGCCACTGCTCTCAAACAAGCTGGATGCCCAGTTACTGCTGCAGGCAAAGTCACGGAGTAGTATGCCACAGGTCTTTTTCCTGAGCCATGCTGCTGTGTCAGCACACCATTTGCAATGCCATTTTGCTCCGACACATAGAGATGGAAGGGCAGTTTGTAATCAGGTAGCCCCAGGGCTGGCGCAGTACACAAAGTCTCTTTCAGTTTCTTAAAACAGTTTGCAAGTTCATTAGTCCATACAATGTTGTTGGGAGCATCTTGTAATGTACATTGTCGCAGGATGGCATCATAGGATCTGTACTCAGGGATCCACTGGCGGCAGTAGTTCATCATCCCCAGGAATGACAGCATTCCTTTCTTGGTAGACGGAGGCTGCATGGCCTGAATCATTTTTATCCTGTCAGGTGATATGCGGCGAGTTCCTTTGGATACCACATAACCCAGGTAAGTCACCTCTTTTTGGCAGCACTGAAATTTTGACAATGAAGCTTTGTGTCCTCTCTCCTGGAGGTGATTCAGCAGCGCTACAGTGTCTTTTTCACAGGCTTCAAGTGATGGGGATGCCACGAGTAAATCATCCGCGTACTGCAAGATGATACTACCTCCTTCCAGGTGTAGGCTATCCAGGTCTCTCTTTACTGCCTGTGCATAGACCGTGGGACTCTCAGTATAGCCTTGTGCCAGTCTTCTGAAAGTATATTGGGTATCTTTCACTGTGAAAGCAAAGAGGTACTCGCTCTCTGGATGGACTCTAATACTGAAAAATGCAGAGGAGAGATCAATGACTGAAAAGTACTCTGCCTCTACAGGTATAGAAGATAATATGGTATTGGTGTCAGGCACAACAGGTGCTAAAGGAACCACAATGTTGTTTATCTGTCGTAAGTCCTGTATGAACCTATACTGCCCAGTATTGCCCTTGGGTAATGGAATGATAGGACTATTACAGGGGCTGGATGTCTTTTTAATGATACCTTGTTGCAAGAGAGATTCAATCACAGGTTTTATTCCCTCCTCTGCCTGAGGTGACAGCCTGTACTGACGGACATAAGGTAATTCAGCATTCTCTTTAAGTGTCACTTTATGGGGAGGGCATGTTTTCAATAATCCTGCCTCATTTTTGTGTTTTGCCCAGACTTCTGAGTTCACTTGCTCTAGGATTTTGTTTTTAGTCAGCTGTAAAGCCATATTCCCTTCAAGTTTGTCAAAAACTGCAGTCCTGTCCTTTCTGTTCATACACAACGTCCAACACCATCCTTCTCCATCTCCTAACACAGACACCATTCCTAAAGGAAATGTAAAATCCTTAGTTCTAGGTAAGTCCTGAAGGCGTTTGACCATGGGGCCCAAATCCTTAGGGTAGTAACCTGGTGCTACAGCTATGGATACATGTGGTTCAGAATCTGGCACTTGAAATAATCTCATTTCCTGTGGTCCTAGTTCAATGCTCACTGCACACCCTTCTTTTCCTACATATAATGTGTGCTCAAACAACTCCATTGTCCAGTGCAAATGTTTATCTGCCCTGTAGGCGTACCATTCAGGCACTGCTCCTGTGAAAAATGCTGCAGTACAGTGTATGGGCTCAGGTACTAATGTCAACTGTACTAAATGAGTGACCAATTCACTCTCAATGTCAGGGCTGTATTTAAACAGTTCTTGGAACATGTTTTCATAAAAACCTCCATGTAATGGAGTCCATTGGTAACGTGTTGGAGAGAGAGAGAAGACAGGGGGTGCACTTAACACAGAGTCCTTACTTAATTTGCAAGCAGTAAGTGCTCTATTAGCCAATTCTAACCTGTCCTCAGGTACTTGTAAGTAAATCCCATTTTGTGAAAAATATAATGTTGCATGCAATTTACAGAGGAGGTCTCTCCCCAGCAAATTGATGGGTGCATCTGGTGACAGCAGAAACTGATGGGTCATTGTGAGGTCATCAACAGAAACTGGTAGGGGTTCTGACAATTCTTCATGCATCATCATTCCATTTACTGCTATAGTAGTAACTGTTTCACCACTACCAGGACCCAACTTGTTTCTTACTGCGGATAGGGTTGCACCACTGTCTATCAGGAAATCGATCTCTTTATCTCCTACCTTAATTTGAAACATGGGATTCTCCTCTGGTGTCTCTGATACCTTCATCATAAAGCACTGGGCTCTGGTTGCTGCAGTTTGTCCCATCTCTCTCTCCGCGTTGTCCTATGCTGATCCATGTTGCTCCTGGAAAGGATTCCTCAGGGAGTGCTGGGTCTGCTTCAGGTCTCTGGGCATGGGTGGTGCAGATGGCTGGGTCTCATTTCTGTCTGACCTTTCATTCCTGTTTCTATCATTTCTATTATACTGGTCACTTCTCTCATTCCAGTCCCTCCTACCTCTATTATTTCTACAATTGCGTGCCCAGTGCCCATACCTCTGGCAACAATAGCACCGATCCCCACTCTTGTCTCTCCTCTGGTATCCTTGTCCATTATCCTGTCTTTGCTGTGCCCCCTGATAGTACATTCCCTCTGGCTCCTCCTCTCTTTGTATTTGCTGCAACATCATTCCTTTGTCATTTTTAGCGATGTCCTTCCTTACCTTAAAAATACCATCTCTTTCCATAGTTATGAGAAGCGTGCACAACTCGTGATATCCTTTAGTGGACCAATCAGGGTGGCGTAGTTTACAACTGTGGGCCACAGAAGCTAGCAATCCATTCATAAGGGTTTGCGTAGCCAATACCTTATAGGCCTCTGTGGTACGTGGTACCCCTGCACTGTTATCCCATGCTTCATTGTACCTTAAGATGTAATCAGCCACTGACTCACCTGGCTTCTGCAACGTGGCAGTGACTTGAGAAAAATCACCATGTTTAACTGCTAGGCCATTAATTGTGTCCCTGATTGACTCTAACCAATTAATCAATCTTTTTTCTGTGACATCCATATTATTAGTCAGTATGGTCCAATCCCTTTCCTGTGAAATTTGGAATGCACTTTTTACTAAAGACCATCTGCTCCCATATCCTATTTTTAATAGCATTTCTACATCTCGAGGGAGGGGGGTATAGGCAATACATATTTTATGAAGCCACTCATAATATTTTACACTGGCAGTCAGTGGGTCAGGTGCGTCCTTAGTAATTTGTGTTGCCTCCAAGGGTGTCCATAGTTTTAGCATGGCTGTCCCCCCCAACACTATTTTTGGTGCAGTTAGTTTAGTGTTCAATAATATGTCATCAGTATATGATTTCTCACCCTTTCCCTTTAGGGACCGTGTTTGTGACTGTATATGTATCAGCCGTTCCCTTCTCTCTAGCTTATCCTGTAGTTTATTAATGGAGCGTTGTATTTCCTCCCTATCAGTGTTCACTTCTTCTTGGAACTTATCTGCCTCTTTTCTCAGGTGTGCCAACTGCTCATGTTCCTCATCCTTTCTCTCTTTTGCACTCAGCTCTAAGTCTTCACTCAGACCAAAAGTGGAAGGTTGGGCTGGGGATTCAAAAGCATGTTGCATGTCCCCCCCTAAGGATAAGTGCCCATTCAAGACTGGTGTTCTAAAACTGCCCTCTCTGGGGTTAGTTGGTATGTCAGGTACCCTAGTTAAATCACCTTCCAGGGATATGTGGAAATAAGGTACACGTGCTAAGCTTGGTTGTGAAGCCAGTGCTTGCTCAGGTGTGTTATGTCTTTCACACTGTTTGTAGGGGCCTGAAAGTGATGGGTAAATTGAAGTTGCTGGAAGAGGGGATGAGAATTGAGGTGCAGGAGAAACAGGCCCTGCAGACTGAAGGGTGTTTTGTCCCACTGTTTGGTGGCTGTTCTCATTGCTGGCTCTATGAGAGACCCAGGAATTAAATTCACTATTTGCATCTACTCTCTGTCTTTTCCTTTCTTCCTCAGTAAGCAACAAAATCTCCTCCTCAGTCAATGCACTACTAGTTATTTGCTCATTGTCTGTTCCTTCCCCCAGTTTGACAAAAAGACCTTGAGGCTTGGAGGCGATAAACAGTTTTTTCAACGTATTTATATCAATATTTACTTGGCGGTGCGTCCAAATACATAGCAGAGCAGCAGCCCGCCTAGAAGTAGTGGCATTTGGTATTTCCTTAACACGTTCTGCTTCAATTGTTGAAAACCCACACTTTTGCCATAGTGACAACAAATGCTGTTCTGTTTGCACATAGTTACTTAATTCCAATAAACACTGGCTATAAGATGCGGGCCAATCTTTTGCTAATTCTAGCTCTTTTTTAGTAGGCTTTTTGCACTCACTATTCACCATTGATATTTTGCGAACAGTCTTTATATTCAGTGGATGCATTCCCCTGGCCTTTCTTTTTTGAAAGGAGGGCTTTATTTTTTGCAATTGAAAGCCACTGCTGTAAACAATCTTTTACATATTGTGAATCCCATGATGGGTCACCCTTTAAGTGTATACGTTCTGTCAAGCGTTCAATATCATCTATCTCAAGAGAACCAAATCTAGGCCACAGCCCTTCATTCCCTTTCCACGTCCATACTAGCGCGCAAAAAGGAGTTACATATTCTAAACAATTTGTATCTTTCACAACCTGAGCTGCAGGGCTATCTGCTGGTAATTTAAAACCCTTCTCTAATGACAGTTGTTTAAACAATTTCTTTGTCTTTTTCACCATGCGAGGCCTTACCACCTCCATAGTTCCTTTAGAATTACCAGAACCCATTGTGCCCTTTACTCACAATTTTCAAACCCCGAAAGATAAAACAAATTTGTCTCCTGGAAGTAAAATTTTGTTAAGATTTGGATAGAGAGACTTGAGAGAAAAAAATATACAGTTGTGGAACACTCAGACACCACATAAAACAATTTGACTTCTCTGATGCAATTTTGTTTTGATATCACTCAAAGAAGCATTTTCAAATAAACATAGCAGGACAATACTTTTTAAAGACTCTAAACATAATTAAATACAGTCATTGATCAATGACAGGACAGTGCAAAATTGAAAAACATTTCCTTGTGTCCTGCAGCCAGCCAATGGTCACCGCTTCCCTCGCCACACTCTGGGAGGGCTTTTTTTATCTTTTCAACCCTCTACTCTTGGGTCATAAATTATTGTCCTGCCTAGGCTCTTCTGTCGCGTATGGGATCCCGTAGATCCCTGCCGCATATCAACTCCAAGGTGTTGATACAGAGAAATATTTCAATGATGATATAAATTTCAATCACTTGATGGAAAAGACTTCAATCAATGATGAAAAAAAATCAATCAATGTTTCTCTCCAGTCCCCTAGTTATATTAGATGCCGGTTACTACCTCCTCTCTCCTTTTTTTTGTTTAAAAAAAATACTATGTTCTAACAGCATTTGAAACACTGAAAGGTCACGTCAGCAAGTTGTTTTAGCTTTACAGCCTACTTACCAACTGGTGACTTTACAGTCCTTCTGACGTAAATAATTAATTTACTCTCTTAATTTCTATGCAGGTAAGTACTTAATCAATAGCAACTCAATCGGAATGAAAAAAGACAGAGTCCGTGGTGTTAGAGTTTCTAAGGGTTTTATTCCTCATAAAGGAATGGTCAGGACCAGGATATCATGTTCTGACCACCACAGGGGTGTCAGAAGGGATAGAGCGCTCTCGTTTATTAACAATACATAGCTTATATACTTAATTCACATCATAGGCAATAGTGTAGGAGGCGTAACAGCTGGGAGAAGACAAGATAACAGTATACACGTGGTACTAGTACGTAATCAAGAGGCGTAAACTAGGCGTGAATCAGAGGTGTGTGCTAGAAACGTCACTGATAGGTGACGCAAGTGGGTGGCACCAAGGGGTGGTGCTAACAGAATTGTTGCAATGTCAGCAGAAATCGGAAGCTTGGATGCGCGCGCAGCTGCATGACGTGTGATTGACGGGGTGCAGGGGACTTGACATTTACACTGACGGAAAGAGACAGAAGTCTGGCATGTCAGATCAACTTGTACTTTTATCGTATCTGATATCTGATGTTTAGGAACCATACTATCTGGGCGGAAAGGTCTCTAGGGCAGAAGCTATTCTATGCTAACTGTGGATGCGTGTATAAGCGCCTAAGTGTCTACATGAGAAGCGTGGGGCACGGGGCCTTCCATGGAAGCATGGTAACAGAGGCTATGAATTACTTGCATTGAGACAGGTCGGCCCTTTGGCTCTGCAGCTGGGGAGGATGTTTACTGGAGCTAGTAGGCAGGAATGCATTCTCGAGGAGCGGAACAGATAACTCGAAGGTTATAGTCAGTCTTGGCAGAAAGCAGGCTGAGCTGAGCGCGAGGGGCCGCGCTGAAAGTAAGTCAGAGTTCATGGGTACAGAGGTAGCCTGGGCAGAGGCTGTCAGAGTCAGGAAGCCAAAAGAGGCTCGATGGCAGAAATCAGGGCCTACTCTGCCAGAGCAGGGAAACATGTAAAGTGTACTACAAAAAGACGGTGGCATAGCATACTTAGGAACGGACTATATAATCCATTCAGGGTGGATCTGAAAGAGGACAAGTTAACGTTGGACGCAAATGTATTTGCGTCTTCGTAGCTGGTACAGGAGGGAAGTTACATGCACTTTAAGCTGGTACATGGAGTCGGTGGGGTACGCGCTAGGGAACATAACATGACCAAAAATTTATATTTCCTCATTCCCTCCTTGTTCCCTACGGACCCTTCATGAAATATCGATCCTCATGAATCGATCAGTTTGTTCTTGCAACATCATTTGTTCTTCTTTCTTTCGTTTACGTTTTGAGAGAAAACTGGAGTGTTCAATACATGACGTGGCACACAGTCCACAAATCGCTGGCCCACACTGCAGGCACAGGCAGCAACTGAATACTAGGACTAGGCCAATGCCTAGGAAGGATAGGATCTTCCATCCCCAAGCTGTTAACGTTGTCCAGAACCAACCGGACCAAGTCCAGGTGCCTGGATTCTGATGTATCTGATTTGCAATTTTATGGAGACGGGTGATAGCTTGATATACAGATGGTGCGTTTTGTGGTATGAAAACACAGCAACTTGACCCGATGACCTTACAGGCTCCACCTCTATCTGCCAAGATGACGTCAATAACAAGACGATTCTGAAGGACAACAACCCGCATGGCGGACTGCTCTTCTGTTAAGTTACCTAAGGCGGAGGCAGTTTCATTCACTACTGCTTCAAGTGTTCTAGTTAATCTGCGTATTAATTTACTATTCTGAACAGGTCCTAAAAAGAAAAAGAATCCTTTATTAAAGTCGGTGTACTGTTCCCATGCCGTTTCTGTGTAGTCGACAAGTGGGATATCTCTTCTGTGTCTATTCTTTACTAGATTGGTATTTCTGTGGTAATCAGGAGGAGCTAGAAAAACAGGTGGCAGAAGGAATGCAATGTAACAGGTACCATCCCAATCTGGAGGTAGACGTATGTATGCGGTATGACCACAAACAAAGTAAGAGTGACTAATAGCTTTGAAAGACGATTTTCCATGATCACTGAATTCGACCACAGTAGTACATTTACTATGACCTAAGTGTATTGAACCTTTCTTCTTGATACATAATTCACCAGTGACTGGCAATACTGACATAATGGGTAGAACTGGTGCAGCTTCGGACTCGACAGTAAGAATCATAAGGCTAATTGTATAATTACCTAATCCATACACTTCATTTTCTAGATCAGTTCCTATTCTAGTGGGGAGTCCCTCCTTATCTGGGTAACAGACGTCGAGCAGGACCAAGTTCAGGTTTCCCCAAACCCAACCCCCATCGAAAACAGCAATATCAGGATCTAAAGAATTAATTATTTTAAACCATGCTCCGCAGGAGCCATTGTGAGTGAACGGATACGGAAAGAGGGGCAGGGCTCCCTTGTAATTCTGGTAGGGAGGGAGTCGGCCACATATCCAGCAATTTGTAGCATTGTTAGTTTGATGAGAATGATGTAGCATACTGATGAATGTATTGTTGCGCAGCGCAAGTCTGTAGGAAAGCTCGTGTGGAGGTAACTCACTAAAAGTGTGTTCAGCAGATACATTATAGGCAGAATGTTCACGCTTGAAAATAGGGTAATAGATGGGTAATACGATGCTGACAATAATAATTAAAATACTCAGAATAAACATGATTAATAGTGTCACTATGCAGTGACTACGAAGTGATTTACAATATGTACGTTTCTTGGCCTCTCTCTCTCTCTCTCTATCTCGATCTAGGGGATACATGTCAGAGACTATTTAACCGATTCACCTAGGGGAGGACTTAAACAATTAAACTGTCTGACTTGCTAGATCGTAATTTCATGCGATATTGTTCTTGAGGAGTCTTTTCTCGTTCAGATTCTGTAAAGTCTTTTTGTTCGACACAGTCTTTGGTGGGGGTGGACGAGTCTCGATCAGGTTTCAGTCCAGAGAATTTTTTTATATGACTCGTGTGAACCCACCCCTTTCTTCCTTCTATTTTCACGGCCGTCCTGGTTGTTAGAAGAACGGTCTTCGGGGACTTCCAGCGGGGCTCCAGCGGACTCTTTCTGTCGAAGTTGCGGACGAACACAAGGTCGCCAGGACGGACGTCGTGTGGCTTTACATCAGTGTTGTCAGGGAAGGCTGCGGCAACCTGTGAACGACATGATTGGAGTGCAGACATCAAGGAGGCAAGGTAATCTGTCAACATATTACTATCAACATCAGTAATCTTTTTCGGAATGGGCGTCCCCCACATATTCGGTGGTCTGCCAAAGACCACCTCGTACGGGGATAGCCCTGATCTCGAATGGGCGACCATCCTCATGTAGAATAGTGCCACTGGCAGGGCGACTATCCAGTCGACCCCTTTCTCCTGACATATTTTGGCAAGGCGGATCTTTAGTGTCTGGTTATGCCTTTCTACAAGGCCTGCTGCTTCGGGATGTCGGACACAATGGAACTTCCACTGGTATCCCAGTAATAAGGAAACTTCTTTCATTAATGCAGATGAGAATGGCTGACCGTTATCTGAGTACACGACACGAGGCAAGCCGTATCGTGGGAAGAATTCACGAACCAGCTGCTTGGCAGTGGTCGGGGCAGTGTAATCTGAGACTGGGTATGCTTCGGTCCAGCGGGACAGAGCACAAACAATTACGAGAACATATTTAAATCCTCGACAACGGTCCATCTGGATATAATCCATCTGGAGGACTTCAAAAGGGTGATCGGGAGGATGAAATCCACCTTGCTCTACAGGGACGCTTTTTCCTGGATTGAACTGACAACAGATCATGCAAGTACGCACTTTCTGTTTTGCTGCTGCTCGTAAGTGTTTATTGTTCCAGAGATTTTGTAAACTGTCTAACATCGCTTTCTCTCCTAGATGTGCAGGACTATGTGCTGTATTTATCATAACTTGAACCATAGAGTCAGGGAGAAACCATGTAGATTTTCCCTTCGTCATCCAACCTTGATCTGTCTGGATCCCTCCTAGTTCGATCCATTTCTTTATTTCTTCTGGAGTAGCATGTGTCTGAATGTCGATAACATCTAGTGTGGGATCCCTGACTGTCATACAGTTTGTCGGATCTGTTGTCTCTGTTGTATCAGTTGTCTGAGTGTGAGTCAGTGCTGTATGTTTTGCTGTCTGGTCTGCCAGGTCGTTACCCTGGGAAACAGAATCTGTGACTTTAGTATGTGCCTTACACTTCATGACGGATATGGCTGAAGGCATATGTATTGCTTCTAACAGTGCTTGAATGAGAGGACCGTGTTGGATTTTGGCACCATGAGAGGTCAGAAAACCTCGTTCTTGCCAGAGCATGCCGAAGTCGTGTACGACTCCGAACGCATAACGGGAATCAGTGTATATGTTGACATTTCTGTTCTTGGCTAGAATACAGGCTCGGGTCAGAGCGATGAGCTCTGCCGCTTGAGCAGACAGTGTGTCAATTCGATGTGTCTCTATGACTTCAGTATCAGTGGTCACGGCATACGCGGCCACTAATTCTCCTGTACTTGTTCTCATACATGAACCATCCACATAAAGTGTCAGGTCTGGGTTTGTCAATGGAACATCTGTTAAATCTCGTCGGGGCTTTGTAACTGCATTAATGATCTCTATGCAATCATGCGGAGCTGGATCTGTCATAATGGTAGGTAACAGTGTTGCTGGGTTCAGGATGCTGCAGCGTCTGATTTCTATGTGTGGCTGGAATAGTGTTAATTCGTAACCTGTCAGTCGTGCTATAGTCAAGTGTTGAGTTTGGGTTCTGTTTAAAAGAACCTCTACAGAATGTGGAACTTGTACTGTTAACTGATGACCTAGAACAATTGAATCGCTCTGTCTGATTGCTAACGCTGTTGCTGCTACTGACTTTAAGCACGCAGGGAGTGCCTGGGCTACTGAATCCAATGTACTTGAAAAATAAGCACAAGGCTTATGTGAACCTGCTTGGTCTTGAGTGAGGACAGACAACGCTGTACCATCACGTTCTGTAACAAAAAGTGTAAACGGTTTGCTGTAACATGGTGTCGCTAAAACTGGTGCTTGGCATAATGCTTTCTTTAATTCCTCAAAGGCTTGTGTATGTTCCTGAGTCCAAGGGAGGGCAGGCGAAGTTGCTGCCTCCTGCGTCGTTAACTGGGTGAGTGGTTTAGCTAGAAATGCATATTGAGGAATCCATTGTCTGCAGTACGAGGTGAGGCCTATAAAGGCCCGCACTTCCTTTTGTGTCTGAGGTCGTGGCATATTTACAATTAACTGAATGCGATCGGGAGTGAGCTGTCTCCCCACTTTGGACAGCAAGTGACCCAAGTACACAACTTGCTGAACACAGAATTGTAGCTTCGAAGGAGACACCTTGTGTCCCTTGTCGGCCAGGAAATGTAAAACTGTCAGTGATGCTTGTTCACATTCGGGCTCACTTCGTGCGGTGATCAGTAGATCATCGACGTATTGCAGTAAAGCGGTGTTAACTGGCATTTGAACACAATCTAGTTGTCTTTTCAGTGCTTGACTATAGATGCTGGGGCTTTCTGTGAATCCTTGAGGTGCGCAGGAAAATTTGAAACTTCGTCCATTTAAACTGAATCCGAAGAGATATTGGCTCTCCGGATCAATAGGTACACTGAAGAAAGCGTTCTTGAGGTCAATTACAGTAAAGAACGTTGCTTCTGAATCAATAGCAGTCAATAGGGAAGAGATATCGGGGACCACAGGGAACTGCGGTACGATGCACTTGTTCAGTTCTCGAAGATCAATCACCAGCCGATATACTGGCGGTGCATTGGGGTCTGTACGTTTAAGAATTGGAATGATGGGTGAATTACAGATATTGGAGTCGGTCTCTACGACCACTCCCTGGGCAATAAGCTCTTCAATGATTTTCAGTAAAGCCACTACAGCATCGGGTGGTAACTTGTATTGTCTGATTCTGGGTAGAACAACTCCTGTCTTGAGTGTAACACGATATGGAGTGATATGCATACAACCTACGTCAGCTGGGCCTTTTGCCCATAGGTGATCTGGTACATTTTTCAATCTGACATCAAAATCTCTTAAAACATAATGACCCTTGAAATCCCGTAGAAAGAGTCTGACTCCCTCCGGGGAACAGCATATTATAGCTCCTAGAGCCTTCAGTGTTTTAATTCCTAACAGATTTTCTGGGCATGATTTCGTAAGTAACAAATCTGTAACTCGGGATAATGGACCCACAGCTAATGGTACTGGTTCCGATACTTCATTTACAATAGGCTGTCCTGAAAAACCAAGGGAAACATTCTGTGAGCCTGAGAGGGGTGCCCCTGGGACTTCATTGTGACTGATTGTAGTGCGACTTGCCCCTGTGTCAATTAAAAACTTTCTGTCTTTTGCCAATACGTGACTATGTACATAAGGACCTTCTTGATCTACAGGAATTTCAATAAGAGGCAAACCACCTTCCCTCTCTAGGCTGTTTCATGTGTATCGGGGGTAATCTGGATATGCAGATTGGGCATACTGGTACATCTGTTGTGAAACTTGCTGAGTCGCGGCAATGGGCTGTGGCTGTGGTACTGCTACTGTCTGCGCTGTGTGGGATGGAGCATGCATAGGCTGTGTATTCTGCATCGGCTGTACATTTTGTGAAGTCTGTTGCTGGACCTGATCTTGTCTAGGCGGATGCGGTCTTTCCTTAGTTTTACCTGTTGAGATGTTGTGTTTCAGGACTGGGCATTCATGTACATAGTGACCTGGCTGTTTGCAATAATTACATGTCCCTTTAACGGGAGCTGTATTGTGACTTGTCTGGGCCCCACCTTTTCTCTGACCGTCGGCTGGGACCGTCTGAGCTACCAACATTTTCATTTTTGTGTCCTTCATACGCTTCTGTTCCTGATCTTGTTCTTCCCTAATTCTGTTCTGATGATATTGTAACATTTGTAACATCTGGGATGGCGTATTTGCCTGCCAAGTACTTTCAACTTTGTACACTCTATTTTTAACTAATGGTAGGGAATTCTCGACTAATTTTGATACGAAAAGGTGTGGATATGACTCGCTGCTTGGTTGTAGGCCACTATTTATAATGAAACATTTCTCGAATCTTGAATAGAAGTCACTAGTATCTTCATCTTGTTTCTGTTTACAGGACGAGATTGCGTCCCAATCTTCCTTTCTAGTTGTCAATAATCTTGGCAAAACCTGTACTATTAATCCGGGCAATGCTTTAGTCCTATCCCCAAGGCCTACCCCTGGGATTCGTTTGCTTTCTTCGTCTTCTATTTCTGCCCATGCTATCTTTGACTCTC
This sequence comes from Lissotriton vulgaris, assembly GCF_964263255.1. Classification (NCBI taxonomy): domain Eukaryota; kingdom Metazoa; phylum Chordata; class Amphibia; order Caudata; family Salamandridae; genus Lissotriton; species Lissotriton vulgaris. Next base: position 1,468,007,220 of record NC_141695.1, read on the forward strand.
CCACCTCCCAATCCTTTTCCTTTAATTTCTCGTAAATGCCCGTAGGCAACAGTACTTTTAACATTTTCATAATATCATCATACGTGTAATCCCCCATCAGTAACATGTCTTTAAGCTCTCTGTGAAAACCTGCAGGGTCTTTATCATGACACGGGACTAATTTCTTCATTTCTAACAGTTCTAACTTAGTCAGTGGTGTGTGAACATACACACGCTTCAAAACTTGATCCGCACCCATAACTGGGTGTACTTCTCGTAAGGGGTTCTGACTTTCAATGCCACTCAGGCATTGCATGTGATACGTTTTTCTTTCTGGAGGCGGGGGGGGGACATATTCAGAACTTATAAAGGTGTTATATTTACGTCGTTGTTCTATAATTATTTGTATTAACTTGGTACTGAAACCTCTCCATCTATCCATGAGTAGTGCTTCTAATGTTTCGTGTAAGGGACCTGGATCGGAATGGTTGTTTCTGAACTTGATGAGGAGGTGCTGAATCATGTATACACCTGCTAATTTCTGCTCGTCTGGGGAGAGGTTCAAGAATGTCTGTGCTAACGTATCGTCATTATATATGTCTGGGTTTTCGGCCCATAACACGGCTGACCGGGCTAGTTCCTGTTCATCCATAGAATTGAGTACATGGTACCCCATTCGGTCTCGAAGCCTTTTATCAGTTTCCTGGAACTGATGTTCAGAAGAATTCGGGTTTGTTAAAGCAGAGAGAAAAACTCTCTTGTTTTCCGGACGGATGCCTTTCCTAAGGTAGTTTCCCTTACCTACATACGCTATAGTATCTGTAGTCCTTCCTTGTTCTGTAAGTTCTTCTTCCTCCTCGGAGGAAGCTTTATCATTCCCTTTCTGATGTGCCGTTATCACTGCCCTTCTAATTTTCTGGTACATACTGGCTATGCAAGCCCCCTTGTCATGTTTTCCTTCGGCTATATTTTGACCCCACTTTGTTAGTCCATCTAATTCACTTTGATCTGTCTCGGGCCTGTCTCGTTCTCTTATTAGACAATTTATGAAAAATCGTAATATCTGTGCTTGAATGTCAACTTTCTGTTTATCCATGGCATCCTTGATACTGTCAGGGTCTTTCCCTGTCTGTATAAACTCGTATATTCTATCGAGACGCTCCTTCATTCCTACATAGCATAGCAAGATATCAGTAGCAGATCTTAATCGTAGTGATGCCAATATCATTAGATCGTTATTTCCGGGTACTGGATCATATCTGCAAACTGACATGTTTTCCTTTAGTGCGTCAAGACGGGGAGACTGAAACACGAACGGATTCTGCGTGTCCCTTAAATTGAATCTGTGTGTTAATGGCGGGGTCTGAGGACCCGCAGTCGCACCTCCTGAGGCGGATGCTTGGGCATTATCTCTCCGCGGAGTCTGTATCTGAACTTGAATTTGTCGTTTAGTAGGGTCAGGTAGGACCTGTTTCGGTAGGTCAATCTTGAGTGCGGGAAGTGGCGGAGCTGGTGGAACAGGGGAAGTCTGTCGCGGTACTGGCGGAACATGATCTGGGGGCGTAGTGCCACGCCCATCCCTGTCAGTAGGCAGGGCACGAACAGGCAGATTGGTGTAAGCTGGTGCTACATCCTCTAAATATGAATTTAAGAATATGTCTTTAGTAGTTTTATGCATTATTTTAGTTGGAACTAATGGTGACGGTAAGTTTTTCGGTATGTCTGATAGGCCTTCAGATGTGCCCTCGGCCGCGAGATACATTCCGTTTACAAGATTGTTTCGGGCACGGTCTATTTGTTCTGTCTTTACTCGGATCCCTTCAATAACTAATTCATTTTCTTGAGCTTTTCCTGATTCTTTAAGTCTGTCCTCTCTACGGAGTGCTTTCTCAGCACGCTTATGTGATTCCTTACGCCAGAATTCTATCGCGTCTTTCTGGGATTGTCTAGCTTTCTTTTTCCATAATGCTTCTTCTACCTTCATGATGCACTCGGCATCCCATGTTCCAGTAACAGGCCATCTGTGTCTTTCGTCTAGGTGTTTGGTGTAATCGGCCCATAAATCTAGGTATAATATGGCATCTATGCCATGCTTGTGGTACATAAAGTTACCTGGAGTGTCCCTAGGGGGAATAGGAATTTCTTCCTCCAGTATCCCTTTCCTAGTTCCTATCTGCTTTAACTTGTTGAAAAACGGCATTTTGCTTACTTATTACTGAGTGCTCGATCTTTACTATTTAATACGAGTTACAGCTAGTTGATACAAAAAACACAATAATGCACATTAAACAGTCACATTCATACCACGACATTAATCACATAAGAAGACATTTAAGACATAGATGACTACCCCCCTATACTGGATGTACTGCTCAACAGTACAGATACACTGATGTAACAGTGCAGAAATTCGGAATACTAGATATACTGCTAAACAGTACAGATACACTGCCTAAAAACAGTGCAGACCGGACTTGCGTACCCAAACCCGTCTAGATACGACCCAGCAATGGTACTCACCGGGAAGCACGGAAACAGAAGGCCTCGGAAAACTCGACTGGACTCGACTCGGTACTTCGGAAAACTTCGGAAGGCTTCGGAAAACTTCGGAAACCTGGTGGGCCTCTTGACACCTCGGACCTTGCTTCTTTCGGCTAGGCTCTGGTCGGGATCCTCCGCACTCCTCACCGCCTCGTCTGGGCACTGATCGCAGTCTTCGTCACCTCCTTGGGTCAGAGGGAGATGCAGGAAATCCTGCCGGTACGCGTAGGTTCCGTCTAACTGACGGCAGGGGACAGAGCTTGCAATGCGCCAACCGGCGCGTGAGGTGGGGGAGGGGTCCCTATTCGGGCGCCAAAATGACGTAAATAATTAATTTACTCTCTTAATTTCTATGCAGGTAAGTACTTAATCAATAGCAACTCAATCGGAATGAAAAAAAGACAGAGTCCGTGGTGTTAGAGTTTCTAAGGGTTTTATTCCTCATAAAGGAATGGTCAGGACCAGGATATCATGTTCTGACCACCACAGGGGTGTCAGAAGGGATAGAGCGCTCTCGTTTATTAACAATACATAGCTTATATACTTAATTCACATCATAGGCAATAGTGTAGGAGGCGTAACAGCTGGGAGAAGACAAGATAACAGTATACACGTGGTACTAGTACGTAATCAAGAGGCGTAAACTAGGCGTGAATCAGAGGTGTGTGCTAGAAACGTCACTGATAGGTGACGCAAGTGGGTGGCACCAAGGGGTGGTGCTAACAGAATTGTTGCAATGTCAGCAGAAATCGGAAGCTTGGATGCGCGCGCAGCTGCATGACGTGTGATTGACGGGGTGCAGGGGACTTGACATTTACACTGACGGAAAGAGACAGAAGTCGGGCATGTCAGATCAACTTGTACTTTTATCGTATCTGATATCTGATGTTTAGGAACCATACTATCTGGGCGGAAAGGTCTCTAGGGCAGAAGCTATTCTATGCTAACTGTGGATGCGTGTATAAGCGCCTAAGTGTCTACATGAGAAGCGTGGGGCACGGGGCCTTCCATGGAAGCATGGTAACAGAGGCTATGAATTACTTGCATTGAGACAGGTCGGCCCTTTGGCTCTGCAGCTGGGGAGGATGTTTACTGGAGCTAGTAGGCAGGAATGCATTCTCGAGGAGCGGAACAGATAACTCGAAGGTTATAGTCAGTCTTGGCAGAAAGCAGGCTGAGCTGAGCGCGAGGGGCCGCGCTGAAAGTAAGTCAGAGTTCATGGGTACAGAGGTAGCCTGGGCAGAGGCTGTCAGAGTCAGGAAGCCAAAAGAGGCTCGATGGCAGAAATCAGGGCCTACTCTGCCAGAGCAGGGAAACATGTAAAGTGTACTACAAAAAGACGGTGGCATAGCATACTTAGGAACGGACTATATAATCCATTCAGGGTGGATCTGAAAGAGGACAAGTTAACGTTGGACGCAAATGTATTTGCGTCTTCGTAGCTGGTACAGGAGGGAAGTTACATGCTCTTTAAGCTGGTACATGGAGTCGGTGGGGTACGCGCTAGGGAACATAACATGACCAAAAATTTATATTTCCTCACTTCAATGATCCCACTTCTAAACACCATTTCCATTTCTTAATCCATTAAGCTGGGTAATAAATCCTCCAACCCTCCTCCTCAGAGCGAAGACGAAGACGCAAAGCAAATAAACCACAGCTGCCTCCCAAAACACAGGAAATGTTCTTGCACCTTTGTCCGTTTATTGGCATGCCAAGGCAGAATGCAGACGCACTGTCACGTCTTGGAACAAGCTTCGTCTGCCCTTTGTGAATAGTCACAGCAGAATATATAGGGCAGAAAGTGCAGTCATCAGTAAACTCATAAGATGTGGCCAAGGCCAAATACGGTTGTACATATACAAATAGAAGTGCCATGCAGGCTCAGAACATAGAGCAATATATAGGCACAAGGGACCAGAAAGCAAGTTTAAGCCAACCTGCAAGATTCAGAGGCTTTCCACAGCTGTTAACCCATGACGTGTCAATGAGGTCAATGTAGGGCTCGGGGTCAAGTTTTAATAGATCTGTAAGGGGAGGGGTGTTCAGGAGCACGGAGCAAGTAGCTTGGTCAGAGCGGTTAGCTCAGGAGGACTGAGACAGTGTGGAGGAGAATATGGGATTGAGATATATTTTTCCCCACAGACGACGTAGAAAGCCCACCAATATATCCAGCATAATCATGATGGCCTTGCCCTCATTATCAAACTTGTCTTTAATGTAGTCCATTACCTTTAGCAAAGCTGTTTCAGTACTGCAATTGCCTTTAAAGCCTGATTGACTTGGATGCAGAAAATTGTTGCACTCAAGGTCACCTGAAATGTGTGAATTCACATGATTTTCTAACACTTTTGAAAAAGGTAGAAGAAAGAGATTGGCCTATAGTTGGCAAGGACCCTAGGGTTGGCCGACGGCTTTTTGAGTAGCAACAGGCTTTTAGCATATTTTCATTTGGAAGGCACCATTCCAGAAGACAGTGACACATTTAAGACTCTGTTTATAACAGGGTTAATAGCCTGGGCCACTTTAGCAAGAAGCCTGGGTGAAGGAGGATTGGCAAGGGACCCAGAATTCAAACACTTGATAGTCGATAAGGATTCCTCCATAGAAATTAGTGGAAAATTGAGGATGGTAGGCACCTCAAGAGAGGATGTGCTAGGGATGGGCACCTCCCTAACACAGTTAACTGTCTGAGACACATACGACATGCTGGCTTGAATAGTAGTTATTTTATCATAAAAATATACAGCTAGTTGGTCAAACCAGTCAGCGGAGGGTTGTTGGCGTCTTACAACAGCATCATGATTCAGACACGTTTTAACTATTTTGAAAATTTGTTTAGATTTTTTGTTTGATTCTTTAATTTTCTTTCCAAAGAAAGATTTTTGTCTCCAGACTGACCTTCGAGTAGTAGTCTTTTAGTGCTGTCCTATAGGTGCATTTTCCCCTACAATGGAATTTTTTTGCCATTTCCTTTCAAGGCATTAACAGTGTTTTTTCACGTGTTCTGAGCTTCTCATTAAACCAAGGGGCCAAAAGTTTCCTGACGGTGGAGCTGGGTAATTTATGCTGCTAAGAATCCACTCATCCATCTGCACAGCGTCGACTTCAGTATCTCCAGACAATGAAGGGGGATCTGTTTCCTAGACGCTGTGAAATTCTGATGGTAGAACTCTATGTAAGGCTCTAGCCATAATCTAAGTTTCTTTATAGAGAAACTGATTGCACCCATTGAACCTAATTCACAATTGTTTGGTGCAGCCAGTGCTGTGCAACTCTAGACCTGGGTCAGGATATTTGCCCTTCTTCAATAGAAAGTAACACTTTACATTTGGGGGTGCTGTCAATACTGTTCACACTCTTTTCAGGTTTCTGTACCATTCCCAGAGCAATGGTGCATCCCCATGAGCTTGTCAGCCCAATAACTAAACAAGGAAACAATAAAAACAAGCATTTGCAATGCAATAGGTCTCGCATTAGGAAAGTTTGAGCTATTGGTATTGTAAATTACACATTTTTTATTTATGTGTTGGTTTTGAAAATAGCGATATTAATAGCTTTGTCATTTACAATGCCAATAGTTTTAACTTTCGCAAATGAGACACCTATAGCATTTGTAATGCAATATGTGTTGTATTTATGCGACTTAGATGTATTGATTTTACATATAACAATGACTTTTAATTTTTTTAAACAATTAATACTTAAATAAAAGTTATTGTAATTTATAATGGCAATACCTTAAACTTTTGTAAATAACTATTGTGAAGTTTGTGAAGATAATGTTCAGTGTATTTTATTATGACGAAAATCCAAGATCAGAAGTGAAATATTAACATCTTTTTGTGACATTTGTAATAAAGCTTGAAACATTGAGAGAACATATTTGAACCAGTTGTTGTTGAATGGTTGCACAGATTGATGCTGTGGTGGCGCTGAGTGATGTTGTGGTGGTGACGAGTGATGCTGTGGCGTTCAGTGATGCTGTAGTAGTGCATAGTTATGTTGTGGTGCGATAGATAGAGTGAGGGTGATAGATAGATAGATATATAGATAGTTAGGTAGATAGATAGATAGATAGATAGATAGATAGATAGATAGATAGATAGATAGATAGATAGATAGATAGATAGATAGATAGATAGATAGATAGATAGATAGATAGATAGATAGATAGATAGATAGATAGATAGATAGATAGAGGGCGATAGATAGATAGAAAGATAGAGTGAGGGCGATAGACAGATAGATAGAGTGAGGGCGGTAGATAGCTAGATAGAGAGCTGTGCAGAAAGCCTGGCTTCAGCACATGTCTTTTCGAAATAGAAGAGGTAAATAAAGCCATGTGACTGACGCTCTTTATTTCTGCCAGCCTACTTTGTTGTGCCACTGTGCATATTTTTGGATCACAAATCCTGTCCGTGCCAATCAGCGGACGTCTGTTACATGCGGAGTGCACGTAATGGCTTATTAAAATATTTCACAAAGCTACCTTCATGTTCGAGTTTGCGCTCTACAAATAAAAATATTTATTGAAGGTCTTCATTTAAAATTGTAGTCTGCATTTTTTTTTAAACGGTGTGGCACCGGTACAAACAAAGTCCAGGAATAACTGTGCGCAAAGAACTGTGAAACCTGAAGACAGTTCGAGTTTCTTAAAACGCCATTAAAGAAAACAAACAAGCACTTAAAGAACTGTAAAAGATAAAGACACTTCTGCTTTATTTCACCGCCATTAAAGAAATAAACAAACACGCGTGCATAGAGTTTAAGCTTTATCTAAGTAGTAAGAGGCAGTTCCATATGCATTAAGTGGGTGTAAAGGATATTATCATAGCAATACATTTATTGAAGGTATTCATTAAAAAAAATAGAGTCTGCATTTGTTTGAAACGATGTGGCACCAGTACAAATAAAGCCCCTGAATAACTGTGTGAGCACTGGTAGGAGCACTAAGTAAGGCCACACATATAGTGAAGTGAAGGGGCTGGCGGCATTGCACACTTCTCTGGTACAGTTTTCGGGTTCACAAATCCTGCACGTGGCAGTCACTGGGAGGCTGGTACATGTGGCTGCAGGCGAGGGGAAGGCAGCGACAGTTGATCTAGTGAATTGTGACGTCATTTCCTCCACTTTCATATGTAAATGTAGGTGGCGCCAGTTGGAATCGCTCTGCAGGATACCGCCACCTGTGGTTTAAGATAATGTCTGCTGTTTAAGGTGGTGAGTGTGAGGTGTTAGCAGTAAAAGCAATGCAAAATAGGTAAAGGAGGAGGCAGCAGAAGCATTGGCCTAGCCAATAGGTCTCGCCTTTGGGACCTTATACGTGTGTAGCCATGCACCATTTCTTTTCTCCACTTCAAATGAAGATTGGTTCAGATTTAGCAGTTTTGTTGAATTAAATGCAGTTTAAAACTGACACTCAAACACAATTAAGTTTTTAAAATCAGAGCAGTTGATCCCACAAGAGTATTAGCCTTTAACAATATTACAGTGCCAAAGGTAAGTTGTGGAGGCTCGGAGGCAGCAAGACACAGATGTATGCAAATAGCAAACACGATGGAAAGGAAAGATGGCCGCCCCTGAGCTCTGCAGATAGTCGGATGTGATCTTTGCATAGATAGGATTCCGCATATGCCCCCTAATTTTCTATTCCGCCAAAAATGCGGTTTTAGAACTTTGAGAGGCTTCGTTATTAACGTGCGCAAATCTTTCCACTCATGAGAAAGGGCCACGCATTAAATCCCTAAAACTCGAGTTGTGTACCAAAAAACCCTCTCTCTGGTGTGTATTATACGCACTTTAATCGTGCTGGATTTGGCCTGAAACTGGTTTTCTCATTGTCTACAGCACACAATGATAGAGGTACTGCACTCCAATCCAAGCGCACAGCTTTTCACACGTGATTTTCCGTGCACGGAAAAAGACCTGGATGGGCATATCCGTGGCATAAGAAGTTGTTAAAACATAAGCAAATCACGTGTGAACTCTTATAGACGGCTAGCCCCCGCCTCCTATCTGGCCTGTACATATTCACTCCACTTAAAAAGCAGCCTTATCGCCATTAGAATGGGCGACTGGTGATTCCTGAAAGATTTACCCTTCTGGCGACGCACCGCGGAAGATGTAACTTGTAGAGGGTGTGGCAAAACAGCTGAAACTATGTTGCATGTGATCTGCCTCTGCCCAGCTTTTAATTCAGAACGCAGGCGGAGACTTAAACCAGAATGGAATAGGCTGGGTGCTAGGACTTGCAGGCAGGCTATCATGGTAGCTTTGAATCCGGAAAACACATCCTTAAACATAAGACTCATAAACTTCATTCTGCAAGCATACCGTAATTTCAATCAAAAGAGGCCCTGTTAAAGTGTCCCTCCCACTTTCCAACTCTTAGGGAGGTTAAAATAAAACGATCAGTAGCCTCAGGAATGTCGGTTGCTTCCTAAAAGCAGGATACCATCGATGCCGAGTATAACATAAAAGGGTGGAGGAGACGACTTTTTTCCCTATACATCATGCTTCAAGCTATTCTATTTTGTTTAAAGAGGCTTAAGAGAAGACAATTTCTGTTTTTATAATGACTGTTAACTGACCATGTTTTTATCCTTCACTGATTTTTTATCTTATTTATTGATACACAATGTGAATTTTGTAACCTTCTTTTAAAGATATATGTGTTATACTAAATAAAGATAATTGATTTGATTTGATTTGACGTGTGAAAAGAACAAAGAAAATAAAAATGTAATGAAGTAAAATTAAGGGAGTGCACGGCAATCTCTATTTGTGAAATTTGATATAACAGCACACAATGAGACACATTAAATCTGAAACAGAGACAGGGATTAACAATCCCTGAGGAGTTGCATGTGCTTGACTACTCTGGGAAGGGTTTACAGTAAAAAAGAGCAGTTAAGGCCCTGCTCCCAAAAAAAGCTATTAATTAGGCATTAACCAGTGCTAATAGAGGAGGGTGCTGTCTGGATGGTGGAGCCAACGCCTATTAATTGACAAAGGCCCACGAGAAGCGCTGCACAACTTTCCCGTCAACTGTGCATTTTGCACCTATTGTGAGAAAAGTAGGACGCATGTGTCTGTCCAGATGGGAAACTCTGGATACTGCGGATGCTAGAAGCATGCTGGGAGAATTATCAACGTTAAAGGCGTTGGTGCTGAGGTCTCACGGGGCCTTTAGAAAAGCATAATCGGTATGTCATGTGTCCACATTTATAAAAATTAAAAAAATCATCACTTGATATCCACCCTTAAATTGATCTTGAGGCAAGTTGTACTTACACTGAGCCAGCTCATTACATGCCGGTTTCTGGCATTTCAGCCGTCTTCGGCCCAGATTGCTTGAATCCTGATGGTGCAGTGAGAAAGGGACTCATGTCTGAGTATACCCTGCCACACCTATAGTGGCCAAAAACGATTCAGAAAAGGGGGTGGTGATGAACAGAGTGTCTGAATTAAGCAGACCACTCTTACCCAGTCCAAAGATCAGGGCTTGATCCATCACCGTTATTTATCTCACTGCACCATCCCAGCTCAGAACCTGGCTATATGCAAATCAGTCTGTCCCTGGCCCAGTGCATCATGGGAACAGGGCAGACTAAACTACCAAGCCAATTCTTCACCAGAAAGGAGACAAGCTACCGGGGACCGGTTTCTGGCATTTCAGCCGTCTTCGGCCCGGCTTGCTTGAATCCTGATGGTGCAGTGAGAAAGGGACTCATGTCTGAGTATACCCTGCCACACCTATAGAGGCCAAAAACGATTCAGAAAAGGGGGTGGTGATGAACAGAGTGTCTGAATTAAGCAGACCACTCTTACCCAGTCCAAAGATCAGGGCTTTATCCATCACCGTTATTTATCTCACTGCACCATCCCAGCTCAGCACCTGGCTATATGCAAATCAGTCTGTCCCTGGCCCAGTGCATCATGGGAACAGGGCAGACTAAACTACCAAGCCAATTCTTCACCTGAAAGGAGACAAGCTACCGGGGACCGGTTTCTGGCATTTCAGCCGTCTTCGGCCCGGCTTGCTTGAATCCTGATGGTGCAGTGAGAAAGGGACTCATGTCTGAGTATACCCTGCCACACCTATAGTGGCCAAAAACGATTCAGAAAAGGGGGTGGTGATGAACAGAGTGTCTGAATTAAGCAGACCACTCTTACCCAGTCCAAAGATCAGGGCTTGATCCATCATCATTATTTATCTCACTGCACCATCCCAGCTCAGAACCTGGCTATATGCAAATCAGTCTGTCCCTGGCCCAGTGCATCATGGGAACAGGGCAGACTGAACTACCAAGCCAATTCTTCACCAGAAAGGAGACAAGCTACCGGGGACCGGTTTCTGGCATTTCAGCCGTCTTCGGCCCGGCTTGCTTGAATCCTGATGGTGCAGTGAGAAAGGGACTCATGTCTGAGTATACCCTGCCACACCTATAGTGGCCAAAAACGATTCAGAAAAGGGGGTGGTGATGAACAGAGTGTCTGAATTAAGCAGACCACTCTTACCCAGTCCAAAGATCAGGGCTTGATCCATCACCGTTATTTATCTCACTGCACCATCCCAGCTCAGAACCTGGCTATATGCAAATCAGTCTGTCCCTGGCCCAGTGCATCATGGGAACAGGGCAGACTAAACTACCAAGCCAATTCTTCACCAGAAAGGAGACAAGCTACCGGGGACTGGTTTCTGGCATTTCAGCCGTCTTCGGCCCGGCTTGCTTGAATCCTGATGGTGCAGTGAGAAAGGGACTCATGTCTGAGTATAATCTGCCACACCTATAGTGGCCAAAAACAATTCAGAAAAGGGGGTGGTGATGAACAGAGTGTCTGAATTAAGCAGACCACTCTTACCCAGTCCAAAGATCAGGGCTTGGTCCATCACCGTTATTTATCTCACTGCACCATCCCAGCTCAGAACCTGGCTATATGCAAATCAGTTTGTCCCTGGCCCAGTGCATCATGGGAACAGGGCAGACTAAACTACCAAGCCAATTCTTCACCAGAAAGGAGACAAGCTACCAAGGACCGGTTTCTGGCATTTCAGCCGTCTTCGGCCCGGCTTGCTTGAATCCTGATGGTGCAGTGAGAAAGGGACTCATGTCTGAGTATACCCTGCCACACCTATAGTGGCCAAAAACAATTCAGAAAAGGGGGTGGTGATGAACAGAGTGTCTGAATTAAGCAGACCACTCTTACCCAGTCCAAAGATCAGGGCTTGGTCCATCACCGTTATTTATCTCACTGCACCATCCCAGCTCAGAACCTGGCTATATGCAAATCAGTTTGTCCCTGGCCCAGTGCATCATGGGAACAGGGCAGACTAAACTACCAAGCTAATTCTTCACCAGAAAGGAGACAAGCTACCGGGGACCGGTTTCTGGCATTTCAGCCGTCTTCGGCCCGGCTTGCTTGAATCCTGATGGTGCAGTGAGAAAGGGACTCATGTCTGAGTATACCCTGCCACACCTATAGTGGCCAAAAACGATTCAGAAAAGGGGGTGGTGATGAACAGAGTGTCTGAATTAAGCAGACCACTCTTACCCAGTTCAAAGATCAGGGCTTGATCCATCACCGTTATTTATCTCACTGCACCATCCCAGCTCAGAACCTGACTATATGCAAATCAGTCTGTCCCTGGCCCAGTGCATCATGGGAACAGGGCAGAATAAACTACCAAGCCAATTCTTCACCAGAAAGGAGACAAGCTACCGGGGACCGGTTTCTGGCATTTCAGCCGTCTTCGGCCCGGCTTGCTTGAATCCTGATGGTGCAGTGAGAAAGGGACTCATGTCTGAGTATACCCTGCCACACCTATAGTGGCCAAAAACGATTCAGAAAAGGGGGTGGTGATGAACAGAGTGTCTGAATTAAGCAGACCACTCTTACCCAGTCCAAAGATCAGGGCTTGATCCATCACCGTTATTTATCTCACTGCACCATCCCAGCTCAGAACCTGGCTATATGCAAATCAGTCTGTCCCTGTTCCAGTGCATCATGGGAACAGGGCAGACTAAACTACCAAGCCAATTCTTCACCAGAAAGGAGACAAGCTACCGGGGACCGGTTTCTGGCATTTCAGCTGTCTTCGGCCCGTCTTGCTTGAATCCTGATGGTGCAGTGAGAAAGGGACTCATGTCTGAGTATACCCTGCCACACCTATAGTGGCCAAAAACGATTCAGAAAAAGGGGTGGTGATGAACAGAGTGTCTGAATTAAGCAGACCACTCTTACCCAGTCCAAAGATCAGGGCTTGATCCATCACCGTTATTTATCTCACTGCACCATCCCAGCTCAGAACCTGGCTATATGCAAATCAGTCTGTCCCTGGCCCAGTGCATCATGGGAACAGGGCAGACTAAACTACCAAGCCAATTCTTCACCAGAAAGGAGACAAGCTATCGGGGACCGGTTTCTGGCATTTAAGCCGTCTTCGGCCCGGCTTGCTTGAATCCTGATGGTGTAGTGAGAAAGGGACTCATGTCTGAGTATACCCTGTCACACCTATAGTGGCCAAAAACGATTCAGAAAAGGGGGTGGTGATGAACAGAGTGTCTGAATTAAGCAGACCACTCTTACCCAGTCCAAAGATCAGGGCTTGATCCATCACCGTTATTTATCTCACTGCACCATCCCAGCTCAGAACCTGGCTATATGCAAATCAGTCTGTCCCTGGCCCAGTGCATCATGGGAACAGGGCAGACTAAACTGCCAAGCCAATTCTTCACCAGAAAGGAGACAAGCTACCGGGGACCGGTTTCTGGCATTTCAGCCGTCTTCGGCCCGGCTTGCTTGAATCCTGATGGTGCAGTGAGAAAGGGACTCATGTCTGAGTATACCCTGCCACACCTATAGTGGCCAAAAACAATTCAGAAAAGGGGGTGGTGATGAACAGAGTGTCTGAATTAAACAGACCACTCTTACCAAGTCCAAAGATCAGGGCTTGATCCATCACCGTTATTTATCTCACTGCACCATCCCAGCACAGAACCTGGCTATATGCAAATCAGTCTGTCCCTGGCCCAGTGCATCATGGGAACAGGGCAGACTAAATTACCAAGCCAATTCTTTCACCAGAAAGGAGACAAGCTACCGGGGACCAGTTTCTGGCATTTCGTCCGTCTTCGGCCCGGCTTGCTTGAATCCTGATGGTGCAGTGAGAAAGGGACTCATGTCTGAGTATACCCTGCCACACCTATAGTGGCCAAAAACGATTCAGAAAAGGGGGTGGTGATGAACAGAGTGTCTGAATTAAGCAGACCACTCTTACCCAGTCCAAAGATCAGGGCTTGATCCATCACCGTTATTTATCTCACTGCACCATCCCAGCTCAGAACCTGGCTATATGCAAATCAGTCTGTCCCTGGCCCAGTGCATCATGGGAACAGGGCAGACTAAACTGCCAAGCCAATTCTTCACCAGAAAGGAGACAAGCTACCGGGGACCGGTTTCTGGCATTTCAGCCGTCTTCGGCCCGGCTTGCTTGAATCCTGATGGTGCAGTGAGAAAGGGACTCATGTCTGAGTATACCCTGCCACACCTATAGTGGCCAAAAGCGATTCAGAAAAGGGGGTGGTGATGAACAGAGTGTCTGAATTAAGCAGACCACTCTTACCCAGTCCAAAGATCAGGGCTTGATCCATCACCGTTATTTATCTCACTGCACCATCCCAGCTCAGAACCTGGCTATATGCAAATCAGTCTGTCCCTGGCCCAGTGCATCATGGGAACAGGGCAGACTAAACTACCAAGCCAATTCTTCACCAGAAAGGAGACAAGCTATCGGGGACCGGTTTCTGGCATTTAAGCCGTCTTCGGCCCGGCTTGCTTGAATCCTGATGGTGTAGTGAGAAAGGGACTCATGTCTGAGTATACCCTGTCACACCTATAGTGGCCAAAAACGATTCAGAAAAGGGGGTGGTGATGAACAGAGTGTCTGAATTAAGCAGACCACTCTTACCCAGTCCAAAGATCAGGGCTTGATCCATCACCGTTATTTATCTCACTGCACCATCCCAGCTCAGAACCTGGCTATATGCAAATCAGTCTGTCCCTGGCCCAGTGCATCATGGGAACAGGGCAGACTAAACTGCCAAGCCAATTCTTCACCAGAAAGGAGACAAGCTACCGGGGACCGGTTTCTGGCATTTCAGCCGTCTTCGGCCCGGCTTGCTTGAATCCTGATGGTGCAGTGAGAAAGGGACTCATGTCTGAGTATACCCTGCCACACCTATAGTGGCCAAAAACAATTCAGAAAAGAGGGTGGTGATGAACAGAGTGTCTGAATTAAGAAGACCACTCTTACCAAGTCCAAAGATCAGGGCTTGATCCATCACCGTTATTTATCTCACTGCACCATCCCAGCTCAGAACCTGGCTATATGCAAATCAGTCTGTCCCTGGCCCAGTGCATCATGGGAACAGGGCAGACTAAATTACCAAGCCAATTCTTTCACCAGAAAGGAGACAAGCTACCGGGGACCAGTTTCTGGCATTTCCGCCGTCTTCGGCCCGGCTTGCTTGAATCCTGATGGTGCAGTGAGAAAGGGACTCATGTCTGAGTATACCCTGCCACACCTATAGTGGCCAAAAACGATTCAGAAAAGGGGGTGGTGATGAACAGAGTGTCTGAATTAAGCAGACCACTCTTACCCAGTCCAAAGATCAGGGCTTGATCCATCACCGTTATTTATCTCACTGCACCATCCCAGCTCAGAACCTGGCTATATGCAAATCAGTCTGTCCCTTGCCCAGTGCATCATGGGAACAGGGCAGACTAAACTACCAAGCCAATTCTTCACCAGAAAGGAGACAAGCTACCGGGGACCGGTTTCTGGCATTTCAGCCGTCTTCGGCCCGGCTTGCTTGAATCCTGATGGTGCAGTGAGAAAGGGACTCATGTCTGAGTATACCCTGCCACACCTATAGTGGCCAAAAACGATTCAGAAAAGGGGGTGGTGATGAACAGAGTGTCTGAATTAAGCAGACCACTCTTACCCAGTCCAAAGATCAGGGCTTGATCCATCACCGTTATTTATCTCACTGCACCATCCCAGCTCAGAACCTGGCTCTATGCAAATCAGTCTGTCCCTGGCCCAGTGCATCATGGGAATAGGGCAGACTAAACTACCAAGCCAATTCTTCACCAGAAAGGAGACAAGCTACCGGGGAACAGTTTCTGGCATTTCAGCCGTCTTCGGCCCGGCTTGCTTGAATCCTGATGGTGCAGTGAGAAAGGGACTCATGTCTGAGTATACCCTGCTAAACCTATAGTGGCCAAAAACGATATCAGAAAAGGGGGTGGTGATGAACAGAGTGTCTGAATTAAGCAGACCACTCTTACCCAGTCCAAAGATCAGGGCTTGATCCATCACCGTTATTTATCTCACTGCACCATCCCAGCTCAGAACCTGGCTATATGCAAATCAGTCTGTCCCTGGCCCAGTGCACCATGGGAACAGGGCAGACTAAACTACCAAGCCAATTCTTCACCAGAAAGGAGACAAGCTACCGGGGACCGGTTTCTGGCATTTCAGCCGTCTTCGGCCCGGCTTGCTTGAATCCTGATGGTGCAGTAAGAAAGGGACTCATGTCTGAGTATACCCTGCCACACCTATAGTGGCCAAAAACGATTCAGAAAAGGGGGTGGTGATGAACAGAGTGTCTGAATTAAGCAGACCACTCTTACCCAGTCCAAAGATCAGGGCTTGATCCATCACCGTTATTTATCTCACTGCACCATCCCAGCTCAGAACCTGGTTATATGCAAATCAGTCTGTCCCTGGCCCAGTGCATCATGGGAATAGGGCAGACTAAAATACCAAGCCAATTCTTCACCAGAAAGGAGACAAGCTACCGGGGACCGGTTTCTGGCATTTCAGCCGTCTTCGGCCCGGCTTGCTTGAATCCTGATGGTGCAGTGAGAAAGGGACTCATGTCTGAGTATACCCTGCCACACCTATAGTGGCCAAAAACGATTCAGAAAAGGGGGTGGTGATGAACAGAGTGTCTGAATTAAGCAGACCACTCTTACCCAGTCCAAAGATCAGGGCTTGATCCATCAACGTTATTTATCTCACTGCACCATCCCAGCTCAGAACCTAGCTATATGCAAATCAGTCTGTCCCTGGCCCAGTGCATCATGGGAACAGGACAGACTAAACTACCAAGCCAATTCTTCACCAGAAAGGAGACAAGCTACCGGGGACCGGTTTCTGGCATTTCAGCCGTCTTCGGCCCTGCTTGCTTGAATCCTGATGGTGCAGTGAGAAAGGGACTCATGTCTGAGTATACCCTTCCACACCTATAGTGGCCAAAAACGATTCAGAAAAGAGGGTGGTGATGAACAGAGCGTCTGAATTAAGCAGACCACTCTTACCCAGTCCAAAGATCAGGGCTTGATCCATCACCGTTATTTATCTCACTGCACCATCCCAACTCAGAACCTAGCTATATGCAAATCAGTCTGTCCCTGGCCCAATGCATCATGGGAACAGGGCAGACTAAAATACCAAGCCAATTCTTCACCAGAAAGGAGACAAGCTACCGGGGACCGGTTTCTAGCATTTCAGCCGTCTTCGGCCCGGCTTGCTTGAATCCTGATGGTGCAGTGAGAAAGGGACTCATGTCTGAGTATACCCTGCCACACCTATAGTGGCCAAAAACGATTCAGAAAAGGAGGTGGTGATGAACAGAGTGGCTAAATTAAGCAGACCACTCTTACCCAGTCCAAAGATCAGGGCTTGATCCATCACCGTTATTTATCTCACTGCACCATCCCAGCTCAGAACCTGGCTATATGCAAATCAGTCTGTCCCTGGCCCAGTGCATCATGGGAACAGGGCAGACTAAACTACCAAGCCAATTCTTCACCAGAAAGGAGACAAGCTACCGGGGACCGGTTTCTGGCATTTCAGCCGTCTTCGGCCCGGCTTGCTTGAATCCTGATGGTGCAGTGAGAAAGGGACTCATGTCTGAGTATACCCTGCCACACCTATAGTGGCCAAAAACGATTCAGAAAAGGGGGTGGTGATGAACAGAGTGTCTGAATTAAGCAGACCACTCTTACCCAGTCCAAAGATCAGGGCTTGATCCATCACCGTTATTTATCTCACTGCACCATCCCAGCTCAGAACCTAGCTATATGCAAATCAGTCTGTCCCTGGCCCAGTGCATCATGGGAACAGGACAGACTAAACTACCAAGCCAATTCTTCACCAGAAAGGAGACAAGCTACCGGGGACCGGTTTCTGGCATTTCAGCCGTCTTCGGCCCGGCTTGCTTGAATCCTGATGGTGCAGTGAGAAAGGGACTCATGTCTGAGTATACCCTTCCACACCTATAGTGGCCAAAAACGATTCAGAAAAGGGGGTGGTGATGAACAGAGTGTCTGAATTAAGCAGACCACTCTTACCCAGTCCAAAGATCAGGGCTTGATCCATCACCGTTATTTATCTCACTGCACCATCCCAACTCAGAACCTAGCTATATGCAAATCAGTCTGTCCCTGGCCCAATGCATCATGGGAACAGGGCAGACTAAAATACCAAGCCAATTCTTCACCAGAAAGGAGACAAGCTACCGGGGACCGGTTTCTAGCATTTCAGCCGTCTTCGGCCCGGCTTGCTTGAATCCTGATGGTGCAGTGAGAAAGGGACTCATGTCTGAGTATACCCTGCCACACCTATAGTGGCCAAAAACGATTCAGAAAAGGGGGTGGTGATGAACAGAGTGGCTAAATTAAGCAGACCACTCTTACCCAGTCCAAAGATCAGGGCTTGATCCATCACCGTTATTTATCTCACTGCACCATCCCAGCTCAGAACCTGGCTATATGCAAATCAGTCTGTCCCTGGCCCAGTGCATCATGGGAACAGGGCAGACTAAACTGCCAAGCCAATTCTTCACCAGAAAGGAGACAAGCTACCGGGGACCGGTTTCTGGCATTTCAGCCGTCTTCGGCCCGGCTTGCTTGAATCCTGATGGTGCAGTGAGAAAGGGACTCATGTCTGAGTATACCCTGCCACACCTATAGTGGCCAAAAACGATTCAGAAAAGGGGGTGGTGATGAACAGAGTGTCTGAATTAAGCAGACCACTCTTACCCAGTCCAATGATCAGGGCTTGATCCATCACCGTTATTTATCTCACTGCACCATCCCAGCTCAGAACCTGGCTATATGCAAATCAGTCTGTCCCTGGCCCAGTGCATCATGGGAACAGGGCAGACTAAACTACCAAGCCAATTCTTCACCAGAAAGGAGACAAGCTACCGGGGACCAGTTTCTGGCATTTCAGCCGTCTTCGGCCCGGCTTGCTTGAATCCTGATGGTGCAGTGAGAAAGGGACTCATGTCTGAGTATCCCCTGCCACACCTATAGTAGCCAAAAACGATTCAGAAAAGGGGGTGGTGATGAACAGAGTGTCTGAATTAAGCAGACCACTCTTACCCAGTCCAAAGATCAGGGCTTGATCCATCACCGTTATTTATCTCACTGCACCATCCCAGCTCAGAACCTGGCTATATGCAAATCAGTCTGTCCCTGGCCCAGTGCATCATGGGAACAGGGCAGACGAAACTGCCAAGCCAATTCTTCACCCGAAAGGAGACAAGCTACCGGGGACCGGTTTCTGGCATTTCAGCCATCTTCGGCCCGGCTTGCTTGAATCCTGATGGTGCAGTGAGAAAGGGACTCATGTCTCAGTATACCCTGCCACACCTATAGTGGCCAAAAACAATTCAGAAAAGGGGGTGGTGATGAACAGAGTGTCTGAATTAAGCAGACCACTCTTACCCAGTCCAAAGATCAGGGCTTGGTCCATCACCGTTATTTATCTCACTGCACCATCCCAGCTCAGAACCTAGCTATATGCAAATCAGTCTGTCCCTTGCCCAGTGCATCATGGGAACAGGGCAGACTAAACTACCAAGCCAATTCTTCACCAGAAAGGAGACAAGCTACCGGGGACCGGTTTCTGGCATTTCAGCCGTCTTCGGCGCGGCTTGCTTGAATCCTGATGGTGCAGTGAGAAAGGGACTCATGTCTGAGTATACCCTGCCACACCTATAGTGGCCAAAAACGATTCAGAAAAGGGGGTGGTGATGAACAGAGTGTCTGAATTAAGCAGACCACTCTTACCCAGTTCAAAGATCAGGGCTTGATCCATCACCATTATTTATCTCACTGCACCATCCCAGCTCAGAACCTGGCTATATGCAAATCAGTCTGTCCCTGGCCCAGTGCATCATGGGGACAGGGCAGACTAAACTACCAAGCCAATTCTTCACCAGAAAGGAGACAAGCTACCGGGGACTGGTTTCTGGCATTTCAGCCGTCTTCGGCCCGGCTTGCTTGAATCCTGATGGTGCAGTGAGAAAGGGACTCATGTCTGAGTATACCCTGCCACACCTATAGTGGCCAAAAACAATTCAGAAAAGGGGGTGGTGATGAACAGAGTGTCTGAATTAAGCAGACCACTCTTACCCAGTCCAAAGATCAGGGCTTGGTCCATCACCGTTATTTATCTCACTGCACCATCCCAGCTCAGAACCTGGCTATATGCAAATCAGTTTGTCCCTGGCCCAGTGCATCATGGGAACAGGGCAGACTAAACTACCAAGCCAATTCTTCACCAGAAAGGAGACAAGCTACCGGGGACCGGTTTCTGGCATTTTAGCCGTCTTCGGCCCGGCTTGCTTGAATCCTGATGGTGTAGTGAGAAAGGGACTCATGTCTGAGTATACCCTGCCACACCTATAGTGGCCAAAAACGATTCAGAAAAGGGGGTGGTGATGAACAGAGTGTCTGAATTAAGCAGACCACTCTTACCCAGTTCAAAGATCAGGGCTTGATCCATCACCGTTATTTATCTCACTGCACCATCCCAGCTCAGAACCTGGCTATATGCAAATCAGTCTGTCCCTGGCCCAGTGCATCATGGGAACAGGGCAGACTAAACTACCAAGCCAATTCTTCACCAGAAAGGAGACAAGCTACCGGGGACCGATTTCTGGCATTTCAGCCGTCTTCGGCCCGGCTTGCTTGAATCCTGATGGTGCAGTGAGAAAGGGACTCATGTCTGAGTATACCCTGCCACACCTATAGTGGCCAAAAACGATTCAGAAAAGGGGGTGGTGATGAACAGAGTGTCTGAATTAAGCAGACCACTCTTACCCAGTCCAAAGATCAGGGCTTGATCCATCACCGTTATTTATCTCACTGCACCATCCCAGCTCAGAACCTGGCTATATGCAAATCAGTCTGTCCCTGGCCCAGTGCATCATGGGAACACGGCAGACTAAACTACCAAGCCAATTCTTCACCAGAAAGGAGACAAGCTACCGGGGACCGGTTTCTGGCATTTCAGCTGTCTTCGGCCCGTCTTGCTTGAATCCTGATGGTGCAGTGAGAAAGGGACTCATGTCTGAGTATACCCTGCCACACCTATAGTGGCCAAAAACGATTCAGAAAAAGGGGTGGTGATGAACAGAGTGTCTGAATTAAGCAGACCACTCTTACCCAGTCCAAAGATAAGGGCTTGATCCATCACCGTTATTTATCTCACTGCACCATCCCAGCTCAGAACCTGGCTATATGCAAATCAGTCTGTCCCTGGCCCAGTGCATCATGGGAACAGGGCAGACTAAACTACCAAGCCAATTCTTCACCAGAAAGGAGACAAGCTATCGGGGACCGGTTTCTGGCATTTAAGCCGTCTTCGGCCCTGCTTGCTTGAATCCTGATGGTGCAGTGAGAAAGGGACTCATGTCTGAGTATACCCTGCCACACCTATAGAGGCCAAAAACGATTCAGAAAAGGGGGTGGTGATGAACAGAGTGTCTGAATTAAGCAGACCACTCTTACCCAGTCCAAAGATCAGGGCTTTATCCATCACCGTTATTTATCTCACTGCACCATCCCAGTTCAGCACCTGGCTATATGCAAATCAGTCTGTCCCTGGCCCAGTGCATCATGGGAACAGGGCAGACTAAACTACCAAGCCAATTCTTCACCTGAAAGGAGACAAGCTACCGGGGACCGGTTTCTGGCATTTCAGCCGTCTTCGGCCCGGCTTACTTGAATCCTGATGGTGCAGTGAGAAAGGGACTCATGTCTGAGTATACCCTGCCACACCTATAGAGGCCAAAAACGATTCAGAAAAGGGGGTGGTGATGAACAGAGTGTCTGAATTAAGCAGACCACTCTTACCCAGTCCAAAGATCAGGGCTTGATCCATCACCGTTATTTATCTCACTGCACCATCCCAGCTCAGAACCTGGCTATATGCAAATCAGTCTGTCCCTGGCCCAGTGCATCATGGGAACAGGGCAGACTAAACTACTAAGCCAATTCTTCACCAGAAAGGAGACAAGCTACCGGGGACCGGTTTCTGGCATTTCAGCCGTCTTCGGCCCGGCTTGCTTGAATCCTGATGGTGCAGTGAGAAAGGGACTCATGTCTGAGTATACCCTGCCACACCTATAGTGGCCAAAAACGATTCAGAAAAGGGGGTGGTGATGAACAGAGTGTCTGAATTAAGCAGACCACTCTTACCCAGTCCAAAGATCAGGGCTTGATCCATCACCGTTATTTATCTCACTGCACCATCCCAGCTCAGAACCTGGCTATATGCAAATCAGTCTGTCCCTGGCCCAGTGCATCATGGGAACAGGGCAGACTAAACTACCAAGCCAATTCTTCACCAGAAAGGAGACAAGCTACCGGGGACTGGTTTCTGGCATTTCAGCCGTCTTCGGCCCGGCTTGCTTGAATCCTGATGGTGCAGTGAGAAAGGGACTCATGTCTGAGTATACCCTGCCACACCTATAGTGGCCAAAAACAATTCAGAAAAGGGGGTGGTGATGAACAGAGTGTCTGAATTAAGCAGACCACTCTTACCCAGTCCAAAGATCAGGGCTTGGTCCATCACCGTTATTTATCTCACTGCACCATCCCAGCTCAGAACCTGGCTATATGCAAATCAGTTTGTCCCTGGCCCATTGCATCATGGGAACAGGGCAGACTAAACTACCAAGCCAATTCTTCACCAGAAAGGAGACAAGCTACCGGGGACCGGTTTCTGGCATTTCAGCCGTCTTCGGCCCGGCTTGCTTGAATCCTGATGGTGCAGTGAGAAAGGGACTCATGTCTGAGTATACCCTGCCACACCTATAGTGGCCAAAAACGATTCAGAAAAGGGGGTGGTGATGAACAGAGTGTCTGAATTAAGCAGACCACTCTTACCCAGTTCAAAGATCAGGGCTTGATCCATCACCGTTATTTATCTCACTGCACAATCCCAGCTCAGAACCTGGCTATATGCAAATCAGTCTGTCCCTGGCCCAGTGCATCATGGGAACAGGGCAGACTAAACTACCAAGCCAATTCTTCACCAGAAAGGAGACAAGCTACCGGGGACCGGTTTCTGGCATTTCAGCCGTCTTCGGCCCGGCTTGCTTGAATCCTGATGGTGCAGTGAGAAAGGGACTCATGTCTGAGTTTACCCTGCCACACCTATAGTGGCCAAAAACGATTCAGAAAAGGGGGTGGTGATGAACAGAGTGTCTGAATTAATCAGACCACTCTTACCCAGTCCAAAGATCAGGGCTTGATCCATCACCGTTATTTATCTCACTGCACCATCCCAGCTCAGAACCTGGCTATATGCAAATCAGTCTGTCCCTGGCCCAGTGCATCATGGGAACAGGGCAGACTAAACTACCAAGCCAATTCTTCACCAGAAAGGAGACAAGCTATCGGGGACCGGTTTCTGGCATTTAAGCCGTCTTCGGCCCGGCTTGCTTGAATCCTGATGGTGTAGTGAGAAAGGGACTCATGTCTGAGTATACCCTGTCACACCTATAGTGGCCAAAAACGATTCAGAAAAGGGGGTGGTGATGAACAGAGTGTCTGAATTAAGCAGACCACTCTTACCCAGTCCAAAGATCAGGGCTTGATCCATCACCGTTATTTATCTCACTGCACCATCCCAGCTCAGAACCTGGCTATATGCAAATCAGTCTGTCCCTGGCCCAGTGCATCATGGGAACAGGGCAGACTAAACTGCCAAGCCAATTCTTCACCTGAAAGGAGACAAGCTACCGGGGACCGGTTTCTGGCATTTCAGCCGTCTTCGGCCCGGCTTGCTTGAATCCTGATGGTGCAGTGAGAAAGGGACTCATGTCTGAGTATACCCTGCCACACCTATAGTGGCCAAAAACAATTCAGAAAAGGGGGTGGTGATGAACAGAGTGTCTGAATTAAGCAGACCACTCTTACCAAGTCCAAAGATCAGGGCTTGATCCATCACCGTTATTTATCTCACTGCACCATCCCAGCTCAGAACCTGGCTATATGCAAATCAGTCTGTCCCTGGCCCAGTGCATCATGGGAACAGGGCAGACTAAATTACCAAGCCAATTCTTTCACCAGAAAGGAGACAAGCTACCGGGGATCAGTTTCTGGCATTTCGGCCGTCTTCGGCCCGGCTTGCTTGAATCCTGATGGTGCAGTGAGAAAGGGACTCATGTCTGAGTATACCCTGCCACACCTATAGTGGCCAAAAACGATTCAGAAAAGGGGGTGGTGATGAACAGAGTGTCTGAATTAAGCAGACCACTCTTACCCAGTCCAAAGATCAGGGCTTGATCCATCACCGTTATTTATCTCACTGCACCATCCCAGCTCAGAACCTGGCTATATGCAAATCAGTCTGTCCCTGGCCCAGTGCATCATGGGAACAGGGCAGACTAAACTGCCAAGCCAATTCTTCACCAGAAAGGAGACAAGCTACCGGGGACCGGTTTCTGGCATTTCAGCCGTCTTCGGCCCGGCTTGCTTGAATCCTGATGGTGCAGTGAGAAAGGGACTCATGTCTGAGTATACCCTGCCACACCTATAGTGGCCAAAAACGATTCAGAAAAGGGGGTGGTGATGAACAGAGTGTCTGAATTAAGCAGACCACTCTTACCCAGTCCAAAGATCAGGGCTTGATCCATCACCGTTATTTATCTCACTGCACCATCCCAGCTCAGAACCTGGCTATATGCAAATCAGTCTGTCCCTGGCCCAGTGCATCATGGGAACAGGGCAGATTAAACTACCAAGCCAATTCTTCACCAGAAAGGAGACAAGCTATCGGGGACCGGTTTCTGGCATTTAAGCCGTCTTCGGCCCGGCTTGCTTGAATCCTGATGGTGTAGTGAGAAAGGGACTCATGTCTGAGTATACCCTGTCACACCTAAAGTGGCCAAAAACGATTCAGAAAAGGGGGTGGTGATGAACAGAGTGTCTGAATTAAGCAGACCACTCTTACCCAGTCCAAAGATCAGGGCTTGATCCATCACCGTTATTTATCTCACTGCACCATCCCAGCTCAGAACCTGGCTATATGCAAATCAGTCTGTCCCTGGCCCAGTGCATCATGGGAACAGGGCAGACTAAACTGCCAAGCCAATTCTTCACCAGAAAGGAGACAAGCTACCGGGGACCGGTTTCTGGCATTTCAGCCGTCTTCGGCCCGGCTTGCTTGAATCCTGATGGTGCAGTGAGAAAGGGACTCATGTCTGAGTATACCCTGCCACACCTATAGTGGCCAAAAACAATTCAGAAAAGGGGGTGGTGATGAACAGAGTGTCTGAATTAAGCAGACCACTCTTACCAAGTCCAAAGATCAGGGCTTGATCTATCACCGTTATTTATCTCACTGCACCATCCCAGCTCAGAACCTGGCTATATGCAAATCAGTCTGTCCCTGGCCCAGTGCATCATGGGAACAGGGCAGACTAAATTACCAAGCCAATTCTTTCACCAGAAAGGAGACAAGCTACCGGGGACCAGTTTCTGGCATTTCGGCCGTCTTCGGCCCGGCTTGCTTGAATCCTGATGGTGCAGTGAGAAAGGGACTCATGTCTGAGTATACCCTGCCACACCTATAGTAGCCAAAAACGATTCAGAAAAGGGGGTGGTGATGAACAGAGTGTCTGAATTAAGCAGACCACTCTTACCCAGTCCAAAGATCAGGGCTTGATCCATCACCGTTATTTATCTCACTGCACCATCCCAGCTCAGAACCTGGCTATATGCAAATCAGTCTGTCCCTGGCCCAGTGCATCATGGGAACAGGGCAGACTAAACTGCCAAGCCAATTCTTCACCAGAAAGGAGACAAGCTACCGGGGACCGGTTTCTGGCATTTCAGCCGTCTTCGGCCCGGCTTGCTTGAATCCTGATGGTGCAGTGAGAAAGGGACTCATGTCTGAGTATACCCTGCCACACCTATAGTGGCCAAAAACGATTCAGAAAAGGGGGTGGTGATGAACAGAGTGTCTGAATTAAGCAGACCACTCTTACCCAGTCCATTGATCAGGGCTTGATCCATCACCGTTATTTATCTCACTGCACCATCCCAGCTCAGAACCTGGCTATATGCAAATCAGTCTGTCCCTTGCCCAGTGCATCATGGGAACAGGGCAGACTAAACTACCAAGCCAATTCTTCACCAGAAAGGAGACAAGCTACCGGGGACTGGTTTCTGGCATTTCAGCCGTCTTCGGCCCGGCTTGCTTGAATCCTGATGGTGCAGTGAGAAAGGGACTCATGTCTGAGTATACCCTGCCACACCTATAGTGGCCAAAAACAATTCAGAAAAGGGGGTGGTGATGAACAGAGTGTCTGAATTAAGCAGACCACTCTTACCCAGTCCAAAGATCAGGGCTTGGTCCATCACCGTTATTTATCTCACTGCACCATCCCAGCTCAGAACCTGGCTATATGCAAATCAGTTTGTCCCTGGCCCAGTGCATCATGGGAACAGGGCAGACTAAACTACCAAGCCAATTCTTCACCAGAAAGGAGACAAGCTACCGGGGACCGGTTTCTGGCATTTCAGCCGTCTTCGGCCCGGCTTGCTTGAATCCTGATGGTGCAGTGAGAAAGGGACTCATGTCTGAGTATACCCTGCCACACCTATAGTGGCCAAAAACGATTCAGAAAAGGGGATGGTGATGAACAGAGTGTCTGAATTAAGCAGACCACTCTTACCCAGTTCAAAGATCAGGGCTTGATCCATCACCGTTATTTATCTAACTGCACAATCCCAGCTCAGAACCTGGCTATATGCAAATCAGTCTGTCCCTGGCCCAGTGCATCATGGGAACAGGGCAGACTAAACTACCAAGCCAATTCTTCACCAGAAAGGAGACAAGCTACCGGGGACCGGTTTCTGGCATTTCAGCCGTCTTCGGCCCGGCTTGCTTGAATCCTGATGGTGCAGTGAGAAAGGGACTCATGTCTGAGTATACCCTGCCACACCTATAGTGGCCAAAAACGATTCAGAAAAGGGGGTGGTGATGAACAGAGTGTCTGAATTAATCAGACCACTCTTACCCAGTCCAAAGATCAGGGCTTGATCCATCACCGTTATTTATCTCACTGCACCATCCCAGCTCAGAACCTGGCTATATGCAAATCAGTCTGTCCCTGGCCCAGTGCATCATGGGAACAGGGCAGACTAAACTACCAAGCCAATTCTTCACCAGAAAGGAGACAAGCTACCGGGGACCGGTTTCTGGCATTTCAGCTGTCTTCGGCCCGTCTTGCTTGAATCCTGATGGTGCAGTGAGAAAGGGACTCATGTCTGAGTATACCCTGCCACACCTATAGTGGCCAAAAACGATTCAGAAAAAGGGGTGGTGATGAACAGAGTGTCTGAATTAAGCAGACCACTCTTACCCAGTCCAAAGATCATGGCTTGATCCATCACCGTTATTTATCTCACTGCACCATACCAGCTCAGAACCTGGCTATATGCAAATCAGTCTGTCCCTGGCCCAGTGCATTATGGGAACAGGGCAGACTAAACTACCAAGCCAATTCTTCACCAGAAAGGAGACAAGCTATCGGGGACCGGTTTCTGGCATTTAAGCCGTCTTCGGCCCGGCTTGCTTGAATCCTGATGGTGTAGTGAGAAAGGGACTCATGTCTGAGTATACCCTGTCACACCTATAGTGGCCAAAAACGATTCAGAAAAGGGGGTGGTGATGAACAGAGTGTCTGAATTAAGCAGACCACTCTTACCCAGTCCAAAGATCAGGGCTTGATCCATCACCGTTATTTATCTCACTGCACCATCCCAGCTCAGAACCTGGCTATATGCAAATCAGTCTGTCCCTGGCCCAGTGCATCATGGGAACAGGGCAGACTAAACTGCCAAGCCAATTCTTCACCTGAAAGGAGACAAGCTACCGGGGACCGGTTTCTGGCATTTCAGCCGTCTTCGGCCCGGCTTGCTTGAATCCTGATGGTGCAGTGAGAAAGGGACTCATGTCTGAGTATACCCTGCCACACCTATAGTGGCCAAAAACGATTCAGAAAAGGGGGTGGTGATGAACAGAGTGTCTGAATTAAGCAGACCACTCTTACCCAGTCCAAAGATCAGGGCTTGATCCATCACCGTTATTTATCTCACTGCACCATCCCAGCTCAGAACCTGGCTATATGCAAATCAGTCTGTCCCTGGCCCAGTGCATCATGGGAACAGGGCAGACTAAACTGCCAAGCCAATTCTTCACCAGAAAGGAGACAAGCTACCGGGGACCGGTTTCTGGCATTTCAGCCGTCTTCGGCCCGGCTTGCTTGAATCCTGATGGTGCAGTGAGAAAGGGACTCATGTCTGAGTATACCCTGCCACACCTATAGTGGCCAAAAACGATTCAGAAAAGGGGGTGGTGATGAACAGAGTGTCTGAATTAAGCAGACCACTCTTACCCAGTCCATTGATCAGGGCTTGATCCATCACCGTTATTTATCTCACTGCACCATCCCAGCTCAGAACCTGGCTATATGCAAATCAGTCTGTCCCTTGCCCAGTGCATCATGGGAACAGGGCAGACTAAACTACCAAGCCAATTCTTCACCAGAAAGGAGACAAGCTACCGGGGACTGGTTTCTGGCATTTCAGCCGTCTTCGGCCCGGCTTGCTTGAATCCTGATGGTGCAGTGAGAAAGGGACTCATGTCTGAGTATACCCTGCCACACCTATAGTGGCCAAAAACAATTCAGAAAAGGGGGTGGTGATGAACAGAGTGTCTGAATTAAGCAGACCACTCTTACCCAGTCCAAAGATCAGGGCTTGGTCCATCACCGTTATTTATCTCACTGCACCATCCCAGCTCAGAACCTGGCTATATGCAAATCAGTTTGTCCCTGGCCCAGTGCATCATGGGAACAGGGCAGACTAAACTACCAAGCCAATTCTTCACCAGAAAGGAGACAAGCTACCGGGGACCGGTTTCTGGCATTTCAGCCGTCTTCGGCCCGGCTTGCTTGAATCCTGATGGTGCAGTGAGAAAGGGACTCATGTCTGAGTATACCCTGCCACACCTATAGTGGCCAAAAACGATTCAGAAAAGGGGATGGTGATGAACAGAGTGTCTGAATTAAGCAGACCACTCTTACCCAGTTCAAAGATCAGGGCTTGATCCATCACCGTTATTTATCTCACTGCACAATCCCAGCTCAGAACCTGGCTATATGCAAATCAGTCTGTCCCTGGCCCAGTGCATCATGGGAACAGGGCAGACTAAACTACCAAGCCAATTCTTCACCAGAAAGGAGACAAGCTACCGGGGACCGGTTTCTGGCATTTCAGCCGTCTTCGGCCCGG
This sequence comes from Lissotriton vulgaris, assembly GCF_964263255.1. Lineage (NCBI taxonomy): Eukaryota > Metazoa > Chordata > Amphibia > Caudata > Salamandridae > Lissotriton > Lissotriton vulgaris. The sequence continues at coordinate 1,468,036,416 of NC_141695.1, forward strand.
CTTGCTTGAATCCTGATGGTGCAGTGAGAAAGGGACTCATGTCTGAGTATACCCTGCCACACCTATAGTGGCCAAAAACGATTCAGAAAAGGGGGTGGTGATGAACAGAGTGTCTGAATTAATCAGACCACTCTTACCCAGTCCAAAGATCAGGGCTTGATCCATCACCGTTATTTATCTCACTGCACCATCCCAGCTCAGAACCTGGCTATATGCAAATCAGTCTGACCCTGGCCCAGTGCATCATGGGAACAGGGCAGACTAAACTACCAAGCCAATTCTTCACCAGAAAGGAGACAAGCTACCGGGGACCGGTTTCTGGCATTTCAGCTGTCTTCGGCCCGTCTTGCTTGAATCCTGATGGTGCAGTGAGAAAGGGACTCATGTCTGAGTATACCCTGCCACACCTATAGTGGCCAAAAACGATTCAGAAAAAGGGGTGGTGATGAACAGAGTGTCTGAATTAAGCAGACCACTCTTACCCAGTCCAAAGATCATGGCTTGATCCATCACCGTTATTTATCTCACTGCACCATACCAGCTCAGAACCTGGCTATATGCAAATCAGTCTGTCCCTGGCCCAGTGCATTATGGGAACAGGGCAGACTAAACTACCAAGCCAATTCTTCACCAGAAAGGAGACAAGCTATCGGGGACCGGTTTCTGGCATTTAAGCCGTCTTCGGCCCGGCTTGCTTGAATCCTGATGGTGTAGTGAGAAAGGGACTCATGTCTGAGTATACCCTGTCACACCTATAGTGGCCAAAAACGATTCAGAAAAGGGGGTGGTGATGAACAGAGTGTCTGAATTAAGCAGACCACTCTTACCCAGTCCAAAGATCAGGGCTTGATCCATCACCGTTATTTATCTCACTGCACCATCCCAGCTCAGAACCTGGCTATATGCAAATCAGTCTGTCCCTGGCCCAGTGCATCATGGGAACAGGGCAGACTAAACTGCCAAGCCAATTCTTCACCTGAAAGGAGACAAGCTACCGGGGACCGGTTTCTGGCATTTCAGCCGTCTTCGGCCCGGCTTGCTTGAATCCTGATGGTGCAGTGAGAAAGGGACTCATGTCTGAGTATACCCTGCCACACCTATAGTGGCCAAAAACGATTCAGAAAAGGGGGTGGTGATGAACAGAGTGTCTGAATTAAGCAGACCACTCTTACCCAGTCCAAAGATCAGGGCTTGATCCATCACCGTTATTTATCTCACTGCACCATCCCAGCTCAGAACCTGGCTATATGCAAATCAGTCTGTCCCTGGCCCAGTGCATCATGGGAACAGGGCAGACTAAACTGCCAAGCCAATTCTTCACCAGAAAGGAGACAAGCTACCGGGGACCGGTTTCTGGCATTTCAGCCGTCTTCGGCCCGGCTTGCTTGAATCCTGATGGTGCAGTGAGAAAGGGACTCATGTCTGAGTATACCCTGCCACACCTATAGTGGCCAAAAACGATTCAGAAAAGGGGGTGGTGATGAACAGAGTGTCTGAATTAAGCAGACCACTCTTACCCAGTCCAAAGATCAGGGCTTGATCCATCACCGTTATTTATCTCACTGCACCATCCCAGCTCAGAACCTGGCTATATGCAAATCAGTCTGTCCCTGGCCCAGTGCATCATGGGAACAGGGCAGACTAAACTACCAAGCCAATTCTTCACCAGAAAGGAGACAAGCTATCGGGGACCGGTTTCTGGCATTTAAGCCGTCTTCGGCCCGGCTTGCTTGAATCCTGATGGTGTAGTGAGAAAGGGACTCATGTCTGAGTATACCCTGTCACACCTAAAGTGGCCAAAAACGATTCAGAAAAGGGGGTGGTGATGAACAGAGTGTCTGAATTAATCTGACCACTCTTACCCAGTCCAAAGATCAGGGCTTGATCCATCACCGTTATTTATCTCACTGCACCATCCCAGCTCAGAACCTGGCTATATGCAAATCAGTCTGTCCCTGGCCCAGTGCATCATGGGAACAGGGCAGACTAAACTGCCAAGCCAATTCTTCACCAGAAAGGAGACAAGCTACCGGGGACCGGTTTCTGGCATTTCAGCCGTCTTCGGCCCGGCTTGCTTGAATCCTGATGGTGCAGTGAGAAAGGGACTCATGTCTGAGTATACCCTGCCACACCTATAGTGGCCAAAACAATTCAGAAAAGGGGGTGGTGATGAACAGAGTGTCTGAATTAAGCAGACCACTCTTACCAAGTCCAAAGATCAGGGCTTGATCCATCACCGTTATTTATCTCACTGCACCATCCCAGCTCAGAACCTGGCTATATGCAAATCAGTCTGTCCCTGGCCCAGTGCATCATGGGAACAGGGCAGACTAAATTACCAAGCCAATTCTTTCACCAGAAAGGAGACAAGCTACCGGGGACCAGTTTCTGGCATTTCGGCCGTCTTCGGCCCGGCTTGCTTGAATCCTGATGGTGCAGTGAGAAAGGGACTCATGTCTGAGTATACCCTGCCACACCTATAGTGGCCAAAAACGATTCAGAAAAGGGGGTGGTGATGAACAGAGTGTCTGAATTAAGCAGACCACTCTTACCCAGTCCAAAGATCAGGGCTTGATCCATCACCGTTATTTATCTCACTGCACCATCCCAGCTCAGAACCTGGCTATATGCAAATCAGTCTGTCCCTGGCCCAGTGCATCATGGGAACAGGGCAGACTAAACTGCCAAGCCAATTCTTCACCAGAAAGGAGACAAGCTACCGGGGACCGGTTTCTGGCATTTCAGCCGTCTTCGGCCCGGCTTGCTTGAATCCTGATGGTGCAGTGAGAAAGGGACTCATGTCTGAGTATACCCTGCCACACCTATAGTGGCCAAAAACGATTCAGAAAAGGGGGTGGTGATGAACAGAGTGTCTGAATTAAGCAGACCACTCTTACCCAGTCCATTGATCAGGGCTTGATCCATCACCGTTATTTATCTCACTGCACCATCCCAGCTCAGAACCTGGCTATATGCAAATCAGTCTGTCCCTTGCCCAGTGCATCATGGGAACAGGGCAGACTAAACTACCAAGCCAATTCTTCACCAGAAAGGAGACAAGCTACCGGGGACCGGTTTCTGGCATTTCAGCCGTCTTCGGCCCGGCTTGCTTGAATCCTGATGGTGCAGTGAGAAAGGGACTCATGTCTGAGTATACCCTGCCACACCTATAGTGGCCAAAAACGATTCAGAAAAGGGGGTGGTGATGAACAGAGTGTCTGAATTAAGCAGACCACTCTTACCCAGTCCAAAGATCAGGGCTTGATCCATCACCATTATTTATCTCACTGCACCATCCCAGCTCAGAACCTGGCTATATGCAAATCAGTCTGTCCCTGGCCCAGTGCATCATGGGAACAGGGCAGACTAAACTACCAAGCCAATTCTTCACCAGAAAGGAGACAAGCTACCGGGGACCGGTTTCTGGCATTTCAGCCGTCTTCGGCCCGGCTTGCTTGAATCCTGATGGTGCAGTGAGAAAGGGACTCATGTCTGAGTATACCCTGCCACATCTATAGTGGCCAAAAACGATTCAGAAAAGGGGGTGGTGATGAACAGAGTGGCTAAATTAAGCAGACCACTCTTACCCAGTCCAAAGATCAGGGCTTGATCCATCACCGTGATTTATCTCACTGCACCATCCCAGCTCAGAACCTGGCTATATGCAAATCAGTCTGTCCCTGGCCCAGTGCATCATGGGAACAGGGCAGACTAAACTGCCAAGCCAATTCTTCACCAGAAAGGAGACAAGCTACCGGGGACCGGTTTCTGGCATTTCAGCCGTCTTCGGCCCGGCTTGCTTGAATCCTGATGGTGCAGTGAGAAAGGGACTCATGTCTGAGTATACCCTGCCACACCTATAGTGGCCAAAAACGATTCAGAAAAGGGGGTGGTGATGAACAGAGTGTCTGAATTAAGCAGACCACTCTTACCCAGTCCAATGATCAGGGCTTGATCCATCACCGTTATTTATCTCACTGCACCATCCCAGCTCAGAACCTGGCTATATGCAAATCAGTCTGTCCCTGGCCCAGTGCATCATGGGAACAGGGCAGACTAAACTACCAAGCCAATTCTTCACCAGAAAGGAGACAAGCTCCCGGGGACCAGTTTCTGGCATTTCAGCCGTCTTCGGCCCGGCTTGCTTGAATCCTGATGGTGCAGTGAGAAAGGGACTCATGTCTGAGTATCCCCTGCCACACCTATAGTGGCCAAAAACGATTCAGAAAAGGGGGTGGTGATGAACAGAGTGTCTGAATTAAGCAGACCACTCTTACCCAGTCCAAAGATCAGGGCTTGATCCATCACCGTTATTTATCTCACTGCACCATCCCAGCTCAGAACCTGGCTATATGCAAATCAGTCTGTCCCTGGCCCAGTGCATCATGGGAACAGGGCAGACGAAACTGCCAAGCCAATTCTTCACCAGAAAGGAGACAAGCTACCGGGGACCGGTTTCTGGCATTTCAGCCATCTTCGGCCCGGCTTGCTTGAATCCTGATGGTGCAGTGAGAAAGGGACCCATGTCTCAGTATACCCTGCCACACCTATAGTGGCCAAAAACAATTCAGAAAAGGGGGTGGTGATGAACAGAGTGTCTGAATTAAGCAGACCACTCTTACCCAGTCCAAAGATCAGGGCTTGGTCCATCACCGTTATTTATCTCACTGCACCATCCCAGCTCAGAACCTAGCTATATGCAAATCAGTCTGTCCCTTGCCCAGTGCATCATGGGAACAGGGCAGACTAAACTACCAAGCCAATTCTTCACCAGAAAGGAGACAAGCTACCGGGGACCGGTTTCTGGCATTTCAGCCGTCTTCGGCGCGGCTTGCTTGAATCCTGATGGTGCAGTGAGAAAGGGACTCATGTCTGAGTATACCCTGCCACACCTATAGTGGCCAAAAACGATTCAGAAAAGGGGGTGGTGATGAACAGAGTGTCTGAATTAAGCAGACCACTCTTACCCAGTCCAAAGATCAGGGCTTGATCCATCACCGTTATTTATCTCACTGCACCATCCCAGCTCAGAACCTGGCTATATGCAAATCAGTCTGTCCCTGGCCCAGTGCATCATGGGAACAGGGCAGACTAAACTGCCAAGCCAATTCTTCACCTGAAAGGAGACAAGCTACCGGGGACCGGTTTCTGGCATTTCAGCCGTCTTCGGCCCGGCTTGCTTGAATCCTGATGGTGCAGTGAGAAAGGGACTCATGTCTGAGTATACCCTGCCACACCTATAGTGGCCAAAAACGATTCAGAAAAGGGGGTGGTGATGAACAGAGTGTCTGAATTAAGCAGACCACTCTTACCCAGTCCAAAGATCAGGGCTTGATCCATCACCGTTATTTATCTCACTGCACCATCCCAGCTCAGAACCTGGCTATATGCAAATCAGTCTGTCCCTGGCCCAGTGCATCATGGGAACAGGGCAGACTAAACTGCCAAGCCAATTCTTCACCAGAAAGGAGACAAGCTACCGGGGACCGGTTTCTGGCATTTCAGCCGTCTTCGGCCCGGCTTGCTTGAATCCTGATGGTGCAGTGAGAAAGGGACTCATGTCTGAGTATACCCTGCCACACCTATAGTGGCCAAAAACGATTCAGAAAAGGGGGTGGTGATGAACAGAGTGTCTGAATTAAGCAGACCACTCTTACCCAGTCCAAAGATCAGGGCTTGATCCATCACCGTTATTTATCTCACTGCACCATCCCAGCTCAGAACCTGGCTATATGCAAATCAGTCTGTCCCTGGCCCAGTGCATCATGGGAACAGGGCAGACTAAACTACCAAGCCAATTCTTCACCAGAAAGGAGACAAGCTATCGGGGACCGGTTTCTGGCATTTAAGCCGTCTTCGGCCCGGCTTGCTTGAATCCTGATGGTGTAGTGAGAAAGGGACTCATGTCTGAGTATACCCTGTCACACCTAAAGTGGCCAAAAACGATTCAGAAAAGGGGGTGGTGATGAACAGAGTGTCTGAATTAATCAGACCACTCTTACCCAGTCCAAAGATCAGGGCTTGATCCATCACCGTTATTTATCTCACTGCACCATCCCAGCTCAGAACCTGGCTATATGCAAATCAGTCTGTCCCTGGCCCAGTGCATCATGGGAACAGGGCAGACTAAACTGCCAAGCCAATTCTTCACCAGAAAGGAGACAAGCTACCGGGGACCGGTTTCTGGCATTTCAGCCGTCTTCGGCCCGGCTTGCTTGAATCCTGATGGTGCAGTGAGAAAGGGACTCATGTCTGAGTATACCCTGCCACACCTATAGTGGCCAAAACAATTCAGAAAAGGGGGTGGTGATGAACAGAGTGTCTGAATTAAGCAGACCACTCTTACCAAGTCCAAAGATCAGGGCTTGATCCATCACCGTTATTTATCTCACTGCACCATCCCAGCTCAGAACCTGGCTATATGCAAATCAGTCTGTCCCTGGCCCAGTGCATCATGGGAACAGGGCAGACTAAATTACCAAGCCAATTCTTTCACCAGAAAGGAGACAAGCTACCGGGGACCAGTTTCTGGCATTTCGGCCGTCTTCGGCCCGGCTTGCTTGAATCCTGATGGTGCAGTGAGAAAGGGACTCATGTCTGAGTATACCCTGCCACACCTATAGTGGCCAAAAACGATTCAGAAAAGGGGGTGGTGATGAACAGAGTGTCTGAATTAAGCAGACCACTCTTACCCAGTCCAAAGATCAGGGCTTGATCCATCACCGTTATTTATCTCACTGCACCATCCCAGCTCAGAACCTGGCTATATGCAAATCAGTCTGTCCCTGGCCCAGTGCATCATGGGAACAGGGCAGACTAAACTGCCAAGCCAATTCTTCACCAGAAAGGAGACAAGCTACCGGGGACCGGTTTCTGGCATTTCAGCCGTCTTCGGCCCGGCTTGCTTGAATCCTGATGGTGCAGTGAGAAAGGGACTCATGTCTGAGTATACCCTGCCACACCTATAGTGGCCAAAAACGATTCAGAAAAGGGGGTGGTGATGAACAGAGTGTCTGAATTAAGCAGACCACTCTTACCCAGTCCATTGATCAGGGCTTGATCCATCACCGTTATTTATCTCACTGCACCATCCCAGCTCAGAACCTGGCTATATGCAAATCAGTCTGTCCCTTGCCCAGTGCATCATGGGAACAGGGCAGACTAAACTACCAAGCCAATTCTTCACCAGAAAGGAGACAAGCTACCGGGGACCGGTTTCTGGCATTTCAGCCGTCTTCGGCCCGGCTTGCTTGAATCCTGATGGTGCAGTGAGAAAGGGACTCATGTCTGAGTATACCCTGCCACACCTATAGTGGCCAAAAACGATTCAGAAAAGGGGGTGGTGATGAACAGAGTGTCTGAATTAAGCAGACCACTCTTACCCAGTCCAAAGATCAGGGCTTGATCCATCACCATTATTTATCTCACTGCACCATCCCAGCTCAGAACCTGGCTATATGCAAATCAGTCTGTCCCTGGCCCAGTGCATCATGGGAACAGGGCAGACTAAACTACCAAGCCAATTCTTCACCAGAAAGGAGACAAGCTACCGGGGACCGGTTTCTGGCATTTCAGCCGTCTTCGGCCCGGCTTGCTTGAATCCTGATGGTGCAGTGAGAAAGGGACTCATGTCTGAGTATACCCTGCCACACCTATAGTGGCCAAAAACGATTCAGAAAAGGGGGTGGTGATGAACAGAGTGGCTAAATTAAGCAGACCACTCTTACCCAGTCCAAAGATCAGGGCTTGATCCATCACCGTGATTTATCTCACTGCACCATCCCAGCTCAGAACCTGGCTATATGCAAATCAGTCTGTCCCTGGCCCAGTGCATCATGGGAACAGGGCAGACTAAACTGCCAAGCCAATTCTTCACCAGAAAGGAGACAAGCTACCGGGGACCGGTTTCTGGCATTTCAGCCGTCTTCGGCCCGGCTTGCTTGAATCCTGATGGTGCAGTGAGAAAGGGACTCATGTCTGAGTATACCCTGCCACACCTATAGTGGCCAAAAACGATTCAGAAAAGGGGGTGGTGATGAACAGAGTGTCTGAATTAAGCAGACCACTCTTACCCAGTCCAATGATCAGGGCTTGATCCATCACCGTTATTTATCTCACTGCACCATCCCAGCTCAGAACCTGGCTATATGCAAATCAGTCTGTCCCTGGCCCAGTGCATCATGGGAACAGGGCAGACTAAACTACCAAGCCAATTCTTCACCAGAAAGGAGACAAGCTCCCGGGGACCAGTTTCTGGCATTTCAGCCGTCTTCGGCCCGGCTTGCTTGAATCCTGATGGTGCAGTGAGAAAGGGACTCATGTCTGAGTATCCCCTGCCACACCTATAGTGGCCAAAAACGATTCAGAAAAGGGGGTGGTGATGAACAGAGTGTCTGAATTAAGCAGACCACTCTTACCCAGTCCAAAGATCAGGGCTTGATCCATCACCGTTATTTATCTCACTGCACCATCCCAGCTCAGAACCTGGCTATATGCAAATCAGTCTGTCCCTGGCCCAGTGCATCATGGGAACAGGGCAGACGAAACTGCCAAGCCAATTCTTCACCAGAAAGGAGACAAGCTACCGGGGACCGGTTTCTGGCATTTCAGCCATCTTCGGCCCGGCTTGCTTGAATCCTGATGGTGCAGTGAGAAAGGGACCCATGTCTCAGTATACCCTGCCACACCTATAGTGGCCAAAAACAATTCAGAAAAGGGGGTGGTGATGAACAGAGTGTCTGAATTAAGCAGACCACTCTTACCCAGTCCAAAGATCAGGGCTTGGTCCATCACCGTTATTTATCTCACTGCACCATCCCAGCTCAGAACCTAGCTATATGCAAATCAGTCTGTCCCTTGCCCAGTGCATCATGGGAACAGGGCAGACTAAACTACCAAGCCAATTCTTCACCAGAAAGGAGACAAGCTACCGGGGACCGGTTTCTGGCATTTCAGCCGTCTTCGGCGCGGCTTGCTTGAATCCTGATGGTGCAGTGAGAAAGGGACTCATGTCTGAGTATACCCTGCCACACCTATAGTGGCCAAAAACGATTCAGAAAAGGGGGTGGTGATGAACAGAGTGTCTGAATTAAGCAGACCACTCTTACCCAGTTCAAAGATCAGGGCTTGATCCATCACCGTTATTTATCTCACTGCACCATCCCAGCTCAGAACCTGGCTATATGCAAATCAGTCTGTCCCTGGCCCAGTGCATCATGGGAACAGGGCAGACTAAACTACCAAGCCAATTCTTCACCAGAAAGGAGACAAGCTACCGGGGACCGGTTTCTGGCATTTCAGCCGTCTTCGGCCCAGCTTGCTTGAATCCTGATGGTGCAGTGAGAAAGGGACTCACGTCTGAGTATACCCTGCCACACCTATAGTGGCCAAAAACGATTCAGAAAAGGGGGTGGTGATGAACAGAGTGTCTAAATTAAGCAGACCACTCTTACCCAGTCCAAAGATCAGGGCTTTATCCATCACCGTTATTTATCTCACTGCACCATCCCAGCTCAGAACCTGGCTATATGCAAATCAGTCTGTCCCTGGCCCAGTGCATCATGGGAACAGGGCAGACTAAACTACCAAGCCAATTCTTCACCAGAAAGGAGACAAGCTACCGGGGACCGGTTTCTGGCATTTCAGCCGTCTTCGGCCCGGCTTGCTTGAATCCTGATGGTGCAGTGAGAAAGGGACTCATGTCTGAGTATACCCTGCCACACCTATAGTGGCCAAAAACGATTCAGAAAAGGGGGTGGTGATGAACAGAGTGTCTGAATTAAGCAGACCACTCTTACCCAGTCCAAAGATCAGGGCTTGATCCATCACCGTTATTTATCTCACTGCACCATCCCAGCTCAGAACCTGGCTATATGCAAATCAGTCTGTCCCTGGCCCAGTGCATCATGGGAAAAGGGCAGACTAAACTACCAAGCCAATTCTTCACCAGAAAGGAGACAAGCTATCGGGGACCGGTTTCTGGCATTTAAGCCGTCTTCGGCCCGGCTTGCTTGAATCCTGATGGTGTAGTGAGAAAGGGACTCATGTCTGAGTATACCCTGTCACACCTAAAGTGGCCAAAAACGATTCAGAAAAGGGGGTGGTGATGAACAGAGTGTCTGAATTAAGCAGACCACTCTTACCCAGTCCAAAGATCAGGGCTTGATCCATCACCGTTATTTATCTCACTGCACCATCCCAGCTCAGAACCTGGCTATATGCAAATCAGTCTGTCCCTGGCCCAGTGCATCATGGGAACAGGGCAGACTAAACTGCCAAGCCAATTCTTCACCAGAAAGGAGACAAGCTACCGGGGACCGGTTTCTGGCATTTCAGCCGTCTTCGGCCCGGCTTGCTTGAATCCTGATGGTGCAGTGAGAAAGGGACTCATGTCTGAGTATACCCTGCCACACCTATAGTGGCCAAAAACAATTCAGAAAAGGGGGTGGTGATGAACAGAGTGTCTGAATTAAGCAGACCACTCTTACCAAGTCCAAAGATCAGGGCTTGATCTATCACCGTTATTTATCTCACTGCACCATCCCAGCTCAGAACCTGGCTATATGCAAATCAGTCTGTCCCTGGCCCAGTGCATCATGGGAACAGGGCAGACTAAATTACCAAGCCAATTCTTTCACCAGAAAGGAGACAAGCTACCGGGGACCAGTTTCTGGCATTTCGGCCGTCTTCGGCCCGGCTTGCTTGAATCCTGATGGTGCAGTGAGAAAGGGACTCATGTCTGAGTATACCCTGCCACACCTATAGTGGCCAAAAACGATTCAGAAAAGGGGGTGGTGATGAACAGAGTGTCTGAATTAAGCAGACCACTCTTACCCAGTCCAAAGATCAGGGCTTGATCCATCACCGTTATTTATCTCACTGCACCATCCCAGCTCAGAACCTGGCTATATGCAAATCAGTCTGTCCCTGGCCCAGTGCATCATGGGAACAGGGCAGACTAAACTGCCAAGCCAATTCTTCACCAGAAAGGAGACAAGCTACCGGGGACCGGTTTCTGGCATTTCAGCCGTCTTCGGCCCGGCTTGCTTGAATCCTGATGGTGCAGTGAGAAAGGGACTCATGTCTGAGTATACCCTGCCACACCTATAGTGGCCAAAAACGATTCAGAAAAGGGGGTGGTGATGAACAGAGTGTCTGAATTAAGCAGACCACTCTTACCCAGTCCATTGATCAGGGCTTGATCCATCACCGTTATTTATCTCACTGCACCATCCCAGCTCAGAACCTGGCTATATGCAAATCAGTCTGTCCCTTGCCCAGTGCATCATGGGAACAGGGCAGACTAAACTGCCAAGCCAATTCTTCACCAGAAAGGAGACAAGCTACCGGGGACCGGTTTCTGGCATTTCAGCCGTCTTCGGCCCGGCTTGCTTGAATCCTGATGGTGCAGTGAGAAAGGGACTCATGTCTGAGTATACCCTGCCACACCTATAGTGGCCAAAAACAATTCAGAAAAGGGGGTGGTGATGAACAGAGTGTCTGAATTAAGCAGACCACTCTTACCAAGTCCAAAGATCAGGGCTTGATCTATCACCGTTATTTATCTCACTGCACCATCCCAGCTCAGAACCTGGCTATATGCAAATCAGTCTGTCCCTGGCCCAGTGCATCATGGGAACAGGGCAGACTAAATTACCAAGCCAATTCTTTCACCAGAAAGGAGACAAGCTACCGGGGACCAGTTTCTGGCATTTCGGCCGTCTTCGGCCCGGCTTGCTTGAATCCTGATGGTGCAGTGAGAAAGGGACTCATGTCTGAGTATACCCTGCCACACCTATAGTGGCCAAAAACGATTCAGAAAAGGGGGTGGTGATGAACAGAGTGTCTGAATTAAGCAGACCACTCTTACCCAGTCCAAAGATCAGGGCTTGATCCATCACCGTTATTTATCTCACTGCACCATCCCAGCTCAGAACCTGGCTATATGCAAATCAGTCTGTCCCTGGCCCAGTGCATCATGGGAACAGGGCAGACTAAACTGCCAAGCCAATTCTTCACCAGAAAGGAGACAAGCTACCGGGGACCGGTTTCTGGCATTTCAGCCGTCTTCGGCCCGGCTTGCTTGAATCCTGATGGTGCAGTGAGAAAGGGACTCATGTCTGAGTATACCCTGCCACACCTATAGTGGCCAAAAACGATTCAGAAAAGGGGGTGGTGATGAACAGAGTGTCTGAATTAAGCAGACCACTCTTACCCAGTCCATTGATCAGGGCTTGATCCATCACCGTTATTTATCTCACTGCACCATCCCAGCTCAGAACCTGGCTATATGCAAATCAGTCTGTCCCTTGCCCAGTGCATCATGGGAACAGGGCAGACTAAACTACCAAGCCAATTCTTCACCAGAAAGGAGACAAGATACCGGGGACTGGTTTCTGGCATTTCAGCCGTCTTCGGCCCGGCTTGCTTGAATCCTGATGGTGCAGTGAGAAAGGGACTCATGTCTGAGTATACCCTGCCACACCTATAGTGGCCAAAAACAATTCAGAAAAGGGGGTGGTGATGAACAGAGTGTCTGAATTAAGCAGACCACTCTCACCCAGTCCAAAGATCAGGGCTTGGTCCATCACCGTTATTTATCTCACTGCACCATCCCAGCTCAGAACCTGGCTATATGCAAATCAGTTTGTCCCTGGCCCAGTGCATCATGGGAACAGGGCAAACTAAACTACCAAGCCAATTCTTCACCAGAAAGGAGACAAGCTACCGGGGACCGGTTTCTGGCATTTCAGCCGTCTTCGGCCCGGCTTGCTTGAATCCTGATGGTGCAGTGAGAAAGGGACTCATGTCTGAGTATACCCTGCCACACCTATAGTGGCCAAAAACGATTCAGAAAAGGGGATGGTGATGAACAGAGTGTCTGAATTAAGCAGACCACTCTTACCCAGTTCAAAGATCAGGGCTTGATCCATCACCGTTATTTATCTCACTGCACAATCCCAGCTCAGAACCTGGCTATATGCAAATCAGTCTGTCCCTGGCCCAGTGCATCATGGGAACAGGGCAGACTAAACTACCAAGCCAATTCTTCACCAGAAAGGAGACAAGCTACCGGGGACCGGTTTCTGGCATTTCAGCCGTCTTCGGCCCGGCTTGCTTGAATCCTGATGGTGCAGTGAGAAAGGGACTCATGTCTGAGTATACCCTGCCACACCTATAGTGGCCAAAAACGATTCAGAAAAGGGGGTGGTGATGAACAGAGTGTCTGAATTAATCAGACCACTCTTACCCAGTCCAAAGATCAGGGCTTGATCCATCACCGTTATTTATCTCACTGCACCATCCCAGCTCAGAACCTGGCTATATGCAAATCAGTCTGTCCCTGGCCCAGTGCATCATGGGAACAGGGCAGACTAAACTACCAAGCCAATTCTTCACCAGAAAGGAGACAAGCTACCGGGGACCGGTTTCTGGCATTTCAGCTGTCTTCCGCCCGTCTTGCTTGAATCCTGATGGTGCAGTGAGAAAGGGACTCATGTCTGAGTATACCCTGCCACACCTATAGTGGCCAAAAACGATTCAGAAAAAGGGGTGGTGATGAACAGAGTGTCTGAATTAAGCAGACCACTCTTACCCAGTCCAAAGATCAGGGCTTGATCCATCACCGTTATTTATCTCACTGCACCATACCAGCTCAGAACCTGGCTATATGCAAATCAGTCTGTCCCTGGCCCAGTGCATCATGGGAACAGGGCAGACTAAACTACCAAGCCAATTCTTCACCAGAAAGGAGACAAGCTATCGGGGACCGGTTTCTGGCATTTAAGCCGTCTTCGGCCCGGCTTGCTTGAATCCTGATGGTGTAGTGAGAAAGGGACTCATGTCTGAGTATACCCTGTCACACCTATAGTGGCCAAAAACGATTCAGAAAAGGGGGTGGTGATGAACAGAGTGTCTGAATTAAGCAGACCACTCTTACCCAGTCCAAAGATCAGGGCTTGATCCATCACCGTTATTTATCCCACTGCACCATCCCAGCTCAGAACCTGGCTATATGCAAATCAGTCTGTCCCTGGCCCAGTGCATCATGGGAACAGGGCAGACTAAACTGCCAAGCCAATTCTTCACCTGAAAGGAGACAAGCTACCGGGGACCGGTTTCTGGCATTTCAGCCGTCTTCGGCCCGGCTTGCTTGAATCCTGATGGTGCAGTGAGAAAGGGACTCATGTCTGAGTATACCCTGCCACACCTATAGTGGCCAAAAACAATTCAGAAAAGGGGGTGGTGATGAACAGAGTGTCTGAATTAAGCAGACCACTCTTACCAAGTCCAAAGATCAGGGCTTGATCCATCACCGTTATTTATCTCACTGCACCATCCCAGCTCAGAACCTGGCTATATGCAAATCAGTCTGTCCCTGGCCCAGTGCATCATGGGAACAGGGCAGACTAAATTACCAAGCCAATTCTTTCACCAGAAAGGAGACAAGCTACCGAGGATCAGTTTCTGGCATTTCGGCCGTCTTCGGCCCGGCTTGCTTGAATCCTGATGGTGCAGTGAGAAAGGGACTCATGTCTGAGTATACCCTGCCACACCTATAGTGGCCAAAAACGATTCAGAAAAGGGGGTGGTGATGAACAGAGTGTCTGAATTAAGCAGACCACTCTTACCCAGTCCAAAGATCAGGGCTTGATCCATCACCGTTATTTATCTCACTGCACCATCCCAGCTCAGAACCTGGCTATATGCAAATCAGTCTGTCCCTGGCCCAGTGCATCATGGGAACAGGGCAGACTAAACTGCCAAGCCAATTCTTCACCAGAAAGGAGACAAGCTACCGGGGACCGGTTTCTGGCATTTCAGCCGTCTTCGGCCCGGCTTGCTTGAATCCTGATGGTGCAGTGAGAAAGGGACTCATGTCTGAGTATACCCTGCCACACCTATAGTGGCCAAAAACGATTCAGAAAAGGGGGTGGTGATGAACAGAGTGTCTGAATTAAGCAGACCACTCTTACCCAGTCCAAAGATCAGGGCTTGATCCATCACCGTTATTTATCTCACTGCACCATCCCAGCTCAGAACCTGGCTATATGCAAATCAGTCTGTCCCTGGCCCAGTGCATCATGGGAACAGGGCAGACTAAACTACCAAGCCAATTCTTCACCAGAAAGGAGACAAGCTATCGGGGACCGGTTTCTGGCATTTAAGCCGTCTTCGGCCCGGCTTGCTTGAATCCTGATGGTGTAGTGAGAAAGGGACTCATGTCTGAGTATACCCTGCCACACCTATAGTGGCCAAAAACGATTCAGAAAAGGGGGTGGTGATGAACAGAGTGTCTGAATTAAGCAGACCACTCTTACCCAGTCCAAAGATCAGGGCTTGATCCATCACCGTTATTTATCTCACTGCACCATCCCAGCTCAGAACCTAGCTATATGCAAATCAGTCTGTCCCTGGCCCAGTGCATCATGGGAACAGGACAGACTAAACTACCAAGCCAATTCTTCACCAGAAAGGAGACAAGCTACCGGGGACCGGTTTCTGGCATTTCAGCCGTCTTCGGCCCGGCTTGCTTGAATCCTGATGGTGCAGTGAGAAAGGGACTCATGTCTGAGTATACCCTTCCACACCTATAGTGGCCAAAAACGATTCAGAAAAGGGGGTGGTGATGAACAGAGTGTCTGAATTAAGCAGACCACTCTTACCCAGTCCAAAGATCAGGGCTTGATCCATCACCGTTATTTATCTCACTGCACCATCCCAACTCAGAACCTAGCTATATGCAAATCAGTCTGTCGCTGGCCCAATGCATCATGGGAACAGGGCAGACTAAAATACCAAGCCAATTCTTCACCAGAAAGGAGACAAGCTACCGGGGACCGGTTTCTAGCATTTCAGCCGTCTTCGGCCCGGCTTGCTTGAATCCTGATGGTGCAGTGAGAAAGGGACTCATGTCTGAGTATACCCTGCCACACCTATAGTGGCCAAAAACGATTCAGAAAAGGGGGTGGTGATGAACAGAGTGGCTAAATTAAGCAGACCACTCTTACCCAGTCCAAAGATCAGGGCTTGATCCATCACCGTGATTTATCTCACTGCACCATCCCAGCTCAGAACCTGGCTATATGCAAATCAGTCTGTCCCTGGCCCAGTGCATCATGGGAACAGGGCAGACTAAACTGCCAAGCCAATTCTTCACCAGAAAGGAGACAAGCTACCGGGGACCGGTTTCTGGCATTTCAGCCGTCTTCGGCCCGGCTTGCTTGAATCCTGATGGTGCAGTGAGAAAGGGACTCATGTCTGAGTATACCCTGCCACACCTATAGTGGCCAAAAACGATTCAGAAAAGGGGGTGGTGATGAACAGAGTGTCTGAATTAAGCAGACCACTCTTACCCAGTCCAATGATCAGGGCTTGATCCATCACCGTTATTTATCTCACTGCACCATCCCAGCTCAGAACCTGGCTATATGCAAATCAGTCTGTCCCTGGCCCAGTGCATCATGGGAACAGGGCAGACTAAACTACCAAGCCAATTCTTCACCAGAAAGGAGACAAGCTCCTGGGGACCAGTTTCTGGCATTTCAGCCGTCTTCGGCCCGGCTTGCTTGAATCCTGATGGTGCAGTGAGAAAGGGACTCATGTCTGAGTATCCCCTGCCACACCTATAGTGGCCAAAAACGATTCAGAAAAGGGGGTGGTGATGAACAGAGTGTCTGAATTAAGCAGACCACTCTTACCCAGTCCAAAGATCAGGGCTTGATCCATCACCGTTATTTATCTCACTGCACCATCCCAGCTCAGAACCTGGCTATATGCAAATCAATCTGTCCCTGGCCCAGTGCATCATGGGAACAGGGCAGACGAAACTGCCAAGCCAATTCTTCACCAGAAAGGAGACAAGCTACCGGGGACCGGTTTCTGGCATTTCAGCCATCTTCGGCCCGGCTTGCTTGAATCCTGATGGTGTAGTGAGAAAGGGACTCATGTCTGAGTATACCCTGTCACA
Source organism: Lissotriton vulgaris (assembly GCF_964263255.1). Taxonomy (NCBI): domain Eukaryota; kingdom Metazoa; phylum Chordata; class Amphibia; order Caudata; family Salamandridae; genus Lissotriton; species Lissotriton vulgaris. Next base: position 1,468,053,385 of record NC_141695.1, read on the forward strand.
CCTAAAGTGGCCAAAAACGATTCAGAAAAGGGGGTGGTGATGAACAGAGTGTCTGAATTAAGCAGACCACTCTTACCCAGTCCAATGATCAGGGCTTGATCCATCACCGTTATTTATCTCACTGCACCATCCCAGCTCAGAACCTGGCTATATGCAAATCAGTCTGTCCCTGGCCCAGTGCATCATGGGAACAGGGCAGACTAAACTACCAAGCCAATTCTTCACCAGAAAGGAGACAAGCTCCCGGGGACCAGTTTCTGGCATTTCAGCCGTCTTCGGCCCGGCTTGCTTGAATCCTGATGGTGCAGTGAGAAAGGGACTCATGTCTGAGTATCCCCTGCCACACCTATAGTGGCCAAAAACGATTCAGAAAAGGGGGTGGTGATGAACAGAGTGTCTGAATTAAGCAGACCACTCTTACCCAGTCCAAAGATCAGGGCTTGATCCATCACCGTTATTTATCTCACTGCACCATCCCAGCTCAGAACCTGGCTATATGCAAATCAGTCTGTCCCTGGCCCAGTGCATCATGGGAACAGGGCAGACGAAACTGCCAAGCCAATTCTTCACCAGAAAGGAGACAAGCTACCGGGGACCGGTTTCTGGCATTTCAGCCATCTTCGGCCCGGCTTGCTTGAATCCTGATGGTGCAGTGAGAAAGGGACCCATGTCTCAGTATACCCTGCCACACCTATAGTGGCCAAAAACAATTCAGAAAAGGGGGTGGTGATGAACAGAGTGTCTGAATTAAGCAGACCACTCTTACCCAGTCCAAAGATCAGGGCTTGGTCCATCACCGTTATTTATCTCACTGCACCATCCCAGCTCAGAACCTAGCTATATGCAAATCAGTCTGTCCCTTGCCCAGTGCATCATGGGAACAGGGCAGACTAAACTACCAAGCCAATTCTTCACCAGAAAGGAGACAAGCTACCGGGGACCGGTTTCTGGCATTTCAGCCGTCTTCGGCGCGGCTTGCTTGAATCCTGATGGTGCAGTGAGAAAGGGACTCATGTCTGAGTATACCCTGCCACACCTATAGTGGCCAAAAACGATTCAGAAAAGGGGGTGGTGATGAACAGAGTGTCTGAATTAAGCAGACCACTCTTACCCAGTTCAAAGATCAGGGCTTGATCCATCACCGTTATTTATCTCACTGCACCATCCCAGCTCAGAACCTGGCTATATGCAAATCAGTCTGTCCCTGGCCCAGTGCATCATGGGAACAGGGCAGACTAAACTACCAAGCCAATTCTTCACCAGAAAGGAGACAAGCTACCGGGGACCGGTTTCTGGCATTTCAGCCGTCTTCGGCCCAGCTTGCTTGAATCCTGATGGTGCAGTGAGAAAGGGACTCACGTCTGAGTATACCCTGCCACACCTATAGTGGCCAAAAACGATTCAGAAAAGGGGGTGGTGATGAACAGAGTGTCTAAATTAAGCAGACCACTCTTACCCAGTCCAAAGATCAGGGCTTTATCCATCACCGTTATTTATCTCACTGCACCATCCCAGCTCAGAACCTGGCTATATGCAAATCAGTCTGTCCCTGGCCCAGTGCATCATGGGAACAGGGCAGACTAAACTACCAAGCCAATTCTTCACCAGAAAGGAGACAAGCTACCGGGGACCGGTTTCTGGCATTTCAGCCGTCTTCGGCCCGGCTTGCTTGAATCCTGATGGTGCAGTGAGAAAGGGACTCATGTCTGAGTATACCCTGCCACACCTATAGTGGCCAAAAACGATTCAGAAAAGGGGGTGGTGATGAACAGAGTGTCTGAATTAAGCAGACCACTCTTACCCAGTCCAAAGATCAGGGCTTGATCCATCACCGTTATTTATCTCACTGCACCATCCCAGCTCAGAACCTGGCTATATGCAAATCAGTCTGTCCCTGGCCCAGTGCATCATGGGAAAAGGGCAGACTAAACTACCAAGCCAATTCTTCACCAGAAAGGAGACAAGCTATCGGGGACCGGTTTCTGGCATTTAAGCCGTCTTCGGCCCGGCTTGCTTGAATCCTGATGGTGTAGTGAGAAAGGGACTCATGTCTGAGTATACCCTGTCACACCTAAAGTGGCCAAAAACGATTCAGAAAAGGGGGTGGTGATGAACAGAGTGTCTGAATTAAGCAGACCACTCTTACCCAGTCCAAAGATCAGGGCTTGATCCATCACCGTTATTTATCTCACTGCACCATCCCAGCTCAGAACCTGGCTATATGCAAATCAGTCTGTCCCTGGCCCAGTGCATCATGGGAACAGGGCAGACTAAACTGCCAAGCCAATTCTTCACCAGAAAGGAGACAAGCTACCGGGGACCGGTTTCTGGCATTTCAGCCGTCTTCGGCCCGGCTTGCTTGAATCCTGATGGTGCAGTGAGAAAGGGACTCATGTCTGAGTATACCCTGCCACACCTATAGTGGCCAAAAACAATTCAGAAAAGGGGGTGGTGATGAACAGAGTGTCTGAATTAAGCAGACCACTCTTACCAAGTCCAAAGATCAGGGCTTGATCTATCACCGTTATTTATCTCACTGCACCATCCCAGCTCAGAACCTGGCTATATGCAAATCAGTCTGTCCCTGGCCCAGTGCATCATGGGAACAGGGCAGACTAAATTACCAAGCCAATTCTTTCACCAGAAAGGAGACAAGCTACCGGGGACCAGTTTCTGGCATTTCGGCCGTCTTCGGCCCGGCTTGCTTGAATCCTGATGGTGCAGTGAGAAAGGGACTCATGTCTGAGTATACCCTGCCACACCTATAGTGGCCAAAAACGATTCAGAAAAGGGGGTGGTGATGAACAGAGTGTCTGAATTAAGCAGACCACTCTTACCCAGTCCAAAGATCAGGGCTTGATCCATCACCGTTATTTATCTCACTGCACCATCCCAGCTCAGAACCTGGCTATATGCAAATCAGTCTGTCCCTGGCCCAGTGCATCATGGGAACAGGGCAGACTAAACTGCCAAGCCAATTCTTCACCAGAAAGGAGACAAGCTACCGGGGACCGGTTTCTGGCATTTCAGCCGTCTTCGGCCCGGCTTGCTTGAATCCTGATGGTGCAGTGAGAAAGGGACTCATGTCTGAGTATACCCTGCCACACCTATAGTGGCCAAAAACGATTCAGAAAAGGGGGTGGTGATGAACAGAGTGTCTGAATTAAGCAGACCACTCTTACCCAGTCCATTGATCAGGGCTTGATCCATCACCGTTATTTATCTCACTGCACCATCCCAGCTCAGAACCTGGCTATATGCAAATCAGTCTGTCCCTTGCCCAGTGCATCATGGGAACAGGGCAGACTAAACTGCCAAGCCAATTCTTCACCAGAAAGGAGACAAGCTACCGGGGACCGGTTTCTGGCATTTCAGCCGTCTTCGGCCCGGCTTGCTTGAATCCTGATGGTGCAGTGAGAAAGGGACTCATGTCTGAGTATACCCTGCCACACCTATAGTGGCCAAAAACAATTCAGAAAAGGGGGTGGTGATGAACAGAGTGTCTGAATTAAGCAGACCACTCTTACCAAGTCCAAAGATCAGGGCTTGATCTATCACCGTTATTTATCTCACTGCACCATCCCAGCTCAGAACCTGGCTATATGCAAATCAGTCTGTCCCTGGCCCAGTGCATCATGGGAACAGGGCAGACTAAATTACCAAGCCAATTCTTTCACCAGAAAGGAGACAAGCTACCGGGGACCAGTTTCTGGCATTTCGGCCGTCTTCGGCCCGGCTTGCTTGAATCCTGATGGTGCAGTGAGAAAGGGACTCATGTCTGAGTATACCCTGCCACACCTATAGTGGCCAAAAACGATTCAGAAAAGGGGGTGGTGATGAACAGAGTGTCTGAATTAAGCAGACCACTCTTACCCAGTCCAAAGATCAGGGCTTGATCCATCACCGTTATTTATCTCACTGCACCATCCCAGCTCAGAACCTGGCTATATGCAAATCAGTCTGTCCCTGGCCCAGTGCATCATGGGAACAGGGCAGACTAAACTGCCAAGCCAATTCTTCACCAGAAAGGAGACAAGCTACCGGGGACCGGTTTCTGGCATTTCAGCCGTCTTCGGCCCGGCTTGCTTGAATCCTGATGGTGCAGTGAGAAAGGGACTCATGTCTGAGTATACCCTGCCACACCTATAGTGGCCAAAAACGATTCAGAAAAGGGGGTGGTGATGAACAGAGTGTCTGAATTAAGCAGACCACTCTTACCCAGTCCATTGATCAGGGCTTGATCCATCACCGTTATTTATCTCACTGCACCATCCCAGCTCAGAACCTGGCTATATGCAAATCAGTCTGTCCCTTGCCCAGTGCATCATGGGAACAGGGCAGACTAAACTACCAAGCCAATTCTTCACCAGAAAGGAGACAAGATACCGGGGACTGGTTTCTGGCATTTCAGCCGTCTTCGGCCCGGCTTGCTTGAATCCTGATGGTGCAGTGAGAAAGGGACTCATGTCTGAGTATACCCTGCCACACCTATAGTGGCCAAAAACAATTCAGAAAAGGGGGTGGTGATGAACAGAGTGTCTGAATTAAGCAGACCACTCTCACCCAGTCCAAAGATCAGGGCTTGGTCCATCACCGTTATTTATCTCACTGCACCATCCCAGCTCAGAACCTGGCTATATGCAAATCAGTTTGTCCCTGGCCCAGTGCATCATGGGAACAGGGCAAACTAAACTACCAAGCCAATTCTTCACCAGAAAGGAGACAAGCTACCGGGGACCGGTTTCTGGCATTTCAGCCGTCTTCGGCCCGGCTTGCTTGAATCCTGATGGTGCAGTGAGAAAGGGACTCATGTCTGAGTATACCCTGCCACACCTATAGTGGCCAAAAACGATTCAGAAAAGGGGATGGTGATGAACAGAGTGTCTGAATTAAGCAGACCACTCTTACCCAGTTCAAAGATCAGGGCTTGATCCATCACCGTTATTTATCTCACTGCACAATCCCAGCTCAGAACCTGGCTATATGCAAATCAGTCTGTCCCTGGCCCAGTGCATCATGGGAACAGGGCAGACTAAACTACCAAGCCAATTCTTCACCAGAAAGGAGACAAGCTACCGGGGACCGGTTTCTGGCATTTCAGCCGTCTTCGGCCCGGCTTGCTTGAATCCTGATGGTGCAGTGAGAAAGGGACTCATGTCTGAGTATACCCTGCCACACCTATAGTGGCCAAAAACGATTCAGAAAAGGGGGTGGTGATGAACAGAGTGTCTGAATTAATCAGACCACTCTTACCCAGTCCAAAGATCAGGGCTTGATCCATCACCGTTATTTATCTCACTGCACCATCCCAGCTCAGAACCTGGCTATATGCAAATCAGTCTGTCCCTGGCCCAGTGCATCATGGGAACAGGGCAGACTAAACTACCAAGCCAATTCTTCACCAGAAAGGAGACAAGCTACCGGGGACCGGTTTCTGGCATTTCAGCTGTCTTCCGCCCGTCTTGCTTGAATCCTGATGGTGCAGTGAGAAAGGGACTCATGTCTGAGTATACCCTGCCACACCTATAGTGGCCAAAAACGATTCAGAAAAAGGGGTGGTGATGAACAGAGTGTCTGAATTAAGCAGACCACTCTTACCCAGTCCAAAGATCAGGGCTTGATCCATCACCGTTATTTATCTCACTGCACCATACCAGCTCAGAACCTGGCTATATGCAAATCAGTCTGTCCCTGGCCCAGTGCATCATGGGAACAGGGCAGACTAAACTACCAAGCCAATTCTTCACCAGAAAGGAGACAAGCTATCGGGGACCGGTTTCTGGCATTTAAGCCGTCTTCGGCCCGGCTTGCTTGAATCCTGATGGTGTAGTGAGAAAGGGACTCATGTCTGAGTATACCCTGTCACACCTATAGTGGCCAAAAACGATTCAGAAAAGGGGGTGGTGATGAACAGAGTGTCTGAATTAAGCAGACCACTCTTACCCAGTCCAAAGATCAGGGCTTGATCCATCACCGTTATTTATCCCACTGCACCATCCCAGCTCAGAACCTGGCTATATGCAAATCAGTCTGTCCCTGGCCCAGTGCATCATGGGAACAGGGCAGACTAAACTGCCAAGCCAATTCTTCACCTGAAAGGAGACAAGCTACCGGGGACCGGTTTCTGGCATTTCAGCCGTCTTCGGCCCGGCTTGCTTGAATCCTGATGGTGCAGTGAGAAAGGGACTCATGTCTGAGTATACCCTGCCACACCTATAGTGGCCAAAAACAATTCAGAAAAGGGGGTGGTGATGAACAGAGTGTCTGAATTAAGCAGACCACTCTTACCAAGTCCAAAGATCAGGGCTTGATCCATCACCGTTATTTATCTCACTGCACCATCCCAGCTCAGAACCTGGCTATATGCAAATCAGTCTGTCCCTGGCCCAGTGCATCATGGGAACAGGGCAGACTAAATTACCAAGCCAATTCTTTCACCAGAAAGGAGACAAGCTACCGAGGATCAGTTTCTGGCATTTCGGCCGTCTTCGGCCCGGCTTGCTTGAATACTGATGGTGCAGTGAGAAAGGGACTCATGTCTGAGTATACCCTGCCACACCTATAGTGGCCAAAAACGATTCAGAAAAGGGGGTGGTGATGAACAGAGTGTCTGAATTAAGCAGACCACTCTTACCCAGTCCAAAGATCAGGGCTTGATCCATCACCGTTATTTATCTCACTGCACCATCCCAGCTCAGAACCTGGCTATATGCAAATCAGTCTGTCCCTGGCCCAGTGCATCATGGGAACAGGGCAGACTAAACTGCCAAGCCAATTCTTCACCAGAAAGGAGACAAGCTACCGGGGACCGGTTTCTGGCATTTCAGCCGTCTTCGGCCCGGCTTGCTTGAATCCTGATGGTGCAGTGAGAAAGGGACTCATGTCTGAGTATACCCTGCCACACCTATAGTGGCCAAAAACGATTCAGAAAAGGGGGTGGTGATGAACAGAGTGTCTGAATTAAGCAGACCACTCTTACCCAGTCCAAAGATCAGGGCTTGATCCATCACCGTTATTTATCTCACTGCACCATCCCAGCTCAGAACCTGGCTATATGCAAATCAGTCTGTCCCTGGCCCAGTGCATCATGGGAACAGGGCAGACTAAACTACCAAGCCAATTCTTCACCAGAAAGGAGACAAGCTATCGGGGACCGGTTTCTGGCATTTAAGCCGTCTTCGGCCCGGCTTGCTTGAATCCTGATGGTGTAGTGAGAAAGGGACTCATGTCTGAGTATACCCTGCCACACCTATAGTGGCCAAAAACGATTCAGAAAAGGGGGTGGTGATGAACAGAGTGTCTGAATTAAGCAGACCACTCTTACCCAGTCCAAAGATCAGGGCTTGATCCATCACCGTTATTTATCTCACTGCACCATCCCAGCTCAGAACCTAGCTATATGCAAATCAGTCTGTCCCTGGCCCAGTGCATCATGGGAACAGGACAGACTAAACTACCAAGCCAATTCTTCACCAGAAAGGAGACAAGCTACCGGGGACCGGTTTTTGGCATTTCAGCCGTCTTCGGCCCGGCTTGCTTGAATCCTGATGGTGCAGTGAGAAAGGGACTCATGTCTGAGTATACCCTTCCACACCTATAGTGGCCAAAAACGATTCAGAAAAGGGGGTGGTGATGAACAGAGTGTCTGAATTAAGCAGACCACTCTTACCCAGTCCAAAGATCAGGGCTTGATCCATCACCGTTATTTATCTCACTGCACCATCCCAACTCAGAACCTAGCTATATGCAAATCAGTCTGTCGCTGGCCCAATGCATCATGGGAACAGGGCAGACTAAAATACCAAGCCAATTCTTCACCAGAAAGGAGACAAGCTACCGGGGACCGGTTTCTAGCATTTCAGCCGTCTTCGGCCCGGCTTGCTTGAATCCTGATGGTGCAGTGAGAAAGGGACTCATGTCTGAGTATACCCTGCCACACCTATAGTGGCCAAAAACGATTCAGAAAAGGGGGTGGTGATGAACAGAGTGGCTAAATTAAGCAGACCACTCTTACCCAGTCCAAAGATCAGGGCTTGATCCATCACCGTGATTTATCTCACTGCACCATCCCAGCTCAGAACCTGGCTATATGCAAATCAGTCTGTCCCTGGCCCAGTGCATCATGGGAACAGGGCAGACTAAACTGCCAAGCCAATTCTTCACCAGAAAGGAGACAAGCTACCGGGGACCGGTTTCTGGCATTTCAGCCGTCTTCGGCCCGGCTTGCTTGAATCCTGATGGTGCAGTGAGAAAGGGACTCATGTCTGAGTATACCCTGCCACACCTATAGTGGCCAAAAACGATTCAGAAAAGGGGGTGGTGATGAACAGAGTGTCTGAATTAAGCAGACCACTCTTACCCAGTCCAATGATCAGGGCTTGATCCATCACCGTTATTTATCTCACTGCACCATCCCAGCTCAGAACCTGGCTATATGCAAATCAGTCTGTCCCTGGCCCAGTGCATCATGGGAACAGGGCAGACTAAACTACCAAGCCAATTCTTCACCAGAAAGGAGACAAGCTCCCGGGGACCAGTTTCTGGCATTTCAGCCGTCTTCGGCCCGGCTTGCTTGAATCCTGATGGTGCAGTGAGAAAGGGACTCATGTCTGAGTATCCCCTGCCACACCTATAGTGGCCAAAAACGATTCAGAAAAGGGGGTGGTGATGAACAGAGTGTCTGAATTAAGCAGACCACTCTTACCCAGTCCAAAGATCAGGGCTTGATCCATCACCGTTATTTATCTCACTGCACCATCCCAGCTCAGAACCTGGCTATATGCAAATCAATCTGTCCCTGGCCCAGTGCATCATGGGAACAGGGCAGACGAAACTGCCAAGCCAATTCTTCACCAGAAAGGAGACAAGCTACCGGGGACCGGTTTCTGGCATTTCAGCCATCTTCGGCCCGGCTTGCTTGAATCCTGATGGTGTAGTGAGAAAGGGACTCATGTCTGAGTATACCCTGTCACACCTAAAGTGGCCAAAAACGATTCAGAAAAGGGGGTGGTGATGAACAGAGTGTCTGAATTAAGCAGACCACTCTTACCCAGTCCAAAGATCAGGGCTTGATCCATCACCGTTATTTATCTCACTGCACCATCCCAGCTCAGAACCTGGCTATATGCAAATCAGTCTGTCCCTGGCCCAGTGCATCATGGGAACAGGGCAGACTAAACTGCCAAGCCAATTCTTCACCAGAAAGGAGACAAGCTACCGGGGACCGGTTTCTGGCATTTCAGCCGTCTTCGGCCCGGCTTGCTTGAATCCTGATGGTGCAGTGAGAAAGGGACTCATGTCTGAGTATACCCTGCCACACCTATAGTGGCCAAAAACAATTCAGAAAAGGGGGTGGTGATGAACAGAGTGTCTGAATTAAGCAGACCACTCTTACCAAGTCCAAAGATCAGGGCTTGATCTATCACCGTTATTTATCTCACTGCACCATCCCAGCTCAGAACCTGGCTATATGCAAATCAGTCTGTCCCTGTGCATCATGGGAACAGGGCAGACTAAATTACCAAGCCAATTCTTTCACCAGAAAGGAGACAAGCTACCGGGGACCAGTTTCTGGCATTTCGGCCGTCTTCGGCCCGGCTTGCTTGAATCCTGATGGTGCAGTGAGAAAGGGACTCATGTCTGAGTATACCCTGCCACACCTATAGTGGCCAAAAACGATTCAGAAAAGGGGGTGGTGATGAACAGAGTGTCTGAATTAAGCAGACCACTCTTACCCAGTCCAAAGATCAGGGCTTGATCCATCACCGTTATTTATCTCACTGCACCATCCCAGCTCAGAACCTGGCTATATGCAAATCAGTCTGTCCCTGGCCCAGTGCATCATGGGAACAGGGCAGACTAAACTGCCAAGCCAATTCTTCACCAGAAAGGAGACAAGCTACCGGGGACCGGTTTCTGGCATTTCAGCCGTCTTCGGCCCGGCTTGCTTGAATCCTGATGGTGCAGTGAGAAAGGGACTCATGTCTGAGTATACCCTGCCACACCTATAGTGGCCAAAAACGATTCAGAAAAGGGGGTGGTGATGAACAGAGTGTCTGAATTAAGCAGACCACTCTTACCCAGTCCATTGATCAGGGCTTGATCCATCACCGTTATTTATCTCACTGCACCATCCCAGCTCAGAACCTGGCTATATGCAAATCAGTCTGTCCCTTGCCCAGTGCATCATGGGAACAGGGCAGACTAAACTACCAAGCCAATTCTTCACCAGAAAGGAGACAAGATACCGGGGACTGGTTTCTGGCATTTCAGCCGTCTTCGGCCCGGCTTGCTTGAATCCTGATGGTGCAGTGAGAAAGGGACTCATGTCTGAGTATACCCTGCCACACCTATAGTGGCCAAAAACAATTCAGAAAAGGGGGTGGTGATGAACAGAGTGTCTGAATTAAGCAGACCACTCTCACCCAGTCCAAAGATCAGGGCTTGGTCCATCACCGTTATTTATCTCACTGCACCATCCCAGCTCAGAACCTGGCTATATGCAAATCAGTTTGTCCCTGGCCCAGTGCATCATGGGAACAGGGCAGACTAAACTACCAAGCCAATTCTTCACCAGAAAGGAGACAAGCTACCGGGGACCGGTTTCTGGCATTTCAGCCGTCTTCGGCCCGGCTTGCTTGAATCCTGATGGTGCAGTGAGAAAGGGACTCATGTCTGAGTATACCCTGCCACACCTATAGTGGCCAAAAACGATTCAGAAAAGGGGATGGTGATGAACAGAGTGTCTGAATTAAGCAGACCACTCTTACCCAGTTCAAAGATCAGGGCTTGATCCATCACCGTTATTTATCTCACTGCACAATCCCAGCTCAGAACCTGGCTATATGCAAATCAGTCTGTCCCTGGCCCAGTGCATCATGGGAACAGGGCAGACTAAACTACCAAGCCAATTCTTCACCAGAAAGGAGACAAGCTACCGGGGACCGGTTTCTGGCATTTCAGCCGTCTTCGGCCCGGCTTGCTTGAATCCTGATGGTGCAGTGAGAAAGGGACTCATGTCTGAGTATACCCTGCCACACCTATAGTGGCCAAAAACGATTCAGAAAAGGGGGTGGTGATGAACAGAGTGTCTGAATTAATCAGACCACTCTTACCCAGTCCAAAGATCAGGGCTTGATCCATCACCGTTATTTATCTCACTGCACCATCCCAGCTCAGAACCTGGCTATATGCAAATCAGTCTGTCCCTGGCCCAGTGCATCATGGGAACAGGGCAGACTAAACTACCAAGCCAATTCTTCACCAGAAAGGAGACAAGCTACCGGGGACCGGTTTCTGGCATTTCAGCTGTCTTCCGCCCGTCTTGCTTGAATCCTGATGGTGCAGTGAGAAAGGGACTCATGTCTGAGTATACCCTGCCACACCTATAGTGGCCAAAAACGATTCAGAAAAAGGGGTGGTGATGAACAGAGTGTCTGAATTAAGCAGACCACTCTTACCCAGTCCAAAGATCAGGGCTTGATCCATCACCGTTATTTATCTCACTGCACCATACCAGCTCAGAACCTGGCTATATGCAAATCAGTCTGTCCCTGGCCCAGTGCATCATGGGAACAGGGCAGACTAAACTACCAAGCCAATTCTTCACCAGAAAGGAGACAAGCTATCGGGGACCGGTTTCTGGCATTTAAGCCGTCTTCGGCCCGGCTTGCTTGAATCCTGATGGTGCAGTGAGAAAGGGACTCATGTCTGAGTATACCCTGCCACACCTATAGTGGCCAAAAACAATTCAGAAAAGGGGGTGGTGATGAACAGAGTGTCTGAATTAAGCAGACCACTCTTACCAAGTCCAAAGATCAGGGCTTGATCCATCACCGTTATTTATCTCACTGCACCATCCCAGCTCAGAACCTGGCTATATGCAAATCAGTCTGTCCCTGGCCCAGTGCATCATGGGAACAGGGCAGACTAAATTACCAAGCCAATTCTTTCACCAGAAAGGAGACAAGCTACCGGGGATCAGTTTCTGGCATTTTGGCCGTCTTCGGCCCGGCTTGCTTGAATCCTGATGGTGCAGTGAGAAAGGGACTCATGTCTGAGTATACCCTGCCACACCTATAGTGGCCAAAAACGATTCAGAAAAGGGGGTGGTGATGAACAGAGTGTCTGAATTAAGCAGACCACTCTTACCCAGTTCAAAGATCAGGGCTTGATCGATCACCGTTATTTATCTCACTGCACAATCCCAGCTCAGAACCTGGCTATATGCAAATCAGTCTGTCCCTGGCCCAGTGCATCATGGGAACAGGGCAGACTAAACTACCAAGCCAATTCTTCACCAGAAAGGAGACAAGCTACCGGGGACCGGTTTCTGGCATTTCAGCCGTCTTCGGCCCGGCTTGCTTGAATCCTGATGGTGCAGTGAGAAAGGGACTCATGTCTGAGTATACCCTGCCACACCTATAGTGGCCAAAAACGATTCAGAAAAGGGGGTGGTGATGAACAGAGTGTCTGAATTAATCAGACCACTCTTACCCAGTCCAAAGATCAGGGCTTGATCCATCACCGTTATTTATCTCACTGCACCATCCCAGCTCAGAACCTGGCTATATGCAAATCAGTCTGTCCCTGGCCCAGTGCATCATGGGAACAGGGCAGACTAAACTACCAAGCCAATTCTTCACCAGAAAGGAGACAAGCTACCGGGGACCGGTTTCTGGCATTTCAGCTGTCTTCCGCCCATCTTGCTTGAATCCTGATGGTGCAGTGAGAAAGGGACTCATGTCTGAGTATACCCTGCCACACCTATAGTGGCCAAAAACGATTCAGAAAAAGGGGTGGTGATGAACAGAGTGTCTGAATTAAGCAGACCACTCTTACCCAGTCCAAAGATCAGGGCTTGATCCATCACCGTTATTTATCTCACTGCACCATACCAGCTCAGAACCTGGCTATATGCAAATCAGTCTGTCCCTGGCCCAGTGCATCATGGGAACAGGGCAGACTAAACTACCAAGCCAATTCTTCACCAGAAAGGAGACAAGCTATCGGGGACCGGTTTCTGGCATTTAAGCCGTCTTCGGCCCGGCTTGCTTGAATCCTGATGGTGTAGTGAGAAAGGGACTCATGTCTGAGTATACCCTGTCACACCTATAGTGGCCAAAAACTATTCAGAAAAGGGGGTGGTGATGAACAGAGTGTCTGAATTAAGCAGACCACTCTTACCCAGTCCAAAGATCAGGGCTTGATCCATCACCGTTATTTATCTCACTGCACCATCCCAGCTCAGAACCTGGCTATATGCAAATCAGTCTGTCCCTGGCCCAGTGCATCATGGGAACAGGGCAGACTAAACTGCCAAGCCAATTCTTCACCTGAAAGGAGACAAGCTACCGGGGACCGGTTTCTGGCATTTCAGCCGTCTTCGGCCCGGCTTGCTTGAATCCTGATGGTGCAGTGAGAAAGGGACTCATGTCTGAGTATACCCTGCCACACCTATAGTGGCCAAAAACAATTCAGAAAAGGGGGTGGTGATGAACAGAGTGTCTGAATTAAGCAGACCACTCTTACCAAGTCCAAAGATCAGGGCTTGATCCATCACCGTTATTTATCTCACTGCACCATCCCAGCTCAGAACCTGGCTATATGCAAATCAGTCTGTCCCTGGCCCAGTGCATCATGGGAACAGGGCAGACTAAATTACCAAGCCAATTCTTTCACCAGAAAGGAGACAAGCTACCGGGGATCAGTTTCTGGCATTTCGGCCGTCTTCGGCCCGGCTTGCTTGAATCCTGATGGTGCAGTGAGAAAGGGACTCATGTCTGAGTATACCCTGCCACACCTATAGTGGCCAAAAACGATTCAGAAAAGGGAGTGGTGATGAACAGAGTGTCTGAATTAAGCAGACCACTCTTACCCAGTCCAAAGATCAGGGCTTGATCCATCACCGTTATTTATCTCACTGCACCATCCCAGCTCAGAACCTGGCTATATGCAAATCAGTCTGTCCCTGGCCCAGTGCATCATGGGAACAGGGCAGACTAAACTACCAAGCCAATTCTTCACCAGAAAGGAGACAAGCTATCGGGGACCGGTTTCTGGCATTTAAGCCGTCTTCGGCCCGGCTTGCTTGAATCCTGATGGTGTAGTGAGAAAGGGACTCATGTCTGAGTATACCCTGTCACACCTAAAGTGGCCAAAAACGATTCAGAAAAGGGGGTGGTGATGGACAGAGTGTCTGAATTAAGCAGACCACTCTTACCCAGTCCAAAGATCAGGGCTTGATCCATCACCGTTATTTATCTCACTGCACCATCCCAGCTCAGAACCTGGCTATATGCAAATCAGTCTGTCCCTGGCCCAGTGCATCATGGGAACAGGGCAGACTAAACTGCCAAGCCAATTCTTCACCAGAAAGGAGACAAGCTACCGGGGACCGGTTTCTGGCATTTCAGCCGTCTTCGGCCCGGCTTGCTTGAATCCTGATGGTGCAGTGAGAAAGGGACTCATGTCTGAGTATACCCTGCCACACCTATAGTGGCCAAAACAATTCAGAAAAGGGGGTGGTGATGAACAGAGTGTCTGAATTAAGCAGACCACTCTTACCAAGTCCAAAGATCAGGGCTTGATCCATCACCGTTATTTATCTCACTGCACCATCCCAGCTCAGAACCTGGCTATATGCAAATCAGTCTGTCCCTGGCCCAGTGCATCATGGGAACAGGGCAGACTAAATTACCAAGCCAATTCTTTCACCAGAAAGGAGACAAGCTACCGGGGACCAGTTTCTGGCATTTCGGCCGTCTTCGGCCCGGCTTGCTTGAATCCTGATGGTGCAGTGAGAAAGGGACTCATGTCTGAGTATACCCTGCCACACCTATAGTGGCCAAAAACGATTCAGAAAAGGGGGTGGTGATGAACAGAGTGTCTGAATTAAGCAGACCACTCTTACCCAGTCCAAAGATCAGGGCTTGATCCATCACCGTTATTTATCTCACTGCACCATCCCAGCTCAGAACCTGGCTATATGCAAATCAGTCTGTCCCTGGCCCAGTGCATCATGGGAACAGGGCAGACTAAACTGCCAAGCCAATTCTTCACCAGAAAGGAGACAAGCTACCGGGGACCGGTTTTTGGCATTTCAGCCGTCTTCGGCCCGGCTTGCTTGAATCCTGATGGTGCAGTGAGAAAGGGACTCATGTCTGAGTATACCCTGCCACACCTATAGTGGCCAAAAACGATTCAGAAAAGGGGGTGGTGATGAACAGAGTGTCTGAATTAAGCAGACCACTCTTACCCAGTCCATTGATCAGGGCTTGATCCATCACCGTTATTTATCTCACAGCACCATCCCAGCTCAGAACTTGGCTATATGCAAATCAGTCTGTCCCTTGCCCAGTGCATCATGGGAACAGGGCAGACTAAACTACCAAGCCAATTCTTCACCAGAAAGGAGACAAGCTACCGGGGACCGGTTTCTGGCATTTCAGCCGTCTTCGGCCCGGCTTGCTTGAATCCTGATGGTGCAGTGAGAAAGGGACTCATGTCTGAGTATACCCTGCCACACCTATAGTGGCCAAAAACGATTCAGAAAAGGGGGTGGTGATGAACAGAGTGTCTGAATTAAGCAGACCACTCTTACCCAGTCCAAAGATCAGGGCTTGATCCATCACCATTATTTATCTCACTGCACCATCCCAGCTCAGAACCTGGCTATATGCAAATCAGTCTGTCCCTGGCCCAGTGCATCATGGGAACAGGGCAGACTAAACTACCAAGCCAATTCTTCACCAGAAAGGAGACAAGCTACCGGGGACCGGTTTCTGGCATTTCAGCCGTCTTCGGCCCGGCTTGCTTGAATCCTGATGGTGCAGTGAGAAAGGGACTCATGTCTGAGTATACCCTGCCACACCTATAGTGGCCAAAAACGATTCAGAAAAGGGGGTGGTGATGAACAGAGTGTCTGAATTAAGCAGACCACTCTTACCCAGTCCAAAGATCAGGGCTTGATCCATCACCGTTATTTATCTCACTGCACCATCCCAGCTCAGAACCTGGCTCTATGCAAATCAGTCTGTCCCTGGCCCAGTGCATCATGGGAATAGGGCAGACTAAACTACCAAGCCAATTCTTCACCAGAAAGGAGACAAGCTACCGGGGAACAGTTTCTGAAATTTCAGCCGTCTTCGGCCCGGCTTGCTTGAATCCTGATGGTGCAGTGAGAAAGGGACTCATGTCTGAGTATACCCTGCCACACCTATAGTGGCCAAAAACGATATCAGAAAAGGGGGTGGTGATGAACAGAGTGTCTGAATTAAGCAGACCACTCTTACCCAGTCCAAAGATCAGGGCTTGATCCATCACCGTTATTTATCTCACTGCACCATCCCAGCTCAGAACCTGGCTATATGCAAATCAGTCTGTCCCTGGCCCAGTGCATCATGGGAACAGGGCAGACTAAACTACCAAGCCAATTCTTCACCAGAAAGGAGACAAGCTACCGGGGACCGGTTTCTGGCATTTCAGCCGTCTTCGGCCCGGCTTGCTTGAATCCTGATGGTGCAGTAAGAAAGGGACTCATGTCTGAGTATACCCTGCCACACCTATAGTGGCCAAAAACGATTCAGAAAAGGGGGTGGTGATGAACAGAGTGTCTGAATTAAGCAGACCACTCTTACCCAGTCCAAAGATCAGGGCTTGATCCATCACTGTTATTTATCTCACTGCACCATCCCAGCTCAGAACCTGGCTATATGCAAATCAGTCTGTCCCTGGCCCAGTGCATCATGGGAACAGGGCAGACTAAAATACCAAGCCAATTCTTCACCAGAAAGGAGACAAGCTACCGGGGACCGGTTTCTGGCATTTCAGCCGTCTTCGGCCCGGCTTGCTTGAATCCTGATGGTGCAGTGAGAAAGGGACTCATGTCTGAGTATACCCTGCCACACCTATAGTGGCCAAAAACGATTCAGAAAAGGGGGTGGTGATGAACAGAGTGTCTGAATTAAGCAGACCACTCTTACCCAGTCCAAAGATCAGGGCTTGATCCATCACAGTTATTTATCTCACTGCACCATCCCAGCTCAGAACCTAGCTATATGCAAATCAGTCTGTCCCTGGCCCAGTGCATCATGGGAACAGGACAGACTAAACTACCAAGCCAATTCTTCACCAGAAAGGAGACAAGCTACCGGGGACCGGTTTCTGGCATTTCAGCCGTCTTCGGCCCTGCTTGCTTGAATCCTGATGGTGCAGTGAGAAAGGGACTCATGTCTGAGTATACCCTTCCACACCTATAGTGGCCAAAAACGATTCAGAAAAGAGGGTGGTGATGAACAGAGTGTCTGAATTAAGCAGACCACTCTTACCCAGTCCAAAGATCAGGGCTTGATCCATCACCGTTATTTATCTCACTGCACCATCCCAACTCAGAACCTAGCTATATGCAAATCAGTCTGTCCCTGGCCCAATGCATCATGGGAACAGGGCAGACTAAAAGACCAAGCCAATTCTTCACCAGAAAGGAGACAAGCTACCGGGGACCGGTTTCTAGCATTTCAGCCGTCTTCGGCCCGGCTTGCTTGAATCCTGATGGTGCAGTGAGAAAGGGACTCATGTCTGAGTATACCCTGCCACACCTATAGTGGCCAAAAACGATTCAGAAAAGGGGGTGGTGATGAACAGAGTGTCTGAATTAAGCAGACCACTCTTACCCAGTCCAAAGATCAGGGCTTGATCCATCACCGTTATTTATCTCACTGCACCATCCCAGCTCAGAACCTAGCTATATGCAAATCAGTCTGTCCCTGGCCCAGTGCATCATGGGAACAGGACAGACTAAACTACCAAGCCAATTCTTCACCAGAAAGGAGACAAGCTACCGGGGACCGGTTTCTGGCATTTCAGCCGTCTTCGGCCCGGCTTGCTTGAATCCTGATGGTGCAGTGAGAAAGGGACTCATGTCTGAGTATACCCTTCCACACCTATAGTGGCCAAAAACGATTCAGAAAAGGGGGTGGTGATGAACAGAGTGTCTGAATTAAGCAGACCACTCTTACCCAGTCCAAAGATCAGGGCTTGATCCATCACCGTTATTTATCTCACTGCACCATCCCAACTCAGAACCTAGCTATATGCAAATCAGTCTGTCGCTGGCCCAATGCATCATGGGAACAGGGCAGACTAAAATACCAAGCCAATTCTTCACCAGAAAGGAGACAAGCTACCGGGGACCGGTTTCTAGCATTTCAGCCGTCTTCGGCCCGGCTTGCTTGAATCCTGATGGTGCAGTGAGAAAGGGACTCATGTCTGAGTATACCGTGCCACACCTATAGTGGCCAAAAAAGATTCAGAAAAGGGGGTGGTGATGAACAGAGTGGTTAATTAAGCAGACCACTCTTACCCAGTCCAAAGATCAGGGCTTGATACATCACCGTGATTTATCTCACTGCACCATCCCAGCTCAGAACCTGGCTATATGCAAATCAGTCTGTCCCTGGCCCAGTGCATCATGGGAACAGGGCAGACTAAACTGCCAAGCCAATTCTTCACCAGAAAGGAGACAAGCTACCGGGGACCGGTTTCTGGCATTTCAGCCGTCTTCGGCCCGGCTTGCTTGAATCCTGATGGTGCAGTGAGAAAGGGACTCATGTCTGAGTATACCCTGCCACACCTATAGTGGCCAAAAACGATTCAGAAAAGGGGGTGGTGATGAACAGAGTGTCTGAATTAAGCAGACCACTCTTACCCAGTCCAATGATCAGGGCTTGATCCATCACCGTTATTTATCTCACTGCACCATCCCAGCTCAGAACCTGGCTATATGCAAATCAGTCTGTCCCTGGCCCAGTGCATCATGGGAACAGGGCAGACTAAACTACCAAGCCAATTCTTCACCAGAAAGGAGACAAGCTCCCGGGGACCAGTTTCTGGCATTTCAGCCGTCTTCGGCCCGGCTTGCTTGAATCCTGATGGTGCAGTGAGAAAGGGACTCATGTCTGAGTATCCCCTGCCACACCTATAGTGGCCAAAAACGATTCAGAAAAGGGGGTGGTGATGAACAGAGTGTCTGAATTAAGCAGACCACTCTTACCCAGTCCAAAGATCAGGGCTTGATCCATCACCGTTATTTATCTCACTGCACCATCCCAGCTCAGAACCTGGCTATATGCAAATCAGTCTGTCCCTGGCCCAGTGCATCATGGGAACAGGGCAGACGAAACTGCCAAGCCAATTCTTCACCAGAAAGGAGACAAATTACCGGGGACCGGTTTCTGGCATTTCAGCCATCTTCGGCCCGGCTTGCTTGAATCCTGATGGTGCAGTGAGAAAGGGACCCATGTCTCAGTATACCCTGCCACACCTATAGTGGCCAAAAACAATTCAGAAAAGGGGGTGGTGATGAACAGAGTGTCTGAATTAAGCAGACCACTCTTACCCAGTCCAAAGATCAGGGCTTGGTCCATCACCGTTATTTATCTCACTGCACCATCCCAGCTCAGAACCTAGCTATATGCAAATCAGTCTGTCCCTTGCCCAGTGCATCATGGGAACAGGGCAGACTAAACTACCAAGCAAATTCTTCACCAGAAAGGAGACAAGCTACCGGGGACCGGTTTCTGGCATTTCAGCCGTCTTCGGCGCGGCTTGCTTGAATCCTGATGGTGCAGTGAGAAAGGGACTCATGTCTGAGTATACCCTGCCACACCTATAGTGGCCAAAAACGATTCAGAAAAGGGGGTGGTGATGAACAGAGTGTCTGAATTAAGCAGACCACTCTTACCCAGTTCAAAGATCAGGGCTTGATCCATCACCGTTATTTATCTCACTGCACCATCCCAGCTCAGAACCTGGCTATATGCAAATCAGTCTGTCCCTGGCCCAGTGCATCATGGGAACAGGGCAGACTAAACTACCAAGCCAATTCTTCACCAGAAAGGAGACAAGCTACCGGGGACCGGTTTCTGGCATTTCAGC
This sequence comes from Lissotriton vulgaris, assembly GCF_964263255.1. NCBI lineage: Eukaryota > Metazoa > Chordata > Amphibia > Caudata > Salamandridae > Lissotriton > Lissotriton vulgaris. The sequence continues at coordinate 1,468,073,320 of NC_141695.1, forward strand.
CGTCTTCGGCCCAGCTTGCTTGAATCCTGATGGTGCAGTGAGAAAGGGACTCACGTCTGAGTATACCCTGCCACACCTATAGTGGCCAAAAACGATTCAGAAAAGGGGGTGGTGATGAACAGAGTGTCTAAATTAAGCAGACCACTCTTACCCAGTCCAAAGATCAGGGCTTTATCCATCACCGTTATTTATCTCACTGCACCATCCCAGCTCAGAACCTGGCTATATGCAAATCAGTCTGTCCCTGGCCCAGTGCATCATGGGAACAGGGCAGACTAAACTACCAAGCCAATTCTTCACCAGAAAGGAGACAAGCTATCGGGGACCGGTTTCTGGCATTTCAGCCGTCTTCGGCCCGGCTTGCTTGAATCCTGATGGTGTAGTGAGAAAGGGACTCATGTCTGAGTATACCCTGTCACACCTAAAGTGGCCAAAAACGATTCAGAAAAGGGGGTGGTGATGAACAGAGTGTCTGAATTAAGCAGACCACTCTTACCCAGTCCAAAGATCAGGGCTTGATCCATCACCGTTATTTATCTCACTGCACCATCCCAGCTCAGAACCTGGCTATATGCAAATCAGTCTGTCCCTGGCCCAGTGCATCATGGGAACAGGGCAGACTAAACTGCCAAGCCAATTCTTCACCAGAAAGGAGACAAGCTACCGGGGACCGGTTTCTGGCATTTCAGCCGTCTTCGGCCCGGCTTGCTTGAATCCTGATGGTGCAGTGAGAAAGGGACTCATGTCTGAGTATACCCTGCCACACCTATAGTGGCCAAAAACAATTCAGAAAAGGGGGTGGTGATGAACAGAGTGTCTGAATTAAGCAGACCACTCTTACCAAGTCCAAAGATCAGGGCTTGATCTATCACCGTTATTTATCTCACTGCACCATCCCAGCTCAGAACCTGGCTATATGCAAATCAGTCTGTCCCTGGCCCAGTGCATCATGGGAACAGGGCAGACTAAATTACCAAGCCAATTCTTTCACCAGAAAGGAGACAAGCTACCGGGGACCAGTTTCTGGCATTTCGGCCGTCTTCGGCCCGGCTTGCTTGAATCCTGATGGTGCAGTGAGAAAGGGACTCATGTCTGAGTATACCCTGCCACACCTATAGTGGCCAAAAACGATTCAGAAAAGGGGGTGGTGATGAACAGAGTGTCTGAATTAAGCAGACCACTCTTACCCAGTCCAAAGATCAGGGCTTGATCCATCACCGTTATTTATCTCACTGCACCATCCCAGCTCAGAACCTGGCTATATGCAAATCAGTCTGTCCCTGGCCCAGTGCATCATGGGAACAGGGCAGACTAAACTGCCAAGCCAATTCTTCACCAGAAAGGAGACAAGCTACCGGGGACCGGTTTCTGGCATTTCAGCCGTCTTCGGCCCGACTTGCTTGAATCCTGATGGTGCAGTGAGAAAGGGACTCATGTCTGAGTATACCCTGCCACACCTATAGTGGCCAAAAACGATTCAGAAAAGGGGGTGGTGATGAACAGAGTGTCTGAATTAAGCAGACCACTCTTACCCAGTCCATTGATCAGGGCTTGATCCATCACCGTTATTTATCTCACTGCACCATCCCAGCTCAGAACCTGGCTATATGCAAATCAGTCTGTCCCTTGCCCAGTGCATCATGGGAACAGGGCAGACTAAACTACCAAGCCAATTCTTCACCAGAAAGGAGACAAGATACCGGGGACTGGTTTCTGGCATTTCAGCCGTCTTCGGCCCGGCTTGCTTGAATCCTGATGGTGCAGTGAGAAAGGGACTCATGTCTGAGTATACCCTGCCACACCTATAGTGGCCAAAAACAATTCAGAAAAGGGGGTGGTGATGAACAGAGTGTCTGAATTAAGCAGACCACTCTCACCCAGTCCAAAGATCAGGGCTTGGTCCATCACCGTTATTTATCTCACTGCACCATCCCAGCTCAGAACCTGGCAATATGCAAATCAGTTTGTCCCTGGCCCAGTGCATCATGGGAACAGGGCAGACTAAACTACCAAGCCAATTCTTCACCAGAAAGGAGACAAGCTACCGGGGACCGGTTTCTGGCATTTCAGCCGTCTTCGGCCCGGCTTGCTTGAATCCTGATGGTGCAGTGAGAAAGGGACTCATGTCTGAGTATACCCTGCCACACCTATAGTGGCCAAAAACGATTCAGAAAAGGGGATGGTGATGAACAGAGTGTCTGAATTAAGCAGACCACTCTTACCCAGTTCAAAGATCAGGGCTTGATCCATCACCGTTATTTATCTCACTGCACAATCCCAGCTCAGAACCTGGCTATATGCAAATCAGTCTGTCCCTGGCCCAGTGCATCATGGGAACAGGTCAGACTAAACTACCAAGCCAATTCTTCACCAGAAAGGAGACAAGCTACCGGGGACCGGTTTCTGGCATTTCAGCCGTCTTCGGCCCGGCTTGCTTGAATCCTGATGGTGCAGTGAGAAAGGGACTCATGTCTGAGTATACCCTGCCACACCTATAGTGGCCAAAAACGATTCAGAAAAGGGGGTGGTGATGAACAGAGTGTCTGAATTAATCAGACCACTCTTACCCAGTCCAAAGATCAGGGCTTGATCCATCACCGTTATTTATCTCACTGCACCATCCCAGCTCAGAACCTGGCTATATGCAAATCAGTCTGTCCCTGGCCCAGTGCATCATGGGAACAGGGCAGACTAAACTACCAAGCCAATTCTTCACCAGAAAGGAGACAAGCTACCGGGGACCGGTTTCCGGCATTTCAGCTGTCTTCGGCCCGTCTTGCTTGAATCCTGATGGTGCAGTGAGAAAGGGACTCATGTCTGAGTATACCCTGCCACACCTATAGTGGCCAAAAACGATTCAGAAAAAGGGGTGGTGATGAACAGAGTGTCTGAATTAAGCAGACCACTCTTACCCAGTCCAAAGATCAGGGCTTGATCCATCACCGTTATTTATCTCACTGCACCATACCAGCTCAGAACCTGGCTATATGCAAATCAGTCTGTCCCTGGCCCAGTGCATCATGGGAACAGGGCAGACTAAACTACCAAGCCAATTCTTCACCAGAAAGGAGACAAGCTATCGGGGACCGGTTTCTGGCATTTAAGCCGTCTTCGGCCCGGCTTGCTTGAATCCTGATGGTGTAGTGAGAAAGGGACTCATGTCTGAGTATACCCTGTCACACCTATAGTGGCCAAAAACGATTCAGAAAAGGGGGTGGTGATGAACAGAGTGTCTGAATTAAGCAGACCACTCTTACCCAGTCCAAAGATCAGGGCTTGATCCATCACCGTTATTTATCTCACTGCACCATCCCAGCTCAGAACCTGGCTATATGCAAATCAGTCTGTCCCTGGCCCAGTGCATCATGGGAACAGGGCAGACTAAATTACCAAGCCAATTCTTTCACCAGAAAGGAGACAAGCTACCGGGGATCAGTTTCTGGCATTTCGGCCGTCTTCGGCCCGGCTTGCTTGAATCCTGATGGTGCAGTGAGAAAGGGACTCATGTCTGAGTATACCCTGCCACACCTATAGTGGCCAAAAACGATTCAGAAAAGGGGGTGGTGATGAACAGAGTGTCTGAATTAAGCAGACCACTCTTACCCAGTCCAAAGATCAGGGCTTGATCCATCACCGTTATTTATCTCACTGCACCATCCCAGCTCAGAACCTGGCTATATGCAAATCAGTCTGTCCCTGGCCCAGTGCATCATGGGAACAGGGCAGACTAAACTGCCAAGCCAATTCTTCACCAGAAAGGAGACAAGCTACCGGGGACCGGTTTCTGGCATTTCAGCCGTCTTCGGCCCGGCTTGCTTGAATCCCGATGGTGCAGTGAGAAAGGGACTCATGTCTGAGTATACCCTGCCACACCTATAGTGGCCAAAAACGATTCAGAAAAGGGGGTGGTGATGAACAGAGTGTCTGAATTAAGCAGACCACTCTTACCCAGTCCAAAGATCAGGGCTTGATCCATCACCGTTATTTATCTCACTGCACCATCCCAGCTCAGAACCTGGCTATATGCAAATCAGTCTGTCCCTGGCCCAGTGCATCATGGGAACAGGGCAGACTAAACTACCAAGCCAATTCTTCACCAGAAAGGAGACAAGCTATCGGGGACCGGTTTCTGGCATTTAAGCCGTCTTCGGCCCGGCTTGCTTGAATCCTGATGGTGTAGTGAGAAAGGGACTCATGTCTGAGTATACCCTGTCACACCTAAAGTGGCCAAAAACGATTCAGAAAAGGGGGTGGTGATGAACAGAGTGTCTGAATTAAGCAGACCACTCTTACCCAGTCCAAAGATCAGGGCTTGATCCATCACCGTTATTTATCTCACTGCACCATCCCAGCTCAGAACCTGGCTATATGCAAATCAGTCTGTCCCTGGCCCAGTGCATCATGGGAACAGGGCAGACTAAACTGCCAAGCCAATTCTTCACCAGAAAGGAGACAAGCTACCGGGGACCGGTTTCTGGCATTTCAGCCGTCTTCGGCCCGGCTTGCTTGAATCCTGATGGTGCAGTGAGAAAGGGACTCATGTCTGAGTATACCCTGCCACACCTATAGTGGCCAAAACAATTCAGAAAAGGGGGTGGTGATGAACAGAGTGTCTGAATTAAGCAGACCACTCTTACCAAGTCCAAAGATCAGGGCTTGATCCATCACCGTTATTTATCTCACTGCACCATCCCAGCTCAGAACCTGGCTATATGCAAATCAGTCTGTCCCTGGCCCAGTGCATCATGGGAACAGGGCAGACTAAATTACCAAGCCAATTCTTTCACCAGAAAGGAGACAAGCTACCGGGGACCAGTTTCTGGCATTTCGGCCGTCTTCGGCCCGGCTTGCTTGAATCCTGATGGTGCAGTGAGAAAGGGACTCATGTCTGAGTATACCCTGCCACACCTATAGTGGCCAAAAACGATTCAGAAAAGGGGGTGGTGATGAACAGAGTGTCTGAATTAAGCAGACCACTCTTACCCAGTCCAAAGATCAGGGCTTGATCCATCACCGTTATTTATCTCACTGCACCATCCCAGCTCAGAACCTGGCTATATGCAAATCAGTCTGTCCCTGGCCCAGTGCATCATGGGAACAGGGCAGACTAAACTGCCAAGCCAATTCTTCACCAGAAAGGAGACAAGCTACCGGGGACCGGTTTCTGGCATTTCAGCCGTCTTCGGCCCGGCTTGCTTGAATCCTGATGGTGCAGTGAGAAATGGACTCATGTCTGAGTATACCCTGCCACACCTATAGTGGCCAAAAACGATTCAGAAAAGGGGGTGGTGATGAACAGAGTGTCTGAATTAAGCAGACCACTCTTACCCAGTCCATTGATCAGGGCTTGATCCATCACCGTTATTTATCTCACTGCACCATCCCAGCTCAGAACCTGGCTATATGCAAATCAGTCTGTCCCTTGCCCAGTGCATCATGGGAACAGGGCAGACTAAACTACCAAGCCAATTCTTCACCAGAAAGGAAACAAGCTACCGGGGACCGGTTTCTGGCATTTCAGCCGTCTTCGGCCCGGCTTGCTTGAATCCTGATGGTGCAGTGAGAAAGGGACTCATGTCTGAGTATACCCTGCCACACCTATAGTGGCCAAAAACGATTCAGAAAAGGGGGTGGTGATGAACAGAGTGTCTGAATTAAGCAGACCACTCTTACCCAGTCCAAAGATCAGGGCTTGATCCATCACCGTTATTTATCTCACTGCACCATCCCAGCTCAGAACCTGGCTATATGCAAATCAGTCTGTCCCTGGCCCAGTGCATCATGGGAACAGGGCAGACTAAACTACCAAGCCAATTCTTCACCAGAAAGGAGACAAGCTACCGGGGACCGGTTTCTGGCATTTCAGCCGTCTTCGGCCCGGCTTGCTTGAATCCTGATGGTGCAGTGAGAAAGGGACTCATGTCTGAGTATACCCTGCCACACCTATAGTGGCCAAAAACGATTCAGAAAAGGGGGTGGTGATGAACAGAGTGTCTGAATTAAGCAGACCACTCTTACCCAGTCCAAAGATCAGGGCTTGATCCATCACCGTTATTTATCTCACTGCACCATCCCAGCTCAGAACCTGGCTCTATGCAAATCAGTCTGTCCCTGGCCCAGTGCATCATGGGAATAGGGCAGACTAAACTACCAAGCCAATTCTTCACCAGAAAGGAGACAAGCTACCGGGGAACAGTTTCTGAAATTTCAGCCGTCTTCGGCCCGGCTTGCTTGAATCCTGATGGTGCAGTGAGAAAGGGACTCATGTCTGAGTATACCCTGCCACACCTATAGTGGCCAAAAACGATATCAGAAAAGGGGGTGTGATGAACAGAGTGTCTGAATTAAGCAGACCACTCTTACCCAGTCCAAAGATCAGGGCTTGATCCATCACCGGTATTTATCTCACTGCACCATCCCAGCTCAGAACCTGGCTATATGCAAATCAGTCTGTCCCTGGCCCAGTGCATCATGGGAACAGGGCAGACTAAAATACCAAGCCAATTCTTCACCAGAAAGGAGACAAGCTACCGGGGACCGGTTTCTGGCATTTCAGCCGTCTTCGGCCCGGCTTGCTTGAATCCTGATGGTGCAGTGAGAAAGGGACTCATGTCTGAGTATACCCTGCCACACCTATAGTGGCCAAAAACGATTCAGAAAAGGGGGTGGTGATGAACAGAGTGTCTGAATTAAGCAGACCACTCTTACCCAGTCCAAAGATCAGGGCTTGATCCATCACCGTTATTTATCTCACTGCACCATCCCAGCTCAGAACCTAGCTATATGCAAATCAGTCTGTCCCTGGCCCAGTGCATCATGGGAACAGGACAGACTAAACTACCAAGCCAATTCTTCACCAGAAAGGAGACAAGCTACCGGGGACCGGTTTCTGGCATTTCAGCCGTCTTCGGCCCTGCTTGCTTGAATCCTGATGGTGCAGTGAGAAAGGGACTCATGTCTGAGTATACCCTTCCACACCTATAGTGGCCAAAAACGATTCAGAAAAGAGGGTGGTGATGAACAGAGTGTCTGAATTAAGCAGACCACTCTTACCCAGTCCAAAGATCAGGGCTTGATCCATCACCGTTATTTATCTCACTGCACCATCCCAACTCAGAACCTAGCTATATGCAAATCAGTCTGTCCCTGGCCCAATGCATCATGGGAACAGGGCAGACTAAAAGACCAAGCCAATTCTTCACCAGAAAGGAGACAAGCTACCGGGGACCGGTTTCTAGCATTTCAGCCGTCTTCGGCCCGGCTTGCTTGAATCCTGATGGTGCAGTGAGAAAGGGACTCATGTCTGAGTATACCCTGCCACACCTATAGTGGCCAAAAACGATTCAGAAAAGGGGGTGGTGATGAACAGAGTTGCCAAATTAAGCAGACCACTCTTACCCAGTCCAAAGATCAGGGCTTGATCCATCACCGTTATTTATCTCACTGCACCATCCCAGCTCAGAACCTGGCTATATGCAAATCAGTCTGTCCCTGGCCCAGTGCATCATGGGAACAGGGCAGACTAAACTACCAAGCCAATTCTTCACCAGAAAGGAGACAAGCTACCGGGGACCGGTTTCTGGCATTTCAGCCGTCTTCGGCCCGGCTTGCTTGAATCCTGATGGTGCAGTGAGAAAGGGACTCATGTCTGAGTATACCCTGCCACACCTATAGTGGCCAAAAACGATTCAGAAAAGGGGGTGGTGATGAACAGAGTGTCTGAATTAAGCAGACCACTCTTACCCAGTCCAAAGATCAGGGCTTGATCCATCACCGTTATTTATCTCACTGCACCATCCCAGCTCAGAACCTAGCTATATGCAAATCAGTCTGTCCCTGGCCCAGTGCATCATGGGAACAGGACAGACTAAACTACCAAGCCAATTCTTCACCAGAAAGGAGACAAGCTACCGGGGACCGGTTTCTGGCATTTCAGCCGTCTTCGGCCCGGCTTGCTTGAATCCTGATGGTGCAGTGAGAAAGGGACTCATGTCTGAGTATACCCTTCCACACCTATAGTTACCAAAAACGATTCAGAAAAGGGGGTGGTGATGAACAGAGTGTCTGAATTAAGCAGACCACTCTTACCCAGTCCAAAGATCAGGGCTTGATCCATCACCGTTATTTATCTCACTGCACCATCCCAACTCAGAACCTAGCTATATGCAAATCAGTCTGTCGCTGGCCCAATGCATCATGGGAACAGGGCAGACTAAAATACCAAGCCAATTCTTCACCAGAAAGGAGACAAGCTACCGGGGACCGGTTTCTAGCATTTCAGCCGTCTTCGGCCCGGCTTGCTTGAATCCTGATGGTGCAGTGAGAAAGGGACTCATGTCTGAGTATACCCTGCCACACCTATAGTGGCCAAAAACGATTCAGAAAAGGGGGTGGTGATGAACAGAGTGGCTAAATTAAGCAGACCACTCTTACCCAGTCCAAAGATCAGGGCTTGATCCATCACCGTGATTTATCTCACTGCACCATCCCAGCTCAGAACCTGGCTATATGCAAATCAGTCTGTCCCTGGCCCAGTGCATCATGGGAACAGGGCAGACTAAACTGCCAAGCCAATTCTTCACCAGAAAGGAGACAAGCTACCGGGGACCGGTTTCTGGCATTTCAGCCGTCTTCGGCCCGGCTTGCTTGAATCCTGATGGTGCAGTGAGAAAGGGACTCATGTCTGAGTATACCCTGCCACACCTATAGTGGCCAAAAACGATTCAGAAAAGGGGGTGGTGATGAACAGAGTGTCTGAATTAAGCAATTCAATTCAATTCAATTTATAATCTTTATTCGGTTCTTAAAAAGACACCATAAAAGCACAGATACAAAATACACACATAAAATACACACATAAAAAGCTTTTAGTGTAACACATAAATAAATCACTAAATACGGGAGTCCTTGATTAAAATGTTCGTGCAATTTGACTCATCATGGGAACAGGCAAATGTCAATGGTCAATTTTCTCTAGTATTTCTTAGTCTTATCGCTACACGAATAAAATTTATGGTGCAAAAGAGGGTATATGCATCCTCTGCTTCCTGTAGGAATCTCAGAGCCGTTCTTGCATGTTTAGGTTTTATGTCTTTCAAAATCCCCACCAGGAACTTACGTCTAGGCATAGTATAAAATGGGCACAATAGGACGAAATGAAGGGTATCCTGCGGAGACCTGTGGTCGCAGCCGCAGGTACCCTTCTCCGCCAGTGTGTGAGTAAACCCTGCCGGGACCGCAAGAATATGATGTAGCATGTTTAGTCTGAACCGTGTCATGACAAAGCGGTCCTGGGCGTTAAACATGACTCTTAAATACGGTTCCATTCCATGCTTTACTGTGAGTTCGTTATAGGTGGAATTTGTGGGTTTACAATTTTCTTTTTCTGCTCTTAATAGCTTGAGCTGTGCCAAGAAGAGGTTCTTTACCAATGATTTACTCTCAGGTGTTATGGAGTCTGGGGATGTGAAAAAGTTTATGCAATCGATTTCGGCTAGGGATTTCTTTACATAGTTCAGCCAAGGGATGATGTCACCTTTATCTTTTTTGAGGCAGTCCTCGATGATTTGTCTTGTGAGGGCGGCCTCTGGGTTAGTCCATATTTTGACCCATGCCAGGAGGGGTTTAATTTTGATTTTATCTTCTATGAAGAGTTCTCCTAGTTCTTCATGGATTATGTGGGCCGGTACACTCTGAGGGACCTTCAAAATTCTCCTCATGAATTTGTTTTCTTCAGTCTGTATCTGCTGGGCTTTACTGTCCAAGAAGCCCCACACTTCTGCGCCATAGGAGACTTTCGCGCAACAAATTGCCCTGTAAAGGTTCAAGATTTGTTCCGGGGACCATTTTCCCAGTCTTTGCCCGTATCCCATGATAGCTCCTACTGAAGCTGCAAGTTTCGTAGAATGTTTTTCGGCCAAGGGTTTAAAAGTGAGGTGATGATCAAATAGTACCCCCAAATACGAAAAGGTCTGGACTTTGTCGATTTTGTGCGACCCAATGTGAAAGGAAAAAGATCCTTTTGTAGGTTTTCCGACGGACATGATGTAGGATTTTTCCAGATTAGTTGCCAGGTCTAGTTTGTCCATAAATCTGACAAACCCATCAATCAGTTTTTGCAGGCCTAGGGGGGTTCTAGCAAGCAGAACCGCGTCATCGGCGTATAATAACACAGGTACCGCACGATGACCAATTTGGGGTGAGTCCACCTTGAGATTAAGCAGGTCTTTTTCCAGCGAATTAATGTAAATGGAGAACAAAAAGGGCGCAAGGATACAACCTTGCCTTACTCCACTTGTGCAAGTGAAGGGGTCGGTCTTCTTACCCTCTTGGCTGTACCTTACACCTGCAGTGGTGTTCCGGTGGAGATTTTGCAAGGTGTCCACTAGCGGTTGGTCCACTCCTAGTTCTACTAACATGCTCCAGAGCTTTCTCCTATTTACACGGTCGAAAGCCGCTGAAAGGTCCATAAACCCCATGTGAATGGACCCCTTTCCAGCGATGGTATATTTGGCTATCAGAAGGTAAAGATTTAAACATTGGTCAGTGGTGGATCTGCCTTTCCTGAAGCCGTATTGCATTTCTGAAAGGATTTGATGTTCCTCGGCCCAATCTTGCAATCGCTGTAGGATGACTCGCCCTAGCACTTTTGCGGTCACGTCTATAAGCGATATGGGTCGGTAGCATTGGGGGTCATCGCGGTTCCCTTTCTTATAAATTGGGACTATGGTCGCCGTTGACCAGGACTGGGGTAGACCTGCCACCACCGCCTCATTTAAAACCCTGGTGAGTAACGGTGCCCACAAGTCAGGTTGACTCAGGTACAGGTCTGGTGGAATTCCGTCCGGGCCCGGGGCCTTATTTTTACTTAGTCCAATTATTCCCCTTTTGACTTCTTTCAAAGAGAAGTCTAGCTTTGCCGGCTGGTGTTTCCTCGATGTGTTCTCCAGAGCTAGGTGATTTGAGTGGTTATATAGGCTCTGGAAGTGGGTCTGCCATTGCTCCGGTAAGATGATGTTTGTGATTTTTGGAGCCCCTTGGTCCTGGAAGCAAGGGGAATTAATCACTTTCCAGAAGCTAACAATGTCTTTTCTTTCGGCGGCGTCCCTTAAGTCCTCCCAGGCCTGGTTTTGTAGGTTTTGCTTGCGGATTTTCAGGGCCTTTTTATACTCCGCTCTGCTCTTTGTCACCCTGATCTTATCCCTTGGTTTACAGTGGAGGCTATCATTCAGTTTTTTAAGTGCCTTGGTGCAGTTCGCATCGAACCAGCGGGGATTTGAGTTCATTTTATTAGATCCCGTGGTCGTTAGTGAATTATTTACGTGTTGTGCGATTTCTTCGAAAGCCTTGACCACCCGGTCTCCGCATACACTTGGGTCTAAGCATTTGTCAATTGCATCTTTAGCATCTATTAGTAATTTTTTATAAAAACTGACCCCATCAATTTTTGCCCATTTAATTCTTCTTCCCTGATCCACAGCTTTTTCCACGGTGTCAGGTTTCTTTGGGCATGTGTTAAAATCAAAACCTTCGATTGCAATAAAGACCGGGTTATGATCACTAAAACTGCTGGCCTCTATTTTAGTGTTGGTAATGTTTCTTTTTAGGATGGGCGAGACTAGAATAAAATCAATGTAGGAGTGGCACCCTCTTCCTTTGTACGTTGGTGTCAATTCTCCTAGTTCGCCCAATGCCATAAGGTCTAGCGTTTGGGTTAAGTTGTTCCTTTTCGTTAATCTCTCCAAATCCCATCCCTCTTTTGTATGTGCAAAATGCGGGCCTTTCATTAAAGTGCATCTTGACCAGTCTTTATTAAAAGGTTTTAGTTTGTCGCATAAATGACAGTTAAAATCTCCCGTTAGTATTACGCTCAGTTCATTTGGTGTCTTGTGTAAAAGGTTTAAGTTTCTTAAGCATTCCTCTAATTCAAAAATGGCTTTTCCCCTCTCCATCAGTGCTGGGGAGTTGTACCAATTAACTAGGAAGAGGGTTATTCTTGCTGAGGTGAACCTTAGAACTTGTAGGTTGTGTGATGCCCATTTGATGTTACTCCAGGTGCCCTTAATGTCTAGGTTGACATATATGGCCAGAACCCCACTTGCTCTCCCAGAAGTTACTTTTTTGGCTGGGAGACAAAAGCTTTTGTATCCTTCCAGGCTGTAGTCATTTAATTCAAGAGCCCAAGTTTCCTGCAGGCAAATGATTTGGAATTTTTTGATGTAGCTCAGCCATTCCTGTGATTCGAACTTGGCCGCTAGTCCTGCAATGTTCCAGGATGCTATTAGTAGATTTGCTGGCGTCATTTCTTTAGTGGTTCTTTTTGGTTCATCTGGTAGGGGCATAACCTGTTTGCTTGTTTCTGTTAGGGTGGCATTGTTGGAATGAGTGTCGCTAAGAATATTTGGTGGGTTTGTCCCTTTTTCTCTTCCAAGGCTGGTATTCGGAATTTTGGTGTATCCTCCTCTGTCGGGCACGTCAGCTATTTCATTGTCCATCCCCTTTTCCATTCCTGTTAGTGGTAGATTTTCCACCTTCAACCTCTCAGTCTTGGGGGACTGATTGTCCCATCCCTGTCAATCGACCTCTTCCAGCGCACCGAATCTGTTCCAGTGTGCATATTGCATTAGGGAGGAGTCGTAGTTTGGCACGGCAAAGTTTGGTCTTTGCCATTGTGGTGGACCATAGTGGGTACCAGGATATGGTAAGTTTTTAGGGAAGGTTCTGTTGTTCTGCCTGATTCTTTGGGGTGCAAAGGGATAGAAATAAGACAAGTGTACCGGGTGGATCTGTGATCGGGTATAGCTAGGTGGGGCACTACAGATAAAATTAACTGCGTCCATATCTCTAAAGTTTATCGTAATTATATCCCCTGCTATGGTCTTGGTGCCTTTGCCGATCCACTCCCCTCTTCTTACAGACAAGATTTCCCCAAAAACATTGGGGGGCAAGGTTCTGTGTATTTGTAGCCACTGTGCGCATTTATTTTTCAGTTCTATTTGGGTTTCCCGTTGGCCTTCCCTTAGAGGTGGAACTCCTGTTAACACCACTACATAGGGCAGTGCTTCAGGCGGGAGGTTAATTGACCTAAAGCGAGTAGATGTTTTGTTTTCTTTAGTTGGTGCAGTGGGCGGAGGCTTTGGGTTCACGTTGGGGGTTTGGATGTTGTTTACTTCCAACGTTTGGGGAGGTCCTGGGTTTGATTTGTTGTTTTCAGTAGTTGTTTTTTTACTGCTTTTCCCTCTGTCTGGTGTGGAGGAAACCTTTTGGTTATCTTTAATACTTTTTTGACTGGCTCTGTTTGGGGTTTTTGTGGGCGCATCAGGGATCGTAGGGACCTTGTCCTTAGTTTGGCTATGGGATGTAACGTCGGTCTGTTTTCTTAAACCGCCTTCTTGCCCTGGTTGGGTTTTTGTGCCATTCCCTCTGTAGTTTACAATTGAGGTTAGTCTGTCTATTTTTGCTATGAGGGGTTTTAGCAGCACAGTAATGGAGTGTTCGAGGTCCGTTTTAAGGTCAGCCACCATGTTGGTGATCCAACACGGTATTCCCGAGGCAGGTGGGTTTATTGGTGTAACCAGGTTGTGATTTCTAGTTTTAGAGGATCCTTTTGAGGATCCCTTTTTCCCCCCACGTTTAGGGCCTTCCTTGTGCAGATTTTTCTCAATGCTGCAGGGAGCGTTAATATGGTTGTGTGTTTGTACAACAGATCTCTCGCTGCGAATATCTGCAGAGACCTGCGCACAAGGTAGGTCAGCGAAAGAAGAGGGAGAAAGGGGCAAGCTGGTGTCGAATTCCTCTACCAAATCTCGAGAAGCCTCGGTCAGGTTGATGAGGGATTCCTGGGTTTCCTGAATAATTGTCACGGGTGGAAGTGACATTCTTCTTTCAGTATCTGCGATGGCATTTGACACTGCCCCTATTGTTTGTTTGAGCATTTTGTCAATCGCAGTCAGTGTTGGTAATGGCGGTGGAGGATCCGTTTTATTTTTTGCGCTCGATCTTAAAGTGGGCATCTTGGGCTTCTTGGTGGTCTTCCTCATAATCTGTAGTGCTATGTACAGATGGTAGATTTTACTAGAGCGGATATAACCGACTAGAAGCCTGGTTCAAGAGTTGTAAAGAACGATTTTTCAGGGGGGTGGCCCAGCCCAGCCTCTTCTGGCCTCTGAGGGCCACAGAGGGCCCGCCCTTTGCCCGGGCTTCGCTCGGCGTCCCGCTCGCGTCCCGCTAAGCGGTAAACTGCTGATTATAAGGAGGTTTTGCAGGCAGGGGGCGTGTCTTCCTGGGGGCGCGCCCGTGCACACCTGTGCAGCGCAGGGACTCCTGGTCTTTTGAGTCCCTGCGGCGCGCTCCCTCGATGTTATCTCGGTGCTCCTCCTCCTGGGACAGACCCAACAGCGCGAGTGCTCTCCCAGCCTCGACCCCACGCCACTCACCGCGCAGCAGCGCCCGCGAAGCGGGTGCTGCAAGTTGTAGCGTTGCGGGAGGGCGGTCAATCCCTCCTGGGACACAGGGAGGCCGGGTGTCAGCAAAAGGCGAGGGTAGAAAGTCTGGAAAGCCTAACGGCGACAGCAGCAACAGTCTGGTAAGAACAGAGAATCCCGCTGGAGGCTACACAGTTTCCCGCTTAAATAGGCTGGACAAGCAGGGGGCGTGTCTTCCTGGGGGCGCGCCCGTGCACACCTGTGCAGCGCAGGGACTCCTGGTCTTTTGAGTCCCTGCGGCGCGCTCCCTCGATGTTATCTCGGTGCTCCTCCTCCTGGGACAGACCCAACAGCGCGAGTGCTCTCCCAGCCTCGACCCCACGCCACTCACCGCGCAGCAGCGCCCGCGAAGCGGGTGCTGCAAGTTGTAGCGTTGCGGGAGGGCGGTCAATCCCTCCTGGGACACAGGGAGGCCGGGTGTCAGCAAAAGGCGAGGGTAGAAAGTCTGGAAAGCCTAACGGCGACAGCAGCAACAGTCTGGTAAGAACAGAGAATCCCGCTGGAGGCTACACAGTTTCCCGCTTAAATAGGCTGGACAAGCAGGGGGCGTGTCTTCCTGGGGGCGCGCCCGTGCACACCTGTGCAGCGCAGGGACTCCTGGTCTTTTGAGTCCCTGCGGCGCGCTCCCTCGATGTTATCTCGGTGCTCCTCCTCCTGGGACAGACCCAACAGCGCGAGTGCTCTCCCAGCCTCGACCCCACGCCACTCACCGCGCAGCAGCGCCCGCGAAGCGGGTGCTGCAAGTTGTAGCGTTGCGGGAGGGCGGTCAATCCCTCCTGGGACACAGGGAGGCCGGGTGTCAGCAAAAGGCGAGGGTAGAAAGTCTGGAAAGCCTAACGGCGACAGCAGCAACAGTCTGGTAAGAACAGAGAATCCTGAATTAAGTGGTCTGAATTAAGCAGACCACTCTTACCCAGTCCAATGATCAGGGCTTGATCCATCACCGTTATTTATCTCACTGCACCATCCCAGCTCAGAACCTGGCTATATGCAAATCAGTCTGTCCCTGGCCCAGTGCATCATGGGAACAGGGCAGACTAAACTACCAAGCCAATTCTTCACCAGAAAGGAGACAAGCTCCCGGGGACCAGTTTCTGGCATTTCAGCCGTCTTCGGCCCGGCTTGCTTGAATCCTGATGGTGCAGTGAGAAAGGGACTCATGTCTGAGTATCCCCTGCCACACCTATAGTGGCCAAAAACGATTCAGAAAAGGGGGTGGTGATGAACAGAGTGTCTGAATTAAGCAGACCACTCTTACCCAGTCCAAAGATCAGGGCTTGATCCATCACCGTTATTTATCTCACTGCACCATCCCAGCTCAGAACCTGGCTATATGCAAATCAGTCTGTCCCTGGCCCAGTGCATCATGGGAACAGGGCAGACGAAACTGCCAAGCCAATTCTTCACCAGAAAGGAGACAAGCTACCGGGGACCGGTTTCTGGCATTTCAGCCATCTTCGGCCCGGCTTGCTTGAATCCTGATGGTGCAGTGAGAAAGGGACCCATGTCTCAGTATACCCTGCCACACCTATAGTGGCCAAAAACAATTCAGAAAAGGGGGTGGTGATGAACAGAGTGTCTGAATTAAGCAGACCACTCTTACCCAGTCCAAAGATCAGGGCTTGGTCCATCACCGTTATTTATCTCACTGCACCATCCCAGCTCAGAACCTAGCTATATGCAAATCAGTCTGTCCCTTGCCCAGTGCATCATGGGAACAGGGCAGGCTAAACTACCAAGCCAATTCTTCACCAGAAAGGAGACAAGCTACCGGGGACCGGTTTCTGGCATTTCAGCCGTCTTCGGCGCGGCTTGCTTGAATCCTGATGGTGCAGTGAGAAAGGGACTCATGTCTGAGTATACCCTGCCACACCTATAGTGGCCAAAAACGATTCAGAAAAGGGGGTGGTGATGAACAGAGTGTCTGAATTAAGCAGACCACTCTTACCCAGTTCAAAGATCAGGGCTTGATCCATCACCGTTATTTATCTCACTGCACCATCCCAGCTCAGAACCTGGCTATATGCAAATCAGTCTGTCCCTGGCCCAGTGCATCATGGGAACAGGGCAGACTAAACTACCAAGCCAATTCTTCACCAGAAAGGAGACAAGCTACCGGGGACCGGTTTCTGGCATTTCAGCCGTCTTCGGCCCAGCTTGCTTGAATCCTGATGGTGCAGTGAGAAAGGGACTCACGTCTGAGTATACCCTGCCACACCTATAGTGGCCAAAAACGATTCAGAAAAGGGGGTGGTGATGAACAGAGTGTCTAAATTAAGCAGACCACTCTTACCCAGTCCAAAGATCAGGACTTGATCCATCACCGTTATTTATCTCACTGCACCATCCCAGCTCAGAACCTGGCTATATGCAAATCAGTCTGTCCCTGGCCCAGTGCATCATGGGAACAGGGCAGACTAAACTACCAAGCCAATTCTTCACCAGAAAGGAGACAAGCTACTGGGGACCAGTTTCTGGCATTTCGGCCGTCTTCGGCCCGGCTTGCTTGAATCCTGATGGTGCAGGGAGAAAGGGACTCATGTCTGAGTATACCCTGCCACACCTATAGTGGCCAAAAACGATATCAGAAAAGGGGGTGGTGATGAACAGAGTGTCTGAATTAAGCAGACCACTCTTACCCAGTCCAAAGATCAGGGCTTGATCCATCACCGTTATTTATCTCACTGCACCATCCCAGCTCAGAACCTGGCTATATGCAAATCAGTCTGTCCCTGGCCCAGTGCATCATGGGAACAGGGCAGACTAAACTACCAGGCCAATTCTTCACCAGAAAGGAGACAAGCTACCGGGGACCGGTTTCTGGCATTTCAGCCGTCTTCGGCCCGGCTTGCTTGAATCCTGATGGTGCAGTGAGAAAGGGACTCATGTCTGAGTATACCCTGCCACACCTATAGTGGCCAAAAACGATTCAGAAAAGGGGGTGGTGATGAACAGAGTGTCTGAATTAAGCAGACCACTCTTACCCAGTCCAAAGATCAGGGCTTGATCCATCACCGTTATTTATCTCACTGCACCATCCCAGCTCAGAACCTAGCTATATGCAAATCAGTCTGTCCCTGGCCAAGTGCATCATGGGAACAGGACAGACTAAACTACCAAGCCAATTCTTCACCAGAAAGGAGACAAGCTACCGGGGACCGGTTTCTGGCATTTCAGCCGTCTTCGGCCCGGCTTGCTTGAATCCTGATGGTGCAGTGAGAAAGGGACTCATGTCTGAGTATACCCTTCCACACCTATAGTGGCCAAAAACGATTCAGAAAAGGGGGTGGTGATGAACAGAGTGTCTGAATTAAGCAGACCACTCTTACCCAGTCCAAAGATCAGGGCTTGATCCATCACCGTTATTTATCTCACTGCACCATCCCAACTCAGAACCTAGCTATATGCAAATCAGTCTGTCCCTGGCCCAATGCATCATGGGAACAGGGCAGACTAAAATACCAAGCCAATTCTTCACCAGAAAGGAGACAAGCTACCGGGGACCGGTTTCTAGCATTTCAGCCGTCTTCGGCCCGGCTTGCTTGAATCCTGATGGTGCAGTGAGAAAGGGACTCATGTCTGAGTATACCCTGCCACACCTATAGTGGCCAAAAACGATTCAGAAAAGGGGGTGGTGATGAACAGAGTGGCTAAATTAAGCAGACCACTCTTACCCAGTCCAAAGATCAGGGCTTGATCCATCACCGTTATTTATCTCACTGCACCATCCCAGCTCAGAACCTGGCTATATGCAAATCAGTCTGTCCCTGGCCCAGTGCATCATGGGAACAGGGCAGACTAAACTGCCAAGCCAATTCTTCACCAGAAAGGAGACAAGCTACCGGGGACCGGTTTCTGGCATTTCAGCCGTCTTCGGCCCGGCTTGCTTGAATCCTGATGGTGCAGTGAGAAAGGGACTCATGTCTGAGTATACCCTGCCACACCTATAGTGGCCAAAAACGATTCAGAAAAGGGGGTGGTGATGAACAGAGTGTCTGAATTAAGCAGACCACTCTTACCCAGTCCAATGATCAGGGCTTGATCCATCACCGTTATTTATCTCACTGCACCATCCCAGCTCAGAACCTAGCTATATGCAAATCAGTCTGTCCCTGGCCAAGTGCATCATGTGAACAGGGCAGACTAAACTACCAAGCCAATTCTTCACCAGAAAGGAGACAAGCTACCGGGGACCAGTTTCTGGCATTTCAGCCGTCTTCGGCCCGGCTTGCTTGAATCCTGATGGTGCAGTGAGAAAGGGACTCATGTCTGAGTATCCCCTGCCACACCTATAGTGGCCAAAAACGATTCAGAAAAGGGGGTGGTGATGAACAGAATGTGTGAATTAAGCAGACCACTCTTACCCAGTCCAAAGATCAGGGCTTGATCCATCACCGTTATTTATCTCACTGCACCATCCCAGCTCAGAACCTGGCTATATGCAAATCAGTTTGTCCCTGGCCCAGTGCATCATGGGAACAGGGCAGACTAAACTACCAAGCCAATTCTTCACCAGAAAGGAGACAAGCTACCGGGGACCGGTTTCTGGCATTTCAGCCGTCTTCGGCCCGGCTTGCTTGAATCCTGATGGTGCAGTGAGAAAGGGACTCATGTCTGAGTATACCCTGCCACACCTATAGTGGCCAAAAACGATTCAGAAAAGGGGCTGGTGATGAACAGAGTGTCTGAATTAAGCAGACCACTCTTACCCAGTCCAAAGATCAGGGCTTGATCATCACCGTTATTTATCTCACTGCACCATCCCAGCTCAGAACCTGGCTATATGCAAATCAGTCTGTCCCTGGCCCAGTGCATCATGGGAACAGGGCAGACTAAACTACCAAGCCAATTCTTCACCAGAAAGGAGACATCGAGGATTTGTGTGCTCTTATATTTTAGACATGGCCTTCATAGAGCATTTAAACCATCTGCTCACATGTGTACTTAAAGATTCCAGTCAGCCTTCAAAGCACGTTCATTCACTTCATGGAAAAACAAGTTTCAGTACATAGTGCGAGGAGGAGGGGTGAGGTCTGACCCGAAGCCTTCTTCCTGCACGGTTGCTTGGCTTTGGTTTATCTGCAAATACGGAGCTGAGAAGGAAAAGCAATTAACTAAATACAGGCACAGGATCGGGTGACCAAACAATGCAGCTAATGAGGCCTAGAAAAAGAGATCTTACGTGAAAAATAAAAATGGATAAGACGAGTAAAAACGGGGAGAATCAAAGTAGAGAGACACAGTAGAGGAAGACAGAGCTCGAGTGATAAATATACAGAGAAATGTTGAATAAACGGAGGGAAAGAGAGAGAGGAGAGAATATCCGAGCTCTGTAAGTAATACGATGTAAGGGGCGGGGTGAGAGAACCCAGCAAAGAGACATTAATATGCCGCCAGTAAGACAAATTGGGAGAGCAAAACAAGCGATGCGCGCTCTGTGCTGGGGGAGGGACATTAAAGGAAGGGGGCGGACACGAGCCTGTGAAACTCGCAGCGGAGATCAAAGGAAGAGTGGGAGGGACATTGGCAAGTGAGGGGTGAGGGGGTGTGCAGCTTGGTGAGCTGAAGTGGCAGCAGAGGCGGAGCGCAGAGCGCGCGGATGAAGTGTCTGGTAGCAAATGGCAGCTATTCATAATACGCGTGGTTGTGCTCACATGCACTGTACCGGACCCGCAGTTTGGGTACACTTTTGAAAGCCTTACTATAATCTCGCCAAGCATCCCTAACGGAATGGCTTGGGCGAGACCTTGAAAGGGGGGGTAATAGATTACACTGGCTGGCATAACAGCACACAATTCACCCTGATGCATTTTGATAAATACAGTGCTCGATTACACAAATGTTAGTTAAAACTCGCTAGAATTCACCATTATTGGTGCAGTCATTGCTGTCTATTTCAAGACATTTGTTTCAGGCTATTTGTCCTTCTTCATTAGAGAGTAGCACTTTAAGTTTGGGGTGCTGCAAAGCTGCTCGCAGTCTTTACATCTGATAACAGGCAGGCCTCTTTTCCTGTTTGGCCAGTCGCTTTGAACAGCTGTTAAGTTGCAGTAAATTCTGTGAGATTGTGCCTGCCTTTTGCGAAACAAATGACTGGGATGACAACTCCCTTTCTTATCAATACCCATCTAAATAGAGCTCCTTTTATTGATGTCAAGGGATAATCCGATTGAGAGAGTCCAAATGGTTATGACTGATTCATTTCTTAGCATGGCCACTGATTGTGTTACCTGCTGGTTTTATCAACATCGTGATGATGAAGTCGAGTAGGGCAGGGATATTACATGACCAACTGCGTACCACTACAAGACGTCCAAGTGTTTGTCGGGCGTACTTCCCTTCACTACAAATGAACATTAGAAGCCTTGTTTAATCGTCAGCAAAGATGCACTTAAATTAGATAGGTTACATCGTTCTTCACTTATCCTCATGGCTTGATGGACAAATGGTGCAAGTGGACATAAGTTAAGCATGTGATAAAACGTGATTAGTTGATAACTCATCGAAAGGCAAGAGGATGTAGACTAGCGGCCACAGCTGCCGACTTTGGAATGGGAGAACCATGTTTGAGTCGCTGCATCGCTTCAACATCCTGTGAATCTGAGCAAATCACAGGGGGGCAGATTTACAAGCCCCGTACGCCACTTTTGCGCCGCCGTTGCATCACTTCTGGGACGCAGCGGCGGCGTAAAGGCAGCGCCATGCTGCGGGGTATTTACAACGTGATGCATTTAGGGAGATGCGTCACGTTGTAAAGCCCTGCACCACATGAAACCTGTGTCAGGTTTCATGTGGGCGTTCTGGCGCATGGGGGCGTTATGGCGCAGGAACGCCTCAGAAAAGTGGCTGAGTGAAATCTATAAGATTTCACTCAGTCACTTTTCCAACCCCGCTGCGTCAAAACTTTACGCCTGCTTGTAGCAGGCATAAGGAGTGATGCAGCACAGCAAGTATAGGGGGCACCCGAGCAGTGCTGGAATTGCGTCGTGCTTGCGACACAACTCTAGCACTGTGGCGCATCCATGGTGGCGCAAGAGGTTTCTGCTGTGACCCAAAATAACTGGTGCATCCATGCTGATATGCAGGGAGCGCCGGTTATTGTTAATCTGCCCCAGGATTTTTTTGTGCCAAAAAATGTTATGTCTCGTTGTGTAATGTAACTGGTGCTGGTGCAAAGCGCTCCAGTACCTTCGGGTCGAATTCACGCTGTATAAACCTGCTCAAAAATAAAACCAAGACAAGCACGCATACAACCACATATGTCTATGCTTACGTTAGGCAGGCATGAAACATTGTCCTAGAATAAGCACAGAGATAAACGGCAAAATTATGAGTTACGAGCGGAAATCACACTCTGTTCAAACATGAGTGGGCCACTGTTCCCGCACTTGAATTTACTAGGTGCGGGATATATGGAAAAGATTTTTCCGACCGGAAAAAACAACCAGTGAAATGTCCTTGATCTCAGACTGCATTGCATCCTGGACCTGTTTTCTTGCCCCCGTGTGACCCTCCGCCGTGCACAGGGAGAGCATCTAAGTCTCTCCTCCACCACCTGCCAGACGACAGTCTTTCTTGGATGGCCTCAACCTCCCCAGCATCTTCCCTCTCCTTCAACCACATCAAAAGGGAAATACCATGAGCAATTCTGCCCAGGAAAAGGGGGACCGCAAGGTTAGTCCTCATTCCACGGAGATAAACTGTTGGTGTCTTTCTGCATGGATTTATGGGTGCAAACATGCCACCCCACCAGTACCGTGCAACTCATATTTGGGGCCCAAGAGGTGGGTTTCTCAAAGGGTGCCATCTAAAAAGAGACTGCTTGAGGAGTGGCTAAGTACATGCGATGAAAATGTGGTTGACATACATGAAGTTCAGAAACATACAAAAGAAAAGTCTAGAAATGCCACACTTTGAGGTGAGTTGTAAAGAAAGTTTGCCGGAAACACTCTAGAGGAAGAGAATATGTGTAAAAAAACATGTAGTAAAATGTTGTCGTGTGTAAAAAAACATGTACTAAAATGTTGTCATGCGTCATAACTCCCTTAACACGTTTTCATTGCACTTTAGCACTCCAATCTGACCATGGTCACGTGCCAGTACTTTACAAAACTCTGTATAAATTAATAAAAACACTTATTGTAATGCCAACACTGTTGACATTTCCTATCACTTTTAACGCCCCCCCCCTTAAAAATGTCCGTCTTCCTACTCAAATAAATAGGACTAACATTCTTTGTAATGCTTGTTTCAAAACCTTCTCAAATGTTTGCATACTCGTCTTGAGCATATCCATCGCCTTCGCAATTACTATCCCCACAGCAACAGGGTTGTAATGGTGGTAACCTTGCATAACACTGCACTGGGCTATGATAAAAGTCACAGCAGCTGTTTTATCAGAGCAGATCCCCGACAGTGGTTCCAGGATTTTTTTTTAAAGAAAAAGGCCATCATCGCCGATTAATTAAAATGCCTGGGGTCCTGGAAATGACATCATCCAAACGTTCAGGCGCTGTTGACATCGCCGGAAGTGGCATCACATTACATTTTGACTCTGATGATGTTAACGAGGGTGTTGCCACGACCTTTGACATAATGGCATTAAGGTAGTAACAATAAATTAAATATTCAACATTAAATGTCAGATTAATAAGAGAATGTAGCAGGTTTCTAAACGCACCACAGGGGGTGTTTGCAGAAATGTTACCTCAGGCCACGCCGCCTTCCTTCATCAATGTGCAAACGCGCCCCGTGATGCGTTTTAAGTTGGGGAATTAATTCTCTTTCAATACTGAGGGTCCCGGAGGACCAAATATCCCAACAGGTATCTCCAGCAGGTGCCAGGGAGCTGCGTTGCAGACAGGTGTTTAGAGGCCATGCCCCTTTTTACACCTCTCTGCAATGCAGCTCTGTGGTGCTTAGTAGAGGTACCTAATGGGCTAGTTTGACCCTAGGGATCCTTAGGATTGAAGGGGACTTAATCTCTCAACTTAGAACGGTCACAGGGCGCGTTTACACAGTGGTGAAGGGAGGGGACGGGATCTGACGTGATGTGTGCAAACACGCCCTGTGGCGCATTTTAAGTTGGGGAAAAAATTCAACTTCAAACCTGATGGACCACGGGGGCCAAGTAATCAACCAGGTGCTTCCAGGAAGCGCACTGCCCTGCGTTGCAGAGAGGTGGTGCATGCCGTGCCACTTTTTACATCTCTCTGCTACGCAGCTCTGTGGCGCTTACTGGATGTACTACGAATTCCAATTTACTCACCTGTTATCAGGAGAGACCTCAGTGCTGCATCTTTGAGCCCAGTACTGGTCCTCAAAAGTAATTCTAACCATACTTACCAGTAACCTGAATTTCCATTTTATAGGCTAACATTGACTGGTTTCACTTGGAAATTCTTCTAAGTGTGGAGTTTTGGAACTTTAAAATATTCCTCCAAAATCAGCTGAACTACGAATTCCGATTTACTCACCTGTTATGAGGAGAGACCTCAGTGCTGCATCTTTCAGCCCAGAACTGATCCTGAAAAGTAATTTTAACAGTACTTACCAGTAACTTGAATTTCCTTCCATAGGATATCATTGCCTGCTATATAAAATATATATATAAATAAAAAATATATAAAATAAAAATAAAAATATTACAATTTCAATATTTTTAAAAACTTTTTTTTCAATTTATATTAAACAAATGTATTGTAATTAAAAAAATTAAATATCTAAAAATAAATAGTTTAAAACAATGTATTAAATCAGTATACAAAAAATATAACAATTAATACATTTAAAAATTATCATTTACAAAACCTTTGAAATTCACTGAAAAAACCATAGGTTTCAGCCATGTTACAGTTAGGAATTAGCATTTATAAAACCTTAGAAATTCACTGAAAAAAACATAGGTTTCAGCCAAGTTATAGTTAGGAATTAGCATTTAAAAAACCTTAGAAATTCACTGAAAAAAACCATAGGTTTCACACATGTTATAGTTAGCTGGACATTTCACTCATACAAAACCATTGAAATGCCCCCGTTATTGTTAGTTCAGCTAACTATAACTTGCGCGCCCTCAATGCACTGCTGATGACGTCACATATTACATCACTCATGACATGGTCAGTGACATCACTGATGACATCACTGATGAGATCAACCTTGTAAAAGAGTGGCAGACCTCCTCTCACCGTAATGTAACCTTTGATACATACAATCAAAACTATAAACTAACATTTTCAAAACAATGGAGATACCAATTACAACAACCTATTTAGTAATTCCAAAATATACATAGACATCACTCATTAACCAACAAGTCTATATAGTTACTCATACATGTACTCACTCATCATATGTACTCATACACCTATAGATCCTGGTACACACTGACACTCATCCAGATTTACTCACACACATACTCACACATGCAAATAAACTATCAAACATCCATTTACTTGCATATACAGCTATACACACACCACTACACTTACTTCTACAGAAACGTACACATACTTACTCTCTTAAACAATCACTTATAGAAACACATACTTATTTATACAGGAACTCTTCTCACTCTCACATATACTCACTTATATACATCAATACTCACATATACTAGTTTAAAACATATGTAGTTACTCATAAAGATACTATTGACATTCATTCACTAACACACCCATACACACACTCATCCACCAATACAGTCCTGCACACATGCTGTCTTCAAAACACATATAAACAGTGAGTCAGTCATTCATGCATCTATGCGCTAAGTAATATCCCCCACCAAACCATACAGACAATCATACTGATACTCAAAAAACCAACTATTAACCCATATATACACTCATGTAGCTACTCACCAACCCATGCAGCCACTTATACACAAAGTGAGACAATTATACAGATATTTACATATTTAAACATTACTCGTTAATACATGTATTCACTAAGATACACTTAATAAGTCAGTTATACAATCAATTTTACAAAACAAAACATCCATTTAGACACTTATTTACCCATTTATTCTTCCATCGACCTTTAGATATACATAGATAAAAAATATTTATTTTTCAGAAAGACACACATTCACTGGATGATGTCATCAGTGATATCATCAGTGATGCCATTTGAGATGTCATCAGTGATCTCATCAGGTATGTCACTGACCATGTCATGAGTGATGTAATATGTGATGTCATCAGCAGTGCATTGCGGGTGCGCGAGTTATAGCTAGCTGAATTAACTATAACGGGGGAATTTCAATGGTTTTGTATGAGTGAAATGTCCTGCTAACTATAACATGTGTGAAACCTATGTTTTTTTCAGTGAATATATATATATATAATACACACAAGTGCAATACTCATGATTTCCCATTGTAGGTGGCTAGGTGGCCCCCACCAGTTTTATCTGTTGTCCCCATGGATCTCCCCAAAAAATCCTTCCTAGAAACATTTAGGGGCTCATTTATGAGCAAGTAACGCCGTACATTGCAAGTCACCATGCTACACTACACACTGTGATAGAGAGATGACCAGAATGTGCTGTATTTAAGTCAATATAGTGAATTCCTGTCTTTCCCTTGCACTGGCGACATTTTGGCAGCCTTGCGCCAATGCAAGCAACCTTGCACCATGGTTCCTGTGTTGCATGCAGGATTGTTTTGGTTCAGGAAGGGGCACCTTCCTGCACAAAAGCAATAGTGAGAGGCAAATTCCTCTTTTTATGTTTGCTGCAGAATACAGCACATATAGAAAGAGGAAGAAATGTGGAGATATATGCCCCCCCTGGGAAGGTGAATGATTTTGAGGCATTCCCAGGTTTACTAGTTCTTGTTTATCTGGCGATGGGTCAAAATACATGGGAGTTGAGTGGGAACACCCATGCAATGCCTACCCATTGCTGGGTAAAGCATTGCAATGATTTGCACTGCGATTCGTTACTCCAAATTTTTGAACACACTCGGAGCCACACAAAATGGCTTCTCGTGGGTTAAAAAATCTAACTTAGTAATTTTAGTCATACATGTGCCACTTTGCGTGATGCAAACATGATGCCACCCTCTCAAAAATTAGCCCCTTTGGATACAAATACATTAATTAACATGGCCCACTTTTAATCGAGCAACAAAAACTAAACAGGACTCATTTGAGCCCCATTTTCCTTCAGTTCCTGCCACTGCCTTCGTGGTCCCTCAGACCAGGAGTCGCAAGGAGCGAGCAAGGGCGGCCACAGCTGTGACCCCTAGTAACCCCCAAATGACGTCCAGATAAAAGGCATGAAAGTTAAAATTATATCTCTGACTCACCTGGTATTCTTGAAAAGGCCTTATGCTATTCCTACAGAGTATTCTGATAAAATGAATTAAGCAAAATGTTGATACACAAACATTGTGGAAACCAAATATTTATATTGGAAATTAAGATTGAAGTGCAACTAAGATAACTAATCAAATTGTGGAGGAAAAAAACACAATTGGACCATGCTATTGTCCCTATGTTACACAAGGAGATAAAAGTCAGCATTCCCTTACATAAGCTCATCTTTGGGTGTGGACATTTTAGTGTGTATATATACATTGCATGAAAACAATGTATCTGTAGAGTTTCCATTAAGTGCGATATTTATCTATAAGAACAATCCACATCCAAAACCACCCAGAATCACCTATGTGCAAAATCACAAAAGAAATCCCGGTAACAAAGGTTTACATTCCAGGCACAGAGGGAGAATTACTGGCAGACAACAGCAAATGACCAAAGTCCTAGGTACCAGGTAAACTGAAACCATGGGGTGCTTCCTCTTAGGCTACAGAATAACATCAAACACACTATGAACTGCATGACCCTCAAGTTGAACCAAAGTTCTAGATTGGTGGTTAAATCCCTGTACATCCTGTTCGACGGTGTTTGAAATTCTCTATCCTCCTTCTTGGATGTCAATGTCTACACCAAGATTGCACATCTCTTCCTGGGTGGTACTGGTGCTGACACTGTGTGATGCTATTGTTGACTGAAGAAACAGCAATGCTACCATTAGGATTGTTATTATTCTTTGCCTCACTACTGTGTCTCTTTCATACCTTCCTTCTATCATCAAGAGACCCATAGCAACGGTGCCTGTTCTTGACATTACAAATAAAGCCCCACGAGGGTTGTGGCAGTTCCTGTGCAAATAATGTGTACTCGATTGGTCAGAGTGCTTCAGTCCCAGTCAGTGGTTGGATTTCGTGCCCTCTGTACATTATTAGGTTATTTTCTTTTAGAGTACGCATTTATATATGTACGTTTGTATGTATACATGTATGTATATGAATTATGTAACTGTATGTATGCGTATATGGATATATGTATATATATATATATATATATATATATATATGTGTGTGTATATATATATATATATATATATATATATATATATATATATATATATATATATATATATATATATATATATAAATGTGTGTGTGTGTGTGTGAGTATTTTTGTGGTGCTTGCATAGTGCAAACCTATTTGAAAGCCTACAGAGTGCTGTGCAGGGTTAAAGACAAAGATACACTCAACATGTAATTGTATCTGGTTCCTAAGAGCAAAAGTGGACTGTTACTGCATTGCGAATATTGTTCTTCACTGAGGTGGGATTGTACAGTCCTGATAGATTAGGGAGCATCATCCAGCACCAGCGCTTTTTTCTTTGTGCTTTTCTTACTCTCCAGTCTGATGGTATCTTAGATACAGGTGAATAGAGATCTATCAGAGATTGTGAGGTTGTTAGTCAGAAAGGCAGGGGTGTCAGTTGTGATGGCTTTGTAGATGATGCATCTGGATTTAAATATGGTGTGAGATAGCAATGGACATTACTTGGAGGCTGACAAACATGACATTGCCACCGTCCAGCTACAAGTGTAGGAATCCATAAATGGCAGTTCTGAATTGCTTTCTATGATGAATGTTTTAATATTCTTTATTAGAAAGAGCTGATACCAGGCCATTTTGTTATTGGTGTTGTGTTCCTGAGGGTGAGGTGGGTGTCCTGGGTAAATGCACGTGATTTGTCATTGGTGAAAGCTGTAGCTCAAATCTGGCAAGGTTAAAATTATTGAGCCTGGTTTGTCTAGGTGTTACTTGTTGTTCTTGATGAGTAGCAGAAATCATGGTCTGCCTGGGTCAGGATTCAGAGGAATACTGGACATCCAGGTATGGATTAGGGGCAGGCAGTGTTTAAGGCATTGGGTATCTACAGCAGAGGAATCTTTCAAATATAGTTATGTGGCAATCAGTGCATTAGTACATTTTGATGCTTTTGTCTGTGAAAAAATTCTTGAGGTGCTCCATATTATGTTTGAAGATAATAGGGGGCAAGGTGAATCCCTGAGGGACTCTGCCGGCCAAAGGTTTCTTCTGGACCTGTAGGTGCCTATGTGAACAAACTGGTGTGTGTTGGATATGTAAGAGAAGCACCAGTGAGAATGTCACAGAGAATCCCATTTGAGATAGATTTCAGGGTGTGGATAAATATCAAATGGTTGAAGGTGTTATTGGCAGCGAAGAGCTTAATCAATAGTAAAGGCAGGGGTTGTCTTTATCTACAGTCAGGGGGCATTGCCTATGATGGGTATTGTAGCTGTTTCTCTACTGCAGTATGATCTAAAGCTGTAT
Source organism: Lissotriton vulgaris (assembly GCF_964263255.1). NCBI lineage: Eukaryota > Metazoa > Chordata > Amphibia > Caudata > Salamandridae > Lissotriton > Lissotriton vulgaris. The sequence continues at coordinate 1,468,102,469 of NC_141695.1, forward strand.
TGGTAGTTATAAGGACATGATTGGTGCTTAATGATCTCCAAGTGTTGTGTCAATTGCTTTTTTGATTGTCTGACGGATGAGTTGCAGGTGCATGATAAGCCCTTAGTTGGCAAGGTTATGTTATGGTAAATGGATTTTATAAAACGTATAGCTACTCAATTGAGTGTCGCGGCCCTAGGCTTGATGACAGTTTATTGCTGTGCAGTAGTGACCCCCGAACTGGGTGTTAGAGCTGAAACAACAATGTTTTCAGTGATTACCTGAATGCTATAAGATCCTGCGTCATCCTTAATTCCACCGGCAAGTTATTCCACCGTTTCGCCACTTGCACCTGGAAGGAGCGTCCCCAATCCGTGCATGGAGGTATCTGGGGGTTCTTGTCAGGTGGAGTGCTGAAGGCCTAAGTGAGCGGTGAGGGTGGTAGAATCAGACTCTCTTCACTATGTACCCGTCGCCAATGCCTTGGAGGGCCTTGAAAGCTATAACCTAGGCCTTAAATTGGATCCTCTTGCGAAATGGGAGCATGTGCAGGAATTTCAACTAATTATCAGTGTCTTGTGTGGGTTTTGTCAGGAGTGTCAGAATCTGGCCTGTCTTGAGAGCTTCAGGGAAAAAAACATTGAGAGAGGGTGGAATTGGGGCTTGTTAGTAAGGAAGATACCTTCTCTGGAGTGGACTTTGAAGAAGGATTAAGGTAAGACTTCATCTTCATGGGTGGTGGGTTTAAGGGAGTAGAGGATGTCAACAATGTCTACAACAGACAGTGGTTTGAAAAATGTCCAATGTGGGATGCAGCTCAGATTTGTGGGTGTTAGGGGAGGTGCAGGCCTGGTGCTGCCAAAGTACTGTTGGATTAATTGGATTTAGTTCATTAGTTTGAGGGGCAAAACGTATTTGCAATTTGGGCTTATCTGTGTGTTACTATACATGTTGATATTGCTGCTGTGTACATTTTGTTGCATTTCAAGGATGATTTTGTGTCCTGGGACACTTGAGGCATCTATCTTACTTTTTCACCTCTTTGTAAGCTCTGTTAACTTCCCTTACTATAAAGTTACACTGTTCCTTTATGGTGGCAAAATAATGTAATAAAACTTCTTTGTTTGTGTGTCTTAGGCTTTGTTAAGGTATGTGTGCGTCTGTGTATGTCTGGGTATGCTTCTGCATGTGTGTGTGTTGAAGGCCCAAGTTTGAACATTCCTGGATGTTGGAAGAACTAAAAAGTTTGAGTCATCCCTCAACTGTCATACATTGGTGCATTCAGTGGGCTGTAAGATTTTTGTCCTTCAATGAAACCAAGTGAAATGACAAACAAAACAAGAATTATTAGTTAAAGAAAAGACTAAAATGTGTTATATGGTGTTATCTTTTCATCATACAATACAGCAACACAAGCACATATGCTAGTTTACCAAATCACTGTTGTGTCACTTTCTCACTTGTTTTAAACTTGTTTTAAATTGCCATTTTCAACATTTGAAAATGTTCTTCAAATTCTAAATCATGTCAGTGTGCGCAGTGCATATTCTTGATGCATTCGCATTTGGTAGAGGTATTTTATTAGTGTAAATAACAAGGACCCCCTGTGAAGAAAATCAATTCATGGTACAGGGAAATAGACAGTGTAAAAAACTTTTTGGCATAATGTCAACACAATGGGAGGGAGAAATAGCACAAAAGAGGTAGGACTCAAAATATATAAAAAACCGATATCGTTTAATAAGTATAAATATTCACGTTAAAAGCAATTAATAACAAGACATAAGTATAAATCAATAAATCAATAATACACAAAAAAGCAACATACAAATACTACATGAAACATACAAATAAAGAGTACTTTTACAGTGGCAATATGTGTTGTTCGACGCGCGTTTCGGCGTTTGAGAAACGCCTTCTTCAGGAGCCACAAATATTATCTGGAAGACATATTAAATTCATAATCAAATAAAGAAATATATACATCACAAATCTGTTAAAAAAATTACATACAAAGAAGTGCATTTAAAATTATACTCAAATATAAAAACATAGTATAACAAAGAATACAACAATGTCCAAGTGCCAATAACTCCCTACTTGTTCAGCTGGTGGAATACAGCTGAAACAAGCTACAACTAGCAAACTTAACATTTGAGCAGTAGTAATTTTTCAAGGGGAAATCCCTTGTGGGCAAACCAAAGATAAAGACTATGGGGAAAATACGAATACACAGTACCCAGCTGATAGGTGATCTCAACCTCGAGAGGGTGGAGTGTGGCCAAAGTGGATGGAAGGACATCACTCTTCGATTCTACGATCTGTTCTAACACGATGGGGCAACCTATCAATTCCCAGTCTCAGATAGTCAGAGATAACAATGACACCGCTTGTCAAGTTCTATTTATTCTAAATCGATGTACCTATATTGTTGTATGAGCATAATTACATGTATAAGTCTCAAGTCCATAGGGGAAAGAACAACTTACTGCAAAGTGTAGCATGTTTTATAACTTGTGCTTACCGAGGCACTTGATTGCCAGGTTAATTCGGTGTAAAAAGCCTTTACCGGTTGAACGCTAATAGATACACATTCAACAAGACGGCTGGTTATCCTTACAAGTTGTATTGAAAATTAAAAATCTGAAAACAAGGAAAAAGGTGGTGAATAAACAACGAATATTTGTAGAAGGTGCCCTCCAATTGTATCAGCGTATCAATAAGATAAAAAACAGTTTGCAGGGGTATTCATACTAATAACAAGATGTGAGGGTATTAATTAAAAAAGTAACCCACTGTCAACTATGTGATCTCTCAAATAGTCATGTTGAAAAGGGGACCTACCGGTAGGTTGATTAAGGAATAACTTGTCCGCTTTGTAAAACCCACTGATAGGGACATACGAGGAGTGAGGTCATTAGAGTATTCACTTCGAGAATGATAGTGCAAAGTTTACGAAAAGAAGCTGTGAAAAAAATAACAAACAGCAACGGGCGGTCAGTTCTCACGACTCACTCGAACAAGGGGCGGTAATAATAATAATTCCGCTCACACAAGAACAGCTAAGATCGAACTGTGTGACACATAATAACTGATTATAGTATCTTACCGAAAGCCGGAATAGATAATTGTTGCCTTCCTTATCTGGATTAAATAGAAGAAAGCTGCCGGTGCTTGCCGTTGTAATAAGGCTGAGGGAGGGTGAGTTACCACGCCAAATTTGCACTTCTAAAAGTGAAGGTGGATAAAAAATATACCCGAATCAAACAGACTATACTTACAATGTCGGCTAGAAGACAGTAGTGCGATATGTTGTGTTAAAACTGATAATCCAATCTTACCGTGGACAAATATAAAAGGCTGTAGCTTTTATCGTCTATATCAGTCAATAGACGTTGGAGATTGCCGTTGCAATAGAGGAGTGGGAAGATGTATCACCACGCCAGGTTAGCGTTTCTAAAAATAGAGTTAGATAAAGCAAACTCAAATAAGTTGTAGATAGATATTCAGTATATAACTAATTTAAAACAAATTGGGGTTTACTAACGAGCGAGAACTACTTCCTTACCGGAGAAGAAGATATTCCGATCTGTATTTGACAACCTTCGGGAGCCGCACAAAGGATAAGTGCTGGCCTCCCGCAGCTGTTGGGAGTACGAAAGAACCCAATGTGCCGCCGTCTGGCTCCTTATATACGGGCCAATGGTTGATGTTGAAGCGATGCTGTAGTAGCTAAAGCCACGCCCTTAGGGGAGATATCCCTTTAACAGCTGAAGGTGGGGACTAAATTGTAAATGAAAGCACCTATTGAACACGCCAGGTAGATGACGTATCGATAGTCTGGAAACGCCTCTGGGAACAAAGTAATGCATGTAAACCAGGAGGCGGCAACAAAATAGACTGATGAAATGGCGTGCCCCGCAAATCGTGCCAAGGATGCACCTCAGTCTGGTGCATACTAAACTGCACGGTGAAAAATGCTAAAGAGGAGGGGGGATATATATGTTTAGCAGATTAAGAAGCTATATAATCTATAGGAGGACCCTCTCATGAACGTGGAAGGGAAATGGATACGCCTCTGGAAAATAGGGGAGTGGTTTTATAGGTGCACTAAGAATTAAAACAAACGGGCAAGCAAAGCCCAAGATGCCTACACTGAAATATTAGAAAATATCAGCAAAGATATTCAACGTGTCTAATGTGGACCTAGCATCTACTTCAATAACATGACAATGATTGGGAAAGTAATCACTATTATACAGCTAATGTGATCCTGAACGGACATCCCAAAACATAATGGGAAGTGAGATAAGATGATATTTTTATAACCGCGACAGCGAATGTACGCTGGAAAATTGATCGAGGATTGGAAAAAAGGTCACAAGATAGTACCTAAGATGTGCTAATTGTGTTTGCTGAAATTTAGGTCATTTCCCTGAATAAACTGGTTATGACATCTGAGAGCTGATTAATACCCTTATTACAAGTTAAATGAAGTACCATAGCGCGAGTCCCAGCAGCCGGACTCACTGCTACCAGCCAGAATCTTCACATAGAATTCCACCAATTATGAGTTAGACCCCAGAAACTGGAACATCTCTGGGGGTGTGGAATACTGCATTACCATTCCCTTTTACCACCTGCTCAGAACTGGTGGGTGGCAGTGGCTTCCCTGTGGGGCAGCGTGGGAGGAGAATGACTGGGAGGGCAGGGGAAAGAAAGAGAACACTGGTTTTGGCAGGGCGGGGGTTTATATGCACTCAAGGGACCGGGGACAAGGCTTCACCCAGGACAATTCTGCTCTGTCTGACTCATAATAAGTGCTGTTTGCGTGCTCGGGGTTGCTCGCGAATACGCATTTTGAAAGTGCAAACAAACAAAAAATTCCATGGATAGCGGTAATTTTTGGCAATTCCGCCTTTTCTGCAGAACGGAAAATTACCCAAATTCCACGAGCGGAACAGAATTTACCACCCAGGCCTAATAATAAGGGATCATGTGTATTTTAGATGTGGTCAAGGCCCTGCTAATGGTAAGGTTCTGTCCATTGTCTATGGCCATCGTTCACTATCTGTCTCATTTCACTGTATTCTATGAATGTAGCTACATTTCCCTGCTGTGGAGAGAATGTGAAATTAGTCCCTCAGTTTGATATATGGGTTATGACAACAGCCTCCAGCCTTAGACCTTAACCCATTATTCGATGCATTTAAATGTATTTCTCTTGACAAGTAGCTCTTCCAACATTGCAGGCTTCATTTTTACATGTTGTGGAAACTCCAGCTGATGAGGGTCCAGCTATCCCTAAATTCAGAGGTTGACTTTTACTTTCCTTGACCCGGTTCAGCACTCGCTGCCTTTCGGCTAGCTTTGTGCTATACAAATACCACATAGATAAATACATGAGTTAAGTGACTGCTCAGATATTCCATTGTTCCTATCTCTTCAAGCATATTGGCTACTAGCAAATGTCCATATGCATTTTAGGTCAGGGGATATGGGTTTCACCTGCAACATGTCCTTTCGAAATAGCCAAGTTTCCAAGCAATCTTAAAGATGCACAAATACCCAGTAGACTTAGGGCCTTTGCTCAGGATACACAGCAGTTCTAGAATAGACGGCAAGGAGTCCTGCTGTCCCAAGTGTGCGTTCCAAACAGAGCATGCAACAATGGATGTATGTATGTATGTATGTGTGTTCTTATATAGCGCTCGACTTACCCTAGGGCATCTCGGTGCTTGCCTCGGGAACCCGTCCTGGCTTTTCCCTGTGAGATAACCTGTACTGGGCATCCCCAAGGTGGAAGCCAGGCATCCCGCCACAGGGGGCCATAGCGGAGATTAAGCAAACTTAATGCCCAGAGTTGCAGAGTGTGAACCCGTGATTAGAGTGAGCACCAAACCGAGAATTATCGAGTCCGTGGACAATTGGGATCAAGACCCTGCCGCGTCGGTAATTGAACCCTGGTCCCGGGTCCGACCTCTGCTTCAGGGTATGCCTCCTTTAACCAGTGAGCCACACTTTTCCACGATGATAGAAAAACAGAACCTCTGGATACCAGAGTCACAGGGCAGGTTTGTGCTGTCAAGTACATAAAATGCCTGTACCCAACATGCTAAGGGACAGGTCAATCGTTAACCACAACTTGAAAAAAGTCAAAGACCAAGGACTATTAGTCTACCACAGGGACGTTCTTTTGATACTCCACACAAAAAAGCTATACCAAAATAAGGCACATCAACCTTCTACATTGTAGAAATTGATAATGAACAACACAGTCTTCTATGCAAATCGCAAGTCAGTGAAAACAGACATTCATCTCCACTGTCTACAGTCCTGTACTCACCACATCAGCTTGTACCACATCTGCGTACCTTATATAAATAGATAAATAAATAAATAAAACAAATAAAATAACATGTAATCATCTTTACAGTGCATTATGTTGAGTTTGGAATAGTAAATCTACTGCAGACCGAATTGAGGTCTTCAGAAAGTAAATTAACCATCAATTTGACATTTGGAAGTTCCCCACTGTTTACTTCAAGATTAGTCTGTTTTCAGAAGATAGGCACTGTAACTAATGGTGCCCAAACAAATACAACAAGCATTGGCATAGCCAATAGGTCTCGCTTTTGGGACCTTATAAGTAGTTATGCAGCACAATATCCTTGGTGCTATAAAGTCAACGGTTACATGGCTAAACACTTATAAGGTCCCAAAGGCGAGACCTATTAGCTATGCCAATGCTTGTTTTCAAGGTGAGGATGTTACTGGGTCAGGCCTGTTTTTTGTCTGTCCCTGATTGCTGCTTCAGGAAGGTCTTTCTCTTGATTGTGCCCTGTTATGGGTGAGCCAACACCTCCTGCTGTGAGAAACATCACTGTACACAAAGGCTGTGTCTGTAGGTCAGCCTGAGAGGCACTTGAAAGGAATGTTTGACGTTACAACGCATACTTTTACAATGCATACCTTTACAACACATTTTTTGCAACGCAACATCCATTACAACGCATTCCATTACAACGCATGCCATTACAACAAATTTTTAAAAACTACCTTTACAACACATTCCATTACAACGCATACTACCTTTACAACGCATACCATTACATTGCATGTATGGTAAGTATTGGATAGTGTAGGGGTAAAAATTACTATTCCAACTCCAGGGGTTTGCAACAGTAGGGTAAGTGTTGGATAGTGTAGGAGTAAAAATTACTATTCTAACTCCAGGGGATGCAACAGTAGGGTAAGTGTTGGATAGTGTAGGGGTAAAAATTACTATTCTAACTCCAGGGGGTGCAACAGTAGGGTAGGTGTTACATAGTGTAAGGGTAATATGCGTTGTGATGGTATGCGTTGTAATGGTATGCATTGTAATGACTATGTTGCAATGACATGCATTGTAGTGGTATGCGTTGTAGTGTCATGTGTTGTAATGGTTGCATTGTAATGGCATGCGATGTAATGGATGTTGTGTTGTAAAAGTTTTGTTGTAATGGTAGTGCGTTGTAAAAGTTGCATTGTAAAGGTTGTTTCCCCTTGAAAGAGAACCAAGTCATCCTAGTGTGTGCTTATCAAAAATAACATAAATGTAATCTCACAGAAAAGCGATAAGGATACGTTTTCTTTTGGTTATTAGGCTACGCGTTCTGCCTACAACCATGTAATTTAATTATAGCAATAATCTAAGTGGTTCCTACCTACGGGCTAGATAAGCAAAACTATTGGTGTGCACAGAAAACAACCATTCTAAACTCCACATGTCTCAGTAGCCAGTTCAGTATCTTGACTGAATACAGACAACAGACGCCCCCCCACCCCGAATTTCCAGCACTGACAATGTACACGTCACCGCCGGCGCGCATTTACAAGGTCTCTTTGCCACAGGCCACTGTGATTTAGACAAAGCGCCTTGAGGTGTCTGAAACATTGGATGTCAGCGCTATGCAAAACACGCTGCTTACATTAGACCGTTAAAGTGTCTATCAGCACATGGAGGTAGCCAGCATAATGGAAGTAACAAGGACTGAACGGAAAGTAAATATAATAAAACAAGGGCAAACATGTGCTTCGAGCAAAGTATAAACTGTAAACAGTTCATAAAACTGTGTGTAGCTGCACAGAAATGCAAAGCATAATTATATGCAAAGTATACATAAAATAAAAATGTGTTGTTGTGCTAAAGCCATAAAGCGCACCCTTTATATTCAGCGCTGCGGGTGTCGAGAGAAGCAGAAAGAACATTGGACACAGCGTTTGTGGAAGAAATATTTGATAACTGTAGCAGCAAAGTGATGATTACACAATAGATCGGTGTGCACAGGCAGGCTTAAAATCCAAGTTATTAGGGTAATAAAAACATGCCAATGTGACCAAAGAATGACAAGAACACAACACGCCAGTAAGAATGTAAAACATGCGACATTGCAATAGAAGCAAAAAGGAAAACTGAAGACAAGATAAAAACAAATGGGAGGGGTGGGGGAGTGCAGCTGGAAGCAGGGGCTTGCAGCGTTTACCTTGCGGGAGCGAGTGCAATAATTGCTAACATATGGTGCCGCTTGCTCCAGCAAGGGAATCGTCAAACGTGAACGCATTGCTATTGAAAGCAATGCAAAGCGTGCAGATTTTTGGGCGAAAAGCAGATCAATTTCAAGAGGTCCCCTCCTATGCAGCGCATGCGCGCTGCTTAGGTGAGACCAAAAAAGGGAGGTGGTGGAGCCAATATGGTGGAGAGAGTGGTTGCAATGCCATGAGGCTCCTGCCCGGCCCTTCAAATTCCTACAAATTGTCATACGTGTAAGGCCACTGGGACCATCACCAGCTAACATGCCCCCCCCCCACACCCCTGTGGATCGGGGGGAATCCAGAGAAATTAGCCTTTGATCGAGGCGGCAGCGCGGAATGCTGGCTGCATGGCCGGAGGGGAAGCCGAGGCAGGCCTGGGTTCCAGCGTGCGAGCCTGCACAGCTCCAACAGGAGGGTTGCAGCTGATAGGAGCGGGAGCCGAGACCTCCGAGTCGGGCCACCAGAGACCAGCCACCAGAGACCAGCATGCAGTACCTGCTGGACAAGACATGGAGCAGGGCTCCATCCAAACTGAAGAGGCCTGCTTGCCAGGGGCTTCGGCTGAGGCCTGGGACCACCCTTTCTGTGCTGGACTGTGCTGTGGAAGACTACACTGGGGGAATTGGCACTGGTGACTGCTGTGCCCCACGCCCTAGCTGGTGGCACAGCCTTAGATAGTTTGATGGCCCGCATCTTTCCCAGGGGCCTTAAGAAGATTATACAAAATGAGGAGGAGCTCCCCTGAGAGATGGGCTACACTGACATCGCTCAAAATAGTGCCTCCACGCCTACAGCTCGTGCAGCAGCTCCAGTGAGCTCAGGACCTTGAGGCCTGGGGCAGGGCAAGCAATAACAGCACTTCATTTAGGACGGTAAATCACGCTGGGAGACAGTGGCAAACATTCCAGGGAGGACCCCGGGCAGGGCGTTCCTGAGTAAGAGATGGTGCAGTGGCAGGAGGCAAGGCAGAGCATGTGATGACTGCCTGGCGAAGTGGGACTCCAGCGGACGGCCCTTCCTATCTCGCATCCTACCACCTTAAGATGAAGAGATTGGAGTCCCTGCTGTGAGGGGGGGTGGTGGATCATGTGCTCTGAGGTCCAGTGCCTGGTCAGATCGGACCGAAGGATGCTGTTTCTCTGGTGAGGGATACTTGTGGATGGATAGGACCCGGTCATAGTTCGCCTTAAGATTTCCAAGCTGCTGCCCCCAAAACGAATATGAGTATGCTGACGGCCTCTCCTGCGCCAGTGGATCCAATCCATCTGTTTGAGGCCACACTGGAGAAACACACCGGAATGTTTGACAACATTCTGCAGGCCTTACATGACCCAAAGACTGCGATAGAAGCCCAGATGGGAGTAAAACAAATGGTAACTGGGTTGCTGTGGGCTGATCATGCCAATCTTGTGGATAGGATGGAAAATGTGGAGTCCTCATTGATGTCAATTGCGACCATGCAGGCCCAGCTGAAGATGCTACAAGCAGAAGTGCAAGAGGTTAAGGCGTATGTGTTGGACTCTCTGTGAAACAATATCGGTGGGCCCGAACATGGGGTTATTCCTTAAACTGGCTGACCACTGTGGTCTTGGCTGATAAAATCCAGAAATTCCTTTCCGAGAGGTCACGCAAGATCCCAGACCGACCTCCCTCTCCGGGGGCCCCCGTGCATCCAGTGATAGTGTGTCTGCTGAATTTTAAAGACCGGGACCTGCTGCTGCAGCTGTTGTGGGCAAAAGGCCCCTGGCAGCAAAATGGTAATCTCATCACGGCTTATCTGGACTACCCTGAAGACTTGCAAAAGAAATGCAACACTTTTGGTACTATCAAGGAGCAACTCCAGATTCTAGGAATGTCTTTCGCCTTAATTTTCCAACCTTGAACCCGAGTGGAAGATTCTGATGTAGCCCACTTCATCCAGACACCAGATGAGGCCTGGGAATGGTTGAGACCCAAGGTGACACAGACCCACCTAACGCTGAAGGGGGTGACAACCTGAACTGGAGCAGGACCAAACCATGTCGCTGGTGCACCTGCCAGACACACACCTTCCCATCAAAGGAGCAGGCAGCCAAGGAACACGTGCACTACATGGTGTAAGCAGATATGAGGTCCTAGAGCCTGAGACAGACTTGGAGTCTGTAGTGGGTGTTCCCAGTTTGGAGCACAACAGGATTGTCATCCTGGAGGCCTCGCCATGGCGGCAGATACCTGAACTGTGATTTGGTGGGTGTGGTAAGTATAAGTGCACCTACTGCTATGTGCTGATGTGGGGCAGCACGCGGGTCCAAGACTACCCTGTGTGTTTTCATTACAGAAGTGCAGATATTGGACACAGGACCTGTGGTACCTGCTCAGAGGCTTTCTCTCTGATTCCTTCCCCCCCTAGAGACTTATCGTAAGGACATTCTGTTGGCAAAGTGCCTTATGTTTTGCTGTTGGGCTCATTTGGGGGGGGGGGGGTATTTGTTGCATGATGTACGTTTGCATTCAAGCCAAGGGGAAGGGTGTTATTGTTGTAATACGTTGTTTGTGGTTTGCATGAGGTACAATGCTAGAGGATGATTTGAAGTGTGAGGGAAGTGCAAAACGGGTGGATACACTGATGTCCTGCATATAGATCTCTATATATGGTGATGGTTATGTCGGTGCTGGGGAGGCAACACAGGGTGTGAACTTATCTCAGAAAACAACACATTCATATTGTGTGCATACAGGAATTGCATCTCACGAGGGAGGAGCTGGCAAAGTGATGGAGTGGGCAGGAGTTTGGGACTGAATATTCAGCCTGTGCTCATGGGGTACTGATCTGATCAGTCCTGGGAGTGCCCTTTGTACATACCAGGGTGGTGACTGACCCTGATGGGTGGTATTTGATGCTGGAGGGAGTATTAAATGGCAGACTTCTGACAGTAGTGGCCTTGTATGATCCCAATGCGCTCCAAGGGGAATTCTCTGATGCTTTGTTTTGTGATGGAAGGACGCAAAAATGGTTGTGAAGTGGATTTATTTAAGTATAATCAGAACGACCCCCAAAGTCTACGCCTCAGCTCCACAGCCAAGCTTCTCTGCTGGACTCCAACAGGCTGGATTCCAACAAAGAACCTTGTTGCTAGGAGAAGATCTAAACAATAGCAAGGGGTAAAACATAACACATCTCCCTCACTAACAATAAACAGAAAAATATCAACAAATGATAACATAATCAATAGCATAGCAAATACACTTCACATACATATATAATCATCGAATTTCTTAGGTCTTATTATTTGACGTGTACTGGGAACTCTCGTGAAATCATCCTTGGATTTCTCTATGATTTCAGAATTTTCTTTTAACCACAATTTTATCTCAGCATCGTTACACTTGCCGACTTTGCAAATGTTCCACCATTTCCCATCAGATGTTTTAATAGCATTACCCTTAACTTCAAAAACCTTCTTGGGACTGGATAATTTAAATTTACCTTTTTTTACTAGAATGTTAGGACAAACTCTCACAAAGTCTCCTTGGTTTATCTCTATTTTGTCCTTGCAAATTTTATCATTATGTCTTGTTTGATAGTTCATCTGATACCTAGCAAATTTATCACGTATTTCCAACTCTTTAACATTCTTCTTTCCACTTCTGCCCATCCATGAGGGTACTGCTACAGTACAAGGAACTCTTCCTTTGAGAAAACAAAATGGAGTCTCACCAGTTACAGAGTTTGGAGTGGTTCTGTAATTCCACAACATTTTTTTCTTCTGAGATCTCCAACAAATATTCATTGAAGTAGCCAACTGAATGTTTTCTACCAAAACTCGGTTGAAGCGCTCCACCAAACCATTTCCCCTTGGGTGATACCCAGGCGTCCCCAAATGTTTAATTCCCCATCTGTTTAGAAACTCATCAAATTCATGGTAAATAAATTGTGGACCATTGTCTGATAGAATTTCTGCCGGACACCTCTCTCTAGTAAAAATCTCTTCACAAAATGCAATAATGCTACTAGTCTTGACATCTGTTACCAATGTCACTTCCGGCCATTTAGAATAATAATCCAACAGCACTAATGCATATTTGTCTACTGAACCTAAACCTTCAAATGGTCCACATATATCAATACCAAGTCTCTCCCATGCTTTATCAGGTAACTTCATAGGTGTGATGGGAGAGTCTCTTTAGACATGTGACTTGTCACTCCTTGCACAAGATATGCACTCTCTCACATACCTTTCTATGTCCCTATTCATATTTGGCCTCCAAAAATTCCTCCTGGCCTTCATTTTTACAGCAGACATTCCTCCATGACCTTCATGCAGTAAAGTCATTAACTTGACCCTCAACGGACTAGGTACCACCTGTTTGTCATTCCGTCTAATTATTCCATTCACCACAGATAATTCTTTCCAAACATCTTTATACATTACAATATCTTCACCCATTTTACCACTAATACCCGAAGGCAAAACCTTTATCACCTTCACCAATGACGAACAAGAATTGATAGCATCCTTCCATTCACATTCACTGATGGCCTTATGAAGCTCTTCAATATTAGCAATTAACAAATCATTTTCTTCACTGCCCTCATCACACTTACATTCTACAGGCAATCGCGACATACAGTCAGCATTTATATTCCTCACTCCTGGCACATATTTCAATTCGAAAGTATATTCCTGTAACCTATATAGCCACTTTGCTTTGCGTGGGGTAGCTCTGCCAGCGCCTGTGGTAGTAAAAAAATCGAGTAAAGGCCGGTGATCTGTGCGAAGTTCAAATTTGTGCCCCAAATATATATTCTGAAATGTTGTACTCCCCACCAACAAGCTAATGCTTATTTTTCTATGGTGGAGTAGGATGGTTCAGAAACCTTTTAAAGTGCGTGACAAAAAGGCAATCACACATTCTTCACTGTCATGCTCTTGCATCAATATAGCTCCCAACCGGTTACTAGCAAGGCAGGAAGGTCCAAGGATTCCAAGGCTAAACAACGCTTAATAGCTGGTTTTATGAGTAGATGGAAACACACTCGAAGCTCTGGACCTCTTGAGCTTCATAAGAAAAAGCAAGTTTAAGGAAAGGAGAGTGTGTGTTCCATGAAGAGTCAGTATTGTACTTATTGGGATGAATGCCCATTCTTTCAGAATTTCATATAGAGGACACGACTACTTCAGGTTGCAGTGTGACATCTTTATTGTTATGTTGTGAAACATGGACAGCCGACAAGTGTTTCGCCCCCTATTGGCGAATTGCGCCGGGGCTTTCTCAAGGCGGAGTGGCGTTTCCATCGGGGGCAATCTCTTTGTTGGAATGTTTGAGCGGCAGGCCCAGCCACGGAGAAATGTTGTACTCCCCACCGACAAGCTAATGCTTCTTTTTCCATGGTGGAGTAGGATGGTTCAGAAACCTTTTAAAGTGCATGACGGAAAGGCAATCACACATTCTTCACTGTCATGCTCTTGCATCAATACAGCTCCCAACCGGTACCCACTAGCATCAGTCATAATAATGGATTTGTTTTGCGGATTAAAAGATTTTAAAGTAGTTGCATTGGTTACAGCTTTTTTTACGGTCTCAAATACAATTTGGCATTCCGTCGACCATATAAAATGTATACCTTTCTTCATTATATCACATAACGGCTGTACTATGTCAGAAACGTGTACAAACTTAGAATAATATTCATCTAAACCAAGGTAAACCAATCAGCTAGTGGTGGAGCTTTTTCAAAATTTTCTACCAAATTTAGTTTTGGTTTTATTCCCTTGAGAGACAGTGTATGTCCTAAATATTCCACCTCCTCTTCGCAAAATGTACATTTATTCAAACTTATTGTGAGACCTGCACCCTCAAGTTTCATTAACACACATCTCAGAATTTCATAATGTTGAATTTCATCTTTTCCCCATTTCAACACATCGTCTTCAAACACTAAGGTATTCTTTACATCCTTTAAAAATGTTTGCATTATTCTCTGGAAAATGCAGATGCCAATGCTAATCCCAATTGCATCCTAATAAATTGAAATGCACCCTCAAGAGTAATGAAAGATGTTAGGTGTTTGGATTCTGCTTGTAAACTTACCTGGTGGTAAGCACAAGATAGATCTAAAGTGGTGAAATATCTTCCACCTTCCACACTTGATAACATCTCATTTATACGGGGTAAAGGGTGCCTATCGACCCATATACAATCGTTTAAATCCCTCAAGTCCACACACATGCGAATCTTGCCGTTGGGTTTGTGCGCAATTACAATTGATGCTTCAATCGGCTCAATGATCTTTTCTTTACACAACCTCTGTAATTCCTCCCTCAGTTTTCACCTCATAGGCACATTGCACACTTTATGTACTTTGGGTTTGGCATCTTTCTTTACAATTATCTGATGTTTGAATTCTTTAAGACATCCCAATTCCTCTTTGAATAGATTAGGAAAATTCACTACCCATTTACTTGTTTTTTCTGCCTCTGTTATAATACTTGTAAAGGATGATTGGGATCCAATATGATCCTTAAACTCTTCTGTTCTTTCCACTCCAATAAGCATCTCCCAGATTGTACAACATATATTTTAGCTATAGTAGAACGACCTTTGAATTTTATATTTGCATTAAAATATCCTAACACAGGTAATTTGACTCCACAATATCCAAGTGGCACAACATCAGTGGGAATAAATGTGGTGGATTCTAAATTTTCCAATTGTTGTTATCTATTAAAGTAGAAGGAGAACATGAATCCGCCCATACCTGCCCATCAAAATCTTTGACAGAAATAATATATTTTGGAGGCAAATAAGTGTCATTCAAATTATTTTGCAAACTATTCACATTTTCAATTACCATGACTTCAATGTCACTCTCTTCTTCATCACCTAATACTTCTCCATTGCGATTCATATCTGATTCATTTATCGTACTTACATTTTTCCTTGCACTGGATATGTCATGTGGAGGTTGGGCCATCCAAAAGACAGCAATATTACTAGAATAACGAGGGGTTAGCGGGGACGCTATGCAGGTGGGTTTGAGAGGACACTGCATAAAAACCAAATGGGTGGTTAGAACATCTTTAACACAGGTTCTGTTTCCACTACAAGGGAAGCCATGGTGTGGCGAGAAGGAGGCAGAAACTGATCTAAGGGCCCTAATACAGGAGAAAGCACTACAGAAGCGGCAAAGAGATGTGGCTCAATGACATAGCAACATCTACTATAAATCCTATCTTGCTCGACAACATGCCAAGGGTGCTAAGCCTGGGTATATCCTGGCTTGGATGCTGAGGTTGGAAACCACCCAAACGATGATCAGGGCAATCCAAAATGATAGTGGATGCATTGTGAATGCTCAGGCTGTCATCAATGCAGAATTTGTATGCCCTCTCACCCGTACAAGACCTAGAACAGGGCCGCGCCTCTGTGGGATCGCCTCCCCTCTACTCCGCCTTAATCCATTGCAGTCACTGGAGCTAGAGTAGCCGTTACATTTAGAGGAAATACAGGCTGCTGTCTGACAAATGCCCGCAATAAATTACCGGGTACCAATAGATTTCCTGTAGATGCTATGCCACCTATAATGTGACTCTTTCCCTCAAATTACTCAAGGAGTATCGAGAGGAGCGCCAAGAGGCAATCCTGCCCAAATCTCTCCATGAGACCCTCATTGTGGAGCTAACACGGCAGGAACCCTTAGAAGGAAGCTCTTATCACTCTTTATCTATGTTAAACCTTGACTTCAAGATTCTGAGCAAGGTACTCGTGAACCGGCTTGTAGACAACTCAAACACCAACTTTTAACTGCAACTCGTACAAAGTTCCAACCATTTACGGCATGGGGCACTTCTTTTTCAGTACCAGCCGTTGTTTGATACCGCTACCAAGCAGAAACTGATTTAAATAAGAAATGGAATTGTGCACCTGAAAATATAACAGTCGACAAATCCTCAGTTGTCTTTTAAAAAATATTCTTCCTTTATTTCATATTAATGTGTAAAATTTCCATTAAAGGAACATCCAGTCAACCCGTTTCATTCAAACAAGCATTTGAACCTCATCTGGGCTGTGAATAGTACACAAAAACATATATAAGAAACCATACCCTAACATGAATTTGCACCAAAAACAATGAGATACTTTTAAAAACAAAAAGGTCACACAATAAAAATGCCATAATATACAATAACAAACAACAAAGTAACACTCACAAAACATTAAATCCATAGTCTCATAGCAAAATATCACTGAACCAATGCAGGAGCTAGTGTGCAAGGAAACCCCTCTAGAGAAAATTTAAAATTGATAAACCCAGAAGGGAGGAATGAATCAATAAGGCTAAATTCCAAAATTGTACCATATTTAACTGATATTTACCATAATCAATGATATCATATCATGTTTCTTCCACTCCCTCAATACTTCCATAATTTATAATACCTTCAATATTTTAATATTTGTCACACATTGCAACTTTATATTTCTTATAATTATTTTGCAAATCCTGTGTTACATTATTTTTCCCCATATATGGGTAGAGGTGAACATATCTCTAGTATTTTAATATATCTTTAGAATCCTGTTACGAAAAATAGTGATAGCAGTCTCCAAATTCATTGGTCAAATCAGGCAGAAATTGTAATTGTATAATCTCCATATTCCTGAGACAAATCCTCTAGAAACACATTCATCTGATCCAATAAGGAATGGGGCACTAGTGTCCCCCATATGAAACATGAAGAAATTGATTTTGAATGATTCATGATTCACCAATAAAATCAACCCAAAGCATTTAAGAGTCAATAAGATTCCAGGTACCTGCTATGGGCAATCACCCTATGTTGTGCCAAAATTATGTCAAAATTGCATTCATCCATCGTTCACATATCCATATCTGCCAGCCAAGGCAACCAAAAATAACCCAGATCTGCAGACCCCCACCATGTGTCATCAATAATCCTCACGCAATATGCACGATCCTAGCACAGGTGACAACATCAGGTCTTAAACATTCCTGTGACTCACACAGCACCACCCCCAAAAACCTGTTTCTTGACACCAGATGCACCACATGCCTCACAAGCACAAGGAACACAGCAGCCATATTGGAATGGGGAAATAATAATATCAATAACAATGATCAGCAAGAAATATTGCCCGAGCAGGGTGCCGTGTGAAGTTCCGTGGTGCTATACGTACATTACTCAGTAGCCCAAAAGACCTCAATAAGGGTCCCAGTGCTTCACAAGCCTTAAAAAAGTAATCTAATTCAAAAGTGATTTCATACCACTGCTTCTGTTAAACGTTTGTATATATGACCAAAGGTAAAGATGCATTTTGAAAAATGTTATTCAACACACCCCATCGGAGTGCTTATATGTTCAAGAATCATGTGAATGAAAGTGTGCCCAAGGTAGATTGGGTAATACCAATACACACACAAAGAGAGTCCATTCAAATGGCAGACATATTGGAAATGAATATTCAATAGAGCTAACAAATAACTAAATGAATCAAGTATACTAATCTCATAACACCCCCACCTCAACTGAGATTGTCACCAAGGTGATACCCCCAGGAAGGGAAAGGGAATAATTATCATATCATATGTGTCTGTGCACTTGATTCAGAACATTATTTCTGCGAGGACCTGCCACAGGTCCAATAGAAAACTGGCACAACATAGGGTAACATAAGATAGGGGCTTGAGCTAAGGAGGGAGTGTCCACAAACTATCATGTATAAGAGTAAAAACCACATCCTGATGAACCAGCAGTTGCTGGTGCTAATATCACTGTTGCAACGCAACCAGATTGGTTTTGATCCTCACATGGCAACTTTCGACAACACACACAGATTGTGTCACAAAATGAGGGCAGTAGAGGGGATGACAAACCTTCCTATAGCGGTGTCCATAGACATTGAGAAGGCGTTTGATACTCTGGGATGAACCTATCTCCAGGTGGTGTTGGAAAGCCAAGGGTTAGGTTCAGAATTCCTTAGCTTCATCAAGTTGCTGAACACCGCCCTTCAAGACAGAGTAAAGACGGGTCATCGGATCTCGCGCAAGTTCACAATAGGAGGGGCATTAGACAGGGCTGCTCTCTATCACCCAATATCTTCGCTCTGGTGATGGAACCATTAGCGTGCCTACTGCAGACATGAGGACCAGTTTGGGGCGTGCAGTTGTGGATGGACTGGCATGTAATATCACTGCACACAGACAACACCCATATATATTTATAGAAAAAAAAAGAAAAAAGGCCAACAAGCATAAAAATGCAATGACGATATATCTATAAAAAAAAGGCCAACACGTCTAAAGTAACTTTCATAAGTAATTGTCACTACGTCAAGGCCTGACAATCAGTTAATACGTTGCTATTATATAGAATCCTTTTCACTGCTGCACGCTTATTTCACATTTAAATCCAAGAGGCGCAAACATAATAACCCGCTATTCAGTTTCAACGCCCTGTGATAGATGTGCAATATGAAATCTATACTTGCCTACCTATACATTCGTTCACTATACTGTGGCAGACTATTAAAATACGATATTAAAATTGTTATACTCTGGTAGAATACTGTCAGTCCTAGTATCAGCTTTCTTCTCTTTTTGACCATCCCTTAGTGGTATAATATATTCTTTTGATTTCTCTTGATTTGAATACATTTTATTTGTAAATAAAAACGTTTCACAATACAAAAAGCCAAGCTATTGACCAATTTTAGACGAACCTGATTTTTCAACTTCTGACTATTGCTTGGAACTTTGATGTAAAGGGCAACAAAACAGTCTATTAAATGTAAAAGAATTCTGAGTTTATAGGGTGTGCCATTAAAAATAACATTTCCTTATTCTTTCACAAAATATAATAAAAATCTAAACCGGAATTGGTTAGCTTGCTTCTGAGTTTTTAAAAGACATTCGTGCATTTAAACCTGCTCGAATCTTAAAGTTGCCTTCAACACTAACCTCAAACTCAACACTCTCGTCATCAGCGGGGCCAAAGTTGCCACATTCTGTTAATCGACCTCTGGAAAATCCGACCTGTCTTCACTTTCCACCTCGCAAAAATATTATTCGAGTCTTTATTCTTACCCATAATGAATGATAATATTCTCTCCTTCTGCAGCTCTTTTACTGTTTATTTTTCTGCTGCAAGTGATCTTTACTTTTGACACTCAGGTTCTTTCCCTCCCACAACCCACTCCCACCCAGGTTTCACTACTCATTCCTCGCCTCCTCCTTGTTTCCCTCCCTGGGCCGGAGAGCAGCTTAGTTACAGCAGGGTGATCTGAGTTGTTTTCTTCATTTATAGGTTTTGTGATAGTGTTATCCCTGAAACCTCTTTTACCTTCATCCATTGGCCCCAATGCCAAGGGTAATCTTGGGTTGTAGCGGGCTTCTACTCCCATGGTCCCCAGTTGTACTCTGTCTGCTGCCCTCAGCTATACACCTCTTCCCTTCTCCCCTTCGAATTTCCTTCAGTTCTCGCCCCTAACCGACTCCAGCTGGACACCCTCTCCTTTTCTCCACAGCCACTTTGCCCCACAGTCATTTTGTTCAAAATAGCCTCAAGTCGGCTGTAGACATCTTTATCATGATTTCCCCTTTCTTCGTGTTGGCTCTGTTTTACATCCATGCACTAGATTGACCGCACCTACTTATATCCAGCTTGCTTTATCTGCTTGACAAATTGTAAATAGTGCCTTCAAGCGCTACATTAAAGTTGAGAAAGTTTAATTTAAAATTTATGGGCGACTGCTCCCTGCCCTATGCTCCCACCAAAGAAGCAAACATTCACAAAGCCAAGGGCTCTTGCTTTGATTAGTGTGAAAAATGTTTTAGTGTTGACTATGGAAAAGGGCGCTTTGTATAGTTTTCAAAGAGTGTGTGTATGTTTTAGGTGCGTGTGTACGTGTGCGCTCATGTGAATTTTTGTGTGAGTGACCGTGAAAAGGTATTTAGAAGAATTCTTAGTAGAAGGGTTCAAGGACTGGATTGTAGAGGTGTCTCAATGGACCTTTTAACTCCTGAAGAGGAATACTTCAGGATTAATAGTGCATCAGTCGAGTAACTCACTTTGTAAAGTACAGAATAGTGTAACTGAAGAGGTTTGTGAGATCAAGAATAGAGATCATCAAAATAGATCAAACCATGAAACAGCCCGTTCAGTCAGTATATATATATTTTTTTTTTGTCCTCATTTTCGCCCTTGGTGATCAACTAGTGGCATGTAGAAGCGATCTTACTGTCTCAGATAAACTGGAAGGAGCTCCGGGGAGTGCAGCTTTAATTGCCCCTCAGTAAGTAGTATCGTATTCCGACAAAGCCACCTTGAAATAACCATATGGGACGCATGCTGCGTTCATATACCCATCATGTTGGAATATATTGGGTATAGTCGAACAGAAAAAGAAGAGGATGCCAAGCAGCTTAATCATTGGACCTTGGGGAAAAAAAAAAAAAAACCCCAAGATCAACCAAAACTCTTTACCAATTTAGCAGACTCCAGAATTTTCTCTTGCTTTGATTTCCGGATCTTAAAAGGTCCATCTTTGATGTTTGTAGAACTGACCTTTGCCAATCCAGCAAGATTGGAGGTGATGGATCTTTCCATTTTTTACATATTTCCCTCCTTGCCAACAAAATACAGAAGAAAAGTAAGTTTTTTGCTGGACCATGAAGTCAGTATATTATCTAATACCTGGTCAAGAGTAACCAGGTTACACCAGCAACTACACTGATTTGTATTTTACAACTTGAAGTTACCTGACAGGTATACTTTTACTCTTTTCAAACCAGTGGTTTCCTCTTAGGCATGGTCAACCTTAAGGTTGAGGACCAGCGGTTTGCTCTTAGACATAGTTAACTTTAAGAAGTACCAATATACTTTGTTATAACATCTCCTTCTTGTAACCTTTCTTGTTGAACCAATTTAGAAAGACTCAACATACATGTATCACCCAAGCTAAACAGCAGGTTCTTTTACATGTATTGTATTTACACATATATTGTTTTAGGGTTTGCCTACCAACAGCTTTAGTTGATTAATCGAAGAACTAAGGTGAATAATGCAATACACGGAGTGGATTTAGGCTCAACCCCATGCTCATGTTTGGATGGGGTATCTTAGCTCCCTGCTCTTGATTTTATGGCTTTCCTCTCTATTCTTGTTTTTTCTTCACCCTGGAGCATAGTGTCTTTAACATTCTTTTGCCTGGTTAAATTATATCCTTCCACTTCTTACATGAGGGAACTACTTTTTTATTTTCTCGTATATTACTCAATGGGAGCACATGGCTTTCCTCTGCCTCTCTCTCCACCATCTGCTTATCAACCCTGTCACCCCGTAATCCATCCCCCTGTGCCTCTCCACCGGACTTCATACATTTCCTATCATTTAGTTTTATAACTGATTGTTCTAGGGGTTGGCACCTGCACACTGTTAAAAGGTCACTTTCTTCATCACTCATCCATTGGTCCCTGCAACTCACCTTCTCTGTGGGCCTGGCAGCTGTACACCACTACCAGGCTGTTCGCTTCTACTGCTTTGTGTGAAATTGCTCACATACATTAAAAAAAATCGATTCTAAAATAGGCCCTGTCCATCTTAGAACTTCAAGTAAAAGTTTACAGAATTCGAAATTGGATGATGATACCACAGAAGGCAAGCACATGCACGTGCATACAATACTGCTAATCTTGTCTTGCTTTTTCCTTACTAGAAACAAATTTAAAGATGGGATCCAGCAGACATCTTTCTCATTAAAGACAAAACGCCCAAAGTTGGCCACTCATGCATGCACCTGTGTGCCCATGCTTTATGACATATTGGTGACCATATTGGAATTGTTTGTTTTAATAGGTCTGCAATCACCATTTAAAGGTGTGTTGAATTGGCTTTGCCACTGCTTGTCTTGTTTGCAGTGATATATATGTTTGTTCACAAATATACTCACAAGGCACGCAAACCATAAGCCATAAATGTTTGTTTGCAGTCACAGTTATCAAGCAATTTTTGCTATAATGTCTATTAGCCTTAAGCCTTGAAAAAGACAGAGGCAACACCTACTCATGAGTGAAAAGTGTATTCTCATGAAACCAAATGAACAAATACCAATCAAACAATGTATACCATAATCACAAGAAGAATTGTTTTTGATTACTATAACAAGAAACGAATGATATTCAATTTAATTACACTATTTATGTTGTCTATCTGCATATTACGCATTGAACCCTAATAGCTTTGCCTCCTCCCTACATTGAATCACCAAATGCCTTGAAGTTGATGTTGACCCCAGTATCTTTTTCAACATCACCAAGAAAACCTAGAGACACTTCTGTCAGATCAGCTTCAAGCTCAAGATGAAACTATATCTCCAAGTCACCACCCAGTCTTTGCCTTCTCTCATGCACCACTTTTACCCCAATCCTAACACCTCTCCATGCAACCTTTCACCTGATTATGGCTGAATGAATATTGCCCACATCAGCAATCAACATTACCCTCACAATCAAAAACATACAGTACCCTCCTCCGCCACCTGCACATGAAATTCAAATCTGTGTGCATCATCTCCAAAATCATGCACACTCAGAAAAGCAGACTATCTAGCAGATAATCTCTATTTCCTCTTGCTGTGGCTAGCCCTTACATGCTCATTACCATAAATATCAACCAGCTGGCCCTGGAAATACCTAAAGAAGATAAGAAATTATCAATCCCAAAGCCTACACCCCTATTGCTCACCCTTTTTGTAATGAAGCGCACCCACCTTAGAATGCTACCCTTATTCTTGGACTTCAAGTATGATCTCTACACCCACCTTTTTCCAAAAAAACTCTCATAATAATTCTAACTATGTAAATATGCAGATCTGTAAATTAATGTGATTACCTACAAAACTTACTCCAGTTTACTGCTGTTGAAAAAATGACCCAGGCTTCTGTAACTCTGACGTGGTGTCATATAATGCCCACGTGTAAGTAGAGTGTTCCACTATCCCTCAAGCTTTGTCTGTCCTCTATAAATATCCCAAAGTTTACCAGAATAATTATTAATCAGGTGAAGGAGTTTTCGATGCCCTCAGTGCTTAACTTTTTTAAATTACACGTGCCAGAGCCCAAAGTTTCCCTCAGAAACCTACAGCCGGTACTGATGAATGCCAAGATTGTAAAATACCAAGGCTGCCTAGTCTTGGTATTTTAGCTAGCATTATTCATTAATCTTTTATTTACTCCTCTGAGCAGCAAACAATTTAAGCAATCAAGAATCAGAACACTTAAAGAACATACAATGAATAGAATCTTCTAGTCTTGTGAAATTGCCATTGTCCACCTCCAGCTTCTCCTTTGTGTACTGCATCTGAGCAGATAAGTGCTTCTTTGTTTATATAATTTCAAAATCTTTATTAACTATTTTTGAATAGGCGTTTGGGTGCATGGTGTCGTTAGAATGAATGATTCATGTATTTTTTCACACATTTATGGGTTGGGGTGTATATTTCTAGCATGTATACTTAGAATTAAAAGGATATAAATTTATTTTCTTTTTTTTTAGTTCAAAGTTATTTTATAAACAGATACATTAGCAATTCTGTTACGAGGTTAGCCAAACGTAGTTTGTAGTGCAGTGATTACAGGTACTTTGAAATATATGTTTAGCTAATCCCCTCTACTTTGACCTGCTGGAAAATTAGGCAAAGGATGATAGAAAGAAAGACGCAGGAAAGGAAGGGATGAAAAGAGGACACAAGAGAGGTTCTGTGGCAATGAGCCTAATTGGGCTTATAGCCATGTGACAAAGCAGACACCTCACTAGTTTGAGGTTCCGTGACAATTGTAAGTGGTGTTTTCAACTCGCCCGTATATGGTCGAGTCTGGTATCTATGAACCGCAAATGACGAGTTTAGTGGGTGTACGCGTTTTCGCTGTGCTAGCCTAAACCGTTCGTTTGTTTCGTGGGTTTCTTCATCTGAACCCACGGGTTCCATTTTAGATACGGCATCCATTTTGTTTCTTGCCCTCAAGTAGCCAGCGAACGGACACTGTCCGCTTCGTGACCCTGGGATTCCCAAACTCTTGCGGAAGACACGTGTTCCTTTGAGGGTGTCTTTATGATGAGGGGGATGACACTGTAAGGCAGATGGCCCTGCTCGAGGCTCATCTTGCCGTCCCGGTCTATTGTCTCAGTTGTGCATTCATTAGGCACGTCTCCTTTGATCCCTGCAATCGTGTTTCCTGATACCACCCCCTTTATACTCTTTCGATCTGTTCGCTATCCTCGTATTCCTCTGCACCTGTTTCTGACTCTTCCTTGATTCATTCACAGCCGAACGGAATGCACTAATGGTGGGAAGATGTACTATTACAGTTGGGAACCGACAAATGCTACTGTAATTATGTTCCGGGCCCTGAATACATGAAAGCAACCCCCTATGAAATTTACTGTGGGAACCGGGTTGTAACCTTTTGTTTGCCATGTTATCTTGTGACGAAAAACTGTATAAAAGGAGCGATCCACAGATACAATTTGAAGCAGTCTCCGTGAACATACATGTTATGTACTTCTCGTGACTTCTGTGTTCGATGCAGTAAATAAACCTCAAATCTTTGACGTCGAAGGAAGTGTCCCGTGTCTCTGTCATTTGTACGCCGGAACAGGTAACCCACGAAGGTTTCAGGTGTTATCCCTGGCACCGCTGGGTCTTAGAAAAACCCAGTCCTTCAGTTGGCGCCCAACGTGAGGCTGCATCACCGGTACCGGTCCAAAGCCCGACGATCGTGAGGAACTTCGTGTGAAATCTCCGAGGGAAGGTGCACCCCGCTTCATCGATCCTGTTGTCGAAACAAGTGGCCCGAAGACTTTTCCCGCGAAGATCCCCGCCTCCTGACGGCTGCGACGGACTGCTGCCCTGACTGTAGACCTGTTTTGGCGCCTGGCGTAGACCTTGGTACAGCGAGACGATTGACGGGCCTTCCTGGTGACGCCATTGTTCTTTGAGTTAAGTATTTGTGGGTCGCTCCCAAAATCCTTAGTTGTTGTGGGTGCTTAGTTGTTGCATGGTTCCATTGCATTTGTGGTTCTTTGTATTTCGCTCCTAGTTGTTCTATTTGACATCTGCAATCGCCAAAAACCGAGGGTTTTTGCACTTTTGCAGGGACATTGTAATCCTATAACCCTTGACGTTTGTGAAACTCGGTTAGTGTGCACGATGCCTGGCCGTAGTACTCTGTTCAGTTGCTTTAGAGGTTGTGGTGCGGATTCCCGATTGGAGGACTCGTGTCCGATACCTCCAGTTGGAACTCCAATTTACGGATTATATAGTCGACATTGTGTGGGTCCTATCGCATTCAATGATTGCTGGGTTCGTTACACTAAAAATGACGGTGTCCTTAGTTGGCCACCTCATGGTAGTTTTGAGACCCCGATTTTAGATAATCTTGAAGCTAAATTGTTTCAAAAGAAAGCAAGGCCGGCCATGTTTGATTCCTTTCGGTTATGGCGTAAGGAAGCCAAGCAGAAAGAAATCAAACAGCTTAAACGTAATAAGAGAGAAGGTATCGTTACAACGATGAGAAATGCAGAGCAGTTTCAGCGAGACAAAGAAGAGAAGGAAAAGGAAATTTTTGATAGATTACAACGTATGACAGTGGATAAATGTTATCCCGCTTTACCGACGGGTACGGATAAGAAGGGAGAGGAAGCAGTAGAGGACCCTTTGTTGTCTTATCTACTGAAGTCGCCACCTCCATATGCACAGGATACCACAGCTCCCGTGGTTCCTCCTGTTCCTCAACCTGCTGTTCCGGCAGCTGTTAATCAGCCTGTCGTTGGCCCTGCCATTGCGAATCCTCTTGTTCCTATTCCTCTACCTGCTCCTGTTCCTACTGCTCCACCGTCTATACCTTCTCAAGCTGTTGTTCCCGCTACTTCTGCTCTTGTAGCTACTCCTACTGCTCCTGCTGCTCCTGTCTTTAGCCCTCATGTTGTTGCTCCTGTACTTTACTCCTCTTCTCCGTCTGTTCGAAGACGCATTCCTAACACTGTTGCTAATCTTTATTCTCCTTTTGGACCGCTTCTTGGGTCCGATGATTCTGATGCTCCCCAACGACGAAGTCAGCTTCCTGGTGGTAGGGAACGTGATACATTGATCAAAATGGCACGTAATTGGATTAGGTACCCTCTTAAAAATCCTCCGCGCACAATTGTTGAGACTTTCTCTCAATTCAATGTGCCAACACAGAGATTCGTGTTTGATGAAATGTGTAAAATCTTACGTGAAGCAATATCTAATGATGAGGTCAACGAAGTACCGGTTGACGTAACTGAACTTCAGCTTCAGTTTGCGAGTGGTATACTTGTGGGTAGCAATGTTCGACGTGCTCTTGAGCATCTTTTATCTTTTCGTCCCACTGTGATACCCCGAGCATTGTTTAAAGATGAAATTGAGGAGTGGATGGCAACGCCTGGTCAGTATCCTATGGGTGAAGTTCCACCAGTGTGGAGGCCAGGTGATGCGAATGCTAATCCTGCTATTCCACCACACTTCCAGAGAGTGTGGATACACCTTCCATGGAAACGATTGGAAGTTTTGCAGGTTAAGCAATCTTTGCCTGACCCTCGCAAAAATCCTGCAGGGTACTATAAAGAATTGTCTCAGTTAGTGGATGCTACGATAATGAATCTTGCCGACATCGATATGTTGTTCGGCAATGTCGTACCGCAACCGATTTGGGCGAAAATTCGTCAAGAAAATCATGTAGCCGAGTTAGGCGGTGATTGGGCTGCTCTTGTGGCCGCCGATGGACTACAAGTCGGTGGGGCTAAGCCTGAACAGCTCATTACTGATCTCCCCCAAAGAATAATTACCCTTATGAAAACGCCAGCTATGAAAATTAACTGGGACAAATTGTCTGCTTGCAAGCAAAAGAAGGACGAGAGTGTCTCCGATTTCTTTACGAGATTTGAGGAGGCATTCATCGATCACAGTGGTCAAGATATGGGCACTGAGAGAGGCCAGAGATTGTTTGTGGATAAATTTGTGTCAAATCTGTTGCCTGAACTTAGCAACAAATTAAAAAATTCAGAAAGTGCGTTGGCAGTTTCGACCGCTGCTCAGATATTGGCCACGGCCCAATATTATGAAAATAGAGAGAAAGAAGAAAAAGATCGTGCAGACAAAAAGACGAAAGAGCTCAAAACGAAAGTTTTGTTGCAACAAGCATATCCTCCGCGCTCGAATCAGAATGATTCTCAGCAGCGGAATAGATCGCAGTCACAGCCCGCTAGGTCACAGTCTCGAAATGACTCTCCTTCGCAGCGATCTATGCTTGGGTACAACCAGTGTGCCTATTGTAGAGGTGAGGGTCATTTGAAATTTGATTGTCCAGTTTTGCGCGATCGAAATAGTGGCAATTCATCTAGAGGAGGTCGTAGTGGTCCTCAACAGGCTTCACGAGGTAGAGGTCGTGGCGTTACTCAGAATCAAAATGAGCGTTCTAATAATTCCTCTGATTCCAATAATTGTTTTGATCAGCGTGGATCATCGTCAGGTAGATCCGCACAGTACAATGTGGACGATTATTACGTCGATCAGGGTACTGACGACGGTAATTACTAGGACAGCCATAGACAAGGAGAGGGAGTAGTATCAGTTCCGGTTGATCAGAGAGGGCCTTATGTCGCAGTTGCCACCTTGGGCGTAGTTGAGCCTTTTCTGTTGGACACTGGTGCAGCGAAAAGTTCCATCATGCATTCGAAACTCCCTGGAGCACCTTTGTCTGGCTTAACAAATGTTTCCGTTGGATTCTCTGGCGCCCCTGTTAGCAATCCGGTTTCTCGCCCTTTGCCCCTTACAATTGGGCCACGTGAGCTGAAAGCTCCTTTGATTTTGACCACTGGTTGTGGTGAAAATCTTTTGGGCCTGGATTTGTTGAAACGTCTGTATGCGACTTTGTATTGTTCTCCTGCGGGAGTGAAGCTTACATTGGGTGAGAGAGTAATCTCTCCTATGTACTTGTCCATCGATAAACTCCCACCGGAATTGAGTTCTTTTCCTGCATCTTTGTGGGCAACAGGTCCCAATGACGTGGGCCTGCTTGACATCTCCCCTTATGTTGTCCAATTGAAATCGAATGTGCGATTACCACGTATTCCCCAGTATCGTATCTCCCTTGATGGTGAGCGAGCGTTGTTAGCGATCATCTATGATTTGATCGAGAAAGATGTTATCGAGAAGACTCTGGGAAACGTGTGTAATAGCCCTGTGCTACCCATTTTGAAACGCACTGATCCATCTAAGCCTCCTGTTTATCGTTTTGTCATTGATTTACTGGAGGTGAATAAAATTGTGGTTCCTCAGTTCCCTGTGGTGCCTGACATTACGGCTTTACTGACTCTGATTCCAGCATCTGCGTCCTGGTTCTCAGTGATCGATCTGAAGAATGCTTTCTTTAGCATTCCGATTGCTGAGGAAAGCAGGGACCTTTTCGGTTTCTCGTTAGGTGGCCGCAGCTTTAGGTTTAAACGCACTCCTCAGGGCTACTGTGAGAGTCCATCGATATACAGCCAAGCCCTGAAGAGCCAACTTGATGCGTTTGTGTTACCGGCTGGTGCGGCCTTGATCCAATATGTCGATGACTTATTGGTGGCTGCGGACACACAAGACATTTGTAAAACTGCTACGGTGTCTTTGTTGCAACATCTCCTGTGACTTTCATCACAAGGTGTCCCCTTCTAAACTGCAATATTGTTGCCAAGAAGTAACCTATCTAGGTCACTTATTGTCAAAGGAGGGAAGAAGGTTGACCCCAGAGAGAATTGCAGCGATCGCTCGGATGACTGTGCCAACAACTCAGAGAGATGTGCGTGCCTTTTTAGGTATCACGTCATACTGCAGGCAATGGATCCCAAATTTTTCATTGCTAGCGAAACCATTGGTAGCTCTTACGTGCAAGGATGTTCCAACTCCTTTGCCATGGACGGAAGAGTGTCAGAAAAGTTTTTCTGAACTGCGTGATGCGTTGTGTTCGGGTCCTGTGTTAGGTACTCCTGACTACAGTAAGCCGTTTACACTATACGTTCACGAGAGGGAAGGTTGTGCGTTGAGTGTTTTGACGCAACAATTTGGCGGTAAGCAGCGTCCATGTGCATATTTTTCCTCGACCTTGGACCCGGTAGCCAGAGCATTGCCCAGTTGTTTAAGAGCGACAGCGGCAGCTGCGGTGTCCATCCGACAATCTTCAGGACTGGTCATGGATAATATGCTTACGGTGATGGTTCCGCATGCAGTTGACACTCTTTTGAATCGTACGATAACCCAACACCTGACGAGCGCAAGGTTGTCTGGTTATGAGTTGATGCTTTTGGCAAGTCACATTCAAATAAAGCGCTGCAATGTCCTAAACCCGGTGACTTTGTTGCCAACCAATATGGAATCAGACGAGGTACCACCACACGATTGTTATTTGCGAACTGAGGAAGAAATGAAGGGTCGTGTTGACCTAAAAAACACTCCATTGGAAGAACCCGATGGTACTTTGTATGTGGATGGTTCGTGTTTTAAGTTGCCGAATGGTGATGTGACGACTGCGTATACTGTGGTAACGTTGAGTACGGTTGTGGAAACTGCAAGACTGAATCAGAACTCCGCACAGGCGGCAGAGCTAATTGCCTTAACCAGAGCGTGTGTTTTGTTGAAAGGAAAGAGGGTGAATGTGTTTACCGACAGCCAGTATGCTTTTGGCGTCGCCCATAGCTTTGGACGATTGTGGAGAGAGAGAGGTTTTATGACGTCGCATGGTACGAAGATCCAGCATGGACAGCTTGTGAATGATCTTTTAGATGCACTTACATTGCCCAAACAGGTGGCGATTATTA
Organism: Lissotriton vulgaris; assembly: GCF_964263255.1. Lineage (NCBI taxonomy): Eukaryota > Metazoa > Chordata > Amphibia > Caudata > Salamandridae > Lissotriton > Lissotriton vulgaris. The sequence continues at coordinate 1,468,132,897 of NC_141695.1, forward strand.
AATGTAGTGCACACCGTAAGGTGACGGATGATGTTGGTCGTGGCAATGCGTTTGCTGATGAGATCGCTAAGGAGACTGCGAGAAATCTTACAACTAGAATGTATGTGACGAGTTCGGTAAGGTGGCCTGCAGGAACTGGTATGTGTGAGGACACTACTGAAAGTGTGAAAGCGATTCAGAATGAGGCCACCGAGATTGAAAAGACCAAGTGGAAGGAGAGCACAGGAAAGTTGGATGCGAATGGCTGTTGGATTGATTTGTCGGAGAATGAAAGGTGGATGCTGCCGGATGCATATGTGCTAGCTGTTGTGACCATGGCACACGGTTTGTCACATATTAGTGCGAAAGGTATTTGCAAGTTGTTGTCCCCCGTATGGAAGAATGATGGTATCGCCAAGTGTGCTGAGAGATTGGTCAAGAATTGCATGATATGTATGGTGTACAATCCTGGCAAGGGAACTCCTACACCCCCTGGCCACTTTGCTCCTCCTACATGTCCCTTTGAGGTAATTCAGTTGGACTTCATCCATATGGAGCGATGCAATAACCTAAAATACGTTTTAGTTGTGGTTTGTGCATTCTCCCGATGGATCGAAGCTTACCCTCTCAAAGACAATACTGCCTTGTCTACAGCGAAAGTCCTACTGAAGGAATACTTTCCTCGGTATGGAATGCCACGGATTGTATGGTCTGATAACGGAAGTGAGTTTGTGGGGAGTGTGATGAAGAGTGTGTGTAAGGGCCTTGGAATTACACAAAAATTCCATAGCGCCAACCATCCCCAGTCAGCAGGTTTGGTTGAGGGGTACAATGGTACTATAAAACTAAAACTCGCAAAGATTCAGGCTACGACTGGTCTCTCGTGGCCTGATGCTTTGCCTTTGGCTCTTCTGTCAACTAGGGCGACTGTACACTCTCGAGTAGGGCTCAGCCCATATGAGATTGTGTTCGGCCGTCCTGCAAATATTTGGGGGGATCCTACACCCAGTGCATTCACCAATCTTGAATATCCAATGCTGATTGATTACCTTCATGATCTGACTGCTAAACTGAGGTTGATTCATCAACAGGTCTTTGAAGCACTGCCGGCGCAGACGGAGGGTCCAGGCCACCAGCTCCAACCCGGAGACTGGGTGGTTACCAGGAATTTTGGCCGAAAGCGAAACCTTGAGCCGAGGTTCATTGGACCCTTCCAAGTGCTCCTCGCCACGAGAACTGCTGTTCGTTTGGAGGGCCGCAAGCATTGGGTGCATGCCACCCACACCAAAAAGGTACCAATACCTTTACCAGCGGACTCGTGGGTGAGGACTGGCATCGCCGCATCTGAAACCAAAGCTTTGCCGAACTTTGTGCCGTTCAGTGACGCTCAGCCTGTGGGAGATACTTCAGTGCAGCCAGATAATACTATTGAACCTTTGTCATAGGAGAATTCAAGATCTGAACTATTATCTGACAGACAGGACTCTGTTTCATCATCCGACCAATTGTTTGAAGAGCAGCCTCGTCCTGGAAGAAGCAGATATTTTCTTCGTTCCAATACTAGAGACTAATAAAATTATTTTTGCTTTTTCCTTTTGAAATTCACGTTACCCCATTATCACTCTGAACATTTTTGAACAACTGTGGTTTTTGTTTGAATTCTGAGTTCTTTTCCGCATATGTGCGTTTGTTTCCACAGCTAGGAGGTTTTGTATATATTGTTTAATTAAAAGAACCTTACATCCGGGTGGACCGTAGGGCCGTGCGGGTACTTCCTTCTGTTTAGTTGGTCCTGACACTAGGTTGGAGGCCGTCGATTCCTAGGAACTCCTGGGGATTGACTATTGCTACACAGAACGAAGTGCGTCAAGAACGTTGCGGACGGTTTTAGAGGATGGCTTTCTCAAAGCTGTCGGAAGTGGAGAAGACTCAAGCGCAAAGATTCGAATTGCATAGGATTGTACGTACTAAATGCTTTATGTTTCAGGTGTTCCTTCTGTTCCTAACTGTTTCCTCGTTATTGGTGGGTGGAGTGTATTATGTGATACAGTCATTATTGCCTTCTGCTTCACCTACCCCTTCTTCTGAACCTAAACCTACTTCCACTGTTTCTCCTCATTCCTTCCATATCTTACCACAACACGAGCAGGTTAGACGTGCGGAATTTATGAACAATTCCTTCGTTCAGCTCCTTCATCAGCATCAGTTGGTGATGAACACTACCAACTGTTGGGTGTGTGGGTTAATGCCACATACCACCAATAGGGGAATTCCGTACTTGGTTCTTCCTTACAGTTCCCAGGGTTCAGCTCGAGCATTCCAAACAATGTTTCGTAGCGCACCAGATTCTTACCCCCATCGAGAGCCACGCACTGCAGATCATGGTCCTGGCCCGTACCACAAGCCTTTGGCAAGAGCGATTGCCGATTTAGATAGGGATATCTTCGACGCATCGCTTATCCCAGAGGAAGAGGTGCGAGCATACAGAGATCTGAGTGAGGCTGAGTATAGCATGTCAGTGGGTGATCGGCAGCTTAAAAGCTCGTCTCCGATCTGGATTGTACCCCATCTCGGTAATTTCTGTCTGAAAGGCCTAGGCCGAAGCCCACGAGCTCAGCTTGGGAGGAGTGCCTGTACCGAAACATATGTTTTGCCGTCGGCCTCTTCTCCTGTTCTTCTGACTGCCAACGGTACTTACTTTGTTTGTTACGACCGCACATATACATGGCTGCCTCGTGACTTTTCAGGCACATGTTATATTGCGAATTTGTTGCGGCCGACCTTTACTGTTGGGTCGGATTATCACAAGACCAGAGTTGTGAGAGGCGTAATTAGCGAAGAGGACACTGCCGGTCAAGAAGCAGGAGACTTCTTTAAGGGTTTCTTGCCGTTTTGGGGACCTATGATCAATAGTAGGAACCTGAGACAGTTGACTCGAGTGGTGGAATCGACCGCTAATATCACTGCGAGCGCCCTTGGCAACATTACAGCAGAGCTTCAGGCGGACAGGCTTATGACGTTACAAAATCGTATGGTTTTAGACGTTGTCCTTGCAGATAGAGGTGGAGTATGTAAGGTGATCCATTCGAGTTGCTGCATTTTCATTCCTGACAACGCTCCAGCTGTCTATCAAGCCATCTCGAAGTTGCATAAGATCTCCGAGTCCATACACGTGGACGTAGGGGATTGGACGCTACTAGGGTGGTTTTGGGGCCTGATGTCGACGTGGGGTTGGAAGATTCTGATGATCATTGGGGTTGTTGTAGCATTTCTTTTCACATGTTGTCTTTGTGTACAGTGTTTTCCTGCCGTTTGTGGCCTCTGTGATACGACGTGTATAAGACGGCCACCTGTTACCAAGGAAGCACTGATGGATAGAATAATGTTGCAGCAACATCTGGATGGTCTGATGAATATCGAGATCGATTCTGATTCCGACTAGTGCTTGCCTACATGAGGGCAAAAGGAGCGTCTGAGGTTCCGTGACAATTGTAAGTGGTGTTTTCAACTCGCCCGAATATGGTCGAGTCTGGTATCTATGAACCGCAAATGACGAGTTTAGTGGGTGTACGCGTTTTCGCTGTGCTAGCCTAAACCATTCGTTTGTTTCGTGGGTTTCTTCATCTGAACCCACAGGTTCCATTTTAGATACGGCATCCATTTTGTTTCTTGCCCTCAAGTAGCCAGCGAACGGACACTGTCCGCTTCGTGACCCTGGGATTCCCAAACTCTTGCGGAAGACACGTGTTCCTTTGAGGGTGTCTTTATGATGAGGAGGATGACACTGTAAGGCAGATGGCCCCGCTCGAGGCTCATCTTGCCGTCCCGGTCTATTGTCTCAGTTGTGCATTCATTAGGCACGTCTCCTTTGATCCCTGCAATCGTGTTTCCTGATACCACCCCCTTTACACTCTTTCGATCTGTTCGCTATCCTCGTCTTCCTCTGCACCTGTTTCTGACTCTTCCTTGATTCATTCACAGCCGAACGGAATGCACTAATGGTGGGAAGATGTACTATTACAGTTGGGAACCGACAAATGCTACTGTAATTATGTTCCGGGCCCTGAATACATGAAAGCGACCCCCTATGAAATTTACTGTGGGAACCGGGTTGTAACCTTTTGTTTGCCATGTTTTCTTATGGTGAAAAACTGTATAAAAGGAGCGATCCACAGATACAATTCGAAGCAGTCTCCGTGAACATACATGTTATGTACTTCTCGTGACTTCTGTGTTCCCTGCAGTAAATAAACCTCGAATCTTTGACATCGAAGGAAGTGTCCTGTGTCTCTGTCATTTGTACGCCGGAACAGGTAACCCACGAAGGTTTCAGGTGTTATCCCTGGCACCGCTGGGTCTTAGAAAAACCCAGTCCTTCAAGTTAGCTTTCTGATTAATGAGTTAGATTCTTTCTGAATGGCAACATTTTTTAAGTTTGCCTGGGTCTTCAATGCAGATGATCACATGCTTTTTTTTTCTCTAGCACCTTCTAAACAGAGTGTGGGCAAATAACATTGATAAGGTAAGCGGCCATCTTTGATATTTCCACGCATGCGCGTCTGACTTTTTTCTCATCAGTACATGTGTACAAAGATTTCAAAAGGAAATTGGGCTTGTTTTTTTAGCCGTGAGCACCGAAGCTTGTGACTAGGCAACAAGCTTTCTTTGGCATCCTTGCGAGAAGTAAAGCCCTGAGATTATGCATTTTAAAAAGTGCTGATTATTTAAACTGCGATTTTAAGCATATTTGGGCGAAATTAGTTTGAATAGAGAGATTAATTTAGAAGTTAATATTTGAAGCAGTAATTGTCATTTCTGGCCATGGAAAAAAAAGAGGATAATCAGGAGCACATAACAAAGAGGTTAATTTCTCAAGAGCTAAAAGAAACCATTCAAGAAACAGTTACATCTGTATTAAGGTATAAATATATTTTTCGGTGTTGAGGAGGAGGAATACTTTACTTTTTCAGAAGATGAGGATAGAGGTAATAGAGGCCCAGGTGGGAAATGCATTAAAAAATAATTTTAAACAATAATTGTAACAGAAAGGAAGTCCATGGCCGTTCGCAAAGAATGGGTGTCCAAAAAGGCACACAAGATGTGCAGGATTGCAAATGAGGGCATTCATTTAAATATTTGGGGGTATATTGGAGAAGGAATGGATAGAAATGAAATGAGTATTTTTTATAGCTCATCTATGGGGATTGTTTGGAGGAAGAGTTTGGAAACAGTGTTGGCATGAAAAATATGGTTAAGGAAACCGTTAGAGGTCCTATGTGAAAGAGGTTATTAGATCCAGAGCAAATGAGACATCTTAAGAATTCTGGCTAGTGGCCTCTAGATCATGTAGGGGATTTTTTAAATACTGGATTGTAAGGATGTTCGAAAAGGAGGAAAAGAAATGTTATGAGGACTGAATATTCAAGACAAGTAATTGATGAGAAAGAAACATGGGCCCGGAGATGATTACAATTTTTTTAAAGATGGAAACAAACCCTCGATACGGTTTAGAGACATTATTAAAACAGCTGCTGGATATGCTGGGTAATTCAGCAAGACTTTTAAATATGGTTGAAGAATCATATATTAAAGGAAATTATTCGGATGTACACTTGATGAGAGGTTGCTGTAAGCAAGATGTATGCTTTCTGGGAAACGCAAATGCAAGTCTGATAGCAGAGAGACGTAAATTGGTGCTAATGCGTATTAGCTCAAAGTGCCTAATAAAGAGTCTAGTGAGGAGGCCACAGGCTTATTGTTTGGGGAAGGTATGGTTAAAACATTGGGAAAATATGTGGGGATGTTCACAGCTTTGGATAAAGCTCAATCAATTATGTGTAGGGTGTTTGGGTAATTTATATGGAAGGCCCAAGAGGAGAGGACGACCTCTCAGCTGAGGATATTACAAGCCCTAATATTCAGGTTATCAGAATAGAGGAACGTTCAGAGGAAAAAAGGAATGTCTGAATTCTTTCCCCAAATGGAGGGAGGAGGCAAGAGTCGTCAACAAGGCACAAGGCCAAAGTAGCAATTCAGGGCAATGTCAGTATGAGGATGTTTAATGGTTTTACCCGGGGAAATTTGGGAGGAAAGGTGAGGTTTCATCTGGTTCAGTGAAAAAAGATTACAAACGATCCCTATGTTTTGGCCACAGTAGCAAAGCATCAAATATAATTCTATTTTTATCCAAAATAGACAAAAGTAACAACTGATTTATGCTTAAAAAAAGATGTAGAAATAATTGTATCAGTGAAAATGACATAGATATTAGAGAAAGGTGTAATACTAAAGGTAAATGAGAGTTAACTATGGTTTGTAAGTACTCTAATTCTTGTGGAGTAAAAGGTTAAAGTTTGGAGACTAGTAATACATTTGACAGAACTGCATTACTATGTAACCTACTAGCATTTCAATATGGAGGGAATTCATCTTTTGAGGGTTATGTTACAGGAATTAGAGTGGATGGTGAAGATGGATCTCAAAGATGCATATTTCTCAATTCTAATTGTTTTGGGAAGTCAGTCCTATTTTCAGTGAAGATGGAAGGGTCACTTGTATCAGGTCAGGGACCTGATACAATTGACCAAGGGTGTTGAGTGGAATGTCCACCACAACACCTATTGCCCTCCATTTTCACACTAAGTACTACAAGAAAGGGTGCCTTATTTACAAGGCAGGGTTAAGCAATGTTAATTGGCTTAACTCTGCCTTGCAAATAAGGCAAGGCCCTAATCGCCCTCACAACGTCTCTGCTAGTGCCATAGTGGTGGCGACATGGGCTTGTAAATATGCCCCTGTGTGTCAGGGTGGTTACAAGAAAGTACAGAGACATCAGAATCAGGGATAATCTTATTTATGCAGGCTTGTTGTTACAGCAAGTCGTGGATCCCCTTTCATTCCTGCCTTCATCCATCTAGATCTCATTTCTTGTCCCCTATCACCCACTACTTTTCTCTCTCACACCCAGGAATGGTGTTCACAATCTTCCAAGGTGACTCAGGAGCTGGGTGGCTGCAGGAGTCTAAACCATGCTTCCTACTAAACATCTCAGCCCTTTTCCAGCAGAACTAAGTTAGACACAGTTGATGAACATGAAGGAGAGAGCGAGAGAAAGAACAAGATGAACATAACAAGTTGAAAAAAAAAATAAAAGACAAAGAGAATATGCCACAACACCTGATCTCAAGTAGAGATACATCTCATATTACCTTAATTAGCCACCTATGCCTTTCGATGGTGCAAGCTGGGCACTGACCAGCCATGGTTTACCCTGGTGGCTCAATGCTCATGGGGCTGGAATCCCCACTGGCTTGACTGCTGGTTAATAAAGCGTGGCTTCTGCCAGGGTCAGACTGGTCCATAAGGCAATCTGGGAGTGGGCTGGTCTGACAGGTCAGTGTGTGGGCTGGGTACTTAACTGTTTGTTGGCATGTTTTGGCTTAACCGTTTTCTCTTTATTTCCCTGATATTACCACAAACCTGAAGCCGGCACCAATACTTGAGTCTCCCTTGAAAAACACTACATAGCATATCTTTAAAATTTCAAAACTGCGCGATTTGCAAATGTGGGCCACTTTTTTAGGTATCTGATTTGCTAATGAGGGCCACATTTATGTTGCTGTCCGGGTCTATTCTCTGTCACAGTCCAACCCTGCCTTTTACTACCTTCCAGCTCTCCTTCAGTGACAATATTCTTCTCAACTCTTGAGGTGTGGTACTTCTTGAAGTGAGAATTTGTTTTTGTTTTTGAGTGTGACACCATCGCTAAGGTTACCATGGTGTCCTGGACCTGTCATTAGAAACAGTGTGTCAGATTTCCCATTCTGCCATTGATCCATTAACACAGATGCACTGGTGCTATCTCAAAGGGCATAATTTTTAATGCAAGGACCCATTACGTACTACAAATAACCATAAGCATCACCAACAACATTGTCTCACATTCTGTTGTCGAATTGCTCATAATTATGTGAAGTAGTGTAATTATACAATTTATGGAATTTTGCGTAACAAGTTTGACAAGAAATTCATGAAAGTAGGCACAATATGCTGGCATCATTTCATTTTCACCCCGGCTTAGTCCTGCTACAGAAGGCACTTTAGTTCTTCCTGTACTTACAGTTGTAGGTGTATCAGCCCCAGGGAGTGGTATTGCACCATTGGTAAAATGGCTTCATATATATGAAGTGTGACTTGCACATCTTTCAGCTTACCATGACCTTGAAGTTGACAAATCACTCCACATAACACAATGTTGTGATGATACATGGTAGGTCATTGCAATGAGCTCCATGGGTTGTGCGGTGATGTTGCTAAGAAGACATGGGCCTGGCATTTCTTCTCTAAGGACATGTATGCTTTCTACCAATGAGGAGTTTACCATACATGAGCATAGCACTGAACTTTTTTAAATGTGTTAATGGATGCTTACCTACCCATTGGAAATCTTCAACACTGAATGGTGACAGTTGTGGCTTGACTTTCATTTTGTCACATTGAGTCAAGCACATGATCCTGCAGGTTTCTCTGATGTCCAGTACGGTACAAAGACAGTGGCATGCTTCTCGGCGTGCACAATGATGGATGGTTCCTTATTGATGTCCTCTTGTCCAGCATCTAGACTTACTCTTGTGGCCCTCCTGGCATTAGGGTTTCCGCTATGAGATTCATGTGCTCTGCATCCCCTCAGTGTTGCCCTCTTTCTTGCTCAAGGGCTACCTCATCCCAGATTTTGGGTCCAGTTTCTTTTTGTCAGGTACTCTGAGATAGCTACGGATTGTTAGTAGTGGACTTGTCTGGAAGAAGGTACTGATTCATTACAGTATCTCAAGAGTTTGTGTCAACACTGTAGGGTGCCTTGAACCACTATTGGGGTAATGTTCACTTTCTTGTGTGCCTTTTCATAGCTCCAAAAACTGGGCAGTCTCACCTTGAACAGCAGTAGTGTGTGGGACTTCGAGTCACATGTGAAATCCATGTCGTTCTTCATTGCCAGTTTCTTGTGCGATCACAAGAATGCAGAAGGACACCAGAATGAAGTATGATCTTTATTTAGTCTCATCATTACAGCAAGTGTTGGAGTCCCCTTCATTCCTACCTTCCTCCTGCCCGGTCCCCTTTTATTCTCTCTTCCCACATGTGTGTGCATCAGGGCTGGACTGGCCGTAGCAGGCACCAGGTGTTTTCCCAGTGGGCTGAAAGGGTAGGGGCCGGTTTTAGACCAGTGGAGCCGTTTTTTAGGGCTCGGGCCTGCGTCTCCACGAAGTGGGGGCGGAGCTTCCGAGCTCTTTTGTATTCGAAAAAAAAAAGAATTCTGAAAGGGGTCCAGGCTGGCACATTCCTTAGTGCGCGCCGCGTTTTTTATGGCATCTGCCTAGTGATTCGTCTTCGCTGTGCTGTGTATTTAGTAGCCTTGACGTGAGAGGTTATATTTACTTTTCGTCCGTCATTCATTTCAGTTTCATGGCATAAAGTGTGCGGTTACGTGCACGGAAGACTTATTAATCTTAATTAGGAGCTGTCAGGGTGGCCGTGTAATGCATTCCAGATGGTGTGCGCGCGTTCACGATAGAGCAGTGAGTTTGTCGGGCGCGCGTCCTCCTCACGTGCACACAGGCATAGCGAATCAGTGTCATAGCAAAAAGACAACATTTTGTCACGTCTGTTATGAATTTATGACTTGTACTTTCAGGTAGGTTACATCAGCTCGATTAATGTTTCACCCACGGCCTGTTTCGAATACAAGTTCAGTTGTTATATAGTCCCGAATTCAAAATGGTCTCTCGCAGTAAAGTTTTCTACGAGTTGAATTTAATTCTGACAGGGTCCGTTTTGCATGCATGTGTTTAAATCACAAAGGCGACATGCAAGGGAAGAGTACAATTGATGTGGTTTTTTTTTCGGTTTGTGTTTATTAAATGAGTGCAGTTGGAGGCATGAAAGGGCTCTTGGCAACAGGCGGTGAAAGCTGGGAGGCGTGATGTGGCCTCTTTGTTTCCGTAGTGCTGGTCGGTGACGGCGCGCTATTCTTCTGCTGCGGTTGATGGATGACCTGCTCAGAGGAGGGCAGATTTGAGGGAATGGCCTGCCGACAACGAAACTTCATCTGTGTGACTGGAGGGTTTTTAAATACTAAAGTTGTGGCCATCAACGAGACTTGCCTCTTCTTCGTAGTTCAAGAACTTTTCTTAAACAAAAACGTCACAGCTTAATAAATCATTATCTTGATTAAGACCGCTAGCATGCTTTCTAGAAGCAGTTTGCACCCGCACACAAGTTTGAGGAAAGTTCTTAACACGCTCCACCCCTTGAAGGTGACCGTGACTTCTTATGCTTCGTTTTTCGGTCATCTTTTTTATTTCGGTTAATGGGGAAATATGATCTAGGAACCTACCAATTGGGTAAAGGCGATTGTCAGAAGGCGGCACCATGAGCAGAAGACTTCAGGACAGGCAGGCTACGTATTGCAGTAATACCCTCAGCTGTAAAAAAAAAAAAAATCTGACAAAATTTAAAGTTGTCCGGGGCTTACGGTAATGGTTACAGACTACATTAAATGTTCTTTGGGGATAAACCAGCTGCTGCAAAAAACTGTCTGACTTGCAAGTCTTGGGGTATAATAGTGGTAAGATGCAACCTGTGGTTATTGCGCTCGAGAGATCTGTGTGTAACCTCTGGCCGTAGGTTTGAATGTTAAAATAGTTCAAATGATTAATATGCCTATTTCAGAATATAGCGTATATTTGTAGTTCACATATTTATGTGTAACATAGACCAGTGGCTTAGTGAGCAAGGGACCCACGTCTGGGCATATCCTTCCCACATAGGGTGACAGCAAAACACACAAGATGATGGACGGAATGTTGCACAATGGCAAAACATTCACCCCCAGTCACAGATGTGGGTTTAATCTATCGTTATTTTGCTCACCAAGCCACCCCAGTTCAGACATGGCCATATGCAAATCAGTCTTGACCCTGTGCCTCATGGGAACAGTCCAGCCCGAACTGCCAAGCCACATCTTCCCTGGACTGGAATAAAGCATCCTAAGACCGGTTTCTGGCTATCAGCCGTCTTCAGCCAGGATAGCTTGACTCCAGTGGCTTAGTGAGCACGGGACCCACGTCTGGGCATACCCTTCTCACATAGAGTGAACAGCAAAACACACAAGATGATGGACGGAATGTTGCACAATGGCAAAACATTCACCACCAGTCACAGATCGGGGTTTAATCCATCGTTATTTTGCTCACCAAGCCACCCCAGTTCAGACATGGCCATATGCAAATCAGTCTTGACCCTGTGCCTCATGGGAACAGTCCAGCCCGAACTGCCAAGCCATGTCTTCCCTGGACTGGAATAAAGCATCCTAGGACCGGTTTCTGGCTATTAGCCGTCTTCAGCCAGGATAGCTTGACTCCAGTGGCTTAGTGAGCACGGGACCCACATCCGGGCATACCCTTCCCACATAGGGTAAACAGCAAAACACACAAGATGATGGACGGAATGTTGCACAATGGCAAAATATTCACCCTCAGTCACAGATCTGGGTTTAATCCATCGTTATTTTGCTCACCAAGCATCCCCAGTTCAGACATGGCCATATGCAAATCAGTCTTGACCCTGTGCCTCATGAGAACAGTCCAGCCCGAACTGCCAAGCCATGTCCATGGAATTAGGCCCAGATCTCTGTACTGGGGTGAGTGTATGACATTGTTCTGCATTCTGTCCATCAATTGTTGTTTTTGCATTTGTCACCCCGAGTGAGATGGGTATGCTCAGACGTGAGTCCCATGCTCTCCACACCACTGGAGTCAAGCTATCCTGGCCGAAGAAGGCTGATAGCCAGAAACCGGTTCTAGGATGCTTGTTTCCGGTCCAGGAAAGACATGACTTGGCAATTCAGGCCGGACTGTTCCCATGAGGCACAGGGTCAAGGCTGATTTTGCATATGGCCATGTCTGAACTGGGGTGGTGTGGAGTGCAAAATAAAATGATGGATTTAGGCCCAGATCTCTGTACTGGGGTGAATGTATGACATTGTTCTGCATTCTGTCCATAATTTGTTGTTTTTTGCATTTGTCACCACGAGTGGGATGGGTATGCTCAGACGTGAGTCCCATGCTCTCCACACCACTGGAGTCAAGCTATCCTGGCTGAAGACGGCTGATAGCCAGAAACCGGTCCTAGGATGCTTGATTCCGGTCCAGGAAAGACATGGCTTGGCAGTTCGGGCTGGACTGTTCCTATGAGGCACAGGGTCAAGGCTGATTTGCATATTGCAATGTCTGAACTGGGGTGGTGTGGAGGTCAAAAAAATGATGGATTTAGGCCAAGATCTCTGTACTAGGGTGAATGTATGACATTGTTCTGCATTCTGTCCATCAATTGTTGTTTTTGCATTTGTCACCCCGAGTGGGATGGGTATGCTCAGACGTGAGTCCCATGCTCTCCACACCACTGGAGTCAAGCTATCCTGGCTGAAGACGGCTGATAGCCAGAAACCGGTCCTAGGATGCTTGATTCCGGTCCAGAAAAGACATGGCTTGGCAGTTCGGGCTGGACTGTTCCCATGAGGCACAGGGTCAAGGCTGAATTGCATATGGCCATGTCTGAACTGGGGCGGTGTGGAGTGCAAAAAAATTATGGATTTAGGCCCAGATCTCTGTACTGGGGTGAATGTATGGCATTGTTCTGCATTCTGTCCATCAATTGTTGTTTTTGCAATAAACTTTGGAGGCATGATGACCTTGTAATAAGACAAAAAATAAGGTTGGACCCTAACAGCAAAATCATGTTTTACGGTTAACTTTAGAGAAGGCCGAAATAAACTTTTTTAGATCTTTTGACAGAATGTAAAACATTATTTGAGACTTTTGCTCGTGCTTGTTTAAACGTTACCTTTAAGTACCTGCATGAGCTGGGTCACTCACTGAGACAAGTACACATGTTAATCTTTTCCTCTTCAGTTAATATGAAACTTAGAAGAGAAAGTTTGGACTCTGAGCTCGGCTTTATTTCCCAGTGGATTTCGGAAATTTGGCATGGAGCTTTATGCTGAAAGCACAGCCGTTTTCATTGTTAATTTCACTCTGTGGAACTAGAAGTCTTCCAAGTAGGTCTGCAAGTTGAAGAACATGGCAGCTCTGTACTTTTAGAAGGATTTTGACTTTTAGAATGGTGTAGAAAACATGCTTCTCATTACAAATACCCTTCTTAATATGCACTTAACTTGTACCTCTGGTTGTGGATAGTGTGCACTGGCACTCATGTTTGGGGACCGAGACTTAATTTTATCATCAGACTTAGACCCAGAGGAAGGCAGAGAAAGGCAACAAAGTGAGAAAGAAGGGGACAGAGAAAGAAAAATAAACAGTAACAAAGTGAGAAAGCAGGTAAGATAAGAAAAGAGGTATATGGTTGAATCAAGGTTAGTTAGCTATGGTATTTGGAAACATCTGCATTTGGCAGCACTGCTGGTGGGTCCTAAGAAACTTATTCATCCTGCACATATTTTTTTTAATCAAACACTGGATCGTGCACAGTTAATAGACATCTCCAGAAATAAACTATTTACTCTCATTATGTTAACTAGTGCTGGGAATAGTCTCTGTCCAGAACAAGTAGGAGGAGAATGCATAAATAGCCAAGACTTGCGGGTACCAGGTGTATTAACAAGTCTAAGAAAAAGCTTATGCTTGGTAGTGGCCATCTCACGCATCCGTTTCCACGGAAATGAGTCAGGGATGCAACCTGAATCAGTGATGCAGTCAGAACATATAGTGACAGGATGGCCAAGCTTTCAATTTTCATACAAGATACTGCAAAAATGTGCTTTGTGAAATTTTGCATTAATTTACATATCTGTGCAACAGATTTACACATTTTCAAAAAATAAAAATTCACAATTTTGTACAGGTCTAACTTTCTTACTATAAAAAGTTCTTAGTTTTCAATAATAGACACACAGTGGTCGCAGGAGACAAACAGAGAAAGAAAAAGAAGCAAAAAAAAGAGGTGTGGATTCAGAGGGGGTGAAAGAAGGAAAGAAAGAAAGTCTGAATAAAAGAAAGAACGAAAGAAAGAAAGAACAAAAGAAAGAGCCCATGAAGGCGCATATTTGCAGCTTCAGATTGTCCTAGTAAATGATGTGTATTGCGTTTGTCTCCATTATGTGCTGAACAAGAAGGTATTTTTGGTCACTGATTGGAACAGAAGAACATTATTGCTGTTTGAACACTAACACCTACTCCTTCTACCTCCTTTACCTGAATTTGGATCTTTTAACTTTGGTGTAAGGAAAGCTTTCTGAAAATTTTCAACCAAAAAAATAAATAAATAAAGTGTTCACCCATGTGTAATAATTTGACAATAGTGTGACATATTTAGCATTCAAAATGAAGCATTAATGTTCAAATTCTGAGATTTAACACGTAATGGAATATTCTTATTAATTTATCTGTTTTGTCCTTATCACTCCTTATATATTTGTTCTTTTTATTTTTTACCACTATATTTCATTGTAAATTAAATTTGGGTAAACTGATGCATTGTGATAAATCATTCATTTGTCTGCAGAAGTAAACTTGAATGAGATCCAAGGGTCAGGAGTACAAAGGCCTACATCATACACAACATTCTGATTTAGTAAATCAGAGTGTTTGGAAATTGCAAAACACGTTTTCAAATCTATGAAGCCCATTTATCGATTTGGAAAATGTTTTGTTTAAGAAACCATACAGAATCAGTATTTAGAAGAAGTGTGTTTATGGTGTCCCTTCCAAATACCGATTCCTTGTCATATGTAAAAATGATCTGCAGTCAAAATCCAGTCGCAAAACATTAAGGTAGTGGTACCCAATTCACAAATAGGGAGGAGTCCGTGTGACCACTGCTTACTCTTAAAGATGTTTTTTAAACTTTACCTTTTTTTAAAAAAGCACATTCTGTTTTCCTAAACGAAAGCGAGCCACTTATTAAAAAAAGATGTATTAAAAAGCAATCACAGACATGTTGGTCTGCTGACCACAGCAAGCCACCATTCCACTGATGGCAGTGAATTGTGGTGAATCGGATTTGCAATCTACCTCATTAATATGCATGAGGTAGGTCACTTCCCTAACCATTACACTTTGGATTTTTAAAAAGCGACCGATTATTAGGGATGGGAGTAACTTGCATAATTCTGTGTCTCGTAATCATGTGGAATTACCCAAAAAGTCAATAAGATTACTCAGAATCGATACAACACCATCACCCTCATCGCTCTCAATCCAGGACAAACCCCCACCTCCTGCAGGGCCACCCCGAAGCGCACTCATGGTCCCTTCACCTGCCAGAACTGCAGCTTCTCCTGCATCAAAGACGCAAAGACACCCTTCACGACAAAACACAACCAGCTCCGATGCATCCTGGTCAACACCCGCTCCGCACGC
Organism: Lissotriton vulgaris; assembly: GCF_964263255.1. Lineage (NCBI taxonomy): Eukaryota > Metazoa > Chordata > Amphibia > Caudata > Salamandridae > Lissotriton > Lissotriton vulgaris. The sequence goes on from NC_141695.1 coordinate 1,468,148,310, forward strand.
AAACACGCCATTGAGCTCTGGGTCCTACTCAACCCCACATCTCCAGACGTCGCCTTCCTGACAGAGACCTGGATGAATGAAGCCTCCTATCCAGACATCGCCAAAGCTATTCCCGACCGATACAAGATCGCCCACAGAGACCTCACCAACAGAGTCAGAGGAGAAATCGCCATCGTCCACAAGAAGACCATCAGGGTCTCAACAAACACCGATGACACTCTCAGCACCGCCGAACACATGCACTTCCAGATCCACATGGACCCCAAGACCACCCTAAGAGGCATCCTCATCTACAGACTACCCGGACCTCACCACAATTCTACGACGCCATCACCAACTTCATCAGCACACACGCACTGACCTCCACCAACTACATCCTCCTCGGAGACCTGAACTTCCATCTGGAGAACAACAACAACAGCAACTCATCCACCCTGATAGACAACCTCGCCAACCTTGGACTGGAACAGCTCATCACGACGCCGACCCACATCGCGGGACACACGCTCGGCGCCATCTTCTCCTCAAGCCCACACGTCTCCTTCAGCCACGTCTCCTAACCCACCTGGACCGGCCACCACTGCATCCACTTCACCTTCTGGAAACCAGTCGCACATCATCACACCCTACAGATCCCCCGTCGCTGCTGGGGCAAAATCACCAAAGTACAACTACAGACGATGGATGGACGACTGTGCCAACACCTTAGCCCCGCTGAAAAAAGAAACTGTCAAAGACACCAGCAAGAGAGACAACTTATTCACCCCGGAAAGCGCATCTGCCGGAAGTTGGAGAACATATGGTACAGCGAGAAGTCACCGGGCAGCCGCGCAGCCCACAAAGACACCATCCGCAACCACCACCACCCCCACCTCATCAGGACCACCAAGAGAACCTCCTTCAAAGACTGCCTCGACAACAACGCACACAACAGCAAAGAGCTCTTCAACGCCGTGAAGGAACTCTCCAACCCCAGCTCCAACGCCAACGACATCCCACTGTCGCATGCCCTGTGCGACTACCTCGCCACCTTCTTCCACCGCAAGATCGCCGACATCCACGATAGCTTCAACCCCTGGACGACCCTAACAGGCCCCAACATGCCGGAACCACCACACCCCACCGACCACAACCCCTGACAACCTGGACCAACGTGAGCATCGAAGACACTTCGAGACCGAGACCTTCCCTGAAAGCTCGAAACACGCTGAGATCAACGCCCTACTGAAGAAACCCAAGGAGGACCCGAGCGAACTGAAAAACTTCCGGCCCATCTCCCTGCTTCCGTTCCCAACTTTGGTCATCGAGAAGATAGTCAACATCCAGCTCACCTGCTACCTCAACGACAACAGCATCCTGGACCCCTCCCAGTCAGGATTCCACAGCAATCACAGCACAGAGACCGCCCTCATCGCCGCCACAGACGACATCAGGATCCTACTGGACAACGGCGAGACGGGGCCCTCATCCTTCTGGACCTCTCCGCCGCCTTCGTCACCATCTGCCACACTAGGCACACGACTCCACGACGCAGGGATCCGAGACAAGGCCCTGGACTGGACCTCCTCCTTCCTCTCTGGCAGAACCCAGAGAGTCCGCCTCCCCCGTTCCGATCCGAAGCCTCAGAGATCATCTGCAGCGTCCCAAAGGGATCCTCTCTCAGCCCGACGCTGTTTAGCGTCTACATGGCGCCTCTCGCACGCATCGCCCGACATCACAACCTCAACATAATCTCCTATGCTGATGACAGGCAACTGATCCTCTCCCTCACCAAGGAACCCCTCACCGCCAAATCCAACCTCCACCAGGGAATGAAGGCCGTCGCCGACTAGATGGAGGATAGCTGCCTTAAGCTGAACACAGACAAGACGGAGATCCTCATCCTCGGGCCCAACCCCTCAGTATGGGATGACTCCTGGTGGCCCGCTTCGCTGGGGTCACCAACCGCACCCACCAACCACGCACGCAACCTGGAAGTCATCCTCAACTCGAAACTCACCATGCCCAAACAAGTCAACGCTGTCTCCTCCACCTTCTTCAACACCCTCCGTAAGCTCTGCAAGATCTACAGATGGATCCCGACAGACACAAGGAAAACAGTCAACCAGGCCCTAGTCAGCAGCAGACTTGACTACGGAAACGCCCTCTACGCCGGAGCCCCGACCAAGCTCATCAACAGACTGCAAAGAATCCAGAATGCCTCAGCACGCCTGATCCTCGACGACCCGCGCCGCAACCACATCACACCCCACCTGAGGAACCTGCACTGGCTCCCTGTCGACAAAAGAATCTCCTTCAAGCTCCTGATCCACGCACACAAGGCTCTCCACAAGACCGGCCCAGCCTACCTCAACAGTCGACTCTCCTTCTATGTACCCAACAGGAAACTCCGCTCCGCAGACCTCTCCCTGGCTCCCGTCCCACGCTTCCGCAAGTCAAGTCAAGTCAGATAATTTATATAGCGCGCTACATACCCAGAGGGTCTCAAGGCGCTTGAAGAAGGGTGGGGAATTACTGGTCGAAAATCCATGTTTTAAGTTGCTTTCTGAATGCTAGGTGGTTCTGAGTGAGGCGAAGGTGAGTGGGAAGTGAGTTCCAGGTTTTAGCTGCCAGGTAGGAGAAGTATCTTCCTCCCATGGTGGTTTTGTTGACGCGAGTTACAGCAGCAAGGGCTTGGTTGGAGGAGCGTAGCTGGCGGGAGGGGGTGTAGAAGGAAAGTCGTGTGTTGAGACATTCGGGTCCAAGTTCGTAAAGTGCTTTGTGAGCATGGGTTAGGAGGCGGAATGTTATCATCTTATTAATGGGGAGCCAGTGGAGGTTTTTCAGGTGACTAGAAATGTGGTCTTTACGCGGGATGTCTAGTATGAGTCTGGCAGATGCGTTCTGGATGCGTTGGAGTTTTTTCTGAAGTTTTGCGGTGGTACCGGCGTAAAGGGTGTTTCCGTAGTCCAGGCGACTCATGACCAGTGCGTTGGTGACCGTTTTTCTAGTTTCGGTGGGAAGCCAGCGAAATGTTTTTTTGAGCATGCGAAGAATGTTGAAGCAAGATGATGATACGGCGTTGATTTGTCTGTTCATCGAGAGTGAGGAGTCCAGGATGATGCCCAGGTTCCGTGCGTGGTCCGTCAGGATGGGTGCTTTTCCAAGGGCCTCTGGCCACCAAGAGTCATCCCAGGCGGAGGTACCTAAGATAAGGACTTCTGTTTTGTCTGAGTTCAGTTTCAGACGGCTGTGCTTCATCCACTCGGCTACTTCTTTCATTCCTTCATGTAGGTTAGTTTTGGCTGTGTTCGGGTCTTTGGTGAGTGAGAGGATTAGTTGAGTGTCATCAGCGTAGGAGATGATGTTGAGGTTGTGTTGGCGTGCGATGGTCGCGAGGGGGCTCATGTATACGTTGAAGAGGGTGGGGCTGAGTGAAGATCCTTGTGGCACACCGCATATGACTTCAGTGGCCTCTGATTTGAATGGTGGAAGGCGGACTCTCTGAGTTCTTCCGGTAAGGAACGAGGGGATCCATTCCAGTGCTTTTCCTTGGATTCCGATGTTTCTGAGGCGTTGTAACAGGGTGCTATGACAGACTGTGTCGAAGGCTGCGGAGAGGTCAAGGAGGATGAGGGTGACTGTGTCTCCATTATCCAGTAGAGTTCGAATGTCGTCGGTTGCTGCGATGAGTGCGGTCTCAGTGCTGTGTTTTGCTCGGAATCCGGATTGTGAAGAGTCGAGTGATTTGTTGGTTTTGAGAAAGGCGGCGAGCTGGTTGTTGACAGCTTTCTCGATGACTTTGGCTGGGAAAGGAAGGAGCGAGATGGGGCGGTAGTTTTTGAGTTCGGTGGGGTCTGCTGTGGGTTTTTTCAGAAGGGCGCTGAGTTCGGCGTGTTTCCAGCTTTCAGGGATGGTGGCGGAGTTTAGGGAGCAGTTGATGACGTCTCGGAGGTGTGGTGCAATGATGGAGTCTGCTTTGTTGAAGATGTGGTGAGGGCAAGGGTCTGTGGGGGATCCTGAGTGGATGGAGTTCATCAGGCGGATGGTGTCCTCAGTGGAGATTGGGTTCCAGTCATTAAGGATGTTCAAGGGGGGTGAAGGTGCGGCAGAAGGTTGGGTGGGTTGGTCTCCGGGTTGGTTGTTGAAGCTGTTGTGGATGTCTGCGATTTTGTTGTGGAAGAACAAAGCTAGGGAGTAGCAAAGGGTTTGAGAGGGAGTGATGTCGTTGGAGTTGGCTGAGGGGTTGGTAAATTCTTTGACAATGTTGAATAGTTCTTTGCTGTTGTGGGCGTTGTTGTCTAGTCGGTCTTTGAATGCGGCTTTCTTGGCAGTCTGGATCAGTTGGTGGTGTATGCGGGTGGCGTTTTTGAAGGCGTCCCTGGTGCTGGTGTTTGGGTCTTTTTTCCAGGCCTTCTCAAGGGAGCGACAGAGTTTCTTGGATTTCTTAAGGTCATCGTTGAACCAGGGAGCGTTTTTGCTGCCTAGTTTGATTTGACGTTTTTTCAAAGGTGCTAGGTTGTCGGCGCTGTTGGTTAGCCATTGAGTGAGGTTAGTGGCTGCTTGGTTGGGGTTTGAAGAGTGGGCAGGGGGGTTTTGAAGAAGCGATGAGGAGATCTGGTCAGTGGTGATTTTGTTCCAGTTTCTTCGCAGAGTAGGTTGAGGATGGTTATGGATTGTGGTCTTTTTGTAGGAAAAGTGAACGCAGCAGTGGTCCGTCCAATGGAGAACTGTGGTGTGACTGAAGGAGATATGTTTGCTGGAGGTGAAGATGGGGTCGAGTGTGTGGCCTGCGTAGTGAGTGGGGGTATTAACAAGTTGTTTGAGTCCGAGGTTTGCGAGATTGTCCAGAAGGGTGGTGGTGTTGCTGTTGTTGCTCTTTTCCAGGTGAAAATTGAGGTCTCCCAATAGAATGTAGTCCTCGGAGGGGAGGGCGTGTGGGGTGATAAAGTCAGTGATGTCTTCCCTGAATTGTGCGCGGGGTCCTGGAGGCCTGTAGAGGAGGGTGCCTCTGAGTGTGGTCTTGGGGTCGGTGTGGATCTGGAAGTGAAGGTGTTCGGCGCTAGCGAGGTTGACGTCTGAGCTGGTTGAGATGCGGATTCAATTCTTATGGACGATAGCGATGCCTCCTCCTGTTTGTTCGGTGCGGTCCTTACGGATGATCTTGTAGCCGTCCGGGATGGCAATGGTGATGTCTGGGGCTGATGAGGCGTTCATCCATGTTTCTGTTAGGAAGGCGACGTCCGGAGAGATGGTGTCTAGAAGATTCCAAAGGTCGATGGCGTGTCTGTGGACAGAGCGGGTGTTGAGCAGGATGCATTTAAGGTGGTTAGTGTTGGAGCTCTGTTTGGTGCTCGTGGATGAGGAGCTGGTCTTGGTGAAATGTAAATGTAAATGTATAGGCATTTATATAGCGCACTACTTACCCGTAGGGTCCCAAGGCGCTTCGACCGCTGCGAAACCCTTCCTGGCTTCCCTGAGAGATGGTCCCTTAATGGGTATCTCCAGGGTGAGACCAGGCATCCCCGGCGGTCTGGTGGGGCCGTTAGTGAAGATGAGGCAAGCTAATGCCCAGAGTTGCCGAGTGTGATTGCTGATCAGAGTGGGCACCGAGGCGAGAATTATCGAGTCCGCTGACCCTGGTCCAGAAACCTGCCGCGCCGGGAATCGAACCCTGGTCCCGGGCCATCCTCTGCTCTCGGGTCTGCCGCCTCTAACCAGTGAGCCACACTACTTCACACTGGTGCAGTCATACTTACAGGATTTGCAAGTGAAGGGTCCATGGATGTGTCCAGGAGCGGCTTGGGCGCAGTTTGGGAGTCGGCTGGGGTTTAGGGCTAAGAGGGTGGAGGCGTCGTATGTAATGCGGGTGGGGTGGGTGGTACGGGGGCCAGGGGCTCTGGCGCTGGGCGCGGTCCAGGCGCGGACGGGCGTAGACACAGTCGGAGGCAAATCCTTCTCCCACCGTGCCACCAAGACCTGGAACACCCTCCCCCTCATCCTACGACAAACCAAAGACCTTCTAACCTTCAGGAGACAACTGGCTGTTCGACCAGTAGCAACAGCACCCCCCTCTCCCCACCCTTAGCGCCTTGAAACCCTTGAGGGTATGTAGTGCGCTTTACAAATTATTTGATTGATGTATTGATTGATTGAGAATTATGCGAGAAGAGCAATTTGCATTTTGCACTATTTTCTTTATTGACACAAGGATGCATTTTCTACGAAGAAATAGTACTAATTGCAACAGAACATGAATAAATATGCCCTTGGGGTTGGATTTATCCAAACTACCCAGCAATTAGTGCTCGTTTTTTAGCACAAAATGCATGTACAAAATTGAAGCAAGCATGCATTTTGTAATAAGAAAATAGTGCTAAGTACTACAGAACAAACAGCAGTTCGAGCAGCCACTCGCTCACTAAGGGCCAGATGTACAAAGCTTTTTTTTCCATTGACAAATGGCCCGATTCACAGAATCTGCCTGTTTGCGAACGCATAAAGCCATTCCTTAATGGACAAAGGCCCAATTTACGATTTGGTAATCTGTTATCAAATGGAAATTTAGGTCTGCCATTCGGTATTAGGAAGGGGCGTGTGTAGAGCATCCCTTCCTAATGCCAAGTCACAGTAGTATGTGTGAAAGTTTTGCAACTGAAAAGGGTCGTAAAACATTTGCGTTTTCCTGCCTACTTCAAGTAGGTGGTAATTCATTCGCAAATGGGAAGGACCCCTTCCCATTGGTGAATCTTTGCCAAAACATTTTTTAATAGCAGGCAGTGGTCGGGCCACTGCCACCTCTTTAAAAATTAAAAGAAAACTTTTCATTCTTCTTTCTGAAGTGCTTCCCGTTTTCCTTTAAGTAAAATGGGTTACATAGATAAAAATGCTTTATTGAAAAGCAGTCACATGCATGGTGGTCTGCTGACCCCAGTAGGCCACCATCCCTATGATTTTTGCAATTCACAATCGGTGGCAAACCGAGACCTACCTCATTTATATTCACGAGATAAGTCTATTTGAGACCCACCGAGAATCGCAAAATGTGTTCAACACACAGTTGTACATTGCTGTTTGTGATTACCAAAATAGAGAATTGAAAAAATTTGCTATTTGGTAATCCCAAACACGTACCTTCATACATCTGGCCCCTAAATGTGCTCTTGCTGTAGTATTTCTCCCCAAACTTACTAATTACGCAGGCAAGCATAATCATGTTAGTATTGGTAATTCTGCATCAAAGAGTAACAGGTAATTACTCAAATTAGTCTGAATACCCCTGTATAACTGAAATTCCGCCCAGGCCTACCTACTAGTACACAGGTAAGTCCTTAGAAACATTTACTGGTCACAAAAATACTGGTCACGAGCTGCTACCACTATTTTGAGACCATGTATTAGTACATTTGGCCCCTCAAGCTCAAACTTTCCAACACAGAACTGTGCCAATTACTTTGTTTTGGATCGCATTTTCTTCAAAGGAAGCAAAACCATTGTGGTCTTTGTGTCTCTTTACTATAGGGACTGTCCTCCATCTATCCCCTTTATCAATCTCATTCGAAATGGCTCAGAAGAAAAAAATGCCTGCTAAACGAGTGCCAGACATTTTTTCCTCCCACAACATTGAAAACATTTACAATACGGGATGTGAGATGAGCTGCTAATACTGCATACCTATTGTTAATTTCTGAAAGTTGATCTGGTGTCTGTGTCAGCCATTATTGGACTGTTAGTTGTGCAGTAACATTTGGTATTCCCTAAATCTCTTGAAACAAAACATTGGCCACAACAATAAATCTGACTTTGGCTGTGATCTATTTGGCTTTGTCACTGCTTGTTTTGTTTTCTGTTGTAATTTTCTTGTAAAACGTATTGTTGAAGGAGCAGCTTGGCCAATATAAAAATAAAATGCTAAAAGCTATTTTTTTGTCTCTAAAGCACACATTTCCATGATAGGTCCTGCCACTGTAGGCAACTACTGTGCATGCGTTTGTGCTCCTTGTGAAAGAGCAGAATGACAATAACCTGCATGTTTCTCTATCTAGCCATTGAAGAGAAGACTTTTGCACATTTGGCCTGCCATTTAAGTTTACAGCAATCACCCTTCTTCTTGTGAAATACAGAGAACCACCAGGGTGGGAGCAGGAGTTAATTGTGTTTTCACATTCTGTTATAGTTGTCACCCTGCCAGGTGCCACACTTCTCCCAGAGAAGAAACTAGAAACCACCAAAATTCATGTGGTCACACAGTAATTCCACCACCAAAGCTCTAGGGTGGGACAGCAAAGTGGGGAAGACGGGACAGGCACGTCCCAACTTGTGAGGGTTTGTTGACTCTGACAAGTTTTGATTCTGGGTGGTACCTTTTCACTTACTGGGCCTGTGGCTGTGAGTTATTTTGTTTCCATTTCAAACACAACGCTGTTCTTGTATTAAAAATGTGTATTTGATGATGCTCATGCCGGGCGGTGGATTATAAAAAGACTTTATTTAATTTTCAGTTAGTTTGTTGTACTAAGGTGTCCCCTACAACTGCAAGTTGCTATTTAAGAATGCAAATACGTTTGCCCCTGATATAAAAAAGCTTTCAAGTCTAACTTCACAGTCACATCCAAGGCAAATTGTATTTGCTGTAGTGATTAACTTAGTGGAAAACTACTTGGTGCAGATAAAATACACTGCAATGAAAAACCCAACAGCCATTGTGGTCTGTTGCAAGGGAAAGTGCATTTCTTAAACCTTGTGGTTGCCCATGGAATGCACAAATGCTTTGGAACCATTGTTGCCTCTTCAAAGCACGGAATGCTCAGTCGATAACCATTTACACAATGTTAACTCTAATTTGTCAGTGTCCGCTCTGCAGGAAGCAGATAGCAGATAAAGACAGTAGCCCCTCAAACCAATGCGTGCACACCCCAATGTCGCATTGACAATATACCCCAATTTTTAGCATTGTGACCCATGACTCTTTGAGCGATAGGGGCCACAATGCATGTGCATTGTGAATGCTACAACAGGTATCTGCTGTCACATGCAGGTATCCAAAGGATCGTATCAGACTTCTGCTTCTTTAAAATTAATGAGGCTGGCGCATGACAATTTTTTGTAAAAAGAACCTTTGCAGTGACATGGTTTTGAGGTTCCCTCACTCCATAAAAGGAGAGGCTGGACGAAGAGCAACATAAATATTGTGGTGGAACCAGGCACTAATGTGCAAAAGGCTTAGGGCCTAAGTACAATGTTGGGCGGACTTAAGTCCGCCTGACATCGTTTTGGCCTTGGGACTGCCCGACCTCCTATCGGCGGTCCTAACCGTCCATTAGGATGCGACCAAACAGTGTTCGGTCGCACTCCAATTATTTCCAATGGGAGCATGCAATCCAATCAGAATGCATGCTCTCATTGTAAAACAAAAAAGTGCAGTTCATCCCTGCACCCCATGGCAGGCACCTGAAGGTGACTGCCACGTGGTGCAGGGATCAACAGGGGGGCACCATAGCTGCCCCCTGGGCTACCAAACAGAGACAGTGCACACATATGGGCCCTCCTGGGGACCCCTAAAGTCGACTTCCCACAGCCTTTCTGTGTCAGAAAGGCCAGCACAGGAATGCTGTCGGAATCCAACACGGTAATCCCTTGGGAGGAAAGAGCCGCCCTTGGGATTTCTGAAGTCATTCTGACTGTCGGACGGGCTCTCTGAGCCCATCGAATGGCAGTCTGATTGACCAGTTGGATTCCTTTCTGACCGACACCATCCAAATGGATCGTCGGAAAGGAATCCGACCAGCAGATTACGATGCAGTAGGAATGGCTCCGACCGACGGTCGGAGTCTTATCCTACCGCATAGTAATTGGACCCATGGGGCCAGATGTAGGAAGGCCATTACCGGTCGGTAACAGCCGAAACCGGCCGTTATCGATCGGTAATAGGCTTTTCCTATGTAGGGGGCACATATACCGATTCGGTAAATACCGAATCATCATTTACCGATTCGGTATTTACCGAATCGGTAAATGAAATGTAGGAAGCACTTTGAAGAGTGCTTTTGTGCTTACAGGATTCGTTATTTACCACCAACTATTAGTTGGTGGTAAATAACGAATACCTCTGTAAATGCAAATATGTGCATTTACACCTGTGCCATGTGACAGACATACATGCCCTTAGGGCATGTATGTGTGCCACATGTGCACACAAGCACTATTCAGGGGTGCAACAGGGTGTCAAAGTGACACCCTGCCACACTTGAAGCTTTCCCTATTTTACCGAATCGGTAATTACCGATTCGGTAATTGCCATTCATTCCTATGGGCCTCAAGGCCCATAGGAATGAATGGCAATTACCGAATCGGTAATTACCGAATCTTAATGATTCGGTCATTTTTACCGATTTTGTACCTACATAGGATTTACCGATTTTAAAATACCGAATCGGTAAAATTCGGTATTTTAGAATCGGTAAATCCAATTTACCTACATCTAGCCCTTAGTATTTTAATTTCCTATAGCAGTTTAGTGACCTCATAGTGAAACATCCCTTGCTTCTCATTGGTCTGCAGCATTCTGTTTCACTTCCTCTTCCTGGCATTTGTCTGTTCCCTTATGCATGGACCAAGTATAGTTTCCTGTTGGCAGTCAGTGTCTTTCCACTGGCCGCTTGTTTCTTGGGGTACTTTTTCTTTAGTTAAGTTCTAGCACTCCATAGCAGTGCACTTGTTTACATGTTTTGTTACAGTCTCCACTCCTTCCCCACAGCCCTTCCATTTCTTTGCTTGCACCATCTCCGACGCTGTTATTTCCCCCCCCCCTCCTCCCCCTTTCCGTTAGTCCCTGCTCCACTGCACTGTTTTTTAATAACTATTCTTCAAGATAAGACACCACCACTGCTCTGTTTTAGGACACCTAGGAACGTGTCCAATCAAATAAACTAATTTACATGGTAAACGAAGTTCTTCGTAAAATGAAAATACAAAACCTGTTTGAATCTTTGAACTTGATATCCCACTCAAATGAATCATTAATGAATCATTAATGTGCACCTCCTCGAAACGGATCCCCGGTTGAACTTGTGAACTCGCCACTAACAAGTCCCTCCTCTAGAATGAGGTGCGGCTTCATATGTTTTGTGGAATAGTCGTGTTTGACCCATATCCTACAGAGCGTTTCCATAAAAGGTTCAATTTCTGATTTGTGACTGCAGAAAGTGCCTCACTAGTTTGCCACTTGAAAATGGAAATACACCACTTGTGTCCCATGCTGCTAAACAGCCATTCTTATCAATGACAAACCCACAAAACCCTTCAGCGAAAGACTTGTGGGGAAAAAAGTTAATAAACAAATACATTGCTTTCTTGGAAAAAGCTTGATTGTGTTTTTTTTCTGAAATAATATGTCTAACCAAAGTAAGCATTGACAAAGCCAATAGGTTCTGCCCATCCGAGATCTATTGGCTTCCTCAATGTGTGTTTGTACATGTTGCACAGCAGCGCGGACTGGTGTGCAACATAGTTTAAAGCAAAAATAAAAGCTCTAGGGCGCGACCAGAGTTGATTAAATAACATCGCTTTTTTTTTACTCTAAACCATGTTGCACACCAGCTCTTGATGCTGTGCAACATGTAAATTTGTTTATTTAGATGGATGAGTTCATTTGATCAAGAAAATGCTTGTTTTCACCTTGCAAGAGAATCGCTGAAAGGGGTAGACTCACTTACCATGCGAACGTCAAATGTGAATGACAGTTTAACTGACCAATGGATGAAGAAGTATGAGTCAAAGCCATTCTATGTATGCATTTTTCTATATAATGTATTTTTATTTATCAATTCTCACGAATACATAAAGTTGAAGAGACAGCTGGGCCAAACCTAAAATGAGGACATATAATATATGCATAAAAAATATGCTTAATCTATGTACTTTTACAGCAAGTAGCGGTAATAAATATATATGCAGTCTTTATTGATTGACATTTCAATCAGAACACTAAAGCAGGTCTAAGAATAGAACTGTAGGAGAAGCTGTCAAATGGACTTACAGCCTGCGTTATTTCTAGACATCTATCGGGATGCTACGTGTCATCTCATTTCTGGCACCTGTTCTCTCCCCTCAGTGTTTTCTCTCTTAGTGAACAGTCTTTTCTCACAAACCTAACCACAACAACGCCCAATGTCTATTATTCAGATGTGGTAAAGCTCCTTCCTTCAATGGTCTTTGCTGTTCAAAGTAAAGACTCAAATAATTAACGCTGAGTAGAGATACTGAGGCTTGGTGTGGCATTTCTATTGTGTGGATTTAGGGACAACACTGCAGGCGATTTCATATGTTAAAATGTGCCAAGCAAGAGAAAAGTACCTTTTTTTCCCACTAGAGAAACCCTTCGAACTGCAAACCTACCAAATTTGGGAGTACTCCTTCCCCTTCATACTCATGTTTACTCCTGTCTTGTTATAATTATATTTCTGACCTTTTCCATGATTAGAAGATGAAGCAGAAGATGAAGCAGAGGAGCTTGCTAATACACTTGAATATGATGGCTTGTGTTTTTCACTTATAAACAAGCTTTTTATCTGGTGGGTGGGGTGGTGCAAGAGGGGCCACAGGGATGGGGCAATCAACATAACGCAGGAGGGACGTGTGGGGACAGGGTGTTAAGCAATAAAGACTGAGTTGCAAACAACAAGGACAGGCTGACAAGGATGGGGCTGCAACCAACATTGGGGCGCAAGCAACAATGATGTGACTGGAAGCAATATGGGTGGCAAGCACCAAGGTCGCACTCTTATGGAATGCTGTAAAATGCAACTAAAAGAAAACAAGCACCTCGGAAAGCATGGGCTGTGGAAGGACACACACTAGAAATGGAGTAAGAACATGGGCCATGCTCCAGGCGAGGGACAAACACACTAAAAGAGGAAGTGAATTCCGCATGCGCTAACCAAAGAAGAGCCAGCAGATGAGAGTGACAAGGAAGCTAACCAATGTAAGAAGTGGGTGGGCAATAAGCCCCCTTTAAGTATACAAAATGTCTTGCAAGCTACAGCACATGCATTGTCTCAGGTGCCACCTTTAAAAGATATTTATGCATGTCAGCCAGACATAAATGAACAAAAAGCCTTGTGAACTGGGTCCTAAATATTGCAATAATCTTGCTCCCAACGGCTCAAAAGCTGTTCACAGAAAACAAGAAGAATCAGGGTAAGGCAATTTGTTGTAATGGTAAGGTTATCTATCAATGATTAAATGCCAGGGGCCTCATTTATGAGGCCGTGCGTCACTTTTACGCCGCCGGTGCGTCACTTTTTGTGACGCACCAGAGGCATAAAAAATGTGCCTTGTTGCGCCATATTTACAAAGTGACACATCTATGTAGATACGTCACTTTGTAAACCCCTGCGCCACATTATACCTGTGCCGGGTATAATGTATGCAAGGGGGGCGTATTGACGCAAGGAAGGGTCGTAGAAGTGACGAAGTGAAATCTATGAGATTTCACTGCGTTACTTTTAGGACACCGTTGCGTCAAAATCTTGCGCCTGCCTCACAGAAGGCGTAAGACTGACGCAGGCCCTTTCACATGGGGCTTGCCCCATGTGAAAGGACGCATTGCTGGAGATATATCACTTTTGTGACACGCTCCAGCAATGCGTCACTTTTGCGCTTAAAGATACGTCAGAAATACTGAGAGCAAGCACAGCGCCGCCGGGGGCAGGAGAGCAAGCACAGCGCCAGGGGCAGGAGAGCAAGCACAGCGCCAGGGCAGGACAGCAAGCACAGCACCGGGGAATTGTGGTGTCAGGAGAAGAGAGGTGCTGCTGCTACAGAGTATGAGGTGAGGTGGGGTGGGAGGGGGGTTCTGGGTAGGTTGCAGTGCGGACGATAAAAGACAGAGCGGGTGGGCGGATGCGCGGGCAGCTGGCAGGCGGGTGTTTGCTGGGGCTGGGAGTTCAGAAAGGGGCCTAAGGAGGGGGGGTCATCTTGATTGAGGAAATAATTGAATGGAATAAGTAGATGGATGGGATGTGGGCATAGGGGAGAAGGCTGGGGCAGGGACTCAGCAAATGGTAAAGAGTGTGGGGGGGGGGTATTCACCACAAGCGGCGCAGGATGGCACAATAAGGCCAAATACCGTTACGGAGACCCCTGTTCCTGCGCAGTGTTCAGCAGACAATAAACGGTGTGGGAGCCTTCAAGGCCGCAGCAGCAGAGAGGGCGGGGGTGCCCGGTGAGAGAGTGCAGACTCCACAATACAAAGTGTGCAAGAAGGTTTCACTGGGAAATTGTGGTTGTAGCCTCCGTGCACCGCAATGGGTGCAAACCTGTTGCAGGGTGCTGGGGGGACATGTGGTGTGAGGGTGATCAGTGTACCCTTGGCAGGCAACAATGTGCACAAAAAAGCATGGGCGGAATCCTTTGTTAGAAGTGCGGGATGGACTCTTTGTACAAGATGCTACACCTGTGGGTAGAAGTGCTGGATGTGGTTGTGCTGTTGTTGTGCAACATGGTGGGGGGCGATAATTGTGCAGGGTGCAGGTCCAGTCTGCGTGCTCTTGGCCTTTCGTCCGACTGAGGCGGGCGGACAGAATAGGGCTCATTGGGGCGGTCTGTGGGTCGGGCATGACGATGAGAGAGTGCGTGGAGATGGCGGCTTGGGCGGCATGGATAGAGGACTCGCATTGCTCAGAAGCGGGTTTGGCGCACACGCTTCCTCGTTGGGGAGTGGGTGGGTTTGGACCGGCAAAGCGGGGCCCTGGCCTGCTAATGGCTGTGGCATTTTGCATTTTGGGGGGGGGACTCAGTCATGTCCCGTTTGTTGACCTGGTTGGTGTGGCAGAGGGGTGTGTCCGGGTGATTTCTTGGGAGGCGGCCAGGTGAACATGGAGCATCGCTGGTTATGCCAGGGTCGGAGCCGCGGGGTGCCATGCGGCCTCGCATGTATGGCATGGTCTTGAGTAAAAATGGGGCATTTATAAAGCCCTTCACCCGCTCTACACTTCATGTAAGGTAGTCATTAAATGCCCCCAGTGTAACTTAAATGCCGGAATGGACTTGCCCCCATCGCCCTTGACTGCCGTAGGTGGTGATGGGCATCGAAAGTGCCTAGCAAGGCAGCTCCAAAGGGCTGTAATTGCGGTCCGGTAGAGTGTACAGCGCCTTGAAGACCAAAGGCACTGTCCCATTGAATGGTACTTTGGGTTTGAGGCAGAAGGGGGAACCACTTATACAAGAGTCCCTTCCACCCAAGGAGTACGTTTGCAATTCGAGGTGGGCATGCTGGGCACGGAGGGACATGAGGACACGGAGGGATAGATGTGTGGAGAGGTGCGCAGCCTGCGGCGGGTGGTGGGGTGAAAGGGGGCGCTTGCGAATGGTTAGAGGCTCGATAAGGGGTGCGGATACAGGGCTGGGGCTCAGGAGCAGAAAATGCGGCTTAACAAGACAGGAGGGGCTATACTTGGAACTGGGGCTCAGATGTCTGAGAGACACGGGGGCACAGGAACAGGCACAGGAATAGGCTGAAGGGGGATGGGTGCAGGGTGGGCGCTGGCGAGGGGAGGGTGCGGTCGTCAGGAGGAGATCCGGGGGTGCGGGCGCCATGGAGTGCACGCTCGGCTTTGTGTGCCGTTACGATGGTGTGCCCAGTTCTGCAGGACTTGTGCCCTGTTTGGGATGATCTGCAGGATGGTCCAGTGGTCCCTCCCTCGCACCGTTATATAATGCAGACATTACCCAAAGGTGTCGAGCGCGTCACAATGGGAACAGGAGGATACATGGAAAAATTGCAAGTGAATAAATTACAAAAGGAAAGGTTGGGTTGCATGGGGCAAAGGTGACAATTGTGAGCGAAGAAAAATACTAGGGGTCGGTTGGCCTGGGGGGGTTGCGGGGCAAAAGGAAGTGGAAGTTAAATAAGGGGGCAAGTGTCAAGACAACAGGGATTCGAAGGTCTACATGACAATGGGTACATGACAATTTGGTAGTTAGGAGGTTCAAATGGGGAATAGTTAATAACAGACCTCTGCCTCTCGATAGCGTGAAGATCCCTTGCTTCTCCGGCGGCAGTCAAGCTGAAATGGCTTCAGCAAAGCGCTGACATTTTCTGATTCGGGAGCCTGGTTTTCGTTCTCTCCTCTTCCCATTGGCTGGAAGGTAAAATTCCAGCCAATGGGAAGAGGAGAGAAAGAAAACAAGAAAGAAGCTAAAAAAGACGCCCCCAAATCGGAAAAAGACGGGGCTTGAACGGAGTAACGCCCCTCTCCTCCAATGGCTGGCCTCCGTTTAGGAAGCCAGCCAATGGAGAAGAGGGGCGGGTTCAAGCCCCCTACTAAGAAACATTAAATCTCTGACCGAGACTGCGCAAGCGCAGCCTACGGTCCTCGACTTAAAAAGGGCTGTACAACTTTTAAATAACACTAGACCTAAAATGTTCTACCTGTTCCAATCCAGAATGTTCCTCACAATACTTCATAGATAAGTTTCAAGCAATCAAGATCAGCTGGCACCTTGTTGATTTAGAAAGCATTTACTATCCCAGCCACCAGAAGTGGTATAAGTTGCATCCTCCATATCTGGCAGACTAGAAAAGAAAATACTTGACCTTGGAACACAAATGGCACACATCTCTATATATAGAGGTGGCGAGCTCATCTGTAATATCCAGAGTGAACAGCATGCAAGAGAGGCATAAATCGACCACATGACAAAAACACTCTAAACTCAGTCAGTGGATCTTTTAGAAGTTTTTCACAACTGCATCTAGTCAGATAGCCTTTGGAGACGGCAGGGGTATGCCCTACTTTGATCTCTATCTCCTGTCTGCAAAGATCTCCCACTTCCCAATCAACAGTTCTCAAATAAGGATTGCAATAAACTGTTGGGGTGATTGACCAGAGTATACGTTGGTTTCCCTTGAGCTAGCTCTCTCTAGTTTGCACAATGCAGGGCACTGGAGCGAGTGACCGGGGCCTTCAAACTTAAAACATTATCTTTGGATATTGAGCTGTGTCAACATCACAGCTGCCCACCCTTTGTAAGCACTCCTAGTGAGCCTTTTATTTTGAAACTTTTGAGGACCCCAAATGTCCCGCAAAATATCCTGGGAGTGAATCAGGAAGTGCCAGCAGGTTCCAAACAGAGCCAGCAAGCCAAAGCCTGCCTCACCTCTTGGATCACTGCAGCCACCCGGCTTGTCTGACTGTCAATTGACTTGTGATCACTCCATCAGAATGATTTGATTTGATTTATTATTTTATAAAGCGCGCGATTGCCCATGGGCGTCTTGGCGCTGTAGAGCAGAGCCAGTGTGGGTTCAGGACCAACCTGATCTGTTTCATGTAATCTAATGAGCTGTCACTGACCAGGGAGAGTAATGGAGGAATATTGACGAGCTGAACACCCAGAGCAAGAAGTGGAATTGATCAAAAATGGTTGTGAACTATCCTTCAGGACCACACCAAAGGCAAAATTACCTTTATTTGTGCATTTTGTTATTTATGTATTTCGGTATTTATTTATACTGCATGGATCTATTCACAGGGGCAGTGGAACACTTTACGAAAAACATGGAAGGTAGTAAGAATGACATCATGCAGGAGCACAGGCAAACAACAAACCAGAGGTATATGAGGGAGTTATCTGAAGGAGCGTGTGGAGTGAGAGTGAGACATTTAACTGTACACTAAAAGGAGGATGAAAAGAGGGCGAGTGGGGATATTGTCTCAGACAGAAGATGCTGTTTGAACAAGTGAGTTTTACTTGTCTTCCTGGTGGAAATGAGATTTAGGTAGCAAATTTTCACGTTCAGAGCCGCTGTCTTGCTCGTCTTTGATTTAGGAATATGCACCACTTGCCTCTTGTCATTCTTTTTCTTCTGCAGAAGTTTACTTTGTCCTTAGGGTAGGTCTGAAGACTGCAGTGCAAGCATTATGTGTCGTGCAGGCTACTTTAAAGTTAATGGATGCCTCTGAGCGAAAAGAGTGAGAGATGTTCTAGGATCAGGGTGATATGACTGTGTTGTTTTGAACCGGAGACCTGTTACCCGGAAGTGGTGTCACAACCAGGCAGGAGCACCAAAATACAGGTCCCTGTAGCCCCTGTGAGGGCAGTGCTAGTTTACCATCCATTCTCTTCTTTCTAAGGACACGACTAGGGACTGGGCTGCAAAAACACCTACATTCGCTCTACATGTGAACCAGTGAAACTGGAGGCGTTTGACTTCGTGCATGTTGTGTGATTATCCCAGGTAAAATGGGTTCTAGGGAGAATGAAATTAATGCAGTGCTTAATTTGTAAAAAAAAAAAATAAGTGTCAAGGCTCTTGTCAGGAGGCCATTGTAGCTTGCACCACACTTTGCCCCTGCCATGCTGCCAATGATACAATGATAGTGACAACATAGCTACTAACCATCACACTCCTACAAGTGTGACAATTCGGACTATTCCAGGCCCCCAAAGCTTTATTTACAAATGACTTGGGCAGCAGCTATCTGTCATTTTTAGTGTATGTTGAATTAATAATTGACTGTTGTTGTGGCCATCTCAAAATAATCGGAGAGCTCCACCTATTGGCAGACTGTCACAAGTACCATTGTTGACAAGTAAGTGCTGGTGCTGAGTACCAGGAACCACTGGCAGAAATTAGGCACTGCATGAATGTCCTGTGAGCAAAACGGGCCATCTGGTGTTTATGGCTCTCATTGCACTGTGGAATCAAACTAACTGCCCAGACAGACTCGGTTTGTGTGGCATTTTGTCTTTCATGGTAGGCAAAAGCAAATTTTCCTAATTTTATTTTAATTCCCTTCAGGATACCACAGAATAAAAACACAATTCATCTAGCCCCAGACACTACCATGACCCACTGCACAAGAGGCCTACGAAACATAATGTCAGTCTTATATGCAATGTTTGCCCCTCACTGTGCATCTCTGTGCACACCCACCACCTTCTTTTCGATGACCTCCACTGTGGCATCAAAATCATATGGTACCAGTTTCCAGATTAGAGCTGTTGTCCAACTGTTCTGTCATCCCAAGACCCATGTGAGATCGCTGACCATTTTTATTTCCATGCTCCGTGCAGCTCCACAACTTGGCAGTGAAGTGGCAGGGATTTCTAAAGGCAAGAGTAGCTAAAACATCCTAACTATGACCATTAGGAGCTGTGGTATAGAAGTGTTATCTCTCCCATTTATCCTTTATGCACTTGCTTGACTAAAGATATTGGGCCTCACTTATGAGAAGTGTTGCATCCCTGCGTGAAAGCAGCAAAGTGACATTTCTCAGTGCACCCTCCTCGCAAAATGATGGATGTGTCATATTTACTGTATGACGCATCATGTCGCAAGGAATGACAGATATGTCATGTTTGAGCAAAATTGGTGGGGTGTGTCTGAAAACAGAAGCAACTCAAGCAATGTGTCCTTTCACATGGGGCTTGCGGGAAACAACCTTTACAACGCAACTTTTACACCGCACTACCATTACAACGAAACTTTTACAACGCAACATCCATTACAACGTATGCATTTACAACGCAACCATTACAACGCATGACACTACAACGCACACCACTACAACGCATGCCATTACAACGCAGTCATTACAACCCATACCATTACAAAGCATAGCATTACAACACATAGTACCCTTACACTATCCAACATTTACCCTACTGTTGCACCCCCTGGAGTTAGAATAGTAATTTTTACCCCTACACTATCCAACACTTACCCTACTGTTGCACCCCCTGGAGTTAGAATAGTAATTTTTACCCCTACACTATCCAACACTTACCCTACTGTTGCACCGCCTGGAGTTAGAATAGTAATTTAAACCCCTACACTATCCAACACTTACCTTACATGTAATGTAATGTTATGCGTTGTAATGGTATGCCTTGTAAAGGTAGTATGCGTTGTAGTGGAATGCGTTGTAAAGGTAGTTTCAAAGAATTCGTTGTAACGGCATGCGTTGTAATGGTATGCGTTGTAATGGATGTTGCGGTGTAAAAAATTGCGTTGTAAAGGTAGGCGTTGTAAAAGTATACGTTGTAACATCATACATCCGGAGCTTGCGTCACCCTTATGCCTGCCATGAGGCAGGCATAAGGTTTTGACGCATTGGTATCCTAGAAGTGATGCTGTGATATCTTACAGATTTCACTGCACCACTCCTACGATCCTTTCTTGCGGGGGAACGCCTACCCTGCATACATTATACCTGACACAGGTATAATGTAGAGCAGGGGTTTATGAAGTGATGCGTCATTTCATAAATATAGCGCAACATGGCACATTATGTACGCTGCCGCAGCGTCACTAAAAGTGATGTCATGGCAGTGTAAATCTGATGCAGGCCTTCATAAATAAGTCCCATTGTGCCTATGGAATATGACAACATTACTGGCCAAGTTTCAGCCCTTTTCCATAAGTAGCTGTGATAGCCCTTGCCTTTGTGTCAAAGACATTTTGCTCACATCTTTAGAATTGATGGGAGAAGATTTTCGTGTCCTACTGTAGTGTTCATCTGAATTATAACAGTATAAGTAATGTAAGGTATCATCAAGAATGCATGTGACCCACAGAGTGACCACTAATTTGCTACTTCTCGCCTTTGAAGACAAGTAAAGTGCATACTTGAAACTTCATTGGTTTCTTCAACATTCACAAAAAGACCAGGAAATTCAACCTGTTCCAGATGCTTTGACTCAGAACTACAGTACTGGAAGAAAATAATTTCACAACTCACTTTTATTGTTTGCTGCTGGATCTACAATTAGAATTTGCTCATTTCAACATTTAAGGCACTGGAAGCTTGTAGCCGACTCTCCAAATCTCAAGGCATACCGCAGTATGCTACCCGTTACTACGCCATTGGGGAGCATGCTCTTTTTAACTTTCCTGAAGCCGTAATCATGCAACCAGGAACTACATCCCCCAAGGTGCATTGTACTGAGGAATGTGTATTTCCAAGATTGCCAGATCCAGTCTGAGGTAGCAGAAGGGACCTCCTACTGCTAAACTGAAAGAACATGTGTGTTCTTCACTCGAGTGCGCATCTATATTCAGTTGTTTGCCTGCAACGTTTGAATGAAGGCCAGTGCTGATTCCCTCCAGGTGCACAATGCTGCTTTCCTTTCTCTGCTCCATCTGTTTTAAAGGTTCCTTGTATCGTTTTCTTGTGGCACTAAAGTGACACATTCTAGGTACCTGCAGTCTCCTACTGCAGGTACTTTTGTGCAATATTCAGCACTCCATGCGCGCTTTCACTTTCCAAGCAGCCCGGGACAATGGCGCCCGACTCTTTGAAATGAAATAGGTCTCTCATTTACAAGAGTTTGAGCTATTGGCATTGCAAATGACAATGCCTTTTATTCATGTGTTCATTATCAAAACATATTAAGACAGTATTTGAATGCTGTACTTTTCCTTAAGCAATCCTCTTTGCTTCACTGCACTGTCTTTCCCAGGGTTCCATTGACTTTAGTAAATTCCTTGCATTGACTGTAGTCGTCTGTCCCTGTGTTTAGTATTTTGTGACAGATGCTTTTTTCTGTTGTAGTACTTGGTTATGTCAAAGTTGTCCCTGCCGATTACTACTCAGCTTCTGGTAAGTCAGCTCTATTTGACTCAAAACTGTTCAGGCTTTCTTTTTTGGATTTGTAGATAAGTTAAGCGTTTGGCATGCAGAACAATGAAGAAAAGGATAAAGATATACATCACAATTTGGTAATTGAAAGTAAGACGAGACAGAAATGAGGGAATTCCCCTACGGACTGGGCTTGGGGAAAAGAAAAAGAAGAGGGAATGAAAGTCTTTGAAATGACACACCGAAGTCAGATTAGAGTTTGGCATGATTTCAAAGACCATTCAGCTCAGAAACCTAAAACTCAGGAAAGGGAGAGTCCAAGAAATTAAAATAACCCCAACCCCTCATTTGATTCGTACCATCAAAGACACAAAGTCAGCAAAGCGAGCAATCCTGACCCTTCCTAGAAGAGTTCCTTTCCTCCTTCCATCGTCTAATACTTCCACCTATCTATCCGTCTAAAATGACCAGTCTGTCCATCCATGCATCCATTCATCGTTCAATCAATCAGTTCTTTTGAATTCCCAATCATCCATCCATCTACTATTCCATCCATTATTTCATCCATTCTTAATGCATCTATCCATCCAACCTTTCATCCTCTTGCCCATCATTCCATCCATTCTTTCATCCTCTCACCCATGTATTGATCTTTTCACCATTGAATCCATCATGTTTGCATTTTTTTCTTTTTCTTACCCTTTCTCTACATTTGTTCCGTTGATCTTCCTTCCTTACTTTCATCCTTTCATTCATTTCACCTATACTTTCTTTAACTCTTCCTATCCCCTTTCATGTTCACTCATTTATTTTACTATTCCTTTGTGCCTTTCTTCTCTCTTGCCGGTCTATGTTTACGTTTTTTTTGTTACCTTTCTCTTCGAGTGTCCTCTGTTGTTACTTCAGCGGATCCGGGGTGTCTGAGAGGAAGAGGGAGGTTTTTCGTAGGTGTCTGATCGGTTGGTGGATGGTTATGTTCATAATGGAGATTGTGGCTTGAGTTATGAGAGGTCCCATTGGTTGAGCAGATGTTCTTGTTCGTGGATTTGAGATGGGTGATTCTGTTAGTAGTTGGGGATTGAGGTTTGAAGATTTCATAGAGGACTGGGATCTTGTAATGTAAGAAGTCTGCTAGTGTGTCACACAATTCTTGAGAGGGTGTGATGTCGTCCTCGGTGGCTGCGGGGATGGAGAACTCCTTCACAATGGAGAAAAGCTCCTTGCTGTGGTTTGTGCTGGCTTCTATGTGGTCTGCCAAGGCATTCTTCTTTGCTTCTTTCAGGAGGTGGTAGTACTGGTTTAGTGCTGTCTTGAAGGTGGTATGGTTGCTTGTCTGTTTTCTGGTGTGCCACTTCCTTTCTAGTTGTCAACACTTGCATTTGGAGGATTTAATCTCCATGGTGAACCAGCCAGCTCTTCTGACAGGGGTTTTGGAATTGGCTAGCTTGGTGGGGGCACCTGTGTCAGTGCATTCTGTAATCCACCGGGAAAAGTTCTTTGCAGCATGTTTCAGGTTTGATATTGCTTCTGGGAGGTGGGAGTTGAGGGCATTGTTCCACTGGTCTTCTGATATCTTTTTCAAGTTTCTGCACTTGGAACTGGGGGGCATGGTGCCAGTGTTGGTGGGTTCTGAGATGGTGAAGTGTACCCAGTAGTGGTCGGTCCAGGTGTGCTGTAAGATGTGGATGTACTTGACTCTGTAGCTGGATGTTTAAACAGGGTCGAGAGTGTGTCCTGCAATGTTGGTAGGGTCGGTGGCAAGTTGCTTGAGGCCGATGTTGTTCATTCTGTGTAGGAGGTCAGTTGTGCTAGTGTTGCTCGGATCGTCAAATTAGAAGTTGAGATCTCCTAGGAAGATGTAGTGCTTGGGGTCGATGATGAGTGGGGCGATGAGGTCGGTGATGATGTTGCAGAAGCTAGGGCATGGTTCTGGCGGTCTGTAGGTGAGGGTATTTCTGATGGTGTTGTTCCCTTCTGTGTAGAGTTGGAAGTTGAGATGCTCCATTACCGGTGTTCGCATCGTCTGAGGAAGCCATGCAGCAAACGGTGTACATGCAGAAGATGGCAATTCTGCCTCCGTGTTTGTTGGTTCGGTCCTGGTGTGCTATCTTGTAGCCTTCGGGGGTGGCAAAGGCAATGTCTGGCACAGAGGCAAGGTTCAGCAGGGTTTCTGTGAGGAAGTTCATGTCTCTGGTGAGGGATATGATTGTGTCCCAGATCTCTGTGGTGTGTTTGCCGAGTGAATGTGTGTTAAGTAGGATGCACTTTGGCTGTCTTGATCCATGTGGTGGGCGCAGTCGTGTTTCTGTTGTCTCAAGCATTGTATGTTGCTTCTGTATAAAGTGATGTGGCAGTGGTAGCAAAAGAACAGTCCTTTGGTGGTGTGTGGTGATGTGCAGCAGGAGTTGTTGTTGTCGATGCACCCAGGATCTAGGGCTTGAAGGTTTGCGGTGGTGTAGCAGCGCAGAGTTTGTGGCCCTGTGTGCAGTCCAGGAGCAGCAGGTGAGGGGGCAGACGGGCTTGCCTTTGGCTGTGTTGCCGTGCAGCAGCCTCCATTAAGTAGGTCTTCGGAGGGGCACTGGGAGTCGGGAGCAGAGGGCGAGCAGGAAGTGGGAAATAATAAGTGGTGGGTGCCTCTGAAAAAATAACAGTCAGTGGCAGTCAGAAGGCACAAAATAAACAAAATGACAAAGACGAAAGGCAAACTAATCAGCACAAGAGATAACCACATTCATAACAGTTAAAGGCTAAAAACTAACAGCAAAACAAAAGGCAAAACTGACATGCATAGAAGATAGCGGGCATGAGCAGAAAAAGACAAAAGGCAAAACTAGCAGGCACACATTATAGATAACAGGCACAGATTACAATCAACAGGCACCAAGTTTCCAGGGACAAAGTGAAAGCAAGGGCAGGCAGAGAAAAACACAGGAGACAGAGGGTAGCGTTAGTAGCTAAACACAGTGCTTGGCAGCGTGGAGCTACTGGTATAGGGTCCTGCTCCACTAGTTGCCACTCTCTCACTCCTTTTAACCCTTTCCCTTTCACTTTGCTTGGATCACCTGACAGGCTTGACTGATACCTTCCAGCTGTCAGCTGTCATCAAGTTGCCTTACATTGTTGCTATTGAGGTATTGATTGCAGATTTTCAGACATGAGAGGCCCTTTAACAATTAATATGCATTTTTGGGAAACACATTATCATGTCCAAAAGCTCTAATGGGAACTCCACACCCTGACTTAGTGTGTGGGAATGGGGTGAGGGGTTAAACAACTCTACTGAACCCATGAACAGTATGGGCTTATGGTAAAGGAACAATGAAATAAATTGGAAGAAGTTGGGAAGTTATATTTCAGTCTCAGAGAAGAAATTGGATCCGAACAGCAAGCAGAATTTGCTGTAAACCATCGTGACTGCTGCAATGATTAATTCTGCCCTAAACAAACTGACATTTTGCTGCTACCTGACCCTCACCAAGGTCAACACTTGCACTTATTGTTGCTTATAATGGCAATCTTTGGTTTACAAGATAATGGAGTTTGGTCCTGGGACGGGGGGCAGCTGGACCCAATATAACAATACACTAAACAGTTTGCTAGCCCTCCCACTTGTTTCGTCTCGCTTACAGCTTATGGGACTCACAAACAAAAGACCAGATTACTTTGTTTGTATTGGTAAATTTATTTAACCCTTTTACTCATGTTTTTTGTAGAAATGTATCAATTTCATGGGCAAGAAGAACACTTTATATATACTTACACAAAATACAAAAACATTTATACATATTTACACCTACTAGACAAGTATCACATATACTATGTATCAACCAATAAGCAACAAACTTCTCATGCGAATGGTATTTTTCAACTCTTTGTAGAAAAAATAAATGATTTTTGAGAGATAGTCAAACCACTGTTTTAACCGAAAAGGTTTACAAGAAATGTCTACGGCAATAATCAGAAGACAATTCACAATTATTTCCAACAAAAGATGATTGAACCCAAGAAGGGCAATTATTCAGGATATCTATCTGCCGTTTTGCCGACGCGTTTCGAATCTGTGATTAGTTACAGATTCTCCTCAGGGCTCTCTCAATGTTTTGATTCTGCACAAAAAATAAAATGAAGTTTGTTTTAAAAGTTTGCGAGTTGTTTTGGCAAAAGACCCCCTGCTCTTGCTACACTAAAACGAGTTAATTACCTTTATGTAGGATGCGGTGGGCTCTCGTGGATCAGATTGGGCACGAGGGGCTGTGCACCACAAACCAAATGGATTGGAGGTTTAATTCTGTAAAACAATAATTCACAGGCTTACAAGGCCATCTTAAGCGGAACCGAGTGATTACTACAGACCCAAAAGCGGCAGGCTCATACCTCCATCGAGTCTGGCGTTGATCTCTGCATCAATTCATGCAATTAAACCTCCAATCCATTTGATTTGTGGTGCACAGCCCCTCGTGCCCAATCTGATCCACGAGAGCCCACCGCATCCTACATAAAGGTAATTAACTCGTTTTAGTGTAGCAAGAGCAGGGGGTCTTTTGCCAAAACAACTCGCAAATATGTATAAATGTTTTTGTATTTTGTGTAAGTATATATAAAGTGTTCTTCTTGCCCATGACATTGATAAATTTCTACAAAAAACATGAGTAAAAGGGTTAAATAAAATTACCCATACAAACAAAGTGATCTGGTCTTTTGTTTGTGAGTCTCATAAGCTGTAAGCGAGACGAAACAAGTGGGAGGGCTAGCAAACTGTTTAGTGTATTGGAATCTTTGGTTTACAGCACAGTGGTTCCAAGAGCTTTCATAGAAAAACAAAACTTGATACAGTAGAAGACTGCCTTAAAGGGGCCATGAGTAAAAGATGGCATAAAACATCTCAGTGGCCCAACTGACACCATCAAATAAAGCAGTGATCTGAAGTGTTTACTGCAGGAGTTTTTCACTACCTGGACATGTAAACTTAAAAGTACAAGTACAACTTTTTAAAGGCTCTGCTCCCTGCACTTTTGGCTGTATAGGGCCTGCACTAGGGGTGACATATGTATTGATAAAAAGGGAGGTTTGGGCCTGGCGAGAGGCTTATCTTGCTAGATTGAAGTGGCAGTTTAAAACGGCACACACAGGTTGCAATGGCACGCCTGAGACATGTTTAGAAGGCTACTGAAGTGGGTGGCATAATGTGTTCTGCATGCCAACAGTAGCTTTTAATTTACAGGCACTGGGTATATATGTAGTGCCACTTTATTAGGGACTTACAAGTAAATGAAATTTGCCAATTGGGTGTAAAGGAGATTACCAGCAGTGATAAAGTGCACTGAGTCCTGAAGACAACAAAAACAAATTCCGCAACAACAAAGGGTTGACGGCAAACAGAGAGGGCCTGGTCAGAGATTCATAAATTCTGAAATAGGTAACTTCTGGCAAGAATATAAAAATACCCCTTTTACGTCTAACAAATTTAGTTTCCGCTCCTTCAATGAAGCAGGCAGAGGAGAAAACTCTGGTAAAATCAACCCCTGATCCCTATAAAATCAAAAGTCAATTTTCAGAGTAAAAGAAGATCAGAACCTTAAAACTATCTAAAATTATACAGTAAGGAATTTCACAAGAGCGGGCCCCAAGTTCTCCTCATCTTCTTGCCATCATAATGGTGACAAAAAAGAAGACCCTTAAATTCAACAAGTTAATATTCACCTCTGGATTGACATTTGAAAGATCCTTAAAAAGTCGAAGAACCAGATCTTCAACATCCTTCAAATTTCCCCAGTAACTTCTAATGCTTTGACAGCAGCCCATGGAACCCTAAAGGAGGCCACCTTCTAATCCACAGATGTTCCACCACCGAAAAACTGAAGCAGCTGAACTAAACAAGCCTTTCTGGGATCTAACTCTTTTGAATGCACCAGACAGAGAGGGATCTACAATGTTTAGCATATTGCTATCTTAATAGGAACTAGTAACTCCTTTAGCAGTAGTACAAAATTTAACACTCAAGAGAATGATGACATAAATAAGCTATTCCATCTCCCCCCCAAAAAAATGGAAGCTCATGGCGAGTTTATGTTAGTGTATTTGAAAGCAGGAATAATTCCGCAAGGGCTACGAGTCCGTAATATCCTAAGATTGTTCGTTCATTATAAATCATTCTTAGAGAAATTGAGCATGATAGCGAGCAGATGCTCGAGGGATCTCATGATCCTTATAATAAAGAACGCAAAAGAACTGGCCGCATTGATGAAATCAGAAATAGACGAATTAGAAGAGAAAATAAAAAGATCCAACAGTGTAGAAAAGCCACAAAGAAACTAGAAGAAGCCAATAAAGATATAATTTCCTTTGCTGAATATCTCAACAAAATAAAAACAGATTTATTATCTAAAGATAAGAGATTTAACACCATAGAAAGAACATACCCTTATCTAGGAGAGAACTTCTATGAACAAAATCATTATCCGAACGAAAATAGTTCCAAACAACAGAAAATAACTACATTTGCGGACACATCTGACTCAGATGGAGAAGGAAGTTCCCATTTTTATGAACAAGAAGGCCCTTATAATGCACCCCAAGTAAATAGAAATAATCGCCAACCTTTTTTAGGGTAGCGCGGGACAAGACGTGGCCGCCAACGGGTGAGATTCCAACCTCAACCCAGAGACAGTTATCAGAAGCATCAATATCAGCCGAATCCCCACCAATATCTAGAAACCAGGATTTTTGAAAAAGTAGTCTTAACCGCCTAGATCAAGCCCTTCGCTACATTCCCAAACCACGCTACAATATCAACAAAGAGGAATCCATGTCACTCAAAGCTCTCACCCAAAACCAATCAGTGGTAGTAAAGAGCTGTGGCAAAGGAGGTGGCATCGTAGAGACTAATTCTGAAGATTATGAAACAAATATGCAGAGTATGCTTAATGATCAAACCTTTTACACAAAAGTAAAATCAAACCCGATAGGTAAAACTATACAGACAATTCAAAATATGACCAACAGAGATTTAGAAGCAGGCACTATTAGAACTAAGGAATATGAATATCTAAACACATCTAGTCATAAAACCTCCTGCATATATGGAGTGCCCAAAATACATAAAAATGAGAAGAATCCCCCTTATAGACCTATAGTCTCTACAATAGGTACCCCTACAGAAGCAGTATCTAAATATATAGTTAAAATCTTAGGGCCCTTTATACCTTTAACCAATTGTTACATCAAAGATACAGGTTAAATGATTCTAAAAATAGAAAACCTGCAATTTGACCCCCACAAAGACATCCTAGTCACATTAGATATAGAATCATTGTATAGTAATATACCGCAAAAAGAGGCACTAGAGGAATTCACTTGGTTTATCGATAGATATAATATTCCCTGCTCGAAAACATTTATTCAAGAAGGCCTACATTTGATTTTAACAGAAAACCTATTTGAGTTTGGGGATACTTTATATTGTCAAACAAAAGGAGTTAGCAAGAGGGATTCTGCAGCTCCATCGATAGCTAACATCTACATGGCTCATTATGAAACTAAATTCATCTATAATGAGATAGCTCCTTTCTTTGAGTCTGTTTCCCATTGGTCCAGTTACATGGACAACATATTTTTTGTTTGGACCGATGGGGAACTGACCTTACAAGAGTTCCTTACCTGGCTGAACCTGACGGATACAAATCTGAAATTTACTGCCCACACTAGCAGGAACCAAGTAGAATTTCTAGACATCGTAATTAGACACAATGCAAGAAAATTAGAGGTTGTCCTTTATGTAAAGCCGACAGCCAGAAACACTTTATTACATTTCCAAAGTAATCACCCGAGATGCCAAAGGCAAAGTATCCCCTTCTCTCAATTCTTAAGAGTCATACGTAACTGTACGAATCTCAAAGACTTCGACAAAAAAACGGTTACCATGAAAGAAAAATTTCTAGCAAGAGGCTACCCTCACCGGCTGGTGAGGGAGTCATATAAAAGAGCCAGGTTCTTTGATAGGGAGCACCTTATCAACACAACTAAACCCACAATAGATTCAAAATTAGTCTGTATTACCAAACATTCCACCCTCAATTCAAAGGTCAAAAAAATCATCAACTCTAATTGGCAATTGTTGAATAGTAACTCTGATCAGAGAAAAATTGCTAAACCTCTGTTTGCATATCGTGGTAATAGAAACATCAAAGACATGATAGTGCATTCCAGATTCACCACCAAAACAACTGTTCATACAAAAATCCATTAGCGGAAATATACCCATCAGAGGTACGATCAGATGCTCGGCATGTAAATCATGCACTAGCATATTATCTGGAGAAAAAATGACTGTAAACAATTTTGTAATAACAGCTAAAGGATTGTGGAATTGCAACACCCAGAACGTCATCTACTTCCTTCTTTGCCCTTGCAATTTAGCATATGTAGGGTAAACCTAAAGAGCTGTTAAAACTAGACTGACAGAACATAGGTCAGCCATTAAAACTGCGAAAATTACAGCTCCTCTAGTTAAACATTTTATTGAGTTCCACCATAAGCCGGAAGATCTTAGATGGTGTATATCAGAAAAGATAAATACCCCGGACGAAAAAGGAGGATATCAAATTCGTAAAAAAAGAGAAGTCTTTTGGATTTTTTCCCTCAATACATTCAAACAAGGTTTAAACAATGATCTACCATGGGAAAATCCTATCATCTAGACTCTCTTATTTTGTACTCCGTACACCTTAAGATTCAGCATTAAATCTGTAAAGATCACATGAAATAATGTTAATGCTGTTGCAGCAAGTTAACATACCACATAAGCATATTAATAGGCTTCAAAATATAGTGTAGTCTACACATCAACATTTTGAATCAATTGCCTTGAAACACAAACACAAGTGAGTGTCTGATGTTTACATACATAGTGGCAATACAGCTCACACAGTAGGCAATACATTAGAGCCAATAGTTTATTCTGGTTCCCAAGTGTAGAACACATATTCATGCTTTATGGTCCAAAGGTAAACATAGTTTTTAATCAAATAGCAAGAATGGTGACGCTAAAACCGCAAAATACTATTTTATCCCATTCCTCATTTTTCCTAATCCTATTCTTAATTTTTTCAATGTTCAAATTAACATTTGCAACACTTTATTGCATTGAAGAACTAAAAACTAACAACAGACTAACTAGGTGCCCATCACGACCTACTAAGTTGGGATCGCACATATCTACCGCTTTAAGAAGACTAACATGTGACGTTACACATCCAATCTGACATCAGTATTTAAACAGCCAGTCTACACGTCACTAGCTGTTTCAATGCTAATGAAGCACAACATGCTCCGTTTTATCGGCATTCAGGAGGCGTCTCTCGCCCCACAGGTACGCGCTAAATAGAGGCCTATGTTTTAGATCTATTATGCTCCATCTTAAATGTATTGGCTAAATCAGGCACTCGTTTTACTGTTACTCCCACTTTGACTTTTTTTGTAGAAATTTAGCATCAACAAGTGAGCCACAATACGCCCTCCTGGGCGTGGTTACTGATATACTCAGAGAGCCACACACGCGGATCAACTAAACAGAACCGCATATGAGGCCCGATATCATAGCAAACCACCATTGCATGCTTTGTGTTATTTGGAGGCGATCGCGCCCATAGGTAACCGTGTATGATATTAATCGCGATAAATTATTTAAACCATTACTTAATAGATATCCATAGCTCCCTCAACATTTTCTGTCTTTTTCATTTAACATCAGCTGGACATCCTATCCATACCATAATATTTCACCAATTTTGAAATTAACTGCAAGAGAGGAGTTCTAGCACCAGGTCCATCCAGTTTTTGAGGAGAGAACGCTCCATAGGTAATTAGATTACTAACATATTCTGTATCACGATGTCTAATTATAAATTACACAAAAGAGGTACAAACTAACCCGTAATTCCATTTAGCTAGATTATCCATGATCCCTAATGAAGCACAGAATCTGTAGAAGTATTACCCAGAAGTATTTATCGAATTTGTCACCAATATAATTGAGATCCATCATACCTCTAAGGATCATATCTTGAAAGTTAGACTACTATCAACACTTATACCACCGTTTTTGTTTCAGCTGCTTATGAGATAAGACTTCGTTTTTAATATAAGCTGATAGCATCCCCTTCCAGCTTGGTACATCGCTGGATCACCAGCTCATTAAGTAGGTAGTCACCTTTGCTCTGAAAAACTTTGTACACTAAAGCTATTTGTCTTTTGATAACATGTATCCATAAAACCCTCACAGGCTTGAGTACAAGTAAGCCCCATCCTAGCTTTCTCATCATTTACAATTCTTCTTTCCCTGGTTCTTATTCCCCTGACCGTTCATCTAACCTGTTTTCTTCTTGTTTTCTTCCCCCCACCCTTTCTTTCTTTTCTTACTAGTTCTGCACTAACCTCCTTCGTTTCTTCTTTTTTTCTTCCTTTTCACAAATTTTGTTTTCCACAATAATATACCCTTCCTTTCCTCTCCGTTCTGGTCCTTTTCCCTTGTTCTTCACATCTCGTCCCCCCCTTTCCCTTTCGCTTATATATCCCTTTCTTTCTTCTTCTAACCTCCCTCCGACCTCTATTCTCTTTGTTCCCTTCTTTTTCCCCTCCTTCCCCTTTCACCATTCCCAGCAAAACATACAGAAATATAATGATGACAACTCATCCCTTTTGTGTTTTTTTCAACCATCTTTTCACTTATGTAATCAATGTATGACGATATTGATCCTTTGTCTTTAAATAAGAATATGTGGGTTTCGTTTTGTCTCTTCCGTGTAGTATAAATGAATGTATTAGTCTGATTCGTTATCTGTTTGTAAATAATTGAAACAAACTTGAGAGCAGTCTAAAAATATTATGTAAAGTATTTTGACAATGTCAATAGGAATGAGTTCTAAATATTGTTTTAACTTAATTCTAGATTATTTGGTGGTAATTTCCTGACGAAGACACCCCCCAGTGCCGAAATGCGCGTCGAAGACACCTTCTCCACCATTTATAATTGTGTATCCTTACATGTTTTTAGCCAAAGTTTTGATGATATGTAACAAAAACCCATTGGTGATGATTCTAAAATATAAATGTATTTACTTAAATAATGAAAACTCGTTGCTTTTTAACTTTTGTTATTCTTTGAACTCATTTCCTTCATTGCGCACGTTCAAGATTACCTGGGAAGTTTATTTTTTTTCCATTATAGGCCTCAAAGTTGATGCCTCAGTAGAAAAGCCTGGTTCATGAGAAATGGGGGAAATGCATACAGAATAGCAGTTGTTAGAGGATGGGGTTAAAAAGGTAGATCGATGCTGAAGAGCAGAATCTTGAGCGCTTTGCAGTCTTGGGGTGTGTTGTTCAGCAAAGTAAAGGTAGTCTGGTTTGCTGTTGTCGATGGGCTTGTAGATGATGAAGGAGGAATTGTGCTGAGAGCAGAAACTAATGCAGAGGGTGGGTGTAACGTGATCATATTTGTGATCTCTGTTGATCAGACGTGTCGTTGTATGGAGTGTGATGGAGCGAGGTGGTAAAATCAAACTTTTGTGCACCCCTCCCGAAATGAATGTTGTTATTGTTATTGTTATTGTTATTTTGGATTTATAGCGTGCCCAATCACCTGCAGGTCTCTAAGCGCTTGGAAATCGATGTTATTACAATAACTTGGCTCAACACCTCAGAGAGACACAGCTACCAGTTTACATTGCGCTCAGGGCTCTACCAAACAGCAGTGTTTTCAAAGATATTTGGCTGCACATTGACAAATCACAGTCTAGTTTAATTCCCAAGCTCTTTACGTTCACACTTGGCTTTGGGGCTAGTCAAAGCTCTGCAGGCCAGTACAGATCACTCCACGGTGAGGTGGTAGATGGAATTACCAATACCTCGGTCTTATCCGGGTTGATCTTTAATAGGTTTTCCGTCATCCATCCTACGGTATACCTCAAGATGTTTTGGGCTTGGATTTGTGCTGTCCCTGTGTTATCGATACTCAGCACAAGCTGAGTGTCGTCAGCATAATTAAAGACTCTGCAGCCCATCTCGGCCAAGGATGCAATCAGAGGTTGTAGGTAAAGATTAAACAGAAGTGGGGACAGTGCGGAGCCCTGTGGTACCCCGCACTCTAAGAGCCCCACCTCTGAAATCAAGTCCCCCAGTTGTATCTTCTGTGTCCTTCCCAAAAGGAAGGATTGCAGCCACTTAAAGGCCAGGCCTCTGATCCCAAAGGCCTCCAGTCTTCCCAGGAGCAGGTCATGGCTGACAGTATCGAATGCCGCTGACAGATCTAATAAAATCAGGGCGCTCGGTTTCTTGCTGTCAGCCATGCCTCTTAATTCATCTAGCACCGTGAGCATCACTAACTCGGTGCTATGGTGCGCTCGAAACCCCGCCTGTCGCTCATGTAGTAAACCATGTGATTCCAGGTACAGGGACAAGGACTTCAGCACGTGTTGCTCTAAGATCTTTGCGAGGAAAGGCAACTGGGAAATCGGCCTGTAGTTCTTCAGGACAGCTGGGTCTGCCCCGGTTTCTTTAACAGGGGCCTAACTCGAGCCTCCTTGAGATCATCTGGTAGATGCCCTGTTTCTAGGGACCTATTGAGGAGAGAGAGAATTCGATCTTCCAATAGAGGCCATGCCACATGGAAGACACTCGGGGGACACGGGTCCGCTGGGGAACCAGATTTGGTTTTACCCATCAGCTGCTCTAGGCTCAATTCATCCAGCTCAGGGAACTGTACTATAGAGCAGTGAACGTAATGTGGTGAAATAATCAACCATAGCATAAAGATGCATACATGAACACATGGGAACACTAATTTTGCTTGCATGATGCAATAAAATTGACTAATAAATGTTGCTATTGTGATGTGGACTAATGCACAGCCTAATTATAAACAGACGCAATTTAAATGTGCTTATTGTACACGTTTTTGTGACAGAAAAGTCGTCGGATATGTCAGTATAAAGCGCACTTATGTGGCTTATCTGCTAGTTAACAACTAATGGGGAAACATTAGTATGGTGGGAGGTAAACAGAAGGGTTTCATTACCATACTTAACATGAATTTGTGTTTGTTTCTATGATAGTTCCAAAATGTGGCCTGTGAGGCCTAGAACGAAAATGGCCACTCTGAATTCACTGCGAGCGAGTATTGGTCTGCGCATGTGCATCCAAAGCCTGTAGGCGCGAGTGAGCTGACTGTGCTTGGATGGGAGGTTCAAGGACACTTTGCCTCGGAACCTAGGATGGGTGCCAAGCATTAAGCATGGGCGTAAAATCCGTTCCGCTCGTGGATTTTGCGGATTTTCGGTAAATTCGCAATCCGCGAGATTCGCGAATTTCACGCAAAATACGCAAATTCGCACGCAGCGGATTTTTTTTTTCTTGGTGATGCAATTTTGCGGCGTGCGGCGTTTACTTACCGTCATTCATCGTTTGCCGAGTTATTTTTCTTGATATTTTGCGAGTGCTGCGCCATTTTGGATCTTGCTGCGGGATCCCGCGGGAATTTGGCAAGCGCGATTACGTATTCGCGGCTTGCCAACTTGTACAGCGAGAGTTTGTCAACGCGAGTACGCCGTGATCACGTACTGTGGTACTTCGCAATTGCGAGCTTGGAGATGCGGCGAGCAGCAACAATCTCGCACTCGAGAAAATACAAAATTTGCAATTCTGCACAAGAAATCCACCAGCAAGCAGCATAAACCTTCTGGAAATGATGATTTTTTATCTGAATAACTCCTCAGGTTGACATTTGCCTGCACTTTTTTTGCGAGGAGTCCATTTTGGGGAGGGGGGGGTGGGAGGAAGGAAGTGCCCCACAGTCTTTAACTTCCTGTTCCTGTCCAGCAGGCTCCTCCCAGTGCTTTGTCCATCTCCTGGTCACTTTTCATTTGGATCTGGAGCTGGATTACTTTTTGTGGATGCTGCTGGATATTCGGATTTGAGGCCTTTTTGACTTTCTTTGGATCACTTTTTGATTAGAAATTTCACAAGTAAGTTTGTTTGGGGCATTACAGTTGCTGCAACTACAATTTTGGAATTTTCGATTTTTGGGCTGTTTTGGGGCCTTTTGCCCAGGGGTACTCAGTGGTGGGTGCACTGAGTCTTTCTGTGGGGTGTTTTGAATTTAAACATCATGGAGGGGCTGGATGGCTTGGGATTGTGCTGATTTTTCTGTGATTTTCGTTTTTTGGCCTGTTGTGGCCTTTTCACCAGGGGTAGTGAAGGGTGCATGGGCCTAGTCTTTCTGTGGGTTGTCTTGAATTTAAACATCATGGAGGGGCTGGATGGCTTGGGATTGTGCTGATTTTTCTGTGATTTTCGTTTTTTTGGCCTGTTGTGAACAGGCCATGTGGTTGGGGGCCATTTTGAGTGCTGCTACAGGCCCTGGCCATGTGCTGGGAGGGAGGGGGCCATTTTGAATGCAGGCAGTGTTCTCAGGCCTGCACCCATTTTGCCTAGCTTTCATCCATTATGCCCAGGGGTAGTGAGTGGTGCATGGGCCTAGTCTTTCTGTGGGTTGTCTTGAATTTAAACATCATGGAGGGGCTGGATGGCTTGGGATTGTGCTGATTTTTATGTGATTTTCGTTTTTTTGGCCTGTTGTGGACAGGCCATGTGGTTGGGGGCCATTTTGAGTGCTGCTACAGGCCCTGGCCATGTGCTGGGAGGGAGGGGGCCATTTTGAATACAGGCAGTGTTCTCAGGCCTGCACCCATTTTGCCTAGCTTTCATCCATTATGCCCAGGGGTAGTGAGTGGTGCATGGGCCTAGTCTTTCTGTGAGTTGTCTTGAATTTAAACATCATGGAGGGGCTGGATGGCTTGGGATTGTGCTGATTTTTCTGTGATTTTCGTTTTTTTGGCCTGTTGTGGACAGGCCATGTGGTTGGGGGCCATTTTGAGTGCTGCTACAGGCCCTGGCCATGTGCTGGGAGGGAGGGGGCCATTTTGAATGCAGGCAGTGTTCGCAGGCCTGCACCCATTTTGCCTAGCTTTCATCCATTATGCCCAGGGGTAGTGAGTGGTGCATGGGCCTAGTCCTTCTGTGGGTTGTCTTGAATTTAAACATCATGGAGGGGCTGGATGGCTTGGGATTGTGCTGATTTTTATGTGATTTTCGTTTTTTTGGCCTGTTGTGGACAGGCCATGTGGTTGGGGGCCATTTTGAGTGCTGCTACAGGCCCTGGCCATGTGCTGGGAGGGAGGTGGCCATTTTGAATGCAGGCAGTGTTCTCAGGCCTGCACCCATTTTGCCTAGCTTTCATCCATTATGCCTAGGGGTAGTGAGCGGTGCATGGACCTAGTCTTTCTGTGGGTTGTCTTGAATTTAAACATCATGGAGGGGCTGGATGGCTTGGGATTGTGCTGATTTTTCTGTGATTTTCGTTTTTTTGGCCTGTTGTGGCCTTTTCACCAGGGGTAGTGAGTGGTGCATGTGCCTAGTCTTTCTGTGGGTTGTCTTGAATTTAAACATCATGGAGGGGCTGGATGGCTTGGGATTGTGCTGATTTTTATGTGATTGTCGTTTTTTTGGCCTGTTGTGGCCTTTTCACCAGGGGTAGTGAGTGGTGCATGTGCCTAGTCTTTCTGTGGGTTGTCTTGAATTTAAACATCATGGAGGGGCTGGATGGCTTGGGATTGTGCTGATTTTTATGTGATTTTAATTTTTTTGGCCTGTTGTGGACAGGCCATGTGGTTGGGGGCCATTTTGAGTGCTGCTACAGGCCATGAATGTCTGACATAGTATCGACAGACAGAATATCGAAATACAAAAATATCGGCACAAAAATATCGACATCAAAAATATCCTAGTCATATCTTCATAAAGGTAAGTACAAAAATATCGAAAAAATAATATCGTAGTACAAAAATATCGAAATTAAAAATATCGTTTTTTTAAATGTATTAATAATAATGTAAAAATAATTTTAAAATACATATAATTTTACTAATATTAAATAAAAATATTAAAACAAAATTAAAACTAATACATATGCATTTAAAATAAATAAAACACTTAATAATTTAATGTAATTTTCTTTTTTTAATTTCATTTAATTGATTTAATGTAATTTTTTTTATTTTTACCCTGTACGCCTGTACCCCAAAAACCCAAAACTGACCCTGAACCCTAAAAATATCCCTGTACCCCAAAAACCCAAAACTGACCCTGAACCCTAAAAATATCCCTGTACCCCAAAAACCCAAAACTGACCCTGAACCCTAAAAATATCCCTGTACCCCAAAAACCCAAAACTGACCCTGAACCCTAAAAATACCCCTTTACCCAAAAACTGAAAACTGACCCTGAACCCTAAAAATACCCCTTTACCCAAAAACTGAAAACTTACCCTGAACCCTAAAAATACCCCTTTACCCAAGAACTGAAAACTGACCCTGAACCCTAAAAATACCCCTTTACCCAAACACTGAAAACTGACCCTGAACCCTAAAAATACCCCTTTACCCAAAAACTGAAAACTGACCCTGAACCCTAAAAATACCCCTTTACCCAAGAACTGAAAACTGACCCTTAACCCTAAAAATACCCCTTTATCCAAAAACTGAAAACTGACCCTGAACCCTAAAAATACTCCTTTACCCAAAATTATTTAATATTATTTAATTACCAATTAATTATTAATTAACAATAACAATAAAGTAAATATATTAGCACATTAGCTGTAATAAATTTAATGTAATAATTATTATTTTTTCCAATTAATTAATTAAGAATAACAAAAAATTATATATAATAAAAATTACTCTAATTAATGTAATTAACTAATTAATATTAATTAATTACCAACTAATTAATAATTAAAAATATGTACAAAATTATATTAATTAATTAAGAAGTGACGGATACTGCTGCTGATGAAGCCTCTCACGACGACGAGCCAGTCATCATAAAGGTCACTGCAGCCCCAGCGGGCATGCAGCAAAAAGACATATTGACCCTAGCCCGAGAAGCTGCTGCACGTGATGATGTTGTCGACGAGGAGGCAATGGAAGAAACACCACAATCATTGGAGTTAACTAGTACACCAACACCTACCGCTTCCATATTTCTTAGTCACCAGAAGGGACCTCCATCCACCTCGACCTCAATTAGTGGTGGTGAAAGTGCAAAACGTACTGAAGTTCGGCAATCCACATCCTCCACTTCATCTGGCATTAGCAGCAGGACCACCACCACCAGTATCGCCGCCTCCTCCGGCCCCCAAAGACATTTCAAGTCCGCAGTTTGGGACTTCTTTAGTGTTTCCACAAAAAAGGAAAACCTCGCCATTTGTAGCATTTGTAAGTTTGCAGTTAGTCGTGGTAAGTTTGGTTCCAACTATGGTACCGGAGGCCAGAGAGGTCATCTTGAAAGAAAGCACGCTGTCCAATGGTTTGCGCACCTACAGGCGATCAAGGAAGCCCGAATTGCACGTAATGCTGTTTCATCTGATGATGACGAGGAGGAAGAAGACGTGTCAAACACTTCACTTACACCCAGTACCCCTGTCAGCAGCACACCCCATGTGAGCCACACTAAGAGTGTGGGAGAGAGTGAGACACCAATCTCCTTCAGTTCAGGAAGGCACTGAAGACCCTTCTCTTCCCCTGACCCCTAACTCCCTCCGTTGCTGACCCCTCTTGAGTTCAAGTTCTAGCGCTGGGATGCTCTAGGGTTACTACGCGCTCTACAAAACCTTAAAATAAAAATAAAATAAAAAAATAAATGCGCAAAAGTTCATCAGCGAGCGTAACTGGGTCGAAGATATCATCATCCCGTAAATACTTGGTCCAGTTCAACATTAAAAAGATGTTGTTTACAGAAGAGCAATATGAACGCAACCATCCACTGACGCGTCTGTATAACACTAAGCTGGCTAAAATGCTAGCTCTGGACCTTCTCCCTTTTTCTTTTGTAGAAGGGGTTGGTTTTCTAGAATTAGTGGCAGCGCTCTGCCCTAAATGGAAGGTTCCTAGCCGGTTCTATTTTGCCAGAGTTGCGGTTCCAGCACTACATGAAGATGTGCTGGAGGTGATTGGGGCAGCTTTGCAGAAGAGTGCTGTTCACACTATACATCTGACAAC
Source organism: Lissotriton vulgaris (assembly GCF_964263255.1). Classification (NCBI taxonomy): domain Eukaryota; kingdom Metazoa; phylum Chordata; class Amphibia; order Caudata; family Salamandridae; genus Lissotriton; species Lissotriton vulgaris. Next base: position 1,468,187,986 of record NC_141695.1, read on the forward strand.
AGACATGTGGACCAGTGGCGCAGGCGCTGATTACATGTGCATCACTGCACACTGGGTCTCTTTTTCAGGGGTTAAAGCAAAGCTAAACGCAGGTGTTGACCCGGACCAAGTTTTCAAAGCTGCTCGGAAACATGCAACACTAGCCATGTTTGGTTTGGAGAAACGTCACACAGCACAAAACATTTTGGATGAGTTTAACACAAAGGTCCCTGACTGGCTGGCCCCAAAAAAACACCAGATTGGTTATGTTTCCACGGATAATGGCGCCAATGTAGTTAAGGCCATGGAGCTGGGTCACTATTTCAGAGTGCCGTGTTTGGCGCACTGTATAAACCTGGTTGTCAAAAAATTCTTGAGTGATAAAGAGAGTCCAGCGTACGAGGTAGTGGAGACCTGCCGAAAAATGTGCAACCATTTCAGCCATTCTTTTAAGGCCCGGAAGCATCTGAGGAGCCTGCTACATGACCGTCGAATGCCAGTGAAAGCACTCATCCAGGAGGTGGTCTATATGAGCAGTATACGGTATACGGTACTCGATCAATATTTCTTAACACAGGGTACAGCTCAGAAGGATCTGAGGATGGGTGCGTAGCAATGGCACATAGTTAAAAGCCTGACACGCATGCTTCGTCCTTTTGAGGTCTTCACGCGTGCAGTCAACAAGTGAGGTTCCGTGACAATTGTAAGTGGTGTTTTCGACTCGCACGAATATAGTCGAGTCTGGTATCTCTGAACCGCAAATGACGAGTTTAGTAAGTGTGCGCAGTTTCGCTGTGCTAACTTAAACCGTTCGTTTGTTATGTGGGTTTTTCATCTGTACCCACGGGTTCCATCTTAGATACGGCATCCATTTTGTCTCTTGCCCTCAAGTAGCCAGCGAACGGACGTTGTCCGCTTCGCGACCCTGGGACTCCCAAGATATCTGCGGAAGACACATGTTCTTTGTGAGTGTCTTTATGACGAGGGGGTTGCTACTGTAAGGCAGATGGCGCCGCTCGAGGCTCATCTTGCCGCACGGACTTATTGTCTCAGCCGTGCATCTCATTAGGCACGTTCCTTTGATGCCTGTATCTCGTGTTTCCCGATACCTCCCCTTTTACACCCCTTCCGATCTCCCCACTGTCTCCGTCTTCCTCTGCACCTGTCTTTGTTCCTATTTCGATCTGTTTTACTGCTGATTGGAATTTGCTAATGGTGGGAAGATGGTTTTTACAGTTGGGAACCGCCAAATGTTTCCGCACTTATGTTCCGGACCTCATGTGTTTCAAAGTGACCAAAGCGACCCCTCTGGGGGATAATGGTGGGAACCGGGTTGTAAACTTTTGTGTTCAATGTAATCCTATGGGTAAAAACTGTATAAAAGGAGCGATCCACAGAACCAATTTGAAGCAGTCATCCCAAGTTGCACGCTGTGTACTTGCCGTGATCTCTGTGTTCCCTGCAGCAAATAAACCTTGAATCTTTGACGTCGAAGGAAGTGTCCCGTGTCTCTGTGATTCGTACGCCGGAGCAGGTTACCCACGAAGGTTTCAGGTGTTGTGCCCTGGCACCGCTGGGTCTTAAAGAACCCAGTCCTTCAGTTGGCGCCCAACGTGGGGCTGCATCAGTGGTACCGGTCCAAGCCCGACGATCGTGAGGAACTTCGTGTGAAATCTCCGAGGGAAGGTGCACTCCGCTTCATCGATCCTGTTGTCGAAATAAGTGGTCCAAAGACTTTTCCCGCGAAGATTCCCGCCTCCGGACGGCTGCGACGGACTGCTGCCCTGACTGTAGACCTGTTTTGGCGCCTGGCGTAGACCTTGGTATAGCGAGACGATTGACGGGCCTTCCTGGTGACGCCATCGATCTCTGAGTTAAGTATTTGTGGGTCGCTCCCAGAGTTCTTGGTTGTTGACACTTTAGCGAGTGTTTTGTTGTTGTTAACGCTGTGTGAGTGTTTTTGTCGGTGACACTTTGCTAGCGTACTTTGTTGTGTTGTTTGACGACTGCAGCCGCCAAAAACCGAGGGTTTTGTTCTTTGCTGGGACTTGGTAAATCCCGTAACCCTTGAAGTTTGTGAAACTCGGCTAGTGTGCAAGATGCCTGGTCGCAGTACTTTGTTTAGTTGTTTCAGACCTTGTGGTACGGATTCCCGACTGGAGGACTCGTGTCCGATACCACCGGTTGGAACTCCCACGTATGAGCTCTATAGTAAGCATGGGTTAGGCCCAGTTACCTTTAACGATTACTGGATTAAATATACGAAAAAGGACGGCGACCTTCGTTGGCCACCTCATGGTAGCTTCGAAGCTCCGATTTTAGATAATCTAGAGATTAAATTGTTCGAAAGAAAGTCAAGGCCGGCCATGTTTGATGCCTTTCGGTTGTGGCGCAAAGAAGCCCGACAGAAAGAAATCAGACAGACTAAACGTAATCAGCGAGATAATGTTGCTACCATAGTGAAGAAAGCAGAGCAATTTCAGCGAGATAAGGAGGTTAAGGATAAGGAAGTGTTTGACCGATTACAGCGTATGACTGTAGATAAATGTTACCCCGCTTTGCCTACGGAGTCGGAAAAGAAGGAAGAGCCAGTTGAGGATCCCTTAATGTCTTATCTTATGAAGTCGCCACCTCCGTACGTACAGGGTACCGCACCTCCTGTGGTCCCTGCCGTACCTATTCTACCGCCTATTCCTCCGCCTGTTCCTCAACCTGCACCCGTTCTTCCGACTGTTCCTGCTCCTTTGTCTGTTTCTATCCCTACTGCTCCTCCGCTTCCACATACTCCTGTTCCCGCTACTGCTCCTGCTACTGCTCCTGTTTTGTTAACTCCTGCTGTTGCTACTGTTTCTACTCCTTCTCTTGTTAGCCCTGTGTCTTATTCTTCTCCCTCTACTCGTAGTCGCAATTCTCCTCTTGCGGCTAGTTTCTTTCATTCGCTCGGACCTGTTCATGGGTCCGCTGGTTCTGATGGTCCTCAGAGACGTAGTCAGCTTCCTGGAAACAGAGAACGCATTGCGCTGTATAACATGGCGATGGGTTGGATGGTAAATCCTCAGAGAAGTCCACCCCGTGTTGTCCTCGAAACATTTTGTCAATTCAATATACCAACACAGAGATATGTGTTTAATGAAATGTGTAAGTTCCTTTATGATCAAATAGCGGCTGATGCGCCTGACGAGGTGCTCACCGCTCTGTCTGATCTCCAGCTTCAGTTCGCAAATGGGCTGATAGTGGATACCAACGTTCGACGTGCTGTTGAACGATTGCTATCTCTTCGTCCCGCTCCCATCCCTCATGCATTGTTTGTTGAGGGTATTGAAAAATAACCAGATGAGTCTGGTCAATTCCCTATGCGTGAAGTTCCACCGGTTTGGATACCAGCTAATCCTAATGCTGCTCCTCCAGTATTGGCGCACTTCCAGAGAGTATGGATACATCTCCCATGGAAACGCTCGGAAGTGTTACAGGTGAAGCAATCTTTGCCTGACCCACGCAAGAATCCTACAGGGTATTACAAAGAATTATCACAGCTTGTAGATGCTACGGTAATGAATCTTGCCGATATCGATATGTTGTTTGGCAATGTCGTACCGCAACCGGTATGGGCAAAGATTCGACAGGAAAATCACCCGGCTGAATTAGGTGGTGCTTGGGCTGCCATTGTAGCGGCAGACGCCGGACAAGTAGCTGCTACTAAACCCGACCAGTTGATTCTTGACCTTCCTCAAAGGATTATTACGCTAATGAAAACTCTTATGCCAGCTATGAAGGTGAACTGGGACAAGTTGTCAGCCTGTAAGCAGAAGAAAGAAGAGAGTGTTTCCGACTTCTTTACGAGGTTTGAGGAGGCATTCATCGACCATAGTGGTCAGGATATGGGCACGGAGGGTGGTCAAAGGTTGTTCGTGGATAAATTTGTTTCAAACTTACTGCCCGATTTGAGTAATAAATTGAGGAATTCGGAAAGTGCATGGGCCGTTTCTACTTCGGCTCAGATATTGGCTACGGCACAATACTATGAGAATAGAGAGAAAGAAGAGAACGACCGTGCTGATAAAAAGACGAAAGAGCTCAAAACTAAAGTGTTGTTGCAACAAGCGTATCCTCCACGTTCAAATCAGAATACTTCGCAACAGAATAGGTCACAGCCACAATCGAACAGATCCCAAACCCGTAATGACTCCTCCTCCCAAAGATCCTCGTTAGGGTACAATCAATGTGCTTATTGTAGACAGGAGGGACACATTAAATTCAATTGCCCTGTTTTAAACGAACGTAACAATGGTAACTCATCTAGAGGAGGTCGTGGTGGTTCGTAGCAAACATCACGTGGTAGAGGTCGTGGTGCTCAGAATGATCGCTCAGATAACTCATCTAATTCTAATAATTGTTTCGATCAACGTGGATCATCGCAAGGACGATCTGCGCAGTACAATGTAGACGATTATTACGTCGATCAGGGAACTGACGACAGTAATTACTAGGACAGCCAAAGACAAGGAGAGGGAGTGGTATCAGTTCCGGTTGATCAGAGAGGGCCTTACGTCGCAGTTGCTACATCGGGCGTCGTTGAGCCTTTTCTGTTGGACACTGGTGCAGCGAAAAGTTCTATCATGTATTCGAAACCCCCTGGCGCACCTTTGTCTGGCTTAACAAATGTTTCTGTTGGATTCTCTGGCGCCCCCGTTAGCAATCCAGTTTCGCGCCCTTTGCCCCTTAAAATTGGGCCACGTGAGCTAGAAGCTCCGTTGATTTTAACCACGGGTTGTGGCGAAAATCTTTTGGGCCTGGATTTGCTTAAACGTTTGTACGCAACTTTGTATTGTTCTCCTGCGGGTGTAAAGCTTACGTTAGGAGAGAGGGTTGTCTCTCCTATGTATTTGTCCCTCGATAAGCTCCCACCGGAATTGAGTTCTCTTCCTGCGTCTTTGTGGGCAACAGGCCCAAATGACGTGGGCCTACTTGATATCTCCCCTTATGTTGTTCAGTTGAAATCTAATGTGCGGCTGCCGCGTATTCCCCAATATCGTATCTCCCTTGATGGTGAACGAGCACTGTTGGCGATCATCTATGATTTGATCGAGAAAGATGTTATTGAAGAGACTCGGGGAAACGTGTGCAACAGCCCTGTGCTGCCCATTCTTAAACGTACTGATCCTTCAAAACCGCCTGTTTATCGCTTTGTTATCGATTTACGGGAGGTAAATAAAATTGTGGTTCCTCAATTTCCTGTTGTGCCTGACATCACGGCGCTACTGACTCTGATTCCAGCTTCTGCATCGTGGTTTTCGGTGATTGACTTGAAAAATGCGTTTTTCAGCATCCCGATTGCCGAGGAGAGCAGGGACCTTTTCGGTTTCTCTCTCGGTGGACGCAGCTTCCGGTTCAAACGCGCTCCTCAGGGCTACTGTGAAAGTCCATCTATTTACAGCCAAGCCTTGAAGGGTCAACTGGATGCGTTTAGGTTGCCGGTTGGTGCGGCCTTGATCCAATACGTCGACGACTTATTGGTGGCTGTGATACTCAGGACATTTGCAAAATTGCTACGGTGTCGTTGCTGCAACATCTCTGTGAGTTAAATCACAAGGTGTCACCTTCTAAACTCCAATATTGTTGCCAAGAAGTAACCTATCTAGGTCACTTATTGTCAAAGGAGGGAAGGGGATTGACCCCAGAGAGAATTGCAGCGATTGCGCGAATGGCTGTGCCAAAAACCCAAAGAGATGTGCGTGCCTTTCTAGGTATCACGTCGTACTGCAGGCAATGGATTCCAAATTTTTCATTGCTAGCGAAACCATTGGTGGCTCTTACGTGCAAGGATGTTTCAACTCCTTTACCATGGACGGAAGAATGTCAGAAAAGTTTTTCTGAACTGCGTGATTCATTGTGTTCGGCTCCTGTGTTAGGTACCCCTGATTACAGTAAGCCGTTTACGTTATATGTTCACGAGAGGGAAGGTTGTGCTTTGAGTGTCTTAACGCAACCTTTTCGTGGTAAGCAACGTCCATGTGCATATTTTTCCTCGACCTTGGACCCAGTAGCTAGAGCATTGCCGAGTTGTTTACGAGCAACAGCGGCAGCTGCGGTCTCCATCCGACAATCAGCAGGATTGGTCATGGATAATATGCTTACGGTGATGGTTCCGCATGCAGTCGATACTCTTTTGAATCGAACGAAAACTCAGCACTTGACGAGTGCGAGGTTGTCTGGGTACGAGTTGACGCTCTTGGCAAGCCACATTCAGATAAAACGTTGTAACGTTCTGAACCCGGCAACCTTGTTACCAATTAGCACAGAGTCAGATGAAGTAGCAGAACATGACTGCTACTTGAGGACTGAAGAGGAAACGAAAGGTCGAGTGGACCTTAAAAACACCCCATTGGAAGATCCGGATGGCACTTTGTATGTGGATGGGTCATGTTTTAAGTTGCCGAATGGCGTTGTGACTACTGCTTATGCTGTTGTAACATTGAATACTGTTGTTGAGACTGCAAGGTTGAATCAGAATTCTGCCCAAGCTGCGGAGCTGATTGCTCTTACTAGAGCATGTGTGTTAGCGAAAGGGAAACATGTGAATGTGTTTACCGACAGTCAATACGCGTTTGGTGTTGCTCACAGCTTTGGACGATTGTGGAGAGAGAGAGGTTTCTTGACGTCGCACGGTACAAAGATTCAGCATGGCCAGCTTGTGAATGATCTTTTGGATGCATTGACTTTGCCTACGCAAGTTGCGATTGTTAAATGTAGTGCGCATCGTAAGGTGACGGATGATGTTGGTCGTGGTAATGCGTTTGCGGATGAGACTGCTAAGGAGACTGCCCGGAGCCTTAGCACTCGAATGTATGTGACGAGTTCGGTTAGGTGGCCTACAGAATCGAGTATGTGTGAAGACACTATCGAGAGTGTGAAAGCAATTCAGAATGAGGCCACCGAGACTGAAAAGACGAAGTGGAAAGAAAGCACGGGAAAGTTGGATGCGAATGGTTGTTGGATTGATTTGTCGGATCAGAAAAGATGGTTGTTGCCTGATGCGTATGTGCTGGCCGTTGTGACAATGGCGCATGGGTTAGCACATATTAGCGCGAAAGGTATTTGCAAGTTGCTGGCTCCTGTGTGGAAGAATGAGGGCATTACGAAATGTGCTGAACGTCTGGTGAAGAATTGTATGGTGTGTATTATGTACAATCCTGGCAAAGGAACCCCAACTCCTCCTGGCAGTTTTGCTCCCCCTTCGTATCCCTTTGAGGTGATTCAATTGGACTTCATCCATATGGAGCGATGCAATAACCTGAAATACGTTTTAGTTGTGGTTTGCGCATTCTCCCGATGGATTGAGGCCTATCCCCTCAAAGACAATACTGCTTTGTCTACTGCGAAAATCCTACTGAAGGAATACTTTCCTCGGTATGGAATGCCTAGAGTCGTGTGGTCAGATAACGGAAGTGAGTTTGTTGGAAGTGTGATGAAGAGCGTGTGTAAGGGCCTTGGAATTAATCAGAAATTCCACAGCGCCAATCATCCCCAGTCAGCTGGATTGGTTGAAGGGTACAATGGCACCCTTAAACTAAAGCTAGCGAAGATTCAGGCTACGACTGGTCTTTCGTGGCCTGACGCTTTACCTTTGGCATTACTGTCAACTAGGGCGACTGTACACTCCCGAGTAGGGCTTAGTCCCTATGAAATAGTGTTCGGCCGTCCTGCGAATGTGTGGGGGGTTCCTAGGCCAGGAATGTTTTCTGATCTTGAGTACCCAATGTTGATCGATTATCTACATGACTTGACTGCTAAACTGAGGTTAATTCACCAACAGGTTTACGACGCATTGCCGACGCAGACAGAGGGTCCAGGCCACCAGCTCCAGCCCAGAGACTGGGTGGTGACAAGGAACTTTTCACGCAAAAATAACCTGGACCCGAGGTTCACCGGACCCTACCAAGTGCTCCTGGCCACGAGGACTGCCGTTCGTCTCGAGGGACGTAAGAATTGGGTGCATGCCACGCACACCAAAAGAGTCCCCATCCCTTTGCCGGCAGACCCGTGGGTAAGGAGAGGCATTGCGTCATCTGAAACAGAAACATTGCCGGCGTTTGTGCCTTTTAGCGACGCACAGCTTGTTGAAGAATCCTCAGCGCAGCAGAAAGACACTGTTGAACAATTAGCATCAAAAGACTCAAGACCAGAACACTCAACTGATCAGCAGGACGCTGTCTCTTCAACGGATCCTTTGTTTGACGAGCAGACACGTCCTGGGAAAACCCGATACTTTTTGCGATCTCGCACTAAGGACAAATAAAAAGATCTTGCTTTGCTGTATCGACGATTGCATTACCCTGTTTTCCGTGATCAGTTTTGAACTTTCGTATTACTGTAATTATTTCTGTACATATATTGAGCTTCATTCCTTATACTTTTGCCTTTACAGCTGAGAGACTTTGTTTTTGCATACGTACATATTGTGCATTGAAGGCCGTAGGGCCGCGCGCGTACTTCCTTCTGGACAGTAGGTCTTGACGCTAGGTTAAAGGCCGTCGGTTCCTGGGAACTCCTAGGGATTGACTATTGCTGCATAGAACGAAGTGCATCAAGAAACGTTGCGGACGGTCGTAGGGAATGGCATTCTCGAAGCTGAATGATTTGGAGGGAGCTCAAGTCCACAGATTCAAGCTGCAGCAACTCAGTCGTACCAAATGTTTTATATTCCAACTGTTTGTATTGTTTTTGACTGCTTCTGCATTATTGGCGGGTGGGGTGTATTACACGATGTCTTACTTCTTACCTGCTACACCTACTCCTACTCCTTACCCTAATCTTACCTCTACTGCTTCTCCCCATTCCTTTCACATGTTACCGGAACACGAGCAGGCTAGACGTGTAGAATTCCGCAACAATTCCTTTATTCAGCTCCTCCATCAGCATCAGTTAGTGGTTAACACTACTAATTGTTGGGTGTGTGGGTTGATGCCACACACTACGGATAAGGGAATTCCATATCTGGTGTTACCGTATAGTTCCCAAGGGTCAGCTCGAGCATTTCAAACACTGTTTCGAAGCGCACTGGGTTTCCACCCCATTCGAGAACCACGTTCCCCCTACTCTGGTCCTACCTCGTATCAAAAACCTTTGTCGATAGCAATAGAGGATTTAGATCTATGATCCCTCGCTTATTCCCGAAGAAGAGGTACAGGCCTATAGGGTCCTAAGTAGAGGTGAATATAGTGTGTTCACTAGCGAAAAGCAGCTTAAAAACTCGCCTCCGATATGGGTCGTACCCCACACTGGTAATTTTTGTCTTATGGGTCGTGGCCGAAGATCGCAAGCCCGACTTGGTGCAAGTGCTTGCACTGAAAATTACATTCTGCCGATGTCCTCGTCCCCTGTGTTTCTGGCTGCCAAGGGTACATACTTTATCTGCTATGATCGTGCATACACATGGTTGCCCGCAGACTTCATGGGCTCATGTTTCATTGCAAATCTGTTGCCTCCGACGTTCACTGTAGATGCCGATTATCATAAGACTAGAGTTGTGCGAGGCGTAATTAGTGAAGAGGATACTGCCGGTCAAGAGGCAGGAGACTTTTTCAAGGGTTTCCTCCTCCCGTTTTGGGGACCTATGGTTAATAGTAGGAACCTGAGACAGTTGACTCGAGTGGTAGAATCGACAGCTAATATTACTGCCAGTGCCCTTGGTAATATTACCACAGAACTTCAGGCGGAGAGACTTATGACGTTACAAAACCGTATGGTTTTAGATGTCATCTTAGCAGATCGAGGTGGGGTATGTAAGGTGATCCATTCGAGCTGCTGCATTTTTATTCCAGATAATGCTCCTACTGTCTATCAAGCCATCTCGAGGTTGCATAAGATCTCCGAATCCATACACGAGGATGTAGGGGATTGGACGCTACTTGGATGGTTTTGGGGCCTGATGTCGACTTGGGGTTGGAAAATTCTGATGATCATCGGAGTCGTTGTAGTGTTCCTGTTCACGTGTTGCCTTTGTGTACAGTGTGGTCCTGCCTTATGTGGCCTCTGTGCTACAACGTGTATGAGACAACCATCTGTTACCAAGGGGACTCGGTTGGACAGAGCTATGCTACAGCAACACCTCGATGGTCTGATGAATATCGAATATGATTCCGACTAGTGCTTGCCTACATGAGGGCAAAAGGAGCGTCTGAGGTTCCGTGACAATTGTAAGTGGTGTTTTCGACTCGCACGAATATAGTCGAGTCTGGTATCTCTGAACCGCAAATGACGAGTTTAGTAAGTGTGCGCAGTTTCGCTGTGCTAACTTAAACCGTTCGTTTGTTATGTGGGTTTTTCATCTGTACCCACGGGTTCCATCTTAGATACGGCATCCATTTTGTCTCTTGCCCTCAAGTAGCCAGCGAACGGACGTTGTCCGCTTCGCGACCCTGGGACTCCCAAGATATCTGCGGAAGACACATGTTCTTTGTGAGTGTCTTTATGACGAGGGGGTTGCTACTGTAAGGCAGATGGCGCCGCTCGAGGCTCATCTTGCCGCACGGACTTATTGTCTCAGCCGTGCATCTCATTAGGCACGTTCCTTTGATGCCTGTATCTCGTGTTTCCCGATACCTCCCCTTTTACACCCCTTCCGATCTCCCCACTGTCTCCGTCTTCCTCTGCACCTGTCTTTGTTCCTATTTCGATCTGTTTTACTGCTGATTGGAATTTGCTAATGGTGGGAAGATGGTTTTTACAGTTGGGAACCGCCAAATGTTTCCGCACTTATGTTCCGGACCTCATGTGTTTCAAAGTGACCAAAGCGACCCCTCTGGGGGATAATGGTGGGAACCGGGTTGTAAACTTTTGTGTTCAATGTAATCCTATGGGTAAAAACTGTATAAAAGGAGCGATCCACAGAACCAATTTGAAGCAGTCTCCCCAAGTTGCACGTTGTGTACTTGCCGTGATCTCTGTGTTCCCTGCAGCAAATAAACCTTGAATCTTTGACGTCGAAGGAAGTGTCCCGTGTCTCTGTGATTCGTACGCCGGAGCAGGTTACCCACGAAGGTTTCAGGTGTTGTGCCCTGGCACCGCTGGGTCTTAAAGAACCCAGTCCTTCACAAGGAGGACTGTAATTTGGGAAAAGCTATCCCATTGTTGTACATGCTGGAGCACCAACTGAAGGAGGTGTGTTCTGTGTTTCAAAAAGATGAAAAAAACAAAGACCCTTTTGTTTTGGCGGAGAAATTATTAGAGCGCCTACGTGGTGATGAACGTCTTAAAATGATCCACTCAGAACAGCATTACATTTGTGCTACTATTCTGGATCCACGCTACAAAAAGGCGCTGGCAGGCCAAGCATTCTTTCCTTTTGATGATGAACATGTTCCAAAGTACAAACGTTGGCTAGCCTTGTCAGCCAAGAGGTTTGTAAGAGAACGGCAGAAAATTGAAGGAAAAGGCAGTACATCAGCATCAGCAGGCCATCCCTAGTCAAAACAATCCACTTCTGCACCTGTGGCTGTGGCACAAGTGACCTCTCAGCCGTTAAAGACACGGGCAACCGGATCATCTGCACCAGACACAACAGAAACATTGGAGGCTGAAGAGGATTGGCTGGCTCGGCTTGGGTTTGGTTCTCAAAAGGTCACAGGCACAGCAACAGCTAAGCAAAGTGGAGGAACCTTGGATGAGGACCTTGAGTCGATGGTGAAGGACTATCTGAATGACTCAACAGAGGTCTATGTTAATGCTGACCCATTGGCGTATTGGCATGGGAAAAAAGAATTGTGGCCACAGCTCTCCAACCTGGCTTTAAACTACTTGTCTTGCCCACTCGCAAGCATGTCTTCTAAACATGTTTTCAGTGCTGCTGGTGCCATTGTAACTCCCAAACGGAGCCGCCTCTCGCCCAAAAATGTGGAGAGTTTAACAATGATCAAGATGAATCAGCACCTCATACCACCAGATTACAAAGTACGAGAAAGCACGCCAGATGAAGACTAGGTGGAAGGCAACGTAGAAGAGGGAGTTTCTACTCTGTCAGGTGACACTGAGCTCACCCTGCCTGAATTCGCAGAGTATGAAGACGAAGCCTTATTCTTATTCCTGGACCTTAACACCGAGCCCTGAAAATGAGACAATGAATCAATAACTTTCTTTTTCGTCCTTATTCACTTTCATTCCTGTGTGTCTGTCTTTCTTTGTTGTGCACAGTTAATATAATTCAAACTTTAATCACCTAATCACAAAAACAAGCCCATCAGCAGAACTGTCTTCACTTGTTTGCTTATTGATTTGAAGGTGCCGGAGTCTGCATTCCTCAGGTTCACAAGTTCAGAAGAACATGCTCCTCTATCCTCCTCCTCCAGACTCCTATTTCCATCAAAGCAGAGGGCTGGATTACGCCCAATGAAGAAAGACTCAGCACTTGTGGGGGTGTGCTACTTCTTTGCGGGTGAGTTGACGGCTCTGGGGCCATTGTTGGGAAGCTCCAATACCGGATAAAAGTGGTTTGGACCAAATCGGAGGCTGAATTTTTTTTGTGTTTTTGCTGACTTGCTTGCCTTTGAGGTGCTCTTTGGGGGGTTCCGGCTGTTTGTGGGTGAGTTTCGGGGTCTGGGAGCACTGCTGGGACAGTCTAATCTTGATTGCATTTGCTTTTCAGGAAATCCGTTGTGGTAAACTGGAGTTATGGCCTAGCTACACAGCGCGTTTGGACCGAAGGCCGAGAAATATTGTAAGTATGAGATTTTGCTTTTGGGCTGTTTGGGGGTGTTGTGCTTTTTGGCGGGTGGGTTGGCGGGTCTTGGGGCATTCCTGGGAAGGTCTAATACCGGATAGAAGTGGTTGGGACAAAATCCACACTGATTTTTTTGTTGCTATTTCTGACATTTTGCTCAATGTAGCGTTTTTGGGGGCCTGTTTGGGGGGCTTCCTGGTGTTTGTGGGTGGGTTTCGGGGTCTGGGAGCACTGCTGGGACACTCTAATCTTGATTGCATTTGCTTTTCAGGAAATCCGTGGTGGTAAACTGGAGTTATGGCCTAGCTACACAGCGCGTTTGGACCGAAGGCTGAGAAATATTGTAAGTATGAGATTTTGCTTTTGGGCTGTTTGGGGGTGTTGTGCTTTTTGGCGGGTGGGTTGGCGGGTCTTGGGGCATTCCTGGGAAGGTCTAATACCGGATAGAAGTGGTTGGGACAAAATCTACGCAGATTTTTTTTTTGCTATTTCTGACATTTTGCTCAATGTAGCGTTTTTGGGGGCCTGTTTGGGGGGCTTCCTGGTGTTTCGGGGTGGGTTTCGGGGTCTGGGAGCACTGCTGGGACACTCTAATCTTGATTGCATTTGCTTTTCAGGAAATCCGTGGTGGTAAACTGGAGTTATGGCCTAGCTACACAGCGCGTTTGGACCGAAGGCCGAGAAATATTGTAAGTATGAGATTTTGCTTTTGGGCTGTTTGGGGGTGTTGTGCTTTTTGGCGGGTGGGTTGGCGGGTCTTGGGGCATTCCTGGGAAGGTCTAATACCGGATAGAAGTGGTTGGGACAAAATCTACGCAGATTTTTTTTTTGCTATTTCTGACATTTTGCTCAATGTAGCGTTTTTGGGGGCCTGTTTGGGGGGCTTCCTGGTGTTTCGGGGTGTGTTTCGGGGTCTGGGAGCACTGCTGGCTATGGATACTTTACTTCTCAAGAGGTTTGGAGCAAATCCATGGTGGCAGAGGGGAGTTAGGGCCTAGCTGCAGAGCGCGCGTGGAGTGATTTGGGAAATTGGCAAAAAAATGACTAAGTCCCCATTTTTGTACTTTTGCTTTTTGGCTGTTTGGGGGTCTTCTACTCGTTTTCTCCTGGGTTGATGGCTCTGGGGCCATTGCTGGGAAGCTTTAATACCGGATAAAAGTGGTTTGGACCAAATCCGAGGCGGAAATTTATTGGTGTTTTTGCTGACTTGCTTGCCTTTGAGGAGCTCTTTGGGGGGGTTCTGGCTGTTTGTGGGTGGGTTTCGGAGTCTGGGAGCACTGCTGGGACACTCTAATCTTGATTGCATTTGCTTTTCAGGAAATCCGTGGTGGTAAACTGGAGTTATGGCCTAGCTACACAGCACGTTTGGACCGAAGGCCGAGAAATATTGTAAGTATGAGATTTTGCTTTTGGGCTGTTTGGGGGTGTTGAGCTTTTTGGCGGGTGGGTTGGCGGGTCTTGGGGCATTCCTGGGAAGGTCTAATACCGGATAGAAGTGGTTGGGACAAAATCCATAAGGAAAAGCCTTTTGGCACTTTTTGTAACTTAGGGTTCGTTAGGGTTAGCCCTAGCATCAGGATTGCATGTGTTTTGGGGTGTTCTAGATTTTTGCAACTGAGTTCTGGGGTCTTAGAGCACTCGTGAGAATGTGTAATTTTGGTTGCAAGTCATTTGAAGAAAATCCATGGTAGGAAAGGGGGGATTTGGCATAGTTAAACAAAGCCTCTGCCACTATTCTTAACTTAGGGCTCGTTAGGGTTAGCAGTATTTCTATTGCATGTGTTTGGGTGGGGGGGTTTTCGAGTCTTGGAGCGATGCTGGTTATGGATACTTTTGCTTGCTTGCAAGTGGTTTGAATACTATCCACGGTGGGTAAGGGGGTATTTTGGCCTACTTTTACTTTCGAAGTACGTTTTGTCACCAGTTTTCTGCTAAGCCTCGTTTTTTGAGATCTGATTGGGGGTCTTCTACATTTTTGCAACTGGCTTTAGTAAGGGTCTGGGTGGAAGCACTGCTGGTAAGGTCTAATTTTGCTCTAAAACACAGTTTACAGTACACCTAGCTTGAGGGGAAAGATCCGCTAAATTAATTCGCCCATACTTATTTATCCTTGAAATGGTCACTCAGACAGAGTACGCACTTTCAAAAATGTTGTACTGTCTATTAGGAAAATCAAAGTGTGACTTTTTGCACTACACAGCGTACATACCTTATATTTATTTATCAGTGCTGTTTTTCGTTCAATAATTACAGGCCGGGTTTCAGTCTGCAATGGGGAAAAAAGGATGGAGTCAGGCTTCACATTAGCGAGCCGCAATTCAGCATCCGCCAGGCAGGCAGTGTACAGGGTGTCTTCTGGTCACCAACATTGATGGACGAAGCGTCAGCTGGAATGGAGGAGTGCCGCTAATAAGAGGAATTGTTTGCTGCATGCAACTTACTTACCAAATTCAACAGGACAACTACAACAATACAGATACAGTATCCATTATTTTATTCAATGAGTGTGTGTGACTGCATTTCTTGGATCTCTCTCTGCTTCTAAATTGATCCCTACAGCCATTCTATATGTTTTACTTCGGCTATTTTTTTAACCTAATTTAATGTAGCCCTGTACTGTCGCATTCTGGCATTCACGGTTGTCGAAAGTACTACTTACTTTTCTGTAACAATGCATTCAGTAGTGCATGCACTTCCTTTATGTCACGTAAAAGATTTATGGTTAGCTTTGTAACTAAAAATTTCTTAATGTTCATTATTGTTTGTCCATCATGCACCAACAGACCTCCAATGGACTGTGCTAGAACAGCCGATGATCCCCAAACATGTTACTGATGTCAGCACATTTCTACACCGCAGAGAACAGAGGTGGGTGTACAAATTACAAACGGACATCACGGGTTTAAATGAAGATATCCCGTGGATGTCCCTATAAAGTATGACATCAAGAGTACAGTGCCTATTGATTCCAGTCCCTAAATGCCAGGTTGTCAGCAGCCATCAGCTTGATTCCAATATAATGACAAAATATTGAAAAAACCATACTATGGACAGGTTAAACCAAGATACAGAGCTGTAAAGTTACGGTTTAAATTAATACCACTTCCAGCAAACTAGACATCCTTTGGGTCATTTAGATTACATAGTGATTGCACACCCCAATTGAACTACAAATTCCATCAGTCTTGTAGTTCCAGCACTGATTAGGCTTTGTTTAAATAGATGTAGGAGGCCAGAACTACAATTTCCATCAACTTCGTAGTTCTAGCGCTATGAACTACAATTTCCAGCATTTCCGTAGTCCCAGCGCTAAGTATAGATAACTTGACCCACATAGTGACTAAGAACGGAGCTTGCGTGTTACCGCGAGGTTCCGTGTAACTAATAGCGCTGGGAACTACAATTCCCAGCATTTTCGTAGTCCCAGCGCTAAGTATAGATAACTTGACCCACGAAGCCTGCGTGTTACCGCGAGGTTCCGTGTAACCAATCAGCGGACATTCAACACTTAGAGCACCTCGCGATGAGACGCGCCGGATGACGCGGAGCACACGTGTGGTGCCCCGGACCAACCAGCGCACAGATAAGTACCACGCTTCCTGTCCAGTCGGTACCTCCCACAAGTCAGCCTAGAGGAAGGCGAGGAGTACCGACGGACAGGTAAGCGCCAAGGGGAGCAAGGGAGGATTCGTTTGTATTGTCCAGTCCTCCATGGGTGGAAGCGCTATCAGGCGATCTACTTTTAATGCGCATTAAATAGAACGAAGAAAAACGCCGGGGCAGACAAAAAAGCCCACATAGAGTAAACCGGTTTTTGTAGTGATGGCAATAGAGACAAAGAATCCGTTAGAGTGGGGAAATAGAATCTATTTGCTCTGAATACAACAAACTTAGTTCAATACAGAACTTTGGCGATAACATGGCATTCCAGGTAACACGTGGTATGCCACGTCAGGGCTAGATTGCTCGTTGCATATATATAGAGCTAGATGTCGGTCTGAGTCACGCTTTTACAGTAGCACTAAACGGGCAGTTCTAGACTCAGACTACAGTGTAAAAACGCATTGTGACCTTGTTTCTGCCTAATCTATCAAGTAGAAACTTTTGGGGTGGTGTCAATACCAACAATATCACGTCTACTTTTGTAAAGAAATACCCAATGATGAGGTGTCGGATGGAGTTCTGGTGATCTCTTCCTCCTTCATGTGTTCCTTTTCTGTTTCACATCTATTAGAGCGGTGCTCCATTTGTACCTGAGCTGTTGCCGGGTGAGGTGGAGAACGCATTCCCCAAAACTTGGGTGAGTGAAATAATTAGATTCAAGTCCAGGATGTAGGCACCTGGCCCACATATTTGATTGAAATTACAAACACTGACCATGAACTGCTTGGCATATTAATACTTTACGAGCATTTCTTGTATTTTGCAGCAATCTTTAATAACTGTGTGTGTTTTTCTCTATGTGTGTTTGTCTATTTCCTAATTGTTTGGACCATATCCACTGGCGCGTGCAGGTGATATGATTCTTTTTACACACTTATAATTTTGAAAACAGCAGTTGCACTTAAACAATAAGAAGGTCCTGAGGAAGCAGACTGGTATCTCTTGAACCAACTCACTGCAGAAACATGTCGACCTAGTTACCATCTGAGTAGTTATTTGTTACCACTACTTGCACTGTTTTTTAACCTTGGGTGTGGGTAGGACTCTATTAAACTCTACTTTCCACTCCCACAACCCAATATTAACTTTTTCACTCTTAGTTGCCACATTGAGCACTTTATGCACTGCTTTATGTTAATTAATTCTTTGTACCCCCTGATACCCACACTAAGTTCAAACCCACACACTTCACATTCCTTCAAACTTTGATTAGGTTAAACTTTACCTAATCCCAAGTGGTTCTTTCCACTTCCTTCGGGTGAAGGATCCCAAGTGATGTAGGGCGGTACAGGACGGGTATCTGATGGGAACACTTTTCCACCAAGGATACTTGGGATTCAGGAACTGTGCCCCCTTTTTCACACATAGTCACATAGTTTGCTGCACTCTTACGTTGACCCATTGTTGCACATTGTTTGTTATTTAGTCATAGGGACTGCGACAATGCAAGGTCATTAAATATTTTCCCACCCTTGCCCCCTTTATTGTGTTATAGTGTCTTGAATTTAAACATCATGGAGGGGCTGGATGGCTTGGGATTGTTCTGATTTTTCAGTGATTTTCACAATCCCTGGGAGATTTCGCTCACTACCTTTTTTTTGCCAGGCAGGCAGTGGATAGGGTGTCTTCTGGTCACCAACATTGATGGACTGAGCGTCAGATGGAATGGAGGAGTCCCGCTAATTAGAGGAATGGTTGGATGGATGCAACTTCCCAAATTCAACAGGACAACTACAGCAACATACATACAGTAGTATTGCTTCTTTTCTAATTTTTAAGTAATGGTTATGACCGTGAACTTCTATGAGTGTGACTCTGCATTTCTTTGATCTCTGCTTCTAAATTCATCCCTCCAGCCATTGTATAGGTTTTACTTTTGCTATTTTCCAAGCTAAATTAATGTACAAAGTGTTTCTCAGAATGCAGAGATATGCATGTTAAAAAGCATAACAATTAATGCAGCCCTGTACTGTCGCATTCTTTCTTCCACAGTTGTCGAAAGTACTACTTACTTTTCACTGACATGCATGCAGTAGGGTATGCACTTTCAAAGATTGATGGATAGGTTTGTACCCAAAGATTTGTTTATGTTCAATTGTTTGTCCATGCTGTGCTATTTTTTCTTGTCTCCCAAAACCTTTCCCAAAAACCCCCGTACCCATCCATTTTTCAAACCCTAACCCTCTTCCCCTGGGCTGTGTTGTTTTGATTGATGTGTGACTAAATTACAGCAATAAATCCACACACTTGCTGGGGAGGATAAGGTGATAGCAACAGGCTGGTGAAGAAATCCGAGGATATATTCTTACTCTGCTTGACAAAGACCCATGGCTAATGTCAAAGAACTTCAACCGAATTAGTAGTTATACTTTACCATTTGTTAGGCTACAATGTGGCACTGTTATAGTGTACTGTCACCTGCTATATTCTCTATTGTACCGTTGTAATGCTCAGGACAAACCAGATATCATTTTCTTTTTTTTCATAGGCATGCAACTGCCACTGTGTCACACCACTAGTACCACCTCAATGAGGACATTTCATCCGCCCAGGATTGCCAACCTTAATCGCCATTTCCCGTGGAGCCAGCCCTGTGCCTAGCCCTACTTTAAAACACAAATTACAGGTAAGATAAGCGTTTGGTGGGAGGGAGTATAATGGAGTATTAGGAGAGACGAGAGACTGACGGTAGTACTAGTAAAGTCCTAGGACTCTTGAATTCACTTCACTTACTCTGTGAGAGGCACTTAGTATTGAAAACATTTGGGCATTTACACTCAAAGGAAGAAAATGGAACTAAACTTTCAGGAAAAACAAAGTTACTGTTAAACCCCCACCCACCAGGCAAGCAGTAAAAAAACAGGTAGGCTCAGATAAAGTTTGAAAAAGTATATTTATATCCCTAACAAAATAATCTCCCGCAAGACCCTCCCTAACCCCAACGGTTGTCCTTTAAAAGTCCCAAACCCAACTCCTGATTCCCACCCCCCAAAAGTCTCTAAAAAAGGGGCAAGGGACACTATGGGTGGATGCTGTTGACTTTTTGGGCCACGGCATCAAACTCCTCGCGGAGCAAGGTGTGCTCTAAGCGGAGCCCCTCCAACACGTTGGTAAAGTGATGGAGCTCCTGCTGAAGGCGGGACACCCTCAGGGTACTGCGGCGCAGGCGTGCCTTGCAGTTGCAATGGCTGTGAGAGGCAGCTGTTGTCCTTGCTGCTCGGCGTCGGCGTTTGGCTTTGGCAGCCCGGCTCGGTCTGGCTGGAGCACTGTGCTGGGTGGCAGCCCGTGGGGGCACGGAGGCCGATGCAGCCGACGTTGTTGTCGTGGTCGACTGCGCACTTTCGTCATCCTCCAGGGCCACCAGCCGCCGATATTCAGCAACAGTGGCATCGATCCTCCGTTGCCGGGCCGCTCTAGCCAGCTCCTTCCTCCTTGTTGGTTTGGAAGGAGCATCTATATGAAGAAAGAAAGACATAGTCTGTAACCAATGCTCTTTAAGATTAACTCAATCATTGAGCAGAAATTTGTGTTACAGTACAACTAGCAACTTGCAAGCGCATTACATAACTATTGAGGCCAGTATCTATCTAACCTCCCACTTCTTCATCCTTGCTCTAACATTAGTGGGAGTTTAAGGAACAAATTCTACGAGCACTATGGACTTCCATTGGAGCCGACTATGAAAGTACACCAGTCTTATTCTTCTTCTTGTCTCTTGTTTAGGAAAATTGGTACGTTATCTTCTGCAAGCCGGCATAATGCCAGCGCAGTGAACTTGCACCCGAGAAAAAGAGACGCACGCCATGATGAGTGACCTAGACTTGCGTTACTGTACCAGTCCAGTACATGCAGGTGGTGAAGCTCTTACTTTTCTATTACGGGTGGCACTGAGAATACTCTGTTACAAGGGCTACTGCTTAATTAATTTAACTTTCACCCTACAGTGCAAATGAGTACTAGAAATGGAAAATGAAGAAGATAAATAATCTGATTATCTATCACTTCACATGGGATGTTTTTGCTTGCATATGGGATGACTTTAGATGCTTTGCTTTTTATTGAGTGACCAGTGATACATCCACACATGAATGACTGAGTACTACTAAACTTATTAAGAGAGGTAGGGAGTGGCCACCGTAATAACCGGATCTATGCTGTGCTTGCAATACAAACTACTGCTACTATTGATGGTAGTATTTGGACAAAATTACAACTTCTTTTCCTTGCCTTTCCTACACTGGAATGGACGTGCGGGTGCAGTGTTACATGCTCTTCAAAGTTACACTTAGTTCATCCACTGACCGTCTACTCTCTCTAGATCATGGGTACTCACAAACTTTCTCTCGGGGGCTAAATTTACAGTGTAGTTTGTGGCCGAGGGCCGCACTGGTGGGGGCGGAGTCAGAGGGGGCGGGGCTACAGCAAAACGAAAACTTGTGACCATGAGGTTGCACACAGGTCCCTGCAGCAGATGCTTTCATCCACTGAGCCACCAGACCCAGCATTTACATACATCTCTCTCCCTCCTGCTCTCCCTCCTGCCCTCCCTCTCCATCTCTCTCTCCCTCCTGCCTTCCTTCTCCCTCTGTCATCTCACTGTGTGTGTGTCTGTCTGTGTCAGCCTTCAGCCCGGGCTGAGACAGCTTCCTCAACGCGCACACACAGACAGCCACACCAAAGTACTTAACAGGTCTTTAAAAGACCATTAATGTATTATTGAGGCTTTATTTGTTGTAGCGCCCCTGCATCTCCACCCTGACAATCACTGCTCGCCCGGCCCCATAGAGCAGAGGCTTTGTTCTATTTCACCTCTTTGTGGCCCTGCATCTCCACTCTGCTCTGTGGGGGCCGGGGGAGCAGTGATTGTCAGAGTGGAGATGCAGGGGCGCTAACAGGTGAAATACAACAAAGCCTCTGCTCTGTGGGGGCCGGGGGAGCAGTGATTGTCTGCAAGGTCTGCGCACCGCCAAGGAAGGCTTGCCGGGCCGCCACCGGCCCGCGGGCCATACTATGAGTACCCCTGCTCTAGATACACATATGCTATCTAAGAGTCAAATAGTTGCATGATCCAGGCATCCATCTATTCAAAGTATATGGACACATACAGTTTCTGTGTCACCCACCCAGGCTGTTGTCCTTCCACCCATCATTGCTTCATCATTCACCCAGCCATGCATCTCATTTTCTTTCCTTCCCAGCCACGTCTTCAATCTCAATAAGTAAGGAATATATAAGAGCTTACCTCTGCCCGCCACCACCACTGTCTCAACTCTCACAGCCGGCACTACAGCCGCCGCCTCCTCCCCTGAAGAAGTGCCCTCCGCCTCCGTGTCGAGCACCACCACCTCCGGGCTGGCCCCGCCACCAGATGTTCCACCTACAAAGTACATTTAAGAATGTTAGAATAAACCACTCACTAGTATTTGGTCTAGGAATGAAGACATGTAAAAACAATGTAATTTGTGACTGTCTACTCTAAAGTTAAAAAAAATGTCCCTTTTTCCAGGGAAGGGTGTTGTCTTGCTGCACTTTTTGGCACAACTGATGAAGGCTGGCTTTTTAACACGCACCATTTTTCTCCACACAGACAGAAGATGGACTTCTAACAACAAGATCAAGTTGAAACCAGGTGAGAGCTCGGCTCGACCACAAGAAATGTCTTCAATTAATCGTCAGCACTAACCACTTTTCCATTATCAGTTAAACGTTTAGTTTTATTATGACTTCATTTTAATAAATGGGTTTACTTTTATTAAAGCTTTTAAACTTAAATAGACTCTGTGTTTTTTGGTCCAGACTAGAGTGACTGAGCGAAAGGTTTTGCAATTTTTGCAAGCATGAGTCCGTGCCTCTGACACTTCTTGACTCTGACTCCGTACTCTTGAGCTGCGTTGGATAATCATCATTGGGGATCAATCTGAGGTTCCGTGACGGTTCCGTGACGACTTGAACCCGTGTTTTCAAGTTTGTCGGAAATACATAAAATTAGTATCAGCGAACCGCAAATGATCCATTTAGTATATCCTAGTGTTTTCGCTACGCTACGAGCAAGAGCACTCCTTCCACTGACACATTTCTGATATACACACGGCATCCATCTTAAGATCATGGCCGCCATTTTGTGGTTCCTTGCCCTCACATATGCAATAGCCTCTGATCATTTCATTCACTTCACTTTGATTAAGGACACGTAGCCTTAGCCGGAGATTCACCTCTTACATGACACGTGCACCTTAAACCAGATCACGCTGAAGCTGCATGACTCGACAAAGGCTGCCTCCTCTGCCCGAGGCCAGCCCACCTGAACTGGTTTTCCTGTCCATTGTACCTGATAATGATTAGGCGGCCGAAGCCGGTAGCCTTGCCCATTTACAACCCACAAACATCTCTTATCCCGCTTTTCTATCTTCTGCACCTGGCTCTGCTCCTTTCCTTCTGGGCCTTTATTAGGGGGAGGTAACGAACTTTACGATGAGGCGGTCCGGGTCTTGAATGCAATATTGACAAGGGATTGTGATGGACTGGTGGGAACCCCTCTTCGTGATGTTTGGTATCAGATATTATCGACAGTTCCTGTGTAACGCCAAATATTTATTGTTTAGAGACACAAAGGTTTGGGAATGTACCGACATGTGAAATATTTGCCTAGAGCACAATTTTTAGTATATAAGGAGCAACCCACTTTGTACAAATCGAACAGTCTCCTAGATTCTGCCCGTGTGTAGATTCTGTGACTTCTGTGTCCCTGCAGTAATAAACCTTTGGTCTTTGACGCCACCATCGAGAAGCCCGTGTTTCTGTTCATTTGTGCACCAAGGCAGGTGGGACTCCGGGGTCTTTGGGTGTTGTACCCTGACACCTCTGGACGGAAACAAAAAAAAAGTCCAGAACTCTAATTGGCGCCCAACATGGGGCGACGTCATTCGGTACCGGTCCAAAAGCCTGAAGAGTTCGAGAAGCTTCGTGTGAAGATTCCTGAGGGAGGCGCCCCACTTCATCGATCCCGGCATATCGCAAAAGTGGCCCTGAAGTTCTCTTCCACGAGGGTTCCCGTTCAGGACGGCTGCAGTGGGCCGTTGCCTTGACCGTCGCCCTGTCTTGGACCCGAAGTGGTGCAGTCCTTAGTACGGCGAAACGTGACGGGTTTCTCCTTGGTGACGTCTTCAGTGCCTCAGTTAAGTATTTAGTGATAGCTAGCTGGTTACTTTTGTGAGGATTGTTAAAAATCCTTGATCGGTTCTTGGTTTGGTTTGGTTTTGTAAGATTATCACTAGTTGTTCTGGTTACGATAATCTATTTGGTTCAGTTTTGGGTATCGATACATCAGTTCGTTTTGGTAGGCCTAAGTTCTTGGTTCAAGTGCACAATTTGTTTCGTGTTTTGTTTGTTTTGTGTTCCGGACTGAGAATGGTAAGTCGGAAAATGTTGTCTTGTTTTAGTTGCAACAGTGACTCACAATTAGAGGATTCCTGTCTGGTTCCTCCGATTGGGACTCCCCTATATGACCTATATTGTAAGTATGGTGTGGGTCCTATAACTTATAATGAGATATGGGTCCGTTATTGTAAGAAGGATGGTGTCCTTAGTTGGCCACTGCATGGTAGTTTTGAACAAGAGATTCTCGACAATTTAGAAGCGAAATTGTTTAGGAAGAAAGCCCGGCCGGCAATGTTTGACTCTTTTCGTTATTGGCGGAAAGAATCCAAACAGAGAGAAATGAAAAGGTTGAAAAAAGAGCAAAAAGAACTAGAAGAGTTAACTCTAGAGCAAGCGACTAAGCAGTTGCAGGCTAACGAGTGTGAGAAAGCCATAGATGTAGCCATTAGAGAGCGTAACTTAGCGATTGACAAGTGCTATCCTGCCTTGCCATCGAAAATGGCTAAGATACTGGAGGATTCCGAAAACGATCCTCTGCTATCTTATCTGTTACGGTCGCCTCCACCGTATGCACAAGGTGCTGCGGCTCCACTTATACCGGATGTTCAATTGCCGGTTGCTGGACAACCTGGTGTTCTTGTTCCTCAGAATCAAGTTCCTATACCTCCTGTGGTGAATGTAAATGTTCCTACAGCTCCTCCTCTTCCTGCACTGCCCGCTCCTATACCTACCACTGTACCTATTGGTCCTCAAACTATTTTCCTCGATACTCCTACTGTTTCGTCATCTATTCCTACCTCTACTGCGTTCTCTATGTCTGCGAGTGTACTAACTCCACTTTCTGTTCGTCGAAGAATTACTGATTCTGTTACTAATATGCTGTCTCCTATATATAAAACCTTGATTAAGACTCCTACTCCTGACTCTGTTCAGAGACGGAGTCAGCTTCCAAGTACTGAGGAACGGGGAGTTTTAGACTCCACAGCTCTCAGATGGATTACAAAAGTTAGAAGATATAGTACGAAAGATGTGTTAGAGACATTTATGCAATGGGGAGAGCCAACACAGCGATACGTCTTCGACGAGATGTGCTCGTTGTTGCGTGAGGAAATAGAAGAAGACGATGTCGAATCAGATTTGGAAGATTTAATTAAGATTCAAAAAGAGTTTGCTGCTGGAATGATAGTGGGCGATAATATAAAGGAAGCGATGGAACTCATTTTGAGTTTTAGGAATGATCCATCTCTTCGTTCGCCGAGAGATTTAGAGAAAGGTAGAATGAAGCTAAGTCGCCAATATCCTATGAGGGAAGTTCCTCCAATTTGGCGCGAAGCAGTACAACGTGATGATAATGCGGGTATTGCAGCTGCTCCAGCACAGTTCCAAAGAGTATGGATACATATTCCGTGGAAGCGAGCAGAAGTGTTAGCAGTGAAACAGGCCTTGCCAGATCCACGTAAGAATCCAGCCGGATATTACAAGGAATTGACACAGACAGTTGAGGCTTGTATAATGAACTTAGCCGACATTGATATGTTGTTTGGTAATGTAGTTCCACAACCAGTGTGGGCTAAAATTCGTAGAGAGGATCATCAGGCTGCTTTAGGTGGTGATTGGGCAGCTATCACTGCAGCAGATGCTCAACAAATAGGTGGTGCGAAACCCGAACCCCTAATTGCTAATCTTCCTGGCAGAATAATAGATTTAATGAAGACTCTGATGCCAGCATTGCGTGTTAATTGGGATAAATTATCCGCATGCAAGCAGAAGAAAGACGAAAGTGTCTCCGACTTCTTCACGAGGTTCGAAGAGACTTTTGTAGACCATAGTGGTCAGGATATGAGCACTGAAGGAGGACAGAGATTGTTTGTCGATAAATTTGTGCATAATTTGTTACCCGAATTATGCAATAAATTGAAAGACTCAGAAAGTGCGTGGGCTGTATCTACGACAGCGCAAATACTTGCGACTGCACAGTACTATGAAAATAGGGATAAAGAGGAAAAGGAGAAATCAGAGAAGAAAACGAAAGATTTAAAGACTAAAGTTCTTTTACAGCAGGCGTATCCGCCTCGCACGAATCAGACTAATATGCAACAGAATTCGTATCAAAAGACAGATTATAATTCGACCAGGCCTCAATACCAGTGGAATCAGTGTGCGTACTGTAAGAAAGAGGGTCACTATAAAAATGATTGTCAGATTTTAGCGCAAAATAATGCGGCAGCAGCTCAGAGAGGTCGTGGTGGTTTTGCACAGAATTCTAGAGGTCGAGGACGAGGTGCTATGCCTCCACAAACGAATGATCGTCCTTCCAATCACTTTGATCAGAGAAATGGACAATCTGTTCAGCAAAATAGATCTCAGCAATATCTTGTTGAGGATTATTGTGAAGTTGAAGAGGGATTTCAACAAAATGGGTACTAGGACAGCCATAGACAGAGAGAGGGAGTAGTATCAGTTCCAGTGGATCAGAGTGGGCCTTATGTCGCAGTAGCAACATCAGGTGTAGTCGAACCGTTTCTGTTGGATACTGGTGCCGCAAAAAGTTCTATCATGCATGCGAAACTCCCTGGCGCACCTTTGTCTGGCTCAACAAATGTTTCCGTAGGTTTTTCAGGCGCCCCTGTGTACAACCCGATATCTGGTCCTTTGTCTATTTCTGTTGGACCGTGTCAATTGAAAGCACCCTTAATTTTGACGACAGGTTGTAATGAAAATCTGCTTGGTTTAGATTTGTTAAAACGACTATATGCGACATTGTACTGTTCTCCGGAAGGAGTACAGCTTACTTTGGGTAAAAGACTCACCTCTCCGATGTACTTGTCAATGGACAAACTCCCGCCGGAGCTACGTTCACTCCCTGATTCTCTTTGGGCGACTGGTCCCAATGATGTAGGTCTACTAGAGATTCCACCGTATGTAGTAACTTTGAAAGCGAATGTGAAATTTCCAAGAATTCCTCAATATAAAATATCGAATGAAGGTGAGCGTGCACTCTTATTGATTGTGCAAGATTTGATTAAAAAAGGTGTGGTTGAAGAAACGCGAGGAAATGTTTGTAATAGTCCTGTATTGCCGATTTTGAAACGAACAGATCCTACAAAGCCTCCAGTCTATAGGTTTGTCATAGACCTTAGAGAAGTTAATAAGATTGTAATTCCGCAGTTTCCTGTAGTGCCAGACATTACTGCTTTGTTAACATTGATTCCTGCTACAGCTACATGGTTCTCAGTCATCGACTTGAAGAATGCCTTTTTCAGCATTCCGATAGCCGAGGAAAGCAGAGATATTTTTGGCTTCTGTTTAGGAGGTCGCAGTTTCAGATTTAAACGCGCTCCACAAGGCTACTGTGAAAGTCCATCTATTTACAGTCAAGCTTTAAAAAGCCAGTTAGATTCTTTTGTCCTTCCTCCAGGTTCTGCCCTAGTACAATACGTAGATGATCTTTTGGTGGCTGCCGATGACAAGGAAACTTGCAAAGCAGCTACAATTTCACTATTGCATCATTTGTCTAATTTGAATCATAAGGTGTCACCTTCCAAAATGCAATATTGCTGCCAAGAAGTAACCTATTTAGGTCATCTCTTGTCAAAGGAGGGAAGGAAGTTGACCCCAGAAAGAATAAAAGCAATTATGCAAATGAGTGTTCCACGCACACAGAGGGAAGTACGTGCCTTTCTAGGTATTACCTCTTACTGTAGGCAATGGATCCCAAATTTTTCACTTTTAGCAAAACCGTTGGTAGCTTTGACTGGGAAAAATGTTCCGAGTCCGGTGCCATGGTCTGATGAATGTCAAGAGAGTTTTGCTGAATTACGAAAAGCTTTGTGTTCAGCTCCTGTATTGGGCACACCTGATTACAGTAAGCCATTCACGCTCTACGTTCACGAAAGAGAAGGTTGCGCGTTGAGTGTCTTGACACAGAAGTTTGGTGATAAACAACGCCCTTGTGCGTATTTCTCATCAACATTAGATCCGGTAGCTAGAGCATTGCCTAGTTGTTTGAGGGCTACAGCGGCAGCTGCAGCTTCCATTCGACAATCTGCTGGTTTGGTGATGAACAATATGCTAGTGGTCATGGTTCCTCATGCAGTGGACACACTCATGAACCGAACGAAGACACAACACCTTACTAGTGCGAGATTATCTGGTTACGAGCTGACGTTATTAGCGAGTCATATTCAGATCAAAAGATGCAATGTATTGAACCCAGCAACATTGTTGCCGACTGATCAAGAGTCGAGTGATTCTGAGCCACATGACTGTTATTTCAAAACGGAAGAAGAGACAAAAGGTCGTATCGACTTGAGAGATACTCCTCTATCCGACCCAGATGGTACGCTGTATGTGGACGGGTCATGTTTTAAATTGGAGAATGGTGATGTGACTGCTGCCTACGCGGTAACGACTTTGAAGACGATTGTGGAGACTGCAAGAGTGAGTCAGAATTCTGCCCAAGCTGCAGAGTTAATAGCTCTTACGAGAGCGTGTGTTTTAGCTGAGGGAAAGAGAGTGAATGTGTTTACAGATAGTCAGTACGCATTTGGCGTGGCCCATAGTTTTGGCCGGTTGTGGAGAGAAAGGGGTTTCATTACGTCCCATGGGACTAAGATTCAACATGGTCAGCTAGTTAACGACTTGTTAGAATCTCTAACCTTACCGACTGAAGTTGCGATTGTGAAGTGCAGTGCTCATAAAGCAATCACGGATGATGTTGGTCGGGGAAATGCCTTTGCTGATGAAACCGCTAAACAGACAGCTAGAGACATGATGAGTAGAATGTACATTGCTACGTCTGCAAGATGGATTGCTGAGTCTGGAATGTGTGAGGACACAATGGAAAGTGTGAAAGAGATTCAGAAAGAAGCGACTGAGGAAGAGAAACGCGTATGGAGAGAAAGTACGGGCAAATTGGACTCGAATGGATGTTGGATCGATTTGACAGAACAGCAGCGTTGGATGTTGCCTGATGCGTATGTGCTTGCAGTAGTGACGATGGCGCATGGAGTGGCGCACATAAGTTCTAAAGGGATATGTAAGATGTTAGCTCCGGTTTGGAAGAATGAGGGAATCAGTAAGTGTGCAGAGAGAGTGATGAAAAATTGTATGGTGTGCTTGATGCATAATCCTGGCAAGGGAACTCCAACTCCAGCTGGTCATTTTGCTCCTCCTTCCTGTCCCTTTGAAGTAATACAGTTAGACTTCATTCACATGGAACGCTGCAACAATTTAAAATACGTCCTGGTGGTGGTTTGTGCTTTTTCCAGGTGGATAGAAGCATACCCACTAAAGGACAACACTGCTTTATCAACTGCCAAAATTCTTCTCAAAGAATTTTTCCCTAGGTTTGGAATGCCACGGATTGTATGGTCAGATAACGGAAGTGAGTTTATAGGGAAAGTTATGCAGAGTGTGTGTGCTGGTCTAGGATTGAAACAAAAATTTCATAGTGCGAACCATCCCCAGTCTGCTGGTTTAGTCGAGGGTTACAATGGCACCCTCAAGCTTAAAATAGCCAAAATTCAAGCATCCACAGGTTTGGCTTGGCCAGACGCACTTCCTTTGGCCTTGTTATCAACGAGAGCAACAGTGCATTCTAGAATAGGGCTTTCTCCATATGAGATTGTATTTGGCCGCCCGGCAAATGTCTGGGGTGTGCCAAGGCCTAAACAATTCTGCTCCATTGAATATCCTATGTTGATAGACTACCTTTACGACTTGACTGCTAAATTAAGTCTTATTCATCAACAGGTCTTTGATGCTTTGCCAAAACCTCCGGAGAGTCCAGGGCATCAGCTGAAACCCGGCGACCACGTGGTGGTCAGAAATTTTGCGAGGACAAAGAATCTTCAGCCTCGCTACATCGGCCCCTTCCAAATCCTGCTGGCGACGAGGACAGCTGTACGTGTTGCTGGTCGCAAGCACTGGATCCACGCTTCTCACGTAAAGCGTGTTCCACTGCCGCTGCCCTACGACGACTGGGTGAAGAAGGGAATTGGTGCCTCCGAAGCTGAAACAACTCCGAAATTTGTCCCTTTCAGCGATGCCGATTTGATTTCTGACACTTTGAAACGTGACTCTCCTCTTGAAAAGACTGCTTTGAACATTGAAAATTTGTCTCCAGCACCAGAAGAAACTTTGCCATCTGCGAACGTAAACTCTGCAACAGCTGCTAGTGATACACTATTTTCCGATCAAACAGTACCAGCGAAGAAAAGATACAACCTTAGAAGCCATAAAAAGGACTAATAAAGCAGGCAACTGCATACTGTGATTTTGATATATATATATATTTTTTGAACTTTTGCCTTCAGCCAGGAAGTTTGTTATTGTTTATTGTTTTTAAAATTGCCTTGCCGTCTGGGTAGCCGTAGGGTCGTGGCTGTGTGCCTAGTTTGAATTTGCAGGGGTCTGACACAAGGTCGATCTTTCTGTTAGTACTGGGAACTCCCAGGGCTGACAGAGGCATTTTCATCTACGTACACATCATCAGTGGTCGCGAGCGGATTGTAGAAGATGGAACTTCCTGCGCTGCAACGAGAAAATGTGATTTACGTTCGCAGAAACAGACTAAATAGAATTCTTCATAGCAAATGTTTCTTGATGCAATGTGCCATTACATTTTTGATTGTTTTAGCAACACTGGTGGGTGGAATTGTCTTTAGCATAAATTTGATTTTTGTGCCAGTATCTACAGTACCTCCCCTTGATCCTGCTATTTCTACTGTTTCTTCTATACACTCTTTTCACTCGTTTCCGGAACATGAGCAAGCTCGACGCTCAGAATTCATTAATAATACTTTTGTACAGCTCTTGCACCAACACCAACTGGTAGTTAACACGACAGACTGCTGGGTGTGTGGCTTGATACCTCACACTATGGATAAAGGTATTCCCTATCTGGTTTTGCCTTTCAGCTACAATGGATCATTTCAGGCCCTTCAAACCATCTTTGCTTATGCTCTTGAGACCTATCCTCCACGTCCACCACGTTCCACTAAATATAACTCTGCCAACAAAGCTTTAGTCCAGGGAATTATTGACATGGTCAAAGACGTCAATAATACTCCATCATACCCTAGAGACGAATTGCGAGTATATTTAAGTTGGAATACTTCAGAGTATCGCCTTAGTTTAGGAGAAAGCAAGCGTAAAAGCTCAACTCCAATCTGGGTCGTACCTCACCGAGGTCAGGTCTGTTTGCAAGGTAATGGGAGAAATCCGAGAGCTCAGCTAGGGAGGAGTGAGTGCGTAGAGACTTATGTGTTTCCGGCTAACTCTTCCCCTGCCTTCCTTACTGCCAGGGGTACCTACTTCATCTGTCGAGACAGAGCTTATACATGGTTGCCTGCCGACTTCTCAGGATCATGTTATATTGCTCGATTATTGCCTCCGACATACACTGCTTCACCTGATTACCACAGAACAAGAGTAGCGAGAGGTGTCTTCAGCAAGGAAGATACAGCTGGTCAGGAAGCTGGAGACTTCTTCAAAGGCTTCCTTCCGTTCTGGGGGCCTATGGCCAATAGTAGAAACATACGTCAGCTAACACGGGTAGTTGAATCTACTATTACCGAAACTGCTGGTGCCCTTAGCAATCTGACAGCTGAGCTTCAGGCGGATAGGCTCATGACATTGCAGAACCGTATGGTTCTAGATGTTATACTTGCAGATCGAGGTGGGGTATGCAGAATGATCCAATCGAGCTGCTGTGTCTTTATTCCTAATAATGCTCCAACAGTTTACGAGGCGATCTCTAAGTTGCACAAGATTTCGGACTCCATACATGTAGATGAGGGAAACTGGTCCTTTATGGAGTGGGTTTGGACTCTGATCTCAGCGTGGGGATGGAAGGTTCTAATGGTCATTGGTGTCATCTTAATATTACTATTCTCATGTTGTCTGATTATCCAGTGTGGTCCTGCTCTGTGTAGTCTTTGTGCTACAACCTGTTTTAGGAAACCACCTGCATTTGGAGAAAAGACACGAGAAAGGATGATGATACAACAGCATGTCACTGACCTGATGAGCATAGAACTAGATTCAGACATAGATTGAGTAATTGCCTATGTAAGGGCAAAAGGAGGGTCTGAGGTTCCGTGACGGTTCCGTGACGACTTGAACCCGTGTTTTCAAGTTTGTCGGAAATACATAAAATTAGTATCAGCGAACCGCAAATGATCCATTTAGTATATCCTAGTGTTTTCGCTACGCTACGAGCAAGAGCACTCCTTCCACTGACACATTTCTGATATACACACGGCATCCATCTTAAGATCATGGCCGCCATTTTGTGGTTCCTTGCCCTCACATATGCAATAGCCTCTGATCATTTCATTCACTTCACTTTGATTAAGGACACGTAGCCTTAGCCGGAGATTCACCTCTTACATGACACGTGCACCTTAAACCAGATCACGCTGAAGCTGCATGACTCGACAAAGGCTGCCTCCTCTGCCCGAGGCCAGCCCACCTGAACTGGTTTTCCTGTCCATTGTACCTGATAATGATTAGGCGGCCGAAGCCGGTAGCCTTGCCCATTTACAACCCACAAACATCTCTTATCCCGCTTTTCTATCTTCTGCACCTGGCTCTGCTCCTTTCCTTCTGGGCCTTTATTAGGGGGAGGTAACGAACTTTACGATGAGGCGGTCCGGGTCTTGAATGCAATATTGACAAGGGATTGTGATGGACTGGTGGGAACCCCTCTTCGTGATGTTTGGTATCAGATATTATCGACAGTTCCTGTGTAACGCCAAATATTTATTGTTTAGAGACACAAAGGTTTGGGAATGTACCGACATGTGAAATATTTGCCTAGAGCACAATTTTTAGTATATAAGGAGCAACCCACTTTGTACAAATCGAACAGTCTCCTAGATTCTGCCCGTGTGTAGATTCTGTGACTTCTGTGTCCCTGCAGTAATAAACCTTTGGTCTTTGACGCCACCATCGAGAAGCCCGTGTTTCTGTTCATTTGTGCACCAAGGCAGGTGGGACTCCGGGGTCTTTGGGTGTTGTACCCTGACACCTCTGGACGGAAACAAAAAAAAAGTCCAGAACTCCAAATCATCGATGAATTCAGGAGGTAAATGACTGTGCCACACTATGTAGTCAGTCAGTAAGGACATTGGGGGTTCAAAGTCTGTTATCACAGAGGTATGTGGAAACTCTAACAGCGCCTATTATAATTGATAAGCAATGCACTATTTATTGTCCATAGTTCTGTTTCTGCAGAAGAATTGTCCCCGCAACAGTAGTGGTATGGATTGTCCTCATATCCAAACCAAAAGGTAGTATCTTATTCTTTCTTGGTGGTCATTCACATTTTATAGTTGGGAATTTTCAAAGCAGATAGAACACTTCAAAAGACATTATGGACAATCCCAGAGGACTGCACTAAGTTGATAGAGCTATTGCTGACTAGAATGGGAGTTTTGCCAACCGTGCAATCTTAGTTAGCTACACAGACAGACTAATAAGAATAATCTAGTAATACCACAGGGAGCCATAGTAGAGGCAGGATAAGAATTTAGATACAGTCTACAAGAAGAGCAAAGACGATTTTGAAAAAAACAAATGAGGAACGCTAGGAAAAATAGGTACTAGTCTAAAATGAAAACTTACTGGGGCCAGCAAAGGAGCCCTCGCCTGCCCGATCCTGGCCCTGTTCAACAGCATCCGCCTCCACCTGCTGCTCCTGTGTCCCCTCGCCCCTGGGGGGAGCTGACGTACAACATGAAAGAAAGAACAG
The DNA here is from genome assembly GCF_964263255.1 of Lissotriton vulgaris. Classification (NCBI taxonomy): domain Eukaryota; kingdom Metazoa; phylum Chordata; class Amphibia; order Caudata; family Salamandridae; genus Lissotriton; species Lissotriton vulgaris. Next base: position 1,468,221,477 of record NC_141695.1, read on the forward strand.
AAAACATGGATGATTGTTGCTTGTCAATGTCAACCAAATCAAACATTTCAAAACAACAATAACAAAATATTTCCGCGAAATTATATTGATTAGGGTTAGTTTTCATTGATTTGCGGACCTGCGACTTCAAAAGTCACGTAACTCACTAAACAAAGTAGTGAAAGGTTCACCTAGGACTGGCAGGCAGCAGTCCGCAGGCAAGACGCAAAGTGACAGACAAACTCCATTGTGATTTCAGTCAGATCAGTGACAACACTAACAGTTGCCTGCTACATAACCAGTCATTTAAATAGTCAAACTATCAATTCACCGCCACTATTTTTCTTATTGTCAGGGGTACAAAGGAAGGGGCAGATTTAAGCCCCTTGCGGCTCTTTTGCTCCGTTCTTGTGTGACTTTTGTGACGCAGCAGCTGAACAAAAGAGGCGCCATGGTGCGGCGTATAATATTATAACAACGTGACGCATTTGGGAGATGCATCCCGTTATAAAGCCCTGCGCCATCAGGGGGCGTTCCGGCGCAAGGGAGGGCATTCCTGCGCTGGAACACATCCTAAAAGTGGCTGAGGGAAATCTACAAAATTTCAATCAGTCACCTTTAGGACAATGATGTGTCACACAAACCCTGCACCTGCTTGAAGCAGACGTACGGCTTGACCCAGCATTGGGGAGGTAGGGTACCCCAGAGCATTGCTGGAGCTGCGCCATCGTTGCGACGCAACTCCAGCAGTAAAGCTTTGGTGACGTTTTGGGCCCATGGTGCGCCGCATTGCAAATACGGCGCACCATGTTTGGTGGTGGTAGCGGGCCGCACAATTACTGGCGCATCCCTGCTACTTTGCAGGGATGCGATGGTAATTGCAATTCTGCCCCTTAGGGGCATACTTACTTACGCGTTCTGGCGCATCTCCAGAGATGCGCCAGATCAAATGAGTCACGCAAAACTACCCTTGCGACACGGCAGATGCGCCTCATTTACAATGCGGCGCGCCCTGGCGCAAGGGTAGGCACTTGCGTGACGCATCTCATCACGTAAGAGCAGCGCATCGCTGGAGTCACGTCGCCAACGCAATGCAACTCCAGTAATGCTCAGGGCCACCCAATACTTAACATGCTGTGTCAGTCCTTACGCCTGCTTCAAGCAGGCATAAGGAATTGAATTGACGTAGCAGCGTCGCAGAAGTGCCTGCGTTAAATCTTGTAGTTTTCACGCAGGCACTTTTGCGAGGCGCACAGCCGCCGGACTGCCCACCCTGCGTACTAGGAACGCACCCATTGTGGCGCAGGCCCATGGCTTTATAACGTGACGCATCTCCCTAGATGCGTCAAGCTGTAAATGACTCGCCGGTATGCGCCACGTTTACGCCGCTGTTGCATCACGCAAGGCAACGTAAACGTGGCGCAAGGGGCTTGCAAATGTAATCTGCCCCCTAGTGTCTAGCATTACGCAGTTCTGTAAAGTACACTCATACTTAATAGTTACTCAGGCCAATGAGACCACAAAATAGAAAACAAATAAGCATAGTAGCAACACCACTGAGAAGGAGAGCAGTGCACCTGAAATGCACAGAAGATTTTGAAATATAATTTAACTACAATGTAATCGTCAGCAGCATTATTGGCTTGCTCCATGTAAAAAACAAATATTTGCAATACAACAACACAGAGCAGGAGAAAACATAGTAGTGAGTGATCAAATAGCTACTACTACTCACCAAGCCCGGGGATCTCCAAGCCGAGCTGGTCCAGCAGGTCGCGCTCCCGGTCCAGGAGGTCCGTCCAGCGGTGGGTGGCCTGGCTGTAGGTGCGCTGGACCCCGGAGAGTTGGGACATGGCCCAGCACACCTTCTGCCACCGCTTCCGGTGCTCCCGGATGTTGTAGCCGGCCGCGATCCTGCCGCCTCCCGCGATGGTCCTGGGCAGGCGGCGCTGGACGAAAAAGACCAGCGCGCCCACTTCCTCCGGGCTGAAGATCTCCCATCGCGTCACCTGCTCCCCCCTCAATCGCCCGCATTCTGTCCTGGCACGGGGTCCAGGACTCCTCCTCCCCGCCGCCGCTGCGGCCCTCAAGTGCCTGGGCAGCTTCACGGCGCCTGGCTTCACCATGGTCTGGGCAGGTAAGGTATGAAGTAAAAAATTAAGAAGGAATAGGATAGGGAAGAAAAAAAGAAAAGAGTTTAAAAAAGTAGTTTAGAAGTAAACAAAAATTGCAGAAAAGACAAAAATATACAGCTAGGAAAAGAGAGGGATAGATAAGAAGCAAAATCGTTCGAAAAAAAACTGAAAACAAGCAAAGGATGGCAAAGATAGCAAGAGGATAAACACCATGCCCAGACACAGGAAATGAATGAAAAACAAGATGGCCACCCGTTCACGAGAGCGAAAGTAATTTCGCACGCGATTTTCCTCGCGATCTTGCGCGAACTTGTACTTGCAATGCGCTTACTTCGCGAGATTATACATAGCGTGCGGAAGCGGAAATACGTCATGCAAACAAAATGGCCGCGCCCTTACTCGACCTTGGAGTAAATTTGTGTGTTGCGCTGCAAGCGGCTCGCGAATACTGCAAAAAACATTGCGAAATAACACGCCGCAAAAAAATATAAAGCTAATTCGCACCAATTGGCGGCTTCCGCGGTCGGTTTCGCACGACGCCGAGCCTCGCGAATAGCGCGAAATTACCAAAAAACGATTTTTGCAAAAGCAAAACCAATGAGCAGGTGCAAAAGGTCAATCTCATGATTTGTAACAATTCCCTGTAGTGCTTCCTGAGGGGGCCCTCCAGAATTCGGTTGCCTACTTGCAACTATTGTGTGACCCTGCTCTGACCCTTACTGTATGCCACAAAGGTCCTGATTTACAGCTAAGGGAGCAGACAAGCAGGTGCCAGGATGGAACTTCAAATTCAGTGACACATTAATTAGCCCCTAATTCATTATTGTCAGTTGGGGCAGGGCAGGTGTTGTTTACTAATTTTGCAAAGATTAAAGCACTTAGCAGGTGCAAAAGTTCAAGCACATCATTAATCAGGAAGCACTAAGGAAGCAGGTGCCAGCTAAAATTATGTGACACATTAATCAGCCCCAAATTCATTCAGGTCACTTGAGGCAGGGAAGGTGTGCTATGGTTTGCCACAATAATGTACACTGGTCAACCAGAGGGTGCTGTGATGAAACAGAGGGTGCCATGGGTGAGCCAGAGGGTAGCATGGGTGAACCAGAGAGTGGCAGTGGTGACAGAGGGTGGCAGTGATGAAGAAACAGCCTGGACACGTACAAACAACAAGTTCGCGAAACGTGCAACCCGATAAGTAAGTTCGCGTTTGCAAAATTGCACAAAAATCCTCGCGAACTTATGCAAACAGGTTCTAAAAAAAAAATCCGCAAATCCGCGGCAATCCGCGGATTTTGCGGATTGCGAGTTTGCAAATTCGCAAAATTCGCGAACGCCAGATTCGCAACATTCGCCCATGCTTACCAAGCATGAACGATGTAATGTTCGGAGCATGAGGACTTTTCCCTATGTTTTAAGTGAAGGAAGTGCCTAGGCCACAGACTGTCTTAAACAAAGACTCTTTATTTTTCTTCTGATTCATTGTGAAAAACATGCTGTAATGATGAGGAAGCACTCATCTACACCAAATTTGTCTAATCAAAACTCGAATTGGTGATGTTAGTTACTTTTTAGATAGATTAAGTTAGGAAATTAGTGTATAAAAACCCCTGATTTTGCTTAGAAGGGGTCGCTCTTTCGATTTCCTCTGGAGATGCTGCCGGACTGAAGATCGATTCTTGGATGTAAGAATTTCTTATTGTTTATTTGTTTTTCTTTGCAGGAGTGTTAGGATAAGATGAGGGTGTTCCGTTAGGGATGTTAGGAGAGAGTGAATTTGGAACTATCTGTTCTTTGCTAAACTTCTTACTGAACTTTTAAATACAATTTCTATTTCCGAGCTTTAAAATAAATGATCATTTTTTAAAATAAAGTTAAAGATTTTTATTGAATAAAGAAATAAATAAATGCCTAAATGTCGGACATACTAAAAGTTTGCTTTGAATAAAATTAGATAAATGGAGAAGTAAAAGCTGGTCTTTGGTTTTTTCTATGCCTAGTTTTCGTTCTAGCAGATCCATTGCCATTATGGTGGTGTCTGAATAAATTGGTGTTTAAATTAAGCCATGGTAAATTGCTTTACATTGCAGGTGTAAATAAAAATAGTTAAATAGGTTTAGGCACTCCGCCAATGTTGTAGTAGGACTCCTGGTTCGTTGGCCAAATCTGTGAAGCCGAATTAATATGAACAGAGCAAGTGTGCAGTGCAATGGGCCCCACTGTTGAATGAATGTGTGTTCTGAGGATTCGGGGAAATGGCCATGTTGTTTTAGAATATATTTTTGGAGTCCCGCTGTAGCAAGTATGACCTATGCAGAGCACGAGTCGGGGGGTACACGCAGGTACACAGTGTCTACACACTATTATCACAGGGTGGACTCGTCCCCCCTGCCAAGAACTTGGGCCCCACAGAAATATGTTGAACTTGTCCCGGTGTAAGACACCAGTACACGTTCATCAGTGCCTGTATGTTGTCTGCTTTCATTCCCAGCAGCAACGTTCAGGCAGGGAGGTGAGGAAAAGTGTACTTCTGATCTGCATCATTTGTACCGAGACTCCATTGCTTTTTCATTGCCATCTCGTGGCAAACACTTTCATACGACCCACCTAGTAGTTTCTGCTGATGCCTGATGAAAATCTAACTAACACGACAACAGCCATCTTGCAGCCTGCATTTCTGCCCAGGAACTGTCGCACACCCAAGCCTCCCCTGTTCTTGCAGTTCAACAGAAAGCCATGAGACACTCACACCCTGTGTAAATGATTTTATTTCCATCTCCTGCTCCCAGCCTGGTAAACATCCTTGACACCGTGATCAGGTTATCTGGACAATGGTCTGATTGCTGGGCCTTGATCAGGGTGATTAAACAATGACCTGAAAGACCGGGCTTTGATCAAGGTGATGAAACAATGACCTGAAAGACTGAGCCTTGATCAAGCCGATTGAACAATGATTTGTGTACCAAGCCTTGACCAGGTCACCATCTACAAACGTCGTTTGGATCTGATTATCAACTGCAAACACTGCCCTGATTGAACAACGAACTACCAGTCAAAATACTGAGATAAAAAAGTATAAAAGGCGTGTAAGCTGCAGAGTAAAGCAGCAGCCTCCTCTGTCTTGTTTCTGACGATCTTGGGAATCTGTTCCATAGCCCGGGCTATTTAAATAAATCTGGGTTCCTCCTGCAGACGAAGGCTCCTGTGTCTCCTTTTACTACGTATGAAGGGTATGGAAGACTTGGGCGGTTCCCCCGCCGCTGAGACCCAGTAAGTGGGTAAATCCGGTTCTTCAAATGGTGCCTGAACAGGGACTCCACCAGCACGAAGGTCAGGCCCGGTGGATGTGAGGAGGTACACGGAGAGACTCCAACGGAGGTACCCTACCCGAGGGATTCTTGCAATCGGGTAAGCCGAACGACTTGCCCGCTGTTCCTCCCCACCTGGTCTGGGCCACATGACCGCGTTCTCGTTGGAGTCCCCTAGCAAATAATTTCTGGAGCAGGACACAGCCCTATGTCTGCAGAAGAGAACTACCTCTGTAAGGTAAGGGCGGACTGATCACCCACCAAGTCTGTATATTTCTGTATTGACTTTCATAAACGCCAAGCTGTTATTGACATTTGCAAAAAACCAAGCAAGCGAGGTGAGTTTTAAAACCCACTGGTGTCTGTTATCTGTTTTCAAGCATGCCAGTCAGTAGTAAGTTCAAGAGATTATGTTGTTGTATGCGTACGCAGGACTACCAGCTGGAGGCAGCTTGTCCGCTTCCTCCAGAAGGGACCCCTGGCCATACGATGTATGTTAAACATGGCCGTTCTGCCATAATGGTTTCCTCATTCTGGATAAAATATACGAAACAAAGTAACGCGGAATTACAATGGCCACTTTATGGCTCCTTTAATTTCCAAGTTCTCGCCAACCTAGAGGAACAATTAATGAAAAGAAAAATGCACCCGTCTATGTTTGAATCTGTCCGATTTTGGAGGAAAGAGATAGAGCAGAGAGCTAGAAAGCAGAAGGCCCAAGAAAGAAAAAACGTATGTCAATGGCCGACCATGCCAGAGAAAATGTACAAAATCAAATTACAAAATCAGTAGAAATAGCCGATAGGGAGCATGGGGCCCGGGTACAAAAATGTTATCCAGCTCGTGAGGAGAAAGGAAAGGGCGATATGGAAGGGGGGAAGAAGGTGATTTCTTGCTTGACACCATGCTAGAAAGCCCTCCTGCATATGCCCCAATGTACCCTGCCCTGACGCCTCACACCCCGCATGTCCCCCAGCCACAGCCCACTCCTGCCCCCACTGCCCCTCTTACTGTTCTCCCTGTCACACCATCCCTCAGGATTTTTCCCATGACACCGACCACGCCCACTAATCCTGTCCTTGCTGCAGGAATGACAAGTCTCCATCCGCCCAACCCCTGCGGCTTTACCCCTACATGCCCTTTTCCTGCTTCCCCGTGGGCTACAGTTAAGCAGGATTTATATAAATCGTTGAGTTACCCCCGACTGGCCTCCTTGCCCTCTGCAGTCAGCTTTTCGTCCCTTCGAGAAAATTACCTACAGAGGCAACAGTGTGAATGTTGGATAAATAACGGGAATAGTTATGCCTTTAAAGAAATATGGTCCACCTTTTTCCAGTGGACAATTATGCAACAGACCACCTGGGCTGAATACATGTGTACCCTGGTCATGCAAAAATTTCAGAATGCGCTTATGCAGATACCCACCGGATTAATGGACCTTAGGTCGCAAATAAAAAGAGGCGATGATCAGGGAGAGGGGATGTTTGGTACTATATCTGCTTTAATGGCTTACCGTGATATGACCACTTTTCCCAACACCCCTCTAGAAACAGCTATGCCAATGAGAGAGGCGTCCCCTCTCTTTGTTAACGCATGTACCAATGCCCATAATAATGGCTGAGGGGCTGTTGAGGCACACTGGCGCAGGCTTTGGGTTCATGATCCTTGGAAAAGGTCAGAAGTAATGCAGTTAAAAGGACAATTACCAGATCCCAGAAGAATCCGACTGCCTTTTACAGAGAATCAGGTCAGATTATATCTGCAGGTACTCTTGTTCTTGAGGATATATATTTACTTTTTGGTACAGTTGTCCCCACTGAAATTTGGGACAAAATTCGACATACTGACCATGAAGTAGCGTTGAAAGGTAAATGGGCTGACCTAGAGACTATAGAAGAAGCAGGGGTAGGAGGGACTAAACCAGAAGCTCCCATCCTGACTTTGCCCGGTAAAATAATAACATTTATGAAAACACTTTTGTCGGAAACTGTCATTAACTGGGATAAAATAAACACATGCAGGCAGCGAAAAGATGAGAATGTGGCTGACTTCTTTACCCGTTTTGAGACAGAATAGAAGGGACATACAGCCTGATTCATGAAGCTAAATTGCGCTTGCAATAGCTGCGAAAATGCTATCGCGGGCGCAATTTCCCTAATCGGTATTCACCACGAAAATATCGAATTCGCTAACACAGAATTGTGAAATCGCTAAAAGATTCACAGAATCCCGGCAGTAGACCAGTTGCGAATCGGAAATAGCGAGAAATCACGGATTCTGCGAAAAAAATTGCAAAATCGCTAATTCCTCGCAATCTGGATTAATGAAAAATCGCAATTAGCGAAAAACCACAAAATCGCATTTTGCGAGGCGCAATTTAAGGACAACCCAAAGGAGGTGGTAACCATCAAACCCATAGTAAACATTTTTTTGAAAAACCGTTGGCCAATCAGCAACTGGTGCTGGCCTGACCAAACACACTTAAGGAGAAGCAGCATCAGCATAAGGAGTGTCACAATGCCAGGAATGTACATGGTGGTCAGGCGGCGAAGGCTACAGCGAGCAGCACGGAGGAGACGCAGAATCCAGGCCAGGATATTCCGCCAGAGGGTCACCCTGCTGGGCCAAACCAGAGAGCAAATACACGCAAAGTACCGCCTGAATGGGGCAATGATCATCAAGCTTATTCAGGACCTTGACCCCCTGATGCAGCACCCAACAAGGCGGACCAATGCCGTGCCAACACATGTCCAGGTATTGTGTAGCCTGCACCTCCTGGCCTCCGGGAGCTTCCAGGGGATAGTTGCGGCTGCTGGGGGGATATCCCAGCCCACCATGTCCCGCTGCCTAGGGAGTTTCCTTGACGCAATGCTGACCCAGCTACACCACCACATCAAATTTCCAACCAGCCAACAGGAATTGGATGAGACCAAGCTTCAATTCTACAATGTCGCCCATTTCCCACACGTGATAGGATGCAATGACTGTACCCACATCCACATCTGCCCACCAGCTGCAACGGAGTACATGTACCGCAATCGCAAGTCCTACCACTCCCTCAACATTCAGATGGTCTGCAATGCCAAGACATACATCACAGACATAGTGGCACAGTACCCGGGGAGTACACATGACTCATTCACATTCCGGCACAGCAGCCTCCACACACGACTGGCCAGGGAAGAATTCGGGGAAAGACACCTACTTGGTAAGTACACTTTGCCCACAATGTCACACTGCGATGAAGTAGCTGCGCTGCACAGGCACTCACCCTCTGCTCCTCTCATTCAGGTGACAGTGGCTACGCCCTGCGTGAATACCTCCTCACCCCATACCTCAACCCTGCTACACCACAGCAACGGCGTTACAACGTATCACACATACGCACAAGGAATTGCATTGAGAGGACTTTTGGACTACTGAAGAGCAGATTCCGCATACTTCACAAGACAGGTGGGGCCATGTACTACAGTCCTGAAGTGTGCTGCCGCATTGTGGCGGTGTGTGCAATACTACACAACATTGCTACCAAGCGCCGGATACCTGTAGACATCTCTGGCAGTGAATCGGAAGGGGACGACCGGCCACCTGCACATGTGCGCCATGCACGCGGGGAGAACCCAGCTGAAGGCCACAGACGCCGCAACCACATCACAATGAACAGTTTCTAGTGCACCCTCTCCCCTCACCCAACAAATCACAATTGCATGCAAATAGAAATAATGACAGAACGCCAATGTGTGATGCTATAATAAATATTATTGTTTCATTCACAATAACAGTGCAAGGTCCCATCCTTCCTATGCAATCAGTATTGCCCCATACTGCTGCGTCCAATACATAGGGCAGGCTTATAGTTTTCATCCTGTGCCTGTAAAAGTACATGTCAGTCAGGTGCGCCTCCGGCGCGAAGCACCCAAGTGCCTCTCCGGCTCCGCCTCAGCCACCGCACGTGACCCTGCAGTGGGCCTGGTGCTATGTCTCAACACCCCTACCTGTGAGGCAGACTGGCTGCTCACACTTGAGTTGCCCTCGCTGGCATCGTCCCCCCCGACAATGCCAGGTGGAGCGGGATGAAGTGCCATAAATGCAGTGGTGAGGTGCTCTAGTACCCTGGCCTCATCCTCGCAGCATTGAATTAGCTGCTCTGCTGCGCCAGGGACCGGCGCGATAGCTGCGACGTGGCATTTCCGATGACGTAGTTCGATCGAGTGTACGTCGTCAGCCGCGTCAGTAGCTGCCGGTGGCGGCGGTGGGCCGTGTTACGCTGGGATGTCAGAGCAGCTGTGTTGGCCTCCATGGCTGCCGTCATCCGGTCCATCCCCTCCCCCACACCTGCCATGGCTGCCGTCATGCGGTCCATCCTCTCCCCCACACCTGCCACATTGCGGCCAATATTATACAGCTGCAACTGTATGGCCCCTTGCCGGCGTGCCTGCAGCTGGTGAATGCGTAGCATTCTACGCTCTATACTGAGGCTGGGCAAGCGCACTTCCCTCCCCCTCCTGGCACTGAGTGCATTGTTCTGCAGGGGAGCCCTGCCACGCCTGCTCTGCTGGCTGGCCACAGTGGGTGGCCGCTGTGTCACCGCTGTCGCTGGACCTGATGTGGATGCGCCAGCTGCTGGTGGAGTTGAGCTTGGCGTAGATGGTGCGCCAGACGGTGGAGGCACAGATGTCGTGGGCCTGGCTGCAGGGGTCGGTGCTGCGCCAGACGATGGAGGCACAGATGTCGTGGGCCTGGCTGCAGGGGTTGGTGCTGTGCCAGACGGTGGAGGCACAGATGTCGTGGGCCTGGCTGCAGGGGTTGGTGCTGCACCTGTTGGTGCAGGCTGTGTTGGTAACAGCACCTCCTCGACATCCAGTGCTTGCTCATCTATGAGCAGCCTGTCACTGTCGCTGCTGTCTGCGCCACCTGTAAGGGGAAGTGGACGTTCATTAGTTGCATGTATCTGTCACACGTGCAGTTGCTACATGCATGCTGGATGACATTCCCTGACTGGCTATGGCATTGCGTACTTTGGAACCTGTCTGGCTGCATTGGGGTACTTGCACATTGTGGCCACACTACATGTCCCACAATGCTTTAGGGCATTACCTAATGTGCACCGATGGCATGACTTTGGAACATTTTGGGAGGCTATAGGATCATGGCCATTCATAGGGGACAGGGTCGCAGTCGCATGCCACTTACCTTGGCTCTCTTGTGTGGGGCGGGATGAGTCCAATCTGGTGACTCCAATGCACGCCTCCGCCTCCAACGTGTCTTCGACGCGATCCTCCATGGGGGTGTTTGGAGGGACTGTAGGTCCTCCCCCTCCAGTGGCCAGGGACTCTCCCAGCCTCTCGGCAACCTTCTCCTTGGCACGACCTCGGAGGTCGTACCACCTCTTCTTTTGTTCTTCAAGTGACCTGTCGGCCACGCCCACGGAGTTAACAGTGGCCGCAATCCCGACCCAGATCCTGCGCTTCTCCTGCTCGGGCACCCTCCTTGACTCTCTCTCAAACAGTTTGGAGTGGTTCTCCACCACCCCTTCTATGAGGTGCTCCAACTCCTGTTCGGAGAACTTTAGTTTTCTCTTGCGCCCAGTGTTGCTGGGCCCAGGTACTGCCTCCTCAGCCATTGTTGCAGTGGAATTGGAAGTGGTGTTCCAAGTTTGCAGGTGTCCTTGCAGGAGCTGACTCTGTTGCTGCCTCGAGGTCTGCCTCACTGTGGTGAATGGGGGTGGGAACTGGCTGCTTCCTGGTTGTGATGTCATCACTGTGTTCGAAATGCGACTTCCCGTTTTCCCGATCTCGCGATTTTGCGATCTCGCAATTAGCGATATCGCTATTTGCGATATCGCAAATCCTACACGGATGTTGCCGAAAATAGCGATTATTCTGCGATTTTCGATAATCGTAAACGCTTTTTGCGGCCGCGTGCGATTCACATTTTTTTCTCGCTAAAATTCATGAATACCGATCTGCGATTTCTGAATTGCGATTCGCAGTTAATCGCAATTTGAGAATCGCAGATTCCGGTTTTCATGAATCAGGCTGATAGTGGTTTGGATCCCCGGACCCCAGGTTCTGGTCCAGTATTTGTCAATAGGTTTGTCAGCAACTTGCTTCCTGAGATCTCCGCCAGGCTTAAGAAAGTTGAAAGTACTTGGTCTGCCCAAACTATGACTGGTATCTTGGCTCCGGCACAATTTCATGAAAATAAGGAGAATGAAGATAGAGACAAGGAAAGTTAGAAGGTTAGGGATCTTAAGACTAAGGCACTTCTGCAGCAGCCTTACCCCCCCTCGAGGTCCCGATGCCCATGGGAATTTCAGACCTCAACCCCAACCCCCTCCGACGGCTCGCCAGTCTACCCCTTCCAGCCCTCAATGTACGGGAGCCCTCCAAACAGATCAGTGTGCTTATTGTAAGGGGTACCGCCATTGGATAGATGAGTGTCCTGTGTTAGCTGAAAACATCCGATCAGGGAAGACTCGGCCTCGCCCTCCCAGGGAGGGGAGGCCGACTAGGGACCATTGCCAGCCCCATCCACAGGATAAAGAACGCAAGCCCAGGGATGACGCTCCCATCCGGTGGCGCCCTGCCAAGAGGTTGGATGGATACGAAGCAACACGCACTTATTACAGTGATGATTATGATGAAGTTGATGAGACTGGGTCCTACCAAGCATAGGACAGCCAGGAAAGGGGTATTACCAGAGTGCAAATTCCAGTGGATCAAATGGGCCCATTTGTTCAAATGTCAGTTGTGGGGAACAATCAGAATTTTTGGGGGGATACTGGGGCCACCAGGTCTTCTATTGCACGTCTGTCAGTCCCGGAGGCACCCCTTTCTGGCAATATGAATGTGTCCATGGGTTTTGCAGAAACACTTGTGACCAGCCCTGTCTCTGAACCCCTTCCTCTTGATATTGGCCCTGCACATGTTGACGCTCCCTTGGTCCTTACTACAGTTTGCAGTGAAAACTTGTTAGGCATGGATTTACTGAAAGCTCTGTATGCGACCATATCATGTAGTCCCCAAGGTGTATCCCCAACAATTTCCCCCACCGCAGCTTCCTATATGTATCTATCAGGTCCCCTCCCACCAGAGTTGCAGTCTTTACCTTCCTCCCTCTGGGCATCATCAGACACTGATGTAGGGTGTCTCAACATATCCCCTCATGTGGTACGCATCCAGCCAGGGGCACTTCTCCCCCGCCTCCGGCAATATCGACTGCCCGCAGAAGGAGAAATGGCCCTTTTAACAATAATATCTGAATTAATGGACAAGGGCGTAGTGGAGGAGACACATGGCAATATCTGTAACAGTCCCATTATTCCTGTTCTTAAAAAGACCAATGGAGATGCTCTCTCCCCTAAAATATACAGATTTGTGATTGCCCTGAGAGCCCTTATCAAAATAACAACCTCCCAAGATCTTGTTGTCCCCGACATTACAGCCCTCTTAACGATGATAAAGCTTCAGTTTTGTCAAGAGAAGGTGACCTATTTAGGTCATCTCCTCTCGAAGGAGGGAAGGCAGCTCACCGCTGATCGTGTAACCATTATCAATGCTATGACGGCCCCATGAACACAAAAGCAGGTGCGAGCCTTCATAGGCCTCACCTCATACTGTAGACAGTAGATTTCCAATTTTTCAGCCATGGTCAAACCTCTTCTTGCCCTCACCACTTAAGACATATCAGACAGTTCCTTTCCATGTACTAGAGAGCATGAACAGACCTTCCAAGACTTAAAAAAGGCTCTGTGTACTGCTCCAGTCCTCGGTACTCCTGATTATAACAATCATTTTTTTCTTTTTGTACATGAGACAGACGGCTGTGCATGCGCTGTCTTGACCCAGATGTTCGGAGGTCACCATCAGCCATGTGCCTATTTTTCAGCCACCTTAGATCCTGTTGCAAGGGCTCTCCCACAATGCCTACGGGTGACCGCTGCGGCCGCCCTCATGGTCCGTCAGAGTGTGGGGATCGTCATGAACCCCCCCCCCCGACTCTGATGGTCCCCCATTCTGTAGATACCCTCCTTAATAACACCAAGACACAGTACCTCACTAGCGCACGACTCACAGGATATGAACTGACACTCTTTGCCAGCCACATTAACATCAAAAGATGCACTGTACAAAACCCCGCCACATTATTCCCGCTGGATAATCAGGATGCCTGCTTAGACCCACATGACTGCATATTAAGGACAGAGGAGGAGACGAAGGGATGGGTTGACTTACAGGACACCCCGATAGCAGAACCAGAAGGTACACTGTATGTGGACGGATCATGTCGCAGAAGGCCAGATGGTAACACCTCAGCTGCCTGCGCCCTCACGACATTAGGGCGAGTAGTAGAAACAGCACAGATTCCGCAGTGCTCTGCTCAAGTAGCAGAATTAGTGACCCTCACTAGAGCTTGTGAGTTAAGCAAAGGGATGACGGTAAATATTTATACTGACAGCTAATATTCCTTCGTGGTGGCCCACAACTTCAGGAGGTTTTAGAAAGAATGGAATTTCCTTACTTCCCATGAGACCAAGATTTAACATGACCCCCTAATTCACCAATTGTTAGACTCCCTGACACTCCCCAGAAAGGTGACCATTATAAAATGTAAGGCCCATAAGAAAGTTACAGATGATGTTGGGAAAGGCAATGCCCTGGCTGACCAGATGGCCAGACAAACAGCTCTTAGGAAAAGGAAAGGAATGTATGTAGGAGGTCCCGCTAGGTGGGTGGCAGACAAGGGCGTGGTTGAAAACACAGTACAGAGTGTGATTGATATTCAGTCCCATACTACTCCTGAGGAACTAAGGGTGTGGAAGGAGCAATTAGCAAAGGAGGGAATTCATGGTTGTTGGGTCCGTACAACTTTGGAAAGACAATGGATGTTACCTGACAGTCACATGCTACCAGTAGTTACGATGGCCCATGGTCCTGCTCACATCAGTGCAAAAGGGATATGTAAACTGTTAGAACCTACATGGTATAACTCTTAGATGCAGCATATGCTGACAAGCTGGTACAGGTTAAAACATGCATGATTTGCCTAATGTATAACCCAGGAAAAGGCACAGTTACTCCTAAGGGAGGATTCTCTCGCCCTACCTTCCCTTTTGAAGTCCTCCAAATGGATTACATCCAGATGGACCGATGAAACAATTTGAAATATGTCCTAGTGGTGGTATGTACCTTCTGCCGATGAGTGGAGGCCAACCCCATCAAAGACTGCACCGCTATCACTACCGCCAAAGTGCTATTAAAAGAGTACCTCCCATGATTCGGTTTGCCCCGCATGGTCTGGAGTGACAACGGGACCCACTTTACGGCTCAAATTATGGAATATGTCTGTACAGCATTGGGTATAAAACAAAAATGTCATGCAGCTAAGCACCTCCAGTCAGCAGGTCTAGTGGAGGTGTACAATAGCATCCTAAAAACTAAAATGGCCAAAATAGTAGCCGAGACAGGTGTCACTTGGGTTGATGCTCTGCCCTTAGCCCTACTGTCCACAAGAACAACGGCCCACACCAGAATAGGGCTATCCTCTCATGAAATTGTGTTCGGGAGGCCTGCCAATGTATGGGGTGTCTCGCGGACTAAGAAACTGTCTAACGTTGAATACCCTGTATTAACTGATTATCTGTACAGTCTGACTAATACCTTTCGTACTCTTTATCACCAGCTGCATGAGGCCATACCTGACAAAAGCAAGGGCCCAGGACATGTCATCCAACCTGGGGATTGGGTCTTGATGAAAAATTTTCAACGGACCAAGAGCCTGGAGCCCCGCTGGACACAGCCCCGTCAGGTGTTACTGGCCACCCGCACCGCAGTTAAAGTAGAAGGTCAGAAGAATTCGGTGCATTTGTCGCACTGCAGGCCCCGCCCCTATGATCAGTGGGTGAGGGAAGGACAAGGGGACTCAGAAACAGAAACAGTCCCGACGTTTGTCCCATTCACCGATGCCAGGCTGCATTCTACATCCACGGAAGCAGAGAGTGACAGCATACTGAAAGGAAGGGTGGAACCCTACCTCAACTCTGCTCAACACCAAGAACAATTGTTTCCTGACCATACTGGCCCTACTTCCAACTGATACAACTTGCACCCCCAAGGGAAGGCTTGCCCATGACTTCACCAAGTACCTATAGGCTGTGGTGCTGTGATCTTCCCCGGCTGAGAGTAGTGCTGGTGTGTCAGACTAAGGTACGCCATAGGGCCCTTGGCACCTGCACCCAGTGAAGCAACCACCAATCACAGACAGCCATTAGAGTTCCCTGGCTTAGCACAATGGCAGCCGTCCAAAACACCCGAATCCAGAAACAAGATGTCAGTCTCCGACATAGTAAATGCTTCATGGCCACAGTGGTGATGTTGTTTGTCTCCCTCATCCTGTCTATCCTTGGTTGGCTGTTGCTAATCTACCATCCTGTTACCTCACCAACTCCTACCCCAACTCCTGCAGAACACCAGTATTTCACGCTACCAGCCCACGAATTACCCCGCCGTGCAGAATTCTTCAACAACACCTTCATCCAAATGTTGCACATCACCAGCTGATCATGAACACTTCCAACTGCTGGGTTTGTGGACTGATGCCGCATTCCATGACACACCTGTCCCATTCTTTCCCTACCCCTTTTCCATCTCTGGGTCTTGTCTTGCATGGTGGATGCTGATACAGGAGGCCTACACTGTCAATGGTACTGCCAATTCTGCCCTTGGAACATTTCGGGATGACTTCTTGCAGAACAGGTCTGGCCAAGTTAATGCTCCTTTTTGCCCGACCAGCTCATCCACAACGCTACTATCACCAGATGAACTCAGTGAGATGGTAGTATTCAACTCAACTAATTGACAAACATTTTCCACATTCCGCACAAGAAAGATTCTGCCTGATAAACAAGACACTGTGAATGTCATAAATGTGAAAGGCCGTGTCTGCATTCATGGCCTAGGGACTAAGAAAGTTGTACGTGTGATATCACAAAAGCTTTAAACTCCACATCTCCTCCGAAGCTGGTGGCATCCCCCAACACCTATTTCATCTGTGGCACTGCCGCCTACACTTGGCTCCCCCGTAACTGGTCTGGTACCTGCTATCTGGCGTTCTGTCTTCCACCAATGGATTCTACCCATGGAGGTTATCACTTGTCAATGAAGGGTGCTCTGCGCCGCTCACGTAGGGGCGTCATATCAGCCGAGGATACAGCAGGCCAGGAAACCGAGGACGTCTTTAAAGGTTTCCTTCTTTTCTGGGGCCCCATGGCCAACAGTCGGGCTGTGCGAGGACTGACCAGGGTCCTTGAAGCCACCATCACAGTAACAGCTGGTGCCCTCTCCAACATCACTGCAGAGCTGCAGGCGGACCGCCTCATAATGCTCCAGAACAGAATGGTCCTAGATGTCATCCTTGCTGATCGTAGTGGTGTGTGTAAATTGATCGGCTCCAGCTGCTGCGTGTACATCCCAGACAACGCACCTACAGTGTATGATGCCATCTAATGTCTGCATCGCCTTTCTTCCGAAATTCATCTGGATGAAGGCAAATGGTCCTTCACAGGCTGGATCTGGGGCCTCCTTTCTTAGTGGGGGTGGCGGATCCTCATCTTCCTTGCCTTGGGAGTAACTGTCCTGGTCTCCTGCTGTTTGTCCTTTCAGTGTCTTCCAGTGCTCTGTACAATGTGTGTCCAGACCGTCAAGCCTCCACCCTCTAACATTCACAACACCAATATGATGATGATGCTCCAACAAGAAACCGATAACTTTATGAACATTGACATTTCTTAAAGTATTTGCCACTCAATGGCAAAAGGAGGGTCTGAGGAAAAGTGTTCTTCTGATCGGCATCATTTGTACCGAGACTCCATTGCTTTTTCATTGCCAACTTGTGTCAAACACTTCCACATGACCCACCTGGTCGTTTCTGCTGACGCCTGAGGAAAATCTAACTAACACGACAACAGCCATCTTGCAGCCTGCATTTCTGCCCAGGAACTGTCGCACACCCAACCTCCCCTGTTCTTGCAGTTCAACAGAAAGCCATGAGATACTCACACCCTGTGCAAATGATTTGTTTTCCCTCTCCTGCTTCCAGCCTGGTAAACATCCTTGACACCGTGATCAGGTTATCTGGACAGTGGTCTGACTGCTGGGTCTTAATCAGGGTGATTAAACAATGACCTGAAAGCCCTGGCTGTGATCAAGGTGAATAAACAATGACCCAAAAGACTGAGCCTGGAACAATAATAACGACCCCTCGGTTTTAACCCTCAATGATCTCCTTGACGTTACTGACTTGATCCAACTTTGCCATACTCCTACACATGGCAAAAGAGCAACGCTAGGTGCTATCATCACCAGCAAAGATTTAGCCTCCCTCTCGCACATTGTCCCCATCGATTGATCGGACCATCACCTCATCCTCTTCTCGATCAACAGATTCACTCCTCCCCCGCCACTAACATTAACATTAAGAAACTAACCAGAAACCTTCACCTTATTCCCCCTGGCGCACTAGAATCTTCACTTAAAGCCAAACTTCAACTTTCCCCTCCCTCACAAAATGCTAACGATATTACTGAACACTACAGTAAAACAATCACTGAAGTCCTTGACCTAATTGCACTAACCAAACTAAAACTGCAAAAAAACCATCCCTTCCAAATCCTAGTTTAATGCTGAACTTAACAATGAAAGACGTGCACTCAGAATGTCCGAGCGCTCTTGGAGACAACACTCCTCTCCCTCTAACCTCGTCCTCCTCAGATCCGCTAGGTACAACTACAAAAAACACATCCTTAATGAAAAGGCCTCCTTCTTCCGTGCTCAACTGGATCGAGCCAAGTATAGACCCAGGGAATTATTTAACATTATCAAAAAACAATCTGCTTCCACCACCACCAAGTTGACCGCCACCACAGAAAATTGCGAACTAATTGTGAATTTCTTCCCCGAAAAAATTACCAAGATTGACACATCCTATGCTTCAAATCTCCCCAGCAAGTTGTCTCACCCCTCCTTGTCCTACCACCCTTGACACCTTTATCACCTTTGCCTCCTCTTGATCCTTTCCCCCCCTCTGATCCAGCTCTTCGCCCGTTCACTGACACCCCCAAGATATTTTCCTTCCTAGCACACAGTCTAAAAACAATGCCTCCTGGCTTCATTTTAGCCCAGTTACTGAGCGAGAAGTTCTTGACATCATCTCCAAGCTCAAGCTCTCCTCTCATACCCTGGACTCTATCCCTTCCAATATCGTTCAAGACCTAAAGCGTATCATCACTCCTTATTGGACTACCATCATCAACACTTCCCTGACCACGGGTTGTGTCCTGTTTCCCTCCAGCTGGGCCAAATTTCACCCATCCCTAAAAATGCTGCAGCCGACCCTAACGACCTTAACAATCTTCACCCCATCTCTAATCTTCCTCTTTTCTCTAAAGCACTGGAAAATGCGTCCTGCTCCAACTGGACAAACACATTGACTCATTTTCCCTTCTTGATGTATTTCAGTCAGGTTTCCGAAAGGGTTGTAGCACTGAAACTGCAATGCTCAACATTGGCAATGACATCCATCACTCTTGATAAGGGGGAGGCTTCCCTTCTCATCCTTCTGGACCTTTCTGCTGCCTTCGATACTGTCAACCACTCTGCCCTACTCAATATCCTCAAAGATCGGTTTGGCCTCAATGGTCCCATTCTTAAATGGTTCACTTCCTTCTTCCAGCACAGATCCCAACAAATCAAAATCAGTAGTTGCCTCTCGAAACCTACTCCTGTCTCCCTGGGTGTACCCCAGGGGTCTATTCTCTCTCCCTCTCTTTTTAACCTCTTCATGGAGCCCCTCACCCTCATTCTAAAGAAAGCAGGTATCAACTACCACCTCTATGCTGATGACACACAACTTTACTGTAAAATTAAATCCCACTCTGACATTCTGCATCTCAATGACACCCTGACTAAGATCCAACAATGGTTCCATCACAAAAACCTGAAACTCAACCCTAAAAAACTGAAGTCATTCTCTTTGCCCCTAAAAATAACCAGCTCCCCATGCAACAATGGCTCTCTGACCTAAATGCTCTCAACTGCTCCTTTTCCATCTCTAACTCAGTCAAATCTCTCGGAATTAGCATTGACCAAAACATCAGCCTTTCCCCTCACATAAAAAGTGCTGCTAAAGGAGCACTCTTTTCACTTCTTCACCTCAAAAAAATAAAACCCTTCATCCCCGCTGATGACTTTAAATCTGTCGTACAATTATTAGTTCTCTCCAGACTCGACTACGGCAACACTTTGCTCTTAGTTACTCCTAAAGTTCATCTAGCCCCAATCAAGTCAGTCTTGAACCTTGCGGCCAGGCTTATCACGGACTCTAAGAGGCAGGATCCCATATCGCCCATCCTCAAGGATCTCCAATTGCTTCCCCTGGATGGCAGATCCATCTTCAAGAACGCCTGCATTATGCATAAGGCCTTTCACCCTCAAACCCCACTGTATCTCTCCCAAAAACTTCACAAAGCCGGCTGCTCCAGAGAATTGAGAAGCTCCAATGCCCTCAGGCTGGTCCCTCCCTTGGTTAAAAAGAATTCAACCCAAGCACGCTCTTTCTCCTGTAACTCTCCCAACATTTGGAACTCTCTCCCCAAAGATCTACATTGCAACTCCTCATACTTCTGATTCAAAAAAGATCTTAAACGACACCTTCTCCTTAAATATTGGGGTCCCTAATCCTGTTTACCTCCCAGGTGTCTCCTAACCTCCCCCTTATATTTCCTTTTTTTTCCCTCTGCTTCTGACCTGACCCTCCAACCCCGCTTTGCTTCCCACATCTTCCTCCTTACTCCTTTTCACTTCTTCCCACTTCATTCCCCTTCTTGTTCTCTTCTCTCCTTACTTCCTCCATATCCCCTCCTCGCCTCTATTCCTTCCCCCTTCTACTCTGACCTTTCCTACTTATTCCTTCATCCAATTGCCCTGACTGGTTCTTAATGTTACTGCCTATACCTTTGATTTATATCTATTGTCCCTTTACTTTTTGTTCTCATAACCTGCCTCTCTTTTATGTTAAAGCTGTTAATTAAATCCGTTTTTTATCTTTTTCCTGTAAAGCGCTCTGATACCTTTGGGTCCTGCCAGCGCTATATAAAACTGTTTAAATAAATAAATAAAATAAGCCGAGTGAGCAATGATTTGTGTACCAAGCCTTGACCAGGTCACCATCTACAAACGTCGTCTGGATCTGGTTATCAACTGCAAACACTGCCCTGATTGAACAATGAACTAACAGCCAAAAGACTGAGATGAAAAAGTATAAAAGGCTTGTAAGCTGCGGAGTAAAGTAGCAGCCTCCTCTATCTTGTTTCTGACGAGCTTGGAACTCTGTTCCATAGCCCGGGCTATTTGAATAAATCTGGGTTCCTCCTGCAGAAGAAGGCTCCTGTGTTTCCTTTTACTATGTATGAAGGGTATGGAAGGCTTGGGCGGTTCCCCCGCCGCCGAGACCCAGTAAGTGGGTTAATCCGGTTCTTCAGAGGGGGCTTTTTTCACTTCCACCTGGGCCGAAGTTAAGGGGCCTTCAGGCTTCCTTCTGTTTGAATATTCTGAACGGAGGCGTCCTGGAACCTCACACTTAAATGTAAATGCCAGGGAGCGAAACAAAGGCATACAGCTTGCTATCTCTTCACAGGTACTTATGGGAGGCATGCTTTTGCCTTTGTTCAGTTCCTGTATGTAAGTGCAGCCACTGTAAGACTGCCAGATGGGTTGGTCTGTCCCAGTATTTACACAAATAATTTAAATAGCACTATTTTATTTCTTGTATAGCACTACGTTGTGACGTCATGTGCTGTGATGGCACACTCCATGATGTCACTTGCATACTATCTAACTTGGTCAGACCCCCACATCTTTTTATAGGACTTGTGCCCTGGGCCTTTGGAAGAATGAGAGAATTATGCAGGCCGATGTAAGGGTACATCAGGCTATGAAGATGTTCCAATTTTTTCAGATGATATCACATTCGGGTGTCATCTTTAAATTGTTACAAAGGGAATTAAGGACAGAGAATGCGAAATGGAGCATACTAGCTCCTGATTGGGTCTCACCCCTATAGCCACATGCTCCCTAAATCACACAAGTTCGAGCCATGACACATTCCTGCACAGCATTCATTAATCTGTCAACTCATATCTGCACTCATCCATCGCTGGAAGTTGGAAGAAGTCAAAAAGAAAAAGCCGAATAATAAACGGTAGGGAAAACAAGCTTGTCCCTCTTCCATTTCGGCGGCACTCCCCACAGCTAGCGTCCTCCAGAGGAAGCATGCTGGACTCCTTGCAGCAGCGCATGAGTCTTGGCAAAGGTTATCCGCTTCCTCCGCCCTCACATCATCATCTCTGCGGTTTGGACTTCAATCAAACTCCACACAAAAAAAAAGATAAAGGATACATAAACTTGGACAGTCGCTTGCCGGCAGTTTATGGCTCGCTTATTTTTTTCTGCACCAGATGCTATCTGCTTCCCATTGTTCTGCCCACACTACATCCGGTTTGGATTTGATTTGGGGACATCGTCATGTGCTCGATATTATGTACTTGCTTTTAAAATCAAAAGCATACTTCTGTGTCTGACAGCACGCCATGGAGACACGGTAGTTCTCGAACATGTCCCTGCTGCAAATGATTTGTGCAAGTAACTCTGAGTGGAGTGCAGTAATGCAAACATTGCTTCTTAAACCAGATCACGTTTGTTCCCATCAAAGTCGTTTTTATTTCTTTTTTGTTTAATTCCCTTGTGCTATTGTTATTGACCATTCAACCCAACTTCCTTATTTCAACTGTTTGAGTTCGAGCCTTCCAGACAGTGCATGCTGTCTTCTTCTAGAAAACGTATTGTGGGCTACCAAGAACATGCAGGGTTTACAGCCCACCCATTACTTACCATTGGCTTTCAACTCACTCTCATTTGAGTAATCCTCCTGCTCACTTTTAGTAAACTTTTTTTTATTTTGGGGAAGCTCTGCATGAGATGGCATGTGTTTTCCAGCTCCATCCTTCTGTACCTCGTACGCTCCCCAAAATTCCCACTCTCCCCACACTCAGTTGATCTCTTCTTCACTTCTCCCTCCCCCCCAGGCACTCTGTGTTGTTCTCACCATTGTGTGCTTCTCACCCACTCCCCATGTTGCTGTCACCTTCGTGTGCTTCCCTCCTCCCCTCCTTCACACTCTGTTTTCTTCTCTCCCCATATGCTCAGTGTTCTTCTTTCCATGTGTCCTTTTCTAATGGCCCATGTTGCTCTCTCTCTCTCTTGTGCAGTGCTTTTCTTGTATTCACCCCCACCCACTCCCCCATTCGCTACTCTATTACCCCATGCCCGCAGTACTTTAAAAACAATTATTAATTTGAGTAAAACATGTTTATTTTTTTATTTACTGATTTAAGATTTTGGAGCGGTACATAAAAAATTGAAAGCAAATGGCTCCCATGTCATTCTACTGATGATTATGATATCAAGCATAAGCACACCAATGCAATGACCCGCCTATTTGTGTCATCACGCCTTTTTTTTTTTTTTTTTTTTTTTACAATGCTGCACAGTGTCAGGTAAATCTCCCAAAGGTGAGACTTATTGGCTTTACAAATGCTTGCTTCATGTTCCGTCATCATCCAATGATGTTGATTTCTGTAATGTTCTAGATCTCCTTTGTGAGATCAATTTCTAGGTTTGCCATTGTGTTTATTTTCTCATCCAAATACTGCTGTCTTTACTTTTGCTTAATTGTTAGTTTATCCTTTATTTTCCATAACTTTCATGTTTTTCTCTTGCCTTGTTTTTGTTTTCTTTGTGGTTGTCATTCATTCATTCTGTATGTGTTTTCTCCATTTCATTCTTGCTATTTGCTTGTTTTCTTTTTTTTTTCAATTTGCTTATTTTCGTCTCAATTTTTAAGTTTGATTTTTTTTAAACTTCTTTCCTATGTAATCCTTATGGAGCTATTATAAGACTAAGCGTCCTGCTAGCAACATGTGGAATTACTAACTTTGGGACTGATTGGGTGTGAAAGGTTTGAAATTGCCATGCTTCTTCTATGCTTTGTTTTTTAACCATATTCTTCGTATCACATTTGCTTTCAAGGGTGTGGCGCTGGGGGTTACCAAGTTTTCTGTTTACATATTAATGCAGGCCTCTGGTCAGACTAAGAAGTAATGTTATGTTATGTTAGGGGGGTATTTTTAGAGCGCACTGACACCGTGAGTTTCCTGGCGCTGATTGGGATATCAGTGAGATAGCAGATAGAGATTAGCCGGATTGGGGGAATAGCCAAGTTTTGAGAGATTTACGAAAAAGAATAAGAGAGTTAGCAGATTTAAGAGAAAGGGGAAAGGAATTCCAGAGTGTGGGGGCAAGATGTGAAAAACTCCGACCTCCCACCCTCGCAAGTTTGAAAGAAGGAGTGGCAAGGAGATGAAGATGGGAAGATCTGAGATTGCGAGTGGGGCGATATGGAGTGATGAGGGATTTCAGGAACCTAGGAGAGGGGCCGGTCAGGGATTTAAATACTATGCAGCCGATCTTGAAGGCTGCCCTGAGATTGACCGGGAGCCAGTGCAGTTTGGCAAGAAGAGGCTTGGCCGACTGCCATTTAGGAATCCTGAAGACCAGCCGTGCCGCTTGGTTCTGAGTGATCTGCAGCCTGTAGAGCAGGGTTTTTGGCAAACCGTGATATAGAGAGTTGGAAAAGTCCAAGCGGGAGAGGACCAGGGCCATGGTGACTTGAAGCAGAACTTCGGGGGACAGGAGATAAGCAACCTTCCTGATCCTGCGAAGCTGATGCATACAGGAGGAGACCACCGCCCCCACCTGGGCTTTGAGTGAGAGTTCGGAGTCAATGATAACTCCCAAACTCTTTACAGATGCCACAGGGGCGGGAGGGGGGCCAAACCCTGAGGGCCAGAAGTGAGGACCCCAATGGATGGAGCTCTTGCCTGGAAGAAGGAGCTCCGTCTTTCCAGGATTTCGTTTGAGCTGATTTTGACTCATCCAGAGGAGAATGTGGGACATGACAGCATGAAAGTTAGAAACAGCAGAGGGGGTAGAGAGAGGAAAGATGAGTTGTAGGTCGTCAGCGTAGTTAAAGACGGTGACGTCCCACTGCCTCAGAGAGAGAAGAAGGGGGCGGAGATAAAGATTGAAAAGAAGGGGGGACAGAGAGGAGCCTTGAGGGACACCGCAGGTGGAAGGTACTTTGGGTCCACGGAAGGGGCCCAAACTGACCGACTGAGACCTACCAGACAGGAAGGAGTGGACCCAGGCCAACGCCGGGCCCTGGAGGCCGGCTTGTTCAACACGGCGAAGGAGGATGTTATGGTCCACCGTGTCGAACGTGGCCGACAGATCTAGTAATACCAGGGCCTGGGGGGTGCCCCTGTCCGCGTTGCCTCTCAGAGTGTCGAGCACGGCCAAGATGACTGCCTCCGTGGAGTGGCCGGGCCTAAAGCCGGCCTGGTTACCCTCCAGGAAGTTCGAGCTTTCGACAAACTGTGAGAGGCTAGCAGTGACATGGGCTTCTAGAATTTTAGAAAAGTAAGGGAGAAGGGAGATGGGTCGGTAATTAGCTGGGACCGAAGAATCAGCCCCAGGCTTCTTCAAAAGGGGCACAAGGACGGCCTCCTTGAAAGAATCAGGTACTGTGCCCGAGGAAAGAGAAGAGTTTAGCAAAGGGAGGATACAGTCTGGGAGGGACAAGCAGATGTTACGTAACATCGAAGGGGGACAACAATCATCCGGGGAGCCAGACTTGACTCGGGTGGCAAGTTTTGCTAGAGTGGCGGAGTCAAGAATAGGAAAGTTTGAAAGAGAGGAAATATTGTGAGGAACGGGAGTGGTGTCAGCGTCAGGAAGAGGGGCAGAGATGGAATCCTTGATCATGGCGATTTTATCCACAAAGAAAGAACTAAGGGTGTTGCAGGATTCCTGAGTGGGGGCTTGAGTGGGAAGGGTCCTGGTGTCAGTGGTAAGTTCCCCCATAACTCTAAAAATCTCTTTAGATTTAATAGGTGCGGAGAGGATTCTGTCGGTGATGTGTGCAGATTTGGCCGCAATAATAGCTTTCTTATACTTCTTGCGCGCAGTCAAGTAGGTATCTCTGCTCGTGGCGCAATAATCTCTTCTCCACCTGCGCTCAAGTTGGCGGAGTTCAAGATGTTGCTGTTTCAGGCTAGAATTGTACCACTTGTGGGAGTGACTGTGCCGGGACCGAGGGAGTTTTGTTAAGGGGGCCAGGGCATCAGTGGCTGATAACAGCCAGTGGGAGATGTCATTGGCCAGCTTGCCAACGCTGAGGTCAGGCATGAGGGGGGGACGCGATTTTGAGAGGAGGTCGAGAAAGCCCTGGGTGTCTAAGGTCTTCCATTTTCGCGCCATGCCACCCTCTGAAGGGGGGACCTTGATATGGCCAATGATGGTGAGAGTGGTCTCGACCAAGAAATGGTCGGACCAGATGCAGGGGGTAATCACTGGGTGCGAGAGCTTGATCCCGAGGGTCCATATGTGGTCAAGAATGTGACCTCCGGTGTGTGTGGGGGCATCTATGTGTTGTTGCAGATTGAGGGATGATAAGGTCTCGAAAAGCTCAGTGGCCTGGGGGCCAGCATCCTCATGCTGGAACCAATAATTTAAGTCCCCAAAGATGGCCACACGGGTGGAGGAAGTAGTGAGGTTGGCCAGTTGTTCAGAAAAAGACGAGGGAAAGAGAGGCATGGAATAGGGAGGACGATATAGTACCACGAGCGAGATGGCACCCTCGTTCGTGCCCAGGTTGATCACAATATTATCGACTGCTGGGAGGGTGAGCGAGGAGGAGGAAATGAGTTGTAAGTTTTTCCTAATTACTGCTGCCACGCCCCCTCCATGACGACCGTCCGATCTATTGAGGTTCAGCATGTAATAATCAGAGGGCAGTGCCGCTAGAATATCTGGAAGAGAATCCTCCGATAACCATGTCTCCGAGAGTAATAGTATATCGGGGTTCTTGGCAGTCAGTAGGAGGAAGACATCGATTTGATGTCTAATGAGGGAGCGGGTGTTGAGATAGAGTACACAAATGTGTGACTCGGGGGTGACTGATATATCTGGCCCCAGGAGAGGGGGGGAGCTTCCCTCGATTCCCAGCGAGGTGATGCGAGCCCATATGGTGGGGTGAAGGGGGCAAATAGGGAACTGCAGTGCTTTAAGAGCCGTGGCGGTGTATGGTATGGGGGCGGCAGCGTCTCTGGCCCCTGCGCCCGTCTGGGCACGGACGGGCACAGACGGGCGGGACTTAGGCGCGACTTCGGCGCGATGACGGCGCGCCCGCTGCGCCCGTCCGCTGCGCTCCCTGAATGGGGGGACCATTTTATAGGGCCGAGGGCGGGAGGGGCCGAGCGCTGCACCGCTCGCCTACTCCCTCACCCAAGATGGCGACTCACCAGGTCACGACCCAGGCAGCACCTAACTCGGCTGCTGTGGGCAGGGCCGGGAGGCGGGGCAAGATGTCCGCTTGTGGGAGTGCAGCGCGACCGGACGGGTCCCAGCGCGCACTCAGGAAGTCAAGAGCGGTTTTTGTGCGAGGCGGCGCAAAATGCAATGGAGCGACTCCAGGGAGACCTGCACAACAAAAGGGGGTTGCATTTTAGAAGTCTATTTCTCTAGTCCCATATTTAAGATTTATTTTATGGGATGTTCTCAAATGCGGATGTAAACATGCAAAGATTAATAACAACATTTAATAGATCTGGATTGTGAACACATTTGAGTTTCCTCTACTTTGCTGCAAAATGACAGCTTGCATTTATTTTTCTATTCATTTGATTCTCCTGCCCATAAAATGCCAATTCCAAATGCGTTGAGTGTAGATAATAGGACTTTGTACAGTTTGTGTCTGCAAATTGGAGTGCTCATATAGGGTTGCCAGATCTATTCATATACGCGAACAGCATAGTGCACTGTACAAAATGCTGTGCGCACTGATTGCACTGTGCCGGATGCTTGTCCGCACTGTACAATCAGTGCAAACCGCAACTTGCATAGTGTAAGCGGTAGAAATCTACTCAAGTGGCAACTTTCTCAACGCGGACTGGTAGTTTCTCAGCGTGAGCGGTCGCAAGCATACGCGACCACTGGCAATGAGAAATCTGACCTCCCCTTGTTGAGAATCTCGCCGGGAGATTTATTTCCCATGCTCACGATCGGCAACTTGATGTTGCTGATCGCGAACGAGGAAAAAATCTTGCCGGGATGTCATTTTGCTCACTCATGGTCGCCAACTTGATGTTAAGGACCGCGAGCAAGCAAAAAATTACCGCTACGTGTGTTTGAACTGTGCTACGTGCAATTCGCGTAGTGCGAAGCAACACAAACTACACAAATTACTCGAGCGTAGCGTAGTACTTCGCCCAAGGTTAGTAACGGGCTGAGATATGTCCTGGTTCTTATGTGCATTGTGAAGAAATAACTCTTTTTGCATGTTCACCCCCACATTTTTGGAAAATGCTGCTGGTTTATCAACTCTGAGAGTGCATTAGGCATGCTAATCAGACCTCAGCACCA
Source organism: Lissotriton vulgaris (assembly GCF_964263255.1). NCBI lineage: Eukaryota > Metazoa > Chordata > Amphibia > Caudata > Salamandridae > Lissotriton > Lissotriton vulgaris. The sequence continues at coordinate 1,468,249,491 of NC_141695.1, forward strand.
GTCTTCTAACCCATTTGAGGAAAATTAAATTTTGGCCATGTTGTGTTCCCTAGCGCGTACCCCACCGACTCCATGTACCAGCTTAAAGTGCATGTAACTTCCCTCCTGTGCCAGCTATGAAGACGCAAATACATTTGCGTCCACCGTTAACTTGTCCTCTTTCAGATCCACCATGAATGGATTATGTAGTCCGTTCCTAAGTATGCTATGCCACCGTCTTTTTGTAGTACACTTTTCACATTTTCCTGCTCTAGCCAGAGTAGGCCCTGAATTCCTGCCATCTGAACCTCTTTTGTGGCTCCTGACTCTGCCCAGGCTACCTCTCTACTCGTGAACTCTGTCCTACATTCAGCGCGGCCCCTCGCGCTCAGCTCAAGCCTGCTTTCTGCCAAGACTGACTATAACCTTCGAGTTATCTGTTCCGCTCCCCGAGAATACATTCCTGCCTACTAGATCCTGTAAACATCCTCTCCAGCTGCAGAGCCAAAAAGAGCCGACCTGTCTTAATGCAAGTAATTCATAGCCTCTGTTGCCATGCTTCCATGGAAGGCCCCGTGCCCCCACGCTTCACATATAGACATTCAGGCGCTCATACACGCATCCATAGTTAGCATAGAATAGCCTCTACCCTAGAGACCTTTCCGCCCAGATAGTATAGTTCCTAAACATCAGATATCAGATATGATAGAAGTACAAGTTGATCTGACATGCCAGACTTCTGTCTCTTTCCGTCCGTGTAAATGTCAAGACCCCTGCACCCCGTCAATCACACGTCATGCAGCTGCGCGCGCATCCAAGCTTCCGATTTCTGCTGACATTGCAACATTCTGTTAGCACCACCCCTTGGTGCCACCCACTTGCGTCACCTATCAGTGACGTTTCTAGCACACACCTCTAGTTCACGCCTAGTTTACGCCTCTTGATGATGTATTGGTACCACGTGTATACTGTTATCTTGTCTTCTCTCAGCTGTTACGCCTCTTACATTGAACCTTATGATGTAAATCAAGTATATAAGCTATGTATTGTCAATAAACGAGAGCGCGCTCATCTATCCCTTCTGACACCCCTGTGGTGGTCAGAACATGATATCCTGATTCCTTTATGAGGAATAAAACCCTTAGAAACTCTAACACCACGGACTCTGTTTTCTTTCCTTCTGATTGAGTTATCATTGATTAAGTACTTACCTGCATAGAAATTAAGAGAGTAAATTAATTATTTACGTCATTTTGGCGCCCGAATAGGGACCCCTCCCCCACCTCACGCGCCGGAAGGTGCGTTGCAATCCGTGTCCCCTGCCATCAGTTAGACGGACTACACGTGTACTGGCAGGATTTCCTGCATCCCCCTCTGACCCACGGAGGTGACGAAGACTGCGATCAGTACCCAGACGAGGCGGTGAGGAGTGCGGAGGATCCCGACCAGAGCCCAGCCGAAAGAAGCAAGGTCCGAGGTGTGAAGAGGCCCACCAGTTTTCCGAAGTTTTCCGAAGTTTTCCGAAGTTCTCCGAAGTTTTCCAAAGTTCCGAGCCGAGTCCAGTCGAGTTTTCCGAGGCCTTCTGTTTCCGTGCTTCCCGGTGAGTACCATTGCTGGGTCGTATCTAGACGGGTTTGGGTACGCAAGTCCGGTCTGCACTGTTTTTAGGCAGTGTATCTGTACTGTTTAGCAGTATATCGAGTCTTCCGAATTTCTGCACTGTTACAGCAGTGTATCCGTACTGTTGAGCAGTACATTTAGTTAGCTATGTCTTTAATGTTTTTTTGTGATTAATGTTGTGGTATGAATGCGACTGTCTAAACGTGTATTATTGTATTTCTTGTATCAACTAGCAACTCGTATCAAGGAATAAAAGACTTAGCGTTCAAGTAATAAGTAAGCAGGATGCCGTTCCTCAGCAAGTTAAAACAGATCGGAACTAGGAAAGGGTTACTAGAGGAAGAAATTCCTATCCCCCCTAGGGACACTCCAGGCAATTTTATGTATCAAAAACACGGCATAGATGCCATATTATATCTAGATTTATGGGCCGATTACACCAAGCACCTAGACGAGAGACACAGATGGCCTGTTACCGGAACGTGGGATGCTGAGTGCATCATGAGGGTAGAAGAAGTATTATGGAAAAAGAAAGCTAGGCAATCCCAGAAGGACGCCATAGAATTTTGGCGTAAGGAATCACGTAAGCGTGCTGACAAAGCACTTCGTAGAGAAGACAGACTTAAAGAATCAGATAAAGAACGAGAAAACGAATTAGTTACTGAAGGGATCCGAGTAAAAACAGAACAAATAGACCGTGCCCGAAATAATCTTGTAAACGGTATGTATCTCGTAGCAGATGGCCCATCCGAAACGGAATCAGAGATACCGAAAAACTTACCGACACCATTAGTTCCAACTAAAGTAATGCATAAAACTACTAAAGATATATTCCTGAATTCGTATCTAGAGGATGTAGCACCAGCTTACACCAATCTGCCTGTTCGTGCCCTGCCTACTGACAGGGATGGGGGTGGCACTGCGCCCCCAGATAATGTTCCACCGGTACCGCGGCAGACCTCCCCTGTTCCGCCACCTCCGCCACTTCCTCCACTCAAGACGGATCTACCGAAACCAGTATTACCCGATCTTACTAAAAGACAGATTCAAGTCCAGATACAGACTCCGCGGAGAGATAATGCCCAAGCATCCGCCTCAGGAGGTGCGACAGCGGGTCTACAGACCCCGCCACCGACACACAGATTGCATTTAAAGGACACACAGAATCCTTTCCAGTCTCCCCACTTAGCCCGGCTTGACGCATTCAAAGATAGGATGTCATTTTGCAGATATGATCCAGTACCCGGAAAGGACGATCTAATGGTATTAGCATCACTGCGCTTAAGATCTGCCACCGATAACTTGCTATGTTGTGTAGGAATGCAGGAAGCTCTCGACAGACTATACAAATTCATACAGACAGGGAAAGACCCCGACAGTGTTAAAGCTGCCATGTATAAACAGAAAGTTGACATTCAAAAACAGATATTACGATTCTTCATTAATTGTGTGATAAGAGAACGAGACAGGCCCGGGACAGATCAAAGCGAGTTAGACGCATTAAACAAGTGGGGCCAAAATATAGCAGACGCGAAACATGACAAGGGGACTTGCATAGCCACTATGTCCCAGAAAATTAGAAAGGCAGTATTAACTGCACATCAGGAAGGAAATGATGAAAATTCCTCCGAGGAGGAAGATGAAGATGAAACATCAGGAAAATCTACAGACATTATAGCATATGTAGGTAGGGGAAACTACCTTAGGAAAGGTGTCCGTCCAGAAAGCAAGAGAGTCTTCCTCTCTGCTTTAACAAATCCGAATTCTTCTGAACATCAGTTCCAGGAAACTGATAAAAGGCTTCGAGACCGAGTGGGGTACCATGTACTGAACTCTATGGACGAACAGGAACTAGCCCGGTCAGCCGTGTTGTGGGCCGAAAACCCAGACATATATAATGATGACACGTTAGTGCAGACATTCTTGAACCTTTCCCCGGAAGAGCAGAAAATAGCAGGTGTATACATGATTCAGCACCTCCTCATCAAGTTCAGAAACCATCATTCTGATCCAGGTCCTTTACACGAAACATTAGAAGCACTAATCATGGATAGATGGAGAGGTTTTAGTACCAAATTAATACAAATAATTCTAGAACAACGACGTAAGTATAACACCTTCCTGAGCTCTGAATATGTTCCCGCTCCGCCTCCAGAAAGAAAAATGTACCACATGCAATGCGGTGGTGGCATTGAAAGTCAGAATCCCTTACGAGAAGTACATCCAGTTATGGGTGAGGATCATACTCTGAAACGTGTGTATGTTCACACACCACTGACTAAGTTAGAACTGTTAGAAATGAAGAAATTAGTTCCGTGCCATGATAAAGACCCTGCGGGTTTTCACAGAGAGCTTAAAGACATGTTACTGATGGGAGATTACACGTATGATGATATTATGAAAATGCTAAAGGTACTGTTGCCCACGGGCATTTACGAGAAATTAAAGGAGAAGGATTGGGAAGTGGGAGAGTCAAAGATAGCATGGGCGGAGATAGAAGACGAAGAAAAGAAACGAGTCCCAGGGTTAGGCCTTGGGGATCTGACTAAAGCATTACCAGGTTTAATAGTACAGGTTCTGCCAAGATTATTGACAACTCGAAAGGAAGATTGGGACGCAATCTCGTCCTGTAAACAGAAACAAGATGAAGATACTAGTGACTTTTATTCAAGATTCGAGAAATGTTTCATTATCAATAGTGGCCTAAAAACTAGTAGCGAGTCATATCCACATCTTTTTGTAACAAAATTAGTAGAGAACGCCCTACCACTAGTTAAAAATAGAGTGTACAAGGTTGAAAGTACTTGGCAGGCAAATACGCCATCACAGATGTTACAAATGTTACAATATCACCAGAATAGAATTAGGGAAGAACAAGATCAGGAACAGAAACGTATGAAAGACACGAAAATGAAAATGTTAGTAGCTCAGACAATTCCAGCCGAGGGTCATAGAAAAGGTGGGGCCCAGACCAATCATTCTGCCGCTCCCGTTAAAGGGACATGTAATTATTGCAAGCAGCCAGGTCACTACGTCCATGAATGTCCAGTCCTGAAACATAACATCGAGACAGGTAAAACTAAAGAAAGACCGCGTCCGCCTAGACATGAACAGGGTCATCAACAGACCTCACAGAACGAACAGCCAATGCAGAATACACAGCCTATGCATGATCAGTCCCATACAGTACAGACAGTAGCAGTACCGCAGCCACAGCATGCTCAGACACAGCCCGCTGCCGCAACACGACAAGTATCACAACAGATGTACCAGTATGCCCAGTCAGCATATCCAGATTATCAGCGTTATACATGAAACAGCCTAGGGAGGGAAAGTGATTTGCCTCTTATTGAAATTCCTGTAGATCAAGAAGGTCCTTATGTACATAGTCACGTATTAGGAAAAGACAGAAAGTTTTTAATTGACACAGGGGCAAGTCGCACTACTATAAGTCATAATGAAGTCCCAGGGGCACCCCTCTCAGGCTCACAGAATGTTTCCCTTGGTTTTTCAGGACAGCCTATTGTAAATGAAGTATCGGAACCAGTACCACTAGCTGTGGGTCCATTATCTCGAGTTACAGATTTGTTACTTACGAAATCATGCCCCGAAAATCTGTTAGGAATTAAAACACTGAAGGCTCTAGGAGCTATAATTTGCTGTTCCCCGGAGGGAGTCAGACTCTTTCTACGGGATTTCAAGGGTCATTATGTTCTACGTGACTTTGATGTCAGACTGAAAAATGTACCAGATCACTTATGGGCAAAAGGCCCAGCTGATGTAGGTTGTATGCATATCACACCATACCGTGTTACACTCAAGACAGGAGTTGTTCTACCCAGAATCAGACAATACAAGTTACCATCCGATGCTGTAGTGGCTTTACTGAAAATTATTGAAGAGCTTATCGCCCAGGGAGTGGTCGTAGAGACCGACTCCAATATCTGTAATTCACCCATCATTCCAATTCTTAAACGTACAGACCGCAATGCACCGCCAGTATATCGGCTGGTGATTGATCTTCGAGAACTGAACAAATGCATTGTACCACAGTATCCTGTGGTCCCCGATATCTCCTCCCTGTTAACTGCCATTGATTCAGAAGCAACGTTCTTTACTGTAATCGATCTCAAGAACGCCTTCTTCAGTGTACCCATTGACCCGGAGAGCCAATATCTCTTCGGATTCAGTTTAAATGGACGAAGTTTCAAATTTTCCCGCGCACCTCAAGGATTTACAGAAAGCCCCAGCATCTATAGTCAAGCACTGAAAAGACAACTAGATTGTATCCAAATGCCAGTTAATACCGCTTTACTACAGTACGTCGATGATCTACTGATCACCGCACGAAGTGAGCCCGAATGTGAACAAGCATCTCTGATAGTTTTGCATTTTCTGGCCGACAAGGGACACAAGGTGTCTCCTTCGAAGCTACAATTCTGTGTTCAGCAAGTTGTGTACTTGGGTCACTTGCTGTCCAAAGTGGGGAGACAGCTCACTCCCGATCGCATTCAGTTAATTGTAAACATGCCACGACCCCAGACACAAAAGGAAGTGCGGGCCTTCATAGGCCTCACCTCGTACTGCAGACAATGGATTCCTCAATATGCATTTCTAGCTAAACCACTCATCCAGTTAACAACACAGGAGGCAGCAACTTCGACTGTCCTCCCTTGGACTCAGGAACACACACAAGCCTTTGAGGAATTAAAGAAAGCTTTATGCCAAGCACCAGTTTTAGCGACACCATGTTACAGCAAACCGTTTACACTTTTTGTTACAGAACGTGACGGTACAGCATTGTCTGTCCTCACTCAAGATCAAGCAGGTTCACATAAGCCTTGCGCTTATTTTTCAAGCACATTGGATTCAGTAGCACAGGCACTCCCTGCATGCTTAAAGTCAGTAGCAGCAACAGCGTTAGCAATCAGACAAAGCGACTCAATTGTTTTAGGTCATCAGTTAACAGTACAAGTTCCACATTCTGTAGAGGTTCTGTTAAACAGAACCCAGACTCAACACTTGACTATAGCACGACTGACAGGTTACGAATTGACATTATTCCAGCCACACATAGAAATCAGACGCTGCAGTATCTTGAATCCAGCAACATTGTTACCTACAGTTATGACAGATCCAGCTCCACATGATTGTATAGAGATTATTAATGCAGTAACAAAGCCCAGACGAGATTTAACAGATGTTCCATTGACAAATCCAGACCTGACACTTTATGTGGATGGTTCATGCATGAGAACAAGTACAGGAGAGTTAGTGGCCGCGTATGCCGTGACCACTGAAACTGAAGTTAAAGAAACACATCGTATTGATACATTGTCTGCTCAAGCAGCAGAGCTCATCGCTCTGACCCAAGCCTGTATTCTAGCGAAGAACAGAAATGTTAACATATACACAGATTCCCGTTATGCGTTCGGAGTCGTACACGACTTTGGTATGCTCTGGCAGGAACGAGGTTTTCTGACCTCTCATGGTACAAAGATACAGCATGGTCCTCTCATTCAAGCACTGTTAGAAGCCATACATCTGCCTTCAGCCATATCAGTCATGAAGTGTAAAGCACATACTAAAGCCACAGATTCTGTTTCCCAGGGTAACGACCTGGCAGATCAAACTGCAAAACATACAGCACTGACCGACACTCAGACAACTGACACCACAAAAACAACAGATCCGACAATCTGTATGACAGTCAGAGATCCCACACTAGATGTTATTGACATTCAGACACATGCTACTGCAGACGAAATAAAGAAATGGATCGAACTAGGAGGGATCCAGACAGATCAAGGTTGGATGACGAAGGGAAAATCTACATGGTTTCTCCCTGACTCTATGGTTCAAGTCATGATAAATACAGCACATAGTCCTGCCCACCTAGGAGAGAAAGCAATGCTAGACAGTTTGCAAAATCTCTGGAACAATAAACACTTACGAGCAGCAGCAAAACAGAAAGTGCGTACTTGCATGATCTGTTGTCAGTTCAATCCAGGTAAAAGCGTCCCTGTAGAGCAAGGTGGATTTCATCCTCCCGATCACCCTTTTGAAGTCCTCCAGATGGATTATATCCAGATGGACCGTTGTCGAGGATTTAAATATGTTCTCGTAGTTGTCTGTGCTCTGTCCCGCTGGACCGAAGCATACCCAGTTCCAGCTTACACTGCTCCGACCACTGCCAAACAGTTGGTTCGTGAATTTTTCCCACGATACGGCATGCCTCGTGTCGTGTACTCAGATAACGGTCAGCCATTCTCATCCGAATTAATGAAACAAGTTTCCTTGTTATTGGGATACCAGTGGAAGTTCCATTGTGTCCGACACCCAGAAGCCGCAGGCCTTGTTGAGAGGCATAATCAGACATTAAAGATCCGCCTTGCCAAAATATGTCAGGACAAAGGGGTCGACTGGATAGTCGCTCTGCCAGTGGCACTATTCTATATGAGAATGGTCGCCCATTCGAGATCAGGGCTATCCCCGTACGAGGTGGTCTTTGGAAGACCACCGAATATGTGGGGGACGCCCATTCCTAAAAAGATAACCGATGTTGATTCTAATATGTTGACAGATTACCTTGCCTCCTTGATGTCTGCACTCCAATCATGTCGTTCACAGGTTGCCGCAGCCTTCCCTGACAACACCGATGTGAAGGAGCATGACGTCCGCCCCGGAGATGTTGTGCTAGTCCGAAACTTCGACAGGAAAAGTCCGTTGGAGCCCCGCTGGAAGTCTCCGAAGACCGTTCTACTTACGACAAGGACCGCAGTCAAATTGGAAGGCAGAAAGGGGTGGGTCCACCTAAGCCATATCAAAACATTCCCAGGACTGAAACCGGAACAAGACACACCCACCCCCACCAGAGACTGTGATTCCAAAGACTTTACCGAAGTTAAAAGAGAAAAGACTCCTCAAGAACAATACCGTATGAAGTTACGATCTAGCAAGTCAGACAGTTTAATTGTTTAAGTCCTCCCCTAGGTGAATCGGTTAAATAGTTTCTGACATGTATCCCCTAGATCGAGTTAGAGAGAGAGAAGAAAAGAAAAGAACATATTGCAAATCACTTCGTAGTCACTGCATAGTGACACTAATAATTATGTTTATTCTAAGTATATTAATAATTGTCGCTAGCATCTTGTTACCTGTATACTATCCTATTTTCAAGCGTGAACAATCTGCTTACAATGTCTCTGCTGAACACACTTTTAGTGAGTTACCTCCTCATGAGCTTTCCTACAGACTTGCGCTGCGCAACAATACATTCATTAGTATGTTACATCATTCTCATCAAACTAACAATGCTACAAATTGCTGGATATGTGGCCGACTCCCTCCCTACCAGAATTATAAGGGAGCCCTGCCTCTCTTTCCTTACCCGTTCTCTCACAATGGCTCCTGCGGAGCATGGTTCAAAATAATTAATTCTTTAGATCCTGACATTGCTGTTTTCGATGGGGGTTGGGTTTGGGGAAACCTGAACTTGGTCCTACTAGACGTCCGTTACCCAGATAAGGAGGGACTTCCCACTAGAATAGGAACTGATCTAGAAAATGAAGTGTATGGATTAGGTAATTACACAATTAGCCTTATGATTCTTACTGTCGAATCCGAAGACACGCCAGTTCTACCTATTATGTCAGTACTGCCAGTCACTGGTGAATTATGTATCAAGAAGAAAGGTTCCGTACACTTAGGTCATAGTAAATGCACTACTGTGGTCGAATTCAGTGATCATGGAAAATCGTCTTTCAAAACTGTCAGTCATTCTTACTTTGTTTGTGGTCATACCGCATACATACGTCTACCTCCAGATTGGGATGGTACCTGTTACATTGCATTCCTTCTGCCACCTGTTTTTCTAGCCCCTTCTGATTACCATAGAAATAGCAATCTAGTAAAGAATAGACCCAGAAGAGATGCCCCCCTTGTCGACTACACAGAAACGGCATGGGAACAGTACACTGATTTTAATAAAGGATTCTTTTTTTTCTTAGGCCCTGTCCAGAATAGTAAATTAATACGCAGATTAACTAGAACACTTGAAGCAGTAGTAAATGAAACTGCCTCCGCCTTAGGTAACTTAACAGAAGAGCAGTCCGCTATGCGGGTTGTTGTCCTTCAGAATCGTCTTGTAATTGACGTCATCTTGGCAGATAGAGGTGGAGCCTGTAAGGTCATCGGGTCAAGCTGCTGTGTTTTCATTCCACAAAATGCACCATCTGTATATCAAGCTATCACCCGTCTTCATAAAATTGCAAATCAGATACATCAGACTCCAGGCACCTGGACTTGGTCCGGTTGGTTCTGGACAACGTTAACAGCTTGGGGATGGAAGATCCTATCCTTCCTAGGCATTGGCCTAGTCCTAGTATTCAGTTGCTGCCTGTGCCTGCAGTGTGGGCCAGCGATTTGTGGACTGTGTGCCACCTCTTGTATTGAACATTCCAGTTTTCACTCAAAACGTAACCAAAAGAAAGAAGAACAAATGATGTTACAAGAACAGACTGATCGATTCATGAGGATCGATATTTCATGAAGGGTCCGTAGGGAACAAGGAGGGAATGAGGAAAATTAAATTTTGGCCATGTTGTGTTCCCTAGCGCGTACCCCACCGACTCCATGTACCAGCTTAAAGTGCATGTAACTTCCCTCCTGTGCCAGCTATGAAGACGCAAATACATTTGCGTCCACCGTTAACTTGTCCTCTTTCAGATCCACCATGAATGGATTATGTAGTCCGTTCCTAAGTATGCTATGCCACCGTCTTTTTGTAGTACACTTTTCACATTTTCCTGCTCTAGCCAGAGTAGGCCCTGAATTCCTGCCATCTGAACCTCTTTTGTGGCTCCTGACTCTGCCCAGGCTACCTCTCTACTCGTGAACTCTGTCCTACATTCAGCGCGGCCCCTCGCGCTCAGCTCAAGCCTGCTTTCTGCCAAGACTGACTATAACCTTCGAGTTATCTGTTCCGCTCCCCGAGAATACATTCCTGCCTACTAGATCCTGTAAACATCCTCTCCAGCTGCAGAGCCAAAAAGAGCCGACCTGTCTTAATGCAAGTAATTCATAGCCTCTGTTGCCATGCTTCCATGGAAGGCCCCGTGCCCCCACGCTTCACATATAGACATTCAGGCGCTCATACACGCATCCATAGTTAGCATAGAATAGCCTCTACCCTAGAGACCTTTCCGCCCAGATAGTATAGTTCCTAAACATCAGATATCAGATATGATAGAAGTACAAGTTGATCTGACATGCCAGACTTCTGTCTCTTTCCGTCCGTGTAAATGTCAAGACCCCTGCACCCCGTCAATCACACGTCATGCAGCTGCGCGCGCATCCAAGCTTCCGATTTCTGCTGACATTGCAACATTCTGTTAGCACCACCCCTTGGTGCCACCCACTTGCGTCACCTATCAGTGACGTTTCTAGCACACACCTCTAGTTCACGCCTAGTTTACGCCTCTTGATGATGTATTGGTACCACGTGTATACTGTTATCTTGTCTTCTCTCAGCTGTTACGCCTCTTACATTGAACCTTATGATGTAAATCAAGTATATAAGCTATGTATTGTCAATAAACGAGAGCGCGCTCATCTATCCCTTCTGACACCCCTGTGGTGGTCAGAACATGATATCCTGATTCCTTTATGAGGAATAAAACCCTTAGAAACTCTAACACCACGGACTCTGTTTTCTTTCCTTCTGATTGAGTTATCATTGATTAAGTACTTACCTGCATAGAAATTAAGAGAGTAAATTAATTATTTACGTCACATTTCAAAGTATATGTTGAATTGACTACCCCCAAATGGCAAGGACTGGCTTACTTATAAATCCCTAGTATATGGTACCCAGGTTACCTGGGGCATTTAAGGCAGAGTGTCCATCCAGGGCTGCAGCACGGATAGTGCCGCCATGTGTATGACAAAGTGCAAAATGGCTCCCTACTTGCAGACTGGAAGAGTAGTGGTAACAATGCTAACTTGACCTTGCCATTTGCCCTAATGACAAAGCCCCCATTTCCCTTAACAATATATGTAAGACTCCCCTAAGGAAGGCTAATAGTACCCCAAGGCAGGTAGCAGTCTACCAATAAGTAGGGCATGTATGTATAACATTTCCTAACAGCAACACTTCTAAATTGACATTTTGCTTTAGGCTAACACAGGGTTACCGGATAACACCTCAGTCTGGCGGACTTCTGAGTGGGACTACCTAGCTGGGTACTGAACCCAACCTGATGCCCAGGTCGAATTTAATGCCACTATTAAAGAAATGCAACTTTTAGAAAGTTGCCACTCTGTGACTCAGTTGTCCAGTAGCCTCACACGACTATGATGGAACAATGAATGCAACTTCCATGCATGCTTTTATTTCACCGTCAGTACAACATATGTGTCATTACCACACATGCATTTACATCGATGGCTTTACCAATCATACCTTTACCATGAACATGTTGCTGTAAAGGCATGGTTAGTAAAGACATATGCATGGTTAAAATTAACACAAGCACACACAATCACTCACAGATGAACACACACTACCACGCTGCCGTTACTTACCATTGTTGGGCTTCGACATCACTCACTTCTTCTCTTCTTATTAGTCATTGTTTCCCAATGCCTCCAATTTCACTTTCTCTTGACCTGTTGTCCTGATGCTGCTTGCTGTTTCTTACACTCCTCTCCTTCCATATGTGGTCTTGCTTCCTCCTTCCACTATAAGCCACGTAGCTTTCCACAAGGGATAGTGAAGCAGAAGCTGGCTATAACATCACTCACTTCTTCTCTTCTCATTGGTCATCGATTCCCTATGACTTCAATATCACTTTCTCTTGGCCTGTTGTTCCAATGCTGCTTGCTGTTTCTTGCACTCCTCTCCTTCCATACATGGTCTTCCTTCCTCCCTCCACCCTATGCTGGATGGCTTTCCACAACGGATGGTGCAGCAGAAGCTGGTTTCTACGTTCTTTCAGGTAAAGTGCCGAATTAGATGCTACTGCTTGTGGGAGTTTAGTGAAGCGTTCTTATTGCGAGATTCTAGACAACCACAAAGGGAAAACATGCATGGGAAACAGAAGGCAAACTAGGGTCGGGAAACAGCCATTACAAAGCGATCATGACTATTACCACGAATCCTTTACAACATGTGGTAAAGGATTTGTGGTAATGGACTTGCGTGTTAAACCCAGCTGCAGCTGGCCTTCCACAGTCTCAAAGACAACCTCAAGGGACCCTTACTGTTATGGCCATAGTCACCCTCATGACCTGTGGACCGAGGAATCACTAAAAAGATACCCCCTTGAGATGCATGTCATGATAGCATTTCTATAGTTTCGTTTTGCCATTTCAAGTAACACTTCAGCATCTGGGCGCCCTTTGCACCTCACTCTCACAGGGAAGTCGGTATAGTAAATAACATTTTTATATATCATTTCATAGCACAGTTCTAATCATTCTAAGAGCTGTAATTAAGAGGCACCATGTATACCCAACTGGTGATACGGGCCGCGTAGGCAAAGCCGGACCAGATAGGAGTCCGCAGGGAACTAGCGGCTGGAACACCGGAGGCACCGCGGGGAAAAATCCATGAGAAAAGATGTGCAATTGGGCACGTCTTTTGATAACTACGATAACTAGACCAGCCCAATAGAGGAAGGAAGGTGGGGAGGCCACGGAGGTCAAAAGAGGGCACGGGCTCCATTTGACCACAACTGACCATCACCTCATTGCCTTGAAAGAGAATTGATGTCGCCACCATCAGGGATGCCAGTGCAAGAAAGAGATGTTCACCCGAGAGACTACTGACGAGATCTGGGAACACCCTGATCTGTGAGACGCTCAACTGATTTCCAAAAGTTTCAAAATGATAAACACTTTGTACCCAAATCATGAATTGTTAACCAACTGGTTCTGACATAATTTACACAAATGCTCCTTCCAGGTAATCCAACAGGATTTTTATATGCAGAATTGTACATGTGCAAATTAATTTCAAACGTTCAAAACAAATTGATGGATTCACAAAACAGAAATGTTTGCATTCTATCATACTGTTTGAATATAAAAACAAAAACCCAATGCATTTCGGGTCTAAAGGTGACATTTGTGTAAATTATGTCAGAACCAGTTGGGTAACAATTCATCATTTGGGTACAAAGTGTTTATCATTTTGAAACTTTAGGGACTCAGTTGAGCGTCTCACAGATCAGGGTGTTCCCAGATCTCGTCAGTGCATACACATAAGGGGCTTGGGCAGTCCCCTAGTGAGGCAGCTCACTCACCCAGATAAAAGTAACAGATTGATACAATAGGGTTGGTGTGCAGTTCTACATAGAGCACCCCAGAGAGTAGACATAACGGGCAGAAATACTGGTGTGCTATGCAGCAAGATATGGTCACTCACACTCGGCATCTTACAGAAGAAGTAGGGGTGCTGGCTGGGTGACACAAATAAAGAATCAGGAACAGGCATGTAGTGGGATCAATTGCCCCCCACTGTGCAAGTGGCACTGCGATATGGAGAGCTGCCGGACGCTATGGTCATTCACCTAGGGGGAAACGACCTGGCAAACCTTTGGAGGAGAGAGCCGCTAGCGGCAGGGACAGCGGGCTAGCGGCCCTGGCAAGGCTGATCCATCCAGCAGATGTCATAGGGTCGGTGTTTTTAGGGGTGGGCGGAATTTGCGTAGTTGCACTCCGCAAAGCTCTGCAAAGCTCCGCAAAATGGTACAAAAATCTCCGCGAGCATGCAAAAGTTGCTTGTTCCGCGTGTTCGCTGTGCTTTTTTTCTGTTCGCGAGCGCTGTTTGCATGCTTGGGGAGAAATATCTTGCGAACACGCATTTTGAAAGCGCAAACAAGCAAAAAATTCAGCGAAGCTGCACATCGCTGTATTTTTGGCAATTCCGCGTCTTCCGCGGAAAGCAAAATTACCTAAATTCCACAAATTACGTGAGCGGAACGGAATTTACCACCTTGGCCTAGTTAATAGCTCGCTAGGATGACTCAACCATGGGGCAGTGGGCAGGTCAAGTTGTAAGCTAAATATCACCATGGCAAATATATGTAGGGCCAACGGCTGGGGGTTTGTGCTTCATGGGCTGATCAACCTCAGGGCACCAGGTGATCATTCAGAGGATGTGGTACATTTAACCGGGGTAGGCATGGACATGTTCTTACTCAACATAGTTGGGGTCCTAGAACAAACTGAGTTGCTCCTGAATGGGCAGATGGGGGAGCTTCTACCGAATGGTAAACCGCTGGCAGCGTGGCAGATACCGCACTGAAACAGGCCCAGAGGAAAGAGTAACCTGGGTAGAAGAGCTGCTCAAATAGTGTCCTTGAGATGGCTTATGGCAGGGACACAGGGGAGCAGGAGATAGCACACAATGACAGCCAGAATAGAAGAGCTACTCAGACAGGGTCCTTGGGATGCCACACAGCAGGGACATGGGGACCAGGAAAGTGGTCAGCAGAGTCCAGGGAAGCGGAATAGCACTTGCAGCCCGAGCCGGGTCTGATGGCCGCCCACAAGGTCAGTAGCAAGGTAAGCCTAGAAACCTGCAGAACCAGAGACACCTGCAAAATAGAGGTTAAACCATGGGGACAATGTTTTGACTGATAAGTGAGAGATATAACAAACAAACATGGGTCTCGAATGACCAACCAGTAAGTTGCAAAATGTATGATCCATGTTTTGAAATAAACTGCGGCCTTTATGTACCATAAACAGTTGTCCCCTGTATGATTTGAGGGGGTGGGGTGATGCATGGTATGGCCAGGGATTAAGGGGTGAATTAGCACGCCTGGGAGGGGTTCTGGCCTCAGAAGGATGGAAGGGCTGAATTTGCCTCACTAGGATTGTAACTAGTGACCATTGGCTTTGCGTACAAGTCAGTGCCAAGCATTCCGTTTGCTGATTCATCATGCCAGCTGGTGTCACAGTGATCTGTCAGTGAAGTGAAGCTCTATATTTTCAGTGTACTATTTAGTGATCCGTTTTTATGTGCATTTGTAAAGTGCAACACTCCCAGTGGTGTGACCAAGTACTGACTGGACAGGAGGCCCAATTACGAGTGGAACGGAAAAAGTTTGATATTAAGCTCCACAAAATTACAGATGTACCGCCCATTGGTACTCATGGGTTGGGGTGGGGAGGAAGAAATAATTCCTGATAAGGTGTTTTGGGGAAATTTATTGTAAAATTGTTTCCACATTAATTCCAGTTTGTTTTCACTATTTCTGCCTGGTGTTTAAACTCCTGGTGTTCCTTGTGGATCCTGTGATTCGCTATGTTGTTTGTGGGAACTTCTGGTTCTCCTAATTAGAGGACACAAGCCTTGTTGAGCAAAGCAGTATTCAGATACCTCTTAAAGAACAGTCAGAGCAAGCACCTCTCCCCAAAGCGTATGACCTCCAGGTTTGTGCCATTTAAACCTTTCTTTTTTTCTGACAGAAAGGTTACCAGATGACCCGCAGATTGCTTCCAAGGATACATAAAACCATTGCTGAGCGTTAAGTTCTCAATTAAATGCATCCTGGTAGTTGTAGTCTTGATTCCCCTGGCTCTATCAAATTGAACAAAACTAACAGGTTTTACAGTGGTTTGTGTACAGGGAAGTGCACTACTAGAACATTGCAGGCCTTATTTATGAAAACTGTTGCATCACTGCGTGAAAACAGCGATGCAACAGTTTTCACGGCGCCCTACTTGCAACATAATTGATGCGCCATATTTATTGTATGATGCATCATGTCGCAAGGAATGACAAATATGACGTATCAGTCGGCGCAAAACTGACGCATTGCTGGAATTGTGTCGGAAGCGTGATGCAAATCCAGAAATGCAGGGGGAGGAGCACTGCATCAGTCTTACGCCTGCTATGAGACTGGCGTAATATATTGATGCAATGGCGTCCTACAAGTGGCACACTGAAATCTCACAGATTTCAATGTGCCACTTCTACAAGCCTTTTTGCGGGGGAACATCCTCCCTGCATACATTCTACCTGGTGCAGGTATAGTGTTAGCGCAGGGGTTTACAAAGTGGCACATCTGCTTAGATGCGTCACTTTGTAACTAGGGCGCAACATGGAGCTTTTTTTTACGCCACCAGTGTGTCACAATAAGTGATGCAACGGCGACGCAAAAGTGTCACAAGGCCTCATAAATAAGCCCCTGTATTCTTAGTGATAGCGGCTGACTTGATCCAAGGAAGTTGATAGGCAATAAGCACTGTGGCACTAAATGTGGTCTTCACTATATATTCCACGTAGGCCTTGAGCATGAATCGCATGATGGTGCAATGGTCATTGACTGGTTATCTACTTCTTTATGTAACTCTCAGATTGTTCTAACTCAGCTATGAGTAATTCATTCAGTTCTCTTTTTTTGTTTGGTACTTATAATTGTGTTTTCCCCGTTGCAAATGCAATGTAAAGTGCATTGGAATAGAATGCTGTGACATAGAGTAGAGTGGCGCAGAATGCAGTGGAGTAGAGTAGAGTGGTGCAGAGCAGATTGCAGTGGCATAGAATAGATTGTTTCAGAGTAGAGTGAAGGGGTGTAGAGTGGAGTGGTTCAGGATAAAGTAGAGTGGTGCAAGGTAGAGTGGCGAGGTGTTAAGTAGAGTGGTGTGGAGTGCAGTGGCATAGAGTAGAATGTAGTGGTGCAGAATAAATTAGAGTAGCCTGGAGTGATGCAAAGTGTAGAGACGAAGAGTGCAGTAGAGTGGTGTAGAGTTGAGCAGTGATGAGTAGAGTGCAGTGGCATAAAGTACCGTGGCGTAGAGTAGAGCGGTGCAGAGAGCGGTGGCGTAGAGTAGAATGGTGCAGAGCAGAATAGAGTGGCATAGAATACAGTTATGTACAGTGTTTTGGTGTAGAGTGGCTTAGATTATAGTGGTATTGAGTCCAGTGGCAGAGAGTTCAGCCTTGCAGAGTGCAGTCTTACTGAGTGCAGTGCCGTAGAGTGCACTGACATAGTGTAGAGTGACGAAGAGTAGAGGGGCGCACAGTAGAGTGACAAAGATTAGAGTGGCAAAGACGAGAGTGGTGCAGAGTAGAATAGAGTGGCGTACAGTACAGTGGTAGAGTGCAATGGTGTAGAGTGGTGTAGTGTGCAGTAGATTTAAGTGCAGTGGTGCAGAGTAGAGTAGTGTTGGATTCAGTTTTGGAGAGTGCAGAATTACAGAGTAGAGTGCAGTGGCATAGAGAGCAGTGGTGCATAGTTTAATAGATTAGCTTAGCATACAGTAGCGTAAAATGTTGCAGAGTGGAGTATAGTGGCAGAGTGAAGTTGTGCAGAGTAGTTGGTGTAGAGTTCAGTGGCATAGAGTGCACTGGTTTTCAGTAAACTGGTGTTTAATGCATTGGCACAGAGTGTAGTGTTGCAGAGTAGAGCGGCTAGAGGGCAGTGATGTAGTGTGGCTCAGAGTGGCACAGTGCAGAGATCGATGCCAGAGAGTGATGCTGCAGAGCAAACTGTCGTAGAGTGCAGTGGTATATAATTGAGTGGCACAGCGTACATTGGCAAGGAGTGCTGTGGAATTGAGTGGTGCAGAATAGAATAAAGTGGCATAGAGTGCAGTGAGTTAAAGTACAACAGCATAGAGTGCAGTGGCGTAAAGTGTTGCAGAGTATAGTGGCGGAGAGTGCAGAGGTGCAAGGGTGCAGAGTAGATTTTCGTGGAGTGCAGTGTATTAGAGTGCGTTGATTTTGAGAAAACTAGTGTAGAGTGCACTGGCAGAAAGTAAAGTGATACACAGTAGAGTGCAGTGGAGTGGAGTGCAATGGCATAAAGTAGATTATTTCAGAGAAGGGTGCAGAAGTGCATGTTAGAGTACGGAGAGATAAAGTACAGAGTAGATTAGAGTGGTGGAGAGTGGATTGGCTTAGAGTTCACTGGCATATAGTTTAGTGATACAGAGTAGAGTATATTGGCTGAGAGTACAGTGGCATAGATTTCAGTGTTGCAGAGTAGAGAGACATAGAGTGGAGTGGCGCATAGTTGAGTAAAGTAGAGTGCAGTCATGTATAGTAGAGTAGTATGGGGTAAAGTGCATTGGCATAGAGTTGAGTGGTGTAGAGTAGAAAGGCGCACAGTGAAGTGGAATAAAGTGGAGTGGTGCAGAGTACAGTGCAGTGGCGCAATGTGGAGTGGCTTTAGAGTGAAATATGCATAGTGTGGTAGCACACTGCCATTACAGACAACACATATTCAGTTGAAATGACAGTTTGCACAGACCTACAGTTTTACTGATAAAAGTGTACAGCGCACAAACAATGATGTGTGGAAATGTCATCACCTAGTATACTGATTTGTTTTGATAATATTAAAATATTTGTTTCCACCACACTTCAAAATTACCAAAAATTGTGCTTCATTTGTGTGTTTGTAATTATGATATATTCTGAAATATCTTCATTTAATTTACAGACATTTACATTTTGTTGTGCACTACAAAAAAATAATAATATTGTACAGCCTTCCTCAAGCTCATCCCAAATAGCCAGCATGTTTGTCACATAAATCCGCTCACTTAAAAGTGAGGGAAAGAAAAGTAAACACTAAGCTCCCAGGAGGGTAGAGCCTGACATTTGACCTCTGACTTTGAATGCACAGCAAATTTGACAAGATAACAAGATTTAACTGCTTGTTTACAGAAATCCACTGCTGGTGTAAGAATAGAGTAAACAGGTTTGGGTAAGGGAAGCTTCGAACTCAAGCTGGACAGCCTAAAACAAAAAGAGACAGCAAATAGAAAGTAAGCAAATGTGAGTTACAAATCACAAAGGCAATGGTAAGCAATGGGTGGAATTAATTCGAAAGGAAATTTTCCGAAAGTCCCCAAGATAACATTAGCAAACCAGAGAGCTGTGCTCTCTGGTAGGCTTTGACCTAAAAAATGCTTGGATGCCAAGAAATCCTTGGCTCACAGGACAAGCTAATTGCTGAATATACTGTAACTTGTCAGTCCTGTGGGCTTATGCTCTTTTCAACTCTGTGAACGGAAAATCTCACCCAGTATTCGGAGCACAGTTTTCAGGCCAACAAACCAGTTTGAACATGAAGACGCAGCCCTGATTCTTTCACTTCCCCTGTGCACCCTGTGCCAAGTAAAATATTAGCTAAAAAGTAATCACTTCCTTTATGCTGAAAACATTAAGAGCTCTCATGAACGCTGCATTCGTAATTTGGTGGCTTTCTGTTCACAGGGACAGTTGTAAATGATTTCATGTAATTTTCTTAAGCTGTCCCCTCAAACTAATGTTAGGCGTGTCCTGAGGTTGTTTCCAAGTGTACTTTTGGTCGGAAGTGATCTGCAAAGTAATCCAGTTTAGAAGGGTTATGAGAAGCTAACGCGCTCCCATTCTCCACTTCCAACTTCCTAAGCCTTTACAGAACAAGGAGACAGAGCTCGGCTGGATTAACAAGCACTGGCAAAGGCAATTGGTCCCGCATTGGAGACCTTTTGGCTTTGCCAATGGTCTTTAGCAATGCTGTACAGCATTCCCAATGGTGTGCGGCATGGCTAAAGAAAAAAAAAACTATGTTGGTGGTCGGTATTCCTGTTGAGGAGGAGTAAGGAATATAGGACCGAGTGTTAGAGCGTGAACCAATCAAGACATCTGAGAATGTAGGTAGGCACTCCTGGCAGATAGAAGATGGCTGGAGTTAGGATGAGAAATTTCCAAACATGAGGCCCCAGGGCGGCAAGGAGAAGTCGCATGCAAGAGACGACAAAGTGAATTTGGGATACCTCCAGACAAAACGGATTTTGTGTGGCAGACCATGGCCACTTAATGCCCAGTAGTAAATCAGGCAGTTGGTTATTTGGGACGCCGAGGAAGTGTAGTGCTGCATACATGGATTGGGCATTGCCTGAGAGTGAATCCAGTATGCAAGCAAATGACAGCAGAAACATAAATTTCATACAAAACATCATTTCTTTTAGAAAATTAGAAGTATTATGTGAGAAAAAAATGCATAATTTCGCCCACCCATATATTAAATTCATGTGTCTGGATCTGAGAGTTAGGAACTCAAACCAGAAAGTAGTGTCCTGCCTTTTGCATGGTAGATTTGGAGCATAGGTCTTGTGCAAAAAAACACAGAGCTAGAAGAAAGGAAAGCTGAAATAAGAAACAAACACAAAAATCAGTAGGACAAATGAAAGATTTAAGAGGACAAAATTGAAAATAAGGGAGACTATAAATACGAGTAAGAGAAAAAACTAAAACAGACAGAAGGAAAGTGAGAATGAAATTATATTATGTCTGGCTGAGTTAGGATAGGCAACGATAGATTAGGTGGGTTAGGAAAAGTTGTTTAGTTCAGGTTAGCCTAAACTAATCTTGGTTAGATAGAGATATTTCTGTAGCCCATGCTCTAACTTTCGTGTGATCTAATAGTGCGGGTGGCTGTCTGATGGGTTATTCCACAAAATTTTGAAGGTTCCATCACAAATTGCAATCTGAGTCATCCCTTGGTGGTATGTTTGGTTTATTATGTTTTAGTAAGGCTATAGACTGTCATATTCAACAAGTTTTAGATGCATGATTTGGGCATGGAAAGTAATGACATGGGAGCTTACTTTCCTCTTCTGGTTTTCTGAGGTAATTTACAAGATATTCTACTTGCGGTGGCGTTTCTAATGCAGAGAACACCAACAGGTAAAGTTACAATGTCATTTGCGATCTAACAGCCATTATTCACAAATTTGTAACCGTAATGAATAATTTAAAGGGGATGGAAATACCAGGGACAAATTAAAAAAGAAATAGAAGTACAAAGGACAAAGTATGATAGAACACCAAATAAGACAGTATGGGCCATATTATCAAGCAAGAGCGATACATTATCGCCGCTTTTATCGGCAGGAAACTGCCGCTAAAGCGGCGATAATGGGCTTGATAATATGCCCTTGTGAATTCCCTTAGAAGCCCAGGTTCTGTTGTTAACCTGGGCTTCTATGGGAATTCACAAGGGCATATTATGAAGCCCATTATCGCCTTTTTAGCAGCAGTTTCCTGCCGATAAAAGTGGCGATAATATATCGCCCTTGCTTGATAATATGGCCCAGTATAAGACTTTTACATTTGAACTTGTTGATGATCTTTTGAATGTTGTGACAATCTCCCTCTCCTACTGCTACATTGTGGTTCCCCTTCAGGTATTGTTCTGTCACCTCTCTGTGAATCTTCATCTTTCTCCTGATTTTTCAAACCCTTTCTTGGTACCACCACCGCTCTACTTAAATTCCAAATCTGATTATCCTCCAGTTTAACTGCATTTTTTAAATATTATGACTACTTTTTAAGGAACCCCAAACTTTAAGGATTTATTCAATCCCTAGGGATAGCTTCACTCTGACCCAGACCCCGACTGATATCTCCATCCGCCTTACAGAATGTTTGACACCATACCTCTCTTTTCTTTAGAGTGTCTTCTCCTGTTATTTAGCCCCCATTCTTTTGCCCCCTTCTGGAACCCTTCTTTAAAGTGAATATTCCAAGCAGAACACATCAACAAGTTGGGTCCTCTCCCTCTAAACAGTTCAAACAGAACCATCCCGGTAACTGCGTGTGGTGTTAGTCAGTATATTTGAACTCTTGTTGTAATTTCATCCCTCCAATCTCTTACCTCATGTTTAGCTACCTGTGAGGCTACCTTGAGTACTTTATTGAATCTGTCAACAACTCCATTGGACTTTGGGTGATAGAGAGCATACTCCTTTTGCCGAATGTCCCTCAGAGAAAGAGAATCTTCCATTTCCCCTGACACCAATTGTACTATATTTTATGTAAACATGGAATCAAGGAGAGCTCCTCTGGCAAAATTATCTTTGATAAACTTTACCACATTCCTGTCTCAGGTCCCTGGGTGCTTTTAGTCTCAGGGCACCTAGAGTATAAGTCAATTAAGACTACAACATAGAATTGACCAGTTCTGTTGGTTACAGACCCCATCACATCCAATGCTATTTGTTCCCATGGTTTCGCCAGTTGTTTTGTTACAGTTGTGGTCTGCATCCTTGCCTTACAGACATTATCACTGTTTTTTGCAGTGTATACACTATCTTACGACCTTTTCCACCTGGGCATTTAAGCCTGGCCACCAAAAGTTTAACTTTATTCTTTCTTTTGTTTTGCGAATACCCAAAAGCCCTTGGTGTGCCAGTTCCATCACTATATTTCTCAGCCTAACCAGGAGGAATCCGTTTTGAGCCTTTACACACCTAGGCATGATGCACAGACAGTTAATTTCTCACCACCCATCTCCCCAGGCATGATGGAGCTTATTTCTTGAATTCACCCCACCCTTCCTCAATGTGCATGCTCACTTGCCTTAATTCCTCTTTCTTTGTGAGCTTGTCGTTTGACTCCTCCGCATTTGCCTTCCCTAACTTTCCACACATTAAAATTATTAGTTTTCTTTTGTTGTTCCTCCAAACATTCCTCTGCTTTCTTTGCATCTACCAACCTTGACAGTCAGTTACTTCACTCTCCACACCTGGAATATTTTCCACCTTGAAGTGAAAGCATTGTAGTGAAATCACCCACTTACAGATCCTGCTTGAGACCACATCTATTCCTTTTTCACCGAAATTTGAGAGGTTTAAGATTTGTCCTTATTTTTATTTATTTTATTTTTATTTATAAAGTTTTATATAGCGCAAACCTGATCCCAGAGGATATCAGAGCGCTTTACAATTTGAAGCAAAGGTAAGATAGAGTGAGGGCGATAGATAGATAGAGTGAGGGTGATGGATAGATATAGTGAGGGCGATAGATAGATAGATAAAGTGAGGGCGATAGATAGAGTAAGGGCGATAGATAGAGTGAGGGAGATAGAGAGATAGAGTGAGGTCGATAGATAAATAGAGTAGAGTGAGTGCGATAGATAGATAGAGCACAAAAGTGCTGACATTGCATCTTCTCTTCAGAGGCAAACAGATCTTGTGCAATGTATCTGGTGCTCAGGCTATATAAAGCTACAACAAAAATACTAACCATTTGGGAAGTGGGCCACTTCTTTAGGAGTGCCCTGCGTAATTGTGATCCCAATGCGACTCTGTTGAAGGCTGTCTTTGTACCCATTGGGCAGTACTGAGCATTATCTAGAAGCCATGTCTATTGGAACCTATATATGTGTGTTTATTTAGTGTGGATATAGCCATAAGGCACCAGAGCGCTGCACGGGTTTGGGGTGTTGGGTCTTGTGGGGTCAGCACCTGTCACGTGTAACACGGGGGGTCGCTTCCCTGTTTGAAACCCTCCCTTAAGGCCTGAGTCTTCTGTTCGCTAAATTGGAGTTACCTTTTTGAATGGTATTGAGTGTATGAATCTGTCTAGCTCTGTGCTGTTGGATGGGAATGGTAGTGCCGGTGTTTCTTCAAAAATCAGACTCTGTAGCAGAAAGAGGTCTACACATCCTAGACCTAAAAAGAGTCCTTCTCTATTACATTGACAGGACCAACATTTTTTGCAAAACAAAATAATTGTTTGTAGCTTTCTCACCACCACATAAAGGCAATCCCATCTCTAAAGCTGGAATTGCTAGGTGGATTGTAAAATGCATACAAATATGCTATCAAAAAGCAAAACGCACATTAACAATTCCTCCTAGGGCGCACTCCACATGCAAACTAGGAGCCTCTATGGCTTCCTTAGAGAACATTCGTCTGGAAGACATATGCAAGGCAGCAACATGGTCTACAATACATACCTTCACTAAACACTATTGTTTTGATGTGCAAGCAAAGCAGCAAGCTGCTGTAGGCCAAGCTGTCCTCAAAACTCTTTTTCAAACTACTGCAACAGATACAGGCGACCACAGCTAAGGGAGGTACTGCTGTATAATCAATGCTCAGTGTGAGATCTGCAGCTCATATGCCTCGAACGAAAATGCTACTTACCAGTATGCATCTGTTCTTGGCACGTAGAGCTGCAGAGTCTCACATGCCCACCCGCCTCCCCGGGGCCTGTATCTGTTCCAGTTCTATCTTAATTAGATATACACACATGGACATCTCTTTTTTCTTTCTACTAAGCCCACCATTTCCCATCATGGCAATGCCCATGAGCACTATCGTTCAAGGGAGGAGTCACCTATCTTGTGACTACAAAGACTTCTTCCAAGACGACAACAACATGCAATCATCCGAGCCCAACACCAGGTGGCGATCTAATGCTCAGTATGAGACTCTGCAGCTCTACATGGCAAGAACAGATGCATACTGGTAAGTAGCATTTTCCTTATGTGCTATTATCAGTAAAACTACATGCTATTGGGAAAGTTTTGTGGCCATTTCAATTGAAAGTATACTATCTGTAAATGACATTGCACTACCGCATCATGCTTTAGTAATATAATTATGAAAAGTGAGTGTTTAAACATAAACTGGGAATTATTACTGCTCCTGGCCAGATAACAATGGTATTAGTAAAATGAGAGGCAAAGCCAGGGATCAAGTTTTCCCTATATAGGGGCTTGATTCTTGTTGTTCATGGAATAAACATTTAGTCTAGTAAATAAAAGAGTTTTTTTGTACATCAAAAATTGTGAACTTGCGTATTTGAAGGTGCTCTCTTATTTTATAATGAAGAAAAAGGCGGCTCATTAAGACAAAATATTTGCCTAGCATCACACAATTCGGGACCAGTTCATTGGTCAAGTACATTACAGTTTTTTTTTATTTACTTGTGTTTTATAGAGAGCAAACTTGACCCGTGAAGGTATCAGAGCGCTTTCACGGTATACAGTGATGAACAAAGAAAAAGGTATATAGTGCAGAAATATACAAGATCAACATGTAAGGTTACAATCAACGTCAGAGTCTGTAACAACAAAGGACCCATATGATCTCGGTGTGAGGAGTTGGTGATCTGGGAAAGCGGTAGTCTTAGATTAGTCAGGCACAATGTGGTGGTTGAGGGCAGGCCTTAGACGAGGAATTTACCCATGAGGAAGGTTTTGGCCTCAATTTGAAACGTGCTAGAGAAGGGATTCTTCTGATGGCAGGTGGGACAGAGTTCCAAATTCTTGGTGCTGTTCCGGTGAACACCCTGGTGTAGGTTCTTTTTTTCTGAAAGGAGGAGGGTTGGAGTAGGAGGTTTCTAGCGGACCGGAAGTTCCTGCTTCCTCTGGATATCACTAATTTCTGTGCCAGATAAGCAGGGGAGTTTGTGTATAGGGTCTTGTGTATAATGCATGCAAGTTTCGGCTGAATTCTGGCCTCTAGAGGGAGCCAGTTCAGCGCTTTTATGTGTGGCAAGATGTGGCCGAACTTCCTGGTGCCTATAAGTAGTCTGGTGGCCGCGTTGAGGCAGGCTTTTAGAGGCGCTAAGGAGATCTTGGGTAGTTCTGTGAGGGTGGCACTGCCATATTCCAGTCTAGAGATGACTGGTGCTTGAACTGCCCTTTTTAACACCTTGGCTGCTAGGTGTTTTCCCCTCCTGTGCTGGAAATTGCTATTTTACTTTTTTTATGACGAGCTCAGCTCGTCATCAGCACAGCTCAACTGTGCATCATGACGAGCTGAGCTCGTCATGAGCATCGAAAGGGTTAAGTCAGGAGCATCGATGAAAGGTTTCAGCTTCCAAAGGTAGCTCAAGTGGAATCTGGCTGCTTTAGCCTTCGAGTTAATGTGGTCTTGCATGTTCAGGTTACAGTCGAGAATTATGGCCAGGGATTTGGCAGAGTCCACAATGGTCGGTGGGCAGTTCAGTGCTGTGATGGCCTTGATCCACCTTTGAATCTCCGGGTTGGCTTTTGAAGGGGAGATTAGGAGAAATTCAGTGTTTGAGGCATATGAGCCCGGATGTTTGCAGTTTGTTTTTGTCCTGAAAAGTCTTTTGAAGTCACGGGATAGGTGACTCCTCCTTTGGATCATATTGCGTTCCCCATAAGAAAAGTTTTAACTTCTTAATGGCCCAAAATGTACACAAGGCCTCCCTTTCAATCACTCAATAGCATTCTCAGGATCCCTCAAGTCCCTTGACACAAACATAATGGTTTGTTCTTCACTCCCTTCTCCTTGCTTTAACACAATCCCCAGTCCTTTGGCACTGGCATCTGTGATCAACACTGTCTTATCCAGTGGTGTTTTGTAATTCTTTTTTTTTTAAAGTTTACAACAACGTTGAAAAACCACAGTTACAAGGTATATCATCATACTCATTTCACATCTAACATAGCATTAGTATTCTCATGATAACTTTGCATTCAATCCTGCAAGTTTGCTAGAATCTGACTGTAAACATTTCTTACTTATCCGGATTATTCAGAGATCGTGTCTGACTCAATCAGAGGCAGGTCACAAATGTTCCCTCTATAAGCGTTCCATACCCCTATACTCGTTCTCACTTTTTAGGGCATCCTCGATCTATATATGCTGCCTTTTGTGCCACCATAGCATCGTCCATATCACTGCACCAGTCCCGGTGCGTTGGGGAGAATTGAGAGCCCCAGTATTTAGCTATATTACGTTTGGCAAACATCATACCTAGCATCGCCCAGTCTTGTGTGGCATGGTTAAAATCATTTAGCTCCCAGATATTCAAGAGACATCTTCTGGGTTCTGGTAAGACAGTCACGCCACCAACCTGGGTAAATGTTGCCCAATAGGATGATATCCTCAGGCACTCCCATAGTGTGTGATAAAAGGTTCCCACCTCCCCACACTGTCTTAGGCAAAGTGCAATGTCAGCCCTCCCCATCTCATGTAGGGTCGCTCTGGTGTAGTAGCTACAATGAAGTATTTTCAACAGTATTAATCTTAATTTTGAGGGTATTGCCACTTCGCAAGGGAAGAGAGAGGGTCCTGCCAGTCTGTGTCATCTAATTCCGCATTGTCCTTTGACCATTTTTCGATGAGAGGTTTCGCGGGATCTGGTTGATTATTCACAATTTTGCGATAAGTGAGGAAGATGGCCTTTTATTCCATATATTCTGTCAGTAGCCTGTCTTCTAATGAGGAGGCCTCAAGTAGTGTAGTGGCGGCAGGTATAGCTGTCATGAGCGCCTGCTTGATCTGTGTGCATCGGAATATTTCAGAGGGTGCCATTTCATATTGATCCTGGAGGTGGGCAAAGGTAGCCACAGTACCCTTGACCCATAGATCTCCAACTATGGATATCCCGTTGGAATCCCACTGTTTGAACCCTTTGCTGGTGCTAAGTCTGCCCAGTTTTTGCATCCCCCAAAGTGGGGTAAGTTGGGTTATTATACCCTCCCATAGGTTTTTCAGTTATCCAGTGTTTTGAAACTTTCCAAGGAGGATGATTTTCATAATGTCTTTTTGAGGTCATTAAGTTCATCATCACATTGTGATGGCCATTCAAATCTCATACTCTGCTTCAAACCCTTTCTCATATTGTAGGCCAGTGGAGCAAAATATGGAATTAACTTATTGTTATATTCTACCATGCAAAGGAACTTGACTAAGTCTTCTTTATTCTCAGGTATAGCCAATATTTTGATCATGTCCACAAATTCCTTGTTAGGGAATACACTCCTCATGTCAGCTTATGTCCTAGAAAAACTACCTACTTGCATCCAAATTTGCATTTACTCTCTTTCAACATGATGCCCAGTTGCTTAAACCTCCCAATAACAGCTCTCAAATGCAGATCATTTTCCTCCTGCGTGCAGCCATAGACTAGAAAATCACCTTGGCAAATCTTTTCCCCCACCAGACCTTCCAACACATTTTACATTTTCCTTTGAAATGCCAAGGCAGCTGAGATCAACCCAAAGGGCATTCTTGTAAACCTAAAATCCTCAAAGAGTGTGGTGAAGGCCATCAGGTCTTTAGATTGTTCAGCCAACACAATCTGGTGGTGCGCAGCTCAAACATCTAGGGTGGAAAACACTTCCACACCATCCAACTGGTAAGAGGAAGACATCAACCACTACCTCCCTGTTCAACACTCTCAGGCCCACACAGAACATGATGTCACCTGAAGCTTTCCACGCCAATACTATTGGTGCCACCCATTCAGATACCTCTACCTCTTCAATTATCCCCTCTTTTCTTAATCTTTCTAACTCATCCTTCATAAGCTGCCTCATGGTAAGGGGAACTATCCACTCCTTACTATTGACCAGAACCACATTTTATGTAAAGATAATCTCATGAGTATACTCTGCAAGACAACCGAACGAATCACAGAAAACATGAAGTAATTATTTTTGCCATCAACATCTTGGCTCTTGCTGTGTAACAGCTTGTGTCAATCTCACTGTACACAGTTCTTAACGCTCACAATCCTTCAGTGAGTCCTTATATCCTGTAACTTCCTTCCTTCTTAAAAGGGTAGGAGGTGAAGTATTAGAGCCCAGTATCACTTCTAATTCAGCCTGCTGGTGCCAGCTGATTAAGCTGTCCCCTCTGCAAGACACATACATTTTCCCTGCCGTAAGCCGTCCTTTGTATTGGAGTTCAACCAAGTTGCATACTAATTTCATAGGTTGACGACCATAAGCTAATGACTTGATGTCTGGCTTGAATAGTCTCACCTTTCCAGCCAATTTCTCATTGTAGAATTCCTTGGAGACCACTGTTATCTTTACCCCTGAATCGAACAACATCTTCACACTATATCCATTTACTTGCACTATGTTCTCTGGTCCACACCCTTTTTCTCTTTCACGCACCTGAAAGACAATTTCCCCCACCTGCAAGTCATCATAGTCAATTCATCAGTGTCTTCTTCAGCAACCCCCACTTCTTTAAGCCTGTTATTCTTACTTTTGGACTTGCAATACTTTGCATAATGACATTTAATCCTGCATGTTACACATCCCTCCCCAAGAAGGGCACTTTTTGTAGTTAGCAATATGGCCCACCACTCCACATCTGAAGGACTTTACTGTGAACTTCTCACTTTGTGTGCTCTCACTCTTGGGCTTAACAACACTGTGTACCTGTTCCCTCACATTGTGCCCATTCTCTTTGTGATTCTCTTTCTTAATTATGTCCACACATACTAAATAATGTTCTATCTTTTTTGCTATTAGGAGTACTTTATCTAGTTTGGGGTAATCCTTCAGTCATACCTCATCCCTTTCTCTTTCTGCTACACCCCCATATCAATTGGTCCCTGATTCGCTCCGCCACACTTCCTTTAAATTTGCACAATGAGGCTAGCTTTCGGAAATGGGTTACATAGTTCCCCACCAATTCTTGTGCGGGCAGAACACTTCTACCAAAGTGATAACGCTCTAGAATTATGCTGAACTTTGATAAATAGTGTTTGTCTCATTTTTTTATACATACATCAAACTCATTCAAACCCTCTGCTTCCTCATCAGTAAACTCCAGAAGGTGTTCAAAAACCTCCTGTCTCTAAGATCCCAAACAATGAATAAGCAGCAAAGTTTTCCTTTCCACACTCAATGTCGCCCGACATACTCTAGCATAGTGTGAAAGTACTTTCTTCCATTTAACCCATTTTAACCCTGGTTCCACTGGGGACATACAAAATGGACGAAAAGCAATATTCTGCATACTCTACACTTAAAGCGTTATGGTCTACACTACAGAATGGACAAATTAAGTTCCAGAAACCACCCTGGTGCCCAATGTGACACCCGGGTTAAGTGATAACAAGCCACAAACACTACCCCGGTACCAAAGTGTCACCTGAGCTCGATCTTTATCTTTTGATGATTATCTTCCAGGACGATAAATGAGTATAAAATGTACCACCAAAAGCTGAAAGACCATGGAACCACCATATTATCTTTTCTCTAACACTGAAGAGGTGGGAACATCGATCAGTGAGCGCTTTTGTTTTGTTGATACCACCAATGTGATCCTAAAAAAAAACAACCAATGGGCACCTTCCTCCTACTTCTAAAACCAATAGTATCCCTTCTGTTAAACTTCCTTCCTTTTCGTCCATTGAGCAGCATCTTCATAGATAACCAGAACTCCGAACCAGGTGGCAGCCACTTTCTCTCAAGAAATGGTAAGTGGGTCCTTTTACTTTAAAGAGAGGAGCGCTGTCAGTATCAAGAGACTATTGTCAGAAACCCTGTGTTGTTTCTTGATTAGCTTCTTTCGCTGTACTCAAGAACACTCCTCATGGCAAGGTTTTTCCCTTCCTAGAACTGACTCACACATGTATGGCAAAATTCACGTACACCGTCGCGCTGCAAGATCCGTTCTCTATTTAAAGTTCTAATAAACATGCGCACCACAATACAGCATGATTATTATTTATGACGTGTTTCAGCACACAATCGCACCGTCGTAAGGCCATATCCTTCCAGTAGCAGCCAGAACGGATCAGGGGGTGGTGTGACGGGGAGGCGGGAGGGTGGCAAGGGGTTAAATAAATTATAACTTACCTCTTGCCACATCTTCCTCACTGGGTCCTCCTTGTCGCGCCAGCTGGTACAACAGGAAGCATTCAGACTGAGCCAATAACAACACTGCATTGCAGCATTGTGATTGGTAAGCACCCATGCTCCCCTGCAAAATCACAAGGCTGCAATGCAGCACTATGATTGGTCTGAGAGTCGAGGTTCAACGGTCAGCCAGGGAATGGGGGTCTGGGTATGTTCTCCACACAGGCTGTAATGCAGTCTGCTTGGAGACGAGGGAAAGTACACATGAAATTTTGGCCGGCCTGAGAGGACCGGTCAAACATTCATGCACACTTAGGGAGTGAAAAACATTCCTCCCCTCATCTGCTCTGTCAGCAGAGCAGCCCCGCCCTCACTGCCTGGCAAAGCTGTCCACAAACAGGAAAAAAATTGATAATATCTTAGAGGAGGAGCCGCCATTGTGTCCTTCATGTCTTTAAAAATATGACTCCCACATACACCTCTGGGCACCCAGATTCTGTGTTGTTCATGATGTGTTTTCACTTATAACCGTTGCATCTGCAGCACCTGCGTGGGTCTAATTTTTTATTCAATGCCATTTCTCCATACACGCTCTTCCACACTGCAAATCTACACTTTGATACTGGTAGCAGCAGCCTTAATCACAACCTCTATACATTACAGCAGTGGTTCCCAAACTGTGTGCTGTGGCTTCCTGGGGAGCCATCAAACCTATCAGGGGAGTCTCTCACCAAGCACTTTAATTCATTTAATGTAGAAGGGTCTGTTGGCTTCAGTTAAACTAATTAGACTTAAACGCATGCTGCCGATGATTTGTATGTGACATGCCTAAAACTGTAAACATAGTGCCTAAGTGAGGGCATGTTGAGGGAGATGACCTCCATTCTTCACTGGATCCCCTAGTTCCAACACTCCCAAAGTAAGCAGAAGATGCCTGATTTATTTTGTTAGACTCCTTAATTGTTTAGTTTTTTTCCAAGTGCATTTTATAGCAATGCAAGTCATCTGATAGAAGTACAGTTGTCCTGTCTATTAATTATTATCAAGTGTTGACATGTGTACTTGAATCATAGGTACTTCCAGTACACATTTCTTTCAGTACAAACATTACCAGACAGGCCTGCTCTCCCCTTGAGCACAGGGAAGTAAAACACCATATACGGCATAATGCCAACATTTGGAAGAAAGAGGGGCGTATAAAAAAAATTAAAATCTTAGGAATTTATTTTACTTGCATTGATTTGGAGTCAATGTTAGGGAGAAGACAGCAAAAATAAAGCTGAATGTGGTTTAAAAAATCGTGAGTCACCCTGCTGATACAAAAATGACATGGGTAGAAATGGAAGTGCATGCAAATATTCTTCAAGAGCAGAAACACTTTGGCGATGAGGCCTACATGCATAGGGGTGCTACCTAGCACTGTAACAGGAATAGTTTGACACCCATTGTCTCTACAATTACACAGTATATTGATCAACTAGGGTCTGTAGCCATTTACATCACTGCCAATATAGGCGCAGTAATTTGGTATTCACTGTCCCCTTAGGATGCATTGTTTCGTGGCAGGGACAAGAGCATATATGGCCACGCTCGTAATCTGAGCTGGTATTTACCGTGTCACCAACGTGGCCGTTATCTGAGAATCCCTCGTTTGACAGTTGCGAGTGGTAGGGGTTATTCTAGTAGAGTACCGCTATGCCCTCCGCTTGTTCAATGGTTACTCGTGGTAGTGTGTACTGTGTATGCATAACTGAGCATGCGCACACCAGGGACGATTTCGAATTACTCTTGAGATCAGTCCGCTTTCCTCTACGCGTGCGCTGCTCCATATCCGGCGCCCGCATGCAGTAGCTGGGTCTGCATCTTTGCGCATGCCCGTCATTGAGCACACAGCGTTGTGCAGTGTCTTCTTGCCGCGCATGCGCACAGGCAATGTCATGCTAATACCGGCAGCAGCGATAGGAGCACAGCTGCTGCCGATTACCCAATCAGACGGGGTATAAATATATGAGCCTCACCTCTCCTCGTTGCCTCCCCTTCGGCTTAGGTGTCAGCCTAGAGGTACCGACGGAGAGGTGAGTAGCTAGATCGTGACACGCACCGCTAGGTCTTGTGGTCTGGCTGTGGCCCCCTTTTCATGCATTGCTTATTTTTAGGTTATATTCCTTCTAGGCAGACGCTATTTCTGACTAAACCTTAAAATTGAGCTCTTTATCAACTCCTTCTTCACCAACAGATTGGGGGATAGGTCCAGGCTTAATTCACTGTATGTACTCTTCCAGATGAGCACAGTACCTGGGTCTTTTCACTTAGGCCCATTACTCTGAAACAGTCATCCCTGAGCCATACAATTCACATCCAACTCTTGGCTCAGTGAGGGTGGGAGTGTTCAACTGATGGGACAACCACAGAACAGACACTAGATAAATATAGGTGCTCATCCCAGGTTGATTGTGTTAGCCAGCGACTAGACACTAGTTTTGTCCATTAGCCAGTTTTTCTCCTTGTTCTCCATGGGACAGCGTTGGGTGAGGACAGTCACACAACCAGTTCTTATATGCACAGATTGTACAACCTGACATTGACTACAGACCCCTGAGTCAACTCAGGATGACATGTTATATTTTTATGTTCTGTGCACAGAGCGGGGCCTCAATCTCCGAGCCGTTGCCGGGTGAGGTGAGGCTCGACTCCCACATATGGCTGGGTAAGTCCTTTACATCCTGTTTGATATTAATGTTCAGCAATGACTGGTGGTTTACTTGAATATGAAACCTTTATAATATGTGGCCGTCCTAATAGGGACTAGCCCTGCTGAGTTTATATGATGGTCCTGATATTGTGAATAGTCTATTATGATTTAAGAACGAACAACATTTGTTGTCTATTTTTGTTTCCATTTTATAGGATTTCTTCCTCTATCAACTACTGATCTGGAGGATATGGTAGGATGGTCCACTAGACCACACCAGTAGTTTGGACAGTTCTTTAACAAATAATTTGGTCTGTCCTTTTTTTGTTTCACTTTGTATAAAATTGTCTGAGTGTACCTTTGCAGTAGCAACACCTTTTTGTATCTGGCCCTGAAGAATGCCGGTGTAGTTTCACCTTCGGCAGAAACATGTTGGCCTAATTCATAACACAGCAAAGCATCACAGTGATTCTTTCACACTGTTCTACACTTTTTTTAACCTGGCGTCTTGGTGAATATCTTTAATAAAACATTTTTCTTTGCCTCGACCGTCATTTTAGATCACCTATTCCTCACTCCCTGTTTTGCACTGCACTTTTTCAGCACCACTCTGTGGCACGGACACCTTTACAAGATAAACCAGTAGTGCGTGTTGTCTGGCCAAATCATCTGGGCTTGGACTCACCACCCTGGTTAGACGTCCTACATGACGAGGCTCCGCCAGATGGGTGGGCTGATAGGATATCTAACATATATTCGTGTCATGTGACCACTTGGTCTGGTTCAGTGCAATCCAAAAGGGTCACTTTAATAGGACCTCATAGACTCAGCTACGTTGTTTAACAGACCTTCCGACTCTTTATGTTTGTTATAGTTTGAGAGGGTACTGTAAAAAAGGCATGGGCAAAGAAGTGTAACTAGGAATATTTTATTAGCGGTGCCGCCTTAGTAATACAAAACACCCTGCGTATATGATTATAATACCATATGTCTAAATAAAACACCCAGGCAAAATCACAATACCTACTGGCACATGAAAGGTGGCATAAACCACAAAAAATAATAATAATCGACTACTGTTTTAACACATGAGTTAAAACAGTAGTCGATTATTATTATTTTTTGTGGTTTATGCCACCTTTCATGTGCCAGTAGGTGTTGTGATTTTGCCTGGGTGTTTTATTTACACATATTGTTTACCCTGACCCAGGAATTTGATTCTTATAAGGGGGTCTCTGTTTCTTTACATATGATTATAATACCTTCATCTGGTTCATCTCAATTATATTCAGGGAGAAAAATGCAAGTACTCCTGAGGCTGGACTTACATCCACCCCACACTCCAAAAAAGTTACAGTCGGGAGCCACGGGCAATGACCAATGGGTCAAAGGAGCCGTCGGTCGAAAATATTTGGGAACCACTGCATTACAGTCTCATGCTGTTCATGACATGCTTTCACTTATATCCGCCACCCAACTGTTTTGTCCTCTCTCTAGCTCTCACCCATCTCAACAGTCTCTCCTAGAATCCTCGGAACCCACCTGGACCCCACATTGCACATTCTACTCTATTCCCTAGATACTACATAGCGTTACTGGCTAAGTCGGCTGTTTGATCTGCATTGGGTATGTTTTTTGGGAGTTTTGATGTATGTGTGTTTTTATCAGAGACAGAGAGTTTGAGTGAGAGAAGTTCTGTCTAATGTGTTGTTTGTGAGTGTGATGTGGTAACAAAATGTTATAGGTGCGTAAGCGGAAAAAAGAGATACACTGAAAAAAAGGGCACATTGGGCAAATGACGGAAACTACATAAAGAGTAAGAAAATAATCAAGAGAGGTCAGATACAAGAGAAATTAGCAAAATAATAGACAGAATGAAGGGCAAGATTCAAATGGTGGGAGTGAAAAAAGCAGGAGGAGTGAGCAAAAGAGACAAAGGCCCAGATGTACAAAGCAATTTAGAATTTCTTAACGGGCTGAATCGCTATTTTGGCCAGTTAAGAAATGCTAAATGGCCTTTTCAGATATACAAAGGGCCAAAACTGGTCGCAATTTGTGATTTCTACCTGTTAGAAATCGCAAATTATGACCGTGATTTAGGAATTGCTATTTAAGGATTACCTATTTGCGATTCCTAAAGCATTTGTACGTAGCATTTCCTAAATGCGAATCGGGCATTTAGGCACTGCTATTACCATCGACTTAAAGTAAATGGTAACCATGTGCAAAATTAAAACATGCATTTAAAAATCAATTCTTTTATGTGACATGAAGCACACATATGTGCACTTACATGTGCACTAGGAAATGCGGGGTGCCTCCAGGGGGGGCTTAATCCAAGAGGCACCCATGGCTTTGCATTTCTTATAACATAAGTAGTGAGGGAAAAGACACTAGAGGGACTTGAAAAGATAGGGCACAAGTACTAAAAGCATGAATAGGTGAAAAAACAGAGGTGTTGACAGACAAGCTGAAGGAGGTAAAACAAGAATGAGTGAGGGAGCGGACAGAAGGAATGTATGAAAACACACAAATGCTGAATATGTGAGTTAAAAGAGAAAAAGTGAGAGGGGGAAATACAACCAATGAAAGAAAAGACAAAAGAAGTGATCAAAAAGACAGAGAGTCAAAGAAAAGACAGCAGAAGTGAATGAAAGCAGAGTTAGACAAAGAGGTGAGCACAAAACACAGGAGGAAAAAAGATAAAATCAGTGTGAGAGAAAAGGCAGAGGAGGAAAAAAAAGAAGAAAAGTCGGGAAAAAAGGACTGAGGGAAAGCAAAAACTGAGTGAGAGAAAAGATCGACAGAGGAGTGGAAAGACAAGAGTTGTGAGGAAAACAAATGTATTGACATGAATGACAGAAAAAGTGAGGGGAGAGATGGAGTGACGAAAACAATAGAAGAAATGAAGGTAGGTCAATAGGGATTATATAGATCAACAAGAGAGAGAGGACTAGGTAAGCTAGCCCGTATCCCCAGTATTATATATATAAATCAATGTGGGCTAGCTAGTTTAAGGGAAGGAGTATTCAGGTGACTCAGGTACGTCAGCAAATTAGATAAGGAAAAGGCACTGTTTTCCTTAGAAAGCCCTCACCCACCGACCTAGTCGGTGGCATGCTTCATCATCGGGCCCACCACAGTGGCACCGAATGTGCCCCGGGTGTGCTACAACGCCAGGTGACTGCGGAGCTGGTATATTGCTGAGTGTGCAGTGAAGGGGTGTCATCGGTGAAGTTTAAAAAGCTATACTAGAGGTCCCAGCACCCGAGGGTTAACCATATTTAATAAACTGGGCCTCTGTTAGCAGGTTAAAAAGGCAAAAGGACGTTTAAAGGAGTGTTACAATGACCTCCGGCGTCCAGTGTGGTCTACATGTTTCAGCCAGTGCCTTTTAATTCTAAGCTGGCTTTCCTCAGGACCAAAGAGAAATGTGAAAAGGTGCAAAATTATAATAAACTTAATTTTAAGTGTGTGTTTGGTTTTTACTATGTGTTGCGCACGCTAAGGCGCTATAACTGTTAGAGGGGGATTCCCTCAAGCTTTTTCTGTTATTTCTTAGTAAAAAGCCTCATGGGTCGCCTGGCAGAGAAAGAGACCGAGTAGTTCGGTCTGGTTCCTCCTGGGACCTAGTAGTCCATCCGCGGCGCCGCGGATGGACTACTAGGTCCCAGGAGGAACCAGACCGAACTACTCGGTCTCTTTCTCTGCCAGGCGACCCATGAGGCTTTTTACTAAGAAATAACAGAAAAAGCTTGAGGGAATCCCCCTCTAACAGTTATAGCGCCTTAGCGTGCGCAACACATAGTAAAAACCAAACACACACTTAAAATTAAGTTTATTATAATTTTGCACCTTTTCACATTTCTCTTTGGTCCTGAGGAAAGCCAGCTTAGAATTAAAAGGCACTGGCTGAAACATGTAGACCACACTGGACGCCGGAGGTCATTGTAACACTCCTTTAAACGTCCTTTTGCCTTTTTAACCTGCTAACAGAGGCCCAGTTTATTAAATATGGTTAACCCTCGGGTGCTGGGACCTCTAGTATAGCTTTTTAAACTTCACCGATCACACCCCTTCACTGCACACTCAGCAATATACCAGCTCCGCAGTCACCTGGCGTTGTAGCACACCCGGGGCACATTCGGTGCCACTGTGGTGGGCCCGATGATGAAGCATGCCACCGACTAGGTCGGTGGGTGAGGGCTTTCTAAGGAAAACAGTGCCTTTTCCTTATCTAATTTGCTGACGTACCTGAGTCACCTGAATACTCCTTCCCTTAAACTAGCTAGCCCACATTGATTTATATAGGTCAATAGGGATAACAAAAGTGGTAGAGCAAAGCATGGACAAAGTAACACAGAAAGCAGAAGCAGATAGAAAAGTTTGAATGAGCGAACAAAAAGTGCAAGAATATTAAGGGGAAAGAAAAGGAGTGACAGAAAAAATAGAGCGGAGGAAAACAGAGAGAAACAATAACATTACAAAATGAGATTGGAACAGAAAAGGAGATCAAGAAAAGATAAAAGGAGAGGTGTAAATGTCAGATATAATAATGGAGAATCTTGAGGGAACTGACCACAGAAGGAGTTAGAGAAAACAGAATGAGTAAGTAGAAAGAATGATTAGGAGGATTAGACGTAAATCACAAGCCAAAAAACTGCAGATGAGAGGATAATAATAATTGGGGCAAAAAAAGAAGACACAAGCAGGGCCAAGATAATAGAACTGAATTAGGAGAATACAAATTGTGAAAAAGAAAGTGGATACACCAAGATGAAAGGAATGGGGAAATTATGAGTAATGATTGGAACGTAACTGAATTGAAGCAAATAACAAGAAAAATCAAGGATGGGCAAAAGAAACACATGAGCAAAATAGAGAAATGTGATGCTAAAGAAACATAAATCATGAAAGAAAAAAAGATAGATCAACAGTATAAAAATGGATAAGAAAAATGAGAAATAAAGGAAGAAAGAAGGAATAAAAAATAAACATTATCATAACGAGAAAGAAAGAAAGAAAGAAAGAAAGAAAGAAAGAAAGAAAGAAAGAAAATGCTGTTACCAATTGTGTTTTTGAGTTGTGCAATAAAAATGTATTTTTCTTTCCAGACAGAACAATTTAACCTGGCCAATAAAAATCCAGCTATTGCCTAGTGGCTCTGTCCTTGGGCAATATTACTGAAGCTCGCACAATCTATACTAAAGTAATCAGCCTCGCTCTGGCCTGCCAAAGGGATGCGTTAGGCGAGCCCAAAGTATGACACTAGGAAATTTATGTGCAACTTTTACACATAATATCTCATTAAGACTCTTCCCAATCTTCCAATTTAAAAAAATAAACGGCCTTTGTAATGATTTTATCAGTTGGAGCCTGGAAGCTAGATGGGAGATGAGGGGAGAAAAAAAACACAACAGTGCTTGCCGTTCTGTCATTTATTTTAGCCTGGTCTTCTAGGCTTT
This sequence comes from Lissotriton vulgaris, assembly GCF_964263255.1. Lineage (NCBI taxonomy): Eukaryota > Metazoa > Chordata > Amphibia > Caudata > Salamandridae > Lissotriton > Lissotriton vulgaris. The sequence continues at coordinate 1,468,288,628 of NC_141695.1, forward strand.
CAATTTTCTTAAAGAGGTTTCCCTTCAGTACCGTGGAGAGATGGCATTTTCCTCAAACTTTTGGACTGTGTCTTGTGGATTTAATGAGGTTGCCTTTCGATAGCAGGATCATTTTGCCTGTTTTGCGCAATAATGACAATTTCCACTTGTGTGCAATCTGCTTTACTCAAGAGATTTCTTTTGATTTCTTTCCAGGTCAGAAAAAGTTCCTCAATTCTCTGCGCTCAATCTGCTAATGCAATCCTCTAAATGTAGAGCTGGCACCAGGACTAGCAAGGCATATTCTGTAGCTCAAAATTGTGTTTTAAACGAAGAAAAGAAAATGTACAAAGCTGATTGGACACACACAGTGCGCATGAAATGGTTGGTGTGAAGGGGAAAGCCAGTGCTTTATGGAGTTGAAACTCATGTCTAAGTATGTGGGTCTGCACAGTAGTAAAGGCTTGTGATTCACAACTTCACATGTTTGTTTTAACTTACCAAGATTCGTTTTGTGAGAAGATGCTTGGAAAGAATAAAAAAGAATTGTGGAGGTAGGAGGGGTTAGAGACCCTCCCTTATAGTGAAAAACCATTCCTACTGTCCCCCAGGGCCATGCTCTACAGGTCACTAACGCGGGAATGTACGCACTTGAAGAGGCAAAAATTCCGACAGGAGGAAAGTGCTGGTGTAGTACAAGTGGTGGTTGCTCACTAACTGCCTCTTGGGGTTAAGGGTGGTCATGTTTGGTGGTTGCGTGTAAATAAACTGCCCTGTAGTTGCTGTTGCCTCCTAGACCCATTAACCTGAGGCACTGTGGGGCATATGTATAAGCCGCTATCGCCACGGGAACGTCATTTTTTGTGACGTTCCCGTGGCTATAAGGGGCTGCGTCTTACGTACAAGGCAGCGTTAAGCCACTTAACGTGTACATAAGGCACCCTTTCACTCTATGCTTAGCGTGAAAGGGGAGTGCAGTGGGTGTTGTGGTGGGTGCTCCACCGTAACACCCATTGTATTTGACGTTGCCCCCCTATGTACAAGGATGACGTACATAGGAAGCAGCGCGAAAATTAAGACCAGGAAATCTTGGTCTTAAGATGGCGAAAATTGGAGAAATGAATTATTTCTCCTCTTTTTTGCTTTTTCCAAGTGTGCTGCCTTGTGCAGCACACATGGAAAAAGCAAAATGCCATGGTTTGTTTATGTACAGGGAGTTGTCCCTTCCTGTACATAAACAAACCTCCCCTGCACACTGACACCCTTGCACATAGACACCCTTGCACAAGTTTTGAAATTTAGTGCCATCACAGGGCGAAACGCAAGGCTGCATCACATTCTTGTAAATATGGGGCAGCCTTACGTTTCCGAACTGGCAAAGAGTGCCGGTAAGCCCAATAAGCTAACAACATGCTCCGCCACTTCGCCGTACATATGGTCTTCAGTGTCTGTGGATTAGCATTCAGAACCGAAGAATTACCTGCAGCGGGATGTCCCGCCCTTTGTGGGGTGGACATCCAGCTGCGGCTGTCACCTCAGGTGGGACTGGCAGGTTTAAGGCTGAACTCAGGAGTATATGCCATTGTGTGCTTAGTATTTTGTATAACTCACATGCTAGCCAATGTAAAGTGTTTTTAGGGGATATGTTTCAAAGCTTTCGTTCGAATAAGGTGAAATTGTCAAACTTTGCAGCTTGAACACTGCCTACAACTTCACATGCAATAGTAGTTTCCTGCACACGGAAGTTCCCCCCTCTAAAAGATGGGATTTTTGGTTAAGTTCTCCTCCCATGAACCTCATTTTAGCAGACTGCCTTCCCTGGTTAGTCTTTTTACATTTTCCAATTATCTACTTCGCACAACCTTGAGTGTATTGTGATTTACAAGACTCCCTAGGTAAGAGGAGAACACGCCTACTATTCTACCATCATTAGAATGAATTAGGGTGTTGATATGAAGTGTAAGTGGAATCTTCAAGCTACATTGATATGAAGTGTAGGTGTAATCTTCAAGCTACATTGATATGAATTGTAGGTGTAATCTTCAAGCTACAAGGACTAAAAGCCATTTTACTCATTCTTGTGATTATGCACATACCCTGTTGCTATATAAACTGGGCTATATAAAGCTTGGGGCCTTATTTAGAGTTTTGCAGACAGGATACTTCTCACAAACATGGCAGATGTCCTGTCCGCATTATTATAATTGCATTACAGCCTATGGCATTTGTAATATGGCGAATAGGATATTTGACATATTAAGACAGACATCCTATCTGACAAAACTCTAAATAAGGTCTTGGCAACCAGGGGTCCAGGGAGTGCCAGGGGGGCCAAGGAAAGTGACTGAAGAGTGGTAGGTCTTCTGGTGAAAGGAATATAGAGCAGTGGAGAGTTTTTAGCTCCCTCCTTACGCAGGAGTGGCCAGTATGCTGGAAGAGCACCACATGCTGGCTATACACACCTTGAAGTGGGGCATTAGCTATTTACTATTTTAGTTTCGAGCACCATTCTCGTTTCTTCTTCATTAATGAAAGAAGGTGTTTTATCCATGTGCCACTCAGCCTGAAACGCCATCGGGCTATCACTTAAGAAACGTAGGATAAATAAATGTTTGCACAGAGTTAGGAAATAGGAGGCCACCGTGCTTCATTAATGCCGAATGCGATGGAGAGATTACATTTAGCGTTTTAGTAAATCACAACAGACGCTATCATAACATGCCTGATATTAAATAAAATTCCCGCATTTTTTTAGGACAATCTCGGTCAGGACACAACCAGTTCCTGCCCAAATGAGCAACATCTCTGCTCCTTTGCTTATACTGTGAAGACTTTCTTCAGGTAAGGCCCTCTACACTTCCATCGTTCAACAACACACTTCTTCATCATTGCCGATATTGACCGATATCTGTTTTCTACAGCAAACTACTTCCTGTAGCACCATCGGCTATCATACCTGTTCTGCTTCATCCGCTAGTGCCAGCCCCCACCCCGCCTTCCTGCTTATCTCACACTGAGGTAAGCACATTCATTGCTCAATGAATATGTCATCAGTAATTTTGTGAAGTATCTGTATCTAACTATTTCCTTTTTCCTCTCATCTCTGTAGTACCCGGCTGGGTCCAGTGTGAGTACCTTTTTCCTTCCTCTTACTTGACCGGTGTTCTCACCTATCCACATGGCTGTGCGCGTATATTGTTTTTACTACAGGTATTGTTCCATCGATGGCCTTCCTTTTATTTATCTCAAAACCACGCTCCCACTGGACTAAAAGCTTATGCCACTCTCCTTTTGATTTCGCAGATGTCCCTATATCATTAGGTCCTGAAGAGACCCTATATTGTTTTAAAGGGTCGAAACTCCGTCGACATTGAAGAGAACGAATCATTATACCAGCACTAATTATTCTTTACAGTGCTGGAAGAGACTGTTGAAAATATTAATGATCGCTTGTTAAGAACAATGGAAACCACGCTGTAACTGTCACATATGTCACTACTTTTATTTCTTTTGTTTCCAATTTTGCACTGGGGACACTATGCACCAATCTTTTTGTACTTAAGAAATTGTTTTTCTCAAATAATTGCTATAAACTTTCAAAAAGAGTAAGGACAGTGTACTAGGCTACCTCTTTGTCTGAAATCCACTTGACCCAAATACATTGCCATTGTGCATTTTTTAATCATCCATGGAACCAACCAATGTTTCCACAAGAACCACTGTTTCTTGATATACAATGGAAGAGCGGAGGGGGCGGGGGGGAGGCGGCCGGGTTTGAGGGGGCACTAGGGGTCGTGGGAGCGAATAAAAAAAATAACCATTAAAAACTTACCTGCAGCCGTCCCTGTTGCGCTATTCTTCATCTTGTCAGGAAGGCACAGGTTCCCAGAATGCCCTGCAACCAATCCTGAAGCTGCTGTCACCCAGAGAGCAGCCTCAGGATTGGCCTGAGCCCCCTCAATTCATGCTATAGGACAGACTGAGAGTCCATGCCTGCTCTATCCAACCCAGCTGTGTTGCTGGGTTGGAGAGAGTTTTCATTGCGCATGATGGTTTGGCCGTCCTGAGAACTCTTGGGTGCACTACCACTCCCATCAGTGCCTGTCACTACCAGGCCCCGCCCCAAGATTCGGAAGAAAATGAAAAATAAAATGAGTGCTGGTTTCTTTTTCCTTTCCTGCCGTTTTTGGGGGCGCAACGGTCCTCAGTCGTATTGGAGAAGAGGCCTCTGCCCTTATCTATGGTAGTGAGGGGATGAGTTTGAGTTAAAAGTGCATTTCATTCCATTGTCTTGGTGTGGCTTGTTTCCAGTTTTCTTTTCTTTTAGTGTCTTGTTTTTATAGATTTCGAGACTTGCAGTGAAAAAGTTGTGCTCTGCGCAACTACCTCACATTGAGAGCATTTTAAGTTCTTTGAAAGTGGTGGTTCATAAATAAATATCCCAAATTAGACCAAGAGAGAGAACCTGCACACCACCTGGGGGGATTTGGATATTCTCATCCCAAAAAAATGATGAAAAAATTATACCGGAATGTGCATTTCAAATCATTTTAAATACAGTTGCTAAACCGCTGCAGTTCTTACAGACATTCTGTTACTTGCCTGGTGTGCCAAACAAAACTATCCCTTTTGGGTTACCAGGCATAAAATTAAAACATGGTAGCAAAACTGCATTTTTGTCTACAATTTCAAAAACCAATATTAGGAAATAGGAAGGCTAGAAAGCCAATAATTTACAGGCAATTCAAAGATTATGTGTGCAATCTGATATGATCTCCTATTTATCTATCATTTTTCTTAACTTCTACCATCAAAAGCTGAAAGTTCAGAGATATTCATATCTTGGGGCTCCTGCTATCTGACGGTTTGGGCACTAGAGATCTTGGGGCATATTACCAAGCAATAGCGGTAATTATCGCTATTGCTTGGTTAGAGACAAAAATTTACCGCTGAGCTGCGGCGATTTTTACCGCAAATAAACCTTGGTATTACCAATGTTTATCGCAAATGCGATAAAAATCGCCGCAATGCATGAATATCGCTGAAAAGTCAGCGATATTCATGCATTACCAAGCTAATGCTCTTAGCCATGTTATCCACTTCCCATTGGATAACATGGCTAAGAACTGCTCAGGGCAGGTGTTAGCTTTTGGAGATATTCGCGCTTAGCGCGAATATCTCCAAAAGTTGGTAATAGGAGATAGCGATGTTAGCAACTGTTTTCAGTCGCTAACATCTTGGCACGCCCACTTTGCATGTCATTAGTGATAAATATCACTGACATGCAAAGTGGGGCCCAAGATGGTCGCTATCTCCTACTAGCTGTCTCTAACTGGTGTTAGCGACAGCTAGGTAATAGGGAGATAATTTTATCTCCGCTTTCTTGGCTTTTAAAGCCAAAAAAGCGGAGATAAACCCCCTTGGTAATATGCCCCCTTATTCGGGTTATGGACCGTGCAAGTTCAAACAGCATACACTCCCCTTAAGTTACAACATGATTAAAGACAAAGATTCACACAGAAGCAATGATGATAAAGCAATGGTGATTTTTTTTATTATGAAAGACAGTATAATCAACGCTGAAATAATAAAAATCAAATACCCTCTAAAAGCAAGAAAGTAACTCTTGCATCAGTCACCCGCTAAGCATGACTTTTCAGTCAACATCAGGTCCACCAATGCTCTGGAAATGAAATTGTTTTCCCTCAATTATTAGCTTAACATTGTCTTTCAATACATAGATTTTATTCTCAAATATAAGAATTCATTGTTTTGCTAAATACACTCTTCAAACCCTAGCTTCATATTCTCTGAAAATATGCACATTTTACCCAAACACTAAGGGCCCGATGTAGGTAAACGCGATTTTCCGATTTCAAAATACCGAGGCGGGCCGAATCGGTATTCTGAAATCGGAAAACGAGATGTAGGAAAAAAATACCGATTGAAAACCGATTCGGTCGGCATCGGTAATGAGATTCGGTACGTTCCGATTCAGCTCGGTCCGAATCGGAAATTACCGAATCGGCCAACAACGAATCGGAAAACACCGAATCGGCTACCACCGAATCGGATATTTCCGATTCGGCGAATACCGATTCGGTAAAAGCCGATTCGGTAAAAACCGATTCGGCAATCATAGACCCATGGCGAAAAAGCCCATAGGAATGCATTGCATGAACCGAATCGGCTTTTACCGAATCGGATAATACCGAATCGGATTTTACCGATTCGGATTTTACCGAATCGGTAAAAGCCGAATCGGCAATAGGCGATTCAGCCAATGAGGTGGCTCCCCCTCCCCCACCCAAACAGGGAGTGGCAACCCTGGCAGGTGCAGCCAATTAAGAAGTTTCTAGAAGTTTCTGGAAAGCCTGCCTGAGCCCAACACACAGTTAGCAGCAGTGGGAGAAGGAGGTTGCAGACTGAGCAGGAGCAGGAGAATATGGCAGATCAGGCAGGAAGCCAGAAGTCCTCCCAAAAGAGGAAGCCCAAATTCACCACCACAGAACTTCAGGTGCTGGTTGAGGAGGTGGTGAGGGTGCACCGCCAGCTCTTTGGCAAGCTGTCCCTCAACGTGCCAGACAGCACCAAGAGGAGATTGTGGGCCGACATCGCCCAGAAGGTCAATGCTGCTGGAGTCACCCCCAGGTCCATTGAGGAACTTAAGAAAAGGTTTTATGACCTCCGCAGCCTCACGAAGAGGAAGCTGGCCGACCTCCAAAGGCAGGCTGGACACACCGGAGGAGGCAAGAACCCGGCGCCACCCCTCACCGAGCTGGAGGAAATTGTCTCCAGCACCATCGAGAGGGAGAGCATCGTAGGGATCGGGACCCTGGACAGCACTGCGATGGCCACAGCTACAGGTAAGAAGCATGCGCATCATGACACACCCTACCAGACACCTCCCCATTAGACACAATGCATAGGCAAACACCAGCACTGTACTGTCACCAACATACAAGAGACAAGCATCATGGTACATGTAGTCAGCAGAAGTTAGCCAAATATGTCAGTGCAGAATCACAAGACAGGAAACAGTGTGACACGGTGTAAGGAGATGCAAGGACATGTGGAATGCCATAATTGTACTGACTGTAATACATCGGCACTCAGTTTACAAATGCTTCTTTGTACCTAGGGGCACCATCAGGCAGCACCACTGTGGCAGCAGAGGGAGCTTCGACTTCAAATACTGCAGTGGCAGGGCCGAGCACCAGCCAGCCTGGCCAGGAGGAGGAGGATGAGGATGAGGAAGGAGACACCCCAGGGCTTGGAATGGAGGGAGTCCTGGTGATTGATTTCCAGGCAGTGCACTCCCCAGTACTGCCCAGCTCACCCCCCTTGCAGTTTTCACCATACAACTCCCCTACAAGGCAGACCATTCCGCCGACAACAGCTCCTGCCACAACCGTGGCCTTGCCACCCGTCCAACCTGTCGTGGGAGCAGGGGCTCCGGGACCGGCCAGCACCACACCACCACCAGTGGCACCCCAGCCCACTCAGCAGGCCGGAGGCAGCAGTGCCAGACGCCGTGCCACCACCACCACCACTGCTGCACCAGCACGGGAGGGCAGTGTGTTCCTGGGCCTGGAGGGCCAGATGGTAAAAATCCAGCGCCAACAGGCCAAATCCACCATGGCCTGCCAACGCCAGCTCCTGCAGCACAACCTGCAGATGGGGGAGTTGGTGAAGGGGTTCCAGGCTGTTGTGGACAGCAACAAGGAGGTGGCAGCAGGGTTGGGCAGGCTGACCACTGCCATCACCCACTCCTCTGCCAGGCAGGAGGAGCATGAGGTTGCGCGCAGGAGGGATGCCCGGGTGCTCAACCGGGCCATGGCCCGCCTTGCAGCGGCGACCGCACAGCTGTGCCATCGCAGCTCAAATCAGGAATCGGCACTCAGTCAGCATACAGCTGAGCTGACTAGGGGGATGGCCAGGATCACCACGGCCATGGAGGCCATGTTAATATCAAACGCCGCCTCCAATCCTGCCCTGGACCTGGGTGATGCTGGAGACAGCAGCAGCCGCAGCAGCCCGGCCAGCGCTGCCTCAGAGCCAAGGAGGAGCACCAGGCGATCCGCTGATGCTGCTGGCCATTCGGAGGGGGCCGAGGGACACCCCAGTGGGTCTGGAAAGCGGGCCAAAAAATAGGCTGCCAAGGGGGGATGAGCACACCAGAACCCTGGACTTTATTTTCGTTAACAATCTCCATTATTTGATGCACATCAGTGCTGTAACTGTGGTGCATCATTATTAAAACTTTTTTTTTCCAAGCAACATTTAGCTGTCTTTGCATCTGTACTCAGTCAGAAATAGTTCTCAGTGATCTCCTCACGTCTGTATCTGCCATCACATGGCGTACACACCCCAGCTGGCTGTGTCAGTGGCACAGCTTCGTCGTCGTCATAGTCCTCGTAGTCAGACAACTCCACCTCAGTGCCCTTCTTGACCGCAAGGTTGTGTAACATTGCACATACAGCTATGATCTTGCAGCAGGTGATGGGGGTATACTGCCTTGCACCTCCACTCTTGTGCAGGCATCTGAATCTACTTTTCCAGATGCCAAAGGTCCGTTCAACAACATTCCTGGTGCGTATGTGGGCCCGGTTATACCTCCTTTGGCTGGGTGTGGAGGGGTTGAGGTAGGGGGTGAGTATGAATGAGCGGAGGGCATATGCACTGTCGCCTGGAAGAGAAAGGGGTCACATTAGACACATGCATACATGTATTACACCTACCTACTATGTGTTATGGGGGTCTGATGATGTGGCTCACCTAGGAGGTATCCTTCTCCAAAATCGCCAGCCATCAGCCGTGCATATATGCCGCTCTGTTGGAATATATATGAGTCATGGGTACTTCCTGGAAATTTTGCTACCAGGTCTGTGATGGTGCACTTGGCATTGCAGATCACCTGCACGTTGATGGTGTGTGTAGATTTCCGATTGCGGTATATGTATTCGGTGTCCGCTGGTGGGCAAATCGGAATATGCGTGCCATCTATGCAACCGATGACTTGGGGAAAGTGTGCCATCTGGTAGAAGTCCGCTTTGGTTTGTAGCAGTTCTGCGTGGGTTGCAGGGAATGAGATGTATTGGTCCATCCTGTCTATCATGGCGTCAAGGAATATGTGGAAGAACCTTGACAGGCTGCTCTGGCTCACCCCTCCTGCTGCTGCTGCTCCACTTTGATAGCTGCCAGACGCTACCAGGTGTAGGCTGCATAGCACCTGGACGTGCGCAGGGATGGCGTGTGCCCTTGGGGTGTGGTGGTCCAAGTATGGCTTAAGGTCCCTGATGAGCTCAAGTATGGTGTCAGAGTCCAGCCTGTATCTCTGTAGGATCTCAGCCTCAGTGAGCATGAACAGGGTTATCCTCTGTCTGTAGACCTGTTCATTTCTTAGCCATTCCCTCTGTCCTTCCTGCTGTAGCCGTAGCCGCCTCGCAATGACATAGAAAGCTGCCATCCTGCAAGTTGCAATGCATTTTGGGACTGTTTATATGGGTTGGAGTTGGTTACCACCTGATTGCAATCCATGGTAAATACCGAGTGAATTCTACCGATTTTGAGCCGATTTCGGTGTTTCTGTGCCTCCCTACATCTCCCCAACTGTCGAAATCGGGGAATTTCCCGATCGGAGATTCATACGAATCGGCATGTTTTCCGATTCGGATCATGTCCGAATCGGTATTTTTTCCGATTCGGTACATGGACCGAATCGGTGATTTTCCGAATCGGTGTCACTAACGAATCGGTAGTAGGACCGATTCGGTGATTTTCCGAATCGGTGTCACTAACGAATCGGTAGTAGGACCGATTCGGTGATTTTCCGATTCGGTGTCACTAACGAATCGGTAGTAGGACCGAATCGGTGATTTTCCGATTCGGTGTCACTAACGAATCGGTACATGGACCGAATCGGTCTTTGTAACCGAATCGGTGTATTTCCGATTCGTTACATATCCGATTTTCGGTATGTACGTATCGGATTCTTTCACATTCGGGACACATTCCGAATCGGTTTTCTATCCGATTCGTTCTGTTTTTGGGTCCCTACATCTCGATGGCTGTTTACCGATCGGTAAGGGCCAAAAATCGGTATTTTCGGCCGATACCGATCGGTAAAGCCCTACCTACATCGGGCCTTAAGTTCTAATTTTGGATAAATAAACACATGTTCTGCATGACAAGTAATTGCTACTAAATAGCTCTTCTTGTTCCCAAATAGGAGCTTTCTATTTTAGTAAAGATGAATATGCTACTTCAATATAAGCCTAAAATGTTCTCCAAGTACTCACATAAAGAACAGGCCTACATTAACAGATTCTACTTCTATTTCCATCTTTCGTCAAGAGTCCACTACGAACCAAGACTAGCTACTAGCTGGCGCGGCAGACACAGGTAAGAGCGGTGGGATGGTGGGGCGGGGTCGGCGGGGAAGTCAAGTGACCAGGGCAGGACTGGCCGTAGCGGGCACCGGGCGTTTCCCCGGTAGCCGCCAGGGTGAGGGACGGTTTTGGGCCCCTGGGGGCCGTATTTGTTACCTGGAGTCAGCAATACCACCCCCCTGTAACAAAATCGGCCTAAACCGGCCCTTGCAAACAGCTCAGCTGCACCCCCCCCACTCCTTCGAGGGTGGGACAGCCGAGCAGTTTACCAGGACCGGTTTCGATTTCCAGTCTGAACCTGCGAGTGATGACGCGATAGGTAAAATTAAATGTAAAAAAAACCTCAAAAACACTTACCTTTTGATTACCGCATCGCCGACTCGGCAAAGCGACAAGCACAATTTTAAGTGTTTTTTTCATTTAAATGTTACCTTTCCCGTCATTTGTTAACTCACACCCCTCTCACCGCGCCCCACCCCACGCCCCCACCGTTCTTTCCTGTGCCGTCCTCGCCTGGCTACTGGGTGCCAGATATTCCATTCATATGAAAGCGATTCCCACCAAAATCCAAAGAAGGTTACCACATAGCCGGAGTATTCACCATTATGTGTGGACCAACATTCAGATAAGTGGAACTGTCACTATTACTAGATTGTCTGCTATTAGACTAACATTACACACAATATGCCAAGGATCACTACCTTATGACACAGGGTACCATCAATGAAAAACTAACCAACCATTCCAGTACAGGGGTGGCCATATTTGTGTCACATATGCTCACAAACTAGGTTTGTTATATTTAGGTAAGTGATATTTCTATTGCGCAAACACTTACCTTAGCTGCCCTCCCAAGGGACGGAAAGGCCTAAGTGTCCCGGGACCTTGTGCTGCCTCAACATAAATAATCACTTAAAAAAAGATACATAAAGCCCCTTCTTTAGTGACGTAAGTTAACAAAACATAAAAAGATTAAGCCACAGCCATTTTAAATGAACGAAAAATAATGTACGTTTAGGGTTTCTCGCTCAGGCTTTCATGTTCCTTCCAAGTGAAAGCAAAGAGTGGCCAGAAATAGCAGGAAAGGGACGCAAGTGCTATACAGTAATGATATCTTTTATTAGCCTGATGTGGGAGAAGTAAGTACTCTTTTAAAACAAGATCAAACAATTTGCTTCCATTGGTTCCAGGATGGGGGGAAGAAAAACACTGCAGTAGCCTGTGTATTCTGGGCACTGCTCACCGTGTGAACGCCTGGCCTGGGCCACTGAAGGCTACCGGTGCTCTGGTAGAAGAGCATGGATTTTAAAAACAGAGCTTCTTCTCGTCAGCATTCATTGCCAGCATAATCATATGGAAATTGTGGTTTATTATATTCATATTAAAATTGCAGATGTTGGAGGTTGTGGTAAGGGAAGGAGAAGAGGGACCAAGCTTGAGATGATGACAGACAGGATGGGGCCAGATAATTCAACAGAGTGGGAGGTTCCACCTGTGGTGAATTTAGCCATGTTTGATCAGAAATTATCCATCATTTAGTTAAAGTTGATGGGTGACGCACGGTGGGCTGATGAGCACAGGTGTCACCATGCATATCAGACCCCTTCTGACCACAATACATCACTCTGTATAGCAAAACTGTGTCTGACAGCGAGCTGTGTGAGGTCAGGAGTTGAGAAGGTGAGAAGAAGTGTGGCTCAACGGTTAGAGGCGGCAGACCCGGAGGCAGGGGTCGGCCCGGGACCAGGGTTCAATTCCCAATGCGGCCGGGTGCAGGACCAATGTCAGTGCGCCCGAGCAATCTCGCCTCAGTGCCACTCTAACCATGGGGTCCCACGCTGCAACTCTGGGCAATAGCTTGCTTAATCTCCACTCCGGCCCCATCACCGCCGGGGATGCCTGGCTGCACCTTGGGGATGCCCAGTAAAGGGACCATCTCACAGGAAAAGCCAGGACGGCTTCCCCAGTGGTACAGAGCTGGGACGCTCCAGGGTAACCACGCGCTCTATAAATCCAACATTCATTCATTCATTCATTCATTTGCCCACATGTAGACCAGCTTTCTGTTGGGCTAAATATATGGAAGAGACACAGATGGGTCTTCCATAGAATTTCCCTATGTGATGGTTACACAGTCTTGCTGTTTCAGGGATAGGACAAGGTAGCCTCTGCCATTGAGGACATCACATGTATCCTACTACCCAGTTGAGAGATTTCTATCTGGAACACTGGGGATAAAAGATCCATGTTACATGGGCAGAAAAGTGGTTAATTGTCCCCTTTTCTGCTCCGACACCCTCATGGAAAGTCTTTATGTTAAATAGTTGATCTTTGCCAGGGTTTTAAGACCTAAAGGGAGGATGTTCCACCTGTTTTGCCTTTGCTTTGAAAAAAATGTGTGCCTCTACAAAAGATTTTGTTGTAATTTTCTACAAAACATTCAAGCAGAAAATGGATTGGTTTAACCCACCAGAAGAGGTTGCTTGGTTCACTTGAAACGTGTGAAGGTTAGTGGTCTACTGTGGAAAGAAGCTGGAATAGATCGAAACATAAACAGTTGGGCAATGGCTGGCGCTTATATGTTATGCTACCTTCCTGCCACCTGGGATGGACAAGGACAGTCTTCTTAGTGCACTGCTATGCTTATAGTACTTGGAGGCAAATAACCCAAATGGCAACTTTACCATATCCTGAACTGAAAAAATATATACTTTTTCGTTCAGCAAATGATGTTGGTAACTGAACATTGTTGGAATTTAAAAATGTGCCTTAAATAGATCCAGCTTGAAAAAAGTTGGATGCAATAACACTGGGCCACTAAGGTCCTCATCTAGTATGGAAAATCATAAACAATTGTTTACACTTATTTATCGGATCAAAGAGATTATCAGAAGATGACTTCTGAGTCAAAACCAATGATGATATCTGAAGATTTGCAATGTGCAATTTCGTCACTTAGATACAATACTGGTAACTGAGAGTGCTTTCTTAGGTGATGAAGCACGTGCAAAAAAGGTGATAGCTGGGGAAATGAATGAAATGAAAATGATTTTTGTAAAGCGCACATAGCTGCCCTGAGGCGTCCAAGCGGTGAGACTGATAGAGAGTACGGATTTAATTGAGATAGTGAGGACCCAGGGGAAATTCTACTATTTGAACAGGAATGTTTTTAACCCCTTCGCCGCAGGGCTAATTCCCCCCCGGTGCGGGGGGGAGGGGGGCCGCGCAGGGCGCCGCGGTGCTGATGACGAGCCTAGGCTCGTCATGCAGCACGGTGCTCGTGTGCTCATGACGAGCCTGGGCTCGTCATGAACCCGCCCACGCAATGGAACGCTCAGCACAGCGGGGGAATTAGCCCCGCGTGTGAGCGTTCCACGGCTCATGACGAGCCCAGGCTCGTCATGAGCACACGAGCACCGTGCTGCATGACGAGCCTGGGCTTGTCATCAGCACTGAAGGGGTTAATTGTTTACGAAACGAGGTCAGTTCCGAGTTGGATCTTAAGTATTGTGGAAGGGCATTCCACAATTTGGCCACATTAAAAGAGAAGGAGCGGCCTCCGGCTCTCGTTCTCTTTATTTTGGGCACTGTGGCCAGAGTGGCATTGGTTGAGCGCAGCTGTCTGCTAGGGTGATACGGGGGGTGAAATCTTAGGTTCATACAGCTAATTAAGGCGAGAGAGGTACAGCTTAAAGGAGATGGTTGAAATTGTTATTAGAGTTACTGTTGAGTTGGGAATTTGTGGGTATTTTTTAAGCAAGGCGATATTAGAGTTGATTAGAAAGCTATGGAGGGCTAGGGAGTGAGTTAAGTGAATTTAGGAGTGAGAGGTCATGGCCACTAAATAGATTAAGGCATTAGCGTTAAACTCAGGGTAGATGTCTGGGGCGGTGTGTTTTCATGAGACGATATGAAGGAGGTGCAGTGTTAGGATGTAGGTAAAGTGATATGGAACCAATATGGAGAACAGGGTTTGGTAATACTGCATTGTAGAGTTGAAAGGGACAATGTCAGTGAGTGGTTTGAAGGAGATCATGGGTTACAGAACTGGGTGTTGGAGATAGGATGGAGGAATGGGAACAAAAAGACACTGTAATGGTGAATGGGCATTTTAAGGACTAGAGGACACTTTAGAAACACTGTTCTAGAGAGAGGTGGATTCTGGCAGCAGCTCTGAAACATTCTTCGACTTGAAACCATGAAAATCTTTATGGTCTGGGTTGCTTGTTTAATGTCGTTACAATCATTTACCTCTTTAGATGGATAACGTGGGGCATGAATCCACATGAACACCTTTCCATGGAATGGAAACTGCCCTTCCATCTTGGTCCTCCAGCAGATCTTCAACCACCCACTTCAGCAACAAGTTGCCTTACTGTCTTTGGTGCACTTCCCCACAACTCCTCTCCCAACAAAACCGTTTTCATTCCTATCAAAAAAAACGAAAGGATAAAGACTTACTCAACAAACTCGTACAAAATGTTACTCAACAGCAAACAGTATATGACAAAAATATCTAGATAACAGGCTTCACCATAAACTGGCAAAATCTGAATAATGCAACAATCCACTCATTCCAAACCCTTCTAGAAACCCTTAGTCTGAAACAATTATCTGACCTACCCACTCTTACTAAAGGCAAGACAAGATATATGTATGTGTATTTTACAAATATAGACAATATCAAAGTAGGCCTCCTCAAGCCAAGATAAGAAGAATGGTCGGATCACAACCATCATCCCTATGACCACTTATATCTCAAGAATGCTCAAATTTTTTTTGCATATTTTAATCTCACAAAAATGTTTGAACTCTGCCACCTTTGAAAGACAATCGATTAGACAGGAAAAATAGTCTTAGAAAAAAGAAAATAGAGAAGAGAAATAATGAGAATAAGGAAAGTAGAAAGGACCAATATATTGAGAGGGATCCAAACAGAGAGAACAGCAAGGTTGATAAAGGCGAAAGTGGTTGAAAGAGAAGCTAATCGTGAGGAGATGCTGGGAGAGAAGCAATTAGAACTGAATGAGAAGTGGTATGAGGGCGTCCCAATCAGGGAGCAGTATTAATAAGCCTAGCGGTAAGAAGATATAGGGGAACACATTTTGGGAGAAAGACAGATTGAGAGTAGAAAGAGATTGACAGGCAGCAAACATTTTATAGAAAATGAAAGAGAAACTCAAATAGAAGCAAGGAGAGAGATCGAGAGAACCAAACATGTGCCAGACAGAGGTTGAGAGAAAATAGAGGAAGTGACGGGGATGGAAGATTGAAATAGGAGAAATAGAGAGAGAATGAATAAGAGATCAAAAAGGTTGAAAAAAGGTGCAATTAGAGAGTGGTAGAAAAAGATTGAAAGAGAATAAATAGAGACTGAGAAGAAGGGAGTGGAGCCTTTGAGGTAAGGAAACAGGCAGGCAGATATGCATGGAAAGGTTGAGAAGTAAAAAGAGATTAGAATGAGGGTACAGAAACAGATTAGAGACAAAAACACCAACGGAAAAAAAATAAGTCGCTGTTGGGAAAGTCAGACATTGAGGAGGGAGAGGCTAACAGGTAACAAAACAGCGATTGTATGAAAAGGAAAAATGACTAAGAGTGGAAAACAAGGTTGGGAAATGGGCTGAAAAGGAAGGAAATAGAGGGCCTGAGGAAAGAGAGTGAGGATTGGAAAAGTAAATTTAGGTGAGAGCAGGGCTAAACTGGCCATTGCGCAATTCAGGTATTACCTTGTTAGGTCTTAGGCTCAATAGCCGCATTCAGAGAATCTTACAGCCCAACCCTGACCCGATAGCCCATTCTAGTTGTGGCCTCCTCCAGTTTTGGGTTTGGGTTGAACATTTTTACTTATTATGGTTTGGCTTAGGGTGGAAAGAAGAGAAAGAGAGAATAAATTAGAGCTAGAAGTGGTAATGCATTAAAATGTGTAGATCATGGTGCTGAGAAAGAGTGCAATCAAGAGGGTGGAGTGAAACAGATAGAACAAAGCTAAAAGGGGGCTTTGGGAGAATGAAATAGAGACAGGGGAGGGTCCACGAGGATGAAATAAGGCATATGTGAGGGGAGGATATGCTAACCGAGAAGGATGGAGGCTCAAAAGAGAAGATGGGGTTCCTACAGTGTGATTGACTTGGTAGACAGGAAATAGTGACAAAGTGAAAATTGCAAAACGAATGCCAGTGACGGAGACAAAAAGAGACAGAGAAAGTTGAGAGGAGAGCGAAAAAATGGATGATCCATTGAGAACGTTAATGGGAGAGAGAAAAGGAGGCTGGGAGAAGGAGTTAGATGGATGTAGAGGCAGTGACGAGACTGAGAGAGGGCGGGAAAGAGGTTGACGAGATGAGAGGCAAAACCAGTAAACAAGAGTGAGAGAACAAAACATGCTGAGGGAGAACTGAATCTTCAACGTATTGGAGAGGGAAAAAAATCACAGAGGCGTGTAGAAAAGGCTGATCATGAAACAATATGAAAAGGATGAGGTATCTGTATGGGGATATCTGAGGAAAGTGGTGGAAAAATAGACGTATTGGCAGAGGGAACAGTGAGAGGAAAATAGGGTCTGTGAGACAGAGAAAGGCCATGTGAAAAGAACTAAACAGTGAATAAATTATATACACAATGAGAAAGGAGTGCTGTAGGGAGGATGTTATATGTCGCTAGAATAAATTCTAAAAATGTATACAAAAGGTACAAGCAAAAATATGCTCCTTTTCAGGTTGGGTTTTTCTAAATGCAGAGCGATATGTAGAGCTTAGCTCGTGCATGAGTTTTTCGCATGATTTTTCCATGTTCCCTACATTGAAAACACGGCCCTGGCAATGAAAGGCGACAGCAAGAGGCATCTGCAACAGTTGTGTTATATAACACTCCTTTGCACGTCTTGTTTGATTATTTAAACTGCACAGATTTGTAATATTTGACATATTTCAATAACTCTGAGCTCGACCCACAGTAGCCCCGCACCAAATGAGACGTTTTCCATCTGTTGCTCTGAACCGCCCGTACAGGAGGGGAGCAGGGAGGGGGCGAGTTCAGATGGTGCCAATAATATTACTCCGGGGAGTGCAGTGAGAAGGAGGGCGCCGAGCCAAGTGAGCGCGAGGGCCTGTGCGGGCGCGGAGGAGGAAGGGCGGGAAGTTATGACTGAACTCCACCAGGCCTGTGGAGGAAAGGTGTGGCATTAATGAGAAAGGGAGAGGCGGACGTCCACGGGCTGTGCGAGTCAGTGGAGGGGCTGGAGCGTCGCAGCCCACGTCCTTGAAAGGTTTGTGGTGAATTCGACAGTAAATCATTACGCAACGTTTGGAGGGCAGGGTGAGAGGGGAAGCTGCGTAGGTGTAGGGACCATGGCCAGAGGCCGTCTGTCCTGTAAGAAACTACCCCTTTCATAAAAGGCAGATAGGGATGGAAAAATCGAAGTGTAGGTACTCTGTACCAGAGTACCTGCTTGTATTTGAGAGGTGCTGGTACTCTCCAATTAAAAGTATTACGGGCTCGATTCAGAGAACTATCTTAAGACACAACTCTAAACTTACTACCGTTTTGATATTCACAGAAGGCACTTACTCATTTCGGTATTCACAGAAGTTAGGACTCCTAACTTTAGGACTCCTAAATGCCTTCTGTGAATACAGAAAGTCTTAAAGTTAAGATTTTTCTCAGTTTAGGAGTAGTAACGCTAGGACTCCTAACTTTACTACTCCTAAACTGAGAAAAATCGTAACTTTAACCCCTTGGCTGCTGGGGTAATTTTCCTGCTGTGTTGGGGCGCGGGGGGCGCACAGCGCCCCGGTGCTCGTGACGAGCTCAACTCGTCATGAGCTACAGTGCTCCTGTGCTCATGACGAGCTGAGCTCGTCACAGCCACATCTGTTTCAATAGAACGTTCAACACAGCAGGGGAATTATCCCAGCGTGCGAGCGTTCTAATGGCCATGACGAGCTCAGCTAGTCATGAGCACCGGAGCATTGTAGCTCATGACGAGCTGAGCTCGTCATGAGCATGCAAGGGGTTAAAACTTTCGGTATTCACAAAAGGCATTTAGGAGTCCTAAAGTTAGGACTCCTAACTTTACTATGCCTAAACTGAGAAAAATCCTAACTTTAAGACTTTTGGTATTCACATAAGGCATTTAGGAGTCCTCAAGTTAGGACTCCTAACTTCTGTGAATACCGAAATGAGTAAGTGCCTTCTGTGAATACCAACATGGTAGTAAGTTTAGGATTTTGTCTTAAGTTAGTTTTGTGAATGGGGCCCAATTTTTTTCTTGAGAAGTGCAGGTACTCTCCCTCTCAAAATAAAAAAAGTGCCGGAACTCAGTACCGGCCATTAAAAAGCACTGAGGCTGTGGCAGGATCAATAATCCAGAAACATATGACTGACTCCGCACCAATTCTTTGGGACTTTCAGAGCCAACAGCTTGTTTGGAGACCACATGTGTATACGGTAACAATGCAGGCTGGTTTGTGAGGGTTACTCTTTGATTACTAAATCTTCTGCTCTTAGTCGCAAGAACGCTGTAAGTACAATTACTCACTCATACAGTAAAAAAGGCATACCCCTAGGAAAAATAGAAACAGAGTAACTTCCATCCGTTGACGATAGCTTGGAAACACGGTGGATCACCCTTTGGAAATAACAAAGACAGGTATTTACACACAAAGAGTTTCTCATGGAAATGACGTAAAAAGAAGGAAAAACACACAACAATTTTGACCCGTAACCTATCACTCACCTCAATTTGAATTGTCTGTTTGCATAAAACATCATTGCTTTGTTACCCAGATCATATACAACTCAGACCCACTGGTATTCGAATCAATGAGCAGTTTACACACTTCTCTACCGCACATGCATTGATCCTCTGAACTATCTTTCTGTCTACTATGCAATATAATTGAAGGCAAACAAGTGAATTTGGTCGTTGTATCCTTGAAGGCAAACAAGTGAATTTGGTCGTAGGTGGGTGTGATATTTGCAGCTTAAGTTCTCACCCCTGGTTTGGTGCATGCATTTACTTTGGTCGCAGTGCACTCACCAGTCTATGAAGCAGCTTTAGTGGACTTTGGGACAGCTTGAGGTCTGTGTTGCTGGCATGGCATGGCACTCTTTAAAGGATGCAAGAGCTTTGTCGTCTTTAGGAATGGTAGGGTAGGAAGTTCTTTCTTCGATATAAAGGATACTTGGAAGATTAAAGAGACAGTCAAGAAGTCTGCTTGCTGCCTCATTTTGGGGGTGAGAGAAAATAAGGCGCTACTACTGAATAGAACTTGCAAAAAACACAGTGGATGGACAGAATGCAGATTAATGTCTTACATTCACCCCAGTACAAAGATCTGGGCCTAAATCCATCGTTTTTTTGCACTCCACACCACCCTAGGTCAGACACTGGCTATATGCAAATCAGCCTTGACCCTGTGCCTCATGGGAACAGTCCAGCCTGAACTACCAAGCCATGTCTTTCCTAGACAGGAATCAAGCATCCAAGGACCGGTTTCTGGCTATCAGCCTTCTTCAGCCTTGATAGCTTGACTCCAGTGATGTGGAGAGCCTGGGACTCACGTCTGAGCATACCCAGCCCACTCGGGGTAAAAATTGCAAAAAACACAGTTGATGGACAGAATGCAGAACAATCTCTTACATTCACCCCAGTACAAAGATCTGGGCCTAAATCCATCGTTTTTTTGCACTCCACACCACCCTAGGTCAGACACTGGCTATATGCAAATCAGCCTTGACCATGTGCCTCTTTGGAACAGTCCAGCCCGAACTACCAAGCCATGTCTTTCCTAGACCGGAATCAAGCATCCAAGGACCGGTTCCTGGCTATCAGCCTTCTTCAGCCTGGATAGCTTGACTCCAGTGATGTGGAGAGCCTGGGACTCACGTCAGAGCATACCCAGCCCACTCGGGGTAAAAATTGCAAAAAACACAGTTGATGGACAGAATGCAGAACAGTGTCTTACATTCACCCCAGTACAAACATCTGGGCCTAAATCCATCGTTTTTTTGCACTCCACACCACCCTAAGTCAGACACTGCCTATATGCAAATCAGCCTTGACCCTGTGCCTCACGGGAACAGTCCAGCCCGAACTACCAAGCCATGTCTTTCCTACACCGGAATCAAGCATCCAAGGACCGGTTTCTGGCTATCAGCCTTCTTCAGCCTGGATAGCTTGACTCCAGTGATGTGGAGAGCCTGGGACTCACGTCTGAGCATACCCAGCCCACTCGGGGTAAAAATTGCAAACAACACAGTTGATGGACAGAATGCAGAACAATGTCTTACATTCACCCCAGTACAAAGATCTGGGCCTAAATCCATCATTTTTTTGCACTCCACACCACCGTAGGTCAGACACTGGCTATCCAGGCTGAAGAAGTCTGATAGCCAGAAACCGGTCCTTGGATGATTGATTCCGGTCTAAGAAAGACATGGCTTGGTAGTTCGGGCTGGACTGTTCCCATGAGGCACAGGGTCAATGCTGATTTGTATATAGCCATTGTCTGACCTAGGGTGGTGTGGAGTGCAAAAAAACGATGGATTTAGGCCCAGATCTTTGTACTGGGGTGAATGTAAGACATTGTTCTGCATTCTGTCCATCAACTGTGTTTTTTGCAATTTTCACCCCGAGTGGGCTGGGTATGCTCAGACGTGAGTCCCAGGCTCTCCACATCACTGGAGTCAAGCTATCCAGGCTGAAGAAGGCTGATAGCCAGAAACCGGTCCTTGGATGCTTGATTCCGGTCTAGGAAAGACATGGCTTGGTAGTTTGGGCTGGACTGTTCCCATGAGGCACAGGGTCAAGGCTGATTTGCATATAGCTATTGTCTGACCTAGGGTGGTGTGGAGTGCAAAAAAACTATGGATTTAGGCCCAGATCTTTGTACTGGGGTGAATGTAAGACATTGTTCTGCATTCTGTCCATCAACTGTGTTTTTTGCTACTGAATAGAAGGCAATCTATGTAAAGTGTATATTTAGCTTTGATCTAGACTTTATAATTTCTCTAATATGGATACTAGTATTTTGTGACGGTCAATAAGTGTCTTTTATTGCTGATTGATATGTCATTGATGCCATCTGACTTACAGATGCAGCTGCCTGTCACATGTGCATGCCCCCCCTCCCACAGAACTCTCAGCAGCCGTGCTCATGGTCATTTATAGAATAGTTTTATGAGGCATTGACACTTCCTTCGGTCACTTGGGTCCACCTCACCTATAGTTTGAATTATTCCTACACAACATGTAACTGAGGGCCAAGTGGTATACTTTCATATTTGATTCCAACAGAATCACCCACTGTGTACCGCAGCGCAGGCCCCCTCGTTAAACACATTCATGAACAGGCTGCTAATCCCATTATGGGCACAAATGCAGGTGCTTGCTCATCTGATTTGGGTCTGGTGAAATCTGATGCAATTGGGGGGGGGATACTGTAGTAAGTAAGTCTCTCAGTCTGGTGTCTTGATATAGAAGATTTATTGCTGGTACAGAGCAGAGCACAGCAGTAGGTAGACTCGACGCCTGCTGACCAGTCACCAACGAGGAAATAGCAATAGCATAAATCTACAACAGATACTTACCACACACTCGCTTCTGTGTACATTGAAATGGGGAATAACAGGTTCATTTGTGAATCCTGCTTAGTCACAAATGAATGAGCTCCCTCCCCCATTCCAATAGATCTTGTTTAGGGCATGCGCTCTAATGAAAGACAAATGCATGAGTGAAGCAATGGCTCCAAGAACTTTTTCAGCAATTTACCTACCTCTATACTCACGTCCAATATCCGCACCAATGGCCAGATGTAGGTAGCCTTTTACCGGTCGGAAACGGCCGAAAATAACGATTTTCGGCCGTTTCCGACCGGTAAAGGGCTATGGAGATGTAGGGGCGAAAAAATTGTACATTTTCGGTAATTTTACCGAATCAGTAATTTTACCGAATCGGTATAATTACAGAATTGATAAATTTACCGATTCTGTACATTTTACTGATTCGGTAAATTTACCATTCGGTAAAAATACCGAAAATGTATTTTGTGATGTAGGTAGCACTTCTTACAGTGCTACAGGGCCTTTAGAATTCGGTATTTACCATGCAATACAATTGCATGGTAAATTAAGAATTCCTGTGTACATGCACATCTGTGCATGTACACCTGTGCCATGTGGCACACAGACATGCCCTAAGGGCATGTACGTGTACCACATGGCGCAAAAGCTAGTTACAGGGGTGCAACAGGGTGTCAAAGTGACACCCTGTCCCCCTTAGCATTTCGGTAATTTTACTGATTCGGTAAATACCGAATCGGTATTTGCTATTGAATCCTATGGGCTTCAAGGCCCATAGGATTCAATAGCAAATACTGATTCGGGATTTACCGAATCGGTAACTACCGAATCTTACCGATTCGGTAAAAAATACCGATTTTTTACCTACATCTCATTTACAGATTCATAAATACCGAATCGGTAAAATTCGGTATTTATGAATCGGTAAATGAGATTTACCTACATCTGGCCCCAAATGGTTTCTTGTTAATGTATTAAAGAAGCATTGAACATAAGTTCCTAAACCTAAGGTCCTGGAGAAAACAGTTTCTAGCCATAGTCCTCTCTCATTTCAAAGACTTGTTTAGAAAAAATGGCGATCTCAACCTCAACCAATCCAAAAATTAGATTTGGACATGTTGTGGCCACCCACTTCGAACCACCACACTCGCAGATTCATTCTCTCTCTCCTCTCTCTCTCTCTCTCTCTCTCTCTCTCTCTCTCTCTCTCTCTCTCTCTCTCTCTCTCTCTCTCTCTCTCTCTCTCTCTCTCTCTCTCCAATCTTCCCTTCATTCAACTGGAGCTCCACGGAAAAGAGTAGCCTTCCTACTCAGAACTAAAGTACAACCTACAAACTACAAGTTGAAAATACATTAACAATAATAAAACACTCCTGGGGGTGTATTACAGAAATTGTCTTCGGGAGGCCACTTCTATTTTACAGATCAAACTGCCATAAATGTGCATTGGTGCGATTTCAAGGTTGCATTCCCTTATTTACATGGTGGTGTGGCCTCTTCTAAATGAGGGCATCCTTTGCCTTTGCACCCGCATCTGTAGCAAGGCCCAGAGAAGAAGAGGTCTTCAAGAGGCGCACTGGCTGTGCACCAAATACAGCAGGACCAGTACTTAATTTGTAAAAAGATAAGTGCCAGAGCTCTCATCAGGAAGCCACTGCAGCTTGCACCCCATATTGCCCCTGCCATGCTGCCATTGATCGTAACAACACAACTACTAACAATCACACTCCTATAAGTGTGGCAATTCAGACTATTTCAGGTCCCTAAAGCTATAAGAATAGCTCATGTGGCAAATAATAGTCATTTTTAAGGTATATTAAATTAATATTTAACTGTTGTTGTTGTCATCTCTAAATTAGCCAGACAGCGCCACCTTGTGGGAGACTGTCACAAGGGCCAGTGTTGACAATTAAGTCCCAGTGCCAAGCAACCGATACCACTGTCTCAAAATAAGCTCTGGCGGGCACACAGGCGGTGAGCTCTCTGAAGCTGCGCCTAGGAAGAGAGGAAGAATGGTGGTGCAGTCTGTCTGCAGGGCTGTCTCTGTCCCCTTTCAAATGCAGATTTCCTGGTCACTTTTTACTAATGCGCTTCTCCTACAGCTGGCACAGGCTTGTGTCTGAAGTGGGACCAACCCATTTGCTGGGACAGGATGCATTGTTGCAGTATGCATCTGTGTCACACACTTAAGTTTATTCTGCAGAACAGAGTCGGACAGTGAGAAATACATGTAATAGGGCTCCTGGTCAACACAGAAATTAAAAATTAGGACAGGGTCGTCACATTCCAGACATCTCTCCTAGCTTCCACTGGGTGCCAGATAAAATTCAAACTACAGTCCTTCGATGCGGATTGTCAGCCAGAAACCTATAAGATTTCCAAACCACCTCTCTCACTTTTCTAATGTAGACCTTCATGGGACACGGAGATATACATTTTGCCACAACGGCATTCACTATAGAATCAGCGTAACTCTAAAAGAAGCCTCTTCCAGCCTTATTCTTCTACACAAAAACACTATAGGTACCTCTTTGAGCATCCAAACATCACTCAGGCCCCCTCTAGAGCCACCTCGGCGACACCCACGCTTTTTCCACCTACCACAAAGGATGCACATAGAGACAATCACTTTGCAGAGCAAGTGCTATAAACCGCACTAGTAGACTGAATAATCAAAAAAGTTAATGCAGGGCATGTACAATGGAGTCCAACGCACTATATGCCATGGTAAAAGTATGTAACGATTCAAGACCCCATACCATTTGAACCCATAACCACTAGAGCCCAGCACTAACAGGTGCAAGATTTTCCCATTTCATCCATATGTAGATTTGAATTTAAAAAGGGAAAGAAAGTGGCCAAACATGACTCCTACCGGGCCACAAGAGATGATCAAAAACTGCACCTCACCCAGTGGACTCACTACAGGGACAGGAGGGTTGGGAAAATAAGAACTCTGGTGCTGAAAGGGCACGGGATGTTTCATGTACCTGTTTGAAAGTATTCTATTACTTGAGTTACATTCGTAGTTCAGTACCCGCGTGAGATGAGTGGATACACAAATCTCATGTTATTTGTATTTTATTTTGGGTCTGCCTGTGATAGGTACCTTAGAGTTTATTGTATCCATCACTCTTCCCTTTGTAGAAGAAATGTGTAGCTCCTGCCAGTTCAAAGAACTCGGTTTAACAAGCCTTGAATGAATGCCATATTTCGATGAGTGATTTGCCAGATAGCTTTCATTTGAGTCCCTATGAATATAGCCAATGCCTTGTATGACCCATGTGATTTTTAAGTAGACAACATACATCCCGGATCCCTCAGTGCATGTCCCATGGCTCTCGTGGGTCGTTGATTTGTCATTTTATTTCCATGGCCCTGCGAGCCAGATGTGTTGCGTATCTGGCACATGCAGTTCAACACGTGGACCGTACCCCGTGTCCTTTTCACATCCTGCCTCCTTGCTGTTTAGTCCGGATGTATGCCGTTACAACGCATGCTTTTATCATGCATGCTGTTACAACGCCAGTTTTACAACGCAAACCTTTACAATGCATAGCGCTTTGGGGTGCTGGGTAGTGAATAGTTTAATTTACTATTCCAACTCCAGTCCCCGTGGACACTAGGGAAGGTGTTGGATAGTAAATTAAATCTATTCCCTATCCTAGAGCGCCCCCCAGCGCAATGCGTTGTAATGGTTTTCGTTGTAAAACCTGCGTTGTAATAGCACTGCGTTGTAAAAGTTTTGTTATAAAGGATGTTTCCCATTCAATCCAGGCTGTAATTGCCCATGATCTTAAGTAGTGGGAACAATCACTGAGGGCAGTCGATTGGCGTGGTCGCCAAATTCCATTTGAATGGGTGACATAGAAACAGTAGGGTACCTAGAGTTGTACGTCATAGCTAATATGATATCTAGTGCTTATAAGGGGAGGTGGGTGGGAATAACTGGAAGGGCCCAAGGATTTTCTTATGAGTTTGCCGCTGATGTCCCCGAAAGACAGGGATGCTAAATACCAAGACTGTTTAGTCTTGATTCTTCCTAATGCCTCTTTCTTCCACCATCCTACTCTTCCCATCTCTTTATCTCACTCTAGCAGGTTCCCTGGTCATGGTTGCCTATTGTTCTTTTCCTCCTTCTTTCGCCCTTTTCTGTATTCCTCTTGCTCTGAGTCAAAGTCTGATGATGACAAGCAAGTTGTTTTTCCCAAATATGAGTTTCTAGCAGCAACCACTTCCAACCAGTGGCACAAATTAAGCCCTGATCAAGCATTAAGAGTCTGGTTGAACTGCTATGAAACAGCTATGTGAGTTTATGTGCCCGTGTGATGCACTGAATCTGTGTCTTGTATGATTGTGTACCTCTTCTCTCTTGGTGTGTGTTGGGGTTGGCACCTTTCCAAGAGAATAGTACCAGTCATTTGTTGTTTTAAGAGCATGTAAAGGCCGGGACTTGATGCTAAATGCGACTTTTATTAAAATCGCATGTATTCATTCATAACATGACTTTTCTGCCTTTGTTTATTTTAAATTTTAGTCATGGATCATTAGCATCTCTAGAATACATTTAAAAGTAATTTCTGTCTATATTTGCTGTTTGAAGTTGGTACAGATAAAGGCTAAAAAATACCTGCTTTTCATGATTTTGCATATTTTTGTACCTGTGGTGTTGGTAGAAAAATGTTCAGGTGGCAACCCCGGTGTGCGTGTGAGGGACAGAGAGGTAAGTGGTAAAAGAAAGACTATCTTCTGGTAAATTTGGAGGGAAAATGCAGGTTTTAGGGGCATTGACAAAGTAGTCTTGGGGCTATATTTACTCACTGAAATGTTAAACTAAGTGTAGTGTCTTTAAGGTGACTGCAAATATACCGTGGTTCCAACTACTTATCTAGAAGTGGCGTAGTTTCACACAGAGGTGCACTCCCAGAGACCTTACACCCAGTTTAATGAAAGGAATGATGGCTAGGACTGAGGTGCCTCGGCAGAGCTGTGCAGCGCAGCGTGACCGACTTCCTGCCTGCACTGCCGGCACAAGTCACGGCTATTAAGCCATTACATTTATGAGCCTTTACAATTCGCCAAGCTTATTCAATTTTTTTAAAGAAATAAAACGCTCAGTTCCAATAATCTCTCCCAAATCAAATCATTATCGGCCCTGTATTTCCAGAGTGTTTTTATTTCTTTTTTCATAGGCCATTCATTGGTTTATGGCCCCCGGAGGCTAATAGAGGAGAGGGGAGCCAGTCGGTCCCTCACCTCGGATGACAAGCAGAAAGACAAATTCTTAACCAAGTGAAGATGATGGCCCCCCGAGGGGACAGGAAGAGTTACTCCCAACCACCAAGCCTGTGGGAAAGCCGACAGAAAGCAAATGTTAGCACTGCCGCCCGCGCGCCATTAGAGGCGGCGCGAGGGAGCGCGCGACGCGCAACAACATGCGCAGACAGGCACACGGGCAGAGAAATGAAAGTGAAGGCCGCTGACGAGCAGTGCAAGGATTACAATTTGAGCACTGCAAGGAAAAAAAGTCTACTCCTAGGAAATGAAACCATTGTAAACATTCCCCATTTCCGACTAAGCACGTAGGATAGCTTTGTGTGCACAGAATTTTTAATTTTGAAAACAAAGAATCCTATTTAGTTAAATATTGCTTATAATTTTAAACGCAAAATCAGCTCAGTTGCCAGAGCCTCAGTGCATCCAAATGGCGGTCTTCCCTGGTGTTGGCCTTCAGTATCCTCAAATTGGGAAGTCACACAGGACAATTAGGGGAAGCGCCAATTGTGAGGGAAAAGTCTAATTGGCAAATGAAATATAATTGCTCTCACCGACTGCATGATTCACCGAGGTCACCTGACTCTGTCCCGTGGTCTATGGCTATCTATCCCTGATCTACAGTGCTTGTTGGCCAAACCTCAAAGTAACCCAGATCCAAGTCAATCTGAATGAAGGCCCGCAGTTCTCACAGGCCTCGTTTGCACAAAAAAGTGTACAGGGAGAAGGGCAATGGAATCCCTGCTTCAAGATAAAGCACTTTTGTACTTACTTAGGTATCTGAAATCGTGCATACGTGCAACAAGATGTATGCACCAGGATGAGATGCTCTGTTCGCGATGCCCTGTGACTCCTCAAATCACCAGCAGTGACCAGGTGCTAAATGGATTTTAAATGCATGCATCTGAAGACACATTCAGATTCTGTCTGAGGTTAAGTGCAAGTGTCCTTACCTGGACTCTCGTCTGTGCACAATTGCAGCAAGCAGCCTTTGAGGGTGGCTGTGAACAATTGATAGGATTTGGAGCTACGGTGGAAGGATTTTCAGAGCCACAGATAACAGCATATTTTGCCATTTCAAACTCCTTTTTTGCTACTAGTTAAACTACTTTAATGCCCTTTGTTGCAATCAGAAATCCTATCGAAGCCATTTGTAGTGCTCATACTGGAGTTATTTATTTTAATAAACTAGCCCTTTCCCTCTCCCTGTCTATTATGCAGGTGCTGCCTTCCGTTAAAAAGGCCTCGCAGTGCCTCTTAAAATATTGAGATAAGGCTCAGCTCACTAACAGTCTCTTCGAAGCTGGTAGGAAGTGAGAAGCCTGAGTGCGCCAAGACCTTACACTTCCTCCTAACCAGGACGCCATAATTATTGCCTCCCTGCATATGGTGCGTTTGCTCCTGTAGGGGAACAATATTTCTTTTGCCTCCTTAAGACTTTTGTGATCACTTCCCTCTTCAAATGATTAACCAACCCGTTTACATTCCACAATTAGATAAAGAGGGTGTTTTTCAGTCCACCTACCTGCCTTACTTCAAACACCATTTCAGTTTAGGGCCTACACTCATCGCATCCGCTTTACTGATATCTGATAGTGTGGCATTGCTAAAACGTCCATCCATCCTATCGCACAGCAACGCCCTCCTACTCTGCTGCCTCATGCTGCACGTGTAAATCTTCCCACCTCCCCAATGCTTGAGTCTTCTGTCACACCCCAAAAAATATCAAGCCTGAGCCAGTATCCTGTGGGTTCTCTCAATTATGAAGTGGGTGGAGCGATCTACAGGCTTTACTGTAGTCAGTGTAAAGTTCTCCCCAAAGTGTTCTGTGTTGCTGGACTCCACTTTTTCTGGTAAGCTCACCAGGCTGATATTATTCCACCTGGATCTACCCTCAACATCTTCTGCACAGAGACAAAGTTGTCTGCTGGAATCTTTGATGAATTTGACTTCACCTTGTGATGTTTTGATTAGGTTGGTGTGATTATTTACTGTCACATCTGCAATGGCAACTCTCCAGGAGAGTTTCATCATGTCAGATCGGATCTGATTAATATCTATTGCCACAATGTCAATCTGGTGATCAAGGGCCTACCTTGTGTCTTTAATTGCAAACAGAAGTTCATTAAGTGATGTTTTCTCTTCCTCTGTAGCCATCTGAATGCACCACCGCTAAATGCATACCTATGGATCATGCTAGCTTGGTGTGATTTCTTTCCTTTGTCCTGACCATGATGCTGATCCAGACTGTAGCTTGTTATGATTCTCTTCTGCCTTGTCTACAAACTCTGTATTTAAATGACCCAGATACCCACGTTCCCATGAGAACCACTTCAGCACCTTGTGGGAGCTTCACTTATTTTCAGATACAAGCTTTTACCACTGGTCTCCTTGCATGCCTGGCATCCGTGGGCTAAGTGGTGCCCCTTGATTCCAGCACCATCTCCGGTCAACTCAGTGCTTCCCCTCCGTGTCACCTCATTCCCTCCTGTGGATCTCGTACTGTGATGCTGCTATTTTAAATTCACTTTGTGGTACACCACAGGTTTGTGTCACTATTTACCAGATTCCTTCTCTGAGGGACTGGATATGCTGTATCTACCCCGATGGGTTTCCAGAAGGCAGGCATCTATTTATCTCCTTTCTAGGTATCTGGTCTTTAGCAGCAGGCTACCACAGCCTGGCGCTCCAGCTTGCCATGACCCAAGCTCGTTGAGCGCAGTAGTTCTTGGACTGTTTGTCTCCCCCTGCATCCAGCAGACTGCTTTGCTAGGCTGTGTGCTGCCTCTCTAGTGCTGCCACTCCTCTCACCTCATTTTGCCTTTGAGGCATTTCTTTTAAAATCGAAGTTGGTGTGCTGGGTAGTGAGGGGTGCACCACGATTGTGTTGGGTCGGCATCTGCTCCCTGTGTGTTCTTCACAGTCCCTTCTGTCTTTTGTGTGGCACACCTAGGTCAGCAGTGGCAGCTGGCTGACATCTTACTTTTCTACCCAATGGCCCTGCCTGGCGGCCAGCATAACTCAGGATATTGCTTCACCCACCTTGGGGCCTTGAAAGTTGTCTGGCTTCAGTCCATACCAGCCGGAACTCACAGCAGGCACACCATCTTATTAAAGGAGTAAGTACAATGTGTGTTGGAATATGTAGGGAATGTTGCTAGCTTCTTACATTTTTTAAATGGGTGAGACTGTCCCTGCTACTAACAAGGTGGCTTTAAGGAAGGAAACTCCTCTTTAGATCACTGCTTTAGGCTCTGGGCCATAGTGCAGAAATCCACAGAGGATCCTTATATACATGATTTGTAAATTTTCAGGCAGCATTTGACCTAGTGGATCAGGAAGTATTGTTGGGCAAATTAAAAGCTCAGGGAATCCTTGGTAACATCCTAACGATAATAAAAGATCTTCATAAGGAGACCTGGGCTTCTGTGGAGTTGGACTCCAGTGCTAGACTTTCAAGAAAGATAAAGATTAATAATGGACATTAACCAGGAATGTGTTCTGGCACCCATGTTATTTACTTTTTTCTTAGCAGATCTCCCAATAGCTTCAGCTACATATTCCTTTTTGCCAAAATGGGAGGCACTTAAATTCCTAGCCTCCTCTATACGGACGCCCATGTCATATTGAATAGAACTCTGTTTGGCCTGAAAAAGAAACTGAAGAAATTCAATAAATACTACCTAAGGAACAAGTTAATGATTAATTTTGATAAAAGTTATGACTTTTGGTAGGAAGCACTCTGATTTAGTCTGGTCAATAGGGCAAACTAAGATCAAGGAAACCACTGAATATAAATATTTATTAATGATGTTTAATAAGTCCCTGACTTGGTCATCACATATGCTGACTTTAAGCACTAAAGCACTTTCAACAATTGGCGAATCAAAAACATTTAAGAGGGATTGTGGGGGTCCTTCCCTTTCCCCTCTGTTGGCAGCATTTAAAGCATGGTTTGCTCTGCAAATCCATTATGGAGTGGAATTATTGGGTCTGAGTAACTTTAGAGACTGGAAAAAGTTGTAAGGGGCCTGCCTAAAAACGCATTATTTTTTCCTAACTGTGACATGGCTTCAGTTATAAAGTTGGAAACTTTATCCATTTCGCTGCTATTCTCCCTTACATTTGGAATAAGTTGATAATGTAAAAAAAAACAAAAAAGGCCACATTGTGCAAAGATAAAAATTATCAAAAGTGAACTTAGTTGGGCAAAAAAAGTTATGTTGCGGTTATGTACTATGGCTATGTCTTTGTCAAACAATAGATTTACCAATACTTATTATAAGGAAAGAATTCAGAGATTTGGGACAGTTAGTCTCAAGTGAGAATTACCTTAATTACTTGCAATCAAAGACCTCTGATTCTGGCAATTAATCATCTCTTACCCACATCAGCTTGATCTTGCTACTGTAGAAATGCGCAATGTAAATTTTAAATTCAGAATTGGTTTCCATCCCAAAGCCGCTCATCCCTTAGGGATATCTTCCTTTCAGAATTTAGAAGGGATGTGCGACTGTCGGCAACAGATGCATTGTAGAAGAAAACATGTTTTACGGGAATGTCAGTCATTTCTTTTAGCTCGTAAGACATTTTTAAAAGAATATTTTAAAGTACTATATAAGATCAAGATTGGCAGCATGAAGTTTTTTATTCCAAATACAACCCTTGGATGTAGCTTGTACTTTGGTGAGATTTCTAAAGGTTTTAAAAGAAAATGTACCTTGATTGTACTTTGAATGGCCTCATGCTGTTCTAATCAGTTTTAACATCCTTTTAAAGAGCCAGTCTTCTCATTAGCTGCATAAACTCTATTTTAGACATTGTATGAATGTAGAATACAGATTGGTTGCCTCTGTGTTTGTAATATGGATAATATAGCGTGTATTTAGGTTTTACAATCTTGTTGCTCAAATAAAGATTTTTTTTAACTGACTGACAAGGACATTATAGTGTTTCAAAAAGAGAGGTGCTATAGTCAACACTTCCATTTTATAAACTCAATTCTTGAGATTGATTTAATTTGTTCAGATTAAAAAGTGGTTGACAATTTCCTTAATGAGTCAGTTTTCCAGCAGGGGCATAAGGATTGCTAGAGCTTCCTCCACAATCACCTGTGAGTAGAAATCACATTGGGGCTCTAGGAAACACAGACACCTCGTCCACACCCTGGTCCTCTCTCCCCTAGAGAACATCCTACTTAATGATCCCTAGCTCTCCCCTTGCTTTGGTGCAGAGCAACCTCCAAGCTGGCATGTGACTCATTATTAGATTAAAAGGCACAGTAGCATAACTATATCCCTGAAGAACCAGCAATGGCTACCTTTGCAGGACTGTGCTAGTTTCAATCATTTTTCACTACTCTACTTCGAAAAGGACCCTAATAATCATCTCCATGAGGAACTCACCAATTTCAGATAAGGAACGTACAGCCGCATCCTTGTTCAGAGCTCCTTTTCAAAGACAACCTCACTTTGAACACAATCCAGAATATTTTCCTATTCCCCTTCATTTACTACACATAAGCATGGGCGGAAAATCCGTTCCGCTCGCGGATTTTGCGGATTTTCGGGAAATTCGCAATCCGCGAGATTCGCGAATCTCCCGCAAAATCCGCAAATCCGCGAGCAGCGGATTTTGCTCGCACTGCTCGCACTGTTCGCGTGAGTTCGCGCCCCGCGAATAAGTGCAAAATTGCAGAAATACGCTCTTAGCAAAACTGAAAGTAACTACTTACCAGGTTCAAAAGTTCAGGCTCATCATTAGTAGCCATTTCCTGTAGTGCTTCCTGAGGGGCCCCTCCAGAGTTCAGTTGCCAGTTGAAACTATTATGTGACCCTGCTCTGAACCTCAGAATAGTTACACATATGCCACAAAGGTCCTGAATTACAGCTAAGGGAGACAAGCAGGAGCCAGGCTGGAAGTTAAAATCCATTAATCAGCCCCTAATTCATTATTGTCAGTTGGGGCAGGGCAGGTGTTGTAACTAATTTTGCAACAATGAAAGCACTTAGCAAGTGCAAAAGATCACTAATCAGGGCGCACTAAGGAAGCAGGTGCCAGCTAAAAAAATATTCTGTGACACATTAATCAGCCCCAAATTAATTCAGGTCACTTGAGGCAGGGAAGGTGTGCTTTGCTTTGCCGAAAATAATGTACACTGGACAACCAGAGGGTGTGGTGATGAAACAGAGGGTGGCATGGGTGGGCCAGAGGGTGGCATGAGTAGTCAGAGAGTGGCAGTGGTGACAGAGAGTGGCAGTGATGAAGAAGAGTGTCCCAAACAGGCTGGACACGTAGAAACAACAAGTTCGCAAAACTTGCGACCCGACAGGTAAGTTCGCAAATTGCGAAATTGTAAAAACCCTCGCGAACTGGCAGAAACACGGGCGAACACAAAAAAAAAAAAATCCGGGAATTCGCGGATTTTGCGGATTGCGAATCCGCAAATCCGCAAAATTCGCGAACGCGAGATCCGCAAAATTCGCCCATGCTTCTACACACTGTTTCTCCCTTGCTAGGACTGCGTTTAAGAAATTGAATCATTTTCACAAAAACGTATAAAGCCTTAACTCCATCTGCTTTTGTCTTATGGCGTTCCACTAATGTCCAGGCACCCTTGAGGCTCCAAAAGTGGACGTCACCCCAAACATGTCTTTGGTACCCCAGACCTTTTTTCCATGTTGAATGATCTGCCTCTGGGGCATAGTCAGCTGATCTTTCTCCCTATCATGTGTATGTACAAAGGGAAGGCTTTCTTAAGGTTGCCCCCAGACGTTGTCCACACACTGTGGAGAATATAGTACAGCCTCGGGTTGTTTTCCATACTTCTTGATATTTATGAGGGACCTCATGAAAGCT
This sequence comes from Lissotriton vulgaris, assembly GCF_964263255.1. NCBI lineage: Eukaryota > Metazoa > Chordata > Amphibia > Caudata > Salamandridae > Lissotriton > Lissotriton vulgaris. The sequence goes on from NC_141695.1 coordinate 1,468,322,713, forward strand.
TGTGATACCCAGGAGTCTCCTTTTGAAGCAGCACTCATAACTCCACTGCAGTATAAATATGCTGCTTTCTTCCTTATAGCAGACAGTGGAAAGTGACAGTCTCTGTCTGGTTCATTCACTTGGCCCTCTTTTCTTTATTGTCTGGCAGGAGGGACATAGCAGTCAGCCCAATGTGGCTTTCTTCATGGTTCCTACTTGCTTTGTGGCCTGGTTGCTTCATCGCCACCTTAAGCTGTGGGCACCTACGTACTAATGTAGGGTGGATAATGTAGGTTGGGTGTCATATTACCTCACACCTCACATCTGCTCCCTGAGATATTATTTATTCATAGGGATCCTGTGCTCTCTTCTTGGGTTCTTCAATATTCTCAAATATATCAGGCCAACAGTGTCAGTCATGTTGTGCCAGGAGTCCTAACTCTGCCACCAGCTTCCTAGGAAGCAAATATCTCTGTTGGTTAGAATTGAACTGACACATCTCGAGTACAGACACCCTCCACATAGAGCAGGGAAGGCCCTATAACTTTGAATTTACTCATCTGAGCACATCTTTTTTCCTTTCAGTGGTCCTTACAGTGGTCTTACTCCAGGGACAATTGCTTTCAGTCTCATCCACTGCACATTAGCTCAACATCCTAACTCCCAGGTAAATCATTTTACTAAACTTTTTCTCATGTTGATTTCAAGAAAGGAGTTACTTTTGCAAATGATGAATGGACACTGGCCCATGATGGGTCTGGCTTTGTAGTTCTGCCTGCTTAAATAATAAAAGGAGTGGTAATTCTCCAATGTCCTTTCTACAATATGGCAACACAACTGTTAGAAGAATCCTTCCAGCACGGAGGCGCACACTCAGTGTCAGACAATGGTGGAGTCAAAGACTGACCTTTTCTGACCTTTTCTCAAAAGGAATCTGTACAGTGGTTGAGGGCATTGAGATTATCATATATGTATGAGGGTGCCAAGGCCAGAAGTATTGGTGCATTAAAGTACTGAGTATTCAGGAGTGTCTCTGGGGGCACCAGGGGTTTATAACCACTGGAGTCATGGGAATCCCCTTTGTTCTTTACTTTCTCACAACTGTCTTTGTCACTTGGCACCTCGATTCCCTGGCCTCTCTTCGTGTGGGATCTTGAGCTCAGCAGTCAGCTTGCTTTTATCTCTATCAACCCTTACAGCTTTTTAGGTAAGTAGGATGGGGTGCAATTTCATGATATGATTTATTCATGTCCAAAGTTAGACCGTGTTCCCAGTGGATGTATGACATCACAACGCATGCTTTTACATGGCATGCTTTTACATCGCAAGTTTTACAACGCATGCCTTTACAATGCATAATGTTGAGGGGTGCTGGATAGTGAATAGTTTAATTTACTATTCCAACTCCAGTCCCCGTGGATAGTAGGGAAGGTGTTGGATAGTAAATAAATCTATTCCCTATCCTAGAGCGCCCCCCAGCGCAATGCGTTATAATGGTTTGCGTTGTAAAAGATGAGATGTAAAAGCACTGAGTGGTAAAAGTTGCATTGTGAAGGATGTTTCCAGTTCCCAGTCTACCGTACTAGCTTGTGTTATCTTTGTTGCCACCTAGATAAGGCAGCTCTCTTTCTAGATTGGGGTTGGATCACATCATATGTGGAACACAGCAGGCTCTTGATTATCATTGATCCAGGGGTATTATCAGTTGCATAAATATATCCATTTATAAAACTTTATTCGATCTTTATATATCATATATATATCAAGAGGAAGCGACTCAGAGCTCATAAAAGTCCAGAATACATGCTCCGATTAGCTAATCATGATCACCGGGGTGTGCAATTCCTAATAAGTACAGATTTGTCTGCTTAGGTCAGTTAATTTCCACAGAGTCTGCAGGAAGCATAACTCTGTAGGAACAAATGACCTCACACATTTAGATAGGTGTCATTCTTCATTTAAGTGTTTTTGCTCCACCTCGGGCCGTCGCTGCAATGCATGATGGGCACCCTCAATTGGGGCTGTTTACCAGAGATCTTTCCATAAGCCGTCCTCTTAAAATAAGTTACTATATCATATGACCTGAGTAGCACTTTCAATTTCGAGGTCTGACACTCTTCTTGGGTTACCATAAGTCCTAGAATATAAACTGTCACTGCGTGTCATGTTGAAAATAAAGATTTAGATTTGAGAAATAAATCTAGTCCATGGATCAACTTTTCACACTAGTATACTACTGTAGCTTTCTGGTAAGAAATGGGTTCATACTCTTAGAATTAAATTAGGTGAACGCTTTCCTCATCTACACTGTTCAATTCAGCATGAGTTCATATTCTGCCCTTGTAAAAGTATTGCTTAGGATTTTTCCTTCTAAGGTTCCCTTTGAACTTTTTTTTTATTTCTCATTTTCTCTCCTCAACTAATATGCATAATTGGTTTCAATATTGGATTTTACATGAGGATGTGTAGAACTGGTATTTAAAGAGCATGGAGCTAGGCAGAAAACCTGATCGGATATCTTCAAATGGACAAAAGAAATGTATTGTTCCTCAGTTAAAAAGGCCTGAGAATCTTTTTATGGAAATGCATTTTACAATAAATCAGGGCAATCTATGTCAAAATACGATGCATGGTAAATGTAGTCTAACTAAACAAGATGAAACAAGCCACTCTGAGTGATCTACATTGGGAAGACTGACCCTAAAAGATGTTTGTCCCGAAAGTTCAATGTGTGCTTGAGCAAAATGCCTTCTCTTGTGTTATTGTTTTCTACTAGGGTTGTTGAGTTTAGTTCCATTTTTACAGTTTTGCTTAGTTGCTGTCTGCTACTTTCAGTTTTGTTGTTATTTTGATTACTGTTTTGATGTTGTGTTATGTCCGCAGCGCTTGAGGGAGACTAAGCGCACACCTACCTGTCACAAACGGACTCACTGTCCCAGGGGGCCGCTGACCACGCCCGCACCACGCTGCCTGATTTAAGGACCTCGCCGCTCCCGCTGTGCGGGAGCCGCAGTGCTTGAGGGAGACAACACGCACACATACCTGCCACAAACGGACTCGCTGTCCCAGGGGGCCGCTGACCACGCCTGCACCTGGCTGCCTAATTTAAGGACCTCGCCGCTCCTGCTTCGCGGGAGCCTGAGTGCTTGAGGGAGACTACACGCACACCCACCTGCCACAAACAGACTCGCTGTCCCAGGGGGCCGTTGACCACGCCCGCACCTGGCTGCCTGATTTAAGGACCGCACCACTCCCGCATAAGCCCATCACTGAAATATACAAAGTGCAGGCTAGGTCAGCTTCTTTATATGGAGCAGAATTATGGGGGCACACACCCTCAAATGAGCTAAAGATAACTGAAAATAACTTTATTAGGCGTATTATGCTTCTTCCAAGAAATACACCGTTAGTGCCGCTAAGGATGGACCTAAATATTTGCCCAATTGGGGATGCCATTGCCTCTCGCCCACTCCTTTATTGGCAGAGGTTGTGGAGGGATGTACTTTGTTACAACGCATGCTTTTCCCACGCATGCCTTTACAACACAGGTTTTTCAACGCAAGTCGTTACAACGACTTGCGTTGGGGGGTGCTGGGTAGTGAATAGTTTAATTTACTATTCCAACTCCAGTCCCCGTAAATAGTAGGGAAGATGTTGGATAGTAAATTAAACTATTACCTATCCTAGAGAGCCCCCCAGCACAATTTGTTGTAATGACTTGCGTTGAAAAACCTGCGTTGTAAAGGTACTGCGTGGTAAAAGTTGAGTCGTAAAGGATGTTTCCCGTTGTGGAGCACCTCTGAGCTGGTTAGCTACAGGGATGAACTAAAAGTATTGGGGCCCGATGTAGGTGGCAAATTCCGGTCGGAAACGGCCGAAATCGGCCGTTTCCGCCCGGTATTTGGCACTTTGAGATGTAGGGGGCCAGTATTTACCTATTCGGTATATTTACCGAATCGGTAAATTTACAGAATCTGTAAAATACCGAATCAGTATTTTTACCGATTCGGTATCTTCCAGATGTAGGTGGGACTCTTCTGAGTCCCACAGGCCTTTCAGATTCGGTATTTTAACACCCAATACAACTGGGTGTTAAAATACCGAATCCAGGTATGCATGCACATGTGTGCATGCACACCTATGCCATGTGACAGACAGACATGCCCTTAGGGCATGTCTGTGTGCCACATGGCACACAAGCCAGGATTGGGGGTGCTAGAGGGTGTCAAAGTGACACCCCCTGCACCCTTGCTGGAATCGGTATTTACCGATTCGGTAAATACCAAATCGGTAATGCCCATTGATTCCTATGGGCTTCAAGGCCCATAGGAATCAATGGGGGATACCGAATCGGTATTTACAGAATCGGTAAATACCGAATCTTACAGATTCAGTATTTACCGAATCTGAAATACCTACATCTCCCCCCCTCTAATTTACCACTTCATAAATACCGAATCGGTATGATTCGGTATTTATGAAGTGGTAAATATAGATTTACCTACATCGGGCCCTTAATGTTATCTTTAGGGGCAGGTAATATTCCTTGGTTATCATTTGTAAGGCACTCTCTTATTATGATTGGCATGGAAAATCTCAGGATTAATCCAGAGGTATCTTGTCCAGCCACTCCCAAGAAAACTTTGGTAAACACAATAAAAGAATATAACCTATTGAAAGTATTTCGATCAGTAAAATCTTCAAGCCTAACTTATGGTTTTTTAGACTTTAAGTCTCATTACGAATTTGAACATGTAATAGACTCCATACAACCCACATTAGCAATGAAGCTGTACCTTCAGTTTAGATATGGAACTCTACCTCTAAACGCAATCATGTATAGGTGGGCGGGAGGCCCTACCCGTTTCTGTCCTGGATGCCTAAGGGAGGAGGAAACCGCTGTTCATGCCATCCTCTTCTGTCCGGCATATAAGAGAACCAGGCAGAAATGGATTATTCAACTCTGAATTACCTTGTCCTCTTGAGGATTTTAAAAACAGACACCGACCCACTATACGTGGTTGCTATAACAAAATTCCTGCTTTCTATGTGGACTATTCGTAGGAATTTGCTTACTAAAAGTTAGTTCTATTATCTGTAATAGGATTAAGCTTCGGTGCTGAAATTTCTTTGATGAGTAGATTAGTTCTTTTTTTGTGTGTTTTAAATGGATATATTTAACTTAAATTCTTTTATCTTTTTTGAACAAAACTCTTCCCACAACGATGAATTTTAAAAATAATGAAATTACATTGACAATGATAAAAATGTATATTTCTTTTATTGTAAAAATTGTACATTGTTTATTTTGCAATGAATGTGCTTTTATGGTTATATCTACCGCAATAAAGTCTTTTTGAAGTTGAAGTTGAAGTTATGTCTTTTTTTTACGTCAGAGCTGTCAGTAAATGATGTTACACCACTAACCAAAATCAGCACATTGCTTTAAAGTTCCCATCACAAACATTTACCATTGTATAAGGCGGTAAGTCAGGACTCTCAGCAGATGAGCCAAGGTACTGGCAGGTGAAGTCTTTGATTGCCCTGAGACTTCTTAACAGGAGGCAAGCACACACAAACCCTTGGAGAACCTTGGAAGCAGGATGTAGAAAGCAAAGTCCAGTCCCTTCACACCCAGGAGAGAAGCAGCAGTCCAGCACAACAATGCACCCAGCAAAGTGGCTGATCTCCTGACAGCCATTCAGCTCTTCTTTCTGGAAAACTGTCCTCAGTGCAGAAGTGTTCTGAATATATGGTGTTAGAGGTCCAGTACTTATATCTATTTCAGCCTTGGAAGTAGGCAAACTTCAAATAAAATTATTTGTAGACCACCAGGCCCTGCCTTTCCCTGTCCTGGCTCCAGACAAACAGGGTAGCATTGTGTGGGGACAGGCACTGCCTTATTCAGGTGTCAGAGTCAACTCCTCCCACTGCTCTAGCTCAGGAAGGTCCATCAGCCTAGTGATGGGCAATCAGGATTTTCAGGGCACACCTTAGCCCCCTTTGTGTGATTGTCTAGAATGAAGCACAAACAGCCCTACTATCTTCCTAACCCAGACGTGTGTTCAGCAGATAGACAGAGGCACAGAATGGTTAAGCATAAAAATGCCCTCTTTCTAATAGTGGTACAAAAGGGGGTGGTGATGGACGGAGCATCTGAATCAATCAAACACTCTCACCCAGTCAAAAGATCTGGGTTTAATCTATCACCGTTCTTTAGCCCACTCTGCCACCCCAGTTCAGACATGGCTATATGCAAATCAGTCTGACCCTGTGCCTCATGGGAACAGTCCAGCCCGAACTGCCAAGCCATGTCTTCTATGGACCGGAAACAAGCTTCCGAGGACCGGTTTCTGGCATTCCAGCCGTCTTCAGCCCGGCTTGCTTGAATCCAGTGGCAAAGTGAACAAGGGGCTCACGTCTGAGCATACCCTGCCACACTTATGGCGGCCAAAAGCGGTACAAAAGGGGTGTGAGTGTTTGTCACCACCCCCTTTTGTACTGCTTTTGGCAGCCATAAGTGTGGCAGGGTATGCTCAGACGTGAGTCCCTTGCTCACTTTGTCACTGGATTCAAGCAAGCCGGGCTGAAGACGGCTGGAATGCCAGAAACCGGTCCTCGGAAGCTTGTTTCCGGTCCAGGGAAGGCATGCATTGGCAGTTCGGGCTGGACTGTTCCCATGAGGCACAGGGGGGTCAGACTGATTTGCATATAGCCATGTCTGAACTGGGGTGACAGAGTGGGCTAAAGAACGGTGATGGATCAAACCCAGATCTTTTGACTGGGTGTGAGTGTTTGATTGATTCAGATGCTCCGTCCTTTACCACCCCCTTTTGTACCACTTTCTAATAGTGGCATTTTCCAAATAAGGAAATCAAAAACCAACCTTATCAAAATATGTATTTTTAATTTGTGAGTCCAGAGACCCCAAACCCCTAATCTCTATCTGTTGCCAATGGGCCAATGCCAATGTTCCCCCATTCATCCTAGTTCTCGTTCTGGGTGTCGCTGTGTTTGCTCGGCTGTGTTGTGTGTTTGGGTACTTTGTCTGAAGCGCCGCGACGCCCCTTGGCTGGGGCAGCTGCGCGCTATAGAAGTGTTATTAACATAACATAACATAACATAACATGATACCCGTGTAAGATGTTGAAAGGCAGCTCCAATGCTCAACTATGGGAGAGGTAGGCCTTGTTGTAGTGAAAAACGCAATTAACAGTATTTCACTAAGCAGGACATGTAAAACACAACAGTACATGCCCTTCCCTTTCAATACATTGCACCCTGCCTATGGAGCTACCTTGGGCATAACTTACGGGTGCCTTGCATGTAACGAAAGGGAAGGTTTGGACCTGACAAGGGGGTTCACTTGCCAGTTTGGCAGTATAAAACTGTTCCCACAGACACTGTAGTGGCAGGTCTGAGACATGTTTGCAGTGCTACTCATGTGCTGCAGGCCCACTAGTAGCATTTGATTTACAGGCCCTTGGCGGAACTGGTGCACTTTACTAGGGACTTACTAGTAAATAAAACATATCAATTATGGATAAACAAATGCCCAATACAATTTAGACAGGGAGCACTTGCACTTTAGCAGTGGTCAGCAGTGGAAAAGTGCCCAGAGCACTAATACCAGCAAAAACGAAATGAAGCACACAGTCACAAACAGGAGGTCAGAGGCAAACAGGGGAAACCACGCCAAAAGTTGGCAGGTCTAACAATTATTATAACCGCTGGAGCTGAAAAGCTGGCATCCCTCAGATTTGCGTGGGGTTTATTTGTTCTTTTACAGATATTTCGAAGACCTGGACCCTGAGGATATAACATGAGACACAAAATATGTCAATGTTTTAACTTATAAATGGTTTTAAAATAAATGTTGGTTTTGGGAGTGCTGGAAAAAAAGTTTCAGGCAAAGTTCAGGTGCGGTGAAAGTTTGACATTAGGCGATGCCAAAGCAGCGCTGATGTTTTCGCGTGTCTACTGACTTGTGGTCAGAGTAATGAAAGAGGACAGGGTTGGCCCTCATTCCGCCGGACCAGCAGTGGGAGCATCTGGTGTCTGTGAAGTTCGAGAGCCTGCTTTTAGATCCTTGCATGACACCACTCAAATGGGCCAGGTGCAAGAACGCTTTTTATGGGGTGGCCAAAACCACATCTGAGGCTGACAAAGTGGATTGTGCACGTGGGCTGTTCCCCGACCTTCCCCCAGCCTCTCATGAACCTGGAAAGAGCATGTGGGAGCCAGCCTGGGACAGAGGTAGGATGGTAGGGGGTGGAGGGGCTTAAAAGGCTGCCAACCTCCGGAGGGTGACTAGGCAACCAGAATGTTCCATTCCCTGGAAAACCTTCAAAAGACGATGTAAATGGCAAAGTATGTCTGATTTCTTCCGGAACTCTTTTATCTGTCCGTCTTTTGTGTTGTTTTTCTGTCTTCCAAAGCATGCAGTTTACACATTTCACTGCCAGAAGGCATTCAGCATTTTCCAGTTTTTAGCACTTAAATGTTTGGGAGAGTCCAAAGTTAATAGGTGCCTTGTTGAGAAACGTAGGCTAAAAGAGGGCATGGGCCAAGGTGCTGAAAAAAATCACTTTAAGGATGGAAACTTGAATTAATGAGTACCATTGGTAATTACTGCGACTGCATTCTATTTCACTGCACCTGAGACAGGATTTCAGTATTAACGCAAGGAGATGATAGTGACACAGCAAATGTCAGACAATGTACCCGATTTTGCAAATGTCAGGTGTACCCGATTTTCTTGTAGCGCCTACCTCGTTCTAGCCCTGGCTCATTCTCTACCTCACAACATCGTCTCCCCGCTGACCTCTTGCTCGTTCTACGCAGTGGAATCAAGAGGTAACTTATAAGAACAAGGACCAATCCTTCTCCCCACCAGGAACTGGCAACCATATTATGTACAACAGCGGTCCAATGGTAATCCTTTATGATCCTACCATTTGTAGACATCACTGGTGATGGAATAAGTCTGTTATAAATTATGACAATAATAACATATGTGTTACTACTGCACTGGCAAATGTACATGTTAGTCCCTCTTTTCTTTTCGATAGAGATACATTTGTTTCATAAACCAGTCATGATTTTAATGCGGTGTGTGTTTATTTACAATTGTGCATATAAACATTATATACGTAAGCAATCAATCCCAAATTCTTTTTGAAGTTTTAAACAAGAGCAAGTCAATTTAGAACTAAAGATGCTTCTTTGACATTTCGACCCAGTGTACTACTTAGCGGGTCTTATAAGCCCGATAGCAATCAAAAGGTAGCATCTAGCATGGCCATGGCCCAACCAGCCCTCCTCTACCTCAGTGCAGGCCCAGCCGGCTCATACTGCTGCTACATGTGCTCTACCTGTGCTGTATGTGCAGATGGAGTGTCTGGAGAGGATACAGTCTGTGCATGAAGGAAGCTGTGAGGCTTTCTTCTAAACTTCCTGTATGGGTGCTCTTCATATATCCTCATTGGAACCCTGGATGGAACCCAAACACTAGGCTTTCTTCCTTCTTTACTTACCCATCCGCCTTGCATCTGTGAGGTAAATGATGTCCATGGGCCTAGACGGTGGAGGACTCTTGCGGGGGGGGGGGGGCTGAAAGGGACGTGCATGGGTCATAGTTTTTCTTTTAAAGATATGATAAAAAGGTTTGCAGACAAAGTTATACATTCCTTAAAAAGCACAAATAGACTATGTTGTTACATGGGGGAAATGTTTGAAAAAGACACCATTCTGAGCCAAAAGATGAGATATATGTTTTTACAGCAGTATAAAGCATTTCTGTCCTACAAAGGTCAATATTGACATCTGATGCCAAGAACTTCAGTACCTACCCATTTGGCATCATTTCACATCACCTCTGACTTACACAAGTTGCCATATGGATTAATGGTTCCTCTCCGATTACCCACTTTTTTTGGTGTAGACTTGCACAGCTCCTCACTGCCCATCTGGTCAGGTAGCTCCTATATGTTTGGTCCCCTTGCCACCTACCAACCCCGACTGAACTACTTGTAATACGGATCATCCAGGTGAGTCCCTGTCTCTAACCTAGTAGAAACCATGAAACGTTGCAAGGGTCCTACAGAGTTAGTTGCAACCGCCAGCTATTTGCAATTATATTTGATGTGCCTATTTCAAATCACTCTTCTGTTGCTCTACTAGGCAATGCGCCCCATGACAAGTTAAGAGCTCCTCTCTCTCTCTCTCTGGTTATCAATCTGATCCAGCGTCCGAATCTTATCCTACATTGCTCTTAAAGTGTGGAACAACCTGCAGCTACACAAAAGAGCATGGACGTCAGTTCACCAAAATGCCAGGGGAAGGGGAAGTGACATCACACGCCCTTTGACCTTCATTTTTACTCGCACACATACGTTTACACATACACACACACATTCACTCATGCACACTCTCGCTAAAATACGCCCACAAAATACTTTGAAAAGCCTTTTTTTCGCTTACCTCAGCTGCCAAGTAAAGTAATTTTTCAACTAATTGTATTCCATTTTTATTTTGCGCTAATAGTGAATAATGTGATATTATTCACTATTAGTGTTATAACAAATTGACAGAAAACAAGGAGAGTGGAACCCCAACCAAATTCCATAAGGACGAGCTGCAGCTGTGTTCCAGGCATTGATTTTGCCACATCCTAGGTCATGTGTCACAAAAGCAGTACCAGGGTTCTCAAGAAGCAAGCTAGGGGTCGCAGCTACGACCCTTAAATGACTTCCCTGCATAACAGCCTCCTCTTCACTACTTGAGTTTGAAAAAAAGCTAAAAATGTGGCTTTTCCAATAGTCCCTCTAGGCCTTTGGTTTGGATAGACTCACACCTGCTTGGTGCCAGGACACCCTTCTGGACAGTCGTGGTCTGTGCAGCTAACTGAGGTGGGGGGGGGGAGGGCGGGTAAGGGGGGATTTCGAGGGACGATGCAGATAATAAATTAAATAAATAATTAATTTTCCCTCTGCATTGTCCCTCGAAATCCCCCCTTACCCGGCCCCACCGCCCCACCACTGTTACCTGAATGGTCTGCGGTTGCTTCTGGATGATAGTGCAGTTTACAAAGCTACAGAACATAACATTGAGGGCACTAAAACATTTGCCACAGAGCAACATAATACACAACATTCTGATAGCCATGCACGACTCGTCAGTATAGCGGGTTAATTGTCTGGAGATGTTCTTTGGCGCCTTAATACAGTATATCGGTACTGTGTTATTCCACCAGAGAATGGAACAACATGTGAAGTCGAAAACAGCGAAGACGCATTTGACGTACAAAGATATTTATTGAGAGTGTCAGTTATGAAACAATGTAATGTTTTATTGAAATTAAACTATAGACTATTGTACTGCTTGGATGTAGCTTTCCACTGATATCAATTAGTTTGAATGATATTTCTTTACAATACCAGCAGTTGCTTCTGGTGACTTTCATAAATGGACTCCAGCTGTTACCGGAGGTCGCCTGAAGGGGGCAGAGTATTTCAACTGGGTTATTTCTTTGTAATGGGAAATTATTATATGGCGGCAGAGTCACTGGAATAGCAATGCATTTGAAGAGAAAGGTTTTACTCCATTTTTTTAAACTTGGGATTGTGTGTTCCCTTTGTGGAGGACTACTAACATTTTGGACCCAAGCTAACTTTTACAGGAGGGCTCTTCAACAGCTATGGTTACACCAACACAGAAACTCCACACTCACCTCTCCCTCTGTTTATTTTAGGCCATGCTATGATGTGTATATATAGACCAGGGTATAAGCAACTCCAGGTACAGGTAACATCACAACACAAAAAACAGTGACAAAGGAGTTGACTATATAAAGGTAAATACATATAATTTATGAAGCGAGCTGCAACAGTAAACTTGCACTTAGACCCTCCAGGCTCAGTTAGGGTGCTAATACAAAGTATATTGTTATCGATTTCGGCTAGTATCACCCCCACATTTATCGGCCATTGTGATTTTTTGGCCAAGAATGGGGAATAACCTGCAGCGCCTTGAATTATCAGGCCAATTACTACTTGTGATTTCTGAAACGTGGGCCCCTTTACACACGCATTTCCCACCCCTGCAGTTGGAAATATGAGCCGAAAAGTTACACTTGAAAATATGTTGGATAGTAAATCCACAAAAATCATAATAACCATTTTGCACCATTCTGAATAATAGCCTTACAGCAAAGAGCCCAATTCAGTCTTAAGTCTTGAATGGAAATGCGTCGCAATGGTGTTTTCAAAAGCGGTGTTGATCAGTGCACTGCACAACATTCATTGCTTACTTCAGGATTGGTGATGAAGAGTTGGCCATTCCCAAAACACACAGCCTTGGTTTCCAGCAAGTGTATCTCTAACAAATCACCAGCAAGACCAGGTAAGTGCCACAGTACCTCGATTACCTCATGAATGATTGTAGATGGGGCTTTAAGTGGGCTGGGTTCCACCAGGTCTCACACCCAGTAATAATTGTGAGTGAGCCTCGAACGGGTCTATATCAGGCCCTTTATTCATGTACTGAACCTTAATGACAAAAAACACTGACTGATTTTTGACTAGTGAATGTAAAACACCAGTTTTGTAACCCAAGCCATAGATTTCGCTTTCGTTCTTATTTCACGTTTTACTTAATATTTTATTCCCTACTAGTGATAGCTCTTTCTATGATGTTTTTTTTTGTTTGTTTAGCGTATAACACTTGTATAATGCATACATTCAACTGAGATGCCTCTATATATTTATAAACGGCCACGACTGAGTGCTCTGGAGTTGAGGCCGAAGGCAGTGCAAACTTCTCACAGGGCCTGTCAGTGTGTCAAAAAGGTATTCAGAATACATGGTCATCCAATCCTAGGACTCTCTGCAGAATACACAGTGGAATGGTTAGGTATTGCAGCTGCAATTGTGATTATGTACCAAATATGTGTGCAGGAGTAACACAGTTGTCAAAGTATTGAGGGCCTCATTTGTTAGAAGTGACGCATCGCTGCGTGAAAGCAGCGATGCGTCACTTCTCAGTGCCCTCCTTGCGACATGATGGATGCTTCATATTTACTGTATGACGCATCATGTCGCAAGGAGTTACAGATACGTCAGTATTTCTGACGTATCTGCAGGCACAAAAGTGAAGCATAGCTGGAGTGTGTCACAAAATTGACGCAACTCCAGCAATGTGTTCTTTGTAAATAGGGCGCACCAGGAGGCATGTTTTACGCCGCCGATGCATCACAAACAGTGAGGCAACGGAAGCGCAAAACTGTCTCAAGACCTCATAAATAAGGCCCTTAATAGGCAAAAGTAAAAGACACTGTGGTACTTACAGATGAGTGGGTGTGTTCTGTTTGGAGTTGGAGAGGTGAGGCGATGCAAGGAAGTGCATGCAGGAGGAAGTGACAAGATGGTGCTGAAAAGGAAGGATGAGTTGTGTGACATGAAGATGGTGGAGATGTGGAGAGAAAAAGGGTGCACTTGTCTAACATAGATTGAACCTAACAGGAATGGTTGGGGCACTCTGTTGTCGACTACCCCTTCCACAGGCCTCAGTAATGTTTAATTCACAGTCTCACAATTTCAAAATTGAAACATTTTCAATATACATTTTTTAAAACAAAATCAAGACATTGTTGTTACTCATGTATCTTAACCCATTCGGTGCTGATGATGGCCCCCAGCCGTCATGCATCACAGTACTCGTGTGCTGATGACGGCTGGGCGCCGTCATCAACCCGCCCACTCTTCATTGTTGCCGCACAGGCGCAGAATCGCGGCCGCACCCAAGTGGTTAAACAGCTAACAACCATTGACAAAACCAGTAGTCCTGGTATCTCAGTTGTGTACATGACTGGATACAAAACCAGAAAGCACAGGAAGGAACACCAATGCTGGTTGGGTGGCACACTATGGGAATCACAGCAGTTTAATTTACACATCCAAGCCACACCCTTTATTACAAAGGCCACACCCCTTCTAGAGGCCCCCTCTTTTTTCAACCCACTTATAGCTCTTATTATAGAGTTAGACAAAATACTGTTACCCTTAATCTATTCTTTCTTGCGAAAAAAATGATTTATGACACTATTTTAGAATACAAGTGATTAATTAAACAAAATACAATCCCATCCTAGTCAAAAGCTTGGCTCACTCTCCTGAAATTGAGCGAGGTAAGATGGGAACAATTGCTGCTTGTGCCTGTAGCACAGATGGGAAAGCCAGGCCCTTTACAGCTAAATTCAGTGATGCGCCTGGGCTCAATGCCAGCTCAGTGATCAATCCACCAACGCAGCCTTTCATTAAGGGGAAGAGCCAAAGGGAGGGAATGGGAGATCCATAAAAATATATAGCCTGGAGTAGAAGGGGGATGTGCATACAATTTGTCCCAAGACAGTTCAATTCGGACTAGTTCTTCTCACTCCTGCGAAAAACCCCGGCACCACCCTCCTAACTGCTTTCTTAACCTGGTAGAGTTAGTCAATAAAGCTATAAGCCCAACATTAGGAGGAATGCTGCCATCAGGCGAAAAAAGGCCTCCCAGTCCACTTCCCTAACAACCCATTTTAATAACAAGAGCAATAAGGGGATTTATTATGCATGCAGTTCTCTGCAATCATTTCTGGGGAGAAAATGCGTTTGAAGCCGTGGGCGACAGTTGAACTCTGGAAGGCTCCTAAAATAAAATGGGAAAAAAGGGAAAAAAAAGTTGCAAAATAAATAAAAGTGCAAGAAAAAGTTATTGAAGGCAGCAAGCCTGGACGGTAAACGTTACTTTGCTATACATGGACCAGCCAGAAAATTAAGTTTCACAGCGACTGCATGAAGCCATAGCAAGAGTCCTTTTGGCTGCTTCCGGTTCATGATCTCGCAGCTTATCATTATATTCTATATCTAGTCAAGTAGATGAACCAGTCTCAGTCTATGGGTGTTTCTGTATGGCACTTTCTCTTTGGTATGACCTTGTAATTCAGTTTAATGTGTGATCTAAGTTTTACTCTCAGATATCATGTGTTTCTGGTATTGGTTTTGGTCTGTCCCAAAGACTATGCTGGGTTTATTGTGTGATGTCGAGGTTGAGCTTTGGGTCCCATTGAAAGAGAGCATAAGTAGTCTGGTTAGATGGTTACAATTTCTACTGGTGGGCAGTGAGGTGTATGATGCGCACGGTCCAGTGGTTTTAGTATCTAAGGCAAAGTATACAAAGGGAACCCAAACAACCACCGCCCCACGTTGTTGATTCACAATTGCAACTTACAACTGCTAAAAGAAGAAAGAAATGGTTCCCTGAGCAGATGAAAAATATTTATATTATATAATCAAATACCTAATTGTTGGTCCTTATACAGCAATAACATCAGATGTTAGTCCATGATCTTTATTCCAATTTCTTGCGCTCTCAAGAAGACTTAATCCTAAATCAGTTATAAATATTCCTTACGGTAGGAAATTCACGAACAATCTTCCCCTGTCAAATGTGACCTTAATATATCCTAAGTTCAACTATTGTCGTAGGAAGAGTAGTCAGTTAATATTAAGATTCCCCAGTAGGACATATCTCTAATATCAGATCCAAGAATCACGGGGCGTAGTACCGGTAAGTGTTTTGGTGTGTTGCAAAACGCCAAAACACTTACCGATTCTTCGTGCCGTTCAACATTTGACAGGGGAAGATTGTTTGTGAATTTCCTACCATATTTATTACTGATTTATGATTACGTGAGTGACACTCAAAATAATAATTGGAATTTGGTTTTACAGTGGCTACACTTGTCAATGGAAGACTGTCTGTGGTTTCCTATATTGAATAAGCAGTCCAGGCCCTGAAGAAGTCTTTGGGTATTGTCCTATGGACGAAACACGTGTTGGCTGTTGGCTGTGTTATCAAAGAACGGAATTTGTGTACAAACAAGTCTTCTTGAGAGTGCAAGACATGAGAATAAAGATCATGCACTAACATCTGATGTCATTACTGTATACGGACCAACGATTAGGAATTTGATTGTATGATATAAATATTTTTCATTTGCTCAGGGAACCATTTCTTTCTGGTTAGATGGTTAGGTTACAGTAGCTTATTTATTACGGTGTGAGTGTCAGACGCTAATGTAAAAGAGGTGAACCTGGATAGATGTGCCACTTGATCATGAATCTCTTAGGTCAGTTGATTGTTATTTGGCCTGTAGTTAGAGTTAATGTCTGCCTGAAATGAGATAATTGGCAAAGCACTGCAATTTACTCACCAAAACCCAAAACACAATGTAGAGATTCCACATAAACTCAATATCAAATAGATAAAACATCTCATCTATGTTTCCATCAATTCAACAGAACTCATTGTTGAATACATCAGAGAATAGACCTATTGTTACTATGAATGAATGAGTGAATGAATGAAGACATTTATAGAGCGCACAGCTCCTCAACAAGAGTGGCCAGGCACTAGAAAGACTCCCCATCAACTCCAACTGGCGCCCCTCGAAGCGGGACACCAGGTAAAGAATAAAATAATAAACCGATTTGTAAAGCGCCTGGTTACACTGGGCTAGTGCATTCCTGCGCTGCGGTACAAAGCCTGCATCATCATTGCTGTTCGGGGAGAAGCATGTCCTGTTCAGAGAAACTCCCCAAGTCTACTTTGAGGGTAAAAGGTGGGTTTTCAGCTCCTTGCGGAAGGTCCTCTCTGACGCGTCCGTCCGGAGCCCCCACAGAAGTTTGTTCCGTTGTTGAACTGCTACAAAGCGAAAGGAGCGAATACCCATCCTTGCTCTCCTAATGATAGGTATACTAACTCGCCCCTTCCGGCTAGATCTCAACTGACGGGTAGGGACGTAAGGAGTAAGAAGGTTGTGAAGATAGGCGGGCCCCTTCTACTGTAGAATCCGATGGCTCACACAGAGCTCTTTGAACAGAATTCGTTCCATAATTGGGAGAAAATGCAGGGTGGCCAATGCCTTCTTGGAAGGGGCTCTCTTGGGTAGCATCAGAACCAGGCGTGCTGTCGCATGCTGGATGCGTTGCAGCCTCTGAATGCATTTGGCATTCGCACCAAGGTAAAGGACATTCCCATAGTGCAGCCTTGATGTCACCAATGCATGGACCATGGTTTTCCTAGATGTAGTTGGCAGCAGGTCCAAGGTCTTCCTGAGTCCTCGCAGAACTCCAAAACAGATGCCTGCCACCCGTCTTGTGTGATGTTCAAACGAGAGCTTGGTGTCGAGCCAAATCCCTAAATTCCTAACCTGATCGCTGGGCGTAGGTATGGGGCCCAATGTTCAAGTTCAAGTTCAAGTTCAGGAATTTATATAGCGCACTACTCACCCAGAGGGTCTCAAGGCGCTTAGGGAGGGGGTTCATTATTTATCGAATAGCCATGTTTTAAGTTCTTTTCTGAAGGATATGTGGTTCTGAGTAAGGCGGAGGTGAGTGGGGAGTGAATTCCAGGTTTTGGCCGCCAAGTAGGAGAAGGATCTTCCTCCCAAGGTGGATCTTTGGATGCGCTGAACTGCGGCAGGGCTTGATTGGAGGATCTTAGTTGGCGGGTGGGTGTGTAGAAGGACAGTCGAGTGTTGAGGCATTCGGGTCCTATTTTGTAGAGGGCCTTGTGTGCGTGGGTGAGGAGACGGAACATTATTCTCTAGTTGACGGGAAGCCAGTGGAGGTCTTTCAAGTGACCGGTAATGTGATCTTGGCGAGGGATGTCCAATATGAGTCTCGCTGATGCGTTTTGGATACGTTGGAGTTTTTTCTGTAGTTTGGCTGTGATTCCGGAATAGAGGGTGTTTCCATAGTCCAGTCGACTCGTGACCAGTGCGTGGGTGACAGCCTTTCTTGTCTCAGAGGGGATCCAACGGAAGATTTTTTTGAGCATGCGAAGTACGTTGAAGCAGGAGGATGACACAGCGTTGACTTGTCTGGTCATCGAAAGTGAGGAGTCCAGAATGAAGCCGATGTTACGTGCGTGGTCTGTGGGTATGGGTGCTGTGCCCAGAGCCGAGGGCCCCCATGAGTCATCCCCGGCAGAGGGGGATGATCCTAGGATGAGGACCTCCGTTTTGTCTGAATTGAGTTTTAGGGGGCTGTTTTTCATCCATTCGGCTACTTCTTTCATGCCTTCGTGAAGATTGGTTTTGGCGGTGTTAGGGTCTTTGGTGAGGGAGAGGATCAGCTGGGTGTCATCGGCGTAGGAGATGATGTTAAGGTTATGTTGACGCGCGATGGATGCGAGTGGACTCATGTAAACGTTGAAGAGGGTGGGACTGAGTGAAGATCCTTGTGGTACTCCGCAGATGACTTCGGTGGCCTCTGATTTGAATGGGGGAAGTCGGACTCTTTGGGTTCTCCCGGCGAGGAATGAGATGATCCAGTCAAGGGCTTTTCCTTGTAAGCCGATGTTGCTGAGCCGTTGTATGAGGGTGCTATGGCAAACTGTGTCGAAGGCGGCGGAGAGGTCAAGTAGGATGAGGGCCACTGTTTCTCCGTTGTCCAGTAGTGTTCGGATGTCGTCTGTTGCTGCAATGAGGGCGGTTTCGGTGCTGTCGGTGTCGGTGGCCTCCATGTCGGTGGCTTCCATGCCGATGTCCACACCGAGGGTGCTCTGCCTATGATCAATACCTCTGTTTATTTTCCGTTTAACTTGAGGCAGTTGCTAGCCATCCATAACGTCAGTTCCTGGAGACATAAGTTAAAATTGCTGGCTGCCTTCTCGTCTGGCTGTGTAAGCGACACAACCAGTTGCGTGTCATCAGCATAAGACACGATTTTTACCCCAAATTTTTCGGAGATCTCAGCCACCGATGTGACATACAGATTGAATAAGGTTGGACTAAGGGCTGACCCCTGTGTGATCCCCTGTTCCAACTTAATGTCTTTTGACTGGTGGGCTCCCATTGCTACCTGGAAACTACGATTGCACAGAAAATTGTCCATCACTCCCAGGCTTTAGGTATAAGTTGCTTTTAGAAGATGGCTAGGTCAATGACAGAATAGCCAGGTTTTAAACAGTTTCTTAACAATTGCTAGATCGGTCACAGTTCTGAGAAACAACAGAAGCTTTTTCCATGCCTGGGCTCCCTGGAACCTAAAGAAGCTTCTGCCTGATTGGGCACGGTGTATTCTGGAAGTGGAAGACAGGCTCAAAGTGGATGATCTCAAGATTCTTGGTGGCACGTATTGTGTTACTCTCCTTCTGAGGTAGCCCACGCCACTCCCATGCAGGGCCTTGAAAAATAGTACCAGAGCTTTAAAACTAATCCTCTTTCTCGCTGGTAATCAGGTCAGGCTATGTCAATGTGTCACACAAATGGAAGAAATGGGCTATACAGACACTGATAAGGTAACATAACGCAACATAACATAACACCCAAACAACAGTGATTTTTCTTTTAAAAGTATCCGACCTAGAAGTTGCCATTCAATGCAGGGGTCCACATGCAGGCAGGGATTACTGCACCTCAACCAGTAGAGGTTGAGTTCTTTTTGTCTCTGGTGTCCCGGGGTCCATACCACTGTGAATCTGCAAACTGGGCCAAGTAGAACTACTTCAACACTTGAGGCTCCTCAATGGTACCGATGGCGAGCAGTCACAGCCTTTTCAGCAAAGTAGTGCATTCATTCTTGATCTAAGGACTCAAGAAGCACACATTAGATTAATAAATGATTGCCCAACCCAGACTTTCAAGAAGAAAAGTACTTTCATGCACCCTAAACTAAATATTACTCATATGTTAATGCACACAGTGCAATCTAGCCTCCCAGAACTGGAGTGTCTACACATCTTGCTGCTGTTAGCTCCTGTTCCTCCATCATGGTTCAGGCAGTTCCCTTCCTGAATCAATACCTAGCGTGATTGGGTTAATCTGTAGATTACCCCAGTCATTCGTATTGCACATAGTCTTTCTTTCAGCTCACTGTTCCTCACCCAATGAGTCACTCAGTCCTGTCTGATCAGAGCTCACGGGGAGAAGCACTGCTCCTCCTTTGTTCTGCTCACCCTCTTTCAGTCTGAGTGTGAACCTGAAGTTCCCCATGGCCTCTTCTGTTGTCACATCAGTGATGATGCACCAGCTCTAGCTGAGGGCTGCAGCTTCTTGGGTAAGTATTGGATCTCTCACAGCTGGTCTGGTGGGTGCTCAGTGCAGGCCTGCTGTGGTTAATCAGTCCAGCCATGCACAGGCTGTGCTCGAGAAGGATGTGAGGCCTCACATGTTATGTTCTGTTAAAATGTTTTTTATAAAGCGCTCTTACACCGATTGGTTTCATGGCTCTAATACTAGGAAATGCCCAAACCGGAGCAGTTTATTCGTAGGCCTGGATGTACAGACATGTTTTGAGGGATTTTCTGAATCTCAGTAAATCAGTGCTTGACCTGATTTTCAGGGGGATGAAATTTCAAATTTTGGGGGCCCGAATCGCAAACCTACAACCACCTTGGCACTTCAGTTTGAAGGTCGGGACAGTCAAAAGATGGAGATGAGCCAGGCTGAGATTGCGTGAGGGAGTGTAACGTGATGTTAGACTGATTTTAGGTCTCCGGCCATTTAGGTACTTAAACACCAGGCAGGCAGTTTTGAATGCTCAGCGTTGGGGAATAGGAAGCCAGTACAGCTTCCTTAGGAGGGGGAGGCATGTTGCCACTTGGGTTGTTTGTAGATCAATCTTGCCACTTGGTTCTGTACCATCTGTAACCGTTTTGTAAGGCAGAGTTGTATACCAAGATAGATTGTGTTGGCGTAGTCTAGATGTGATAGTACCATAGCTATCAAGACCTGAGTAAAAGCTTCTTGGGTAAGTACTCTGCTTATTTTTCAGATTTTCTGCAGCTGAGAAAAACAGGTGGAGATCACAGAGCCTACATGAGTTTTTAGGGAAAGGTCATTGTTTATAGTTACACCCAGGCTTTTTACTGAGAAGGCAGGAATTGGGTGGGGTCCTATCTCGTTTGGCCAATAGCGTGGGCCCCACAGGTTGCGACTTCCGCACCGTCTGGATTAGTTCAGTCTGGATTTAGTTTTAGGTGGTTGTGATCCATCCAGTGCCAAATAAATTGCATGGTAGACTGAAAGTCAGATATTGACTGGGTGGAATTATCTATTGTAAACAATAGTTGAAGTTCATCGGCATAATTGAAGGTGACCACTTTCCTTTCCTTCAAAAGTCTGATCAGCGGAAGAAGGTAAATGTTTAAACAGGTGCAGGAAGAGTGAAGATCCCTGTGGGACCCCGCACATAGTTTTTAGGGCGAGCAGACCTAAAAAGCAGGCGGAGCCTGCTTTGTCTGCGAAGACAACTGTTGCTGGCGTGTTCCGATGAATGTGAGACAGGGGATGTGCACGTGCTTCCCATCGGCGATTTCACCTCGTGGGCGCGCACGCCCAGCCGGCGCAGTGCACATCCCCTGTTCTCAACATTCACCGCAAGTCAGCTTCTGGCCATCGCGCGCATACACATACAGGCGAAGTCAGCTTGCGCACACACATTCTCCCCCCCCCCCCGCACACACACGCACCCCCCTCCCCCACCACTCACGCGCACAGACACACAAACCCCCACCTCCACTCACCGTGCTCTTTTGTCCCGTCCCCTCGCTGAGCTACTTTTCTCCGGCGCAACGAGCAACACCAGCCTCTTCCGGCACGTCACAGGCCCCGCCCATGTCACGGGCAAGGATGCCTGACTTCCCGGTTTCGCTCCCTTTCTTCACTCCAGCTCGCGCCGTGAGCTCGCCTCGCATCATGTACGCTTGCCGCTAAAAGCACTGCATTTTTGTTCCTGTTGCCGGCCCACGTAACGCATCATATTTCTTTGAGAAGGTGAATATTTTGCCGAGTTCGTAGTCGTTACGGTCGAGTTGGAACTTGCATGCTTTTCTTTCCATGATTTTCGCCTCTTCTTTTTTCAACCTGATATGCATCTCACTGGTTAGTTTGTTTTTTTCCTCTGTATCGCCCATTGATTCCAGATCCTCCTAAATCGTGGCTATTTCTTTTAATAGTTGCTTCTGTCAATGTCTGCGTACTTGATCAATATTAGTACTAGGCGCCGTGATGACTCCAAATTACTTTCGGCCCATTCTCTCATAAGGTCCGGATTGGGATTCTCGTAGCTGGGGGCCGTGAGGATACGCAGACCCCTGGGGATCCGGTTTACATCTATGTATCGTTGTAACTATTTTGATTTCCACCACTTGCTTTGATCATTTTTTGATTTTTTTTCTCTAATAACTTGAATTTTTCTTTTAGTGTACTGTTGCTGGGATTGACTTCGGTGTTTGTTATTCCCCGAATGTTAGCAGGTATCGGGAGGCTGTCTGAAAACATAGTCATGGCAGCAGCCTCCCTATCTCTCACGTTGTCGGCCGACATCGTAATGAGCACTGTCACAGTTAATCTTGCAGGCGACTTAAACTCATAGGTGCCGTTCGTACCGGTTGTAAGCAACATTGTACTTGCATGGGGGCTACATTTAGACTACACTTAATGCGTCCCTTGCTCTCTTTCTCCGTTTGAAAAAAAAAAAACAAAGGGAGAACACTAGGTCTTTCTCGTTCGAGTATCTTGGGTTTCTTAGCCCCAAGCTCTGTTGTTTATCTCTCTCTTTCATAATGCAAGCAAGCATTGTTTTCTATGTCCGGCTTCTGCTGATTTTCTTTGGCCAGAATGATTCTATGAATGGTTTGGTCCGTAAGACTCTCTGGTGATACGTTTCTGTGTCTTAATATGTGTGCTGTTGTAGCTCCATTTGGCATATTCATGTGTGGTGTTGAATCGGGAGTCCACACGTATCCATACATGTGTGTGGGGCAATCTTCCTTGTGCCTAAATAAACCCTTTTTGCGCAGTATTGGGGCTCTGACTCTGGTTTTCTGTGTAAAGAAAAATATCCAGGAGGTGATTGAATGTGTGTATATATATATACATATATACATGTATGTGTGTGTGTAGATATATATATATCTACACACACACACACACATGTTTATATGGTTTTGTATATGTATAAAGGGGGGTATGCCTCGATATTTACATATGTCTGTCTTGTGGCACATTTTTTCCACATTATATTTATTTAATGCTGTTTTCCTTTCCTTTGGGACATGGTTTTTGCGCATCCCTAGGATCCAGTACTCCGTTCTTGTAAGAAACTTTATTGCTAATGTTTCCATTGTGCAATGGCCATTTTTTGATTATACATTTTTCTTCATCCCTTTCTGAAGGGTGAACGGTTCAGTTCTGTCCTCTGGCAGAGTTCTTACCATTGTTTTATTACTTATGATGCTTATGCAGAGACCATTGTTTCTCGTAGCAGCCAGGTTTGCACTTGCTTGTCCTGCCTGTTTTGGTCAATCATTGTTGAGGGCCTAGTTCTTTTTCATAACTTGGTGGGACTCCGTCGCATACGCTCCTCCAATGGGGTATACCTATGGTATCTAATTCTAAGTTAAGGAATCTGCGGCTAGATGTCTCTATCAGATGGACAAGTTACTTAACCTCGGTAACAATGCCGACATCGTAATGAGCACTGTCACAGTTATTCTTGCAGGCGACTTAAACTCATAGGTGCCGTTCGTACCGGTTGTAAGCAACATTGTTCTTGCATGGGGGCTACATTTAGACTACACTTAATGCGTCCCTTGCTCTCTTTCTCCGTTTGAAAAAAAAAAACAAAGGGAGAACACTAGGTCTTTCTCGTTCGAGTATCTTGGGTTTCTTAGCCCCAAGCTCTGTTGTTTATCTCTCTCTTTCATAATGCAAGCAAGCATTGTTTTCTATGTCCGGCTTCTGCTGATTTTCTTTAGCCAGAATGATTCTATGAATGGTTTGGTCCGTAAGACTCTCTGGTGATACTTTTCTGTGTCTTAATATGTGTGCTGTTGTAGCTCCATTTGGCATATTCATGTGTGGTGTTGAATCGGGAGTCCACACGTATCCATACATGTGTGTGGGGCAACCTTCCTTGTGCCTAAATAAACCCTTTTTGCGCAGTATTGGGGCTCTGACTCTGGTTTTCTGTGTAAAGAAAAATATCCAGGAGGTGATTGAATGTGTGTATATATATATACATATATACATGTATGTGTGTGTGTAGCTATATATATATCTACACACACACACACACACACATGTTTATATGGTTTTGTATATGTATAAAGGGGGGTATGCCTCGATATTTACATATGTCTGTCTTGTGGCACATTTTTTCCACATAATATTTATTTAATGCTGTTTTCCTTTCCTTTGGGACATGGTTTTTGCGCATCCCTAGGATCCAGTACTCCGTTCTTGTAAGAAACTTTATTGCTAATGTTTCCATTGTGCAATGGCCATTTTTTGATTATACATTTTTCTTCATCCCTTTCTGAAGGGTGAACGGTTCAGTTCTGTCCTCTGGCAGAGTTCTTACCATTGTTTTATTACTTATGATGCTTATGCAGAGACCATTGTTTCTCGTAGCAGCCAGGTTTGCACTTGCTTGTCCTGCCTGTTTTGGTCAATCATTGTTGAGGGCCTAGTTCTTTTTCATAACGCTCCTCCAATGGGGTATACCTATGGTATCTAATTCTAAGTTAAGGAATCTGCGGCTAGATGTCTCTATCAGATGGACAAGTTACTTAACCTCGGTAACAATGTATCTGGTGAGGTATAGTCTAGCTGCAGATTCCTTAACACAATTCTTATTACAGGGGCCTTTATGCCAGTGGTCTCTGTCTTGATGAGTGTTGGTCTACTCAAGCTCCTTGACCAAGTCGTCATACCTTATTCTTGTTACCTGTTTCCTTCACCACCCTCCCAGTATATGTGTGGTGGGTACCAATATGCATGCACACTATTGCACTCTGGTTATTCTCCAATTTGGGGGTTTGTCCTATCCCTCTTCTTTCTTCGCTTTGACTCTGTTACTGTCAAGTGATTATATTTAGTGTGCATTGTCAAATAGTCACTGTTGTTGCAGTAGTGTTGAGATTTTTTCCCTTGTTTTTCTGCCCTTCTGCCCTCTGTTAGACTCGCTTTTTGTGACTTTCTGCCCCTGTTAGGCTCGTTTTTTCCCCCTTGCAACCCCAGCATCACTCAACGCAACCCCAGCATCACTCAGCGCAACCCCTGCATCACTCAGCGCAACCCCTGCATCACTCAGCGCAACCCCTGCATCACTCAGCGCAACCCCTGCATCAGTCAGCGCAACCCCTGCATCAGTCAGCGCAACCCCTGCATCACTCAGCGCAACCCCTGCATCACTCAGCGCAACCCCTGCATCACTCAGCGCAACCCCTGCATCACTCAGCGCAACCCTAGCATCACTCAGCGCAACCCAGCATCACTCAGCGCAACCCAGCATCACTCAGCGCAACCCCTGCATCACTCAGCGCAACCCCAGCATCACTCAGCGCAACCCCAGCATCACTCAGCACAACCCCTACATCACTCAGTGCAACCCCAGCATCACTCAGCGCAACCCCAGCATCACTCAGCGCAATCCCAGCATCACTCGGCGCAATCCCAGCATCAATCAGCACCACCACATTATCAATCAGCACCACCACATTATCAATCAGCACCACCACAGCACCACTCAGCACCACCACAGCACCACTCAGCACCACCACATCATCACTCAGCGCTACCCAAGCATCACTCAGCACCACCACATTATCAATCAGCACCACCACATTATCAATCAGCACCACCACATTATCAATCATCACCACCGCAGCACCACTCAGCACCACCACAGCACCACTCTGTATCACCACAGCACCACTCTGTATCACCACAGCACCACTCTGTATCACCACAGCACCACTCCGCACCACCACAGCATCTCTCATCACCACCACAGCACCACTCAGCACCACCACATTATCACTCTGCAAAACCACAGCACCACTCAGCACAAGCCCAGCACCACTCAACACCACCCAGAACCACCACAACACCACCACTGCATCACTCATAACCACCACAGCTTCATTCTAAACCACCACAGCATCACTCAGGACCACCACAGCACCACTCAAAATCCCCACAGCTTCACTCAAAACCACCACAGCACCACTCAGCACCACCACAGCATCACTCAGGACCACCACAGCACCACGCACAACCACCACAAATTCAATCAACACCATCCAGCACCACCACAGCACCACTCACCACCACCACAGTATCACTCAGCACCACCACTAAGCACCACACAGCATCAGTCAGCACCACCACAGCAAAACTCAGAACCACCACAAAACTACTCAGCACCACCACAGAAACACTCAGCACTCCACCCTCCAACTCCTCCCTACAAATCCACCCTCCAACACCAACTACACCCTCCACCCTTCAAATCCACCATCAAACAGACTCAAAAAACAAAACCACAATCAAACTCCACCCTGCAAATACAAGTCCACCAAGTTATTTGCAAAAGTTTTACCAATTAGCAGTATACATTACAATAACTTTTATTTAAAAATTAATTCATACATTTCCTTAGAAGACATTGTTATTTGTAATATCAATACATATAAGTCACATACAAACAACACATATTGTATTACAATTGCAAAAGGTGTCACATTAAAAAAATTAAAACTATTGGCATTGTAAAACACAAAACTATTAATTCCTATATTTTCACTATTAAAAAACATAAATAAAAATAAATATTTACAATACCAAAACATCAAACTTTCCTAATGCGAGACCTATTGCATTGCAAATGCTTGTTATACATATGTCAGCCCTAAAGTAGGCCCTGTCCAACCCACAGGGAAGAGTGCCATGTATTTAAATGGCAAGAAATGTACTTTAACACTATCACTGCTGCAGCAATTCCCCCTCTACGCTGAAGATCTATGAATCCCATTGTTCATGACGAGCTCAGTACACAACCAGTGTACTGCATGACGAGCTGAGCTCGTCATGAGCATCGAAGGGGTTACGTTTTATATGTCCTGGTAGTGAAAAGCTACCAATTTTGTTTTTCACTACTGCAAGTCCTATCTCTCCCACTGGATAACATTGGGATTACATCATTATATCTTTTAAGTGTAATTCCCAATTTTGAAGAGATAGACTCACAAGTTGGATTTCAAATTCCAGTTTAGCAATGCCACTTTTAGAAATGTATCATTTACTTACTTTAGCAATTTGGTGTCTTCTGTCTGTCTCTGGAATACACATCTGGGGTGGGTGACAGCGGGCTTTCTGCATTCCCTCTAGACAATCACACACTGATGCCTGAGTTGTCATCTGCATGCAGATGGGCCATCCTGAGAAAGATGGGAGAGAGGAACTGACTCTTACGCCTGACCTGTCCCTACACAAAGGATTGATTACTCCCTCTTAATGTGTGTGGAGCCAGACAGGAAGGGACAACCTCTGTGCACATCTAAGCTTTCTTTGGAGGATCCCCCACTTCAAAGGCACCACTGGGCATAAGTACTGGACCTCTGGCACTACCAAATCACTGCACTTCTGTACCTCTAACTACTCTGCCAAGAAACAGAACTGCTGTGCTGCTAAACGGACTGCCTCTCTGCTGGACTGCTGCTTTGCTGGATTCTGCCTTGTTGTGCTCTTGCCTTGCTGATCTGCTGTGCTGCCTTCTGTTCACCTGGCTGCGTAAGAAGGACTGGACCTGCATCACTTGAACCCAGAGTGACTCCAAGAGCTTGCTGGCTTGCCTCCTGTTTCAAGTCTCAGGGATATCAAAGACTTTAACTACCTGCATCTGCACCTGGGCTCTGCAAGTTGTGAGTCTATCCTGCCCAGTCGTGCCACCCAAAACCTGGACCCTTGAAGTGAGGCCTAAGTTGCCTCTTCATTCCGAACCCATGCATCCTCATCAGAACCGATGCATCTTTGCCTTCGCATGAGTCGGAACCTGCGCATCCTCATCATTGCGTGGAGTGGACCCAGCTCATCGCCCTCGGGACCTGCATATTGCATTCGGAATCAACGCATCACCTGCGGAAACAGCAGGTGTGCCTTGCATCCAGAACCAGAGCCTCCTTCTTGTAACCCCTGCGCAGTGTTCGAAGTGGGGAAAAAAAAGTACGGGAACTGTGGGCGGAGACTCAGGGGGTGGTAATAAGAGGATTGGATTAGTGGGCGGAGTTGGAGGTGTGGCTAGAAATAGCAAAACATACCAATTTTTGGTATTTTTAGAGAGCTCAATATTCACATATACTGAACACATTGGTGGCACTGTGAATGGAAATGCGGTGCATGAGCTGCACAACTTGTTAGCATTTAACAGGGTTGATTTGGAGCAAAAGGCAAGAACAAAATCTAGCAGAGAGGGAAAACATTGAAAGCAAAAATGATGCTTCTCGTTTAGCATCTCAGTTTTAATGTAATTGCTGAGTCAAAAATAACTTATCTTTGCAGTTCTATGAAAGCAGCAGAAATATACATTTGATGTGCGTGTAGGCTTAAATCTCTATTTGCAATCTCCAGTTTTTAGGTCGAAGGCCTAAAAGGCTGCGCTTGCGCAGTCTTAGGCCGGAGATTTAATGAGTCTGAGTAGCGGTGAATGTCCCGCCTCCGTGCCCCCTCTCTCCTTCATTGGCTGGCTTCCTAAACGGAGGCCAGCCATTGGAGGAGAGATGCGTCACTCCAAACAAGCTCCGTCCTTTTCGGATTTGGGGGCGTCATTTTTGCTGTTCTTTAGACAGTGACGTCGCCCGTCACTCAGAACAGCAAAATACGCCCCCAATTCCGAAAAAAAATCTGAAGCTTGTGGCCGCCATTTTAAGTCTTCTTGTGATGAGGTAGGCTGCTGTCCTCGTTTCCCGCTGTCTTTTTCCCGCCCCCCCTCCCGCTGTCCGTCTCTGTTTCCGCCCTCCTCCCGCTGAATCGGTCGGCCGTTGTTTTCTTTCCCTGCCTGGTCTTTTTCCCGCCCCCCTCCCACTGTCCGTGTTTGTTCCCGCCCTCCTCCCGCTGATTAGGTCGGCCGCTGTGCTGTTGTATTCTTTTTCCCACCCCCCTCCCGCTGTCTGTCTTTCTTCCCGCCCCCCTCCCGCTAAATAAATCATTCAGTGGTAGCCGTCTTTTTTGCCGCCCCCTCCCGCTGTCTGGTTCCCGCCGTCTTTTTTCCCGCCCCCTCCCGCTGGTCCTGCCCCGCCCGCACAGGATCTCATCGCAACTGGTATCTTGAACGCCCACCATAATTGCAGGACGCTGAGGTGTGCGTGTTCAGGACTCGGGAGACGGAGGGAACAGACCGGAGCACTCCTGAGGAACGAGGACGAGCCAAATGAGGAACAAGGACGTTGGGTACATTTGGCGACGGGGAAACGAGGTAAGCGGTCGGAACGGAAAAATAAATCAGTAGGTTACACCTTCGCTGATCCAATAAGTACCCCGTGCCTTGCCGCCCCCTCCCCCCAAAATATAACCCAACGTCCCTAATATATGTTGATTTATTTGGCTGCTGCCAAGTGAGGTTTGCCCACTAGTGTCGCGGCGTGCCGCGTTGGTAAAGCTACTTCTGCGGTCGCATCAGTGCATGTGGGGTGGACTCGAGGATGCGATTTTGTTGTTGAAGCGATTGAGCGTCACTGGGGAGTTCTCTTTGCTTCGAGTGGGATAGTGATAGTTTTTTTTTTTTTTGTTCAACTGCGACTGAAATGAGGATTAAAGTTTCACTCACTGTGCACCTGTCATATTGGACGCCTGAATGTGCGCGCTTCTATGTGGTTGTTATTACTATGTCTGCCTGAGGCTGTGTGTGGTTGCCATGTGAGTGCAGTCCAAGGGACGCGTGTACGCGCAGCCTCATGCACACGTGTGCCTTCCAGTGCCTGCCTCCTTATCCACTGAAGCGTGTCAGCACGTGTAGTCATGTTTTCTTCTGCCATGACATATTTTATTGCGAGTTTCTGTTACGGCGGACGTGCGTTGCTGCCCGTGTGTCTCTATTTGAGGTGCTTCGGGTGTTGGCGTGTGTGTGTAACTGTCAATGATGCTGTGCAGGTGCTGGTATGCACATATGCATGTAAGGGCGACTAGTTATCTTAATGGTGTTGTACTGATTGGTGTTTACTGCCATTGCTACTGTATGTGTGCGTCAGTGTAGGGAATACTCCTGTGCGATTAGCAGTGATGTATGAGGAGGTGTATTGTGGGGTCTTTGTGGCTGCTTCTGTTGATTTGTGTGCACCAGCGTGCCTGAGCGTGTTGCTGTTCCTGTCAATGGTGCCGCGTATGTGTTGATGAATGTCTGTGCTATTCAGTGATGCCATAAATGGGGTTTTAAACTGTGCCCGGGTTCCTAGCGCTGGCAGTACAGCATTTGGCTTGTTGCTGTCTATGTGTGAGTCTGTGTCTTCGTAGCAATGTATGTGCGCTAGCATGTCTGTTACTGTGCGTGCGTGTTAATGATAGGAATGCTACGTGTGTTTTGTTAGTGTTGCAGTCTGTGATACTTTGGTGTCTGTTGCTGTCAGGGAAGAGGTATGAATGGCGACTGCCTTACCATCGGAGATGCAGCTGGTGTTTTGTGCCTTGTGTCACTTGAGGATGTGTTAGTGTGCTTGTTTTCCTCTGTTCTGCTCTGTGTGCAGTTTGTGGCACTGTTAGCGATACAGTGAGTGTGCAGGTGTGTTTGTATCAAAGAGGCTGTTCTGTTGTGTCCTGTTCTGTAACTGTGTGGTTGTGTAATGTACTGTGTTGTGTGTCTTTGTCGGGGATGCTGCGCCTGTGTTACTGCTCAGGTATAATACCATGCGAGTTCTGTTATTGTGTGTTACGCTGGAAGCATATTGTTGTAGCGGTTTCTGTAGCACTATGTTGTGTAGCTGTGTGTCAATGACGTGTGTTAGTGTATGAGATGTTGTCTGTAGGTGTGTCTGTCACACTTGTGTAGGTGATTTACTGGGACTTTCCCGGTTTATAAGTTCTGTTCTGGTAAAGATAGCACAAGGGCCAGTTTTCAGAGAGGGTAGACTGAACGCAGAAGAAAATCGTTCATGTGCTTCAGTGTAGGATTAATAAGCAGCCCTTATCATAAATTGTCAGAAAGCACTTTAATGAACACATGGGACAATATGTGCAAACGCGTCCTTAATACCGCACGGCGGACAGTTGTCTGGTCAGGGTTTTGAATTTGTAACTTGCATGACGTCTGCTGCTAACAGTATCCTAATCCATAGTGAGCTGCAGAACTCGGACTGGAGCAGCTCGAGCCCTCTGGGTACACACGGTTCCCTGGAGTGGAGAGACGCGCTCTCGCTCCCTCGTCCCACCCGCCTACTCCCCTTGTGTCTAGAGATGCAGAGCTCGCGAAAGCCCTTGGCCGCCGAGGCTGCCCTTGCCGGCCCTGCCATATAGGATTAAGTCTGGTGTGGCAACATCTGCTGCTTACGGCAGCCGCACAGGGCTGCGGTAGCGACACGGGCTGCGGGAGTCTCGCGGAACATGAAGTCAAGAGGCCACTCAATGTTATCTCCATTTGGGTCTCTGCAAGCCCAGCTCCTTCTTCTCTTCTGACCTCCATCTTGGCAAACCCCAAGTGTCCTTGGCTCCAGCTAGCCGCTCTGCGGTAGGCCTTTCTGCTAGCGAGAGACCTCTGTGGTTGGCAGTGCCCTGTTTCTGGACATGGCTAAATGAGGCCCTTTGGAGCGGTCGCCCTGTGCCCGAAGACAGAGCGAGATAGGCGGACTACCACACTGCCTCGATAGCTTTGCATGCGATGAAGAGGACGTTCTGGCTGGTCCCCGCATGAGATGTCCTATCTTAAAGCGCCTGGACGCCAGCTCGAGCGCTTCGACGGTCTCTCCCTCATTTACTGGTAATGGTTCTTCGGCCTAGCCTGGCTGTGCCCACGGTGACTGTACAAGAGTGCGGCTCTGTCCTCAACAGTGTCTTTCACGGCATACCTGTGTTTTGTGCCTATAGGCGCCTCTGTCGGTCTACCTGTGTGTGTCGGGAGAGGGGGGCTGGTGATACTCGAAGTAGGGCCCTGCTGACAGTGAGTGTGTACAGTAGCGATATCTGCATAAGTGCTTGTGTCGGTTTTTTTCCATTGGTGTATCATTTCTGTGGGTGTCTGTGTTTGCCTGCTGTATTTCTTAAAGCCTTTGTGTTTTCATTTTGATACTTTAATGTTAGTATGTGTTGGAGCCGTTTGTTGTTTATCTGTCTTTAGGTCTCTGCTACAGAGAGTTTTGGCTCGAGCTGACTGTAGGCATACCTATTATTGCCAACGCAAAATATATACTTAGAGTGGACCTTGGGCCTGTCTGAGTTGTTGCTCTTGATCCATGGTTTTCCTCTCTATACATGTGTGTGCCTGGGCCAGGAGCATTCTGGTCTTCCAGTGTTGTGATTGGATGACGTGTATCTTTTCACTGTGTACTTAAAGGACTCTCTTTTTAGGTATCGCCGTCCACACAGCGCACCTACCTGGTTGCAAAAGACCTATTGTGTTCTTTCCTTGGTTGGCTTTATTGTCACTCTCAGTTGCTCGCTTCTTCCTTGATCATGGCTTGCATTCTCATTCTTCTGCTTCTACCTCCCCATGTCCACAGTCTCTTCCTCATCCTCTTGATTTGATTTCTTGTATCCTTCCACTGCTCACAGTAGGACAACTACTTTTTTTCTTTCAGTGCTCCATGGGTGTCCATGTGCTTTCTAGCTCCCTCGGTTGTGAGCTGCTTTCCTCATCCAAACAACCCCCCCCACCCTCGGCGCTTGCGCTCTGTGTTGCTCTCTCCCTCTTGTGCAGGTCTTTCTTATGTGGCTCTCTCCATACACCTGAATTCCATATTGCTCTCTCCCTCGTGTGCTGCTCTCTATCTGCTTCTCCTCCACCACCACACTTCATGTTGCTCTCTCCCTCGTGTGCTGCTCTCTATCTGCTTCTCCTCCACCACCACACTTCATGTTGCTCTCTCCCTCGTGTGCTGCTCTCTATCTGCTTCTCCTCCACCACCACACTTCAAGTTGCTCTCTCCCTCGGGTGCTGCTCTCTATCTGCTTCACCGCCAACACCACACTTCATGATGCTCCCTCCCTTGTGTGCTGCTCTCTATCTGCTTCACCACCACACTTCGATACTGTTGGTGACTGTGCCTCCATGCCCGGCATAAGACTTCAATAGCTCCCTTCCTGTTAGACCATATGCCACATATTACTGTTTGTTCCTTTGCTGTGATCAGCATTTGGTGTTCTCTGAGAACTTCGCATCCTATTGGCAACAATGTGGCAACATTATGTTACTCGCAGTTATTCCCGCATAGCGCTTCAATGCATAGGTACTAAGAAGTGTTTGTGTAACTTGCAACTTGCGTTTCACGCAACAGGAACATTCATTTGAAAGAGCGCAAATATATATTCAATACTTTTCAAATTTTGGTGGAACACGCCACACGAACAGACTGTACTGACAAATCTTCCGTTTGTATATATCTAGATCATTTGGACTGTAGTATTGGCAGGATTGAGTTTATTGCAATTGCGCTACACGTTAGGCAACAGTATTTTATTGAAAGGTCACTGTGGCTCAAAATCAGTATTACAATATACATGCAGGGCAAAATTTTAAAGCGCATGATGGCAAACTGTATACATTTTTACACCTCCTGTTCATTATTTTCATTCGGTGAAATCAATGTTAGTACGGTTTTTATTTTCATGATCAGGGTGGTTTTAAAAGCAGTGTTTAATCTGATGACTCGCTGATTGATAAAGGCTGTTCACAGCCGAAACGTGTCTCAGTGATTTTTCTGCAGTGTGTGGTGGGACCTAACCTCATTAAACTGGCTGGAATAATGAATTCTCGTGTGTGTGCCCCCTTTTTAGGTCGAGGACTCCGTTGCACTGGGGATATACATGCATCCCTGCAGAATAACCTAGGTTGGCGTGTGTGACACAGCATCAGGAGTGGTGTGCAGCATGTCTGTGTGTGTGGCTGTCTGTGTGTGTGGCTGTGTGTGTGGCTCTGTCTGTGTGTGTGGCTCTGTCTGTGTGTGTGGCTCTGTATGGATAGCTTTTTTTGTAGGTGGCTCTATGTGTGGGTGGCTCTTTCTGTGTGAGGGTGGCTCTGTGTAGGTGGCTCTGTGTGTGTAGGTGGCTCTATGTGAATGACACTGTGTGGGCGGCTCTATATATGTGTGTGGGTGGCTCTGTGTGGGTGCAAATGCAATAGCTCATGCATATGCGAGCAATTAAGCTATTGGCATTGTAAATGACTGCCATTTATTTAACGATTAAGCTATTGGCAATGTAAATGACAATGCTATTTATTTATGATAAAAAAAAGAGGTCATGAGCAATGCCAATAGCTCTACCTTTAATAATGCTGAGACCATTGCATTGTAAATGCTTGTTCCAAATGCCATCCCACCTTCCTTTAAGTACACGTTTCAGCACACCCATCAAATCACTTAACGCTTTGCCACCGAGGTCCCAAGCACGTCCCAAAATATACATGAAAAGCACTAACTCTCTTTTAAACCACCCTGCAAGCCAGGTTTTTAGATGCGGCCTCCTTTGACTGAGCAGGGCGTTGAGGAGTAAGCCGCACCTATTAACAAAACATCTATGTTCATCAGACTCTAAGTGGGCCAAGGATATCTCATGTTACCCAGCCCATTAGACACAGATCTACGCGCGCTTGTTTTGGTAATGTTGTGAGTGTGGCTGATGCAGTGGGATGAGGTATCACACAACAGTTGTTGTGGGGTGCCCACGCGCACCCCATGCATGTTTTCCCCCTTGTGGGTATGTCAGGTAGTTGACCATGTGCTGTTCCTACGCCGGTGGCTTTCACCCCCTCGCCCACCACATCCTGGACTTTTGTTTGAGGCCACCCATAAGTAAAGATCCGAGAGCTGCACAAAGCATGGATAGAGCATGGATGCACACACTGTTCTCCTGGCACTGCTCGTAGCCTGGGCCACTTCGGGCAAGGCCGAGGCTACCAACGTCAGGCATTACCTGAACACAGTGAGTACTGACAGAGAAGTGGAGGTATGTCTGCTCACCCTTCCTTACTGTGACAGTTTGGGCTCCAGAAAAGGAGGCGGTGTTTAGCAAGCACAGTAAATACTGATTCCACAAGGCGAGGTGTTTACTGGGTGTAGTAAAGTCTTCCGATTCTGTGTTTTGTAGGGTAAAATGAGGCATAACCAGTGGATTAGTTATTTGTCACGCTGTAATTTCATATTTTGCCTTTTTACGTCACATTTTATCTTCATACATTCTGGCAGTTTGACCTGCCAAGATCTGCCGCGAAAAAAATAGCGCAGTTCGATAATTATCACTCGACTCCGAATTCTTCTCCACACTCGGAATAAGGGCCCTAAACAGAAATGTTATATTATAGGTGTAGAGAGATAAAGATCTCAAGACTGAGAGCTTGTTTAAGGCGAGAAAAACAGGCAGCTCACTTTCAACCCTTTTGTATGTGAGATTTGTGTTACTATGTACTCAGTGGTGCAGGAGTTGCCCTTATGAAATAACAGTTCGAGCCAAAGCACCCTTTTACCCCCAGGCATGACTTATAGTGACAGCCAGGCAAGTGACGTCACTAGACTGCAGCTACGAAGATGAAGCGTGGTCCTTCTAAAAGGGAGGACCTTGTTATTAAATAGTGCATGAATGGGTAAGTGGAGCTGTTAAGATCAACTCCACTCCCATGTAAGAGAGTAGATTCATGAGAAGAGGTTTGCAAGTTTCTGAGAAGCAATCAACCATCATTGTGTTTTCTTTTATTAAAGGTACAAGATGCTCCCCAAAACGTGGGCGTATTGAATTTATTAAACATTGGTCCCTACATATGGACAGAATGAATTACAAACAAATAATCAGAACACCTGATAAGTGTAGTGTCTATTGTCCAGCCGGACAAGAAGTTTTAATTAAGCGTTTAAGTCAATACAAAAATATAAGGACACTGAAATAACAAGTGGGCACAGCCGTGACCCACAACATACAAGACAAAACAACGAAAGCAATAGCCAAAAAGGGCAAGGCTGCAATAAGTCTGTGAACTTGTATTCAATATTTACAGACGTGAATTTTCATAACCACAACTTTGCATTTTTACAATATTTCGGTATCATATTGCATAAGGGGTTTTTTACAAGTCGACGACGTTTCGATGCCTTATTAAATTGTGGGCATCATCATCAGGACAGAGAATTAATTCTCTGTCCTGATGATGATGCCCATTATTTGAAAATTCTGAATACAAGTTCACAGACTTATTGTAGCCTTGCCCTTTTTGGCCATTGCTTTCGTTGTTTTGTCTTGTGTGTTGACCCGAGCATGGCTCCACTTATGCAGATAGGTGTCCACATAAAGATGCTTGGCAGGTGGATATTTTGCCACTTAAAAGGTCCCAAAGGCGAGACCTATTGGCAATGCCAATGCTTGTTAATTTGGGGGCTGTGAACTGGCCAATATGGACTGCCTGGGAATGGTTGATCAGGAAAGAGTTGATTCAGCCAAGGCCTGGACCCTGGATGACTGCCTTTCTGACATGGTCTGCCAATATACCATGGTCGACTGTGTTGAAGGCGGCTGAAAGGTCTAACAGTACCAAGGCCTGGGGAGTTCCTATATCATCCTTTTCCCGTAGGTAGTCCAGTACCGCCAGTATCACAGTTTCTGTGGAGTGAGCTGGACGGAATCCATCTTGGTGTGGGTCAAGCAATTTTGTTTGTTCCATAAAGTTGGACAGGCATATCGCCACATGGGCTTCTAGCACCCTAGCTAGGAGCGGGAGCAAGGAGATGGGGCGGTAGTTTGACAGCGTCTGGGGATCAGCACCAGGTTTCTTTAAGAGGGGGACCACTAATGCCTCTTTGAAGGCATTAGGGACATTGCCATGGGATAAGGAGTTGTTCAGGAGGGCAAGAACAGGCTCCGGAAAGGTGGTGAAAGTAGGTTTTAGGACTTGTGGGAGGCAGTGGTAGATGGGAGATCCAGATCTCACTTTGGGGCGTCAATGGGTGGAAAACATACGAGGGTTTAGGGATTTCTGGGCATGGGAGGGGAGATTTCTTGAGAGGTATGTATGGGGATACTGTTTTTTATAGCGGCAATTTTATCAATAAAAAAGTTGTTCAGAGAGTACCAGAGGGCCTGAGATGATTTCGGCTTACTTAGGACTCTATCGGGGTAGGACAGTTCATCTAGAATTGCGAAGATTTCCTTATCTTGATTGTTGAAGGTTATGATTCTGGAAGAGAAGTGTGCTGCTTTAGATGTCAAGATCATCTTTTTATATTCCTTTATAGCCATTTGGTAGGTGATTTCTTCTTTTTGTGATTAGTTCTGTCTCCACTTCCTTTCCAATTGACGGAGAGTGAGTTTTTGTAGTTTTAATTCTGGGGAGAACCATCTCTGTGCCTCAAAATGACCGGTAAGTCTGATTTTTTTGAGTGGAGCGTGTTTATTGCTGGCCGCTAGAAGCCAGGCTGAGATAGTTCCCTCATGGAGGTTGGGAGCTGTGTTGGCCACTGTGGTGTGGAAATCGTTTTTATCCATGGCATTCCATTTTCTCTCCAGTCTCTCCCTATTAGTGGGAATTTTACCAGTGGCAGGATTCTTTAAGGTGAATTTTATCAGGTGGTGGTCTGTTCATATATATAGGGTGTTATGGACATTGTGGATACCACCAGGTTGATGGTGCAGATTTGGTCCAGGATATGCCCTTTTATATTTGTGGCTGAGGAAACCTGTTGAGTGAAATGTAAGTTATTTAGTAATTCAGTCAACTCTGCAGACTGCGGCCCTCCTTGAGTGTCGTTGGCCCTGTAGTTGAAGTCGACTACTAGCATGATTGTGGCATGATTAGTTACCAGGTTTGTGACATGTTCCCCATTGAGTGAGGAAATAGGGACATGTGCTGTGGGGGCCTGTAAAGTAGAACACATATGAGTGGAGCCGAGTCAAACTCAAGTTTTATTACAGCGTTATCTACTGTGGGGAGGCAGAGTGGGGAAAGAGCTGTGAATTTATAAATCCTGGTGGATAATAGCCACTACTCCACCACCTAGTTTGCCTGGCGGGCAGTTTGTTTCAAGAATGTAATATTCGTTAGGTAGTGCCGCCAGAATGCCGGGCAAAGATTCGAGAGTAAGCCAGGTTTCGGTGAGCAGAAGGATATCAGGCTTTTCTGAATCTAAGAGAGGAAAACCTTTCAGCAGGTCTTAGACTAGGGATCGTGTATTAAGATAGTAAATTGATATTGCCGTGCGCCCGTCTTTTCACTGTTGCTGGGTGGATAGGAATGTGGGCTCAATGACTTCAGGGAACAATTTCTGAGGCTGGAGTATGATATTATGGCATAGGCTTGCTATAGTGGCAGGGTTGAGTATGAGTGTGGCAGAGTGGAGCCTTCTAAGTTCTAGGGAGGAGTACTTGCAAAATTGGGCATGGCAACTGGGCCCTGGGCATGACCGGGAGCGGATGGGTGCAGACGGGCTTGCCTTTGGCGCGCCACTGGCACCCTGCTGCGGGCGTCCACTGCGCTCCCGTGCTGCAGCCGGAATTTGTGCCGGTGAACTGCCTAAGCACCTCCCCTTAGACTACATGATTGGTCGCCCCAGGGGGAGAGACTAGGAGGCAGGAAGAAGTTGGAGGCCCGAGATGGTGAGTGCTCAGTACGTTGGGGTAATTTTAAAAAGCACAGAGTCACATTCATACAATTTCAACAGTTTTAAAAGGATAAAAATAGGGTTGCAGTAAAAGAATTCACATATGCATCACTGGTTGGATGGGTCCACCACTCAGATCATGCAGGGGTCTAAAGTTGTGCACCTTCTCAGGTCACGCCACAGCTTCACATTTTGGGTACAGAGGCTCAGGTCACTCCACAGCTTCATATTTCGGGCACAAAAGCTCTGGTAAAGCTGTACCTTCAAAATTCTGGCAGAACAGCTTAGATCATGCTAGAGCTTTATGACTGAGGCGCAGCAGCCCTGTGGAGGTCGAATCATTTGATAACCTGTCCTCTCTAACTCTGGTGAAATTTTTTTCTTTGAAGTATCTGGAAATGACAGACTGATTTAATCGAATAGTGGTCAGAACTTTCAAAACAACATCACAAACCATGGTGTGGTTTTGGACCAGAGCATAAAGATGTTTTAGGAGTATCCTTTTGGCATAGGTCTTTGCTACAGGTGAATCAGCAATCAGACACTGCATTTTTGACTAAATGTTCCCCGATCAGGTGAATTTATGAGCTATGACAAATGGATCTCCTCAGTTTAACGCCCAATTGATCAGGAAGCATTTCTACATGCTCCATCCAACCTAATGGGTGCCAGCTAGGATCTTAAAGCTGGTTAGAAATGCAGGAGATGGCTTCACAAATGTGGAATGTTGCTAGTTGAATATTGTTGTCTCTTTGCTTATTTTCAACAACTGATCCATTTCTGGCACAGGTTATTTGAAGTTGGTTCACTGCCAAAATATCAATGTCAAAAATACAGATGTCAAAAATATGGAATGCAAAAATATAGAATGCAAAAACATCGACTCCCTATACTAAAACAGGCCAGTACAATATTATCGAGTAAAAAAACTATCAATATTAAAAATATAGTTCTACAAAATATCGATTTATATATATATATATATATATATATATATATATATATATATATATATATATATATATATATATATATATATATATATATATATATATATATATATATTTATTTATTTATTTATTTATTTATTTATTTATATATATCTCAGCGCTCCTTGTGTCACTTTCACCCAAACAGTGCACTTCTTTTTGGCGGGTGCCGGTTACGGTCGTGACAGACCGTTTTACAATTGAAGCTCGTTTCTTGTCCAACATCCAAGGAAAGAATACCGCACTCAAGGTAGGGGGGCTCGCATTTAGACTTTATTCTGCAGGGCGAGAAACAACAAACGTTTCTGCGTAAAGCCTTCTTTTGGTTTCGGAAGAAGGCTTTACACCGAAACGTTTGTTGTTTCTCGCTCTGCAGAATAAAGTCTAAATGCAAGCCCCCCTACCTTGAGTGCGGTATTCGTTCCTTGGATGTTGGACAAGAAACGAGCTTAAAAAAAAATATATATATATATATATATATACATATATATATATATATATATATATATATATATATATATATATAATAATGAGTATGAAATTAAATATTAAAATTACTTTTTTCAATAAAGTAGATTTTATATGCATTTGAATAAATATAACAAATAACCTTAATTAAAAAAGTTAAACACACATACATAATAATAGATATATATATATATATATATAATTTAAAACAATAAATGAACTATTAATTTTAACTTATTTGATAATTCAAAATTATATAAAAATTGACAAATACACACATATTTATCATATATATATATATATATATATATATATATATATATATATATATATATATATATATATATATATACATATATATATATACATTAACGCTCCAAAGTCCTTCCCGCTCCTCCTTGGAAAGAATACAACAGCACTCGAGGTTGAGGGTTACAAACGTGCTAGATTTTATTTAGCGGAGGGGTGCACACAGACGCGTTTCGGCGGTCTGCCTTCGTCAGTGTGTGATGCACTGTGTTTGTTACCGACATTGTTTTAAACATACATGATCACTCCCACTTCCAGTCAGGTGTGGACACAAACAAGGGGACTGAAGCCTAGCACGAGACAAAGGCGGCCATCTTGTAGTGTATAGTGGATGTAACACAACATTAGCAAATTGCTATATAAAGCCCACAGATGGGCAATC
Source organism: Lissotriton vulgaris (assembly GCF_964263255.1). Taxonomy (NCBI): domain Eukaryota; kingdom Metazoa; phylum Chordata; class Amphibia; order Caudata; family Salamandridae; genus Lissotriton; species Lissotriton vulgaris. Next base: position 1,468,363,453 of record NC_141695.1, read on the forward strand.
GCATTGTTCCCTGCTTGGCTAATCACCATAAAATGTAACAAATTCGACATAAACAATAAAGCCGTGGATCGGCTTGTGTCCCCATATATATTACATGTACCAAATCACCTGTACACAAAAGAAAAATAAATCAATTCTCAAACCACAGCTGAAAGCTAGACATAGCTGAGAGGGGGGTTGAGGCAAGTGGGTATAAAGTGAGATGCATCGCGTGCAACGTCAGAAGGGGCATGTATAATTGTTCACAATATTCAATCACATTTCAAATGAAAATTACAACGTAAATTCAAAATTTAGAACGAATGTGATTAAAGTGCATCTTATATACAGTGGAAAATTGAATATGTGAGAGACATCTAAGTTAAACTCCTGCATTCTATCCGATCAAATTTTGAATTCATTCAATCAAGATCACAAGGTATTAGTGATGTTTCCTAAATTCATAGTTGTAGGTTATACCACAGAAAACAGGTACTGTAAGTTAGGTAACAATAACGTGTCTCTCACATGCTAGTATAAACAAGACGGAAAATCGGATACAAGTTTCAGAGCTATTATATACATTAATATACATATGTTCCAAGTGTGATAATGTAAGAAGTTCTAATTTCAGTGTGATAAAGTGCACTATCGTCTTGGAATGGTGTATATCAGTTATTCTCTGCTCATTTCCCTAGATGGAAGGCCATCTCCTCCCCACTGTTAAGACCTTTGGGATGTTTCGTACACAGATCAATGATGTATCGGGACTCTAGTCTCCTTAATCTGCGTAGGCGGTCACCTCCACGAATATTAGGGGGTACAATATCGAGGCCGAAATACTGGAGCTTACTCCGGTCTCGATTGTGTACTTCCGCGAAATGACGAGCCACCGGATAGGTCTGATCAGTTTTGTCGATGGCTCGCATGTGTTCTAATATTCTGAGCTTTATCTCCTTGATCGTGCTCCCAATGTAGCGTAAGCCACAGGGGCACTGCAAGCAGTAGACGGCATACTGTGTGCTGCAGGTGATGAATTTATTTATGTAGATTTTCCTGCCAGTTTCTGTTATTGTATACGAGAGTACACGTTTACTACCTGCGCACGCTTTGCAGCGGCCGCAGGGGTAAAAGCCTCGTTGATCCCTTAAGGTGTTCGGTCTTGGAGACACTTTATCAAGATGGCTGTGCACTAATATATCGCCTAGTGATCTCGCTTTACTGAAGGTTAGGAGTGGCTGGGTTGGAAGGTCTTCTTTGAGCACATTATCAGTTAAAAGAATATGCCAGTTCTTACGTAGCATAGCTCTGAGGTTATCCGCACCTGTAGAGTAGGGAGTTATAACTCTGAACTTGCCTTTATCTTCACCTGGCAAACCCCTTCGGTTGACCTGTTCAGTGTTACTGGTCAAGAGGGACTGTCTCTCTATTTGCCTTACTCTGTTTAGAGTGTTATGGAGCATTCTCTCGCCATATCCCCTAGCTTTAAATCGGGATATGCATTCCGAAGCAGCCGCTTCGAAGTCCGAGGGTTTAGAGCAGTTCCTACGGAGTCTTAGCAGTTCCCCATAGGGGATGCTCTTGATTAATTGGGGTGGATGGCTGCTGCTGGCGTGCAGTGTGGAATTGCCAGCAGTTTGTTTTCTGAAGAGGTTAGTGTGGAGTTGACCATCTTCTGCGTATATTTTGAGGTCCAGGTAGTCCGCTGCCACTGGACTCACTGTCCCAGAAAATCGCAGATTGAGTTGATTATTATTGAGTACATTGATGTACTCCTGAGCTGTTTCAAGGTTACCTTTCCACACAATGAAAAGGTCATCGATATATCGATGCCAGCATATGACCTTGCCCTCTTTGCCCCCAACTATGCAGCTCCTGGGTACCTGCTCCTCCCACCAGCCCACGAACAAGTTCGCGTAGCTGGGAGCAAAGCAGGTACCCATCGCCGTGCCAGACTTCTGGATGTATAACTGCTCTTCGAACAGGAAAATATTATGTTTTAGACAAAATTCTACGAATTTTAGAATCATTAGATTGTGTCTAGAAAATCGTAGTTGGCGTTGTTCCAATGCCCATTTTACCGCCTCTAATCCATGACTATGTTCAATAATCGTGTAGAGGCTGGTTATGTCTAGTACCATCAAAAGATAATCCTGTTCCCACACCAGATTGTTCAATTTCGTCAAAAAGTCTTTTGTGTCTCGTATATACGAGTCCAGATTAGACACAAGAGGAAATAAGGTGTGGTCCACAAAGCGAGACATATTCTCCGTTAAACTCCCGATGGAGGAAATGATCGGGCGTCCAGGTGGGCAGTCACGATTTTTGTGAAGTTTTGGGAGGTGGTAAAAAGTCGGAGTCATGGGGCAAGTGGTGCGTAAGAACAGATGTTCATCTTTGTTCAGCATACGTTGGTTGTACCATTTGGAGATGAGTTTGTCGTATTCTATTATACTCTGTTGGTAGGTCTCATTAGTGCATTTGGTATAAAAGTTCTCATCTGAAAGTTGCCTCAATGAATCCTTCGTGTAGTATTCACGGGTCATCAGAACCACGTTCCCGCCCTTGTCAGAGGGCTTCACAATTATTTTCGTGTCCATCGTTAGTCCTTTAAGGGCAATTCTCTGTTGTTCCGTGATGTTCTGGTGGGGGTTTTGTTGGTTGATTTTTCGAAACTTCAGTAGGTCATCGTTCATCGCTTCCGAAAACACATCTATGGCGTCCCAAGGGGATTGGGGAACAAAGGTGGACGTTGGTTTGAATCCACTGTTTTCACTATCTTGTTCGATACCCTGCATTTCAGCTCTCTGGGCTGGATCCAAATCTGCAAGGTCCTGTGTTTGTTCCAATTCCAGATCTGTCAGCATCTCAATTGAGCGTAGGTCTTTGCCGCTCAGTGCGTCTGTGGCTGTAATTCTTCGCCCTTGGTGTTCTTTATTTTGTAGATGTGGCCGCATTTTGAAATGTTTATGTAATTTCAGTTTGCGCGTGAAGCGGAACAAGTCTATTTTGGTTTGGGTGTATTCCAACTCACTATTTGGACAAAAGGTTAGTCCGAGGCTTAGGACTTGTTCTTCTTCCATTGTCAGTTCTCTAGGAGTGAGATTGACCACCGTTAGATTTGTTGCCTCATTGTCGGTGCTAGGGTTTCCTGGGGGGTTAGTGCTGATGTTGATTCCACTTGGATGGATGGCTGGGGCTATTGTTTTTTGTTGGTGCGCTTCCGATTGGTCCAACGAGATACTCGGGCGCCGCCTCTGCCCCTTCCTCTTGTTCCCCCCGCCTGCCCGTCTGGTTCTCTGTCCTTTTCTGCTCCTTGGGTATCCGTGTCTGGAGGCTTGTTCTTCCCACCTCGGAGCCATGTACTTTGTATTACTTCGTATTCCTCCTGAAAAGGAGTCTTGGTGCTTTTGTCTACCACTCTAGGCCCCCTGTTGGTAGTGCGTGTATCTGGGTCTGATTGATTCTCTTCCGATTCATTCTCAGTTATGTCAGATTCGGAGGTAACTTCTCCAGTACCGCTAGTTGTCCCAGCACCTTCTTTTCTGCTCTTCTGTAGGGCTTTGCGTGGGGCGTCAAACTTTTTTGCATACGTGAGGACGCGTCCAGTTAGATAGTCGTTGGCGTCCCTCTCGTATTTTTCCTGTTTGCGGAGCCTTATTTTGGCTTCATATTTGGTTAGCCTGGCCTTCATTTGTTCCTTCATTTGTATGATGTTTGCCACTTGGCTAGGATCAGTTTCACTCTCAAGCTCGTTATCAATTACTTGGATGTCTGCCAGTGCTCGCTCCCTGTCGCTCCAGGCATATTTCACGAGTATTTTCAGTGTGCCCTCACAGTATTGAGCAGTATGCTCGAACCAGTCTGTTAGCAGTTGCGGGTCCGGATTCTCGTAGGAGGGAACAGTGTGGACTCTCAACCCCCTTGGTACCCTTTCTTCCTCAATGTAGTTAGTGAGGCTTGTTGCCTCCCACCATTTGCGGATTTCCCTTTCGTGCAGGCGCTCCAGTTTCGTCATTGTTATCAGAAGTGGATTACTGGGCGTTTCCACTGTGGGCGTTTGAGTTGATGCAGGCGGTCTTGTCTGCCTTTTAAACATGCCCTTCGCTGCCGATTGCCGTTCTGCATCGGAAAACATGTCGGAACAGCGCGTGTCATAAACAGTATTAGACTCGTACTGTTGACTCGCGCTTGTAGGTAGTGCTGCCCCCCCGCAGTTTGGACGCGCGTTCTTAACCTCAGTCCTCTGTCGCCTGGCCACACAATTCCAAAATTCCCTGACGTGCAGAGATGGGAGTAGCAATTAATAGCTGCATGCAATGCAATGCTCACCGGAGACGTCTTCCTCGGGAAACACGGGTTGATCGCGTACTCCTCTGTAATCCGTGACCGGACTCGAACTCCCAGATTGGATCAGGCGGTGCGCAGCCGTACACTTCAGAAACGCTCCTTTCTCCACAAAAAACGGCTGCTCACTCGTCGGCGGGTGCTGTCGGCAGTTTGTGGACACCGCCACACATTAACGCTCCAAAGTCCTTCCCGCTCCTCCTTGGAAAGAATACAACAGCACTCGAGGTTGAGGGTTACAAACGCGCTAGATTTTATTTAGCGGAGGGGTGCACACAGACGCGTTTCGGCGGTCTGCCTTCGTCAGTGTGTGATGCACTGTGTTTGTTACCGACATTGTTTTAAACATACATGATCACTCCCACTTCCAGTCAGGTGTGGACACAAACAAGGGGACTGAAGCCTAGCACGAGACAAAGGCGGCCATCTTGTAGTGTATAGTGGATGTAACACAACATTAGCAATATATATATACATATGTATATATCTCCACAGATAGATATAGATATATATATATACGTGATCAAGAGCACGGCTGAGCTCGAAACACGTCACAGAGCGGAAGACTGAAATAAATTACCTTCCTGCCAGAAACCTTGTGGCCCGTCTCTCTCATTCCGCTGTAACTGGAGGTCGTGAGGGAATGCTGGGAGTGGGATTTGTATATATATATATATATATATATATATATATATATATATATATATATATATATATATATATATATATATATATATATATATATATATATATATATATATATATATATATATATATATATATATATATATATATATATTCTCGTACTTCACCCACACCTTTCTCGTGCAAGCAGAAGAAGGATGAACACGCGGACCCAAAGTTCTTCGTGCCATTTATTTCCAAACACCCTGCAGCAAAGCCGCCATGAGGATATATATATATATTCGCAAAATTTTCCGAGCAGATGAGGCCGCACACCACAGACAGGTAAGGAACATCCTTTATTTTGATCGATCAGGCAGCATCACATCTTGTTTTAATTCCGTTCGGCCTGACGCGTTTTAGAGACTATTTTACTCCTTCCTCAGAGGCCATGCAAGCCGCTGATATTTTGTGCATTTTGCTCCAGTCCCCTGCGTGCTCTTTATATAATGTTATTTGGCCTCTGGTGTGCCGTTAATTCAGAGTGTTCACTTCGCGGTGCACGCTGGTCTTTGCAGTTCAATTTGCATATTCTTTTCCCTCCTGTGGTTTCGGTGGCTTGCATTTAATTTCGGATGATTGTAGCAGCTCTCCATTGAGCCTCAGGATGTGATAATGTCCGCTTTAATATGATGACCTGCTGCACCAGTCACAAGGACCCAACCCTGCTTTCTGGGTGGTGCGATCACTCCACGGCCTGGAACCGTCTGTTATGTATTCCCAAAATTTTCCCAGCAGATGAGGCCGCACACCACAGACAGGTAAGGAACATCCTTTATTTTGATCGAGCATAGCTGTATATATATCGCGGAAAACAGCCACTCCCAACAAGAAGGACTCAGAGGCCAAAGGGGTTTTCTGGAATGCAGCTCGCTTTATTTTCTCTGTTTCAGTGGCGGCGAATGCATTTCGGCACTAACAGCCTTCCTCAGCGCCCAACACTGAACGATGTCCTTCACCCATAAACACCCACCTGTGTCAAATACTCTCCAGCACTCGGTGCTCCTCCCCCTAATGATGTCGTCACACCCGTAGCAGTTCAGTGTCCATGGATAAACTGCAACTCCCAGAAGGCACTGTGACGGCCGGTCCGAGAGGGTGGTGTGGAGGAGTGAGGCAAAACGATGGGTTCGCGCTGGTGTGCAGGTAGGTTGTGAGGTACTCCATCCAGAGGAAATGCCACGGCCGTCTTCCTTGGTCCCCTTGTACCGCAACAACCAGTCTCACAAAACAACAGTCAGGGCAGGGGCAGTCAATGTGGACTTCGCGCCCTATGTAGGTAAAATACCTTGGTTTCCCCGTATTGCTCCGTGATTGCTGGCGGTCTCCGGAAATGTCGATACCTCGACTCCTAGAAGCTGTGACCAGCTCGTTGCCAGTATTTTCTCCGGGACCATTGATGTTGCAGGGCCATCAGTTCTGCGTCCCTGGCAGGCGCAGTATGTATCGTGGAAAACAGCCACTCCCAACAAGAAGGACTCAGAGGCCAAAGGGTTTTCTGGAATGCAGTTGCTTTATTTTCTCTGTTTCAGTGGCGGCGAATGCATTTCGGCACTAACAGCCTTCCTCAGCGCCCAACACTGAACGATGTCCTTCACCCATAAACTCCCACCTGTGTCAAATACTCTCCAGCACTCAGTGCTCCTCCCCCTAATGATGTTGTCACACCCGTAGCAGTTCAGTGTCCATGGATAAACTGCAACTCCCAGAAGGCACTGTGACGGCCGGTCCGAAAGGGTGGTGTGGAGGAGTGAGGCAAAACGATGGGTTTGCGCTGGTGTGCAGGTAGGTTGTGAGGTACTTCATCCAGAGAATAAATGCCACGGCCGTCTTCCTTGGTCCCCTTGTATAGCAACAACCAGTCTCACAAAACAACAGTCAGGGCAGGGGCAGTCAATGCGGACTTCGCGCTCCATGCAGGTAAAATACCTTGGTTTCCCCGTATTGCTCCGTGATTGCTGGCGGTCTCCGGAAATGTCGATACCTCGACTCCTAGAAGCTGTGACCAGCTCGTTGCCAGTATTTTCTCCGGGACCATTGATGTTGCAGGGCCATCTGCTCTGCGTCCCTGGCAGGCGCAGTATGTATCGCGGAAAACAGCCACTCCCAACAAGAAGGACTCAGAGGCCAAAGGGGTTTTCTGGAATGCAGCTTGCTTTATTTTCTCTGTTTCAGTGGCGGCGAATGCATTTCGGCACTAACAGCCTTCCTCAGCGCCCAACACTGAACGATGTCCTTCACCCATAAACTCCCACCTGTGTCAAATACTCTCCAGCACTCAGTGCTCCTCCCCCTAATTATGTCGTCACACCCGTAGCAGTTCAGTGTCCATGGATAAACTGCAACTCCCAGAAGGCACTGTGACGGCCGGTCCGAAAGGGTGGTGTGGAGGAGTGAGGCAAAACGATGGGTTCGCGCTGGTGTGCAGGTAGGTTGTGAGGTACTCCATCCAGAGAATAAATGCCACGGCCGTCTTCCTTGGTCCCCTTGCACCGCAACAACCAGTCTCACAAAACAACAGTCAGGGCAGGGGCAGTCAATGCGGACTTCGCGCCCTATGCAGGTAAAATACCTTGGTTTCCCCGTATTGCTCCGTGATTGCAGCGGTCTCCGGAAATGTCGATACCTCGACTCCTAGAAGCTGTGACCAGCTCATTGCCAGTATTTTCTCCGGGACCATTGATGTTGCAGGGCCATCTGTTCTGCGTCCCTGGCATGCGCAGTATGTATCGCAAAAAACAGCCACTCCCAACAAGAAGGACTTAGAGGCCAAAGGGGTTTTCTGGAATGCAGCTCACATTATTTTCTCTGTTTCAGTGGCGGCGAATGCATTTCGGCACTAACATCCTTCCTCAGCGCCCAACACTGAACGATGTCCTTCACCCATAATCTCCCACCTGTGTCAAATACTCTCCAGCACTTGGTGCTCCTCCCCCTAATGATGTCGTCACACCCGTATCAGTTCAGTGTCCATGGATAAACTGCCACTCCCAGAAGGCACTGAGACGGCCGGTCCAAGAGGGTGGTGTGGAGGAGTGAGGCAAAACGATGGGTTCGCGCTGGTGTGCAGGTAGGCTGTGAGGTAGTCCATCCATAGGAAATGCCAAGGCCGTCTTCCTTGGTCCCCTTGTACTGCAACAACCAGTCTCACAAAACAACAGTCAGGGCAGGGGCAGTCAATGCGGACTTCGCGCCCTATGCAGGTAAAATACCTTGGTTTCCCCGTATTGCTCCGTGATTGCTGGCGGTCTCCGGAAATGTCGATACCTCGACTCCTAGAAGCTGTGACCAGCTCGTTGCCAGTATTTTCTCTGGGAAAATTGATGTTGCAGGGCCATCTGCTCTGCGTCCCTGGCAGGCGCAGTATGTATCGTGGAAAACAGCCACTCCCAACAAGAAGGACTCAGAGGCCAAAGGGGTTTTCTGGAATGCAGCTCGCTTTATTTTCTCTGTTTCAGTGGCGGCGAATGCATTTCGGCACTAACAGCCTTCCTCAGCGCCCAACACTGAACCATGTCCTTCACCCATAAACTCCCACCTGTGTCAAATACTCTCCAGCACTCGGTGCTTCTCCCCCTAATGATGTCGTCACACCTGTAGCAGTTCAGTGTCCATGGATAAACTGCAACTCCCAGAAGGCACTGTGACGGCCGGTCCGAGAGGGTGGTGTGGAGGAGTGAGGCAAAACGATGGGTTCGGGCTGGTGTGCAGGTAGGTTGTGAGGTACTCCATCCAGAGGAAATGCCACGGCCGTCTTCCTTTGGTCCCCTTGTACCGCAACATATATATATATATATATATCCACAGCTAGCTCCGCCACACAAACTCTCCTTGCCAGAAAACGATACCGCAGTTCCAAGCTTTCAAGTAACTTTTATACAATTATTTCCAGGCTATGACGCGTTTCAGCAGGGTCCCCTTCCATGATCACACACAGAGCTTCAACACCATCTTTGTTTTTAAGCCCACTATCACGATCACATTGTGACATAGACATAAACAACGTACTTCAAAATACGCAAGATTCATTTTCAGAATTCGGATATAAAGGTTTGGTAATTATTGAATTAGCATTTTTATACTTTTGTACAATTGTACAATTTTTTCTATCAGATTTTTCTTGGTTTTTCATTTTAAAGTTTGAATTTACTACTCAAGTGCGTATAGCGGAGAGTTGGCAATTTGTTCAAACTCCCTAAGGTTGAACCTACGAATGTTTGAATAATCTTTACTTCACATCAACTTTAGGCCCCTAGGAGTGCATGTTTTTATTGAATTCACTTTAGGGTGCTTTGTCTGGCCTGTGCATCTAAGCAGGCCTCAATTCCACAGCGCAATTTTTGTTTCAATTAATCGTTTTGATCCGGATCTGGAACAGATCCCAAAACAGTATATGTGGGGTGCCTCATTGAGGAATCACTAAGTAAACCTTACACAATGTAACATTAAAGTGCAAGTGCAAGTCTAGCGCATTCAGTGTATATGAAATGTATTAAATAATATATCTTTTTTTAAATAAAGTAGATTTAATAGACATTTTAACAAATATAACAAATAAACTTAAAAAGTTAAACGCACATTCATATAATAAATAAATATATATACTTTAAAACAATTATTAAACTATTAATTTAAATGATTTTATAATTGTAAAATTATATACAAATATATATAAGGTAATTTATTTCAGTCTTCCGCTCTGTGACGTGTTTCGAGCACAGCCGGGCTCTTGATCACGTATATATATATATCTATATCTATCTGTGGAGATATATACATATGTATATATATATATATATATATATATATATATATATATATATATATATATATATATATATATATATATATATCAAGTACAACTTGCCCTCTGCATTGGGAAGGCACACTGCAGTGCTCGGCCATCCAGCTATAATGTGCTTCCTGCTTTCTCCTCTCTGGTAGTTAATAAGTTTTGCCGACGCGTTTCTGGGCACCACGCCCCTTCTTCATGGGCTTGGAAAAAAGCACACCTGATTCCTGCATGCGTTAGCTTTATTCAGCAGTTTATTTTCCAAAGCATTGTGGGATTTTGAGTTCTGCATTCAGGTTTGTTTCTTTGCAGTCTTCGAGTGTGCCTGTAAATTCCAAATTAAAAGTTCATTATTTACTCTGAGTGAGTTCCAGAGGAATACAGGCAGGAATATATGCATTGATGAGCAGTGCGCTGTGTTTCGTTCGGAAAAGTTCTGAACTGACAGCCTCTTACAGCCCGTGAGTGGCGTGTCCTCAGGCTGCAGATGGTGCTCTTCCCCACGGCCGGGCCGCCGCGTAGACATCAAGTACAACTTGCCCTCTGCATTGGGAAGGCACACTGCAGTGCTCGGCCATCCAGCTATAATGTGCTTCCTGCTTTCTCCTCTCTGGTAGTTAATAAGTTTTGCCGACGCGTTTCTGGGCACCACGCCCCTTCTTCATGGGCTTGGAAAAAAGCACACCTGATTCCTGCATGCGTTAGCTTTATTCAGCAGTTTATTTTCCAAAGCATTGTGGGATTTTGAGTTCTGCATTCAGGTTTGTTTCTTTGCAGTCTTCGAGTGTGCCTGTAAATTCCAAATTAAAAGTTCATTATTTACTCTGAGTGAGTTCCAGAGGAATACAGGCAGGAATATATGCATTGATGAGCAGTGCGCTGTGTTTCGTTCGGAAAAGTTCTGAACTGACAGCCTCTTACAGCCCGTGGGTGGCGTGTCCTCAGGCTGCAGATGGTGCTCTTCCCCACGGCCGGGCCGCCGCGTAGACATCAAGTACAACTTGCCCTCTGCATTGGGAAGGCACACTGCAGTGCTCGGCCATCCAGCTATAATGTGCTTCCTGCTTTCTCCTCTCTGGTAGTTAATAAGTTTTGCCGACGCGTTTCTGGGCACCACGCCCCTTCTTCATGGGCTTGGAAAAAAGCACACCTGATTCCTGCATGTGTTAGCTTTATTCAGCAGTTTATTTTCCAAAGCATTGTGGGATTTTGAGTTCTGCATTCAGGTTTGTTTCTTTGCAGTCTTCGAGTGTGCCTGTAAATTCCAAATTAAAAGTTCATTATTTACTCTGAGTGAGTTCCAGAGGAATACAGGCAGGAATATATGCATTGATGAGCAGTGCGCTGTGTTTCGTTCGGAAAAGTTCTGAACTGACAGCCTCTTACAGCCCGTGGGTGGCGTGTCCTCAGGCTGCAGATGGTGCTCTTCCCCACGGCCGGGCCGCCGCGTAGACATCAAGTACAACTTGCCCTCTGCATTGGGAAGGCACACTGCAGTGCTCGGCCATCCAGCTATAATGTGCTTCCTGCTTTCTCCTCTCTGGTAGTTAATAAGTTTTGCCGACGCGTTTCTGGGCACCACGCCCCTTCTTCATGGGCTTGGAAAAAAGCACACCTGATTCCTGCATGCGTTAGCTTTATTCAGCAGTTTATTTTCCAAAGCATTGTGGGATTTTGAGTTCTGCATTCAGGTTTGTTTCTTTGCAGTCTTCGAGTGTGCCTGTAAATTCCAAATTAAAAGTTCATTATTTACTCTGAGTGAGTTCCAGAGGAATACAGGCAGGAATATATGCATTGATGAGCAGTGCCCTGTGTTTCGTTCGGAAAAGTTCTGAACTGACAGCCTCTTACAGCCCGTGGGTGGCGTGTCCTCAGGCTGCAGATGGTGCTCTTCCCCACGGCCGGGCCGCCGCGTAGACATCAAGTACAACTTGCCCTCTGCATTGGGAAGGCACACTGCAGTGCTCGGCCATCCAGCTATAATGTGCTTCCTGCTTTCTCCTCTCTGGTAGTTAATAAGTTTTGCCGACGCGTTTCTGGGCACCACGCCCCTTCTTCATGGGCTTGGAAAAAAGCACACCTGATTCCTGCATGCGTTAGCTTTATTCAGCAGTTTATTTTCCAAAGCATTGTGGGATTTTGAGTTCTGCATTCAGGTTTGTTTCTTTGCAGTCTTCGAGTGTGCCTGTAAATTCCAAATTAAAAGTTCATTATTTACTCTGAGTGAGTTCCAGAGGAATACAGGCAGGAATATATGCATTGATGAGCAGTGCGCTGTGTTTCGTTCGGAAAAGTTCTGAACTGACAGCCTCTTACAGCCCGTGGGTGGCGTGTCCTCAGGCTGCAGATGGTGCTCTTCCCCACGGCCGGGCCGCCGCGTAGACATCAAGTACAACTTGCCCTCTGCATTGGGAAGGCACACTGCAGTGCTCGGCCATCCAGCTATAATGTGCTTCCTGCTTTCTCCTCTCTGGTAGTTAATAAGTTTTGCCGACGCGTTTCTGGGCACCACGCCCCTTCTTCATGGGCTTGGAAAAAAGCACACCTGATTCCTGCATGCGTTAGCTTTATTCAGCAGTTTATTTTCCAAAGCATTGTGGGATTTTGAGTTCTGCATTCAGGTTTGTTTCTTTGCAGTCTTCGAGTGTGCCTGTAAATTCCAAATTAAAAGTTCATTATTTACTCTGAGTGAGTTCCAGAGGAATACAGGCAGGAATATATGCATTGATGAGCAGTGCGCTGTGTTTCGTTCGGAAAAGTTCTGAACTGACAGCCTCTTACAGCCCGTGGGTGGCGTGTCCTCAGGCTGCAGATGGTGCTCTTCCCCACGGCCGGGCCGCCGCGTAGACATCAAGTACAACTTGCCCTCTGCATTGGGAAGGCACACTGCAGTGCTCGGCCATCCAGCTATAATGTGCTTCCTGCTTTCTCCTCTCTGGTAGTTAATAAGTTTTGCCGACGCGTTTCTGGGCACCACGCCCCTTCTTCATGGGCTTGGAAAAAAGCACACCTGATTCCTGCATGCGTTAGCTTTATTCAGCAGTTTATTTTCCAAAGCATTGTGGGATTTTGAGTTCTGCATTCAGGTTTGTTTCTTTGCAGTCTTCGAGTGTGCCTGTAAATTCCAAATTAAAAGTTCATTATTTACTCTGAGTGAGTTCCAGAGGAATACAGGCAGGAATATATGCATTGATGAGCAGTACGCTGTGTTTCGTTCGGAAAAGTTCTGAACTGACAGCCTCTTACAGCCCGTGGGTGGCGTGTCCTCAGGCTGCAGATGGTGCTCTTCCCCACGGCCGGGCCGCCGCGTAGACATCAAGTACAACTTGCCCTCTGCATTGGGAAGGCACACTGCAGTGCTCGGCCATCCAGCTTCCTGCTTTCTCCTCTCTGGTAGTTAATAAGTTTTGCCGACGCGTTTCTGGGCACCACGCCCCTTCTTCATGGGCTTGGAAATATATATATATACATACCAATAACATATAGTCTATTGAAAAAACATTCTATTAAAAATTAAAACATTAAACTATTTAAAAATCTGCCACTACAGTCAGAGCAACAGTAGTTAAACGAAAGGCATACTTGTAAATATAGTTGGTTTCCCCGCCTTTGCAATTGCAAGTAAATGTGTACTAATCATGGTTAAACATTCCCACTGATTAAGCTGTAACCAATCAAATGTTTCCGCTGTTGATGCATGAGCACTTTAAATTTCACGCAACTCTCTCAGTGCGTCATGTGACCAAGGCCTCTGTGTAGGCCGAAACGTTATGCTGGCGTGGTGTGCTGAGAAATAAAAAACTCACCTGCACTCTGGGTCTTCCGTGTTCTTTCTGTCCGATGGCCGAGGATTGAAGGTCTGTCGCAGCAAGGGTGCAAGTGCGGAAATATATATATATATATATATATATATATATATATATATATATATATATATATATATATATATATATATATATATATATATATATATATATTTATTTATATATATATATATATATATATATATATATATATATATATATATATATATATATATATATATATATATATATATATATATATACATACCAATAACATAAAGTCTATTGAAAAAACATTCTATTAAAAATTAAAACATTAAACTATTTAAAAATCTACCACTACAGTCAGAGCAACAGTAGGGCAAGTGTTGGATAGTGGATGGGTAAAAATTGCGATTCTCCTATTAACATGACCAGAGAATCTGGATTTCATTAAAGACACGGAGGCTAACATTATGCATTAATCTTTTTAATGCAGCTCACAGCCGCTTACATCACAAAGGTTAAGAATAGAACTAAATGACATAACAGTGTCCATAAAAGGCGTGTGCCCAGATAAATCAGCCTCTTTTAGAATGCATGAACGAAGAACAGATCTTGAAACTTGAAGGAAGTATGCTTGAAACTTGAAAATCCATGCGGGACATCAATTCGAATTGTCTGAAAGAAAATGAGGCAAGTCAAGAAAGGTACAAGGAAACCTTCAGAAGTAAAGAAAGGCAAGGTTAAAGGTATAGAACATTCAAAACATTGTAAACCAAATTAATCCTCAATATCCCTCAAGGGAGGGACGGGGGGGATAATGTTAGCCTCCGTGTCTTTAATGAAATCCAGATTCTCTGGTCATGTTAATAGGAGAATCGCAATTTCATTACAAGACAGGAGGCTACATTATGCATGTTGGTAGCCCTGAATCACAATATCAGAAACATGTTCAATTGGTTTACAATAATGATGAGCGAAGGTAGAAGCATTAGACCAATCAGCAGCTTTGAGGATAGTATCCAACTTACCACCAGACCAATATGATTTGCTGGCCATTGCACTTCTTAGTGAATGAGCTTGAAATTTTGAAAGGTCAATACCAGCGAAATTCATAGCCAATTTAACCCACCTTGCGATAGAGGAGGATGAGATGGGTTTAAAGGGTTTAACATAGGAAACAAGGAGTTGATTTGCATCAGGAGGTCGAAGATTAGACATCCTGGAATCATACTCTTTCATACAGTCAACCACACAGAGCTTTTTACAGAAATCAAAACGTGGATAGAAGATAGAATCAGACATGGTCTTAGTTCTCCTAAAAATTTCAAATTTAACACCGAACATCTCATAAGATCTATTGGAGATGTCTAAAGCTTTAACATCTGAAACTCTGCGACAGGAGATTAAACAAAGAAGAGATGCAAGTTTGATTGAAAGACATTTTCTGTTAAGAAGGGAATTATCAGGCCAGGAGCAAAAAAGGTCAAGTAACAGTTTAACATCCCAAACAGATTGATATTTAGGTCTGGGGGGTCTCTTAAGTCTGATACTTTTAAGGATCCTACAAACAATAGGGTTTTTACCTACCGTTTTACCGTTGACGATAGAGTGACCTGCAGAAATGGCAGACCTATAACAGTTAATGGATCTATAAGAGAGGCCACTGTCGAAAAGTTCCACGAGGAAATTGACTATATTAACGATAGGAGCTTCCACGGGATCCAGGTCCCTTTCCAAGCACCAACTAGACCATTTTTTCCAGATGTTATTATATCTGTAGTGTGTTCCAGGTGCCCAAGATTCTCCGAGGAGTGTAAGAGCAGATGACGAAAGTCCAGACAATTGGTTAGATTGCCTGACACTTTCCAAGCAAGAAGGTTCAGGCTCCCTGAAAGAACCAGGTGGTGATCTTCTCCGTTTGCGTTTAGGAGGAGACCTTGAGAGGCCGGGATTAGGAGAGGAATGTCGTAAGAGAGTTCCAAGGCTGTGGGGAACCATGCTTGAGACGGCCAGAAAGGAGTTATTAGGACCAGGGAGCACTGTTCTTGTCTCACTTTCTGAAGAACTCTCTGAATCATGGCAAAGGGGGGAAAGGCGTAGGGTCTGAGAGGTGCCCAAGGTTGGAGAAAGGCGTTGACAGCGAGAGCACCCGGGTCTGGCATCCAACTGAAGTATTGTGGAAGTTGGGAGGACAACCGGCTTGCGAAGAGGTCCACATCGAAGGGGCCCCAAAGGTCGGACAGGGAATTGAAAATGGTTGGATTGAGTTTCCAATCGCTGAAGTCTACTAGGAACCTCGAGTTCCAGTCTGCGGAGAGGTTGGATTTTCCAGGGAGGTATTCGGCCCTCAGGGAAATCTTGTGTTCCAAACAGAACATCCAGAGTTTCTTGGCTAGGTTCGAAAGGTCGGCAGATTTCGTACCGCCAAGGCGGTTGATATACGAGACTGCGGAGACGTTGTCCATCTTCAGGAGGACGGATCTGCCTTGGAGAGATTGTCTGAAGCTCATCAGAGCATAGAGCCCGGCTGTCATTTCTAAGAAATTTATGTGGTGGGAAGACTCTGAAGGGGTCCATATACCACCAGTGTCCTGGTTGAGAAGACGAGCACCCCAACCGTGAAGGCTGGCATCTGACTCTAGGACGAAGTCTGGAGATGAACCAAAAATAGCTCTTCCATTCCAGGCGTCCAAATTGTCCAGCCACCAGGAAAGTTCCAGTTTGGCTTCTTCGTCTAGAGAGACTTGGTCTCCGTACCAAAGTCCAGATCTGAGAGCCTTGGCTTTTACTCTCTGAAGAGCACGGTAGTTGAGTGGGCCAGGGAAGATAGCTTGTATCGAGGAAGAGAGTAGGCCAAGGAGTCTGGCTAGCTCTCTCAGGGATAAGGAGTGATGTTTGAGAACGAATCTGATTTCTTTCCGAATTTTGGCAATCTTCTTCTTGGGGAGTAAGAGAAGACAGGTCGAAGTATCCACGGTGAAGCCGAGGAATTCGAGAGATTTTGAGGGTAAAAGGATTGATTTTTCCCTGTTTATAATGAACCCAAGACTTTCTATGAGGTTCATAGAGGTCTGTAAGTCCTGTAGAATTTGAGAGTGAGATTGGGACATTATTAGTATGTCGTCTAGATAGATGATGAGACGAATACCCCTGGCTCTTAGGATGGAGACTATCGTTCTCATGATCTTGGTGAAACACCAAGGGGCAGAAGAAAGGCCGAAAGGGAGGGCCTGAAATTGAAAAAGGCGATTGTCCCAGATGAATTGGAGAAAGGACTGATGTTCTGTTGCCATGGGAATGGTAAAATATGCGTCTTTTAAGTCCAATTTGACTAGCCAATCTCCGTGGAGAATAAGGTCTCTGAGCAGATGGATGCCCTCCATCTTGAAATGACGGTAGACGAGGTACTTGTTTACCTCTCGGAGGTTTATTACTGGGCGCCAACCCTTGTCTTTCTTTTTGACTAGGAAAAGGGTACTCACAAAATTCTTTTGAGACCAAGGGACCTCTATTATTGCGCCCTTCTTTAACATAGAGGAAACCTCTTCTTTGACGATTTCTAGATGCTCTAGAGAAAGGGTCATGGGATTGGGAGTGGTAGATTGGAAAGGAATCTCTGTGAAATCTATTTTGAAGCCCTGAACTGTTTCTAGAACCCATGGATCTTGGGTCAGGGATTCCCAAACATGAAGGAAGTATTTTAGTCTGCCGCCGACTTTTGGAGGGGAAGAAGAAGGGGGTGCACTTACTTGAGGTGGTGTTGTTGGGAGCACCACGAGCGGGGAAGCCTCTTCCGCGTGAGCCTCTTCCTCTTTGTGGGAAGTACTGTCTGGAGTTGGAGGGGTAGAAGCCTCTACCTCTACCGGACGAACCTCTTCCTCTTCCGTAGGTGAAGGGCCGGAAGTTACCACGGCCGGAAGAACGGCCTCTTCCACCGGCCTGGCCAAAAACACGCTTCATGTTGTTTTGGGCTTTGTCTAAGGCTGTAAAGGTTGCCACGTACTTGCCGAGGGTTTTTATCATATCTTGTCCAAAGAGGAGGCCGTTAGGTTTAGTTGTTGGTTCCTTCTCTGCAAGGTCCCCGAGTTTGGGGTTAATTCTGATGAGGACAGATTTTCTCCTTTCAATATTGAGGGAGGAGTTGGCATTGCCCAGTAGTACGATGGCTCTCTGGCTCCAGCCTTTAATTAGGTTAATGTCTAGGGGTGTGTGGGAGATATGTGATTCCTCAGCGAGGTCTAGTATTCTGGTAAGGGGACCCAGGAGGTCAAGGAGGTAGTCTTGACATGTTTTAAGGGCTCTTTCTAGGCCTTTTCTTGGGTCCTTACCTAGTTTGAATAGGAATTTGATTAAGTCGGGGTCTAGGTTGGGAGTTTGGCAGACTTTTCCCTCAATAAATGGACGGGGGCACTCAGATCTCATGGTGTTACGAGATTCTCTTTGAAGGGGGTTTCTCAGCCATTTGGTGACGAACTTGGCTACGTGGTCATGTGGGTACCACTTTTTGCTGTTAGGGTGGGAAATGTTTTCGGGGGAGAACATCTCCTCGCCTAGAGGGTCAAGAATTGCGTCAGAGGAGTGCGTCTATGATAGAGTGTTAAGGTCCCATTGATCAGTATCTTGCTCGTCAAGGTCCAAGACGAATTCGTCGTCAGGGTCCAGGAAGAGTTCATCTTCCTCTGAGCTGGAGTTGAGGGGAGCACTGAGATTTGTAGCGTTGTTAGAGGCGTTCGGGACAACATTACCTTTTGGGGCGCTTAGGCCTCCCGTGCTTTTTGAGGTGCTTGGACCTCCCATGCCATTTGAGGTGCTTGGACCTCCCATGCCTTTTGAGGTGCTTGGACCTCCCATCTCAAATGAGGTAGCGCGACCTCCGTCAGTGCTTAAAGAGTGTTTACTTTTTTTAGTAGCTTTAGGGTGTTCGGCTTCTAAATCAGAAGTTTCTTCATCAGGTAAGAGGGACCTTTTATTGGACATAAATTCACGGAAAGTATTCAGCATACATGTCCTCATTTCCCTTTGAAGGAAGGATTTAAAGTTATCATTGTTGTGATTTGGGGAGCTTGCCATAGCATCATCTGATTCTAGGTCGGACATGGCAGGTAGGTAAAGTATTAAAATAATTAGGTAAAGTCTTTTTTTTTTTTTTTTATATTTTTTATGTAAATTAAGAATCTTAGGTAATTCCAAGTAAGGTAGGGTTTAAATCTAGTTAAGAATTTGGGTTGTTTTTAAATTAATTAAATAAATATTGTTTGAAAAGGTTGAGCCAGGAAGGGTAAGAGATTAGGCATAAAATGTAGGCTTAAACCTATTAAAACGTGGATATATATGTCGAAAATGCCACCTAAGCGCTTGAAGTGGGAAAAAAAACAGCTGATCGTGGTCCGATCGGTAAAATAACCGAAGGGCTCGAGCAGCTGATGCCTGGTGGGAGAGGAATGATAGTTGGGAGGCACACCGCGTTGCGCCGCCGTTGCCAAGGTTCATTCCTCAGCCTCGGGTCAGGGGACGCGTTTTGTTGCAAGCGCGAGGCTGAGGTCGCGTTTAATGTTTAAATGGGCGCGAGTGTATCGGCGGAGTGTCCCTGATCGAGCCAGCGCCGGTAAGCGAGGAAACGGAGGGGAAAGGAGGGGAGCGCTCAGGGGATCGGGTAGAAAGTAATCAGAACGTGAAAAGGGTGTGACGACCATAAATTGGAAGTCAGGGGGGTGAGAGGGGGGGAAGATCGTGGGGTATGGCAGCGATCGAGTAAAGAGTTGGGAACAAGTCACACAGTAAGGGAGGCAAAAACGTGGAGATAAACATTTTTATATATCAGCCATGAAAACAAAGTTCAGTGGCACGGTATTAAGCAGTATTAAGCAGTTCAATAAAGTTAAACATTATGTGAAGGTAAAAACACAATTATAAAAGGCAAACTGGCACAAGGTTAGTAAGGATTGCAAGAGAGTTACTTATCTGTTGTGAGCCGCATTCAAAAGAGGCTGATTTATCTGGGCACACGCCTTTTATGGACACTGTTATGTCATTTAGTTCTATTCTTAACCTTTGTGATGTAAGCGGCTGTGAGCTGCATTAAAAAGATTAATGCATAATGTAGCCTCCTGTCTTGTAATGAAATCCAGATTCCAGACATTTGATTGGTTACAGCTTAATCAGTGGGAATGTTTAACCATGATTAGTACACATTTACTTGCAATTGCAAAATTACTATTCCCACTACATTGAGTCCAACAGTAGGGACAGTGTTGGATAGCAGAGAGGTAAAACTTACTATTCCCACTCCAGTGAGTGCAACAGCAGGGAAAGTGTTGGATAATGGAGAAATAAAATGTACTATTCTCACTCCATTCAGTGCAACAGTAGGGAAAGTGTTACATAGCGGGGGAGGAAAAATTACTTTTCCACCCCAGTATGTGCAACAATAGGGAAAGTGTTGGATAGTGGAGGAGTAAAATTTACTATTCCCACTCCAGTTAGTACAACAGTAGGGAAAGTGTTGGATAGGGGTGGACCATAATGTACTATTCCCACTCCATGTAATAAACAAGAGAAGAGTGAAGCCAGAATGTCAAGGGCTATAAGCAGGGATCACTCATGTTTTTATAAAGGGTCCTCACTCACCAACCTAGTTAGTGACATGCTTCATCATCGGACCCCCACCAGAGAGCCAAATGCCTCTCCAGTGTGCTTCAATGCTTGATTACAGCAGAGCAGGATTTGTGTGTGTTGATTGCAAGTGATGGTGCAGTAAGTGGTGTTAAAATAGTGTTAACTAATATTTTTAATGGTAAGGTAGTAAGACTAGATTAAAAGGTGAGTGGTGGACGTTGCGACCGAATAAATTGATCAGCCACATCCAAAATTAAAACATTAGGTCGACACGTTTCAGCCTCTTTGTGCCAGTTGCAAGGCTATCCTCAGGACCAGAGACCATGGTGGAAAGCACTCGCTAAGGTGCACCCTAACCTATAGTCACGTACAGAACTGGATTACTCGCGGTTCGAAAAATTTACGCCTTCAGCACTTCTAAATGCGTAAGTAGATGTTTCAAAATGAAGTAGTATTACAGCATGGGTTCTGGCAGGGGGCGGTGATTGAAAGTCAAACGTGCTCCAAAGTCAGCCGCCCTCGTTGCCTAGGTCGTGCCGTCTACGGGACTCCAGTCAGTGCAACAGTAGGGAAAGTGTTAGATAGTGGAGAGGTAAAGATTGCTATTCCCACTCCAGTGAGTGCATCAATAGGGAAAGTGTTGGATAGCAGAGGAGTAAAAAATTCTATTCCCACTTCAATAAGGGTCCGATTCCGATCTTGGTTGGAAAGCACTCCGACCCGGCCGGATCTGGGGTGTTTTTCCAGTGATCCGGACTCCTGCAGCCCGACCGAGCGAGTACGATGCGGCCGTATGCTGTCGAACTTTGTTCGGTTGGACTCCCATAGAAGTCAATGGGAGAGGATCGTACGATGCATACATGGGCTCCCATTGACTTAATGGGTACGTTTCGGACAAGTGCACCCTCTACAGTGGGGTACGCGTTGGTGCCATCCACACCGTACCTGCCTGTGTCCGAGTCGTAAGGCTGCGGGTGACAGGGGGTCCGATGCGGACCCCCAAAGCCCATGTCCGGGAGCTATTGCGAGCCAAAAGCTCCGACTCGAACCAGCTGTCCAAAATGAGCATCGTACTGGCTTGGTTGGAATACGCCTCCATTGCGCGCCACGGTTAGCTTACGGCCGAGACGTACGGAGCAGTTTGGACCCGGAAGCGATTCGGAACGAGATTTCGCGCTTGTTCATATCGTACTTCGACGTCCAGACCTGTGTACGAACCGGGCGGAAATTCAGCCTCCGAATCCGATCCGCTAATGCCAAACTGGATTCGGTGCCCTTCCGACCGAGATCGGAATCGGCCCCATAGTGTAACAGTAGGAAAAGTGTTGGATAGCGGAGGGGTAGAAAATGCTATTCCCACTCCTGTGAGTGCAACAGTAGAGAAATTGTTGGATTGCAGTTATAAAATGTGCTATTGCCACTCCAATAATTGTAACAGTTGGGAAAGTGTTGGATAGAGGATGGTAAAAATTACTATTTCGACTCCAGTGAGTACAACAGTAGGGAAAGTATTTAAACAAGAATGATATAAATATGTTAAAAATTAAAATACAAATATATTTAAAATTACAAATTTAAAAAACATATTATACTGTTAAGCCTATGACACATACCTTCAAATATTATGTTAAATTAAATAAAAATAATTTTCAAACACACAAAATATATTTAATTAAAAATTAATTTAATTAATGTACTTACATAATTAACATAATTAATTACAATCAAAGAAATATTATTATAAAAACAAATTAAAATTCATAACAATGTATAAACTTCCCACACTATACCACCATAACACCCACAAACCACAGCTAAAATTAAAGTGCAAAAAAATTAATTACACAATTAAAATGTATTTTCAATTTAAAAACTAATAGTATTTAATGACTAATTATAAAGTAAGTACAATTAATTTACTCTCCACCCTTTACCCCTATAAAAGTAAAACCCACACACAAAAAACAATTACCCTAAGTAAATGTCAGTTAATTAATTAATAGTAATGATCAACTAATTAATAATTGAAAACATAATTTTCTTCCCACCCTTTATCCCTATAAACCCCACAACACCCACCTAAAATGCATTATACATTTTCCATATTTAAATTTCAGTTAATTAAATAATCTTAATTAAGAACTAATTATTAATTATTGAAACATAATATTACTTCCCACCCTTTATCCCTATAAACCCCACAACCCTCACCTAAAATTAATTACACAAGTTCCATAGTTAATTTTCAATACATTAATTAATATCAACAACTAATTAATAATTAATTAAAAATAAATTACTTCCTACCCATTAACCCTATAAACCCCACAACCCACACCTAAAATTAATGTCAAAATTTCCATAATTAATTTTCAATACATTAATTAATATCAATTAACTTATTAATTAATCAAAAATAAATTACTTCCTACCCATTACGCCTATAAACCCCACAACCCACACCTAAAAATAACGACACCATTTCCATAACTAATTTTTAATACATTAATTAATATCAATTATCAACTAATTCTTAATTAATCAAAAATAAATTACTTCCTACCCATTACCCCTATAAACCTCACAACCCACACCTAAAATTAATTACACAATTTCCAAATATAATTTTCAATCAATTAATACTAATTAACAATTTATTATAAATGAATTTAAATTAAATTACTTCCCATCCTATTCGCCTTTAAACCCACACCTGCTATGGAACTAAAACATACATAATTTAATTAAAATACAATTGATAAATAATGAAAATCTAACACATATATTAAAAAATCATAAACAATTCTTATACAAAAAAATACATATACATTTAAAATATATACTAAAATGCATAACACTAAATTAAAAAATCGATATTTCAAACAACTATATTTTTGGAAACGATATTAATGACATCAATATTTTTAAAAACAATATTTCTTACCTTAAACTCGATATCTGTGACCACGAAATTCTTGCTGTAGATATTTCCGACTCACGATATTTAGAACTCAATATTTCTGTAGGTCGACATTTTCAACTAGATATTCTGTCTGCACACCTTTGAAGTTATCAGCGGCAGCCCAGAGGTGTCAATGGAGGTAAGCCTGCAGTTGGCCATTCAAGGCAATGCACTCAAGAAGGGTAATCCTTTAAGTGCTTTCATTGCTAAATTGATAATAATTGTGCATTAGCATAGCCAATTACCTTAGATATTCCATGAGCAGTTACACTTAGTGATCAGTTTTCTAACATTTGAAAGTGTTATTATTTGGGAGAGAATAAATGGTCCACCCTAGTGTCAGTTTTTTTTTCTTCCCTGTATGAGTAAGAAACCACCTGGTAAGTTTGGCATAGCTGCACCTGTTATATATCTGCCATTTGATCCCTCTACTGGGGGATAGCACAAAGAAGGAGGACAGGTGCCAGGAGGCTTTGTAAATGTCAACAGAATTCTGAAATGGCAGTAAAGGATGATATTCCAGAAGTTACACATTATGTATTATTTATTTATTACATGTACAATATGTTAATTTCAAATTAGCTCGAAAAAGAGTTTGAAATGTTTATTCTTTAAAACTAATAAGTGAAATTCCACACTGTTTGGTTGGCTTTAAAACGTCAAGACATTTTTACTTAATTAATAGCACAGAATTTTCGAAAAACACTGATTGCTTTGTATATAGTTTTCTGTCTCTAGAATGGAGAGATTTTCGAAACTGTTCTCTACAAGGTGCACCAAAAACTGGACACTGATTTGAATTAAAAGGTACAGATTTTGCTTACCATGAACAGAATACTACTGACAAACAGTGAAGAATGGCAAAAGTGTGCAGACAGGTTTGCATGCGTTGTGTGTGTATACACACACACACACACACATAATTCACATGTGTAGGAATTCCTTGAAATTTTGAATGCTGATATCTTTGTGCCTGGTTGCCGAATCTCCACAAAACTTTGCATACCTATTTTTCCTACATTGTTGGTGAGTGGTGAAGAGGGTGCAAAGATAAAAGTGAGTCCCAAAATGCATTTTTTCACAGAAGTATTTTCGGTAGACTTTTGTGTCTCACACAGGATGAAAATGGCACAACAGATTTACATGAAATTTGGTAGGATTAGTCATTTAGGTGTGCAGATGATCCTTTTCAGTACTACAGGAAAGTAGAGTAAGTATTTTTATAAGTTATAATGCATTTTAACTTAGTGATATCTGTGGCTGCGGTATTTTTCCACTGTACAGCACTCCATTCTACGCCACTCTACTGTACACTCTTCCACTATATTCCGCTCTACACCACACCACTCCACTGTACCCTACTACACTATATACCACTACACTGTACCCTACTCCACTCTACACATTCCACTCCAGGGTATACCACTCTACAACACTCCACTCTACTCAACTACACTGTATGCAACTCCAGTCTACAGCATTCCAGTCTACACTAATCCATTGTATGCCACTACAATGTACCTCACTCCACTCTATGCCACTCTACTCTATACTACTCCACTGTACACCACTCCGCTCTATGCTATTTCACTCCAATCCACTCTATTCTACACCACTCCACCCTTCCCCACTCCAGTGCATGCTATTCCGCTGTATGGCACTCTAGTGTACCACACTTCGGTATTGGTATCAATGTCAGCTTCCTTGCTCCTGTGCCAAATGTCCTTGCAACACCATGGATGCGCTGTATTTAAAATACAGGGCTCCATGGTGCAAGGATTAATAGATGTGTCACAAATTCTGACACATCTGTTGGCACAAAAGTGAAGCATTGCTGGAGTTGGTCGTAAAACTGACTCAACCCCAGCAATGCATCAGAACACATAGGCGGGTCCCATTGTGTAAAAGCCCTGCATCCATCCTTACACCTAGTCTGAGCAGGTGCAAGGATTTTGACGCTGTGAAGTCGTAGACTGATGCATTGAAATTTCACTGCACCAGTCCTACGTGGCGTTTGTGTGTGGGAACACCTACCCTGCATAAATTATACCTGGCGCAGGGGTAATGTGATGCAGGAATCTACAAGCTTATGCAGTGAACCGGATGCATCAGTTTGTCAGTATGGTGCAGTGTGGTGCACTGATTGTGTCACCGCTGCATCATAAAAGTGAGACAGTGGCAGCACAAGGGTTTCATAGATGAGACCCTAAACCTTTACGCAGACAGTGTGCTTTATGTGATTTCATTTAATTCTGTTCAGCCATTTTGAGAAACTAAGGTTCAAATGTTAGTGATATATGGACAGTTGGTCCCGCAGCATTGCTGCAATACTTTGGCGGTACAGTAGTATTACTGCCAAGAAGTCTTTTTTTCTCACAAGCTGAAGAATCTGATTGGCTAGCCGCAACGTCAACAGAAATGTTGTGGCTGCCATTGCATATAGACTTGGTCCTTGTGTCCTAAAGTTAAGAAGAATAAGACAGAAGGGGCCAGTGATGAGGTTTTAGTTTATAGTTTTATATAGCGCGAACTAGACCCGAAGGTATCAGAGTGCTTTTACCCTGACTTGTGTGGTCCTGTGGGAGTGCCACAGTACAACAGAAAAATATTTGTAAAATGAAAGCTGGGTGTCCATGAAGAGTTGCATGAGTGTGAGGGTACTGAGCAATGTGGTGTTGGCCACCCACAGGTGTTGGGCGAGCCTTGTGGAGGGTTGACCTCCTGCGAGACATTGGGCACAGGACCTGGATGCAGGCCAGGCCCTGCCTCCAATTCTATATGGTTCATACATTACAAAGGTTTACTCTGTGAGGGAGTTGGGTCTGCTCAATGAGGGAGCAAAAAAACACAGGTTAATCTGACATTATAGTTAGCTATTGTCAGGGCTACTTGAATTCTGTGTTTCTGCAGCTTCTGCACGTTTGGCATGATTACGTATTTGCTGTGTTGGCCACATTTGCCTTCTATTGCCCACAATTTAGTCAACCCTGCCACATAATAGGGCCTGGACTGGCTGCATGATTCCAATGGCACTCAAGATAGTATTAAGATTTTTCATTACATTCAAAAACCTTACAAAAATTCACTGGAAAAGCCAAAAGTTAAAATGGCTTTATGGTATGGTATGGTAATAATCTGTAACTTTACGGTAAAAAACCTAGAAACAAAGTAGACTTTCACTGAGAAAACAATGGTTAAAGCAATGTTATAGTTAAGCCTTGTAATAATATAAAAACTAATGTTATGAAACGAAAAACATAAATCTCTCCTGATATAGCTTACTGGGTTAACTATAACTTGCGTCCA
Organism: Lissotriton vulgaris; assembly: GCF_964263255.1. Taxonomy (NCBI): domain Eukaryota; kingdom Metazoa; phylum Chordata; class Amphibia; order Caudata; family Salamandridae; genus Lissotriton; species Lissotriton vulgaris. The sequence continues at coordinate 1,468,389,926 of NC_141695.1, forward strand.
TGCCATGCACTGCTTATCACCTCACATATTGCATCACTCATGACATGTTGAGGTGAAAATAAAATTGTAGTGTGTACAATTATTTTTAGGTCAAAATGCTATTGGACTGTGTTACAGTGAGTGCATGATGTAATCAGCAATATCATCATTGCTGTCATTTGAGATGTCTGAGATGTCATCAGTTATGTCATTTAACATGTCATGAGTGATGTAATATGTGAAGTCATAGACAATGCATGGCTGAAGAGCAAGTTATAGTTAGCTCAGTAAACTATAGTTTGTGACTATCAGTGTTTCTTTTATCTTAAGCCGTTAACCACGTCGGTAATTCCGCTGGGGTGCGGCGTTTCCTTGCGTTAGCGGGGCTGCGTCGCACATTGGACGTGCGCAGCACTACGAAGGTAGTGCTTACGACGGCCGACGGCAGCACGCAACGGGTTAAAAAGATAGTTTTTTATAATATGACAACTATAATGTCACTTTAACCCTTGTTTTTGTGTGTGAATATCTAGGGTTTTTATAACGTAAAGTTGTATATTATTACTCTACCTAACTGTTATGTCACGTTGACCTTTGTTTTTTTAATATATTTCCACATATTTTTTTTACATAAATGTAATATATTACCACACTTAACTATAAAGCCAATTTTAACTTTGTTTTTTTCTGTGAATTTCTAGAGGTTTTTTAATACAAAAGAATAATGTTTTAGTATCATATTTTACTCTTCCAACCACATGCCACGTTCGGCCTTCGGCCAGGCAAGGCATGAGATTGGGCACAGGGTCTAGTCCCATGAGTGCCCAACCATCCCATGCCTCACTCCCCATTGCTGGCCAACCCGCATGGTCATGCAATGTTCCAAGGCCCCCTTATTGTTTTTGTGCTGCTGCAGTACTGTAGTACATCTGTGAAATATAATAGGTGGCATGCAAGGCATTACCATGCTGGGTACTGCATTAGTTCCACGGTATAACAGCGCCAAGAAATTAAGTTTTTTATTTGACCCAAGGAGTGATCCCTCTGAGGCTCCCGCACAAAGGCCAAGGGATCAAGGTCCTCTACCTTTCACCCTTATTCCTTGTTTTCTCCCCTACGACATGGGGACTGAGTTCACGAGTTATGAAATGGTTTCCCAACATTTTCTACAGTGGGCAGCCAGCCAATTAGATCATGTGTTTTGTTCTCGCAGTCCCATGAAGGTACCACAACGCTATATATACATACATTTTAACCTTAATTTTTCAAAATGCATTTACACCAAATTAAAATGCGTACAATTTCTGAATGAAGATCTAGCTTTCTGCCAAATGTGGTGCAATTCCTTTCAGCCATTTTGGCTGAATTGCTGTTCAATTTTCCTGTGGAGAATTGCACGTGGGAAACACGTTTTGGCATCCATCTTTTTTTCTTCGCCTGCTTGACTGATCACCTGATTCTTTCCAGGATGGAGCTGAACTACCAACCATTAGATGTTCATTCATCATCAGATAACAACACACCCACCATCAGATGTTCCATCACAACCACAATTTGATTCCTAAACATGCAAAGATTCACACACACACACACACCTTCAATCAAGGTTCAACTTACCATGAGACATCCATACATCCCATCTGACACCCAAACATGCCTCAAATGGCAATACACATCTCATCAGACGTCACCACATAGACAGCCATACACACCTTCACACATTAGCAGACAGTAACACACACACCATTTCATACTGAAAGATGCCTTGAGACACCCACACACACCATCAAATGCTCACACACCCAACATTAGACTCCCAGACATCCACCATGTAATGGCAAAATACCCTGCATTAGATATCAATACCCACATTATTATTCACATACAACATGAGATGTGCACACATACCATAAGATGTAAACCCACCAACTGTCAAGCACACCCACTCACTCACCATCTCACGCAGACACACACCATCACACCATCAGACACTTACAAACCTAATGCTAGATGTCCAAAATATCACCATCAGATACCAAAACACCCATTTTACAATACCTGTGGACACCTTTAGATGTCTATAAGTACATCATCTGACGCCCATCACCATAAGATGTAAACACACACACCTTCTAAAGTTAACACACCCAAGCACCAGCACAGACACAATCACACAGACACCCACCCTAATGCACTCACATAACTCCTGAAAGATACCCAAACAACCATTAGTGCTGCGTGGTGCCGTTTGTGAGCAGCATAAACAGCATGGTGTACCGAACTCTGCCGCTCGTGGAACTCTACGGAATCTCGCTGAGTTTTTATGTAACTCAGAAGAATTCTGCATCTATATTAGTAACACATGAATGGAATACAAATTATGAAAGAAGCCATAGAAACACTGCAATCCAATCACTAAAGTACTGTCACACACTGACATCTAAGGAGTATATTGAAACTTCTGATAATGCCTCTAGTCCTGTGTCATACATTCTTAACAATGGGAAGCATGTTCCACACACAAAATAGCACACTGCATAAACCCAGGGCCTGGTTCACAAAGGTAAACGTACACTTTGGTGTAAGTTTATGATTGTTTGCTATTCACAAAGGGATTTACGAGTAGTATCTTTACGAGTGCGGAGTCTCTGCACATAAAGATATTACTCATAATCCCTTTGTGAATAGCGAACAATCCTTAACGTACACAAAAGTGTAAGTTCACCTTTGTGAATCAGGTCCATTGTCTCTTAAATTTGATCTATTCTAATTACATAGGGATGGAAACCAAATTTCAAACAAAATAGCATGCAATACCAACATATAATATGCAAAGCACTATCATACATTGACACTCAAGGAGTAGGTTATCACATATTGCAACATCTCATGACCATAACAGCACAACATCCACTGAGGTCTTCTGTGTCAAACACTTCCAAACTTACTATTTCTATTCAGTGTTACTCCAGCTACCAAGGAAGACAATCGTGCAAATCTTTACACGTTCAAAAACATACTCTGTGCCTTGATCATGTCTAATTTCCACCTTTCACAGTTGATGGTGGTGTGGTACACACGGATACTGGAGTACAGATAGAGACAATAATTGAAGGTTGCATCTTAACTTGTGAATTTCTGGCCATGTTAGGGTTTATGCCGTAAATATTATTGACTTCCAATCATCCTTAAGTTCATTCAACTTTAGTTTTGGAGGAATCGACCTAACAAATGTGCATCAAATGTAAGCATAAACAATTTTCCTGGCTGACAATTAGAAAGGCTGGTCCTCAAGGAAGTGCATTTGACCATGTTTATGTAATCCAGTGCTTTTAGCATTTATCAAGGTTCAAGAGGGGGATGTTGACAAGAGGGAGTAAAAGTCCTGCAATCAACACAAAACCTTAAGCGTTTTAGGCTTGTGTTAAGATTACAGGAGATCAGAGAGGGATGCATGGTAATCAGATGCAGGTCTGATGTGCTGTATTAGGGGTTTCAAGTCTCATGCTGGCATTATTTTTTGCACTAGGTCAGGGTTCTCCAAAGCCGGTCCTGGAGAGCCAGATCTATGCCAGATTTGTAGCCTATCCCCATTTAGATAAATGTAGTTATCTTAAAATCTGGCATGGATCCGGCCCTCCAGGATCACATTTGGAGAACCCTGTACTAGGTCCTGGTAGAATATGGGGAATTACACATCTATGCTTGCTTGAGTGGGCATGGCATGGACCTGTACCACAGTCCGTTGGCCAAAAACGGACAATATGCAAAAGCTTTGCTTTTGAAAGGTTGCAGAGTTAGTGCTCATGCCAACAACTGTAATAAAGTACCACACTGAACTCTTATACAAATACTTAAAAATAAGTACACTAGGGAAACCACGCTTCCCCAATGTCTTCTTGGACATGGCCCTGAGGAGGAGATCTCCTTTCTCAAGCACATCTGTCAGAAGGTGTGAGCTACTCTCTAGTGCCAGGGCTTCTTGTAAGGTGAGTATAAGGTTGTCTGCTGCCATCACCGAGATGGTTGGGCAAACGCAGAGATAGGAGTCCTGCCCTCTAAATAATCGCTAGACCCATGAGACCTCAAATCATTTTTCATCATTAACTAAAACAAAATTATTATCAGTGTTGATAATTAAATGCTAGTTACCATTTCCCCTTCCACCACCAGGCATCAATAATGCAAGAGGGGCAACTGGGAAGGGCATATTCTCCACTTGCCAATGGAGCACCATCTCTGGAGCTCACACAATAGATTAGGGATTCTTTGGATGGCACAATTGTTCCTTCAGAACTCCCTATATAGATTTTGTCTACAGCATTTGTTTGGCACATTTTGGGGCATATTCACAAGCACCTATTGCCACAGGAACGTCACTTCTTGTGAAATTTCTGTGGCGTTAGGGGCTTCGTCATATTTAGCAGGCATTTACGTGGCTTAACACTGCCTGGTAAATAAGACCCCCTTTCACGCTATGCTTAGTATGAAAGGGGAAGGCAATGGGTGTTGCTGTGGGCGTTCCACCGCAACACGCATTGATTTTAATGCTGCTCAATATTTACAAGGGCAGCATAAATATGGATCAGTGCCAAAATTAAGACCACGTAAAACCTGGTCTTACCCTGGTGCAATGAAGAGAAATGTTTAATTTTGTTCTTGTTTTTCCTGTATTCATGTGTGCTGCATTGTGCAGCACAAATGGAAACAGCAAAATGCCAATGATTGTTTATGTACAGGAAGGTCCTCCTTCCTGCACATAAACAATCATTTTTTTAAATGCCGTTTTGCAACTTCTATGTGTTCTACATTAAGCAGCACACATAGAAGTTACAAAACGGCATTCTAAGATTGTTTACATGCAGGAAGGTTGACCTTCCTGCACATAAACAATCTTCCCCTCAACGCAGACACCCTTGCACTTTGGTGCAAGAGTGCCTGCATTGGCGCCAGGCTGCTAAATTTAGCGCCAGCGCAGGGGGAAATGCAGGGTTGCACCATATTGTTGCAAATATGGTGCAGTCCTGCATTTCAGAAGTGGGGGAGTATGGCATTAAACCAGAAAGGCTAACGCCTCTCTCTGCCACTTCCCTTGTAAATATGCCCCTGGGTTGTAAAGTGCAACATTTGACCAAAGACCGCCCAAAGAGATTCAGGCAAACTTGCTTCACTGACTCAATTGGTACAATTCAAACTCGGTATTAATGGTTCAGCTCCGAAAAGTCTATAGCATGGTGGCACATTGTTCGACATCGCATGAACTTAGACTGTACACTGCACAACAGTTAAGTCTGAAATCTAACACTGTAATAAGCAATGCCACATTTTTAAATGTATTCATTCAGCTGGTTGCCAATCGTCTCATATTTTTTATCTGTAAATATTGTATTTTTTAAAATTGTACTATATATGGTTATTTGATTGTATATATTTATGTATATATGTATGTTTATTTTTGTATGCTTTTATGATTTGCAACTAAAATCGAAATAAAGCAATATTGAATTGAATTGAGTTGAATGGTGGCACAATTCAAGTCCCAGCTTTAGGGGTCCAAAGGCGGCATCACAGAAAAAAATTGTTATAATTCATATAGATATAGCGAGTAATCTCGGTGATATGTGAATAAATAAAATGAGAAAAGATTACATTTATTCTGAAGCGCAAATATACATTCATCATTTCTACACCCCTCCTTCAAGCTTCTTCACTGTTAAAGCATGCAAAAAGCACCAACACATTGGACCACTCCAACAGGGACAAACAAGCCTATGATTGTTGAATGTTTTTGAGAAATGCGTTTTGGGCTAACAGATTGACACTGTCTATGGATTTTCAACTTTAAAATGTGTGTTTCTGCGAGTTCCTTCCGCCTGAGCCTTCATTTTGGGGTGAAACCACCCGAGAAGCGGATGAAGGAGTACAAAGGTATAAGCATGGGCTGAAGTCAGAAAACTAACCTATTCTAGAGAGTGTATGCTAAAAAACAGCTTTCTACACAGTTCCCCGTTCGAGGAAACCCAGATCTAGGCGCTGTAAGAACAAGCGTGAAAAGTGCCCAGTTTAATCCGTTTGCATAGCTCAGACGGTTGAAAGGCGGAGTCACCCTGCTGGGGCATGTGTAATCTTCCGCGCACACAGATATCTACAGCAGGCAGTCAACCCCTGAGTCCTTTTAGCGACGCGAATTGGCCACCGGCTGGCCGTGTACATCACTCTCTTCCCTAGTCAGTTACATTTGAAGATGAAACAAGCACACCCCCACTAGGCTGCTGAATCGCCGCGCGAGCCTCCTGTACTAAAGGCTCCTAGCGCCCTCCTTTGCCCGTTTGTTAGCTGACTGAGAATCAATTCCGGTGGCACCTCGAGACCTCTGTATTAATTCACATTGACTGTCGAAAGAACTTGTCAAAGATAAAAACAGCCCTTAATCCAGAAGGTGCTATTCTTAAAAGCACCTTGTGCTGTGAGCGCTGCACAGATGTGGAGGGAATTCTTCAAGAATACAGATTGCTGCTAATTGTTCAGATAAATTACACTCTTCGGGGCACAAAGCACAAATCATGCTGTTGCCAGCATCACCGTTTCCCTTTATAGAGGAGGCTCCTTTTACAATCAGGAAGAAAAAAAATCTACAAGTGAGAGTGTTACCTTGAGATTTAAATGTGTTTTCTCAGGCCTTGGACAGGAGGTGCTGAGTGGGATTTATTCTTATATACCTCCTTATCTGCATAGGAAGCAGAGTCACAGCCTTGGGGTGATGTGATCTAGTGGTTAAATTGTTGGGCCCAGATTTGCTGAGATTTTGCATCTGGGTTGTGTCACTTTTGAAGCAGCCCAACTGCAATTTGCATGGCTTTGCATGACTTTATTCTTAAAAAATCATGCAGTACATAGGGCTGCCTTTAGGTACCTTGCGTCATTGCGTTGGGGATGCGTTACATGGGTGGAGCATCGTCGTTCCCGTGCATCTACCCATTTATTCTGACACAAATCCATATTTACTAAAGTCGGTAACATGGATTTGCACCAGAATATGTGCCTACCCAGGCTGGAGTAACGAGGAAAAATATTTGGATTTCTCCTTGTTGCTTCCTCTTTGAATGTGTGCTGCCTCATTGGCAAGCAGGAGCAAAGAGACGTTCTCGGCCACTGCGCAGCTCATTAAGTAGGGACGTGGTTTGAGCCGAGCAACCTCGGAAGCACTTTAGTGCTTCCGGGACAGTGCTTGACCTGGCTCTATCATTGCCCACGTCTCAACCAGGTCCGGTGCGAAACGAGTGGTAGAGCTTTGTAATATGGCCAGGGAGTTGCCAGTGTCCCATGGGGACTTACCATCAAGCATGAGCGGATTTTGCGGATTGGCAATCCGCGAATTTTGCAGATTTGCGGATTCGCAATCCGCAAAATCCGCGAATTCCCGCGAATTTGCGGATTTTTTTTTTTTTTGTGTTCGCCCGTGTTTCTGCCAGTTCGCGAGGGTTTTTACAATTTCGCAATTTGCGAACTTACCTGTCGGGTCGCAAGTTTTGCGAACTTGTTGTTTCTACGTGTCCAGCCTGTTTGGGACACTCTTCTTCATCACTGCCACTCTCTGTCACCACTGCCACTCTCTGACTACTCATGCCACCCTCTGGCCCACCCATGCCACCCTCTGTTTCATCACTACACCCTCTGGTTGTCCAGTGTACATTATTTTCGGCAAAGCAAAGCACACCTTCCCTGCCTCAAGTGACCTGAATTAATTTGGGGCTGATTAATGTGTCACAGAATATTTTTTTAGCTGGCACCTGCTTCCTTAGTGCGCCCTGATTAGTGATCTTTTGCACTTGCTAAGTGCTTTCATTGTTGCAAAATTAGTTACAACACCTGCCCTGCCCCAACTGACAATAATGAATTAGGGGCTGATTAATGGATTTTAACTTCCAGCCTGGCTCCTGCTTGTCTCCCTTAGCTGTAATTCAGGACCTTTGTGGCATATGTGTAACTATTCTGAGGTTCAGAGCAGGGTCACATAATAGTTTCAACTGGCAACTGAACTCTGGAGGGGCCCCTCAGGAAGCACTACAGGAAATGGCTACTAATGATGTGCCTGAACTTTTGAACCTGGTAAGTAGTTACTTTCAGTTTTGCCAAGATCGTATTTCTGCAATTTTGCACTTATTCGCGGGGCGCGAACTCACGCTAACAGTGCGAGCAGTGCGAGCAAAATCCGCTGCTCGCGGATTTGCGGATTTTGCGGGAAATTCGCAAATCTCGCGGATTGCGGATTTCCCGAAAATCCGCAAAATCCGCGAGCGGAACGGATTTTCCGCCCACGCCTACTTACCATTCCATACAAACATCTATGTCAATGGCAATGCCATGAGACGATCTCTTTGGGTTGGGGTTGTTGTTGTAAGTCCCCCGGCTGTATATATTATTTACACACACAAACATTTTTGTCATCAAAAATTTGCACAGTAACCACATTATTTTCATCTTGTTTACAAGTGTGACCAGGCCTCAACAGAGACTCTAGTGCATGGGAATCACCTAACCATAACTAGTCTGTTCCTGTGTGACCCATAAAAAACATATCCGTTCCGAGTGAGACCATGACTGGCTCTGTTACCCTTCATCTTACACCTCCCCCTCCAAAGGAAGTGTCCTTCCTTATGGGAGGACCCCACCTTCCCTCTCCCGTACTGGGAACTCTCCTGCCTTGGGAGCTTTTGTGTAGGGGGCATCTCTTGGGCGGTCCAGTGACGCTGATCTTAATTTGGTATAAAAGGATACTGTAAAGTGTCACCACCAATCATGACCTTATCGCTACTGGCCAACATATTGCACCTAAAGTGTGTATTGGCCCTGCCAGGCCAACAAATTCTTAAGAAATATTGCATTACCTTCTTTTGACAAGTGCACTCCATTCTGTAAGAAAAATCATTAACCCTTGATGTACCCATGACACATGGCTGACAAACAAGCTGTCCTAAACAACTTATCCACTGTCCGGTACAACCGTTTCACTGACTCGTTGAGAGTTCTGACTGATTTATCACCTCTCGAACTCAAACTCAGGATAATATTGGACCACGCAATTATGGCCTCCGGGAACTTCTTTGAAAGCCAACACATTTCAGAGGCAATCAGTTCAAATAAGTCCTTCCTATCTTGCTCTGTCAAATCAATGCCTCCTAGATGTATGATTATCATTCCTGGAAGCGAAAATGTCCAGCGCAACATTCTGCCCACTGCAGTTCTCCGTTGGGCCAAGCATATCCCCCCATGCCCATGGAAAGTCAGGTGCTATTCATCTTTCTTTGGTCACGACACAGGCTCCTGCAGAAAAAAAGACCTATGTGCACGTCACATAAGAGTGGCCCAACACCAGGACATCTGTAACACTTCTTGTTCCAGCGTAGATAGAAGGCAATGAAGCATCCAGCAGCAGTATCATCTTAACATGTCTTCCACCTGTGTTGACAGGAGAATACTGTAAAGAATGGGAAAGTTATCAAAAATGGGACATTTACAACATGTTTAATCTCACGCAGCGCTTGTAGCAATTAGACTTCCACCTGCCTATCCTTTGAACTGCCAGTCCCGCCAATCCAATGCTTGCTGCAGCAGTGGCTGCACCAATCCGAAATTAATGGGAAATATAGTCTGCAGGTTCCAAACCTGCTGACACCAGAGCACTGCTGAGCACCTTGGCAAATCTAAACCTTTGAGTAGCATCTCATACTCGTGTATCAAGAGGGGGCCTACCTTCCCTTGTTACTTGATTAATGCATTCTACCACAGTCATGTTGCCTGTCCTGAATACCACTGATTGATTGCACAACTGCTCCTGCCATTTATGAGGGCTACCAAAATGGGAAAAAAGGAAGCCAATGTTGGAAACCAAACAAGATTACACACAGTCTTCTGGCCATCGCTGTTCACACCAAGATGCCCCAAAACCTGCCTGCAGAATCTGTAAACAAACCTAATTTCATATAGGTCTTGGTGTGACTTGGCCATATGATTGTCCCATTAAAATCCTTCAAAAATGCTCCTCATAGTCTCATATCCTGGCAGACCTCACTTGACAACCTAGTATGATGTTACCTCAACTTGAGACCAGACATGGCCTGCGTGATTGACCTGGAAAATGGGCAGCCTATGGCTATGATGCAGAGCGCACAATTCAACTGCCCAACTATCACTTGTAACTGATGCATTGTCACCTTCTTGGTTTCCAGACATTCCCCCAGTGCCATTGTGAATGCCCTGACCTTCTCCTGGGGGAGCCTAGATACGCCTGCCTTAGAATCCAATTCTATTCCAGGAATTAAGTTGTGGTACCTGGCCCATAGGTCTTTGCTTGCGCCAGAGGTAACCTGAATATACCCATCAAATCCTGGAAAGATTCTAACTCCCTACCACACTCCTCTACACCAGACGAGCAGGAATTCATACAACTAATGAAGGGCCTACTGGTGTCCTGATCTCTGCCTTAATACGCACTCCAGGAAGGTACTAAACATCTTGAATAAAGCACAGAGAATGAACAGTCATGGGAATACATTTTTCAAAGTTGAAGGCCTCCTCAAATTGGAAATGCAATAAATGAAAGTCCTCAGGGTGCACCGGTGGCAGCCTAAAGGTGGATTTTATATCCACCTTTGCCAACATAGTCCCAGCTCCTGGAGCACTGTACTTGCCTGATCTAGTGAGGCATACTTAACTGAGTACAGTGTCCCATTGATAGCTTCATTGACAGATTGACTGCTAGGAGCAGACACACTGTGTATCAAACAGTACTCCCCAGGGTCTTTTTTCAGGACTACCCCTAAGGGGAACACACCAAATTCACCTATGGGATTGAATCAAAAGGACCTGCCACCCTCCCCAGACCCTTCACTTACAAAATCCTATTCCTGGAAATGCTAGGATTAGCCCTTAGTGACTGCTGTTTTTTGCAATATGTCACGCCCACGCAAACCTCAGCCAGAATCCTGAAGCTTCTCTGAAAAACCTTGTACAGGACTGAGCTGCTGCTGTGTTGCTGTAAATATTCAACCATGACATCCTTGCTTGGCAGTTAACCAGGGAATGTGCCTTGGCCAATACTGGGTGCCCATTACTGTTTTTTGAGGCCTCTATCCCTTGTATTTTTAAAAACACTTGAACTCGTAGTGTGAAAGTGGGCTGCAGAAAGAAAACAGTGCTTGAACTTGCACATCCCTCGGGCTCTGGAGAAGTATCTTTTATTGCACTACCAGCATGACTCCTTTTTAGGGCTCGGCGACGTCACCACTTCGTGAGAAATGGGGCGGAGCTGCGAGCTCCTATTCTTACGGGGTTCCGACTTCTGCTGGAAAAATTCCTCAGTGCGCGAGCTTGTGCAGTGCTTTATTATACCATCTGCATGGTGATTGGTCCTCGCGGTGCTGTCTTTTTAGTAGTCTTGACGCGATAGGGCATATATAATTTTCGTCCGCCATTTTTGGCATTTTCTGTGCGGTTTCGCGCACGGCAGTCCATTAATTTTAATTAGGAGCTGTCAGGGTGCCCGTGTAATGCAATCCAGATGGTCTGAGCGCGTTCAATGTAAAATGACGAGAGGTGAGGCAGCAGGCGAGGCCTACAGAAGATGACTCATACATGCTCGTCCACACTGTCTTTCTTGTTTTTTGTAGGTGGCGTTCGCTTTCGATCGCTTGCATTTCTCATCTCCTTGCTGTCTGAAGTGGTGTTCATTATAAAAGAAAGCGCTGCTGTGTCTAAGTTTCCAGGAACACCATGTCCTTTAGCAAACACCTTCTTTTAATAAACACACCCTAAAGGTGTGCTGTTTCAGCTGTGGCTTTTCAAGCCCTTTTGTCTGCCGCCCCCGCCCCCCCTACACACACAAAGCACCACGGACTACAAGAGCACGTCTGACACGGGCAGTGTGTGAGTGCAGCCGCTCTGCCAGGGCGCCGCTGCACCCTATGTACGCAACCCACCACGGACTGCAAGAACACGTCTGACACCGGCAGTGTGTAAATGCAGCCACCGTGCCAGGGCGCCGCTGCACCCTCTGCACATAGAGCGGGCACAGTGCAAAGAAGCACAAACACAGAGGCCTCAACGCACGTGGGGCCGGGGCCCGGTTGCCGCTGCACCCTATGCACACAGAGCGGGCACAACGCAAAGAAGCACAAACACGGAGGCCTCACCACACGTGCGGCCGGGGCCCGGGCGCCGCTGCACGCTATGCACACAACCCACCACGGACTGCAAGAACACGTCTCACACCGGCAGTGTGTGAATGCAGCCGCCCTGCCCGGGCACCGCTGCACCCTCTGCACTCCTTGCTGTCTGAAGTGGTGTTCATTATAAAAGAAAGCGCCGCCGTGTCTAAGTTTCCAGGAACACCATGCCCTTTAGCAAACACCTTCTTTTAATAAACACACCATAAAGATGTGCTGTTTCAGCTACGTCTTTTCAAGCCCCTTTGTCTGCTGCCCCCACCCCCCCCTACACACACCAAGCACCGCGGACTGCAAGAGCATGTCTGACACGGGCAGTGTGTGAGTGCAGCTGCTCTGCCAGGGCGTCACTGCACCCTATGCACACAGAGCGGGCACAGCAAGAAGCAGAAACATGAGGCCTAACTGCACGTGGGGACAGTGGGGCACCGGGGGCACTGACTGCCACTGTGTGAACGCAGTCGCCTGCCCGCCGCCGTTGCACCCTATGCACACAGAGCGGGTACAGTGCAAAGAAGAGCAAACACGGAGAGTTCACCGCACGCGGCCTGGGGCGCAGTGGGGCATCGACTAGCACTCGGTTCTCTGGGGCCGGGCGCTCGAGATACGTCTGCGGCTGGCCAAGTGACCTGCGCAGGTGAAGGGCACCGTGCCAGAGGTGCCGCTCAGCCCTCCATCCTTCCAAGGTCGATAACTTGACTAAAGATGCCAAACAGTGCAGCAATTCCACAGGTTTCCACAGTTATAGGAGTGGAAAGGACGAGGCAAGTGGGTGTGAGGGGGAAGCTTGGTTGGGTGCTGGTTGTGGGTGTGGTCACCTCAGCTGCATTCAATTCTGCAATATTAGAAACTAGACATGCAGCAAATGTAAACACTCCCACCCTTTCTTTTAAGGAGCCCTCCCTTCCTCGGACATTAACCTATGCCGTTTTTTTCTGCTTTTGAAACAAATACTTAAGCTGGCTGTGATTCCGCTGCAGTGGTGTGTGGCGGTGGACATCTATCTGTTGAATGGGCCATGTCACCCGGTAGCAATCTCTATTGTCAGGCCCGATTGCGTTTTAGGCAAACACTGAGGCGCTCATAAAGGCAGGGGTCAAGTACAGCTTGGTTCCACTCTGCAACGATTCACCTACTGGACCAGCGGGGCAAAGGATCTTTCAATGCTCGAAGCGGCAGAGTGGGGGTGCCATGGCTGCCGGTGGCCTGTCCGACCCAGGGACCAAGGTCACCTCGTGCCTAGGCGGGAAACCCTGTGAAGCCTCCATCATATCACATACTCAACAATTCCATTGGAGACATAAAAAAAGTGTGTGTGTGTATTTCGAACCTCATTCTTCATTGTGTCTGTGTGCCTGTGTGTTTTGGTGTGATGTGTATGTGTGTGTGTGTTACAAACCTCATTATTCATTGTGTGTGTTTGTGTGTGTGGGGGCGCGTGTGTGATGTATGTGCTTCAAACCTTATTATTCATTGTGTGTGCGTGCGTGTGTAAACCGCAGAGTGTATGTGTGTGTGTGTGTACATTTCTCATCTCCTTGCTGTCTGAAGTGGTGTTCATTATAAAAGAAAGCACCGCTGTGTCTAAGTTTCCAGGAACACCATGCCCTTTAGTAAACACCTTCTTTTAAGAAACACACCCTAAAAGTGTGCTGTTTCAGCTGCGTCTTTTCAAGCCCCTTTGTCTGCCGCCCCCGCCCCCCCCTACACACACAAAGCACCACGGACTGCAAGAGCACGTCTGACACGGGCAGTGTGTGAGTGCAGCAGCTCTGCCCGGGCGCCGGTGCACCCTATGCACACAACCCACCACGGACTGCAAGAGCACGTCTGACACGGGCAGTGTGTGAGTGCAGCCGCTCTGCCAGGGCGCCGCTGCACCCTATGCACACACCCACCACGGACTGCAACAACACGTCTGACACCGGCAGTGTGTGAATGCAGCCACCCTGGCCGGGCGCCGCTGCACCCTCTGCACATAGAGCGGGCACAGCGCAAAGAAGCACAAAAACGGAGGACTCACCGCATCTGGGGCCAGGGCCCGGGTGCCGCTGCACCCTATGCACACTATTCACACAGAGTGGGCACAGCGCAAAGAAGCACAAACATGGAGGCTTCACCGCACCTGGGGCCGGGGTCCGGGCGCCGCTGCACCTTATGGACACAGAGCGGGCACAGCAAGAAGCAGAAACACGAGGCCTAACCGCATATGGTACCAGGGGGGCACCGGGGGCACCGACGGGCACTGTGTGAACGCAGTCGCCTGCCCGGCGCCATTGCACCCTATGCACACAGAGCGGGCACAGCGCAAAGAAGCGCAAACATGGAGACTTCACCGCACGTGGGCCTGGCCTGGGGGCGCCGGGGGGCACCAACTGGCATTTGGTTCTCCGGGACCAGGCGCTCGAGATACGTCTGCGGCTGGCCGAGTGACATGCGCAGGTGAAGCGCAAGGTGCCAGATGTGCCGCTCAGCCCTCCATCCTTCCAAGGTCGATAACTTGAGTGAAGATGCCAAACAGTGCAGCAATTCCACAGGTTTCCACAGTTATAGGAGTGGAAAGTGGGTGTGAGGGGGCGGGGCTTGGGTGGATGCTGGGGGTGGGTGGGGGTCACCTCACCTGCATTTAATTTTGCAATATTAGAAACTAGACATGCAGCAAATGTAAACACTCCCACCCTTTCTTTAAAGCAGCCCCCCCTTCCTCGGACATCCACCTATGCGGTTTTGTTTCTGCTTTTGAAACAAATACTTAAACTGGCTGCGATGCCGCCGCGGTGGTGTGTGGCGGTGGACATCTATCTGTTGAATGGGCCGTGTCACACGGTAGCAGTCTCTCTTGTCGGGCCCGATTGCGTTTTAGGCAAACACTGAGGTGCTCATAAAGGCAGGGGTTAAGTACAACTTGGTTCCACTCTGTGCGCTGATTCACCTACCGGACTGGCGGGGCAAGGGAACGTTCAATGCTCGAGGCGGCAGAGTGGGGGCGCCACGGCTGCCGGTGGCCTGTCCGACCCAGGGACCAAGGTCACCTCGTGCCTGGGCGGAAAACCCTGTGAAGCCTCCGTCGTATCAAATACCCGACAATTCTGGTATCGTAGCGCTTCAAAGCTAGACTGCATTCTGCTTGCCCAGATTGTTATCATCGCTAGATTGCCTGCCTTGCTGAGCATAAATACATCGCAGCGCTAGGGTTCCAAAGTGCGCTTTTATAATTGTTTGTATTGCGCTGTGCTGCCTGTTGTTACCATTGTGCTCGACTGTACCGCTGCCACTTGCTTAGACATCGCATTATTGATACCCCAATTGCGGTTTCGTTTCTCGGCCTGTGGCCATTTTGGTGTTGTTACAAAATTACCTCGACCCACAACCCCCCACAACCTATTCCATGAATAAACTGGAACAAAATCACCACCGACCAACTCCTCACATCGCTCAAACAAAACCCTCCCGCCCTCCCATCGGACCCAAACCAAGCGGCTACCAAACTCACACAATGGATCACTCACAGCGCTGATGAACTAGCACCCTTGAAAAACCACCAAACCAAACAGGGTAGCACAAAGGCCCCCTGGTTCAACGAGGACCTTAAGAAATCCAAGAAACTATGCCGTACTCTCGAGAAAACATGGAGAAAAAACCCAACCACTGACAACCTAACCACCTTCAAGACAGCCACCCGCAATCACCACTAACTGATCCGATCCACCAAGAAGTCAGCATTCAAGGATCGACTCGACAACAACGCCCAATACAGCAAGGAACTATTCAACATTGTCAAAGAATTTACCAACCCCACCACAGCCTCAAACGACATTACTCCCTCCCAAGAACTCTGCGACTCGTTATCCTCCTTCTTCTACAACAAAATCGCCGACATACATAACAGCTTTGAAAACATCTCCAAAGAACAGTCCACTTCACCCACCACCGAACCTAAACCGCCCTCTAACATCCTTAACGCCTGGAACCCAATCACCACTGTAGACACCATCCGCCTAATGAACTCCATCCATTCAGGCTCGCCAACCGACCCCTGTCCCCACCACATCTTCAACAAAGCAGACTCCATCATCACACCCCATCTCCACGATGTCATCAACTGCTCCTTCAACTCTGCTACCTTCCCGGAAAGCTGGAAACATGCCTAACTCAGCGCCCTTCTGAAGAAACCCACAGCAGACCCCTCTGAACTTAAGAACTACCGCCCCATCTCCCTCCTACTATTCCCTGCCAAAGTCATTGAGAAAGCCGTCAATAGACAGCTCGCCACCTTCCTTGAATCCAACAACTCCCTCGACTCTCACAGTCCGGCTTTCGGGCCAAACACAGCACCAAAACCGCCCTTATTGCAGCGACAGACGACATCCGAACATTACTGGACAACGGAGAAACAGTTGCCCTCATCCTACTCGACCTCTACGCCGCCTTCAACACAGTATGTCATAGCACCCTCATACAACGCCTAAGCAACATCGGCATACAAGGAAAAGCCTTGGACTGGATCATCTCGTTCCTCGCGAGAGAACTCAAAGAGTCCGACTCCCCCCATTTAATTCAGAGGCCACTGAAGTCATCTGCGGAGTACCACAAGGATCATCACTCAGTCCCACCCTCTTCAACGTTTACATGAGTCCCCTCGCATCCATCACGCGACAACACAACCTCAACATCATCTCTTACGCTGACGACACCCAGCTGATCCTTTCCCTTACCAAAGACCCTAACACCGCCAAAACCAATCTTCATGAAGGCATGAAAGAAGTAGCCGTATGGATGAAAAACAGCCGCCTAAAACTTAACTCAGACAAAACGGAAGTCCTCATCCTAGGATCATCCCCCTCTGCCTGGGACGACTCATGGTGGCCATCGGCCCTGGGCACGGCACCCACACCCACAGACCACGCACGTAACCTAGGCTTCATCCTAGACTCCTCCCTCTCGATGACCAGACAAGTCAACGCCGTCTCATCCTCCTGCTTTAACGTACTTCGTATGCTCAAAAAAATCTTTCGTTGGATCCCCACCGAAACAAGAAAGACTGTCACCCATGCCCTGGTCACTAGCCGACTGGACTATGGAAACACCCTCTACGCCGGAACCACATCCAAATTACAGAAAAAACTCCAACGCATCCAAAACGCATCAGCCAGACTCATATTGGACATCCTGCGCCAAGCTCACATTACCGGTCACTTGAAAGACCTCCACTGGCTTCCCGTCAACAAGAGAATAACGTTCCGTCTCCTCACCCACGCACACAAGCCCCTCTACAAACTAGGACCCGAATGCCTCAACACACGACTGTCCTTCTACACTCCGACCCGCCAACTAAGATCCTCCAATCAAGTGTTATTGTGTGATGTGTATGTGTGTGTGTGTTACAAATCTCATTATTCATTCTGTGTGTGTGGGGGCACATGTGTGATGTATGTGCTTCAAACCTTACTATTCATTGTGTGTGCGTGCGTGTGTGTGTAAACCGCAGAGTGTATGTCTGTGTGTGTGTGTAAACCTCAGTGTGTGTGTGTGTGTGTGTGCGCCTAAATCTCAGTGTGTGTGTTTTCAAACTTCACCTCATTCATAGAATAAGTGTTGGGGAAAACTGTTTCTGAAGTGTGGCTGCATATCTCTCACTTCAATGATATAACCCCCCATGCACCTTGCTTTACATTTCAAGCTTCCAGGGGCTGTTAAAGTTGAGGATTTCTTTGAATGTGCACTGATTGGAGATGTCCGAAGACGCATGCAGAACAGCATGAGCGTGATATATTTGATGATACTGTGCAAACACAATTTTCAACACTCCCCTACTGCATTTCGAAGCACAACAGTGTCACAGCTATTACAAAAAATATGATACCAGGAAGGAGTCAGCGGTTAGAATAATGCGTGTCTGCTTTACTCTTGCACGTCCCATATACCGCCTTGAGGGCTTTTTCCTTGAATCAAGTCATTGTGTGCTAGCCAATGGCTTGCTTTCATGAGGTCGAGTCTGCATGTGTGCCTTTATCTGAATATGTGTGCATGTATTTGAGTGTGTGTGCGTGTATGCATGTGTGTGTTGTGTGTGTTTTCATGTATCAAAGCCTGTGTGTGTGCTTGTGCTGTATGTGTATCTGTGTGCATGTATCTAAGTCTGTGCATGTATTTGAGTGTGTGTGCATGTGTGGTTGTCTGCATATATGTGAGTCTTTATAGGTCTTGGTGCATATGTACGCTTTATATTTGTGTGCTCACTTGGGTGCCAACGTTTGTGTGTGTGCACGTGTGCCTGTTTTAGGTGCATATGTTAAGGCGCATTTAGGTGTGTGCTTATATGCACATTTAACTGTGGGTGTATCCGAGTCTGTACACATAACTATGTGGGAATATATCTGTACATACCTGTGCGTCCACATCTTTGTTCGTGTCTGCGCATGTGTGTCTTCTGTATTTCTCGTGGGTTTGTCAGATAGCATGCCCGTCTGTGTTTGTTCATGTGAGTGTGGTTGCTTGAGTGCGATTTGTGTGCTCACATGTGAGCGTGAGCACACAAATCTGCTGTCACTCTCATTCTACTGTCACACATGCAGTCACTCTCACTCTACTGTCACTCATGCAGTCACTCTCACTCTGCAGTCACTCTTACTCTGCAGTCACTCTCACTCTGCAGTCACTCTCACTATGCAGTCACTCTCACTCTGCAGTCACTTTCACTCTGCAGTTACTCTCACTTTGCTATCACTCTCACTTTGCTGTCACTCTCACTCTGCTGTCACTCTCACTCTGCTGTCACTCTCTGATCAACTGTGTCGAGTAGGCCGGCCTCAGGGACCCCGCATTGAACTGGATTGCCTCTTTCATCACAAACCGCACACAGTCAGTGAGATTAGGATCTTTCACAGCCCCTAAGATGTCATCCACCTGTGGTGTTCCCCAAGGTTCGTCACTTTCCCCTTTATGAGCAGGTGAGGTGTTATCAGTGTTACTTAGCTATGATTGCGCAGCAGGTGTAGTACCACCAGTGTGGCGTAGCTACCATTGTGCAGTAGGTGCAGTGGCACCAGTGTGGCATAGCACCATAGGTGGAGCAGTTGCAGTGGTAGTGTTGCTTAGCTATTATTGTGCAGCAGGTGCAGTGGCACCAGTGTGTGGTAGATGGCGTTGTGTAGCAGGTGTAGTGTTATCAGTGTTACTTAGCTATGATTGTGCAGCAGGTGCAGTGGCACCAGTGTGGCGTAGCTATCATTGGTGCAGCATGTGCAGTGGTACCGGTGAGTGGTAGATACCATTGGTGGAGCTGGTGCAGTGGTAGTGTTGCTTAGCTATGATTGTGCAGCAGGTGCAGTGGCACCAGTGTGTGGTGTAGTTACCATTCGTGGAGCAGGTGAGGGGTTATCAGTGTTACTTAGCTATGATTGCGCAGCAAGTGTAGTACCACCAGTGTGGCGTAGCTGCCATTGTGCAGTAGGTGCAGTGGCACCAGTGTGGCATAGCACCATAGGTGGAGCAGTTGCAGTGGTAGTGTTGCTTAGCTATTATTGTGCAGCAGGTGCAGTGGCACCAGTGTGTGGTATATGGCGTTTTGTAGCAGGTGTAGTGTTATCAGTGTTACTTAGCTATGATTGTGCAGCAGGTGCAGTGGCACCAGTGTGGCGTAGCTATCATTGATGCAGCATGTGCAGTGGTACCGGTGAGTGGTAGCTACCATTGGTGGAGCAGGTGCAGTGGTAGTGTTGCTTAGCTATGATTGTGCAGCAGGTGCAGTGGCACCAGTGTGTGGTGTAGTTACCATTCGTGGAGCAGGTGAGGTGTTATCAGTGTTACTTAGCTATGATTGCGCAGCAGGTGTAGTACCACCAGTGTGGCGTACCTACCATTGTGCAGTAGGTGCAGTGGCACCAGTGTGGCATAGCACCATAGGTGGAGCAGTTGCAGTGGTAGTGTTGCTTAGCTATTATTGTGCAGCAGGTGCAGTGGCACCAGTGTGTGGTAGATGGCGTTGTGTAGCAGGTGTAGTGTTATCAGTGTTACTTAGCTATGATTGTGCAGCAGGTGCAGTGGCACCAGTGTGGCGTAGCTATCATTGGTGCAGCATGTGCAGTGGCACCAGTGTGGCATAGCACCATAGGTGGAGCAGTTGCAGTGGTAGTGTTGCTTAGCTATTATTGTGCAGCAGGTGCAGTGGTACCAGTGTGTGGTAGATGGCGTTGTGTAGCAGGTGTAGTGTTATCAGTGTTACTTAGCTATGATTGTGCAGCAGGTGCAGTGGCACCAGTGTGGCGTAGCTATCATTGATGCAGCATGTGCAGTGGTACCGGTGAGTGGTAGCTACCATTGGTGGAGCAGGTGCAGTGGTAGTGTTGCTTAGCTATTATTGTGCAGCAGGTGCAGTGGCACCAGTGTGTGGCGTAGTTACCATTCGTGGAGCAGGTGAGGTGTTATCAGTGTTACTTAGCTATGATTGTGCAGCAGGTGTAGTACCACCAGTGTGGCGTAGCTACCATTGTGCAGTAGGTGCAGTGGCACCAGTGTGGCATAGCACCATAGGTGGAGCAGTTGCAGTGGTAGTGTTGCTTAGCTATTATTGTGCAGCAGGTGCAGTGGCACCAGTGTGTGGTAGATGGTGTTGTGTAGCAGGTGTAGTGTTATCAGTGTAACTTAGCTAGGATTGTGCAGCAGGTGCAGTGGCACCAGTGTGGCGTAGCTATCATTGGTGCAGCATGTGCAGTGGTACCGGTGATTGGTAGATACCATTGGTGGAGCTGGTGCAGTGGTAGTGTTGCTTAGCTATGATTGTGCAGCAGGTGCAGTGGCACCAGTGTGTGGTGTAGTTACCATTCGTGGAGCAGGTGAGGTGTTATCAGTGTTACTTAGCTATGATTGCGCAGCTGGTGTAGTACCACCAGTGTGGCGTAGCTACCATTGTGCAGCAGGTGCAGTGGCACTAGTGCGGCATAGTCACACACACCACCAGCCATCAGTGCACGCATCAATTGTTAACGCATTCACAATTAACTATTGTAGCAATCTCAGTATGGTACACTTTACTTTTAAACATATTCATGTAAAGCACAGCATGCCACCATTGCTACAATTCAAATCTAACCCACATAATTCCACTACACACCACATGCACACACTCCATAACACATGGCGAAAAAAGACATTGCCATTTACAATGCCATTAGCTCAAACTCAAATAAATCCGAGCCCGATTGCATTTCCAGTGCTTGTTTGCTCTGCTCCTGAGCTGATCAAAATGGTTGCCTTGGAGGGGCCTCAGCCTTCTAAGACTTCATGTGGCACAACCATTCGTTCACATCAATATGATCCCAACCCAACGTTGGTCTAGGGGCCTTAGACGGCTAAAATTCTTTGTCATAATCCCTCCATGCAGTGCCTCCAAATTCATCATGCGCACACGCTATCCTATTCTTGCTGCAAGCCAATTGTCCTTACAGGGTTAGGTATTGCTCTGCCATAATTGCCTGTAACATTGAGAAACCTTTGACCCAATTCATCATTGTCTGCTCCACCCTTTCCTTGTAAAGCCACTGCTCACAGTCCCGAGAATGGGAACACTCCTTGCACTGCTTGTTCCACTCCCGGTCAGAAACAACTACAATTAACTCACAGATATCTACATAAGTGCCTTTCCAAATCTTTCTCTTTAAAATCTGCAGGCACGTGCCTGCCCAACTGATCAGGTTCTGAATGTACGTGCCTCAAACTCATGCTTGGCAATGGTGGTAACATACCTGCTGGCATAGCTTGCTTTGAACGGGGTAGGGCCTGAGCTGTTGCTGGCACTACTTGCACCCCATTACCCGCTTGTGAGGTACTAGCCAATACTGACCCCTGCACCTCCTGCACATCTGAGGCATCTGACACTCCTGCCTGTCTTTATGACCCCTTTCCGCTATGCAATCAAAATGAGCCTACATTTTCCTGGTCCTTCAACATGAGCGCTCTCCGCTACAACTGCCAATGCACCCCTATTAATAGTGCGGACTACACCCCTGCCTTTGAAAGCCAAGGCAAAACACTGGCTAGGTTCACTACCAACTCAGGCTGCCCTGCATTGCCTGCTGGTGTGACCCCAATTGCCATGCAGCTATTACCATTCTGTATACTGCTGCTGTTCGCTGACGGCACTGCCAGTGCCGGAGGGCTGTCTTGCCCTTCACCACCACTTACACTGGCACAACCTCTGGGGTGAACTGCGGTCCTTGACCCCTTCACTACTTGTCCCTACTATGCCTCTTCAATGGGTGGAATTCCGCCTGAGGTGAAATCCCTGGTCTTCTAGGCCTTTCAGCCGGCACTGCTGGCTCTACAGGTTGCCCCCCTTGTGGGCCCTGTGGGCGCAAAAATGCCAGAACCTCTTCATTCGCATCCTTCCTGTGTTCCATCCTGTGTATCACTTCTTCCATATAACTTCCAAGGCATTCCCACTTGGTGCCCTTCTAGCTCCACTTGTCATTCTCGCAGAGTCAACAAAACCTTTGCTTGATCAAGCAATCCGAATGAGGGCAATCCCTGTTGCTAACCCCACCCAAGCAGCATGCTCTGCCTCACAGAAAACAAATGTTTTTTCCAAAAGCACAAAAAACACTCTGAAAGTGCTTAACTTTGGACCAAATGCCAGCAAAGTTCTCTTAAAGCTCCTAAATTCACACAAAATGCCACAACGCAATTTACAAATGATCATTTTTGCCCAATCCCACCAAGGGCACTCTAAAAGTGCAAAATTCTGCTTAACACAGCATTCCAATAAAGATCAAAATGGCACCAAAGCACACTAAAAGTGCTTGCTTTCACTCAGTTGAGGAAGCTCTTTAAATCGAGCAGCCCCAGCAGAGTGTAGAGATGGGGCCAGCCAAGCTGCTTCCAGTGACTCTTGAGTTGATGAGTATTCCAAATTACAAAATGTCTGGGATCTTCCATATGTGACGGTAACGCCACACAACTCCCAGCAATCTTAGCTAATGTCTCCTGCTGCCTTTAGCTTCCAGAGGTGAGGTGCAGACATGAGCGGCGACAACAATGTTGTTGCCTCTACTTCCTAAATTTTCCTAGCCAGGGCTGGACTTGCGATTCTGGCATCTAGCTGCGGTAAGGTGTAGGTCAGGGGACTGTTTTTAAAGCTGAGGGGGTTGTGGGTTGTCATAACCTGATGACCCTAACCTTTTGTGTGGCCAGATTCTAGTTGCGGACTCCTCCAGTGTGGTGCTGGGCTGTACTCTTGCCAGGGCTGATTTTTGGTTTCGGGTCCCGCTCTGTTAATGGCAATTTTTTCAATATTGAGGAAATTATTGCTTTTAATAGCAACACCCATGCAGCCACTTTTGCTGTGTTTACCATCGTATTCTTAATCAGGGCTACATTCTTTTTTTATATAGAAAAGAGTTGGAATTTAGTGTATTTCAGTGGAAATACACTGGTTGTATGTCCGAATGATGTTATCAGAATCATAGTTGATGTAATTTGTCCTAACTTTTGTTTGCGAACATTGCGTTTCGGACTCAATATCTATGTTAGATGATACTCTGACAATGCTATTCTAGTACCATACCATTTCAGATCCTCAGTGGTAATTCTTTGTTTTTACTTTATGCAGAGTCATGCATGCTGTGGATTTGCTTTTGGGATATCTTGTGACATCTCCTCTGGTCAGATTATGGTGTTGTGAAATAAATTGCTTTGTTCATGATTCAGCATATTCAGAATCCTAGCTTCTCACACTTGACCACGTCTTTGTGCTCCTGTGTAGATTGCTTTCTTGCCCTGGTAAATACAGGATGCATATAGGGCATTCTAAACAGCAATATCAGGAACTATATTGGGTTTGCACTATTGGGTTGATAAGGCCCCCTCACTTACCACGAGCACCTTTGAGCCCTTGCAAATCAAAATGCTGCACTCAAGAACCTCATACTCTCAACGTTAGAAGGGCTGAGCTGCAGAGTGCCTGACTCTGCAAAGCCAGAGGAAATTTTAGGAACTAGAGATAAAAAGAAGTATCTCTGGGTATGACTGGCAGTCATTTCCATACTTTTTAGAACCTGTACAGAAAGTTCAGGAATAACTGGGAACATGTGTACCCCTGCCGTTTTATACAACCCCACTCTGGCAACATAAAACTGCCCCAGAATGTTTTTTAAAAATGACTGGGAGGTCTTCTCTATTGCATTACTGTCGAGGTCTAAAAGACTGCCCCAATTATGTGGTTTTAAGCAAAATAATTTACCTCCACTTGGCTCACCTTCATGGCCCTCATTATGAGTTGCCAGGGCGTTATCCCAAGAGGGGATATTGTACTTTGCAGCTACAAGCTTCCCAGCATCTCTAAGCCCTTGAATTTTTTGTGTCCACACAACCGAACCCTATAACTATGGGCCCGCGGAGACATTGGGCCCGGACTTGATAACAAAGCTGTGGAGTTTGTGAGTAGGTGCTGTGCCTGCCCTATCCTCATCGCCATACTTTGGCATAGAGGAGCAATATATGTTCCCCCTGGGGTGAATAGTAATCGTTGTGTTCTCCAGCCCTCCACATCTTGTGCCACAGCCTAGTGAAGGTACATCATTTACTCTAGAAGCGAGAAAAGAATACGGGAGTGGACCTTATATTTCTAAAAACATGTTATACCCCCTTCTGTGGGAAATAACTCACATTCCTCATGTATAGGGATACCAGCAAGAATCCGAGATCCCAGCAATCAGAAACACAGCAATTCCCTCACATTGAAAAGAGGTGAAGGAACCAAGAGGTGCTGGGAAAAGACATCCCCTGATTTGGATCCAATGTCCCATTATTACCTTCCTCTATATGAATGCCTCGATGTGCTCTTTAACACTTGCAAAAGCAGGTAATTTATAATTTTCTTTGTAAAAGATGGTGGCCACAGTTCAATAATGATATTATTGAGTGCACCATTGGAGGCAGACCTCTCTGTGAGCTGAGTAATTAATATGTGAATGAATACATTAGGGGGGGTCTGATAAGGCACACCACTTCCATGAGACTTGCCTGCGGAACACTGTGACTTAGGGGGTGTTGGGAAAGAAAGGTGTGAAGGCCATCTTGAACAGTAGGCCATTGGCAGTATGTGACCCAAAGTGTGCAAGATATTTAGGGGAAGTGACTCCCCATCTGATATGAGATCAATGGAGCAATATTGAATCCTGGAAAGTATTTGACATGTATCAACCTCAGCTGACACGGAAGTTGGAGTAAATTGGTGACACTAGGGATAGGGGTGTCTGGATATCAGAAAGAACTGCTGTGGCCGAAGCCCCATTCAGAAGAACGCCACTTATTCCAAGACACCACCTCAGAGGTGACGTGTGTCTTACAAATGCCATTAACAATGATGATAACATCATCCATAATAGAAGACTATGACTATGGCTATGTCAACAACTGATATTGAATGCTTTTGGTCAATGTCACAAGGATGGTAGCCCAGCTCCAAATGACAGGAGAGAACAGGTCAAGCGGCAGAACCAGCAATAGGGATGCAAACACAAATCTCTACGGGTAACAAAGTTGGACAAAGTTTAATATGAGTACATCAATGCTCAAAATCTGATATGAAGAGCAATGGAAGTGAAAAGGAGTCCGATCAGGAAGAGCATTAGCAAATCAGGGGTAGTTAGGCGTAACGTAGATGTAAATTATGACGCAAGAAGTGGAATCATGAATGTGTAGTGAACCTTGAACAGGCCTTGCAAATGTCTTCATTCACCATTCATCCAGATTGAAGTTGAAGGGACGCGGACATAGATTCTGCAGCCAATGTACATGTGTGGAAAATGTCTCATCTGTGACAGATCCACCAATCTGTTTTCTGACAAAGTTTGGAAGTCTTGGGTGAGGCTATTAATCCAGTGGAAAAGTGGAGAAAACTCCAGCGAGCCCGCTATTGTGTAGGCACCCTTCCCATGCCTGGCACCACCTTTATTTATGTTTACTAAAACAGTTGCTGGCAGGCTTCTGAATTACTTGCCCATTTGACACACTACTGCTGAGGGCACCACAAGAACACATGTGGATTTAATTTACAATAAATAGGGGCATTGTCCTATAGGGAGGTATTGGTGGTAGACCGTTATAGGTACTCTGTCTTTGGAGAATACAAAGGCGGGACCTGGACTCAGGCACGCCGCCGAATATGGCGGTCGCGCCGGTCCCCCGGAGTCCAGGTGGGAGGCAGGGTCGCCCCGCACAGGAAGTGACTCGAGCGGCTCCCGCCCCATGCCTGCAGTGATCGGGCGCTGGGGCCATGACCCGTAATGCAAGAATTACTTCTGGGTCAATGTAGGCAAAATGCGGTTGGGAAGCCGGTTCTAACCGGCTCCCCAGCCAATTTGGCAATAAAAGTGCTGTGGAGCGGCGAATCGGCCTCTTTCTTCCCTGCTCCACAGCCTGAACAGAACATGAAGGTCTCGAGGACTGAGACCTCTTAGAAAAGGGCTATTTCCCCACCCACCATCCCCTGAGGCAGAGGTTTTTTAATGTGTTGTTCTGTTTCTCTTGTTTTGTCCTAGTAGGTAATTTAGTAGATGTTGTAATGATGCAGTTTTATTTAGCTAACAGAATTTTTCTTCTATTGTGACGTCTTTTCGTATTTTATGTAAAATTAGGTAGTATCCTTGATCTGGCAGTAAGGTCAGGATTGGTGGGCATCATTTACGTTCTTTAGTAGGCATCACCATTGTCAAATGTGGATGCCTGAGGGGGGACAGGTGGTCTCTCATGGAACTCCAGGGGCCGTTACAGCTGGTAGGCTGGAAGGGTGCGGGGGAGGTGAAGTTCTGCTTCCGGTAGGCTTTTTGGCTAACCCCCACATATGTGCAGGGGCGCAAGAAAACTGGGCATAACTGCACAGCCCCTTATGGAGATAATGTTGTGGGAGTAGGGGGTGCCCTGGGTGAGGTAACCTTCCGGTGAACATGGCCTCCTGCGTAAAGTCACTCTGGTAAGAGGGTGGGACCTAGCATGATCTTGATCTTGGACCAGTCATTGACCTTGCCGTAGGCTCAAACAGGGATATGCAGAAAGATAATGTTGCTGATCACTTAGCTTGTGATAGGAGTGGCTATGTATCAGAAACATGTTAAGGATGGCCAAATGACATACTGTATATATCAATGTAATGGACCGGACTTTCTTATTGTGTAAAAGGGTGTAAATAGTAAAAATTTATGTTTTGTTGATTGTTATGAATAAAATGCGGCTGGGGTTCTACGACCCTTAACCAAAGCTTTGGTGTGTTGTCTACATTGTTGCCTTGGGGGAAAATGGAGGAGGATCTGTCTGCCCTGTGGGGCACTAAAGGTTGAGGTAAAAGGGGGGTTGTCTGACCAAGGGAGGGGGACTCGGCAGTACCTGGCCATAGCAGCTTTTTAAGTTAGACTTCCCTGGACACTAACAATTGATTATTAATCCAAGCCTTGTTTATGTCCGCCTAAAGGTAGGTTGACCGTAGCTAGGCTGATAGGAAACCATGTGAAATACAATTATGACTCAGAAAATTGTGACAATTCATTGGGCAGTGAACTAATGGGCTAACTGATGAGTACTATTGTGAATAAGTAAGGGAAAAAAACACAACAAAATACAAGTTGTGGGTCACAACTAGATGCTGAATACACAAATGAATACAAGAAAGGACAATACAAAAACTGAATTGTCTTCACATGATGGTACCCATCTCTACGGTAATGCACATCAAGGTAACAAAGGAATATTATGACATGACAGCGTTAGGGGCACTACGCTTGGAGTACTGAAAAAAGCAGGCACGTGATTTGGAAAACAGTGCTAAAACATGTTGACTATGCTTGTTGCATAGGCAGAAACAGAGTTTTTGAAAACTGCAGAGATAGGTGTATAAAAAATGATCCATAGATTTCTTCTCACGCATTTAAGTGAGGGGTGAAGTGAATGAATGAATGAATGTTGGATTTATAGAGCGCGTGGTTACCCGGAAGCGTCCCAGCGCTGTACCACTGAGGAACCCGTCCTGGCTTTCCCTGTGAGATGGTCC
Organism: Lissotriton vulgaris; assembly: GCF_964263255.1. Classification (NCBI taxonomy): domain Eukaryota; kingdom Metazoa; phylum Chordata; class Amphibia; order Caudata; family Salamandridae; genus Lissotriton; species Lissotriton vulgaris. The sequence goes on from NC_141695.1 coordinate 1,468,418,168, forward strand.
CTTTACTGGGCATCCCCAAGGTGCAGCCAGGCATCCCCGGCGGTGATGGGGCCGGAGTAGAAATTAAGCAAGCTATTGCCCAGAGTTGCAGCTTGGGACCCCATGGTTAGAGTGGCACCGAGGCGAGATTTATCGGGCCCGCTGACATTGGTCCTGCACCCGGCCGCGTCGGGAATTGAACCGTGGTCCCGGGCCGACCACTCCCTCCGGGTCTGCTGCCTCTAACCGTTGAGCCACACTTCTCCACTGAAAAAATGCGACCCTAACATTTGACAGTACACACTTTAATTCCTGTTGATAGGAATAGGACAATGAAGCCTTTAAGTAAAAGTGTCCACACCTCTACTTTTCAGGTAAGTAAGGCCTTTATAGAACACAGAATGAGGGCAAGTCTCTTTTTTTATTTTTTTTGTATTTATTTTGACTATTTCTTATTTTTCATTCAAGACAAGTTATGACAAAATATAAAGTTTTACAGCAAATATGTTATATCAAACATAAAATACAAAAAAGTGCAACAAAACAGTATCATTGACACCCTTCCCAGGTAAAAAAATAATAGAATACAAAAACAAGTCTGTTTCACTCCAACCATCTAGCTACTGGTGCCCAGGGTTTCTTTCCCATGGCCTGCCCCCTGCGACCCATAAGCCCATATACCACTGTTTCCATACTATATATGGCCAGTAGCCTAGCCCTCCAATTAACAAACGTTGGTGTGTACGGGCTAATCCATTGTGATGTGATACAGCCCATGACAATTTCCATTGCAATAAGTACCAATCCGATTTTAGAACTGGTCCAATTCATGCTACTCTGAGTCTGATCTATCCCCAAAATCACTAAACCCGGTGTTATTGAAATAGGTTTACCAAAAATCTGCTCCAGGAAGTGCTCTATATCGTGAAACAATTTCCTAAGTTTAGGGCATTCAAAAAACATATGAACAGTGTCTGCAGCTAGTGTACCACACTGGCTACAGGAACTCCCACGGGCTCCTGCCCATTTAGCGATTTTTCCAGGTGTATAATACAAGTCGAAAACAGACATAAAGTGTTTTGCTCTCAGACTACCCATGATTAGTATCCAATTCGCCATTTCCAAAGATAGTTCCGAATCGGTGCCGACTTGTACTAGCTTCCTAGCCCAGGCGTCGTTCTGAGAGGCTAGATCATCAGGAAAAGTACCTAGCAAAATTTGGTACCATTTTCCAATCCTTGACCTAGTCAGTATACTCTAAACCATTGATACTGTACCAAAGTTACCCCAGCCTTCTGCCCTACTTTTGTCTAGGACACTGACCCTTGACCCGGTCACTCCACTACCGCACAGCCCCGTGTGCCTGGATTCTGCTGCCGCTGCCTGCCGGCCCTCTTGCTGCCGCCTCTCCTTAGGGCCCCTGCTCTCCAGGCTTGCCCTCACTCTCCAGGCTTGCCCAGGCTTGCCCCGATCTCCAGGCTTGCCCTCGCTCTCCCTGCTCCACTTTCCCGCTCCTTCCCCCCCTCTGCTCCCAGCCGCTGCTCTCCTGCAGCCCGCCCCCCTCCCCTGTCTCCCGCTCCCCATTCGCCGCCCGGCTCCCGCCTCCCAGCTGCTACTCCCTCCCACTTCGCCATAAATGGTGGGGACCACGCGTACGTGCAGCGGCCACGCGCAGCAGCCACAAGCAGCGGGCGCGCCGATTGTGCGCCGAAGGCACGCCAAAGGCAAGCCCGTCTACGCCTGTCCACGCCTGGACCGCGCCCAGCACCAGAACCCCTGGACCCCACCAGAGCCAGCCAACCCGACTGAGCTACGACGCCGCCACCCTCCACGCACTCAACACCGGCCGACATCCAGCCTGCTACCAAGCCACCCCGAAACACAACCATGGAACCTTCACCTGCCACGCCTGCTACTTCACCTGCACTCGGTCCTGCACCGCGCCAGCCAAAACAGCCGCCAACAACAACCCCCTCAAGTGCATCCTGCTCAACACCCGCTCCATCCACAGGCACGCCGTCGAACTATGGAACCTCCTGGACAAAACGGCACCAGACGTCGCCTTCTTCACGGAAACCTGGATGAACGCCTCCTCAGCCCCCCACATCGCCAATGCCATCCCGGACGGCTACAAGATCATCCGGATGGACCGCGTCAACTAGACCGGAGGAGGCATCGCCATCGCCAACAGAAACACTATCCGCATCACGACCAACACCGATGACACCCTCGCATCTGCAGAGCACCTGCACTTCCAGATTCACACCAACCCCAAGACCACCCTCAGAGGAACCCTCATCTACAGACCCCCGGGACCACGCTCACACTTCAGCGAGGCCATCGCAGACTTCATCAGCCCGCTCGCTCTCACCTCCCCCGACTACATCCCTCCTAGGAGACCTCAACTTCCACCTGGAGAACGACCAGGACAACAACACCACCGCCTTACTAGACAACCTCGCCAACCTCGGATTCAAGCAACTGGTCAACACCCCCACCCATTACGCCGGCCACACGCTCGACCCTGTCTTCTCCTCCAGCAACCACATCTCCTTCAGCCACACCACCGAGCTCCACTGGACCGACCACAGCTGCGTACACTTCAACTTCAGGAAAACAACGACCCACAACCGCCCTCAACAAATCCCCCGAAGATGCTGGAGCAAGATCACCACCGACCAACCCACCACCTCCTTGCGCCTAAACCCTCCCACCAACACCACGGACCAAAACGAAGGAGCCCGCAACCTCACACAGTGGATCACCGACTGCGCCGACACCCTTGCTCCACTGAAAAACCCTCCCAGCAACCTCAACAGCAAGAAAGCTGCGTGGTTCACCAACGATCTCAAAGACTCCAAGAAATCCTGCCGTGACCTTGAGAAAGCCTGGCACCACAATCAGTCAACGGATAACATGACAGCCCTCAAGAACGCCACCCGCAAACACCACCAGCTGATTCGCACCACTAAAAGGTCATCCTTCAGAGAACGACTGGACAACAACACCCACAACAGCAAGGAACTCTTCAACGTCGTGAAAGAGCTCTCCAACCCCTACACCAGCGACAACGACAACTCGCCTTCTCAAGACCTCTGCAACTCTCTGGCCACCTTTTTTCACCGTAAGATCGTCGACATACATGACAGCTTCGGCGCTCAGAACACATACCCCACCACCGAACCTACATCCCCCACCACCACCATGTGCGCCTGGACTCAGGTCAGCACGGAAGATACCACCCACACGATAAACACCATCCACTCGGGCTCCCCAGCCGATCCCTACCCACACCACATCTTCAACAAAGCCGACTCCATCATCGCACCCATACTTCGGGACATCATCAACAACTCCTTCATATCTGCCACCTTCCCGGAGAGCTGGAAGCACGCAGAGATCAGCGCCCTCCTGAAGAAACCCACCGCAGACCCCTCAGACCTCAAGAACTTCCGCCCCATCTCGCTCCTCCCCTTCCCTGCAAAAGTCATCGAGAAAACCGTCAACAAACAGCTGACAGACTTCCTGGAGACGAACGGCTCCCTCGACCCATCGCAGTCCGGATTCGAGCGAACCACAGCACCGAGACCACCATCATCGCGGCCACCAACGACATCCGGACCCTGTTGGACAACGGAGAAACCGCCAACCTCATCCTGTTCGACTTTTCGGCTGCGTTCGACACGGTCTGCCACCGCACCCTAACAACCCGCCTCCGCCACGCCGGGATCCAAGGAAAGGCCCTGGAATGGATCACCTCCTTCCTCTCCGACAGAACCCAAAGAGTCCTTCTCCCGCCCTTCCTCGCAGAAGCCACCAAGATGATCTGCGGCGTACTTCAAGGCTCCTCGCTCAGCCCCACCCTCTTCAACGTCTACATGAGCCCCCTCGCAGCCATCGCACGCAAGCACAACCTCAACATCATCTCCTACGCCGACGATACCCAACTGATCCTCTCCCTCACCAACGACCCCACCTCCGCCAGAGCCAGCTTCCAGGGCGGAATGAAAGACATCGCAGACTGGATGAAGCTCAGCCGCCTGAAACTGAACTCAGACAAGACGGAAGTTCTCATCCTCGGCCCATCCATCTCCGCCTGGGACGACTCCTGGTGGCCCCCTGCTCTGGGCCCCCCACCCAAGTCCACCGACCACGCACGCAACCTGGGCTTCATCCTTGACTCCTCCCTCACGACGGCCAGGCAAGTTAACGCCGTTACCTCCTCCTGCTTCAACACACTCCGCATGCTCCGTAAGATCTTCCGCTGGATCCCCACAGGAACCAGAAAAACGGTCACCCAGGCCCTCGTCACCAGCCGTCTGGACTACGGGAACGCCCTCTACGCTGAGACCACCGCCAAACTACAGAAAAGACTCCAGCGCATCCAGAACGCCTCAGCACGACTCGTCTTGGACAACCCCTCGACACAGCCACATCTCCGCCCACCTGAGGGACCTGCACTGGCTCCCTGTCAGCAAAAGGATCACGTTCAGACTCCTCACCCATGCACACAAGGCTCTCCACGACTTGGGCCCCGAATACCTGAACAACCGCCTCACGTTCTACACGCCAACCAGCCAGCTCCGCTCCGCCAGCCTCACCCTCGCCCTCGCCACCGTCCCACGGATCCGCAGAACCACCACCGGAAGAAGATCCTTCAGCTACCTGGCGGCCAAGACCTGGAACACCCTGGCGGCCAAGACCTGGAACACCCTCCCCACCCACCTACAACTCACCCAGGACCATCTCTCCTTCAGGAACCAACTCAAGACATGGCTTTTCGAGCAGTAGCAGCCCCCCTTCTCCCCCCTCCAGCACCTTGAGACCCTAGCGGGTGAGTAGCGCGCTTTACAAATACTCTTGATTGATTGATTGATTGAAACTCCTTATCTGCAAGTACTTAAAAAAATGTCTGGTTGGGTGCTCGTATTTTGCTTGTAGTTCCGCAAAAGATAGAATTTGACCCTTGTAAAATAGGTCACCCAACCCTGTTAGTCCTAAAGCTTCCCACCCTATTGTTATCTGATCGCAAAAGATCGAGGGGAGCAGACCATGAGCAGAAAGCGGGGTATAAGTATTAATATTCGAAATCCCGAGCTGCTTCCGTACTTTTCTCCAAATTGAGAATGCTGATTGTATAATCTTAAATGTTATTTTTTTGTAATAACTAGGTTCTATTACTCTAGTTAAACAGTATTGTGCGTCCTCTCCTAATGTGATCTCATAGATGGTAGGTCTTGCTGATTCGGGAACTATTGCTTTCCTTCCAGCCAGAAGTATTCCCATTTGATGTAGCAGTGCCACCCAATGGTAAATACTCGGGGACGGTAGACCCCATCCCCCCCTCAACTTTGAAAGAATTAACCATTTGGCTGCCCTCCTTGCTTTATGGTACCCCCAGAGGAATCCTAAACAGACAGCTTCTGCTTTAGAAATGGAGGAGACCGGGAACTCTAAAGGGATTGTTCTGAACAAGTATAAAAACTTCGGAAAAATAAGCATCTTAATTATATTGCTTCGCCCGTATAATGAGAAGTGGAAATGATCAGAGTTCTTTCACGCAGAATTCACATTAGAGACTTGCCCTCAAGACTAGATCATGAGGGCAAGTCTCTAATGTTAATTCTGCGTGAAAGACCTCTGGTAGTTGAAACATACTAAGAATCTATGGGCCCGATGTAGGTAAATCTATATTTACCACTTCATAAATACCGAATCATACCGATTCGGTATTTATGAAGTGGTAAATTAGAGGGGGGGAGATGTAGGTATTTCAGATTCGGAAAATGCCGAATCTGTAAGATTCGGTATTTACCGATTCTGTAAATACCGATTCGGTATCCCCCATTGATTCCTATGGGCCTTGAAGCCCATAGGAATCAATGGGCATTACCAATTCGGTATTTACCGAATCAGTAAATACCGATTCCAGCAAGGGTGCAGGGGGTGTCACTTTGACACCCTCTAGCACCCCCAATACTGGCTTGTGTGCCATGTGGCACACAGACATGCCCTAAGGGCATGTCTATCTGTCACCTGGCATAGGTGTGCATGCACACATGTGCATGCACACCTGGATTCGGTATTTTAACACCCAATTGGATTGGGTGTTAAAATACCGAATCTGAAAGGCCTGTGGGACTCAGAAGAGTCCCACCTACATCTGGAAGATACCGAATCGGTAAAAATACTGATTCGGTATTTTACAGATTCTGTAAATTTACCGATTCGGTAAATATACCGAATAGGTAAATACTGGCCCCCTACATCTCAAAGTGCCAAATACCGGTCGGAAACGGCCGATTTCGGTCGTTTCCGACCGGAATTTGCCACCTACATCGGGCCCTATGTCACGTGACAGGAAACCGATGTGTCCCCGTCGGAAACAATAAATGACTTCACTGAAAAAAAAGCAGAGACGTTTTGCGGAAAAAATAGCCTAGAATTCTCTTTTTTTAGCCCATCAAACTCTAAAACGCTTAAATGACTAAAATAATTCTTGACTCCTTTGTGTAAACTTTTAAAGATACATATTGGAATGCACGCACACATTCCCGCCTTGCCATCTCACCATGCACCAATAAAAGACCTTGCAGTTTTACTTTAGTGATAACCCTTCGTGCTTTTGTATAATCAATACGTTTGCAGCAAAGCACACTGAAGCGCAACCCAAGCCAGATCTAAAAAGTAGACAGATCTTCTGATAGCTGATCGTCGCTCGAGTTTAGCTGTGAATCCAAGGGCTCAAACTCATAGTCTGAGAATGCGAGGAGTTGTTTAGCTGTCTAACTTTCCACAGCGAGGCCTACACCCTGCACCCAGCAGTGCGCGCTTCACGCGCTCAGGGAAGCCAGTGTGAGGTAATTGCTCGCTAGACACCTGAGGACAATATGTCTGATAAGATTCAGTGGCTGTGATGAAGCAGACAGGCCGGATAACCAGGCAATAAATCACTGCGATATTCCTAGGGAAGGTGGAGCCGGCTGCAGGTAGCAGACTTCAGCCCGGAGCCAGCGGGCGTGACCGAGCCCGGAGCTGATGGCGCTCCCTTTCACTTTTGGAACTCGGCCAGCAGACACCTTGAGGCGGAGCCGCGCAGTCATGTCGAACCAGATGCGGAGCAAGGGTGTGGGAGTTGGGAGGTGTCCAAGAGCCGTGATCCTCCAGCCTCGACATGTCACCTGAAGGGAGGGGGGAGCTGGCAGGTACTTCAGCCCCCCTTCCAGCACCTGGGCAATATTCCTAGAACCGTCCGCCATTACTGGGGCTGAGACATTCCTGGTCTCGCTCAAGTAATCTCAGTGTGAGAAACTCTCAGACGCACTTCAGCACCAAAGCCACCCTGTAATTGTGTTTTATAACCTGCAATTACATTTTAATTTACAAAAGCAATGTGTCCTGTTTCTGTAAATCAGTAACCTATAGTTTACAGTTAGTGAAATTCTGCAAGTGAGCCTACTGCAACTATACACTCTCGCTACCACCACCTCACGCGTGACTGTCACGCCTATACACAGGTGCATAGTTAATACTTGAAGAAAAAAAACTCACAAGCTCTTTATCTTCCAACACTGCCATCATATTCAGTACCCTAGAAGGGGGCTCTTATGCCCACTGTAACTATACACCACTATACAATCGCAACAGGAATGCGACTCTCTGATATCACGTTCAGCATTATAGTAAAGTTCTGTAGACGTTTACATACATATCTGTGTTCCACTGGAAGTGCCTTAACAGGCAGTGGTTCTCACTCGTCTTGTACCTGTGCACACATGATCACACCCCCAGGTAGTGACTCCTACACTATCTGTGCATCCCTGGTGCCATGCAGCATGAGGTGACCCACAGCTTCTGCCTCTGTGCTCTAGTGGTAGCGTCACCACAGGCAATGGTTCTTACAGCTTGTGCACCTGTGGACCTCTGTAATCCCTTTAACCCTACAGGCAGGCACTGTCACACCTTCTGAAAATGTGCAGTACTCTTACATCTTCTGTTTCTGTGCACCACTGGTCACAGCCCAACAGCTAGTGACCCTCACGCCATCTGTAGCAGGCCAAAAATGGTACCACGCCAAAAGAGTCTCACCTTCTTCACCGGTGCACCATTGAAACAACCCCCACAGAGTGCCTCACGCATCTTTTGTACCTGTGAACCCCTGATCACATCTCAACATCTAATGATTCTCACACCATCTGTGCCAGTCCAATAATGGTACCTCACCGCCAGAGGTGACCCCCACACCTTCTGCGCCTGTGCACCACTGAACAACAACACACTGAGTGCCTCTCACATCTCTGTACCCTTGAATCACTGATCACATCTCAACATCTAATGATTCTCACACCATCTGTGCCAGTCCAATAATGGTACCTCACCGCCAGAGGTGACCCCCACACCTTCTGCGCCTGTGCACCACTGAAACAACAACACACTGAGGGCTAGATGTAGGTAAAATAGATTTACCGATTTTTAATTACCGAATTTTACCGATTCGGTAATTAAAAATCGGTAAATCTAAGCTGTGGACATGTAGGTATTCCAGATGTGCTGGAATACCGAATCGGAAGTATTCGGTATTTACCGATTCGGTAAATACCGATTCGGTAATGCCCATTCATTCCTATGGGCTTTGAAGCCCATAGGAATGAATGGGCATTACCGATTCGGTATTTACCGAATCGGTAAATACCGATTTTCACAAGGGTGCAGGGGGTGTCACATTGACACCCTCTGGCACCCCCAAAACAGGCTCGGGTGCCATGTGGCAGGCATACATGCCCTAAGGGCAGGTCTGCCTGTCACATGGCATAGGTGTGCATGCACACATGTGCATGCACACCGGAATCGGTATTTTACCATCAAATTGGATTTGATGGTAAAATACCGATTCTGTAAGGCCTCTGGGACTCAGAAGAGTCCCACCTACATATGGGAGCCTCAGAATCGGTAAATTTACCGAATTTTTATTTTACCAATTCGGTAAAATTACCGATTCGGTAATTTTACCGAATGAGTAAAAAAATGCCCCCTACATACCTGTCACCCATTTACCGATCGGTAACGGCCAAAATCGGCCGTTACCGATCGGTAAATGGCCTGAAACAGCCACCTACATCTGGCCCCACGTGCCTCTCACATCTTTGTACCCTTGAATCACTGATTCACATTTCAACAGCTAGTGGCTCTCGCATTACTTGTGCCTGTCCAGTAATGCTAAGGGGATTTGCACACTTTCTTCACCTGTGCACCACTGAAACAACCACACATTAAGTGCCTCCCACATTTTTTTACTACTGCTCCGCTGATCACATTCCAACAGCGTGTGACTCTCACGTCCCCTACCCTTCTTAATCCAAATAACTGACTAACATATCCACCACTCAAATTATTTGCATATTTCACTATACTAATTTAACACTAATCCTTTATGGATTCCAGAGTAGCGTGCTACTCGCCAAAAAAGCACTTCAACACTTCATCGGGTAGCAAGCGCTATATAAATGCAAACCTCTTTCCCTCTTCTATCCCGGCGCTACCCTTCTCTATCCAAATGACGGAATAACAGAACCACCACTCAAATTACTTTCATATTTCACTATACTAACTTTCAACACTGATACTTTATGGGTTTTGGAGTAACGTGCTACTCACTAAAAAAAGCGCTACAACACCCCATCATGGGTAACAAGCGCTATATAAATGCACACCTTTTTCCCTCTTCTATCCCTCTGCTATCCTTCTCACTCCAAATGTATGTATGTATAGGCATTTAGGCATAGTGAAGTAGTGTGGCTCACCGGTTAGAGGCGGCAGACCCGAGAGCAGAGGACGGCCCGGGACCAGGGTTCGATTCCCGGCGCGGCAGGTTTCTGGACCAGGGTCAGCGGACTCGATAATTCTCTCGCCTCGGTGCCCACTCTGATCAGCGATCACACTCGGCAACTCTGGGCATTAGCTTGCCTCATCTTCACTAACGGCCCCACCAGACCGCCGGGGATGCCTGGTCTCACCCTGGAGATACCCATTAAGGGACCATCTCTCAGGGAAGCCAGGAAGGGTTTCGCAGCGGACGAAGCGCCTTGGGACCCTCCGGGTAAGTAGTGCGCTATATAAATGCCTATACATACATACATACATACATTTTAACAACTTGCTTAAAACTCTCTCTTATCTCAATGCACTATGACCTTTTTGATTTTGTTTGTACATGTTGTACTGCATTAAGGAAGCGTTAATTACTCTCCATGTTAAAACAAAGTAACTATAGGCAGTGCGTTGCTTTTTGTACAATAACTATCTACACTCCAACTTTGTTATGTGGTAGCAACCTGCATACGAAGTGTCACACCCGAGGGCACTTCTACAATAATGTTATTATTTATTTCCTGTTTAATAATATCTGTGTGAGACAGTAGTTTGCTTATTTGTGTTACTGAATATCATTCGGATCACACTGCACTTTTCATGAATACTGGTGTTTTCTGACTTCCATGCTTTTTACTTTTTAATAGTGTCATTTGTTCAGCCCTTTGTGGATGAGACTGCATATTGGTCTTTTTTGCCTGTGGATTTGATTCTCACTATGTATGTTGAATGGATTTTACTTATCTTTTTTTTAAATTTATATTGCATGAGATAGTATTTTACATAATTGTGTAAAGTGAGTATCATTTGGATTGTACTTTGCAATTTTGATGAATATTGGTGTTTTCCTATTCCCCTGTTTTTACTATTTAATAAGGAAATTTGTTCAACTCGTCCTGGCGGACTTTGTATATTGGTTTCCAGTCTGTGGAGTTTACTCTTACTCCGTATGTTGAATGAATTTTACTTGTTTTGAATTCATATTGTTTATATTTATTGCAATGTCATTTTCTGTATTTGTTGTATTTTTTAAGGTCAATTTGATTGACCAAATAAAGAACAATTGGCTGACTGGCATTCACACCAGCTGTTCCTGTGCATCACTGACACCACACCACACAAGTTAACTTCAGTGGCGGCCGCCATTAACAAAGGGCTGGGGGAGGTGGGAGGTGTGGGGGGACTGTGGAGGAGGGTGGGGGGAGGGTGGGGCAAGGTGAGGGGGACCGAGCGCGGGGAGTGGGACAGAGACGGGTTACTAATAATTTTTAAAACTTACCTGACACCGCTGGCCACCTCCCGCGTCCTGTCACTCCTGCTGGCCTTTTCCTGGGTCCCAGCAGTCCCTGGGACAGACTCTCAGCCAATCCCTGTGCTGCAGAGCACTGCAAGGATTGGTCTGAGCGGGCTTAAATATGCCCTGCTCAGACCAGGGAGTCTGTCGGGGTTTTTTCCAGCACGGCAGCTGAATGCAGCCAGGCTAGAGAAACCTAAGTGCGCATGTGAGTTTTCGTCGACTTGAGACGGCTCACCAAACACCCATGAGCCCCTAGGGAGTGAACTAGCACTCCTTCTTCCCCCTCCCATGCCCGCACCTTCATGCACAAGCTAGCAAACAAAAAAGAAAACAATGCTGGAGCATTGTTTTTTTTTTCATTTGCACCTATGCACCACTGAAACAACCGCACCAAGAACACCTCTCACTATCACAGGCTGAGACTGTGGAAACGTGTGCGCCTTTGCAGCTCTGATGCACCCCATAGACAGGGGTTCTTACGTGTTCTGTACCTGTGCATGTCACATCACAATCACCACTGCAGACAGAAGCTGTCACACCTTCTGTAAATGTGCAACACTAACAATGCTCCCACAGGCAGCAACTCTCACATCTTTAGTTTCCGTGCACCACTGACAGCACAGCCATCATCACAGCCAGAAAATCGCACACCTTCTGCCCCTTCGTACCACAGATCACATCCCAACAAACAGTAAATCTCATATCTGTTTCTGTGCACCACTGACAATAACACTTTGATCAAAAGACACACAATTGTTGGATGGAATGCAGAACAAATCAAAATATTCACCTCCATTCAAGAGATCTGGGTTAAATCCATCATTCTTTTGCTCACCATGCCACCCCAGTTTAGAGACACATTGATGATCACAGTCTGAGACTTCAACACCTGCACCCATGCACCACTGATCATACTCCAAAAGGTAGTGATTTTCCCACTGTCTGTGCCTGCGCATCACTGGCACTTCGCAGTGACTAAAACAATTTCTGCACCTGTGCACCACTGAAACTACCACACAAGGAGTTCTGCTCACATATTCTGTACCTCACAAATCACATTCACTGTCAAAGGCCTAAACTGTAGACCCTTCCGAACGTGCAGACTGATAGTGACACCGTCACAGAAAGGGTTTCTAGAGTGTTCTATCACTCTGCACCTCTCATATCACATTTAGCATTACAGGCAGGAACTGTCACATCTTCTTTTTCTGTGGAACACTGACAACACATTCACTATCTTTTTCAGAGATGCCCACACCTTCTGTGCCTGTGCACTGCTGATCACACCACAGCAAAAAGTGACTCATACTATGTGTGCCTGTGCATCACTGTTACCACACCAAGCAAGGTGTCTCCGAACCCACACCGAGGTGGGATTTGAAGCGCAAGGAGCATGGCGGGTAAACACGACCGCCGCCTCTCCCCTCTCCGAGTGGACAGTGGAGCGCTCCTAGCCCGGACCCAGGACAGCACCTTTAACGGAGCCGGCGTGGGAGCCGTGAGGTCGCACAGTCTTCCATAAGCTGCCAAGGTCCGTTGGAAGGGAGGGCAATAAGCCCTGGAATCGTTCTCCACCATTCCACCCACGCAGCAGCCTTCCTGCTGCGGTGACCGGTGGTTGCTGGCGGCTCTGCAGTTCCATCGGGATCGGAGAGCATCAGCCCAGCTCTACTTCCAGGTCATGGGGGGCTGCTTCAGAACAAGTGCCCAGGCATGTGCACCATTACTGGAGTTCCAGGCACCCCATTCTATGTGCCCTAAAAGAACACCCCACACCGCTACAAGGGATAAAGGACAAAAAAGAACAACCAAGGCTGACAAGACAGGACAGACCACAGATCTACCACAGAAACCCCCAGGTAGTTCCGGATATACTCTGAGGAATTCAAAGGTAGATTTCTCTTTAGGTTTACCCAGGGAGGAGGAGCAAACAATATCTCCTCCAATAATTGTTCCTATTAATGTACCCGTACATACTGGTGTTAAAACTCCCAGTCTACTTCCTCATAAAGAAACTCCAGCACCTAAAGGGACTCTCTTTGAACATAAGCAGAAAAAGAAAAGTGGGAAAACACAGGCAACCCCACACGACCCGCCTATTATGAAAACAAAAATTACTCCCTCATTAAGATCTTACTTTAAGGTTCTGGAAAGGGAGGAAAGGGAGGGGCTGCCTATACCACCTTCTACTCACAACACTCCTCTCCAAGTAATCCCCTGTAAGGAAATGGCACACGCACTTAAAGAACAGAGCAAATACATGGGACAGGGGGGCGTCCCTCTCTCTAACAAATTCCAAGTGCTTGGGGAGAACCTATTAGATCCCAAATTCAGATTAAAAGAGGACTCCGAGGCTCCAGCTTCGGAGACACCAGTTGTAACCATAGAAGCAGGGAGTATATCGCAAGATACAGGGGGTATCTTGTGTACCCTTTAGGAAGAAATAAAAATAGGTTCACGCTTTCGGAAGCAAACCAAGCCAAGAATTGCGATGTTTGCGAAAGCCTGAAAAGTAAACTTACAACCCTCTCAGAAAGAATAGGAAGCTTAGAAGTGGCCTTAGAGACGGTACAAGAGGTAACAGCAGATAACTCAAAACAAATAGCAGAGCTAAAAGCGAGCGAGAGACTACTACAGGAGAAAGTGGAGGTGCTAGAAAATCATTCTAGGAGGAATAACTTAAGGATCCTAAACATTCCTTAAGGGGGAGAAAGGGGAGACCTAAAAGAATATGTTATAACCCTGATAAAAGAGTCAATACCGTCTGCTAAGACTCTCACCTTGCACCAAGATATACAACGGGTGCATAGGGATCCATTCAGGAAGAATCCCAATATATCTCAGCCAAGAAAAATTCTAGTAAACTTTAACACCTACACGATAAAAAAGAAGCTGCTTGCCGAAGGCTTAAAAGCAGGCACTTTTACAAAAGGCGATTGGTCTTTTAGAATTTGGTCAGATCTAGCCAGGGAGACTCAGAAATGACAGAGGGAATTAGGGAATCACATTCAGGAGTTGAAAGCTCTTGGCGCTACGGCCCAACTAAAATTCCCCGCCACATTAAGAATAATGTGGAATAACAAGATGTTGAACATAAAGGATCCAGGCGAAGTTGTAAACCTAAAAGAAAAAATGAAAAGTTAAAGGGCTAGGAGTAGACGATAAAATGAATAAATCATGATTAATACGGAGAGGTGAGGTCAAAGGGCTAGTCAGAATGCCCTATTTGGATAAAGGGAGGGTTCCTCATGGGGGAAAAGTCAATACACAAGCACTAATGTACATAATTCACAGGGTGGGGAGCAGTGGGAAAAAAGAAAAAAAAAAGAGGTCCTTATATGCGGTAAAAAAAACATTGTGATCAAAGCATGCCATGGTTTTGTGCCGCCTTTAAAAAATAAAAATAATTAATATCAATAGTACCCGCACTCTCAAGATACTAAGTTGAAACGTGAATGGGCTAAGGGTGCCAGCTAGAAGAAGGAGAATTTTGCTCTTCCTAAAACAATCAAAAAATGATATTATTATGCACAGGAGACACACCTTCGGAAATTAGAGTGGGAAGAGATAGTCAAAGGCCAGAGCTGGATTAATCAGTATGCATGCACACATCAAAATTGTAATGTAAAGGGGGTGGCAATTTTAATAAAGAATTCAGCACAAGCCAAAATAATAGAAGTTATTGCAGACCCTAGGGGGAGATGGTTGATAGTGATCATGAACATCAATTCTATAAAATACTTGATGATCACATATTATGGCCAAATGTTGATGACCCCTCCCCTCTAAATGACTTAATTCAAGTACTGTTAGAAAATGGAAATATCATCATAATGGCTGGCGATTTTAAGGCATTACTGGACCCTGTCTTAGACAAATCTTCCACACGTCCCACGGTAAATACACCGAAAATGACCCAGACTATAAAAAATCTAATGAAGACCATGAGTTTGATAGATCCGTGGAGGAGTAAGGCAGGCAATAATAAGGGTTTTACCTTCCATAATAAAAAACATGGGCATGCATCCTGCATCCTGCATCGATTATTTCTTAATCGACATCAGGTTGAGAAATAAGGTTGCGATAATCACACACCAACCTGCCCATCTGTCGGATCACTCTGCAGTGAGACTTATCTTAACATTAGATAGTCCTACTCCAAGTATGAGATGGACTCTAGACAGATCCATCTTAGAGGATCAGAATATAATTCTAAACTTGAAAAAGGATACTTTAGAGTTTTTTTCTATTAACAAAAACTCTGCACAACCAGGTATTATTTGGATTACTTACAAAGCCTATCTGCTTGGGAAACTAATAAGTTATGCCACACATAGGAGGAGAGAAGCTAACATAAAAATTACAGAGCAAGAGAAGTTAATGGCTGCTGGACTCGTTAACCTGAATAACGCAACTAATGAAGAAGAGGTCACCAAAATTCAAAAGCAGATCGACAAAGCAAAAAAAACTCTTTCACAACATCTACATGAGATTTTATTACAGAAATGGAATGCTAGCCAACTGGCACACTATGAGTATAGGGAGGGATGGGGGAAGCTGCTCGCATGGATGGCAAGACGGGAACTAAGCAGAAATAACATCAAAGAAGTCACAGTGGAAGAAACAGGGGAAATTTCTCAAAGTGATCAAGTCATAGGGAAAGCGTTCACTGATTTCTTTGAAAACCTCTATAAAGAAGACTGTCCGGCGACAATATCTCAGATTGAGACTTGGTTAAGCTTAGACTCCGTCCCCAAACTTTCAATAGACAGACAACAATACCTTGATAGTGAAATAACCCTAAATGAAGTTCCTAAAGCTGTTAAAGACTCTAAGAGGGGGAAAGCCCCAGGCCCAGATGGCATTCCATCAGAGATTTATAAAGTCTTAGCGGAGGAGTTAGCTCCGGAGTTAACCTTGTTGTTTAATCACATCTATGTAGGCAAACACATTATCCCTGCTACGTGGAATGACACCATAATCACTTTGATTTTAAAACCAAATAAAAACCCCAAAGCCTGCGAATCCTACAGACCAATTTCATTATTAATCAACGACTATAAGCTATTCACAAACATCTTGGCCAAAAGATTGGGTGGAGCCATAGGTGAACTAATTAATGTCTCTCAAAAAGGGTTCATGACAGAGAGATATTTACATGAGCTGGTCTATGACTTGGTCTGTACGATTGATCTAGCTACTTCCCAACAACACCCACTAGCTATAATGATGGTGGATGCCGCTAAGGATTTCGACCGGGTAAGTTGCCCTTACCTATATGATGTACTAAAGTTTAACGGGGTGGGGAAACTTCCTGCAAGTGATTTAAAATATATATAGTTCCCCAAAAGCAAGAATCCTGGTAAGTGGTAAATTAACTCCTGTAATGGTGATAGGTAGAGGCACCAGCTAGGGCTGCCCCCTTTCACCATTATTGTTCAACTTATACATTGAACCATTGGCCAGGAGAATTAGAAGGGAACAGCAAATCACTCCCTTTAAATATCAAGAATGGGTCAAGAAAGAGGCTCTGTACGCCGATGACCTCATGATATTTACACAAGACCCTGTAGGCGCTTATCCCATTATTATGGATATGCTAACAAAGTTTTGGAAAGTGTCTGGATATTTAATTAATGAGGATAAATCTGAGATAATGGCATGGAACATCCCCTTAGATACAACATTGAAAAAGCTAGTGAAGACTGAAATTAGGTACTTAGGTATACAATTCACGAAAGGTACAGAAATTGTGGCAAAGACTAACTGGACACAAATCGCGACAGAAACTAGCAAACTCCTAAAACTCTGGTCCCATTTTCCTCTCTTGATTATAGGTAGAACTAACTTAATAAAAATGAATCTGCTTCTAAAATACACTTTTCTGTTCAAAGCGCTTCCCCTAGATTTTGAGTCCAAATGGATGAGGAATGCATAGGGCAAGATAAGTAGCTTTCTCTGGAATAATAAAGCTATTCGAATCTCCTGGAAAAAGTTGCGGAAAAAGAAATTCGATGGAGGACTAAATTTGCCAGACCTTCAGATATATTGTGTGGCCTTCCACCTAAAACATTTTAAAGCATTATTATCAGACAACTATCATCCAAGGAGGTCCTGCTACAGAGATCTAACTGGGGACTTGGTAGACCAGAGCTCTGGTTTTCCTTTCAAGTTTGGGCATCCCAAAAAGGTGCACCTCAGGGTCTTGATCCCAGCATGCAAACTATGGTCACAGGTCAGAAGACTTCTTGGAATTCCCTATTTTTTCCAGCTGGCCCCAATCTGTAATTCCCGGGAACCCCAGCATGCCTATTAGACTCATTGTCATCACCTCTTATTCAAGCTATGATAGAGAAATGGGGGCAACTGTTGGGGAGTGTGGTCTCTTGAACACAAAGGACGCGCACTTTCAACTAGTACCGCAATTGGTTTTATCTTTCTTTCAATTGTTTTAGTTGCTTGTTTCAAAGGAAAAGTTTTCACACATTTTTATGATCATAGTTATTCATTTTATTCATGAAGCATTCTTTTTAGAAATTGTAGTCATTTCCAATACGAAGTTCAAAACGCCCAATCTTACATCAAGGACACAACCACCTTCTTGAATCTTTTAAAAACCATTGTGCTTGACAAGAACACTAAATACTGGCTATGTACCATTGACGTGGTATCACAGTATACCTCAATACCACACAACAAAGGTCTGGAAGCATTAGAATGGAACCTATTAAGAGAAGAGAACTGTGAAGCGAATAAAATCTTTTTGCTTGAATTGATGCACTTTGCACTTTACCATAGTTACTTTGAATGTAAGAATACGTTTTACAATCAATGCACCGGCACTTCAATGGGCTTTGGGTGGGCCCCCTCATATGCAAATCTGTACATGAAAAAATTCGAACATGATCATATTCTGAATAACATCAATTGGACTGAAAATGTAACAATATTCAAAAGATATATTGATGATCTATTTCTAATCTGGAAGGGAGACAAAGAAACATTATTAACTAACATCAGCGCATTGAACCAACTCAATCCCAGAATCAAATTTACTCACACCATCAATGACAACACCATATGATTTCTAGATGTACAGATCAAAATCATTGACCACCAAATACAAACTCAAGTATTTAAAAAAAGCACAGATCGGAACTCCTGTCTTCTATATCAAAGCTTTCATCCAGAAAATCTAAAAAACCATTTACCAACATCACAGTTTATTCGGATAAAACAAATCACCTCTGATGCACAGATACTTGAGAAATCATTGATCGAACAACAACATCAATATCTTGAAAGAGGATACCCTAAAGTGATCCTTGAGGAATCCCTCAAGAAAGTGGCCAAACTACCAAGAGAAAAACTCTTGATGTCAAGTGGAAAAACTACCAGTCAAAAAACCGTATGTGTCTTAAAATTCTCAACAGAAACCAAGAAAATTAAAACAATTATCAACCGACATTGGTCGCTAATTAAATCAGAACCTGGTCTACTAAACCTTTACAGTGATCGCATAACCTTTGCGCACAGAAGATCTCAAAACTTAAAAGAAATTTTGAACGCCAAAAAACCAAAACACATACAATATAAAGGAATGAATAAATGCTTAAATTGCACTCACTGCAATAATGTAATAACTGGAAAAACTTTCATGCATCCTACTCAAGGATATAAAATCAATTTGAAATACACTGGCACATGTGACTCTAAAAATCTCATCTATGCCATCAAATGCCCATGTGGCAAAATATACATAGGACAGACAGAACGCAAAATAAAAACGAGAATATCAGAACACAAGAGTAATATTCGAACTAAAAATATGAAATCTGCTCTAGCCATTCACTGGTCAGACTGTAACCACCAAATTGCTCAATTGAAATATACTATACGTGAGATACTGCCGCAACGCTGTGACATGGACCCTATTAAACAGCGTCTGCAAGCTGAATTCTTTTGGATCAAAAAACTTAATGCATTGCAGCCATCTGGAATTAATGATAGAATAGAAATGTCATGTTTTTTTATAAATATATCCACAACTTCAGACTTACAAGGCTGATCCTACTTCCTCAGCATTAACATGCAACTTCGTACTTTATGTCATATATAACCATGCCTTCTGGACAACTCCATGATTCATGTATTTTACTTTATTTTTGTATTTACCGCATTGACAATGTATATATTTTTTCAACTTCACATTATATTGAGTCCATTGTATTTGTCATACAGTTTGCATTCAACCACTAAGCAGATTCTGTTTCACTCAGTCTTTCTTCCATATTCTCTATGAGAACTCGGTTCACATACATCTGATTTCCCTAGCCTAGGACGTGTCATCACCGTCCTATCACACTCCCGTAAACTCGATCACGTGA
This sequence comes from Lissotriton vulgaris, assembly GCF_964263255.1. NCBI lineage: Eukaryota > Metazoa > Chordata > Amphibia > Caudata > Salamandridae > Lissotriton > Lissotriton vulgaris. Next base: position 1,468,437,698 of record NC_141695.1, read on the forward strand.
TCGGAGCTTTACTTTCATTTTTAGACCTCGCGTCTATGATTAACACTTAATGTTTAGGATTTATACGTTCGCATTTGGAACGTGTCCCCAACTCATATGTTTACTAAACAATGTTCCGGTTATACTTAATTTCTCGTAAGTTTTATTTACTTCCGTAATCCCATGAGCACGTGACCCCGTCACCACACCACACTACAAAACTGCACCCGATAGGCTATCCCAGCACCCGCTCGCTTCCGCGTTCGGGACCGTTGACCGAGAGTCCCGCAACTGTTACTAAACCGTAAGTTACCATGCAGTTCGTTCTTTTCACAGTTTCCCGTTGAACTTTGCGTCCATTAGGTTAAACCGGTCATTCCCACTTTCATCCTCTCTGCCCCACCTATGTTCCTTTAGATTACACAAAATCTGTTTTTTAAATCATTGGACTAATGATTGATGCTATGTAATACCATACAGTTTATGAAGATGTTAGGAATGAATTACAATGTTATGCTTGAATTTCACAATTTTCTTTTTTGAATGCTAAGGTCTTGTATGTTTCTCGTTTATTACAGGCCCCTGACGAAGGGTTTTCTTTGACAACCCGAAATGCATTGGGCATAATGTAAAGTCGCTAATTACTATTGCTAGCAAATGAACTTCGTATTGGAAATGACTACAATTTCTAAAAAGAATGCTTCATGAATAAAATGAATAACTATGATCATAAAAATGTGTGAAAACTTTTCCTTTGAAACAAGCAACTAAAACAATTGAAAGAAAGATAAAACCAATTGTGGTACTAGTTGAAAGTGCGCGTCCTTTGTGTTCAAGAGACCACACTCTACCTACATACTATTAAGGCACTGACAGACACAGTACAACAAGGACTGCGCCAACACTAAAACGGAATACCATCTTTTAAGTAAAGGGCGCACGAAGATACCAGCTAATTATAATGGCAACTGTTGGGGAGCAAGAACATTATCTCTTGGGACTACCTTGCCCAGAAAACAAACAACACGCTATCAAGGTTCAAATATGTACAACTAACAAGTTGGGCCTGTGATCAACCACAAGCATAACAGGCCATGGATTGGGTCAAAAATATTTGCGATATCAACACACAAAAGAAAGCGATCTCAACTTGGTATTGGATGCTGATACAGGAAGAAGAAGGCCCCAACACTCTACCAGAAGAAAGATGGAAGAGAGAGCTCCCTACTGCCAATATAACATCCCTGTGGCAAGTATCAATGGCTACTTTATGGTCCTTTGCCAGGTACGCTCCATTAAGAAATAACCTTCTGTTTACCTCCTTCAGGGTATATTGGTCTCCTCTGAAATTGTCTAAAATAGGAGAAGGGAATAGGCTTTGTCCAAAGTGCGACAATGACAAGGCTGACGACATTCACATGTTTTGGAAATGTCCGGGAGTTCTACTCTTTGGGCAAGAAGTGGGTAAGATACTGTCCAAGCTATTGAAAAGAAGAATTGAGGTAAGCCTACAACTTATTGTTTTTGGGGCTCTAGAAGATAATGACCTTGTGGGGAGAGCCAGGAAATTCCAAGAGCAACTGTTACTTATTCTAATAATTAAAGCACATAGGGAAATCTGTATTAAGTGGGTGTCAAAATTGCCTCCGACCTGTGCTGAATTGTTAGCAACCGCAGAACGCATAAGTAACTTTGATCGGCTTAGTGGCTCATCAAATAGAATAAAAACCTGGGAGCCGTTAGTTACATATATAAAGGGACTAGCACACATATAGCCGTGGCAAGATCGGGGTCCTATGATTAAGACACTCGCCTCCAGAGAGATCTTAGGTGGGTGACCCTTATATCTCTCGCATGGAGCAGAAGGCACATCAGGAGTAAATCTGTCCTGCAGGATGCGGGCATGGGGCGTTGGTACCACTTAACACCTGATCGCATACCTTGTAAGATGTCGCATATGAGGACCAAAATAAAAAAAAGTTGTCTCCCACAGCTTTTATTCCTGTGCACCACTGAAATAATCTGATAGTGAGTAAGTCTGGGCGGTGAACTTCGCTCGCAAAGTTTGTGGAGTTTTCCACACTCCGCGTTTCGCGAGGTTACGAAAAACTCGCTCGCATTCGTCAACATCAAGTTGGCGAGCAAAAGCAAGGAAAATCCGCTTCCCGGCGAGAATTTTCATTGTTCGCAATCATCAACATGAAGTCGGCGAGCGCTAGCAGGGAAAATTAACCTCCTAGCAAGATTTCTCAACGCGGGCGGTCAGATTTCTCATTGCGAGTGGTCGCGTATGTTCGCGACCGCTCGTGTTGAGAAACTGTCCGTTCGCGTTTAGAAAGGTGCAGCTCGAGTAAAAATCGACTTGAATGCCAGAAAGGAAGCAGGGCCAGCTTGTGCTGAGCATGGTGCAATTCGCGATGATCGCACAGTGCGGATAAGCACCTGGCACTGAAAATCTTTGTGAACAGCATTTATCATCTGGGAGATGCTTCACGTTGCAAAGCCCTGCGCCACATATAGGCGATCTTGCGCAGGGGGGGGGGGCGTTCCAGCGCAGGAACGCCTCCTAAAAGTGGCTGAAGCAGGCGTAAGGATTGACTCAGCATTTACTAGATAGGGCCCCCAGACCATTGCTGGGGCTGCGCAGCGCTTTCGACGCAACTCCAGCAATGCGCCACTTTTTTTACGGCGCCAGTTTTACGGCACAGATGCGTGGCGCATCAGTGCTGTTTTTGCCCCATGGTGCACCGCATTGTAAATGCAGCGCATCCATGATGTCGGAGCTGTGACGCACAATAACTGGCGCATCCCTGCTGATAGGCAGGGATGCACCAGTTATTGTAAATATGCCCGCAAGTTTGGAACTCCCTCACAACAGGACTGAGGACACACCCCTTAGAAACGGCTTAAAGGGCCTCCATGCTGTCTTACTATGGACTGGTCATATGTCTACTCTATGACCACTCGACTTATTAATATGCTCCTATCCGCCTTTCGTTCTTGTCATCTTCTCGACCACTAAAGTATATTGTTTTGTACCATGATCATGACTGACTTTGCCGTTCCTATGTAAAGCGAGCTAATAATGTTTTGGTGCGGCCGTGTCATATAAAACATTTAATTAATAATTCAAAAGAGAAAGGATAGTTCTAGCATCTAGCCACAAGAGAGCCAACACCTTAAATGCAAATAAGCTGTTACGCAAAATGTCATCCAATTTTCGAAATTACTCTTGAATGGTTTAATTACCCCAGCTGGAATAGCAGGTTTATTTTTGGTGCTTCATAAAATCTAGCTGCAGTAAGGACACACCCAAGTATCTGGTTTCCATACATTGCTGGCTTCGATAGTGCATGTCGTTCTCTTTGCATTGTAGTACGTGTAGTCCCATTTAAAATGTAGGACTACGAGATCCACAATGCAAAGCAAACATAACATGTGTCCTAGATCAGAAACTCATACATGAATTTGTGGGTCTTGTTTGGCTGTGGTAATCATACCCACAGTCCAGTTAAAGGGTTACCACTGGGTATAACCCTTTATACAATCAGATTGAAGTCTACGGACTACATAGTGGTGTATTTGCACATGTTACCTTTGACCTTTTGGCGGTAGTAAGATGTCACATTTTTTCTGTGCTAGGATATGGAAATAAAGTATCCTCTAAAACAATAGAAATGTGCACAGAATGCACAACTTTCTCAAGTGCACATGTACCAAGCTCATCCCCTCGAGCCTATATTTCCTTGCAATTTTATATTTTTAGTGTTGAATTAGTAGTGGGATGCACAGGACTTCAAGACGCATAATACAAAGGAAACTATGGACTGGATGAGCTACTTTGGCATGGCTTTGGGGCTCAAGAACTTTGCAGTAATAATGATAACCTATTGATCTACCATAAAGCATAAGAGTACCTTAGTGTAACAATGTGATTTACCACGTAAAAGAAGTTAGTCATAAGAAAAACATGTTGTAAAATGCATTAACCACCACCCATCAAGAACGGCAGATAGCTGGTTCTCATCAAAAGAGGCATGATCAAAGCGAGAAAACATGAAACTAATAAACAAATAATAATTATTAAACAAACACCAATTAAAAACCGTATTGGCAGATACATGAGAAACAAGGTGAAACCAATATCAATGAAACTGCATGACACAAGAGTGAGAAAGGAAATAAACATAATACGCTAAACAGTTGTTTGGATAATGTTTAGCATAGTAATATCAAAGCTGAGACCTGGAGGGCCTAGCTGGCACGTGGCACAATGTCAAGTTTGACACCTTCAGCCAGTTCCAACAGGATGATGTGGCAAAATCATGGCTGAGCGTAGTTTCAGATCCACAAAACCCCCCGACAGTGAAAGCCAGGGGTCTCATTTATGAGGCCGTGCATCACTTTTACGCCGCCAGTGCATCACTTTTTGTGACGCACCAGCAACGTAAAAAATGTGCCTTGTTGCACCATATTTACAAAGTGACGCATCTAGGTAGATGCGTCACTTTGTAAACCCCTGCGTTAAATTATACCTACCCCAGGTATAATGTATGCAGGGGGGGCGTTCTGACGCAAGACAGGGTCATAGAAGTGACGCAGTGAAATCTATAAGATTTCACTGCGCCACTTCTAGGACACAAATGCGTCAATTTCTTACGCCTGCCTCACAGCAGGTGTAAGAATGACGCAGACCCCTTCACATTGGGCTTGCCCCATGTGAAAGGACACATTGCTGGAGTTGCATCACTTTTTCGACACACTCCAGCAATGCGTCACTTTTGCGCCATACAGATACATCAGAAATACTGACGTATCTGTAACTCCTTGCACCATGATGCGTCATACTGTAAATTTGACGCATCATTGGTCGCGCAAGGAGGGCGCAGTGAAAAGTGACGCATCACTGTTTTCACGCAGCGATGCGTCACTTTTCATAAATGAGGCCCCAGGTCTCCAATGTGATACAAAGCCAAACATTCACTTAAGAAGGTCACTGGACCTACGCTCCGAATTAAGCAACATTGTATCTATAAAGCAAGATCTTACTTGGCTGCAGCCCATCCAGGGGCATCGCTGCCTGTGGTACATAGGTTTCAGCAGAAAAGAACACGGGGAAGGGGGTGCTGTTTGTGTGTGACTGGCTTTGTGCTCTCTTGTTTTATCTTGAAATGTAACTAGGGCTTAATTTGTGCCGGTGGTTGCAGATGTCGGGCACAAACACTCATTTTTGACGACCAAGAGTTATTTTATTCGTCAGACATTGACCAAGGGCAAGAGGGAGACTGGGATAAAGTTGAGGAAGGCCAAGGAACAGAAACATAGGAATTCAGTGATGAGGTAGGGATTAAAGAGATCCTGCAAGAGTATGATAAAGAGACAGGAAGTATAGGGAGGTAGCCGCACAAAGCATTAGATGGAATCAAACTATGCTGCCTTGGTATTCAGCAACCAGACATGCACCAGTACCGACAGTGAGCTCATGAGACAACTCTACCACCCAGACTGCATGTAACTGCGCAGCCAGGAAAGTGTCTGGCTTCAAGGCTGATCTTTCACGTTTTCTTCCTGTCAATTGGTTCTAAGAAGCAGTCACACTACCTCTCACATGAATAGCAACCCCACAGAAGGTCTGGTACTGGCACTGTAAAGCCTTTAAGACTGGTTGTACAGTTCCATTTTATATGTAGTAGCAGAGTAGTGTAGCACAGCGCCCATCCTTTAACAGAGCAGCAGCCCTCCTGAGATCTGCCATTTTATCCTATCAACTAGCAGCCCGTCCCGACGTTGTCCGGGGGCAATCAGGCTTTCTCCCTAACAATGTGGCGACGCAAACGACCTTTGTCTGTGCGCTTCAAAACCAAACCCCGTTCATAACCTGCCATGGCGACTCAACCCCCAGTACACAAAGGCAGTATGTACCCATTCCACACGCCCGCTGCAGTCCGCCAAAGTTTACCGCTCAGCCCGCTCCAGTCCGCCTTAGTTCACCGCAGTCGCCCAAACCCAGGCCCCAACCACCTCCTCAGCCCAAGTTCACCGCCACCTTCAGTGCCCCAATCAGCCACACACGCCATGCTCCCTAACACTTTTGCCACGCATCCGACGCTGCAAACGACCTTTCTCTGTGCGCTGCAAAAGCAAACCCCGTTCATAACCTGCCATGGCGACTCAACCCCCACTACACAAAGCCAGTATGTACCCATTCCACACGGGGCTGCAGTCCGCCAAAGTTTACCCGTCAGCCCGCTCCAGTCCGTCTTAGTTCACCGCTCCTCCCCGCGCTTGACGCACCTCAGCCTTCTGCTGACGTACCTCAGCCTGCTCCAGTCTGGCAAAGTTCTCCGCTCCTCCCTGCGCTGCGCCAAAGTTTACCGGTCAGTCCGCCTTAGTTCACCGCTCCTCTCCGCGCTAGACGTACATCAGCCTGCTCCTGACGTACCTCAGCCCGCTCCAGTCTGGCAAATTTGTCCGCTCATCCCCACGCTGATCTCCGCCGCTCCTCCTCGCGCTCCTGTATGCCGCTCCTTCCCGCGCTCCTGATGTCAGCACGCAGGTCGCGGCCGGCGCTACTTTCAAGGGACTACTTTTTTTTAACTTTAATTTTTTAAACAACGTATATATTTTATTTTAATAAAGCCTATGTCCATCTGCACACCCTGACAATTACAATGATGTATCGGGTGTTTGAATTGGCGCTGTGGTTCCCGAGTTTACCCGCCTCAAAGGTTCACAGTTCTTACTTTATAATAGTAGTATAGATAGAATATCAGAACCACTGAGAAGTGATGGTACAACAGTTCTTCTTAGAGGTGCTGGCATTGAGTAATACAATAAATCAGCCTTTCTACAAGTATTAGTTCAGTACCAATAAAAGTGCAGCTGCCCTGCTGGAAAGTGATGGTACTAACTCATTAAGGACCTCATTCATGAGAGGGTTGTGTTATGTTTGCACTAAGCAATGTGGTACATGTGTGACATAGACCTCTAAGTCAGAATTTTGAAACCAAGCAAAGCAACAGGCTTAAACAGTCTGGAGAAACATACCACACTGCACATCACCGGGTTGTGCCGCTCTGCCCTGGGTAGACGTTCTATGGGTGTTGCCTGGGTGTTCCCACGCCACTCCGATTGATTTTGTGACGCATCCCCAGATTTACAAGAACTTGTTATCCTGGGGATGCGCCAAAAATGTACACCTTCCCATGGGAGGAGTAACGAGGAGAAATATTTCTATTTCTCCTATTTTTTTCCTCTTTCTATGTGTGCTGTATTCTTCAGCACACAAAGAAAGAAGAATATGACTACCAGGATTCCTTTTTGTGCAGTAAAGCAGCCCTTCCTACAAAAAAACAACCCTGATGGCAACACAGTGACCCTCCATTGGTGCCAGGCTGCCAAAAGGGTGCCAGGGCAAGGAAAAGGACAGGTATGCATCATAGTGACATCCTCATAAATGAGCCCCTAAATATATAAAACACCCTGGAGGAATGGTGGTCATAATCAATTAAAAAGGTATCAACCCTGCTCAGAGATGCTGGTAATATCCCATTAAAAGGATTTACATGGTGGTGGCATCATACTAGAGTGACTTCAGGGTGGGAATGGTGGGGTCATAAACACTCCTTTGTTCCTTAGTTCCAAACGTTCAAGACCCCTGTCATGCATGTATACTCATGGATCAGATAGCTTACCATGATGGCAAATTATAATTCAGTTCAGGGGGGCTGACCTACAGTGCAGAACTGCAAGGAGCAAGCATGCTCAATTTGAGCAAAAAAGGCAAAATGTTTCATTTTACTGAACAATTTCCATGTGCACTTATCAAACTCTCAAAGCATCTGAAAAGGCCAAATGAAATATTCCAGTGTGTTCATGGTTAGCTAGACAACCCTTACCCTCCTCATGGGTGTTTGAGTTTCACCCCCATCAAGACATCTTTCAAAGAAGGGCGGCAACAAATGCATTTTAGCAATATTATACTAACAAAATGGCCACAGATTTATAGAGATATCATACATTAAAAAAATCTTGGTATGCCATAGACTGCAATGTACTGTATGTGTCAAAATGTTACCAGTATAATGTTTTGCTTCTGTAGCCCTTTACTTTCATTTTTCCACTCAGCCTTTTCCAAGTTGCTTATCAGTCATAGGTTTGGGGCTTGGATTCTGCTTGGAAGGATCAGGTTAAAAATCCTTAAAGTTATTATGCAAATCTCTCAAAGACAAGCCAAGGAAGGCAGAGCTGGTCCCATCTTACAGCCTCATTTAGCAGCGCTTTCTCTATATCAGCATGCAGGAAGGTTACACAACTCATGGATGTTCAAGTTTCAGTAAGCGGGCGAGTTAATTTTATGCTAAGAATTATAGATATTGATGAAGAAATGTCTCTGTACAAGTAAAAAAATGACAGCCATAACTGTAGGCACATTTTGGTACCCGGTCTCACCAAGATCAGCTTTGCGCCTTCTGAACTTAGCCTGGGCTTTCACACAGGCATCAATTTTAACATCAGTTGAAGGTTTTCAGAATGGGTAAGCAGGCCGTCTTTAAACCTCCTAATAATTGTGAACCAGCGAAGGTAAGATCTCTTTCACCATGTTAGTAGTCAACCATAACCAAAACACATAAGTAAGAGAGCTTCCCTCATTATTATTGTAAAACCAGAAATACTAACCAGTCATCAACATCTTACCTATATTTGTGTAAGGGTGTGTGCAATTGCGTAGTTCATTCATGAAATTTGGGAAACATTCCTCCAAACTTTGTGTAATATTGTTTTCTAGCATCTTGAGTGAAAATTGCATTTGAGGAACACCTCACGCACAAAAGTCGCTTGAGATACAGTCATTAGTGGGTTGGAGCAGAAAATATCGCTTAGGTATACTGTTCCTGCATGAACCAGACTTGCTGGGTGAAAAGTATGCAAAAGTTCATAATCTGAAATTTCACAATCTTCTCAAAATCAAAATTATGCATGCGCCTAAGCAGTAGACACCTGACTCACACGGGGAGAGGATGGTTGCTAAGTGTCCTAGAGAGATTGCAATGGTTGTTTATTAATATATGGAGAGTATGCTCCCATGGTGCATGATGTGGCACACATCAACAAAAAGCCTTGTGTTGATTACCACAGGAGTATTGCAAAATTGTTCAGCACCACCAGAGCATTAGTAAATCTGGGTCTAGGTGTTGTGTCCTACTTTAAATCAGGAAAGAAGGATTGCCCTTCTTTGCCTCACTCTCCAAGAGTGAGCATGTTATAGAATGACTACTTATATGACACACAGCTCTCCTGCCGCTGCTAGGAGGGGAGTGTTTTGCCTAGATCTCACTGCCATATGAAAGCCTGCAGCATCCCTACCACTTCAGATAAAGACAGACAAAAGAGTCTACTGGCCAAAACAGACCAAACCCTCTTGCTACTACCACCACGTTTCCACAAGTACTGCAGGGTGTATAGGGAGGAGATCCAAAACTAGTAGACATACTCAGGTGATTCCGTCCTGGCAAATACATTATTACAACTCTAAGAATGGAGGCGGGCGTGGCATGAGAGTGTGATCCCCAGCGCGGTGCCTGCACTTCATGAGCACTACAGGAGAGTCACGAAAATTGAGCAAGACCTCATCTTGGACAGACGCAATTAACTATTCAAAATGTTGCTTGTTAATTTGGCCACATGGACTGTGGGCTAATGGGGCAGCTGATTAGGATAAAAAAATCTAATTTCATCTGGATACTTTACATAAACTCAACTTGTTATTGGAGGGATATTAGTTTTCCTCAAAGAGGACACATAACAGCCTTCTGCCCCTCAGTGATGTCGGTATGCCTCAGTCTTATCATGAATAGGGCATGTAATGATTAAGAATCTATTACGACTGTCTTATTCAGGTAAGAGGCATCAAGCTCTCAGTCACAGGGGGCTCTGTTCATGGGTCCCCTGGGAACATACCTTTCCAGTTAATGTGTCTCTTGCTGAGACTTGCTTTATTGCTTTCTCCAAAAATTGAAATCTCTCTCTGCCTCTTATTCTCAAGAACCAAACTGTATATGTCCAGGCAATAGTTTCAAATCCTACTTTCTAACCTGCTTTCCATCAAAGATGGCTCAAATTTGGACCATCCTTCATAACAATAGTAGCCCTCAACATAATAGATCTTTTGAGTCACTATATGAGTAGAACACGTGTAATCTAATTTCATCCTACAACTCCAGTGAATCTCCACATCTGGCATGGGTCTCTCTGAGATCTCTGTCATCAGCAGCTCCAGACAACTGAATGGAAACAACGTCAATCTGTGCAATCTCCTACAGTTTCTCACTACCCTCAACCTGATTACATTATGAAAATAGATCCTCAAGTTTTAACAACCTTCTTAACAACAGCAGATCTACGTCTGAATACAGTCTTCACATTGTGTATGTGATTCATATTTGTAACTTAAACTTGGTTTATGGACTCCTCGGTCTAATCTTGATCTTCTTATTATCCCTGGATATTTAAACATTCTCCTATACAAGGAGGGGCACTAGGTGGAGTAGTCACAGGCTTATATAGATCACAAAATGCAAATAGCTGACAGTTGAGCAATATTACTCCTTTCACGGTTTATCTTTAGAAGTAAAAACAAATTGATCAGGGCCCACTCTATTTTGTATTATATACCACCATCCAGCAATAGTTTGTCATTTGTTGAGCAACTCCTGGAAACAATTGCTAAATGAACTAGCTCAGCAAAAGATATCTTCGAGGAAGAGGTCATTTTGCATGGCGGGAATTGACACAAATGTCACACCATATCACAACTAGCTCAGTTTCTGTGAAACAAAACCCTGGGGCAATTCTATTTTACGCCCATGCAGCAAAACAGATACATTCTGGACAGCCTCGTCTCCAAGAATGGCTCCATTAAATGTGAAAACTCATTCACTAAAACGTGGTGTGATAACTTGCTAGTTCTGTCTCTGAGTTCTCTGTGCTAAATCCTCAACCTGGGAACACAAATTAAACAAAGATTTGGGTCAACAACTTTAAAAATTCCCAACTGACTCTCTTGGAAGTCATGATTTCCTCTAAGCTTTTGATTATCCCAGCTAAGTTGGATACTAGCATACTGATAAATAAGTGCAAATCTGTCATGACAAAAGTGGCCGATGATAATGCCTATTAAAACTCTAAAGTCTCCCAGCCCTGAGACCACATTAGATATCTCCCACAATGTATAACATTATCTCTCCAAAGAAAAAACACACAGGATTGGCCTTTCCTTCACAATGCCTGAAGCCAACTCTCCTCATGGGATCTTCAGAATAGTAGCATCTTTCAAAGAGATGATACCAATCAACTTGGCCAACACGGACATTAAATCATACTCATATTTTTGCTGAGCAGATTGTTAAAAAAAACTGTAAAAATATATGTTCGTCTTTCATCCCCTTCCTTGAGAGGGCAATCAGAACCTTGCTGACTCAAGGGGCAAGGTCCAACTGCCTGAAACACCTCAAACACTCTGTCAGGAAATTGCTAAGTAACCAAATTGACAAAAACAACCTCCTTAATGACTTCCAATCAGGCTTTAGATTTGATAGCTGCGTGAAGATGTCAATGATACAAATAGTGGATTATGAACTCAACATGCTGGATAAAGATATATCATGCCTACTCATGCTTCTGGACTTTTTTATTAGCGTTTGCCATGGTCACCCATGCTTTTCTTCTACAAATACTGAAATACAGGATGGACGTCTGTGGCAAACTCATCCATTGGCTTGAAATTGAATCATATCTAAGGAATCATTCACAGCTGGTAATCCTATCAAACTATCTCTGTATCCCCTCTCCTTTCAAGCAAGGATTCCCTCAAGGATGAATCTTCTCACTAACACAGTTCAACCGCCACATGAAGCTCTTCCATTGTATACTGAGGTAAGCTAGCATCTCCTCAGCTATATTTGAAATTCTCATCCCTGGAGGATATATCACACATGCAAACCCTATTGGAAATTAATTTATGATAACAATGACACTTCATCAAAGAATATTGTCTATTCTCTCCTCCCCACAGTGATATTCCAGTCTAGGCATGCCTTGATGCCTCAAAAGTGCTCGACTTCCAGCCATCCATTGTACAGTGTTCTAACTGATAGTGCTTTATTCCGGCCAATAATATTAACATGCATGCACACACAAACACCTTAGTCAAAGAATCATACTACCCCCATCAAACTTCTCAGGGGAATAGAGTCTCCTATCCCTGCGAAGGACTAAAGGATGCTACTACAATTTTAGGTTCTTTTGAGGCTTGTCTAAAGCAGTTGCCTACTGTACAGCATATGCATAATCCACCTGGCTCCCATACAAGCAAATATTAATGCTGAAGCTTGATTAGTATCAAGACCCTTCATTATAACACAAATATATCCAGAGACTTCTGTCACCCATGGATTACCAGCTCACTCCAACTGAAACCCCCTCTCAAATTAATAAAATAAGAACTCTGAAACAATCTTTCTCAAGGATTGCTCCCAAAATTCGGATCTTCTTCTCTCCTGCTATCGGAGTGAGCCCATGCTTAAATATTGTGGTGTATTATATGGTATGGTTGTGCAACATTACCATGTAATACACTCACAAAACCATTTTGGGCCCAGTCAGACTCATTTCTAAAACCTCTGGCTCAACCCTGGGTAGCTGTTTTTTCAAGCAGCAAGGCTTAAACAAAGGGGTTGGTGTTAAGCATTTAGAAGCATCAAACAAAGAAATAAGAAAGTCACATAATACAAAAGAAATCCAACACCAATTTATAAAAACAGATTATATTTTTATGAGTTTGCAGACACTGATCTAGGGGTACTATGTTATGCAAGCTAAGGGTACCACCTACCTCTAGGATCACTAAGGCACAGGGCAGTCTATGACCTCCCCTGGGGATACCCTTAATCTCCTTACGTCTCCTGACAAATAATGATCTAGAGACACTAACCTGTCCACCACTATTGTGTGACTGGCAACTGTGTCTATCAGGGCAGTGGTGGGGACTCCATTGACCTTGAGTTGGTGAAAGTGCATATGACCATTCGTAGGGCTCACCAGCTTACCATCTGGACCCTTTTCCCAGTTCAAAGGTACTCCTCAAAGGCAACACTAGGCATCCCAGTAGTAACCTTTCTCTTGCGCATGCTGCATCCCCTTTATTGTGCCCTAGCTACTGACAGTCAAAGTACAGCCTCTTTTCGAAGAGTTTAATAAACCCTTGGTCCCCACTACTCTGCTTACTAGAGTTCAGCTGGGCCTTGACCCCTTCCTTAGGGTTCTGAAAGAATTCCTCTGACAGCATACTACCTACCTCATTTCCCATCTCTGGGCCTAACCCCCCTTCTTCGGCTCACCCTCTGGTTCTTTTTGGGCACCCTTGTCTTAGCCCATTCATCAACTATCTTGCTAGATAACTTTGATCTACCAGAATTAGTAAGTATGTGTTCTTTTACCAATAAGTTATAGAGACCATCATAGGTATGTTATGTTATGTTATGTTATGTTATGTTATGTTATGTTAACAAAATTTATAAAGCGCATGGCTACCCCAGCACCGGGGCGTCCCAGTGCTGGCAGATCGAGCGGCAAAGGTAAAGTGGAAGCTAGGAAGACGGACAACCAAGAGAGACCAGTATGGGCGTAGCGGGGCAAGAAAACGCCCCAGCTAGATGGAAGCGAGCAGCCAGGTTTTAATCTGTTTTCTGAAGGCCAGGTGGTCTTGGGTGCATTGGGCCGCGATCGGGATAGAGTTCCAAAGGAGAGGGGCTAGAGACCTAAAAGAGTGTCCTCCCGCTCTGCTTCTGCGCCCCCTGGGAGTGCAGGCCAGATGCAAATCAGCTGAGCGCAGAGCCCGTGTGGGTACATACAATGAGCATAGGCCCTGTAGAATCTGGGGGCCTTGGCTAAACAAGATCTTGTGAAGGATGCAGAGAGTTTTAAAATGGATTCTCCGTTCAATCGGCAGCCAGTGTAAGCGTCACAGGAGATCGGAAGTGTGACAGTATTTAGGGAGGGCAAACAGAGTACGGGCAGCAACGTTCTGGACCAGTTGTAATCTCTCGTGACCATTTTAGAGGTACCCAGTAGAAGTCTGTTACAGTAGTCCAGACGAGACAAGACTACTGATTGAATGATCATCTGACGGATGGGGGCATCAGAGAATCCTAGGATGGGCTTCAACCCACGTAGGTGGCCAAAGCAGGTGCCTGCCACTTTTTTGGCATGAAGTTCAAAGGACAGGGAATTGTCCATTAGGACCCCTACATGTTTTACTGAGTTATTTAGTTGGGGGGAGGACCCAACTCAGCGGGCCACCATTGGTGGTCCCAATTGTGCGAGTCTCTCCCAAACAGGAGCACCTCCGTTTTAGAAGAATTAAATTGGAGGTAATTGTCAGCCAGCCAATCTGAGATTTCCAGGATGTCTTCCTGGAACCTGTTTGTCTAGACTGGGGTCTTTGGAGAAAGTAAACAGCAACTGCGTGTCATCTGCGTAGGATAGCATCTTAATCCCCCGGGCCTTGGCCAGAAGGGCCAGAGGGCGGATGTACACGTTAAAGAGTGTAGGGCTCAGCGCAGAGCCCTGTGGGACACCGCAGTTGAGAGGATGGATATTGGACTGATGGGGGGGGGGGGGCATGTATCTGGAAGGAACGTTCAGACAAAAAAGATGCAAACCAGGCTCAGGTCGTTCCACAGACCCCGATCTCCCTGAGTCGATGGAGCAGGACCACATGGGAGACCGTGTCGAAGGCCGCACTCAGATCAAGCAGCACCAGAGCTGTGGTGCCGCCCTCATCCAGTACCGCCATCAGCTGCTCTGTGACTGCCAGCAAGGCGGATTCCGTGCTATGATTAGACCGGAACCTGTTTTGTGACTTATCCAGAATCTCATTCTCCTCTAAATACTTGGTAAGGATGGTGTTTACATGGGATTCCATGACCTTCGCCAGGTAAGGGAGCAATGAGATGAGCCGGAAGTTCTCAGGGGCAGATGCATCCAATGTGGACTTTTTTAGGATAGGAACGACCTTAGCGTGCTTCCATGATTTGGGGAGCACCACTGACTGGAGTGATCTATTAATCAGTACCCTCCCCTCAGTCAGGAGGCAGTCTTGGAACTTCCTGAAAACGCCAGGTTTGACAGGGTCGGCAGGAGAGGCGGATTTCACTTTGTTGGAGATGATGTCCATGTCTTTACAGGACAGGGGGATAAGGCTTGAAGATGGGGAGAGGAGTCTAAGATAGTGATAGGAGGCAAAGAATCCGGTGCCGCCCTAGGCACATGTTTAGTGTAGATGTGGTTAATTTTATTAATAAAGTACTGGGCTAGAGCTTCGCAGTGCTGGTTGGAGGAGATGATATTATTGCTGGCTGCAATGGGTTTCGTCATGTCATTGACAAGAGAAAATATGGTTTTAGAGGGATTGGCGCTTGAAGTGATTAGATTGGTATAATATGCGGCTTTGGCCTTTTGAAAAAGCTTATGATAGGCTTTGATCGCCCGTCTATAGAGTTGTTTTGCTGAGGTGTCATAGGAGCGTCTCCAGGAGCATTCCAATGATTTGCAAAGTTGTTTTTCCTGCCTTAAAGACTCATTATACCAGGCATGGGATTTTGTACGCTCAGTACAGGTCAATTTATTTGGAATGCAGCAGTCTAATGTACTGCTAAGCCAGCTCCTATAGACCTTGTCCGCTTCCTCCAGATCGTTAGGCCAGGTTGGGCAGCAGGCTTTTAGGCTGGATGCAAAGCCGTCGGTATCCAGTTTATGCCATGGTCGCTTCATAGTGGAGTCCTGGAGGACTTGAAAAGGGGCGTCCTCAAGATCTAAACTTATATGAATAAGAAAATGGTCTGACCAAGCTAGCTGAAGAGGGGCATGGGCAGTGACAGGCTGGATATTAGAAAATACAGGGTCCAGCAGGTGGCCAGCGAGATGGGATAGGCCCACCACTATTTGCATTAGCTGGCAGGCCTCCAAATCCCCCAGGAAATTAGCAATTTCCTGGGAGTCTTGGCGGTGAAGGTGCAAATTCAGATCGCCCAAAATGCTGAGGTTGGCTGCCTCCACAGCAAGTGTGGATTCAGAGCATACGAGGGCCTCTGGAAAAGCACTAGAGGGGCCCGGAGGGCGATAGATAAGGAGCCCTGAGATGGTAAAAGTGTGTGATATACTGATTTTAAACTGCGCACACTCACAGTCCGGAATGTCATGGGGTGATAGGGTGCAGGGGAAGGTAGATTTAAAAATCACTGCTAGACCACCACCCCTTCCGCTAGATCTATTCTGAGCAAGCAGGGAAGAACCCGAGGAGGGGGCCAGAGCAGGAATAGCCACAGAGTCGTTTGTTAGCCATGTCTCAGTTATAAAAAGTATATCTGGCGCAGAGTCCTGAAGGAGATCATAAACGTCTCTGTGGTGTTTAACTAGCGACCTGCAGTTCAAACTAAAGATAATAATCTGTGGAGTGTTGATCTGCCTAGATGGAGGCCTGTTGGACACCTCAACTTTAAAATCACATCCCTTACAATGTAATGGAGGCCTGGCTGGGTGCAGACTGTGATTGCCACATGATGAATGATTATGCGCAGCAAGCAACTCCTCCCTGGAGTAGGTATGAGCCTGAATAGGGCCAGGGGGCCTGGCGTCTGGCGGCGTACCGGCGCAGACGGGCGCAGACGGGCTTGCCTTTGGCCGGATATAACGATACAACTTAACACAAAAAATAATGTTTGTTTGTGGGGGGGGAGGCAACAAAGATTGTCTCACAGGGCGCCATAAGCTCTAAAGCTGGCCCTTTGTAGAGGGGGATGATATAGACAAATGGCTGGCTTCTTATAAGAGGTCTCTTAGGAAGAGAAGGGTGGATGCCCACCATTGGGGATCATTTTGTGGAAACTGATTCCAACAGTGAAGAGGGATAGGCTTCCGCCACAGGAGAATAATGCAGCAGAGTCATATTGACACATTAAGGGAGCACACATTGAGCTGTTTTTCTGACGCCTGAAGAATATAGGTAAAAGTTCAGAAATACACACAAGGGGTCAACTCAGACATGGTTAGACTTTGTAGATTCTTCTGTGAAGTCATTGGAAATCTGGATCAAAGGTAACCTGGTAGATACCGCGCGAGATTCAGAAACACCTGGTTTGGAATTAATACATAAGTATATTTCCCCTTGTTCTTCTGAAATTGGAACCATACTCACCAACTTGACTGGTGTTGTGAACTTAGTATCTCCTTTCATCACTCTAAAAGGCTTCTTGATCAACAACTATCTTCCCTCCACAATAATCAACTCTTTCACATTTTACCTGTTATCAAAACTTCTCTTCTGTTCTTTCTGTTTCTGCATAACCCTTACCTCCATTCCATCCACCCAATTGTAAGTCACCAACTTATTCTTAGAACTCTTCATTTTAAGCCAAAGTGGTAAAAATGAAATCCCAGCCCCCCTACTCCTCAACAACTTGATTGGAGAAATACATGAGGTTAAGTGGACCCAAGTCTTCTGTTTAAGAAAATCAGACACATTTAGTCCTGGCAAAAAGGCAGATTGGACACCCTTTTTCGAATAGCAATTAGCCCTATCCACCAAACCATTTGCAGCAGAACTATACAAAGCCACTTGTAAATTACTTTTTTATGAAGTCATTAATTTCCTTGGAATAATGTGTGCCATTGCTGTGACCATTTCTTCGAAGGGTCCTTCCAAAAAAACATTTCCTCTAAGAAAGTGATGACATTCTTAGTAGTGCATACTTCAACAAAAGAAAAAGAAAACTACTTAGAAAAATAGTCACTTACAACAATAAGATATCTTATCTCTTATGAGAAGATGGAAGGGACCTGAACAATCTAATGCAACCTTTTCTTAGGGTACATCAGGAAGAGGAACAGGAAAAAGAGGGTTGTTAACAGTCTTCTAGTACTTGTCCGACATAATACACTGTGGACATCTCCTAATACAAATGGAAATGTGTTTATCCATATTTGTCCAGCTTTAATCAAGACGTAATTTCTTACAATTTGCTGGGATCCCTAAATATCCCTTGTGAGCCCTGCTAACAATGCATTCACACAGCTCTTCAGGAGGAACAAGCTATCCATTTCTTAAACAAGTCTGACCCTCAGATGTAAGCTCTGAAGAGACCTGCCCATAGCCTTTAAGATCATTAGCCAGACTTTCATAAAATGGCCATCATTCTTTTATGAATCTAAAAACTTTCTGCAACACAAAATTGCATGAATTTGGCACATTTCATATCTCTTCAGTGATAATTCCTTTACATTCAGAAATTGCATCAATCACAGCTACCACACATTCACTCTCATCATTATCACTTCACAAATTCAGAGCATGCATTGGTAAGCGAGAATAGTAATCTGCACTAAAGCCTTTCCCACCTTGAATTTACTTAACTCTCATATCATATTTCTGTAGTGTAGAAAACAAACATACTAATTGTGCAGAAGCCTTGGCCAAACCATTTCCACTCAAAAGATGAACCAAAGGCTTCCAAAAAAACGTCAAATATCCTGCCCCAAATGTACATTTTACATTTCAACAATGCCCACATGCAAGCCAAGGCTTCACGCTCGATACTACTGTAGTTGACTTCTGCATCTTTAAGTGTTCTAGATGCAAAAGCAACTGAGATTTCTCTGTCATTGACAATTTGCCCCAAAACTGCACCTATTCCCTTGTAACTAGTATTAACTGTAATAAACGCTTTTTCAGTGGGTACCTAAGGACTTCGTGCAGGTGCATTCACCACTAATTCCTTAATGTTTTCAAAACTATCTTTAATTAAAAAGACCAATCAAATGTTGTACCTTTATTTAGGAGAGGCCCCAATGGTTGCACAGTCAAAGCATATTTTGGGACAAATCCAGCATAGTATTTGCATAATCCCAGAAATTACCATAATAAATCGTCATCACCAAGAGGTGGTGCTCCCTGAACAGCTTTCATATTACAAAAACGAGGTTTAATGCTTTTCTTCAAGATTGTATGATCCAAATAATCAACTTCTCGAACCAACATTTCCCAGGTTTTACTGACATGCATCTTTTTTCCAAGATACACAACACATTCTTAAGCATTACCATATGCTCCTCTAGAGTTTCTATGAAAAATAAATGAGAAGGTCCACCCCTTCCAGATCACCAAACAAAACATCTATCATATGTTGGAAATGGAATACACTGGCCACTGATGCTAAGCCATGTGGTGGACACACAAACTTGTAGGCACCATGGGGCACCACAAACGTGGTTAACTCTTGAAATTGTGTGCTCAAGGGAATTTGATGGTAGACTGAATGCAGGTGTGTTGAAGGCAAATGCTTAGCACCACCAACATTAGCTAACAACTCTTGAATACATGGCAGAGGGTGACAATCCACCAAGATGTTCTGATTTTGATCTCAGATCCACACATAAGCATAACTCAGCTGTCAGTTTCCATGTTAATACTATTGGGGACACCCATCCTGAATACTCAGTAGATATAATCATGCCTTTAGTGCAAAGTTTATCTAAGATTACCTTCATATCTTTTCTCACACTTAACAGTATGAGTCTAACTTTATATTTAATTAGCACAGCATTCTTCTTTAACTTACTACCATGCTCAAAATATTTTACTGTACCATCCTCCCTGATATTTAGCAATCATAGTCTGCACAACATCCTCACCAGTACTCACCACCTAAATGGGAATGTCTCTCAATACAGTGGGATTCTCATGTCCTGGTCTCAAGATAATACCTAATCGTGTAAATCTTTCCAACCTACAATCTCACGACCTCTCACAGCCACATATACATTCATCCAAATTGTCCTACCCAAACATTCTAGAGTTGCTTCAAAATACCTAGCATATCAATATTGTAAGCTCCAAACACTTTGGGGTCAACATCAGTAGATTTCAAAGATGTCTTAGATCATAACTTGTAATACATAGTATGAGCCAAAATGGTAATTGGTGTCCCAGAATCTGCCATAACAAACAATGAAAGTCCATCAACTGTTGCTTGCCATAATAGTCCTTTATTTTTCTAATTTTCACTAGATTCTTCCACAGCATGCACTGTCAAGAGAACATCGTCAAATTAACCCACACATTCTTGCGCACACATGTGCATACATTCATCTTGCAAGTACACATTACTTATTTTCACCTTTTTTAAAGCACATTCAAAGTGGCTCTACACACTATTTGGAAATGTTCAATCATCCTACAATTATTGCTTTTCTTTCCAACAGCAGGAAAAACCGTACTGTTTCCCATATGCATTTCAAAGTGCTTTATTCGAGTATTTACTCATAAAAGCAGACAAACAAACACATAATAAAATACAAATAAATTACTAAGTCAGCATGACTTTAAGCACAATACACATTAAAAAAGAGTTTTAAAACACATTTCATCAAGTTATATACCATCGGGGTGCAAAGTTCATATTATAAAGTCATATTTAAAAGAACAATCCAATTACATAGTTAAAAATTAGTTTAAAAATGTTTTCGTCAGACAGACACCTGGCATGGGAACAGAGAATAGATAAACTAGCAGTCTCTGATCAACTAGGCAGAGAGTAGTCACCCTACTAGCAATCTCTGCCTAATTACCCACGCCCACCCCAAGTACTTTGCGGTTGCTGTGATAATCCAGTTTAAGGAGGTAGTTTTAACAATACGTAGGGCTACCATGGAGCTTTTAGTACCCAAATTTCTGCACATGGGGGCCAACCACACACGTCTAGGAACAGAATATGCATAACAAACAAACAAGAAATGTCCCAGAGTCTCATTGCCTTCCCCACAAACTAAGCAAGTTGCTGGACCTCTATTTCTCCATTTAGATGTTAAATTACCAAGAGGTAGAGAGCCAGCCCTCATTTGGAAAAATAGTTTCCCGTCCATGGGTTTAGTTATAATATCCCAGTACATTTCAAACATTGGAAACAGTTTAGCTTCAAGGAAGGCGGTCGTCATAGACCCATTATTGTTGTTAAGGAGACTCTTGTTTTCAACCTGTTCCCAATAAAGGTTTTTTATAAACAACTTTGATGGAAAGGATGACCCGGTTGGATCCGACCACAATTCACTCAACCCTAGTTCACTTAGTGCAGTTCTCAAAGATTTAAACCATTTAATTTCATGAAATTGATCTGCTTTGATCACATCAGCAAATCCTTCTGCATATTGTGACAACTCGGGAGTGGTCCAGATTCTACGCCAATATAATATTGGTCGAAGTTTACACATAGCCGAAATTTCCTTCCTACCAAGATCATATCTGAGTGGCAAGAGGGGACTGCTCTGTGGGGTGCCAGTTAATTTTCGGAGGAAGCTATTCTCTGACCTCTGTAGCTCCTGGAGGTTTTCTTGCCCCCACAGCTCTGCCCCATATAGTGCAGACCCTATTGCTTTAGCCTCGTATATGATTAATGGCGGTTTGATTGGCTTGGTTAAAGATTTCGTATGCTCCTTAATGATGGTACCAGCCAGTTGTTTGTGTCTTAATATTGCCAGATTCAAGTGGTGGTTCCATCTGTTGTCATTTGAGATGTGTATCCCCAAATAAGTAAAAGAATTCACAACTTCAAGGCAGCGCCCGCTCATGGTAATTTTGGATTTATACTTCTTACAAGGATTAAAAACCATGAGTTTTGTTTTAGCTGCATTTACCTCCAACCCATGATCACAACAAAATTTATCAAAAATTGCCAATGCCTTTTGCAGACCACTTGGGGATTTCGATAAGATTAAGGTGTCGTCTGCGAACATTAAAATAGGAACTTTTGCACCAGCGAGAGAGGGAGCATCTACGGGCTCAGCTTGCATAAGGGGAACAATTCCGTTTATATAAAGAGTAAACAATGTTGGTGCCATTGAACAACCCTGTCGAACCCCCCGCTCGACAGGGAAGTCAATAGTATCGTTGCCGTAGCCACTTCATTGGATCTTAGCGTAGGTGCCCTCGTGAAGTCTCATGATCAAGGTTAAAATAATCATCGGGACCCCCAGGGCTGCCAACACCTCCCACAATTTTGCCCTCGGCACCAGGTCGAATGCAGCCCGTAAGTCAACAAAAGCTGCGTAGAGACTGCATCCGCCCAGGACCACTGTCCGCCATTGTATCAATTGGAAGCGAAAAACCTGGTCTACAGTGCTAGTTGCCCTGCGGAAACCCGCCTGAAAAGGGGATAGTACGTTCTGCTCCTCCGCCCAATCAAGCAGATTATTAATAATTACACGTCCTACCACTTTTTGGACCGTGTCTATTAGGCTGATTGGGCGATAATTACAGGGTTGGGCACGATCCCCCTTTTTGTATACTGGTATAATGACAGCACCCTGCCAGGATACCGGGATTTCAGCCCCCCTGGCTATGTGGTTTAATAAAAGGCAGATGTACTTACTCCACCTGTCGGTGTCATCTAAGAAGACATCCGCTGGGACGCCGTCATTACCCGGGGCTCTGCCCCGATGAACAGATTTCAAAGCAGTCAGGATTTCGCTTAGCATAAAAATATCTTCGTCTGCGAACAGATATGTAAGGTTAGAATTGCCAGCAGGCTGGTCCCTTGAAGAGTACTGCTCGCTAAAAAACTTAACCCAGGCGTCGTGAGGGATATTATTGTTGGGAGGCTCTGACGAACTATCATGGCCCCATTTGACAATATGCCAGAATTGTCTAGAATTTTTACTTTCACTAGCACATCTCAGTTTCTGCCAATGGTCTTCGTCCCAGTCTCTTTTTGCCCTGGCGATACAGTTTTTATAGTGCTTCCTAGCAGACCGAATCTCACTCAGAGTATTATTTTTCATTGCAGCTCCTAGTTTTGATCTTGCTATCCTGCAATCTTGGTTATACCACTTTGCTGGTTTAAATGGACAAGCCCTGTTGTTTCGTGCGGGTTTTAAGAAAAAGTTTTTGACTTCTTCAAAAAGAGTCATATGAACTTTATTAACATCTTCTTGTCCTTGTGCATGAGCAGTGATATTTTCCAATGCCAGGATGGCCTTGTCTGCCGCTGCTCCTATCTTTTCCAGGGCCTGCTGGTCCGTCTTAACACCAGACCATCTTAACCTACGCATATTATTGGATTGCGTGATCGTTGGCGGCGCAAGTAAGTTACAATGTATTGGAGTGATTACATTAGATGTCCACCAATTATGCGAGACGCATAGCGGGTCGTGGTCCCTTTCTATCCTGGCAGTAACTACCATATCGCTGAGAGATGGCCATAGTGATGTACTACAAATGACGTAGTCAATACGGCTTTTGCTTCGCCCGTTATTAAACGTCATGGCGGGAACACGGTCTGATTGGGTTCGGCCGTTCAGGGCTCGTAACCCATGCTCCAAGCACATGGCATTTAGGCCTAAGATGTCAGCCGTCCACCGAGTTATCGGGGGGGACTCAAGTGTAGGAATGTCCCAAAGCTTATCTTCCTCCGACCCCAGAGGAGAATCACCAGTGATAAGAGGTTCGAATGTCCGATTCAAATCACCTGCAATTAAGATGTTTTTTCCCGCAGATTCGGTCTCAAGCATTGTAGAAAGGCTCATAAGAACCTCGGATCTACCTTTGCTACCACCTCTGGCATAGATATTATATATATCCATGGAGAGGGGTAAATCACTGGTCAGTCTTATAAGCTGAATATCTTTTTGGTCAAGTTCCACACATTTTACAGTAATTTTTAAAGACTGCCTAACCCATATAGTAAGGCCCCCCATAGGCCGCCCTTTCAGGCCCTTGACAGCAGGAACATGAAAGTTTACATACCCCAATGCAAAAGTAGGCTCACACGCCCAAGTCTCTTGGAAAATACAGAGGTCGTACCTATTTATAAATTCAAACCAATCTGCGCTATCCATTTTGGATGATATACCAGCCACATTCCATGACAAAAGACTCCCTGAAATAGGTGTCATAGGAATACCGGCGCTTGTGGAATGTGTGTTTAACACCTTACCCTCTGTAACCTGGTCTATGGTTGTTACATTAGATACCCCAGGTAGATCGGCAATCAAAAGCTCCAGAGGGCTAGTTGTTGGAAAATTACAAGCTAAATCTGGTGAACTTTTAGCACAGACAGGCACGGTCTCAGTATTACAGGTAGATGGTTGTCAGTCGCAGTCGCTTAGGTTAGATAATGAAGAGAAACGATTTTCCAACCCCAGACCCCAGTCCACTGAAGCAACATCCTTCCTCCCCCTCTTAGTCACAATGTTCCATTTGGTTCTTAAAATACTTGAGTTTGGTCCGCTTCCCTTTCTTGGATAGAAGAAGTCCAAAGTCAGTGGAACAATTGAGGTTGTTCGCCTTTGAGGTGGTAAGATGTTTGGTAGGATGTTAGGCAAGACCCCAGGGTCAGAGAAGTGAAGGACGACACACTCCCCTTTAAACTTTTTCACCCTATCCCCGATCCACTGTACCCTTCTCGCTTTGACGAGCTCTTCAGAAAGTTGCTGCTTTCCCCAAGGAGTAATTACCATGTTGGTGGTTAACCATGATAAAGATTTGTTTCTTAGAGAAGATGTTGTTTCCCGCTCGCCTTGAGCCAAAGGAGGAACATTGGCAAGGACAAGTACCAGTGGGGAAGCTTCAACCACAAGTTCAAAAGTCCCCTTTTCAATGAACGGGTCTTCAGCAGCAGGAGCAGGGATTGAGGTTATGTGAGAATCACCTGGTAGAGTGTTATTACTTGCCAGTACGGGGTTTGGTACAGGGGCAGGGATGAGACCACTAACAGCTGTAATTACTGATTTGTTTACCGATTCCTCTATCTTTGCAGAGACATTTTCCGGGAGTTTCCCTACCTCACATATAGATTTTTGTAGTAGACCTTCCAGACGGTTGACCTCAGAGGTTAGCTTGTCTATTTTGCTAACCAGGGGTTTGACCACACTTTTAATTTTTGTGTCCATCAGAGCCAATAGTTTATTAAATTGGGCATTCGAAAGTGTAATATACGCTTCACTAGTCAGATCATGCTCTTCTTCCTCAGAGTGTTTCCTCGGGGGGTTTGCTGCTCTATTCTTAGCTGACCTGAGACATTACCGTTTACCCAGAACGGGTGCTGGAGGGGAAGTAGAATGATCCTGACTGATAATTGTATCAGCCAATACCTCGTTGACACTCAGATCTTCAACTCCAGCAACGGTACCACTTGGCTGTATGGTAATAGTGTCTGGAAACAAGTCAGGTGTAGCACTATTAGTGCTATTGTTGATTAGAAGGCCAAAGGGGTCATCAGCCTCGATGTCAATGAATGGGGATTGAGCAGATGAGTCTATTCCCAAAGAGGCTCTTCTGTCGATGTTAATTTTTTCTACTACTTGCACCAGATAATTTTCGATAGAATTACTAGGAGTGGTTAACTTTTTTGGAGGCATAATGCAATTTGTGAACAACCAAAGTCAATGTAACTTACGTAGCAGTCTGCACGGCAGTTGTCAGAGCGCAGCAACGTCAGCTCCAGGGCAGCGAGCCAAAGGACCAGGCCCAACCCAACCTTGTCCGACCTCGGACGGCCTCAGACGGCCCGCCCTTTGCCCGGGCTTAGCCCGGCGTCCCGCTTGCGTCCCGCAGGACGGACTCTCCTTTGATGTTATAGGATGGCAGTGGGGGCGGGCACGCAGGGGGGCTCTGACCGATGTCACGTGGTCATGCAGGGACTCCTGGGATAGTGAGTCCCTGCGCGCTTACCCCTGCAGCCTCCTCTGGTGTTGGTCTCCCTCAACCGGCTGGTGCAGTCAGCGTCGACACAGGTCAGTTTCACCACACAATGGCGAAGCGGCTCCCGCGCAGCGGGAGCGGCGAGCAGTGGTCCGCAGGCGGTCAGCAGGCAGAAAACGGAAAGCGGCAATTGCTCCCTCGTTGATCCAAAACAGCTCAGGAAAGGGTCACAAACAGCCAAGACCCAGCGTCGCTTTCAGCAGTTTGCCGGTGGGGGCGGGCACGCAGGGGGGCGCTGACCGATGTCACGTGGTCATGCAGGGACTCCTGGGATAGTGAGTCCCTGCGCGCTTACCCCTGCAGCCTCCTCTGGTGTTGGTCTCCCTCAACCGGCTGGTGCAGTCAGCGTCGACACAGGTCAGTTTCACCACACAATGGCGAAGCGGCTCCCGCGCAGCGGGAGCGGCGAGCAGTGGTCCGCAGGCGGTCAGCAGGCAGAAAACGGAAAGCGGCAATTGCTCCCTCGTTGATCCAAAACAGCTCAGGAAAGGGTCACAAACAGCCAAGACCCAGCGTCGCTTTCAGCAGTTTGCCAGTGGGGGCGGGCACGCAGGGGGGCGCTGACCGATGTCACGTGGTCATGCAGGGACTCCTGGGATAGTGAGTCCCTGCGCGCTTACCCCTGCAGCCTCCTCTGGTGTTGGTCTCCCTCAACCGGCTGGTGCAGTCAGCGTCGACACAGGTCAGTTTCACCACACAATGGCGAAGCGGCTCCCGCGCAGCGGGAGCGGCGAGCAGTGGTCCGCAGGCGGTCAGCAGGCAGAAAACGGAAAGCGGCAATTGCTCCCTCGTTGATCCAAAACAGCTCAGGAAAGGGTCACAAACAGCCAAGACCCAGCGTCGCTTTCAGCAGTTTGCCGGTGGGGGCGGGCACGCAGGGGGGCGCTGACCGATGTCACGTGGTCATGCAGGGACTCCTGGGATAGTGAGTCCCTGCGCGCGTACCCCTGCAGCCTCCTCTGGTGTTGGTCTCCCTCAACCGGCTGGTGCAGTCAGCGTCGACACAGGTCAGTTTCACCACACAATGGCGAAGCGGCTCCCGCGCAGCGGGAGCGGCGAGCAGTGGTCCGCAGGCGGTCCGCAGGCGGTCCGCAGGCGGTCAGCAGGCAGAAAACGGAAAGCGGCAATTGCTCCCTCGTTGATCCAAAACAGCTCAGGAAAGGGTCACCCATATGACTCCCAGAACCACACCTAGG